>NC_132938.1:55345000-56595000 GCF_034638445.1 Ciconia boyciana | reverse complement strand
TATGATTGAAAGGATGTTCTGTGGCATGTCTGAGGCTGATGTTTTTAAATGACGTAGGTGCATGGGGGAGAAGGGGGTGTTTGGTTGTTGATATTTCTGTTGGTTTTTAAAGGATATTAACACTTAATCTTGCAAACTGTCCTGCAGGAAAGCCTTGTGGGACTAGTAGGGCACTGCTACAGTGAAGGAGTCCCTTTGCAGCAGTTGGTTAAGATGGCAGCCCTGAATTTGCATCCTTGGTTGAGAACGTTTGTAGTCAATGAGAAACCTGGTCCTGCCTGACATTAGGGCTGCTCTTCATCACCTTGGGAATAGAAAATTGATTTTAAGTGAGTGTAAGTGTAACTTATAACCATTATAAAGCTGCTTTGCATCTTACAGCCGTTTAAAGCCTTGGGGTAAGTGAGAATTTAGATTCCCAATATATAAATTATGGCCAGTCTGACTGAAAATTAATTGAAGATTTTTGTATTTTGTAATGCTACCACTAAGCCAACTTGAATAAGTTAGTTACATTTAATTCAATATAGCAACTGTATCCATTAGAGCTCCTTAAACTGTATGGTAATCTCCAGGTTTCAGTGTTTTGCTTTGTAAATATTTGGGAATTTTACAGACATGCATTCAGAGCTCAGGTTGTTCTGTCCTTTTCTTCCATTCCAAAGTTCCTAGGAAAAGACATAGCACAGGAGGTCAGTATGGAAAACACATTCTAGTCCATTGTTCCTTCTCATATTCACTATGCTTCTTTAAATAATACGTCACAAGACACTTAATATTCTGAGAGTTTTTGGCAATTAAATTAAAGTTTTCAGTGTTTGTTCCTAGGGTATTAACTTATTGTGATTAATTATCTCACCCCTAACACCAGTTATGGTCTGTTTGTTACCACTGAGCCCTCAGTTGGCACTGATGACACTTGAATAAATCATTTACTCCAGGATGTGTTTCATGCATGTTACCTTTAAAGTAGCAGGGATTTAATCTATACTGGCCATAAAGGCAGCAAACTAATAATAATAAATCGTGGCATCTTTATGAAAACAAATAAGGCTCTACTCTTGCAAAAACAATTACACACATTCCTCTTTGTTCTTGTGTCTCTGACAACGGCATTGCTCCTGAAAAAGGAGGCAGAAAAGCATCCTGGGTATTAAACATACTGAGTATCATGTCTTACTTCAGGGTCTCTTCAGCTGCTCCTGCCACTAGTAGTTTTGAATACCACACCAGAGTTAAATGAGCTATATACTGGATAGTTATAATACAAAATGAATATGTATCTTGTTATTATGCTGTTCCCATTTCCTTCCAATATTGTTCCTTTGTCTCTGAACAGGCATCAGTCTGTCATGACATTTGCTGCTGCAAGAACATCTTAAAAAAGGAGTGAGCTTTCCTTCCATTCCTTTCTTAATTTATATTTTCTGGAAGATTTTAATATTCACTGGGATAACATCTTAAGGCCCGTTGCGAAATCTGTATTCTGTAGTCTCCCATTAAAAGCGATGTCTAATTAAGAACCAAAGCCTGCAGGATGAACTCTCTGGGAGCAAATGACTAATTCTTGATAGCAGGACTGTGGTTTTAAGCTGTTGCCAGCGTCTTGAGAACAGTTCGATGCTGGAAGCTGCTCCCAAGGGTCCTTTCTCGCAGTTTCACAAAGTACTGGCATAGGCGAAGCAGGCGAGGTAGCTGCTCCTCGTCCCTCTGCAGAGGCCTGGGGATGTGCACACCAGCAGGGGGAGATGAGGGGATGTCTTTCCACTGCTGGGAGCCTTGGCACTGTTGCCTGCCTTCAGGTACATACATCTATTTCTTCTATACTAAGGCATTTCCACTGCACAAACTTGCAGTGCTTAATTAAAGCTGTCATTTTAAACGCATTTAGGCAAAGCAGTGCAGTGCTCTACTGGATACTGAAGTTGAGCTGAATCTGCTGCTCGCACCAGTAAATTTATAGGGACAAGCCACTCCTGCAGGTTGAGTTTTAAACCAATGCACATTTATGCACACTGTTGGGCTCTGCCTGAGCTACTGGCCCTGCAGCTGGATGCAATAGGGCAACTGGGACTGTGGCCCAGCTGTGCAGGAGCTTAGGCTTGGCTAATTTCCTCTAATAGCAGATGTGTCAGGCAAGTCCACCAGTTGCTCTTGGCAGTCTGCAGTGCCATTTGGCTGTCGTTTTGCTTCTGACTCTCTTGCTTTTCATTCTTGTTTGTTTAGTCTTGATCCCTGGTTCCTGTCTCCTTTGTGTTATGCTCCTATACCTCACCTTGGTCCAGCCCTGACTTATCTTATAATAGGGACTCTTTGGTTTTCAAACTTCTGGCTCTATGACTTTCTGACTATGCTTTTCAGTTTGGTACGACTCTTTGCATCTCTGGTGTCTTGATTTATTCTTATGCTGGCTACAGTACTTGTCTCCAAACTTAATTCTAACCTGGGCTTCACCTTTGGGCTTACTAGGGTAATCTGGTGAAAGCACGTGCCTGTTAAGAAATCTGAAACTGCCGTGTAGGAAACTTGCATTATCTGGCTTCTCAGCAGTATTGGAAAGGGGGCAGATGTGGAAGTCCCTTGCATGATTTCTCTTGAGTCTGCATGCTGCTAGGGGTTACAGGCATCACTTGTGGATCAGTTTTGCACCAGAGGCTTAATCTGAATGCAAATATTCATTTGCAGCCTTAGATGACCATAGTTATGCTTTTTTTTTATTGAAACCTGTTGTAAGCAGGCCAGGGTGTATAACTGTTTGCAGGGTTCAAGGTTATTTTCTTTCACTTGTGTTCTTTTCTTTTACTATCTGTTGACTTTTCAAATGTCAGTCAAGCTCTGCATAATTGCTCATGGCACCAATGGTTACTGTTTTCCATGTTGATTCAGCATCTTGCAATTTGGAGCTAACCTGCTTTCCCTCTCCAGTATTCCAGATGCCATTGCTTGCAGTTTATTCCAATGCAATTCATTTTGGTATCATCCGTTCCATGACTCTCTGTAGAATTATCTATTTTGCTTTGCTTTCTAAACCAGGCACAGTATCATTAACAGTGTATATAAACTCTGCTAAAAGCTTCAGGACCAAATCCAGAACCTGTATAAATAGCTGAGCCAAAAGCCTTACAGATGTATGCAAGGGGAAAACATCCAAAGCTCCAGAGAGGCTGACGGTGCAACAGGTTAAGTGCCTGCAGTGGACGCATGAAGACCACATGTGCGGAAAGGAGAGAATACATTTGGTGATGGATTATGTGGCTATGTTTTGCCATCTGAACTTTCTATCCCTTTGCAAGCATAGCCAGAAAGCATTTGGATGATACAAGGAATTGTTACCTGCTACAGGCCCTTTATGTAGCTCCCTCTTGTGTACTGAGGTAGAATAAGTGTGGGAAACCATTTGTCAAGAAAATCCTCAGACGGTGCCCCTTGATGGTGATCAAAATTGATATCTGGTCCTTTGTATAGGCTCTCTACGCTGGGATGAATTTCCTCTCTTGGATATGATGGAACCAAATGGCATCTAGAGTCCTGATAAATTATATTGGCTTTCCAAGGCTAGTATACAGCACTTGCTATCAATTTTTTTTAGGTCAGATGTAGATGAATGTAGTTCTTTTGGAAGTTTTAGGTGCTTGTAGTCAGTGCTGTGAGCATGGGCTGTAACAGAACATTGATCCCACTATGGAGCATCTCCTGAAGACGCACTGTCAACATAGACTAATATGTAGTGGTTTTAATCTTGTAGACAACTATGTTATAGAGATTACGGCCTAGTAAGGAACTTAGATACACAGATGTGAAGAATCCCCATTAATTTTTATACTGAAGGGAAGTAAACTGAAACAATTACAAATCTCTCTTAAAAGAAAAATCAGGAAAATAATCAGTTAAGACAGCACCAATATCCAGACCAACCTCGTTGCACATATTTTCCATGTAGCCATCATAATACTCAAGAGCACTCTCTAACTCCCCTTTACTTCCAAGATACTGTCAAACTTACATTTATTACATGTGAAGCCAGAACTTCCAGGGCTAAAAGCTAATGCGTGAAGGACAGCCTCCCTGTAGCTAGAACAGTTTTTCTCTAATAATAATGATTAAAATTTTAAACGCTATCTCTTACAATCAATACTTTAAACCAGTATCTTAATTGGTTGAGTCAGTGTGCAAACATATGGTTACATTTCTAGAAGACAATCTTCATCTTGCTGCTGAAAGAAGGTCCAGGCAACTTGATCGCTAATTTTTCATGGGACCTACAACAAAGTTTGGAATCCATTAGTCTGTACGTCTTTATGAAACTCTGGCTTAAAATTACTGCCTTCTCATTGTTTGGGCATTTATTCCTCCTTCCACTTCAGCTGGATGCTGCTACTTTCTGGAGCTGCTGTGTGCTTAAAAGAATTATCATGTCTCAGCTAAAATGGAAAAGAATCGCTCATCTGAGGCAAAGAGGTGGGGACTGACTTATTTCAGACTTGAAAAAATTCTCTCTCCCCCAGCTCTCACAGACCTTGTCTCCAAAATCTGTGATCAGAAGTCACTGCTCTTCAGAAGATCAGAGCTTCCAATATATCATGCTGGGCTTCTATTCTACTAGGGAATGAAATGACTAACGATGCTACTAGGGATGGGTGATGCAAGAGGTCAAGCGTGTTAGAATTTTCCCAGAATCCACGGACTGTGTTCTTTCCATTCAAAGATGTGATCTTCATGTTCTCCTCCTACTGTTAAATGAGAAAAAGGAATCTAGTAGGACTCAGACCCCATGAAAAAGAAATCCCTCTATGGTAAAGGAGGTCTTTGTGAGAAAAAGCTGAAGGACCACCTGTGTAGGTGGGGGGAAAGGACAGATTTAAGTAATAAGGAATAGAACCTTTACTACTAACATAGATCTGAAATACAGAACTTTTCTAGTCTGTTACCATTACGAGAGAACAAAGAAGGTGTTCGGTGATTTCTCTCTCTTCCTTTCCCTCCCTCATAGCAAGGATAAGGATTTTGCGAATGCTTCTGAAACAAGTCATGGGGTTAAGATTGCACCACACCATGACGGAATAGTCATGAGGTCATATACCTGTGATCTGAATCTTGGCCGTGTCATACCTTGCAGAAGTGGCACGATACGTGGTATTTGGCAGTGGTACTCACCCTGGTCTTATGAAAGCTTATCTGAAAACTCCTAAAGAAGAAATTACCTGAAATGGGAATTCTACCTTGGAAAGGAAGACTAAATGCATTCAACAGATGCATAATCAAGACCCTCCACAAAATAAAATGAAAGAACTTTACCTAGCCTGGATGGCATATTATAATTGAAAACTTAGAAGCAAAGGAAAACTGTTAAAAAAAAGTCCTAGATAGCTTTCAGAATTAATACAAACATGCTGGAGTTGTGACACTGAATGTCCTTACATAGCAGCAACAATGATCACACTTTCTTGTTAAAAAATCAGAGCTGAAGTCTTGTCCTGTGACTAATGGGGGAGCAAGAGTAAGCTGGAGAGACCCAGAGTCTCTGTTGTTGCAGCCTATCAAGAAGAATCCAGATGACTCATGCAAACAGCCTGCAGTCACAGAAGAACGGATCCAAACTGGTCCTCCGCGTCTCACGAAGTTGTGGCCCACAAGGTGTAGGCAATACCTGAATTTACTGGCCATACTGCATTCCTAACACGCTGCTTCTCTTTCCGTGCCCAAGCACCGAGTGCCGCTAAGCAGCGCTTCCCGACGGCGGGGATGAAGATGTAGGGTTTTTTCTGTCCAGATTCTTCTGTGCACTTGGTGTTTCATGAAGTATGCCTAACATATGGGGAGCCTTCTGCATACTTGTCACGGGCTTCGGGATTTGTTTGGGCATATATAAAGTACCCTTGCTTGAGCACTAGCTCTGTTTCATATTCCTGCGTTACCATCGTGACAGGAATCTCAGATGGGGACTTTGTTACCCAGCTAGTTTGTGCTGATGGGACAAAAGGGTGGTCACACCACGTGGAGCTCACCACGGTTGTCGGAACAAGCTGAGAACTCCTGCTGTTGTACTGAATGTCAGTCGCATACAATGTCTTCCCATGTTCCGTGAAAATACCACAAGGCCAGCCAACAAAATGTCCCCTAAAAATGTCAGGCAAATCAAAGCAGAGAATGTGTCATAACTGCCATCTTATTTTCTTTGTGGCTTTCTAAAGCAATAGTATCTGCTAAGCAAGCAACTTGTACATCACCCTGGAGGGAAATGGGAAGCCGGGTTAGGTGTCTGTTGATTCTTGGCTCATCTACACAGAAGTTATTCAACAACAACTCTGTAAACTCTTCCAGAATAGGTGTGCCCTATTTTCCTCTTTAATTAAAACTCACAGTGTTAAACTAAACCGGAACAGCTCAGCCTTATTCTGGAAATTAGTCATGAAATTAGTCAGGAATAGCTCCTCCTGAACAACTACATGTATAAACAAGCCCTAAACAATACTTATGTCGTCTGGAAGGACGGGGGACACCCTCGCAGATGTAAGTTACCTTCCAGTCCCCGAAGACACATGAAGGCAGGCTTGTCGTCTTCCAACCAGGGACAAGCAGCACTTCACACCCCACGTTTGGCCATGGCGTTTGTCCTTGCTGGACGTTTGAGGGGCCGGTGGGGCCGGGGGGCCCCAGCAGCAAGGCCGGGCGCTGCGACCTGCGCCAGCCCTGTCGGCAAGCGGACCCCTGCCAGGCGCGCCGGGCAGGATACCCGGTCAGGGGAGCGGAGGTTTTTCTCCCTCTCTCCGCCACGGAGAGCCTCTCGCCCGGCGGGTGTCCCGGCAACCCCCAGACCGAAGGCTGTTCTTCCAGCGGTTTCCCCTTCGCGCAGGCCAGCCCCGGCCGTGCCTGCGTGGGCGCCCCTGCCTGCCCGTGACCGCGCCGGGGCCGCCCCGCCTCGGGGCAGGCACCCCTCGGGGCAGGCGGCCGGACCGGACCGCCGGGGCTCGGCGGCTGCCCGCGCCCCCCGCACCAGCGCGGGGCGGCCCGGCACGCAGGCGCGGCCACCGGGCGCGGCTACCCGGCGTGCGGCCGCCGCAGCCCGCGTGAGTGGCAAGTGGCGGCCGCCCCCGCGGCCACGCGCGGGCTCCCCCGCTCCGCCTGCGGCTCCGCGGCACCTCCGCGCCCGCCGAGCCGGGGACCCGCGGCGGGGCGCTGCGCGGCGCGGCGCGGCCCCACGCGTCCCCGCGGCGCGGGTGGGCGCAGGCGGCGCACCTGGGCGGCGCGGCGGCGCGGAGCGGGGCTACCTGACAGTGATTGGCAGCTCGGCGCAGCCAATGGCGGCGCGGGGGAGCGGGAGCTGGGAGGGCGGGGCCGGGCGGCGCGGCGCGGCGCGGCGGGGCGGGGGGGCTGCGCCGCGGAGCGTGTGCAGCGCCGCGGGGCCGCGGCCGGTGTCGGTGCGAGCGAGGGGAGAGACCCCGCGGGGGGAAGAGACGGATCCGGATCCCCGTCCAGTGCGGCGGCGGCGGCGGCCGGTGGCGGCGGCGGGAGGAGCCGGAGCAGCCGGCGGCGCGGCGCGGAGGAAGGAAGCAAGCGCAGGGCTGGCCGCTGCGTGTGCAACCTGGCTGTTCCTGCTGCCCGCGTCCACTCGCGGCTTTTCCTGCCGGCGCTGCCTGACAGCCGCCCGCCGCGGGTGTTGTCGCCGGGGTCTTTGGCGGGGGGGGGGAAGAGCGAGCCGTCCTAAACAGCCCGGAGGCGTGATTGAAAGCGAGCAATAATTAACTGGAGGAGGAAGAGGAGGAGGAGGACGGGGGTGGAGGAAGACGAAGGAGGAAGGCACCGCACGGCAGAGCCCAGCCGAGCCGAGCCAGCGAGCGGCGGCGGGACGCGGCAACTTCGGCCGCAGCGGAGGAGCCGGAGCCCCGACCGCAGCGGCGGCCGCCGCCTCAGCCCGCGCCTGCCCTGCCCGAGGGGGGAGAGCCCCGCCGCCTCCCCGGCCGCCGGACATGTCGGAGCATAAGGCCGTTGATCCCAAGTTATCGACGACGGACAGGGTGGTGAAAGGTGGGTGCTGCGCCCCCGCCGCCCTTTCGGCCGGGTCGTCCCGCCGTGCCCCCGGCTGGGGTCGCGTCCGTCCCCCCCTTCCCCGCCCCGGGCAGGCACCGCGGGGCCGCCGGCGGCACGGCCGCTGGAAGCGGTGGGCTCGGCCGGGGGCTTGCGCCGGGCCCCGGTGGAGGGTTTGCGGCTTCCCTCGCCTGCCCGCCCGGCGCTACATTGCAGCATTTCCCCCCCTTCCTCCCCCCCGCCGCCTCCCCCTCTCGCCTTGAAGGCGCTGCACAGGGCTGGCGTGAGAGAGAGGGGGAGCCCCAGCTTCCTCACCCGCCCCAGTGCCTGGGGGAGAGGGGGGCAGGGCTCGGCTCCCTCCCCCAGCCCGCCTGCTCCTCCGGGCATCCCCCCTTCCTCCTCCTCCTCCTCCTCCGGACCGCGGTCCCCGGAGCACCCCCGCAGGCTGCGCCGCCGCTTGTCACTGCCCCTCGGCTCCCCGCATGCAGCAGCGGGGTGCCTGGAAGCCTCTCCGCGCCGACAGCCGGGGCTCCGCTGCCCCCCAGACCAGACCCCCTGCCGGGGCACCGGCCGCGCTCCCCCTGCTCCCTGCAGGGCCGCCCCCGCGGCGGGGATGCCGGGCGGGGGGAAGGGACGCGGCCGTGGGCGCAGGGGGGCGGCGGGGCGCCGGCCGCGGGCGCTGTGGGAGGCGGCGGAGGCTGCTTCCTCCTCCTCCTCCTCCTCCTCCTCCTCCTCCATCGCCGTCTCTTACTGACGGCCCGGCCTGCGTGGATGTGAAGTTATCTAGCAGGCGTACCGTGGCCGTGCACCCGCGTGTGCGTGCCGATGTGCGTGGGGGTGCTCGGCACAAACACGTATCGGCTCCATGATTTTTGCTCAGTTTGGAAGGTATGCGTGTGCTGCGAGCCTCGGCCATATAAACAAATCGGAGTTTGGATTAACAACGCGTTCTGCCCTGCAGTACGGACCAAGGTCTCATTTACTGGGGTAGTGCCTGATTTAAATGGCACGTGTGCCTTTCTCGGTACGTATGAAGTGCGTGTGTATTTAGTGGTTTGGTGGGTGGGTTTTTTGTGTTTGCTTTTCCCTTCTACGCTGGCCACAAGCTGGATACACTTGGATACAGTGTATTTCATCCGGTTATGTTATAACCCGTATGCCAATACAGAGTGTTATGGTGGAAAGCACAAACCCTAGATGCAGTGTGCATCCTTCCAGAACCCAGGAGGCTGGAAATTGAAATGGCCTTGGAATATATACACTTTTGTATTTACATAAGTGTACACCAAAACTAAACACTCAATGTAAATATTATTTGGAAAAGCATATTACTTACATTTTTGTATTTATATGTACACCTACCTTCTTAGAGCCATAGAATGGTTTGGGTTGGAAGGGACCTTGAAGATCATCTAGTTCCAGCCCCCCTGCCATGGGCAGGGACACCTTCCACTAGACCAGGTTGCTCAAAGCCCCATCCAACCTGGCCTTGAACGCTTCCAGGCATGGGGCATCACAGCTGCTCTGGGCAACCTGTGCCAGTGCGTCACCACCCTCATAGTGAAAAATTTCTTCCTTATATCTAATCTAAATCTACCCTCTTTCAGTTTAAAGCCATTACCCCTTGTCCTATCACTACATGCCCTTGTAAAAAGTCCCTCTCCAGCTTTCCTGCAGGCCCCCTTCAGGTACTGGAAGGCTGCTATAAGGTCTCCCCGGAGCCTTCTCTTCTCCAGGCTGAACAACCCCAACTCTCTCAGCCTGTCCTCGTAGGAGAGGTGCTCCAGCCCTCTGATCATCTTCGTGGCCCTCCTCTGGACTCGCTCCAACAGCTCCATGTCCTTCTTATGCTGGGGACTCCAGAGCTGGACGCAGTACTCCAGGTGGGGCCTCACCAGAGCAGAGTAGAGGGGCAGAATCACCTCCCTCGACCTGCTGGCCGCACTTCTTTAGATGCAGCCCAGGGTATGGTTGGCCTTCTGGCCTGCAAGCGCATATTGCCAGGTCATGTTGAGTTTCTCATCCACCAACACCCCCAAGTCCTCCTCAGGGCTGCTCTCAATCCATTCTCTGCCCAGCCTGTATTTGTGCTTGAGACTGCCCTGACCCAGGTGCAGGACCTTGCACTTGGCCTTGTTGAACTTCATGAGGTTCGCACAGGCCCACCTCTCAAACCTTCTTATGCCTTTTCCCCTCTTAATTTTTTTTTCCATCCAAATGAAATTGTAGATCTTCAGATGTTGTAAGAAACATAGTTACAAGCATGATAAGAATTAGAAAAAAAAAAAGACTTGGGAATTCACCTTTACCTTCTAATATCTGGAATATTTACTGCCTGTTTAAGTAGTCAGTCTGTTATATCACGCTAAGAGTAGGCTTTAGTGTTTCAGTAAGCCTGAAATAGCTATGTTTAGCTGATGCTTATCTCCTGTAGAAGCAACAAATGACCACCCTATTGGGAAGACTTCTGTGCGATTATGGGGTGCGTAACTTTTTTTTTTTTAAATCTGCCTTGGTCCTAACACTTGACCAAATGTCCTGATATTTGCGTGGCAGAACTTCCATTGGCTTAAGTCTATGTTCATCATGAATAGGAATTATCTCTATATTTACAAAACCCTCAGTGGTTTCAGCGCATCTTAGTATGTTTTGTCAGTAATTGCTCTTTGCATTTTTCACACATGTAATGTCTCAAACATCTGAAAGCGCCATTTCTAAGAAAACTTAGCAGTATGCATAGTTAGATATTTTTATAATGCAACTAAAACAGAAAAAACTTTGTTAAACTGAGTTAAAGTATTGAACAAAAAGAGCAAGACATACATGCTACTTAGGTGTCCGTCTCACCTGGTAACTGTTGCCTCATAATGTCAGTGTTTCACTGGAGATGTGAAGATTTGTTTAACTGGTTCAGTCCTTTATTAAATATTGAAATCCTTCTAAGGTCTTAAAATAGCATCTGAAGAGAGTAGTACACAGTAAACTGGTTCTTAATAGGATTATTCTTTGCTGTATCATAGGCACTTCACACTGCCTTCGTATAGACTATAAGGAAATCGAGTAAGAAAACAATTGGTAGTAATAATAATAAAGGTAGGAAAAGATTACTTTGTTTTTTCTTTCCTATAGGGCATGATTTGTACCTTCTTGAGACGAACTACTGAAATAGGCTTGCAATGTTAAACGAATAAGGAATAATTAAAAAAATAAAAAGGCACCTTGTAAACACCTATGCAAGTAGTTGGAGAGTCTTGGTATTTTAGAGATGAAAAACAGATATTCTGATGTTGGTGAGATATAACCTGTGGAAACAACTTTTTAATTTTTTAAGTTAGAATATCATATAGAACCTAACTTGGAAAGGAAATGTTTTTAGCATATAGATGTAGGCTCTGGATTAAACTCTCTCTTCTGCTTGCATGTGTGGGGGTTTTTTTGCTTGTTTTTATTGTGTTTGGTTGGCACTTTTTTTTTTAAAACCCTTTCGATTTGCTTGTGCATGACAGGAGATGTCTCCTCCTAACAACAGTTCTGGACTGGCCGGTGAAAATCCTGGCTCGGCACTATTACGTAACGGCGGGGTGGGTTTGGGGAGGTTTCGGTTCCAGCAGCTTCATGCGGATTGCTTGTGGCCGAGCGCTGCCTCTTTGGGGGGTTGCTGGGGGCTTTTTTATTGTGTCTTCTCATGCTTCAAATCCTCAAATATACTGAGAAATGGGGTATTTCCATAGGTGAGGACTTCATCTCACACTCATTTTGCTTTGCTTATTGAATTGTCTGAACTGTGCTTAAACTGATTTGAATCAAAACATGATTTTGGGAGAAGGGGAAAAAGGCTCAGGAGCCCCTAATGCTTATAAGGTCCTGGTCTTCTCCCACCTCTGTTATGCAGCTTGTGCACAATTGCATTTAACGGTTGGAGTGAAATTTTTGGATCTGACACTGTCGTGCAATGAGCAGTGTAAAGAGCAAATTCAAGTCTGTGTGTAATGTTAAGTTTTCATAAGCAAATTAACTCTTGATAAAGTTGACAGAATTGTGTTCTGTTGAGTTGAAGGGAAAGAAGATCCTGTATGTGAATCCAGAGGATGTAGTTACAGTTTCAGAAGTACTTTGTTGATTTACTCTTGTACTCTCCTTAAGATGGTACGTATGTTATGATGCAAATTAGACAACTCACCTTTACTCTCTGGATTTTGTGATCCTGTAGAAGAGCAATGCTTTGAATGGTCTGTTGACTGCAAGTAAGATAGCCTGTACTTTCACAGTTTTGCAGGATCAATGCTCAGGACAACACACTATTGCAGCAAATGCTGACTTGATGTATTTACGAATTGAAATTTCGTGCTTTTTTGTTAGAGGTATTCAGCCTTCACCTGGACAGAACTCTTTCTAAGTTCTTGTTCTCTTTCAGGACTGAGAAAGCTACTCCTTAACCACATTGCTTTTAACTGCTGAGACTGCCAGCCGGAGTGTGGGCTTGGTTGTTCTTGTGAAGGTAGGAATACCTGTCCAGGAAAAACTGGACTGAGGATACTAGCTCATTCCTCATGGGTCACATAACAGCTGTCTGATGTCAACAGCTTTTGGTCACTACTGACATTAGCAAGATTTGAACCCCACTGACCTGGAGGGAAAAGCTGTGTATCGTGTTACTTGACCTCCTCAAAATATTCAGTGTTGCATTACTGCCTTCTAGAAATACTGCTCTAAAGCAGAGTAATCATAAATAAAAACTTTGGGAGTGAACTGGAGTAGTCATACAAAGAAGTAAAGGCAGTATTTCTTGGAAATCTTAGTTAGTTAGGTACGATTGTTTTGATTCTTCTGGGTAGGTCAGGTGGTTATGTGCTTTTAAGTGGTTGGTTTGTGGGATTTTTTTTGCCTTTTTTTTTTTTTTTCTTTGAAGAAAAGTGGAGTTTTAATGAAATCCTTCCATCTCAGCTGTTTAGATGGGCTGCTGCCATGGCTCATGAACCTTGGCACTGGCAATCTCCTTTCCTCTTGTGCATTGCATGCAGAGGTGTACACAGTTATATCAATAATTGACAACACCCAAAAAGACTAGACACTGGCCTCTGCTGTCTCTGAATTTCAAACCATGTCATTGTTAATGGTCTTCTAATGTTCAGGCTGTCAGTTGTTGGTAATATAATATGAATGCCAGCTCATGATCAATATGTTAGCCATCAGTGTTAATTTCGGATTCGTGACAGCAATTTTACCTTTCAATAATGGGAATTAGCAATCAAGTTTAGAGTTTCCATTAGTCCAGGGCGACTTGTGTGTACTCGCCAAAGGCTTGTGCTCCAGGCTGGAATCCAGCACTGGTGTATTGCAGAAGCCTGCCCCTGTCTCTCTGTGAATCAAATGCAATTTTTCCAGCATAGATGTATACTGCAACTGCTGGGCTGCCCTTTTGTGGTTTTTGAGTAATTGTGTGATGACCCGAGTGTCAGTAGCATTAGTTAACTTGGTATATATTTTGGTGTAAATTTGAGTGTTAGGAAATGTATGACAAGGACCAGTGTTACTTGGATAGTTATAGCTGTCTAATGACAGTAGATTAAATGGTTATGTGCTCCTCTTCTGAGCATGCTGAAGACTCAGTAGCTGCCTGATCCTCGTGAAGGAAAGGAAGGTGTTGCTTTGTAGCTGTTCCTATTGGCACAGGAAAGCTGGCTCTCTTTTTCTTTTAATTAATTTATCCTTGTAGTACTTAGGAATGTACCTGCTTGCTCTGGGGAAGCCTGCATCTGGGTCTAAGGAGTGTAATTAACTAGAGAATCCCCCTTCAGCTATGTCAGAAAGGTGGCACTGGTACAGCTGGGGATTATCTGGTCTCCTCCATCCACTTTCACCTTCATTTGAAGGGATGGATGTTCCTCCACCTCAGCTTTGGTAACTCCGTAATCAGATCCCTGGTACCTTAATGAAGCAAGCCATAGGAGATGCAGGTGAGACCAGAAAACAACTGAATATGCTTGCATAGGCTTTATGGTTACTTAGGAAAGAAAATGAGGTTGGCTTGTCATTTTCTTATATGTAACCACTTTGTTCTTATCTCGCGGTCAAAACTAAGTTAATACTTGTAAGACCAATGGATTCTGTCAACTGGATGCTGCTTGGGTATTGCAGTCTTTGTGTGTTTCTTACACTGCACAAACCTGTATCTATGTGTGACGGTGTATAACGCTCGTAAAGGATTGTGAGTGTAGTAATGAGGAACTGAAACAAAACCAAAGTACAGTGCTTGACAGTTATGCTTGCATAATAAAGCTGGCAATTTATTTTGATTTGTGAACTCACTAAGCCTCTTAGTCATCAAGATAATTTTGTAAATAATCTTTAGAGAAACAAGTCTTGCTGTATAGGTATGGGGGAAAAAGCGTTCTCACGCTGAAGGGTGCCTTTCTGATGTAGTTCTTGCTGCACTGCATAGGTGGGAGGCTTTTCTCATGCTCTGTGTTATGAAAGTGGCTTGCTGAGCATGCTGGGTCTCAGGACTGATATAAGGTGAGGGACAAAATTGCCTTATTTGTGTGTTAAACAACTTCTGTATGCTTCTGAATTCCACATTGGCTAAAGCTGTCTTCTGTTACCTGCTCTTTTTGGCCGAGCCTAGCAAGAGAGCTGGTGCTTTTGATACCACTGGTGGTGGTGAGAAACTTGAAAGAGGAGTTCATGCTGGATGTTATCAGCATTTAACTTAATTGGAAAAAATGAGCCAGTTGAGGTCATTTTCCATAGGGGGATGTTGTAGAGAACAGTTGTTTCCTCTCTGCTATCTGTTCCCAAATTGAATGGTATCTACTTCCATTGCATGCATCCCACTTAGAGATGATAGGTGTTGCATGGTTATGCTTGCTTTTCTGTGCAGGTCGTGACAGGAAGATCAAATGCAAGATATATTTACCTTTGATTACATAACTTGGTATTTTAATTTTTTTTTTAGTTCCATGACTTCCAGAACTCTTGCGTTCCTTACCGTCTGGTATTTCTAAAGGGATTTTCTGTCAAAAGTCACTTTGGGTAATGTCAATAAATAAGTACCTGTAGCTTGGGTACTCCAAACTCATCTTTTTTTTAGTTTCTTCTGTTTTACTGAGTGGCTCCTACTAGTACAAAAGCAGGACTGTAATTTAAGTTGGGTACTCCATTTAAATATGAATATTAATTAGTCCAAGTCTTCCCAGTAATGTTGAAGCAGCATGTTGTGGGGAATAGTTCCCTCTTTATAGCTTTAAAGAATGTGGAGAAAAGTACTTCCTTAAGAGTATTTTAAGATACAAAGATACTGCTTAACACTTTTCTCAAGCATGCCATAAAAGAAGCCACAAGTTTCTGAAGTAAAAGCCACTTCAAATCGTCTTCATGAACAGGTGCCTTCTTATATTCTTTTGTGTGTGGTTTCACGACTCAAATGCAAGTTACAATTGCATAATGTTTCTTCAGTTGAACACTTAAATAATTTCCTGCTCTGATAATCAGTCATTTACCTTGACTTTCCCCCATAAAAGATCATTTTATGGCTACTCAATCAATAGTGGTGGAAAGTATGCCAGTTCTGAAAAATATTACAGCATATGTGCAGCCTGGTTCATGTAAGTGCGTGGCTCATTAAGCGATCTGCCATTCAGATTGTAGTTTCAGGTGTATTATTGCTGGAGGTTGTACCCCAGGTACGTTCTTGTTGTTTTTCTTTAATTATTTAATGGAGGAAGAGATGGAAAATCATCGTATGTGGAGAAACAGGGAGACAATAAGTGCTATGATGGTAGATTTTACTTTTAAAGATAAAAATCTGAACTACTTATTCCTACCCTACTTACTCCTCCACCAGAAAGCTGCTACTGTTGAAATAACACCTCCGGAGTAGTACCTCCTTGACAGTCATTTATGTGCATTTTAAACCGACTCTGGTATCTATTTTTATAAGCGAGGTTAGGCATGTTAACGTTGATATGGCAACACTGCTGTATGAGGAGAACATAACTGTCTTATTTAAGATTGAATTATGATGCCAACACAACCTCCAACTAATTTCCAACTGATACCATTTATGTCTGGAGCTGGAGAGGGGAAGGAGCAGAGTGCAAAGGCATGAGAGGTCAAAAATAGTGTTTTTAGTTAGAAGTTAATTCCTGGGTGTCTGGGGGTTGCATGTGCTTTGAGGTGTAGATGGCAATTTTTCCTTTTTTAGGGTGTATTTCATGAAGTTTTTGAAAACATTTAGTTTGAGGATTGTCTACCACTTAAACCTCTTTCTACTTAGAAATAAAGCTGTGCTGGACTGAACTTCTGTTGCAGCTTCCTTTTGTTTTCGGAAAGATTTTTTTTTCTTAATACTTTCTCCCTCTTGTGTTTCAATATGCCCTTTCTTTTCCTGACTGTTCCTTTCCTGCATTTCTGCAAACTTTTCTCTCCTTATCGCTCTCATACTTATTGCTAAGTATGTTGACCAGCCTAAGTGCTGCCTGGTAGCTGTGATTTGGGTGCATGTACCTAATGCAAGAGGATCACCAAACACTGAGCCTTTCCTTTGGTGCATCTAAAGGCCTCTGTAGGTGCCTGGGGAAGCACATGAGAATAGGGGAAGTATATTCCGCCTGCCCCTCAGACTTCTGTTGTAATTCTGCAGCCAGCTGCTGACTCCGTAGCTTTCTTTTCAGTGAATAGCTCCACTATCACTGTGCTGCTCAAGCTCTACCCCACTTGTCACAGAAAGATGTCTCTATTTTGCAGTTCAGCTGCTGCTTGCAGGTTGCTTAGCAGTAATGTTGAAAACTCACAGCGTGACTGTTAGTTTTAACTCATGTAGTTTGCAAAAAGCTCTGAGGGCTAGCATAGATGGTGGTGTTTTTTGGTTAACTTGAGAAGAGAGGTGGTATAAGCACTCATGCTTTGGTGTCTTTGCAACCAGACACAAGTTAATTAGCAACAGAAGGGAAGATTTGGTGAAGCTGGTAATACTTGCTTGAAAAAACCCCTGAAGTTCACCACAGATGAGTGAACTTTAAAACCCCCACCTTAAATTCTAAGCATAAAAGGTGCAGAACCTAGTCTGCATAGAGATTCTACAAAATCTTTGTGGTAAAGAAAGGCAAAACAATGCTAAAATATGGTTGCATTGCAAGTCTTCCAACAGCAATAGCTATTTTTCTGTCTTTCAGGTAGGCATATATGGCTTAATAAAATAATTGAAGTCTGATGCGTTTCAGGGCTTTCAAAATTGAGAAGTGCTGTAATGGGATTAAACGTGTACTGATGGAGACAGGTATCGGTAGAACAATGACAGTATTCTGACAGGATACTGTTCTTGTTCTCCATCCCATCTTTTAGAGGTGTGCAGCTTACGCATTTTATTGCTTCAGATTCATGTTGGCCAAAATACTTTCCCTGACTGTTGCACAATGTAGAACTGATGGAGTGGAGCAAAAAATTATAACTAACCTGCTATGGAGCAAATTCTGCTATAATGTTGGCTCTGATACTTGCTAATTACACAAAAATTTCAAGCCTGCACAGTGTTGCCACAAGAAAGGAAGTGCACTTTGAACTTCTGGTTGGAATGGTGAAAATAATGTGTGTTGTTAATGGGTTACGCAGATGTGATGCTGCAGACAGTCTTTAACACTCACTCCGGGCATTGTTCAATAGGCTTATTTAGTAGAATCCAAGCTACAAGTTTTTGGCCTAATTTAGTTTGTGATTAGATTTTAATTTTTATTTTAAGCTTTTGTGAGTGTCTTTGAAGGTAGGCTGTATAATTTTTTTAAATTTTTTAAAATTTATTTTATTTTTTTATACTTGCTGATAGTGACAGCTCAGTAATTGTGTGGCTGGATAAAGCAAAGTTCCTGAGTTGTTCATGTTTTGAAGTAACTATCGTTTGGAAATAAATCCTTTGCAGTCTAGATAGATGGCCCAAAGTGAGAAAAAGAGGCTCAGCTTCTAACATGTTTTCCATTGCTGTGTTTGGTTATAAGTACATGTTTAACAATTATTTCTCTCTTTCTTTGGATAGGGATGCTTTGTTTTTATCGTTCTTTTGCTGTGGCTGTATTTGTTACTTGTTATCAAGTCCCAGACTGGTTCCTATGAAGATGGGTGTATGCTGTGTATGATTAGGTGGTAGTCTTTCTGAAGTGTTTAGAATTCCTATGGAAATGTGTTTCTGTCCTGAAGTGGAGAAACTGGTAAAATGAATGGTAGTTTTCTTCATAAATTAGTGATTTCTTTGGTAACTGGGGGGGCGGGGGGGGGGGCAGGGGGCAGGAGCAGTGCAGCTCCTTGTGACTTCTTTCTGGTCTATAGTTCTATATAGGTGATTTTGGAGGGAAGGTGCATGGCTAGAGAGGAACATATACTCTTGTATTTTCTCTAGAAATGACATGAAATTACTTGAAATAGTATGTCCCAGGTTCTTTGGAGGTTTTCTGTGAGAATGTGCTAGCTTTTTCTCCATCTGTCAAGGAATAATGCTCCAATAGAGAGAGTTGTATCTGAAAATTGTTTCTGCATCTATATCTGTAGGTTTTTTCTACTTTAACCTTTTCCTTGCATTTGTGTATTTGGATCCTTATGAAAAATCTGATTTGATTCACATATGGCACAGTTAACAAAACAATGAAAAGCTTCTAGATGGGGAAGCCTACCCTGTTGTTGGCTCCAGAGAAAAGATGTTTCATCATCCACTTTGGACTTGAGAGTTTTACTCGGCACACCTCTTTTCAACAACAAATTTGGGATTTCTTGGCTGAATTCTGCTTTTATTACTGGAAAAGACAATTTTAGTAATTTAATACCTTTTATTTACCATCATTTTTTAAGTAGTGTAACATAATTGACAATTTGAATGCAGAACCATTCATACAAAATCCCTTCCTATCCCCCCAAACACAAAAACCAACCCATTAACAGAAATTAAAGAAAAAAAATCAAACAGAATTTAAATAATTTTTTTGTCTTTTTTCCATGACGCTTGCCAAGTTTTGGTTTGATGTAGATTACAATGGTCATACTGTGTCACAATCTTTGAAAAAGTGCAACTGGTCATTAGCTGCAATGACACGAACAGCTGTAGTATTTTATGATAACAGCTGGGAACAATCTAGTTCTCTTCAATAACTTTCTTTTATTGTTCCTTTCATGCCATTTTTAAAATGAGAAAGCGAGATTATTGTATTTGTTCTCTATTTTACACCAGGGATTTCTTCATAGACAGTGGTGGCAATTAGGTACCAAAATACGGCGTTGCTGTTGGTGACTTGGAACATTTCCCTCTGCAGGACCTGTTTCATAACCCACTGAAATCTGCGGGAGTTGGAGTCTTTTCATTAACTTGAGTAAACTGTGAATCAAGTCGTCATCCTAGGACTTACAGTTTTGGCCTGCCTTTTCAGTGCATGATTTCTCTTTGGTTTAAACTGCTTTGTTATGATCTTACGCAGCTTAGGACAGGACAGCATTAGCTCTTATTTTAACACTGAGCAAAGTGCACTTCTACTTTGCAATGCTCTCATTTAGCAAGTGAAAAGGGACTTCTCTGTTTGTAGGTGGCTGGCTTCCCAAGAAATAGTTTGCTGTTCTGTTGCTGTGTCTTCAGAAGTGTAGTCTAAAATGTTTTCTATATATGTATGGTTGTTTTTTATCATTGGAAAAACAAGTAGGAGCCTTTCTCATGTATAATTTTTTTTTCTGTGTCCCCTTACAAATGAGTTTTTGTCAGTAATGAACACATCTAGGTTGCCTTAAATAAAATCTGTTTAACTTATTTTTCTGGTGTAATAACGTAAGTCTTAATATTAAAATCACACCGGCAGTCCATACCAGACCTGCATAGGAGCATTATTTTCTTCCCTGAGCAACCTGCTGTTCTGTGTCACACAAGTGGTGGTGTCTGTGGTTACTAGAGGGGAGCCTAATGGCATAACAAGGCATATTGGGCGTACAGCTGGGGAGCTTGGGAAGAAGAAATGAAGAGCGCAGTGGGCAAGGGTATGTGTTTTCAGTGCAGTAAAGTGCTGCTTAGGGAATCCTATCTAGTTTAGAAATCAAAAGCGGAGAGCTGTTTTAGGAGTGCTTTGCCTAATGAGTTATATTGGCTCAGGTGAGTATCTCGGAGGTGTCTGTGCATCGGGGGGAGGCTATGCAGCAGCTCCAAGGGGGCTTGACTCTATCGACAAGCACAGAACTGGCAAAGGCAGTTGGTGAAATTTTTAGTTACTCATATACTCCGTGTGTATAACCCTAAGTTTGGTTTAGATTATCAGTGAATGATCTTTCTGTGTCTTTTTTAAGAAGTTTCCTGAGATAAAGTGCCTATAGTTTCTGTTAACCATAACAACTTTTAAGCTGTTTGTCCTTACGTTATCAGTAATAAGGAGGGGAAAATGACTTTAAGATGCTATCTTTTGAGCATAGTGAGATGAGGTTACTTTTGGTAGAGGGAGGAAAAGAGGAGTGAACTAAAAAACCCATATTTGTACTACAAAAGGGGATGAACCTGCATTCATTTCAGCTGAGAGATTAGTTTTAGCTTCTGGGCTGTTGAATACCTTAGCAGGTATGGGTTTTTTTCTTTATCATGTAACCTTCTGCTCACCGCTCCGCTGGAGAAATAGTGTATCCTTAACTTTTATGAATGATGTGTCAAAGACCCTTTCTCAGTCACTCACAACTCACAAGTATGAGCTCTGACAACTTCACAGAAGCACAGAATGGTTGAGGCTGGAAGGGAGCTCTGGAGGTCATCTGGCCCAGCCCCAGCTCTCTCAGCCTTTCCTCACAGGAGAGATGCCTCAGTCCCTTAACCATCTTAGTGGCCCTTTGCTGGACTCTCTGCAGTTGCTCCATATCTCTCAGTTTCTGTGTGAAAATTAAATGTAAATAAAAACTAATGTATACATATAAAGAACTTGCACATTAGGCAGTAGCACACTTATCCTTTTTAACAAGGTACTGCTGCTTCCCTGGAGCTCTGAATCTCAGGTGATGCCTACCTCACATGTAAATACTGTCTGTTTACCACATAGAAGATGAGGGATATCACTGTCGTTAATGAAAGTCTTAAATGCGTGTGAATTTTTTGTACAGTATTAACCTCACTTCTTGTATCCTATTGTCACAGACAATACTTCACTGTAGGATATTGTTTGTATAGCCTAGGCTAATCTTAGAAGTACTGCCAGTCAGAAAGTTACTCTGCAGGTATCTTTTTGGTTATAATCCAGTTGCTATGGCTTCTGAATGTGCATTAGCCTCCTCCCCTCCCCCCCCGATTTATGGGAGTTGAAGGAGACAGAGGTTTTTAGAGGTCATCTCAGAGAATTTGCCAACAGCCTCCTGGGCTGCGTTAGGAGTGTTGCCAGGAGGTCGAGGGAGGTGATCCTTCCCTTCTCCTCAGCACTGGTGAGGCCATACCTGGAGTGCTGGCTCCAGTGCTGGGCTCCCCAGTATGAGAAAGACATGGACATACTGGAACGAGTCCAGTGCAGGGCCACAAAGATGACTATGGGACTGGAGTATTTTTTGTATCAGGAGAGGCTGAGAGAGCCGGGGCCGTTCAGCTGGGAGGAGGCAAGGCTCGGGGGGATCTCATCCATGTGTATAAATAGCTGGTGGGAGGAAATGAAGAAGGGGGAGCCAGGCTCTTCTCAGCAGTGCCCAGTGACAGGACAAGAGGTAATAGGCACAAATTGACAGCTCTCACAGTAAGTGAATTTTCTGGTTTTCAAACACTGGCACAGGTTGCCCAGAGGTTGTGGAGTCTCCATCTGACATTCAGCAGCTGTCTGGATGTGGCCCTGGGCAGCTGGCTCTAGGTGGCCCTGCTTGAGCAGGGGGGTTGGACTAGATGACCTCCAGAGGTCCTCTTCCAACCTTAACTACTCTGTGATCATCTGTTACGGAATTCTTTTAAATGGATAATTAAAACACTGTTTACTGATTCACAGATGTTTTGACCAAACATGAAATACAGAAATCTCCCTTGAAAAATGAAAGGTTATGTCTGCTAATGAGGTATTCTATAGGAAGAATGCTTTGTGTTGTTATGAGGATGCACCATACA
This sequence comes from Ciconia boyciana, assembly GCF_034638445.1. Classification (NCBI taxonomy): domain Eukaryota; kingdom Metazoa; phylum Chordata; class Aves; order Ciconiiformes; family Ciconiidae; genus Ciconia; species Ciconia boyciana. Next base: position 56,572,901 of record NC_132938.1, on the reverse strand, counting down.
AATACTTCTTTTGAAATAGCAGCAAGATATTTTGCATTGGGAAATTATATATTTTTTTAATTGATGCATCTGTATGTAGCTGGTAGTGTTGCTGGCAAAACATTTGCACAGATCCCTCTTGACAAGTTTCAGAATCTCCTGAGTATCTATAGCTCTGGAGTGTGGTGTACCTTGAAAGCAGGGACAGATAGTATGCCCACCGTACTTTGCTTTGGGCAACTGTAAGAAAAATGGAAACAAGCTTTTATATAAATATTTCATAGTTATTATCAATGCTTCTGACATGGCCATCATTTTCTAATTACTGGAAGGAAGTAGTTATCTTTTACTAGTTCTTGGTGCATCTGATTTTTTCCATAGTGGCATGATGATTAAAACTGAGCATGATGGCAATTGTCTTCCAGCTCTAATACTCTGGCATATTTTTTTCTTTGCTGCTTTCTCATGCTTTTTTATTTCCTTCTGAAGGTGCACATTGCCCTGTAAAGCTGACTAGGAAATACCTGAATACTGTACCTGTAAAAGTAAAATCAAACCTGTGATAAGGGAATCTCTTGATGTGGATGGCAGGGAATGAAAATAAGCATTTGGAAGAGTTTGAGTGTGACAAAAGTATGCTGACTGCTTCAGAAAAGTTAGTAGAGCTACCACACTAGAAGTTTTGAGCAAGTTCTCTAGGTGGGATCACCTTCATGGATAATTAATCTGGATAATGGAGATAATTTTTCTGTAGTGAAAATGCAGCATCTGGGGTTGCTCAGTTAACTAGATACATTCGAGGAAAATGATAGACAGATACTGTAACTTAAAGTGTGAATTGCCTTGGTGCTCATATAGATCATACTGTATAGTGAAAGCCTGGGGCAACAAACATCCCTATGGAAGAAGTTTCAATGCATTTACTGTCTTTACAACATAGTGAACAACAACTGGGAAGAGGACTTGCTAGTACAGCTAATAGAGCTTTGGCCTAATTATTTGTAATTAGAAAAGTGTATGTCAAGAGATCCCTTGTTCTGGACAACTTCTGGTTGCAAAAAGACTAGAGTGTTGAAGAGTTGCCTTAAAGATACTTAAAAAAAGGAAAGAAAAAGACAGGTTGAACATAGGTATCATGACCTGGAAGGATGTTCCTGGCAACTGAACACACCAAAGGAGCTGAAGAGGTGCTTTGAATAGATGGAAATGAAGAGCAAATGAGAAAGCCCAACAACCTGCAGGTGCTATTAATAGCATATGTTCACCTACCCGAAGCATGAATGGCTATTCCAGGAATATCTCTTCTAGCCGTGCTGCAGGGCATTGCTTCCTAAGCGGCTCTGATGGTTAAGCCGTCATCTCCTGCTCAGGTACAGGCCATGCAAAGAGAAGGCTTTTTAGCACAGTGGGCACCTGTCATAGTCACAAATAAGTCACCAGAGAAAATTGTTTCTATGGATTATATTCATAAAAAACTTCTTGAGAGTGACAATGGAAGAAAAGTTACTGTATAGCTATTAAAATATGTCTTTATTTATGAGGGAAGATATATGATGCTGGGATTTGTTGTTGAGAATCTACTGTATCCTGATGCTCTGATATATTGGGCAAGATTAAAAGCTGACTTCAGTTTGTGCCATGTTTTATCTGAACCAATGATGCAAGCTGCTTCTAATAAATAATTTTATCGGCAAATATTAACAAATTACTATGGTTTTGTAAGGCTTCTAAAATTTTTGCCTGAAGTCTTAATGTAACAAAACCGGCAAAACTAAACCCTGGTTCTATCATGATTCCCAGAAAATAGAGCTTTGTGAGGGCAATGGATTCTTCCCGTTCCTTGATGCAGGGCCAGAATTTTAACAGCCTCCCTAAAGGTTTAGCAGAAACATTTTTTGCTTCAAAAATGCAGGCTTTATCTTTGTTCAAAGATAACTGGTGGCAGTAATAATACTTTTTCTAATGTGCAGAGCAGCTGAGTGAACTTGAAGAGTCGGTGAGATCAGATGGCCTGTCTAGCCAGAGAATGCTACAAAATCCTTTCACAACTGTATTTTAACTACAGAGTGAATTACCTTTGCCTGAGTGTATATTAAACCAGTACCATGGATTATTTTGGTGAAAACCATTCCTTTCAAAGTGTTCCCCTTCCTTCCCGAGCATCAGTCTTTTAGAAAAGCTACCTTTTTTTAAAAAGCATAACAGATCATTTGTAAATGGTAGTCTATAAACATGGGAATAATCCATGACAACCATTTCATTTCTGGAGTCCTCGTTGAAAGCAACGCTTTTTTTTTTCCTTGTCTTCACCTTCTGGACATGCAAAATCCTATTTCTTGATGAGTATCTGCCCAGCTTTGTCAGATTTATTTTAAGTAAGGTGAGTCTTCCAAAAATTTCAGGGTAGTAAGGACCAAGGGAGGAGCAGGCTGGGTTAGGTCTGAAACTTTCCATGCTGTAGGAGGCTGAGAAAATAGCAGGCTGAATTTATTACTGGTGTAGTACACAACAGCAGTCAGAAAGGATGCTGCTCGGAGCTAGGGAAAAGCACAAGGGGAGTTTGAATTACCTTTCCTTTTCTGCATCAGCATCTGTATGAAACTTATCTTTATGCCTTCCATCTGCTTTGCTGCCGTACTACTAACAATGTAAATATTTTCTACAAACCTAGGAGGCCTTGCTTTTGCATTTTGGAGTTAAAGAAGAAAGTGACTCTTGTACTAGCTTGCCCTGGAACACTCTACTTGGCAATTGTGCTATTTTAGCGTAAACTTTACATTTAAGTAATTCAAAGGAGAAATCTTCTCATTTGGTATTAACCATCACTAGTGAGGAGTGCCGAGTATGATAAATGGACCAAAGGGGATAGTTATTTATCTATCTATTCATGTTTGTGTATCTGTTGCACTGTAGAAGCCTCCATCGAGGGGCTGTTTTCTCTTGAAAGAAACCACCAGAAGAAAACAGGTCCATATAGGTGATGTGTTTGTAGATGGCAGGAGTGTAATATCCTACAAACCTCTTGCTGAGATCAACAGGTGCTTCCAACCTTTACTTCAGAACTGGAAATAGAAAAAGTTTGGATGTTTGCTATTGAATGGTAAATACCAGGCATGCTACTAGTTTGGTTCTGGTAGAACAGCATCCCCAGTCCGTGTATGTGTACCTGTTTCTGGTTCACTGGCGTTGCAGCAGAAGAGGCGGTATTCGAGCCAGAACCAGTGTATAAGGGAAAGGTAAGTGTTAAAAGCTCTCTACCTGAAACCCCACCAATTCTCTTTTCAGCCTTTAACTTCCTGTTTGGCTGGGGAAATAACTGTGGGTAGGTGTGTGGCCAGGTAGGTCTTGCGGAGGCAGTAGCGTTAATATTTTGTGCTATGTACTGGCTAGATTTTGATGCTTTAGAAAAATTTTGTGCTTTTTCACCTCAGAAAAGCCTTAGGTCTCAGGTTGCTAAATCTTACTGAAAATGAATGAATTTGTTCCTGAGTTAACCCAAATGAACACCTTTCGATTCTTTAAAAAACACAAACAAAAAACCATCAACCAACCAACAAAAAAATCAACAAACACCTTAGAAAAATGTATGCATCTGTAAGTGACTTTTTTTTTTCTTCTTCATATGCAAATTTGGACTCTTCATGAAAAAGAGGATGTGTTTTTGCTTTGGTGACCTAGCTGCTATAAAACCTGTGTTAAAATGGCCTGTCTAATATCATACCCTTCTATACCAAGAAAATTGTGATGACTGGAATGCATGTTGCCAACTTCTGTAATCAGGGTACTTGAAATATTTACAATACTGTGATTACTGTAAAACTTCTTATATAAACACACACTGTAGCTGCCTTATATTTTTGCCTTTCAAGTTTACATCCTGGTTTGTCTCCTATTCTTGTTTTTTGTTTTTTAACCTAAGGTGTTTGGCAAAAATGAATAAAATACAAACTTCTTTATCTCCCATCTGAGGTTTGTCATGTAGATGCTTATAAAATATCCTAGTGAAATGAGCAGGAGGAAGGAGCAATTGTGCAAAGTTTGAAGCTTTTCACAGGCCAAAAACAAACCCTCAAGTGTCTACTGAAGCTGCCAAATTCTGTATCGGGGGTTGTCTGTCAAGAGACTGAAATGTTTTCATGGATCCGGTGAATAGAATCGAGCAGCAGGGGGATAAATCCTGGAAAGGATTTGCTGGAAAGGCCTCCGTGTTTGGAAGGCCACCTCAAATGGCTGGGACCAACCTACGAATAACCGCCCACCTGTGTTACTTTCAGTAGGTACGAGACGCGGAGGAGTTTCAGTGCAAGACTCAGCAGTCCAATACGTTTCTTTTCTATTGTGTGCAAGAGCTGTGAACAGTTGGTGCCATCCTTGGTTGAAAAAGCCAGTGCTTTGTAGAAACAACTTCTACTTCTTGTTTCAGACCCTGATAGTCAGTCCAAGGGGAAATGATAAGGTAGCCCAAAACTATTACAGCCATAATATTTCCTGCCTGACGGGCAAAGTTCGCAGAAAACCTTCTAAACCCTGACTACGGACTCATTTAATTGAATCTCGTATTTTAAACTGGGAATATCTTGGATTGAGTCCAGGGCATGACACTGGAGAGGGTTTGGTGGCACTAGTAGACGATGTTCTCCTGTAACTGGATTGCCAGGCATCTGTTGCCTGCCCAGGAGGAGGCAGCGTGAAAGAACGTGCCCGCCCAGCGACAGGCAAAGAAACTTCCCTCTTGGGTTGCTCCTTGCTGAGGATCTCATAGAAGCTTCTATGCTGGAGCCTAGAGCTCCAAAATGAGGCTTTTGTAAGTGGTTTTGCCTCTCTGGCACAAGGGGAATACCCACAGCAGGAGGTATGGATTTTGCTTTATTTCTAGGCTGAAACTGTGGAATAAAGTCCCTCTCTTTCCACTGGGATGAGGGGTAGTCCTAGATGTTATGCTCTGTTTACCTGTGTAAGGCATATTTATCTTTGACCTTCCCTTTTCTCATGCAATCTATTGTCTGTTCAAAATCTGAGTGGTTTGATGTAACTGCTACCGAAGCGAAGCTCTCTCTTGGCTTGCTCCTCTCTCTGTGGAAAGGCAGAGGGTTCAGAACTGATGTTGCAGATGCCGATTGTTGTTGTTTAATTTGGTTCAGCTTCTCTGGCAAGAAGGAGGATGTCAAAACAAGAAGCGAAGAGAAAACAAATATTGATAGAAACAAATCATGCCCACATATGTGGCCACGTAGCTTTTGTCTTCCTTCAGAGCTGAGGGCTGCTCTGTTCCTGCCCGGCTGACTCACCTGGCCTGCACTGCTGGGCTGTGCAGTCTGTCTTCCCTAACAGGTTCTAACAGTTTTTTTTCACCTCTGTCTGAGAGTTTTCCATTTTGCAGGCTTTTTTTAAGGAGTCCAGTCCCCTCCCACAAAGGTTGTCTCTTGTGTGTTGATGTACATAAACTACCTCAAAGTTTTCTTAAAGAATAGTGGAAGCAAGCCCACTAGTCCTCCCAGGAGGAAAGCGCAGTGAGGTCAGTCGTATCCCTTTTGTTTCCCTTTCGGTTTTGTTCACTCCTATGCCTTGTAAAACAGGAAGGAAGATTTGTCGTGAATCACCTTTAATTTCCTCTTGTGCAGAATATAATCCAATACGGACTTTTATTTTTCTTACAATAAATCTGCCAGAAATTGTTTGGGTTTTTTTAAAGCCTTAAACCAAAATACAAAACCAAAAAACCACCCCCAAATCCCACCCTGGTGTTACAAACATATCTCGGGCATAACTTCACTCAGACCATTTCACTATTGGTGTCTCATTTGTTTGATCCCCATGTAGTTAATGGTTATTGACTCATGGGATGCACAAACTAAGGTTCACCTTGCCTGTATAGCCTTTGGTTATTTTGACTTGTGTTTAAAAAACCCCTATATTATAAATTTAAATTTAAATGACTGTTATGAACATCTTTCTTCACATCTGTCTGTGGACTATTATTCAAGCTTTCAGGTGTTGGAGGGTTTTATTGGGGGGGCACATCATGACAGCAAAAGTGCTGCAGGGAGGGATAATCTGCAGAAAGGGGGAAGAGTGGAAAGCAGGGGCAATACAGTATTTTGTTCTCTACCAACTTATTTTCTTTCCTGATGGTTTTCACTTGAGCCCAGGCCAAGAAGGAGGAATGTTACTTTTTTTTTCTTTTTCCTGGTTACCGTTGTGTGTTAGCATCCTCCTTCTGTTCTCAGTGTGAGTTACCGAAAGGAGAAATGGATCAGGTGGCCCCGGTGGGAGTTAGCACATGTGCTGAGATCTACAGCAAATTTTCTCTCTGAAAATGCGCTGTGAGTTACTGCAGTTTGTTGCATGACATTACACACCAAAGTAAATGACAATAAAAATGTTATTTTGCTGTGCTGGTACTCTTGTTAACATGCAAGCCATGTTTTTTTCCATTCTTTGAGATGCAGAGAAGAACTCAACTTGCTTCTCTGAGTCCACAGCTGCTCAGTGGCTTTCCCGTGGTCTTACAGGAAGCCAGCAGCAGAGTCAGGAATGGCATTTTAGTCTTCTGATTTGGAATCCAGTGCCCTGATCTGTTATATCAATATTGCTCTCAAAATAGTGGCACCTGGTGCTACCTGTGTGGTGAAAGTATTTGGTCTGGCATACACAGCTGTGTTCTCCTTGTACTGCTTTCCCTTTTGCTTAAGTTAGAGCGTGTATATTCCCCGACCCCCAGCCAGGTACGTGTTCCTTCTCTCCACAACTGGGATTCCAGAACAAAAGCAAGGATCAATCTTTAAATGAGAATATGAATCGTTACTGTGAAGCCTGGACTTTAAATACAGTCAGTTGTCCCTGTGTTTTCAGTAGCAAATCTCTTATCTGTCTTCCCAGAGCGGTCATAGCTTCTCCTTTCTCTCATTTTTTTTAACTGGAATATTTGCTGCCTTTTAATAACTTTACTTGAATTGTTATGGATGGAAAGTAGTCGAGCTGCTCACAGCACAATATTTAAAGGTTTACAGTGTATATTAAGAGTCTGTTGCTTTCACAGCACCCTTTGTTTTTTGATTCCTCTCTCCAATCTAACTTCATCAAAATCCAGAGTCTCTCTGGCACTGGGAAGGAAATGTGAAAGGCCAAAATGTCTAATTCGGACAACGAGTCAGGTGTGCAGTCACTTAACTTTCCAAAGGCTTTGTTGTATCTTCAAACAGTGTGTGCATCGCTCTGGTATATCCTTAGACCTTGAGGATGTTCTTGGGCCCTCAGCCAACTACAGATTATTATGACCCTTGAAAAGTGGTTGGATCCCAGTATAGTTTGCAGTACTTTGTTTTTATATAGCAATGACTAATTAAAACAAATACCCTCTGAAACACCTCTTAAAATTTTAGAAAGAAAAGGTCTTATTTGCTCCAATACATACTTTCCTAAGGCAAAGTGATTATTCTATAAAATCTGAATCTGCGGTGGTGATTTTTCTCCCCCAAGAAAATCTATGTGAAATTCATAGAAGAGCTGTGTATAGAGAATATGTTGCTCTCAGTTTCTCAGAGGGAGAAAGTGCTGTTACAAATTGAAAGCATAATAAATTTACAGCGTTAGGGAGGGAAACTAAGAAATAATTGTTGATGTTTTTACCTTGAGCAGGTGGCAACAATTAAAAAAGCAGTTTTGCGATTCAAGCAAACATTGCTATTCATAATGGATTGTGACTTGTGTGTTTAATGAAAAGAAGGACCATGAAGATTCATCCTGTCTGCTTGCAGAACAGCTTATTCTGTGGGTTAGAGATGCTGGCGTGTGTGTGGGGGTGTCATTGTCCGGGGAAGAAACCCTGTCCCATTTTATCTTTCCTCCCACTTTTGTCCCTTGCCTCTTTTTTTTTTTCCTCTTTTTTCTTTTTAACTGAACTGTGTTGATTTGTGACATGATCTGAAAGACAATGGAAACAAATTGTGTTGACAGGTTGGCATTCTTTGAGATCTGGTGCCAGAAGGCTTTTGGAAAAATACCGAATTCTAGCACATACAGAAAGCCAGATAAAATATTATATGGGAGACTGCTTTCATTTTGGTCATTACAAAAGAGGAACAAATTATATTCTTATAACAGTGTTCTAGCTCAGGTGGGCTGTGAGGAGTATTGTCCTTCTGGGGACATTTGTATATAAAAGTAAAAAAGGCAGGTTGTATAGTTCTAGGATGGGATTCCCTACATATACATTGCTTTTAAATTATGGTTGTTTTTGTACATAAACTGACTCGCCATCTAAACTCACAGTCAGCTGAAAGCAAGCTGAAGGGGATATTTATGGATATCTGTCTAAACCAGTTCTGGTCATATAGAAGTTTTTCAGTACTTCATACCAGAGCTGTATTCCGAAGCCTCCATGTAGTGGACTGGCCATGAGAGGAAACAGACCACTCTCTTCAGTCTTGTCTAATAAAGTCAAAGTGTTTGCTTTAGCTGTATGGAGCCTATGGTTTGCCTTTAATTCAACTAATGTAATAGCCAATGAAAGCTATCAGGTGGACGGATATCTGTGCAAGAAGCAGTGGTCTGGCTGCCAAGCGTGCAGAGCAGTTGCTAGGTAGGACGGCTTAGCACAGCCCTGCCGTCTCACCCATGCTTCTTGCAAGAAAGCCTCTTCAGAGAAGGGCGACAAGCTTACAGTTGAGTCTTCTCTGTTCACAGGCTTGTTATCGAGCCAGCTTATTAAAGTGGCAAATGCAGCCTTTTTTCTTTTTTTGGTTATTTGCTAACGCTGGTTTGCAGTATGGCTGAAGAGCCAGTTCCTTATAATGCAAAGCACGTGAGTTGGCTGCGGTGCTCCCTGTATCGGCAGTCAGTCTTGACTTAACGTATCAGATAAGCATAACAGTTTATAGAGGGCTGAGGAAATTCACTTAAGGACTGGTAAATACTGTTTGCCTTATCTCTATTAACCTAAACAGTTTCTCTAAGTGGCTGGGGGTAAATGATCTTGACTAAGTTCTATGAAAATAAAGTATTTAATTTTAAATTAGTTCAAGAGGCCAGCCAGAGTTTACTTGTCTGTGATAGTAAGTTCTCAAATAAATCACAAAATCAGTTATGGGTGGTCTTGAGACAGGCTAATTAAATATATTGGGAATCTTAAATTCAAATTGAAATACCAAGATTTCTCTTCCTTAGTTTTTTGTTCTTAAAAGGTTAGGTTTTTTTTTCCAGAATTATATAATCTGGTGTTTTATGGAAGTTGTTACCAGAAATTGTAAAAGTTTCAGCATCCCCTCAGAATGATCAGGAGAACAATTTAAGTATTGTGGTTTTGCAAACATCTGCAAGAGGCTGGGGTTTGTTACTGTGTCATTTTGTAGAAGCGAAGGTGGACCAAAAGGCTTTTTCCTGCTGACATCTCATTTGCTGCTCCGTGGTCAGCTGAAAGGATAATGAAGAGGCATGGTGTCTCGGCTGTGATGGAGATACAACCCTTGACATTTTCTTACAAAGGCTAGAAGATGACCTGTTTTCTCAGGGTCTTGCCTAAAGCCAAGTACGCAGCGCTTGTTCAGTAATGTAATGATGTATTTTTGATAGTGTTGCCAGGTCTTGTTCGCCTCATGATGTCTTGCTGATTAATATAAAAGTTACAGTTCTTTTTAAACTTTTTCATCCTCTTGCTTTACCTTTGTGGTGCAAAACACTAGGAACATCTCTGAAATCTATTTTCTCTTGCTTTGCTTGACCTGTGAAATCCTTTTGATTTTATGATTTGTAAAAAAGTATGTTTTAAACAGATTCTGCTGCCACCTATTCTTCTGGAGGGGATGGAGGGTGACTGCCCAGGGTTTCTGAATGACTCAATACCAGTTGCCTCTGCTTGCTGAGGAAGTCTTGGTTGCTGTTGACCTCCATGTGAGAGGAGGAGATTCTGCTGGTGGCCTGCTTCCTTCTGTAGTCACCCACCATCCAGACAGAGCAGCTTCAGCATTTCTGGTGCTGTTGCCATGATGCCTGTAACATAATGCAGGTCAGGGGACTTCTCACCTAAAGATGGGAAGGGCCTGTGATCCTCTGTATGGTGTAGGATTCTTCAAAGCCTCTGTGCCAGTTTAAAATGTCCTTCGTTCTGTAGAAGGAAGAAAAAAAAAAAAGAGAAGCTGAGAGTCTTCTGATCCTCCTTTTTCCTTTCTAACGTGAAAAAAGCTCATTAGCTGATTACTAAAACTTACAGCAGTTTCATCTGTAATGCAAGGCAAAAGTCACAATAACTAATTAACTAACTAAATAACTAACTAAAGTCACGGTTAAATATCTATTCTAAAATGAAGAATCATAAGACCATTTTGTAGAACATCTGAGATCACATCTGGAGGTCATAAAGTATAGCTATGGATGTGCTTGTTCCTTAACTTCTTTAAAAGGTTTCTCTGGGTTGAACATTTCAGCTTTTTAAATGACCAAACACAGTATATGAACTATGATTTTCTCCAAAGATGAAGTGTAAGAAAAAGTCATAAGCATTTTCTAAAATCAGTAAAGGAGTAAGTAGATTTGCTATAATCTAGATTTGCCTTTCAAATCCAACATTCTGTATTTTTTTATATTCATACAGAAATCTCTCCCCTGTGCTGGAAAGTCCTCAAGTGATGCAGAGCTGTGCTTGCACAGGAACATTTGTCCCTGGGTAGGGAAGTTTCCTTGCAAATCTCCTTACCAGTGTTCTTCTAGCAGAACTTTTTTCTAGCCGTGTGCAGAGCATAGGCTCTTGTGACTTTTGAAAACAATCCTTACTCTTTATGAATGCAGCAGTGAAAATGAGGCCTCTTGGAAATAGATCCAAATCCATATTTGTGGGTGGGAGCATGTATGGTTTATGTGTGTTGTTTTTTTTTTTTTTAATCTCATCACTCAAAGGGCTGCAAAATTGAATTAACCAGACGTGCTTCTTTTACTGATATTTAGAAACCAATGGCAACCCTGCCACTGGCCATGGTCAGCCGAATTTCACCCAGTTGGAAATCCCAGTGCTGATCTCTGTAGTGGAGAAAGCTGAGCCACTGGCCAGACCATTGCCTGTTGACCTTCCGTGGTGATTTCCACCTTCCCTGGGGAAGGCTTTTGAGCTCATTGAGGGCTGAAGGATTTGGTCCCTTTGTTCGTAGGAATCTTCTGTAATCCTGATCATCCTCACTTAGAGGTTAAAGAGTGGAAGAATATAGACCTGGGCTTCCAGGTTGAGCTTTTTTACATCCATCTCTCTTCTTTGGAACCCAAATAATGCAGGCTGAACAAAAGTTACATTAGGCCTAATGCTTTGTGCCTCATTAGAATTGCAATTTTTTTAATATAGAGTCTATACGTAATTCATATGTTGGAAATACATGCCTCAATAGATTTCCTCGCTCGTTTTTCTTTTAAATGTGGAGATATTTGCCCAGGTCACAGAGTTGAAACTAGACCATGTCTCTTGGTACATGGCTCCATGTCTTCTCAAGTCTGCAGCTATGCGGCTTTAGTTATGGTGTGGAAGCAAAAGCAAGGGAGGGAGAGTTGGTGCTCACGTGCAGTGTAACGAAGCATACTGGTCATCAGCGGTGCCAGTAAGGTCGGTGTGTTTTGCCTTCGGCATTTGTGCCAGGAGGTGTCAAGCTGAAGGCTGTTTCCCCCAGGGAAGGGAGCAGGATGGTGACAGTGGCGTATGGCTCTGCTGGCAGCACAGCAGAAGGCTCCTACCGCTCTTGAGAATATTTCCAGTTACCTTATCTGCTGAATGTTTTGTCTTTCGGCCTCTCAGATTAATGCAGATGCTAACCTGCTCTTAGAGCAGTTTTGGGTATTATTAGTTTCAGATTTGTGAAACCCTCCTGCTCAATAAATTTTTTACTATGTGCGTTTCACAACTGGGTTGTGAAGACTAGGCTCTGATGGTGACAGCCTGAGGGAGCCTTGACAGAAACCATGTAATGACTGAAAAACTTGCCTTGATCCAAAAGGTGGGGTTTGCATTTCTTTTGGGATGGCTCTCTTGTTGTTCAGTCTGCATCAATATCAGATCTCACCTTTACTGTGCTCAAAACCTGAATAATTCATGCAACTCTGACTAGTGGTTGACAAGAAGAAGAAGAAGAAGCAGTGCTCTTGCAATTTTTGTGATTGCCAAGATGGCTACTTGTTAAGAATTAAAACGAAGTTCCTAAAAACTGAGAGTAGCAAAAATATTTCAACTGGAAGGATGCTATTGTTAAATATTTTTTTCTTTTTTGCAAGTTCTGCTGTTGTGCATCAAGTGGACTTGCAAACCTTGTTAAACAGAAGCATAGTGATAAGAAATAGAAACCATTGAAAAGGAAGGCAGTATTCATGTGTTTCCTGTTTTATCGTTATTTTTTGTTAAACTTAATTTGGCAGTGGCAAGATTCACATGACCTAAAACATCCTTTTGAAGCAAATTTGCCAACTTGTATGACTGTGCTTATTAGTTCTCCATTTTGAAGAAATCCTGAGTGCATTCATGAAGAAGCTTACTTTCATTATGATATGATATATTGTGAATTATTGAACACTGCTTTATTTTACTTCACTTACAGGAAATGAAGTATGGATGACCTTAAGTTAGTTAGCAGTAGGTGGTCCTTGTACTTTTTGGTATTTAATTTATAGAAAAAATACGTATGAACTGAGTGTGGGAAATATACATTTCTCTTTTTGTATGAATAAACAACAAGGTTTTAATTGCTACCCTAAGGAGTAGGATTTCATTTATAAATGTATCCCTGATTTTTGGAATGTAACATATATTACTATTCTCCTTTGGTCACTCTTGCATGAAACAGGAAAAAAGATGCAAAGCTTTCCTTCAAACTACAAAGTAGCTACACTGTATAAAAGGTGTGGAAAGCACCTATCAAAGTTGATGTTTTCTGTTGAGAATGTTGTTGTTAAGTGGTCTCCAAAACTATGGAGAAGGTCTACTGGTGATGTAGAAGGAGGAGGAAATGAATTGTGCTGAGACTCCTCCAAAGCAGTGGGATCAAGGCAGCTTCCCAGGCCCACATACATGTCCCAGTTACACCATGACTCCACCTCAGGATGACAGATGATGTCTAGCATCATTTTCCCTTTCCCAGACTCTCTTCCATTGTATTTTCCAACACGAGGAAGCTTGAGAGTGGCGTTTGGCCATGTGCCTGGGTGCTATGCAGCCTTGCCCTGGCTGAGGGTGCTGGACCCCGGGTGGGCTGCAGAAGGCACCTGCAGCTGGGCTTCCTCAGGAGGTCTCCTCATTGAAGAAGAGGTGCCCAAGTGTGTCCCATGCAGGAAATGAAGGGTGTGAGGGGGTTTTCAGGTAACGTGTTGAGCTAAGGGAAGGGATATTATTCATCATCATCTTGTTTTAAACCCAGAAGCAAGTCTAGGGGGTTGTAGAGTTAAGAAATGGTACCAATAATGAGCGTTGGAAAGAAGAGCTGAGCATTTGTGTGCAAAACAGAGCAACAGAAAGATATGTGTAGCTCCTGAAAGGGCTGGCACTTGTCCTCCTGAAGCGATCTGTATAATGTTACAGTAGACTGCTGATGCTACAGAATTGTGATAGATTAAACTGCAGTTTGTTTATATAGATTTTTCTCTAAGGTTCAGTAATTCCAATTGAAGATGTAGGTCTTTAATTAAATAAAATAATTTTCATCTGTGTTTACAAAGCTTGCATGGTGTTCAGGCTGAAGAGTAGTTGCTATTTTGGGACTTAAACAGTAAGTTGTTTTTTGTATAACTTTGCAAATGTGAAATAGCTCCACAGTCAAGTGAACAGTCTTCTAATTTACATAGATGTGTTCCTGCTTTATTTGAAGTACATGGATCATTTAGCATAGTTTTATTACCTGTGTCTTTTACATGCTCAGGAAGGGTGAGTGGTTTTTGTTTTGATTTTTTTTTTTTTTTTCCCCCCATTTAGGGGAGCACATGGTTTCAGGAGAGTTGCCTTACATCTGAAAACTTGGCAAGGAGTCTGCAGCTCCTTGCAGCTCCTATAGTTAGTTCCATTCCTAAATAGTGACTTCTTTTCCAGATATCTTTTTGGTTTCTGCTTAATTACATACTTTTGGCAACGAGAATGTTTTTTTTTAAGGACAGTAAATAGGTATATGCATAGGCCCTGTTCAAACTCTGACCACCAAACTAAATGTTAGCATTTAAAAGTCTATCAACAAACTCTGTGAGGAAAGAAGCATTCACAGTGACAAGATATTAGCGTGGTTAAAGCAGATGCTGAAGAAATTATTTCTTTCTGTTGGCTGGATGATGACAGGCAATGCTGCAGTCCACTGAGAAATTAGGCTGAAATGTTGAGCTAGGCTCGGTTGTTTGCTGTCAGACTATTAAGTTAATTCCTGAAGGAGGCTGGCTTAAGTTGTTTACTAGTCGATATTCTCATTATTCATCATCCATTTGTTACTGTCGAAGAGGATAATTTGAGCATTTTTGGAAGACAAAGTGGGAAGGGATTATAAACAGTTAGGACAGATTTAGAATTTCAGATGATGAATTGGAAAAATGGTCCAAAATCGATGAGGTGAAATTTAATAAAGACAACCGTAAAGTGTTACACTTAAGAGAAATCAAATGCACAAATATAAATGGGCTAGGCTGCATGCTGGCCAGGAAGGACCCAGGAATTGCAGTGGATCGCAAACTGAATTTGTCAGGGGTGGTGTACATAACACTGAGATTTCATTTAGGGCTGTATAGGTGATGAAACATGTCAGATAAATAGCAGAGGAGGTAATGATTCTTCTGTGCTTATCACTGTGCTTTCAGCCTCTGTTTTAGACTTTTTATTAAAGAAGGATGGGTAGATAAAGGGAACAGGGTCTCAATGGCACCAACAAGGCTGGGACACAAGGTTTGAAAAACGCAGCCTTTGGGGAAAATCTGAAGGCTTTGAGTTTCTTTACCTAGAAGACAGAAAGACTGGGGAATGCCTAAATCTTCAGTGATATGAAAAGATGGTGTAAGGAAGATAAAGACCAACTATTCTTCATTTCTACTGAGGCTAAGGCTGAAATAAATTACTTTAATTTGCAGTGGTGGAGCTTTAGATTAAACAGGATGGAAACTTTCTGGTACTAAACATGTTTTAAGGGCTGAAAGAAATTCTCCAGAGACTTAACGGAGATAGATGAAACATTGACACCGTTGCAAAGATGCACAAATAAAAGCTGGCCTAAGTAGGTAACCCCCTGAATCCCCTAGCCGTCGTGTATAGCGTAGGAAAGGAGATCGTAGCTAGACTCTGAAAGCAACAGAGCAGCAAGTTAACCCTGTTGAGAGCCTGTCAGCTCAGCCTTAGAGCTGCACTGACGTAGCCAGGGATATCTGGTTCTGTTCATGTAGCTGCCTGGGATGCTTCTGCAGAGAAATTATGCTGCGTGGGGTAGAGATGGCCTAAAGATGCCAGAGTCTGTCCTGGAGGCCGGGACTGGTACTAGTCAGGGCTTCTCCATATCCAATTTTTCCTGTTAAAAATTCTTGTCTCATTATAGTATGTGGTTCTTGGAGTGGGGAAGGGTCTTCATGCCTCACTTGTTTTCTGCAATGCTTCAGCAGTGAGTTACACCTTGCAAGTTGGGAAGAACAGGCTTAGATGATTGCCGGGGGCTGTTTTTTGAGTTCTGGTTTTCTATCATTCACTGTTAAAATGATCAGCTCTTGAATTACACAAAGACTGTTTGCAGTCGATTGAGCCTGAAACCTTACATCTATCTCATTCAGTTTCTTTTCTCTGTACACCAGCTTCTTGCAGGACAGCATCTTTCATCTACCTAGTATTAATACCAGTAATATTGCTTTTAAAATGTTGTTAACATTTACTTATACTTTTGTATAAAAAGGTCATGTTCACTTTTCTCTCCAGTACCCCCTGAAATGTGTTTGGTAAGCTAATATGATGCATACTCTATACTCATTGAGGTCAATCTTGTGTTGAAGTTACCCGGAACAAAACATGCTGTTTTATTTCTTTCTAGTTATCCAGATTCATTAGTCTTGGGATTTCAGGTTGTTGGGATTTGTGTCATCTTTTTAGCTTTGGTAAAGCTGCATGCAACTATGGAATCAATTGGTGTTCTGTAGTGAGTGGTAGTTTTATTGCTTCCCTTTTTATTTCTGAAAAGTACAGCATGTACTTCTGGATTCCCTCTGTGTGTGTGTGAGTGCTTTAATTGGATAGTTTTCATGTTCTCTAAATAGTACCAAGTGATTATTTGTTGGATGTTTTTCAGTTTTATCTAAAGGTGCATTTCAAAGTTAGGAAAATGAATATATGAGGATTAGCTTGCGACTTTAAAACAAGTCTTGGATTCATAAGAAGCCTTTAGTTTAGCAGGCTCAGAAACAGGTAAAATAACAGAGCAGGCTGTGGCATACGCATCTGAGTCAATGCAGGGTTAGCTTCTCAGCCACATAAATTTGCCTACAAGAGACTCTGTGCTACAAGGGCTAAATTGGTTCTTGTACTTGAGCTAACGTGTTGAGAAGTGGCTTGGGAGTCTCTGCAGCACTGACCTACCTGAGTCTCGGCATGGTCTCCAGCCCCGTAGCTGGGGTACAGGGAAAAGCAGTCTTTCCTTTGCTCTGTATTTGGCAGGACTACTTCTGAGTTTGAGCCAGCCGGACTATGTTAACTAGTATGTTTGGAGAATTATTAGGTGGTAGCTAGAGTCAAAACGTTTTCTTTTCCTGTCTGGATCTATCCAGCTGCATGGAGCACTGGACTCCATAAATTGTTTACTTGCCTTTTGCTGTGACTCGTAGTCTGAGCTGCTTGCACTGATGAGTAAGAGGTGATTTTTTTTTTCTTTTTTTCCTGTCTGTCTGTCTTTTTTCAACCCCCGCAGCCTTAAACAACAGAGTGGTCGATTAAAGAATTAGTTATGCTTGAACATCATGGGGGAAAAAAAAATCCTGATTACAGATCCTAATTACTTTCTTGCTTTTTAAATATGCTTGCTATTTTGGAAATTAATGTCTTAACTCTTGCACACAAAAGGGGGGATGAGACAATTTCAGGGAAAAGGAAATAAACAGTTTTTATAGAAGTTGTGGAGCTCTAGTTCAGGGTTTTACTGGCGATTGGCTTTTGAGCTCAGGGAAGTCACCTTAAACTTAGGTGCTATTGCAAATGAGAAGAATGCTTATTTTTGTAAATTAAGGAGGGAAGATTAATCTGAGCTGTCTCTGAAGTGACTTTATTCTTGAGGGTGCAGGAAAGTGCATAAAAGTGAAATGATGATACTTATTCAGACAACAAATTGTCTTTTTAAGTCTGATTAGATAATTTGCAGAGGCTAAAATTTTGAAACGCCAATATTCATATAAGTTTGTAACTTTATAAGGGCCTGATTTTCAAAGTGCTACAGACATGAAATTCGTGCTTTTCTGTACTATTTTATTTTGGTCAAGTGAAAGCATACAAAACCAAAACATTGGCTTTCAATGTTGAGGCCATTGACCATTTATATCAGTCTCAGGGAAGTCAAGTTAAAATGTCACATACAGAAGGGACACATGTTCCAAATGATTTACAGGAGATAATGATTATAATTTAACACAGTGTAATTTCCAGTCTGCTGCTGTTAATTCCTCATTCAGGTGCTTCTTGAGGAGATGGGAGTATTTCATTTGGAAAACCTTGTTCTTTGGGCAACTGCACCTGGTGGTATTCAGACTTCGTGACTTCTGGCATGAAACTAAGACTAGTCTTAATCCCTACAGTTTCTCTTTTTTGGGGTCTCTGTATCTCCATTGCAGATCTGATGCAACACTTGATGCAGTTGCCTTTTCAGCTGGTTTAAGGATTATGTTGGAAGTCCATCTCATTGCTCAGAGTAAAATGAATAGTGTAAAGATTTTCCCAGGTAGTCCCTAGATCTGTTTTGGGGCAGCCGTTGAGATGCAGATTAAATGATAAAGTGACAGTAGTCTTCCAATGAGCTTTTTCAGTGCACTTTGTCAGCAGCGAGGCTGGTTTCAGTTGAACTGACTCCTTCATTTAGCAGCTTGCATTAGCCTAGTCTGTTTTAATTTCATTTCCTTCCTTGACAGAATACCTACAGAAGTTTCTCATGCAGTTTTTTTGCAGCTGAAAATAGCTTTTTTGTTAACTGGCTAACACGACCATTAGTGTTCCCTTTGCTTCTGGTCAGTTCTCTTTTCTTCAGTGTGTGAAAATATTAGCTTCTCTGTTCACCATAGTATAGAAATGTTTTTTCAGAAAAACTCAAATATTTAGACAGCTGTTTCCTTTATTCAGTACAGCACTAAAGAGGATATTTTTACTACCCTGACATTGTGTTCTTAAACTAACTCATTAATTCATTTGGCTTGTTGTTTTGCCTTCTCTGTGCTAAGACAATTGGTTTATGATAGTCTGTTCCCTTATTTCACTGTGGTGCTTTCTGCTCTCACTGTATGAGGCGCAGCAGGTATTTCACCAAGGGATTTAGCAGTGTAATACCAAATGGTGTTGGAGATGGGACTCGACTTCCCTGAAAACCTAAAGTAATAATTTTCAGTGTTGTAAATTCAGGCTTTGTAAATATTTTATACGTATCTGAAATAGGCTTGTTGCACTCAAGTGAGACTAGTGTTCTTTTACCAGCCTCGGCAGAGCTCGGCGTGGGTTTCTGCACACCAGCACTTCTGAAAATCCACCCCAAAACACACCAAATGGTTTCCATGCCAAGTGAAGGACATTTGTTGTTTATCATCTGATAGGATTTTACGTACTGGCAGTACCTGCTACTTCTGCAGGATGGAAATACTACTTAAATATGCCTCATACTTTAATATACCGATTTAAACTTAATACTTCAAACACGCTTCATATTTTCAGCTGGTGCATCTTTGTGCATCCTAGAGTCAGGTAAACCTGAGGCACCTCCTGGTAGAAGTTTGCTGAACTCCTTTGCGAGTGGCATTTACTGTCAGTCCCGCTTTGGACATCATGTACTTAATGACAATTTGTAGTCACCAAAGCAGTTACATAGGAGGGTTTTTTTTACCTGTAGTTCCATGTAGGCTAAATAATTCTCTGCAGCAGGTGTTCTAGGCTTTCTGAATTACTAAAACATTTCATATTTTAAGAGAAATTTCCCCATGTTTACAATTCTATAGAACTTTCAAAATACTCATTATGGCACGCAGAGCTAGTGTTTGAAATGTATGCAATACTGGGAAAACAGTACAGTGCTCCCCAAAACGAGGCTTGTGCAGTCTACAGCTTTCTGTGTTGCAAGGTTGTGAAGCACGGAGTGATGTTACTCAGCATGCAATATCTGTTTTTGCCAGAGATTGTTCTGAATAGCAGATTCATATGACAGAAGCACATTTATATGAATATAACCTTGTATATGTTCATGTTCTTTTCCACTTCTCAGATAATTTTAGGAACAGTGGCAAATTTGCATAATGGGCTTTGTAGAGTTACCAGGTGGCAGAGGTGTTCTCCCAGTGGTTCTCTCCTTTTTGGAAGAATCTTAACTATTGGTGAAGAAACAGTATCTTTTAAAATATTTTTTTAAAGTCTTCCTCACTTCTTGTTTTCCTCAGAATCCCTTAACTATCCTTGTTTTCCACAGATAACTATTTATAGCCAGTATCTCTGTTGCTGGGAGGACTCAGCTGGCAGGGCTTGGGGGGGATTCCTGGAGGTGACATCATCTTGTCTGCACAGCAGTCTCCTGCTGGCATGGCAAGGAGGGAAAAACCCTTTACTACAGATGAGATAAGAGAGCTTGCAAAATGCCTTTTATAGAGAATATGTGCAAAGACGTAAAATCTTACCTGCTTCTTACTGCCTGAAGAAATAATGTCTCAAAACTCTTGTTGCAGGCTTGGTCTTGAATTTTTAAACTGTCCACCCACTCTTTTCTGTCCTGAAGACTCCTTTGTATTTCTTTTCAAGTGGAAATTAAAAGCTTTTTGAAGGAGGAGAGAGGAGAGAAGAGATTTTAATTTCCTTGTCTTCCAAGTGGTGGAACACGAATTGGATGGAACTTGAGAAGCTTCATTCTGACAATAAATGTGCCTTCAGTGGCAGGTAGGGCTAAGGGGGGTACGTGTTTTGTTGTCTTTTTGTCCTCTTGGATACTCAGCATCCCTCCTTTTACATATTGAATGATTAGATAGTATCATCAGGAGAAGTGAATGTACATGAGGCACATATGTAGCTTATTTGCCACCTATATTTTTTAAATGAGGAAGAAAAAGGCTTTCTATGGGGAAAAAAAGGAAATCAACATTTTCTCCTATTCATGGTATGCAATAAAATATTTTTTGACAAGAGGTACATATGGACCTCATCATCTGGGAAAGCCCAAGTACCTGAGGAGGGAGGATAAACCTTCTTGTCCCATCTTGCAGATAAGGATTTGGAGTGGACATGCATGCGCTTTTTTACATTTTTAAAAATTTTTTTTAATTCTAAAACACCAAATGGCATGGGATCCAGCTTTCTGCATTTGAGGTTTGCCTTTGCTGCAGCCCTGAGCCCAGGTAACAGCTAAGCAGAGAGGCAGTGACCACGTAGCAAAAGCAGCACTTGGGCTCCCCAGAACGATTTTTGATTTGCAGCATGGCAGGGCTGGAGCAGCAGCTGATGAGCTGTTGAAACTTGAGCAACTGTATCCCCACTTCACTTGCCTGAGTGCCAGAACATTTGAACTCCAACCCACCTTCCCCTTCGTCGTCCCCCCAGTGGTCCAGCAAACTCAAGTTTAAGGTAGTGCTTGCTCTAGAGATTTTGGTCATGGTGAATCAGGTTGGGGATAAAGCTGTAGCTAAAATACAGAGGAAACAAGTTCTTTTCAAAATTATGTACCTACAGTGACCTGTGCTGCTCAGAAATGTTTGTGTGAGAAGAAAGTAGTTTGGGAGAGGTGCTTTTTAAAAACAAACTGTTCATTGATATGATTGATGTTATGACGTTTATTGTTGCTGGCAGGACCAGAAGAGTATAGATATGTATCAAATGGAGGTATTCAGAAAGTTACTTAAAATGGCAAGTCTGACTCCCTGCTTCCCTCCCCAGTTTTGGTTCCATTTTGAGGCACGAAGTGATCTGCTTAGCTAGGCGAAAAAGATACATGTTTATAATCAGGATGTGTTTGCAAACTTGAAAATACTGGGTATGTTAGCTTTTATTTACTTGAAAATGGCCGATTCTTGCATCTTGATTCTTGTGCAAGTCTCTGAAGCAGACAGCTAAAGGTGTGTAGGGGAAGAGGTGGGCAACACAGCAGCTGGAGAGCTGCTCCTGCTCCTGTCTTTCCCTTACAAAACGAAGAGGGGAAGAAAGCCGATTTCTTGGCCGAAAAATATACTGGGGTTTTCTAAAGGCAAAAAGATTTCAGCTTCAGCTGTTGAAAACTGATCCTGAGATACCGCTGATAATGTGCTCTTCTGTGAGAAGCCTGAACCCTGTCGCAGGTGACAGCTGACCTACTTACTCAAGCTGGGTGAAGAGCAGTGGCCAGCCCTGGTGCCCGCGAGGGACGGGGACGTGCGGCCGCCCCACGGGGACCCTGCCCCTGCCGTCTGCCCTACAAGAAATCTTCTGTCTCCTCCGTGTAATTAGTGGCAGTGTTTAAACCAGCACACTGGCGACAATTTGGCGCTTTTAATGAAAGCCCTTACCCAAGGGAGGAGAGATAAAAGGGGCACAGTTTGCAAAATGCCGTGGTGATTTAAGCTTGTGTAAAAGGAAGGTGTCTGGTGGCTAAGTGGCTGTAGAAGGAAGGAAAGCTTACTCTGTAGATGATACCCCCTAAGAGAGTGACTTGCATATCCTTGAAAATATACATTATTTTTAAAATGTCACAATAAAAAAACTCACTTTGCTTCATCCCTTTTTAAACTCTTCAAAATAAGATTTAGTTGCTTAAGGTGAAGTGTGCATTCAGACTCTTGTCCTACCAGTCACGAGTAACTCTCCTCTCTTTCCTTGCTAATTGCTTCAAAGAACGTATTAATTCCCATCAAATGTTAGCAGAGACCTATCACTCTGGGATCCTAATTTCCTTCTGTTCAGAATTGCAGTGGGAGGGAGGGAGAAGGACCAAGTGCGCACATCAGTAGGAGTTTTGTTATTGCTACTTGTATGCTGGTTGTTTTAAGTCGAGTGAAAATGGAAATGGATTGCATGCCTTGCACTCTCTCTGGCAGCCATCCTGAGGAAGGAAAACACCGAGTTCCTCTTCATATCACTGGGCCGTGAGCGTGTGCTCGGGGCTGAGTGCACGTTGGAGTGCTTTCTTCAGCTGGGGCCATTAGTCATACCATGCAGCTCAGTCATTTTCTCTGTGAAGAACTGATGCTTTTATAAATCTTAAAATAAAGGGAATAATGGCCGTGTACAGCACAGCTTCTTAGAATTTTTTCAGTTAGGCTTTTATCCTATTTCTGTGAGAAGAGGTAAAGAAGCAAAGAGAGGAGAGACAAATGCAACTGCCCAAAGCACAGCTTTTACCAGTGCAAAGGCCAGCATTCCTTAGCTGGGGCTTGCGAATGTGTGGGAACCAGGTAATATTGCTTTCCAATAAAACAAAGATCTCTCCCTGTGCATCTCTCTATTAATTTATTTTTAAAATAGACCCCAATGTGTATATGTGAATAGATCTGAAATCTTTGCTTTGTTAAAAAATTCTGCTAGGGGCCCTTTTGTCCTTGATGGCAATTTTGTGGAGTCAAAATTTTGTGAGTTCGACCAACTTGAAAACAATATTAACATAAGGCAGAAGAGAAACATATTTGTCAGAACAGGAAAAGAAAGAGGGCTAAGTATTTTCAACACCTATTAAAGGCAGCTCTTCATGGTACTTGCGTGAGTTAATGAAGACATTGTGTCGTTTAAAGCAGCTCATGTTGGTGTCCAGGTGCAAGCTGCTGGTCTGGACTCCTTTGAATTCAGTCTTGATATGGTATATTAATTTCTGACTGTTCAAAGTGTAGGTCCCAAGTTTGGAGACAGTACATAGGAGGATTTAAATTTCCCAGTTATTAAAATAATGCTCTGGGGGTTTTTTATTTGCCTTTTTTTTTAAATTTATTAGCATGATGCTGGAGATTGAATGATGATGGGAAAAACAGAATAAAACAGATAGTAATAGTCAGCTTACCTGAGAATTAAGATTGCTTTTTCATTGCTGTATCAGTTTTGGGGTGAAAGTTCATATTTTGCTTTTATTTTAAAACAAACATCTGCATGCTGTATCAGGACTTCAGGATTGTATTTTGTGGATGAGAAGTACATCACAGGCAGCAGCTCAGACGTGATGCTTGTTTGGTAGTACTGCTTCCTTTATGTCGGTTGACTTTCCCGTTTAGCTGCCAGGCTCTGACAACATGGGAACGAACTGAGAAATGTTCGTGCTGCGGGTTAACTTAATGCTGGCAGTCCTCTGGTTCCCTGGGTTGCCATGACTCCGGTAAGTGCGTTCGATCTCCTGAATGCCAAGATGCTCAAATGTCCAACACGGTGTAGACAAAGCTGTGGTAGAATTTGCTGTAAGGATCAGAAGGCAGCAGCTACAGAATAATTCTTGAGGATGAATTTGTTTGCCGTGGGTTCCCAGTGGGTCCACACCCCATGGCCTTGAGCTGCCCCAGTGCCAGGAGCAGGTGGCATTGTGGTAGGTGTGACAGGCCATATACTCCTGGTTCAAGATCAGTTAAAGATGGTAAGTCAGTGGTTGCATCTAGGTTTTTCTTCCCAGCAGCTCTGACTTGTCTCAACCCCCAGAGCAAAATGCAGGAATAGAAAGTAATTGAGCTGGTGAGGTGTAAGAGGCAAAGAACAAGGTCCTAACCAGTCCTGTCTCGTTCAAGTCACCCAGAAGCTGCCATTTTCTTCTCTGGAAGTTGAATGACATGTAATATCCAATATATATATATATATTTATGGGAGGTCAGGGAGGAATCCTTGGGTGACCCAGGCTGTCACATCCATATCGTTCGCCTCTAATATACCTCTTCACAGTGGCATCGCATCATGAGGTCCGTATGGCTCTGAATTCAGTGTTTGACTACTCCAGATTCCTTGTGCACAGCGCAGCATCGAAAACCCATAAGCTGTAAAACTGTTGTACCTTAACATAATGTTTCAACCTCCTTCCTCCCATCCTATTTCTTTGAAAAGTAAGGGATATTTTTTCAGTAGAGCTGTTGATTATGTATAATGTTGATTATGTATTGTATAATGTAGACACAAATAGTTAATAGTACTAAGTAAGCTTTTAAATATTATTCCTAAGTGTCACTGTACCATCTGCGATATTTAAATACAGTAGCTAACTTCTGACCCTTAGACATCTTTGTAGAGTTGGAATTTTTTTTTTTTGGGGCGTATGTGAGTCAAGCCTGCTTTTAGTCAAATAATAGCTATATTTGAAGTTCTGTAGTCATTGTCCATGCTCAGGCTTCTAATTTTCCATATCCTGTAATAGTGCATCCTGTAATATTATATCAACCTTGCAATTTGTGCTGGAAGCTGAAGAACCTACATGAAATTTCTGGTAATTATTAGCCCACACATTTTGGGCCATCAGGAGTAGCCTTCCCACCTTTCAATAAGTATCTTACTGCGGTTTTGAGCATATTGCTGAGCATATACTAATCTGTAAAGAATATTATTCTAATAAAGAATAATAAAAAAGAATAAAGAATAATAGTCTAATTGCAACTAAGCTACTTCTGTTTAAGAAGTTTATTATTATTCTTTAATGAGTTTTGGTTTTAGTATCTTGCCAAATTCAATGACTAGCAGTAGACAGTGTCTTAAAGAGCAAAGCGATACACGTTAAGTATTTTCTCTCTAGTTGGGCAAAATGGGGCTTTTGAGTGCAGGCAGGGCAAGGTTGGGAGCACCTCCGTAACAGTACTAGTGCACGTGGCCCTTCTGAGATCAGGTTTTGGGATCGTTACGACAGCGGCTTCATTGACAGTGAAAACAACTATAGGGAATGACGTTGGAGTTTTAGTACAACTATTTGGTATTTGAGGATTTGCAAATATAGCACCGTACACCTACAGTATTCAAGGAAAAAATACTTTCTGGAATTTTTGCAAAGCACCAGGTTTTATTTCCCTGAGGAGCGAGCGCTGTTTCAGAGTGCGTTGCGGTGGGAAAGGGGACGTCAGAGAGCAATGCTGCTGCTGCTTGCAACAGCATCCTGGAAAAACCTGCACGGCTGAACTACCAGCAGTTAAAAATTGGCAGAGGTGGGGGCAGAGAGAGGATATTGCTTACCTTGACAAGGACATGAACGTTGTCTAATAGTGCCACCCAGTGATGTCTGCCATAACAGCACGGGAGAGCAAGGCACTCTGTGCGTGTGGGAAGGGGGACAGCCTGGGGGGGCCAAGCCCCGCAGACACGAAGCGCTGAGCCGCATGCAGTATCAGTTTTGCAGGTGCTTAAGCTATCTTCGATGAGTTGCGTATTTGCAATGAGGGAAATAAAGCTACCTGTTGACAAGATACACCTACATCCAGTTTGAGGGGGTGCCTTATTTAAATACACACATGTGAGATTAAGCCTTGTAACTAGGTCTCAGGAGAGATGATTTTTGGAGTGCACAAAATGCATTTCATTTCATATGCCTTGTTCATGTGTGGTAGTGTTAAACTGATGGTGCAGTCCTGTTGCTCTAATTGTGGTAAGAGCTTGCTCTAGCTCTATGATGTGTTTGTAGTCCGTGTGTACGAAGAACAAAATCATTTTGAGACCGGGCTCTGTGGCCCAATGTGGCAGTAATTGAGCATAACCGGGCTGTAGAATCAAATCACCACTGAGTACTTCTTACTGATCTAAACTATAGATCAGTCTTTTGCAAACCTGCTTATCTTTCGTGTTTAAAAAAAACCAAACCAACCAACCAAACCAACCCCCCAAAACAAGGTAATTTCTGAAGTCTTACAAGAAAGAGGCTGTATGATACCAGCTTTAACTGGCATCAGTCCTTCTCTGTCTTCTGCTGTATCTTCCCAGATACTATGCTGGAGAACAGCAAAATCTAGAAGGCTGGAGTTCAACTTGCAAGTCCTGAGTCCAGGGTTGGAATTAGGCAGAATTGTAATTTTTAAGCTCTGAAAGCCACCCAGAGAGGTGGCTGGGCTCTGCACAGGGAGGCATAGCATTTTAAGACTGTAACAGCAGCTATTGCATTTTTTAGGAAGGTAATACAGACAAATTGGAGTGTTTTCATAAACAAACCATTTGTATTCAAAACTGTAAGTGCAGATTACATGAAGTAAAACATTAATATGTATTTAAAAGAAAAAGACATTTAACAGTGTGGTTGTGGTCTAAACTAAAAAGGATGGTTTTTATTATTATTCAGCACTACTTTAATTTCAAGCCAGATACAGTCAATAAAAGTCACTGCAAGGCTACAGAAAGATGAGCCGCCTTCTTTTATGGTTTACACTTTTTAATAGTATCTGGCTCTGAAGCATTTTGGAAAAAATTGAAGAAAGTGTTCTGAGTACTGACAATATCACTGGCTAACTTCTATTGTTTTGCATACTTTAATATATGAAATTAATTTGTTATTGCTTCAAACTGTAAAAGGTTAACATGCATTTTAACATCACAAGTAGGAGTTGAATGTTCATGTATCATGCTTCCTAGAAATACTTTGAGGAAAAGAGGGATAAAGTGGATACTTACCTTTCTCCAGAGGTCAGTGGTAATGTGGCTGATAAGTATGTAAGCTAGTAGTGCTATTTCAGAAGAATGGCTTTGATTTTTGGGAGTGTGTGTGTTGATAATGTTAAAACAGGTAAATACTCTTGAAAAAGGGAGCGATTTTTTTTGTCTCTTTTTTTTTCCCTTGATGATATATAGAGAGTTCTTTAAAACCTCTCAAAATTGGAGTCTGAAAGCAGGTGCCTTTATGTAGATCAGGCTTTACTGCATCCAATAAAATGTCGACACTGACACCTGATCTCTAAAAACTGCTTCTTTATAAGACAGGACTAAATCCTCAATTTTGTTTTGCAAGCTATGCAGAGTGAAAGTAAAAACTGCTTGTAGGCTGCCTTAAACTCTCCCACCTTTTGAATTTCTGGATGGTGATCAAGACCTAAAGGGATGTCTTTCCTACTCTTGTCTTTGAAAATCTGCAGGTAGAGGCCGAGTTTGGCTTTCGTGCTGTCTACGTGGAATTAGCTGAGTCCATTGATAAGTGGAGTGTCACTCTACAATTTTGTTATCCTACCTTAGGACTAATGGGTTTGGGACATGCACGTGCATGAACTCCTGTGTTCATAGGGAGTAGTGGTTCCACAGAGGAAGCTCCCCAGCTGCATGGGTTCAAAGCGCTGCCTGAACGTGTGGCTGCCTAATCTACGGGAAGTGTGCGAGGAGACTGGCACTGTTGGACTTGCAGAGAGCTGCTGTGAACCTTCATATACTCCAATAAGCAGAATTTGACAATTTTCATTTAGTGCTCTTCTCTTGCCTGCAGTTGTGGTGGGGTGGAAGAGAAGGAAGAGCGTGGAAGAGAAGGAAGAGCATTAAAGCTCTGTATTACTTGGAAATCCAAAGGGATAACTGGGAGTGGCTCTTCTGTTTTGGACTTGGCTATCAAGTTTGTCCTTTATGAAATAAAATCTTAAACTAAGTAAGTGTTTATTGTATTCTTGTCTATATAAGCCATTTTATTGGGATTGAAATTAAGTGGAGTAATTACTACTTTACATGTTAAAACTTTCAGATTGATTATTCACTCTTAACTTGGGCAATATAACTTGATGTAACTAGCAGTATTGCTGCTAAACTTCCCCATTTGACCTCATTTTGGTAGCAGCACTGTTTTTAACCCCTATTAAGCTTAGCAGGGGCTCCAAGAACTGGTTTTGGTGGGGTTTTTTTGTTTGTTTGGTTTATTTTTTTTTTTAATTTAAAGTTAATGAAAAAATGTCATGACTTTTGCATTTCAATAATCAACTTCCAAAAAAACCCACTGCTGAGCCTTTTTGGGATGATGGGATCTCCTCTATACCATCACTGGTTCCTCTTGACTTAAACATTTGTTTCTAATGATAGTCAATGTTGAATCTTTGGTGTATGGATGTTCTGTGGCATTTTGCGTTAGTAAACTCTGAAAAACACACCATCTAGGACATATTGACAGTCCACTCTTTCATGTCTAGACATTTGGACCTGTTGCTTGCAAAGGAAGATGTACTGAGCCGTCTGCATTCAGGGACGTGTTATAACTCCTGTTCTTGTGGGACTGTCAAGATCTAGTACTGGTTTCTCCATAGCAGGGCTGTTGCTCTGTGTGCTTTCTGGAGTCCAGTATTAATGCCTATACATGTGCAAACATGAGTGCTTTTCTGCAGTAAAGGCAGTTGTTCTTCAGTGTCTTTTTTTAATGAAATATGCACGATGGTGTATTAAAATTTAAAAATATTTTCCCAGCTCACGCAAATGATAGGTGTTTCTGCTGGGAGAAAAAAGGTACAAGCGATCTCTTAGTAATGTATCTTTTCAGAATAGTCTTTCACAGGGTCAAACATTTAGGCTTTACTTAGTCTCACTGTCTGAATTCTGGGGCTTGGCTTTATTTTGGCATTTGTTCTAATATGTTCCGTAACTAAAGTTAACCAAATTTTTTTCCCCTTGGTTTCTTAATGTCAGATTTGCAGTAACATGCTGTGCATGTACCGGGACATGAGTGTGTGTAGGTGTTTTGGTCTGTGTTAGTTCTTTACTCAGATAATTGTTAGCACTATTTAAGTATTTGCTTTCTTAGCTTAGATTTGCTTGTTCCTGTTGGGTTTGAAAAAAGTAGTCTGGTGCCATCTGTTAGTTTCAGACTGCTGTATAGCTTGACCTTTGTAAGCCTCGTCAGATATAGTACAGTGCCGTCTTTGCTGGAAAGGATTTCACAAGGGAGGCTGCTTCTCCTCCCTACCTATTTAAAAACAAACCTGGATTATTTCACTGTTTTGTGGAGTTTAATTATTATTGTATGTTTTGCAAAGGCTTTTCTCACGGAAGAGGCTTGATCAGTGTATAGGCTCCAAAATTGTATCTGCTTACTGTTTGCTGCTGCGTGCAGGCCATCATTTTGGTCTGTCATTTGTTTTATTTCACAGGACTGTTCAATATATGAGCATATATAGGGAACTTGTTCAGTTTGTTCTGCAGAAGTAGGGTTTGTTTTTCTTAAATTGGTAAACCACTGAACTTTTAACCCTCAACCCAAAACATGGAAAATCTTTTATTAAAAGTCAGTGTGCAGTCTTCCTACTGCAAAGTGAAGGGGAAAAAAAAAAAGGCACTAAAGGAATATGTGAATTGTGTAAACACCAAAATTCTCAATTTTGAGCAATTTCTGTTTTCTGTATTGCCGTCTTGTTAAAGGACTGATCTCAGTCTTATTGAAAGTCCATCAAAATTTCAGTTCAGAAAGTGAACTCTCAAATCAGAAGTCTGTGATACAGATTCAAATATATGCCACCATTTAAAACTTAGTTACACTTAGAATTAGTTCTTATATTTATGATGATGATACTACAGTAGCTAAGAAAAAAATAGAGTAGAAAAGTCCAGCAAAAGAAATGAGTCTTAAGATGCCTGCATTTTCAAATAAGATGTGTTTGGGATCTTAAAATGCTTATACATAGGACAAAACCATTGGCATTCATAGTCTTTAAATACTTGATACTGCTCTTCCCTAAACCAAAGTTGTTTCGTGTGCTTCAAACTATTTAATGCATCTTAGTGATAAAAAGGGAAGATTGCAACAAAACAAAGCAAAAAAACTGCCCCAGCCCTAAACCAACAGCTCTTTCAGAAACATGGCTGTACATTTTTCTGTCCAATTCAAAGTTTTTTATCCTTTCCAGTCAAATAGTAGAACATTGGATATGTTTTTCATTTATTAAGATTTTTAAGCTCACATCTGTTAAAATGTTCTTTGTTTTCATAGCTAAGTTTTCTTTTTTTTTTTCAATATGTTTTAAATTATCACATTTCTTTCAGTAATTGAGCTGGGAATTAGCAAGACTCACAGTTAATTGTGCATTTCTAAGCAAACGTGTGAGCCTCTGACTAGTACTTAGTTCCTTTACCATTAGTTTATTTTGGAGAAATTAGGTTGAGTAAAATGGTATGGTAATTTTTCTTGCTGAACTGCTTTTCAGAACTGTGTTGACCTGTGTATTAGTTAATCAAATTGTTGGGCAAATTAATTGAAGAAGTTAACTAATTAATAATAATAATAATTTAGAAAGTCTTATACATCAAGCATTTGTTGTCTTAATGGCATTTGAGACATGTCTATGTGCATGAAAGTGTCTATATGCAGTTTCATATAGGCCTGAAGAATATCCCACGTATGGCCATCAACCAAGGTGATGTTTACACCTTGGGGATCACCAAAGTGATGTGTAAATGTAACAAAAATGTGTATCAATGGAAGGAGAGAGAAGTTCCAAAATGTAGACTTAAATACAAGTTGGAAGCAGTCTAGTTTTATAGATAAATACCTGTACAAAAATGCTGGTCTTAAGATGATGAGCCCTCCCTGCATCTGCATGTTAAATCGCAGAAATAGCCTGCATGATAAAATAAAAGTAGCAATAATTGTCCTCCTCTTAAGCCAAATGAGTTTTGTGAAGTAGAAGTGCCTAATACATAGCAGGGTTTCATAATGGAAACAGTTGCAAAAGTATCTCTGAGAATAATATATTAATCAATAGAAAAAAATGACAATGATTAGAAAAATTATTCTGGCTTTTTGAGCCAGAAGAGACCTGCTGGCTCAAAAAGCAAGAGCCTCACTCGACAAAATGGATTCCTTTACAGGCAGGCACTGTAAGGTGAGTGGTATGGAAAGGTACACGGGGCATAATGCTATTTAAACCATATTGTAAAATTATTCATACTTTTATTCATGCTTTTATACCTAATATTAGAAAATTTATATATTTTTCAGTGAAACTATATGCAAACAGTCTTCAGCCTTATCTTTAGTAGAGAGGTTACTGTGCAATAATACTTTCCTAAATATTTATCTGAAGTAACTCTTGGATAGGAATGATAGATCTATCTATCTATCTATAAATACATAAATAAAGTCTATTGTGTGTGTATGCCCAGTATAAATTATTAAAATCGTATATATGAAATACATATAAAATTATATAAAATATAAAGATGTTGTTTATATAGTGGCCCCTGAGTAATGCTGATACAGAGCTGCCTGTGCTGGGCAATATTGCCAAAACTCAAACCATAACTGCGAATGTTGACTGCCAAAGAAAGTCTTGCCTCCAAGTCAGGAGCTGATGTCCTCTCCCTGCCGTAGCAGCGCTGCCTTATCACTGTTAGGGCTCTTCCCCATCTTTCTGCATATGTAAATACTTGGTTGACAATAACTAGCAGTTGCTATTCCTCTGGGAAGCTGCGTACATGAACTCTATGGCTTGATAGCAAAAGCAGAGCACCATACGCATGGCACCACTGCCAAAAATTAGCGAAGTGGTAATGGCAACTGGCTGGGAATTTGGAGGGATTATTTTAAAATTGCAAAAGGAGGAATTACAGGATCAGGAAGGACCTCTCCTGGAGCACTGAATTTGCTCATCTCTCACCACCAGCGCTCTTGCAACCCTCTCCAGAAATGGTTCAAACTCCACTTTCACGCTGTGGAGATTTGTTTCTCTCTCTACCTGGATTCAAAGACTATGTGAGACCTTTTCAGTACTCACGTCTGGCAAGCTGCTTATTTATGACCCAATTTATACCCACTTGTTCTCTGGTCAGCACTGTCCACCCATTTCTCTCCAGCCCATCTTTCTCCTTTACTGCTCTGCTGTCTCTACAGCAGGCAACCATCTCCCTCCCTTCCCCCCGCTTTCATTTTGCGTAGCAGAAGGAGGCAAACTCTTTTAGCTTCTCGTAAAACAGACCCAGGGTTGCTGTGATCGTCTTCACAGCCCTGCTCTGCACCTGTTAGGGTATGAATTTATTTCTTGATCGTAGGTGGCCAGAGCAGTATATGGTGCTCCCAGCAATCGCTCACCAGAGCCTTCCCGATTACTGGGGCTCAAACTTGCCTCATATGTTCCAGGGCTGTACATATTAAATAATTTGCTCTGTCTACTGCATTTCTTTCCTCTCTTAAATGTATTTAGAAACAGAAAGTCCAAATGTATGTAGCTTATTTAAGCAAGGAGTAACCTGATGGTGAGGGTCTGGAATCAGGGCACGTTTTGAAATTACGAAGCTTGAGAAATAGAAATACAAAACTTGGACTAATGAAATGAAAAATTTTAGTGGAGTCTTTCAGGAAAAAAGCAGAAGACCCTCAGACCTCTGCTGGTAAATAGATATCAGTGACAAGAATACTTTAAAAAGTTATTGCTTGATATTTTTCAAGTTGGGACTGTACAAAACATCCTAAACAGGAACAAAATCCTGCCCTGTCAGGAGAATGCTCTGGGTGATGCGATCAGCATTTCCTTTTTTAACTTCAATATTTCTGTAATATACCATTGCTACTCACTTCAGAAAATCATGTACAGAGGCAGCCTGAAATAAACAGACTGCAGTGGAAACACAGCCTAAAAATGGTCTTGGATGTGATACACCAAGTCTCTAAGTGCAGTAACCAGCTTGAGGGGATCATCAGCTGGTTCTTTGCACATCAAAAAACGCTGTGTTGCAATTTTGGTGTTCAGAATGTAGTACTGGAGAGCTAGAATACTTGCCTTTGATACTGTTGGTATACACACCTCAATTTTTTTTGTCAAGCTTTTGTTTCCCCCTCCTTTCTTGGGGGGAGGGAGGCATATTTAGAAAGCAAACAAAACTTTCTATTTTTAATACTTCTTGTTGTCATAAGAGAACAAAAAATCATGAGATTCAAAGTAATTCTTACCTGCTGAATGCCTAGCCTAGCAAAGACTACAGAAATGTTACCTCTAGACTCTTAGACTCTATGTAATTGCTGTCACTCTGGATGTGATGCATTTACTTTTACATCAAAGAAGTTGCTTGTTTTTTTCTTTTCCCATATATCTCAAAAACTCCATGTGATCTCTGCAGTAATGGTAGCAATAAGCATTGTTTACAAAAATCTTTTGAACATGGCATGAACTCTTAGAGGTGAGGGGGAGAAATTTAACAGCAAGGCAAATGTTTGCAAAATTAACACCTGAAGTTATACAGGTAGGAATTAGATAAGGATTCCTGGCATGGGAATATGCTGAACCTCTGATCCTGAAGCTTGGGGTGGGGGCACTGGATTGCTCATGGATAGTCATAGATGCCTGTGTAGGGATGGGACTATAAAAACCTGCTTCAAACTACGTGATTGGTAATGGCAATCTCAAACCTCGTAAGGCTCTCACTCTGGTTGTGCTGGCTGTGTGCGTTGGGAGCTGCAGATGTGGCTCAGAGGGCTGAGTAATTCTCTGCGGTGAAAAGGTAAAATGCAATAGTATCTTCCTACTCCATTTCTGAAGAAACACTTTAGGTATACAAACTAGAAAATGACCTAATGTTTTTTTGTTCATCTAAGTTATCACACACTGACCTTGTGATTTCAACACAGAATTTACAGTGGCAGGAATTCTGCTTCGTAAATGGTGACAAATCTCCTTTTAATTAATCTAGGTATTTTTCTCTGAGGGTTAATAAGTCATTTCTAGTTCGTCTAATAGAAAGTTTGCTTGACAGTTTTATTCTTTGTTTGCAGAATATTGTGCCCACAGCGAATACTTCACACAAACTTCTCTGTAGCAGCCAAATGCAATCTACAGGACCAAAGATTGTATTGCATGTGTAAATTCAGTTCAGTTTTGCAGTTAGGAGCTGTAAGTCCGCAATTTGCTCATGTAATTGTGTACTTTCAACAGGTAATACCCTTCATCTAGGGAATCATTTTTAAAGAAATCTGAGAGATTCTTGCAGCTTCTTGCAGGTTTTCGTCAGGAGTGAGTAATTCTGGTGGTGTGGTTCCTCCCCACCACAGGGCCACTGAAAATCTTGGTTTTGTTCTAAACCTGCAAAGAGATGTGTCAAAACAACATCCTTCCTTTTCCTCTTTGCCCCGGAAACTCTAAGCTCAACACCTAATATGAATTGGGCAGAATTTTCAGTTGGTGGTTGCGGCAGAAAGTGCAATTTTAGAAACACTAAAGTATTTCTGGATTCATTTTGATTTTATGCAGTGGTTTATCTCTTGTGGAGATATGACATTTCAAAAGTTGAGGAGAACTTAATGCTGGCATTTAGAAAGAAATTAAATATTTTGTCATAAAATTTCCATTGGTTCACACTTTCTTAGTCTAAACAAAATATTATTTAACCCAAATTAGGCTCCATAAATTCCTAGATTGCCCTGTTTCCTACGTAACACTCTCACAGGAGGTAAGCTTCAATGAAGTGCTGGTGAACCAGACCTTGTTTGCTGCCATGATGCTCTCACAGCCAGTTCTGAAAATTTTTACTGCTGGGAAAATGAGCAGGAGAAAGCAAGAAGACTGATGTTTGGCATTTAATTTAAAATAAATAAATAAATAAATAAAATTGTTGGCAATCTACATAAGTAATCTGTTTCTAGTATAATTACTCTTCAGTAATTATCTCTCAACCCATCACCAGCTTCTGCTTGATGGGGGGAGGACAGCGTTTGCCATTTTTCAGCTCATAGCCCTCTCCTGCTCTCTCCCCACAGCATCCTCTGAGCTGGCTCCCCATCCTCGAATAATCTTCCGTACCTGTGCATCCCACAGCCTTGCAGTCATGATGTTTTTATCAATCGCTCTCTGGCTGGCCGAGGAGCCCTGAGCAGCGGGCAGGGGCAGCTGGCAACCGGCATCTCGGGGAGCTCAACTCTACCGGTGTTGCTCTCGCTGGCAGCCGGCCCCAGTGAGCTGCTGTGCAGCAGCCCGGCGCAGCTTTTGGACCTGGCCTGGCACAGCTGCGGTCTCAGGTAGCAGAGGAAGAAGAGTGGTGCTTTCAGACCTGTTATGAAAGAGCAAACTCTGGTTACTGCTCTTCAGAGTTGAACAGAAACCTTTGCTTCATACAGCTGAATCAGCATCTTGGGAGGACTTGGTGCACCCATTCCAGTTTTGTGTCTTTTTGTTGCTCCTTCCCAGCCTTGACAGCAAAGGTGCAGTAAATGGGGGGAGGCAGCTGAAGTAAGGCTGCGGAGGAGAAGGTGTGGGATCCCAGAGGATGGAGAGTGGTATTCTAACATGGGTGAAAGGCCAGGATTTTCCATAACCCCTTCTACAAGAGGTTTCCAGTTATAATTTCTGTTTCTTACAGAGGTAGAGGTGTTACACTTTTTTACTGGATAGGGCTTTGGGTAGCCTGTTGTGACTGTGGCATTCTAATAAAGCTGATGTGATTTTAGTATCTTTTTGTTAATTAAAATAGAAGATGTACACGTATATAACGAATGCAAGTTGCGTCGCCCTTACGATGTTGCAGATTTATGATTGTATTGGAGTGAGTGGGAACAAGCTACCAAAGTTATTTATTTACAGCCATAACAGGAAAGAAGATGGCTCTTTGCTTCAACAGTATCGGTCCCTGTCTTTAATCTTTAATTAACTCTGAATTTGACTAGATCTGCAAATAGCAGATGGTGAAGTGTTGCCAAATTGCCGCTCATCATCTGCTGCTCACATACATAATTTGTAAAAACACAAGTATAAAGAAAATATATCAAAAGTCCTCAGTACAGTATTCCCTGATAGCAGGGGGTTGTGTTAGTTTTTCTTTTGGCAATTAAGTTTTACCGTGAGCAAGAGATTAAATAATGCATTTGCACAAAAGAACACTTTAGTGATCGATTTTTGAGAGCAAGCAAATGTGCAGCTATTCCAAATATTTGCATTGTACCTAAACCAAATGAAGAATTGATCTTTAACTGCGTGATGTTCAAATGAAATGGATAGTGATCTACAGATTAAGTATTTTGCTTATTTCTGCTGCTAATAAATGATGCCTTTTTGTTACTTGCAGGGGTGCTTCTGAACTCTGACTGGGTTGTAGTAGTTGAACAGAAAAAGGGAAAGAAGTGTTCATTAAATGCAGGAGTCCCTTTTGGGTCTGGGGGAAGCATGGTGACTCTAATTTTACCCGGTGGAAATACACAAAATTTTCCTGTCAGCTCTGAGGAAAGCTGGAATTGTAGACTATTGTCTTGACAGCATCTATAAAAGCTCTCCTTGGTTACTGAATATCTGTTATTGCCTTTAAAAGAAAAAATATAAACACAAATTTAAGAGTAAAATTGAAATATTAAGAAAACTTGCTGCTTGGCCACTCATCTGCTGATTTAAAGGTATTTCATATGCAAGGCTGGTTTTGTGTTACGTTTTCAAGGCATTAGTCTGTAGATGGTACTATCCTCAACTTTAATATTACACTTTCTGTAATTCAAATAGGATTGCAGCTGTGGGGTTACATCAGTAGGTCTTTTTAAGGCAGTGATTTGAAGCTTAATGGCGTGGGCTTGACCGTATTGCTTCTAAAGACGGCCTCACCATCCTCTTACTTAAGGGTCATTTAGAGTCCCGCAACTGGGAGATGCATATGTGAAAACTTGGAAGGTGGGGAAGGAAATTGTTTCTGTCCTTTAAGAATTTATTTGGTTCTAGAAGCTTTTTATACCAGAAGAAGAAATTAGCCCAGATTTTTATCCCAGGAACAGAGCCTTACAGCACTCAAACAGTTTAACAAGCGTACAGCTGAGCAAAATATGTCCGTAGAAGCAACAGACTTCAGGGAAAGACCTGGGGGAAAGAGGAGGGAGAAAACGAGTAGGGTTTTTTTATCCATTATCTGTACTCTTTGGCAATATTTTATTAATGTTTTTTTATGGCTTCTTAACTTTTCAATTCCATTATAATTAAGTTTGCATTTAGAGTGTACCCATTACCTCTAACTGATATTTGTCATGCTGTCAGGATTTTATACTTATTTTTGCTGTCTAGTAATAGACATGTGGAAAGCTACATCTTGAGCATATGGGTTGAAAATAAAGGCATTAATTTTGCCTTCTTCACAGATCAGTCTGTCATGTCACTTAAAAAAATCTGTTTGCAAAAGAGCTGGACACCAAGCAATGTTCTAACGTGCTTGTAGAGGGGGGAAGAAGGGATGCCTGAAAGGGAAAAAAGTAAAATATGTTTTGCTGAGCGTGGTTCAGGAGGTTGGTTGACTTGAGTCAGATAAAACCTCAGAGCTCAGATGGTGTCAGTTGTGTTGGTGGGAGGCTGGTGGAAGTTGACAGTTTCTCCTGCTGTAGGTATTATGCATGTGGGTAGTATGGTTGCCATCTTCTTCAAAGGAAATTCACAGAAAGAGATGTAGGTAGGAGAAAAAGCTTCTCATTTCTGATTACTGTCATGTAAACATTCAAACCAAATAGGTGGACAGCCCAGCTTTTACATTTAGAGGTTTACATGTACTCCTATCATGTTGTATATAACGAGAGGATGGACTGTGAGCGGTGGGGGTTTTGGTTTGGTTTCGTTTGCTCTGCCGACTCAACTATTTTAAATGACCATATTGCTGAAACTGTGTGATGGTAGCAGCTAGAGGCCTTAGCTGAAAAGGAGAGGCCCTTTTATGAGGTCTGTATAGAGACTTGGGGCTGGATTCATCTTGCCCTGTGTCTCCACCTCAGCTAATCACCTTCATCTCCTTTTCTAGGCAGTGGAGAGCAACATGCATGTGGGGCACAAATCCAACGTATTTAAGATTCATACCGTAGAATGAGCTCAGTCATGCTGTCAAAATGTTGGTGAAGGGAGTCTAAAGATACTAGGTTAGTCATCCACATCTGTAGGTAATCATGTGTTAGGGATGAGCTTTGCCCGGATAGTCTTGCAGTTGAAGTCTCTGCTCTGGGAGCATATTC
The DNA here is from genome assembly GCF_034638445.1 of Ciconia boyciana. NCBI lineage: Eukaryota > Metazoa > Chordata > Aves > Ciconiiformes > Ciconiidae > Ciconia > Ciconia boyciana. Next base: position 56,534,988 of record NC_132938.1, on the reverse strand, counting down.
CACTTCAGGGCTGTGTCTCAGCATTTGTTACAAAGATGGAAAATTCAAGGGGACTTGAAAAGGTGTTTAATGTAGTTCTGTCTGAGATGGTCACTGAGGTGGCTTTGTGATTGGGGTTCTGGTTTAACTGCGTTCTCAGACAAAATGCAGAGTAGGCAAGCAAAGAGTATGGGAAAGTAGTGAAATTTGCTTGCAGTCATGGAGCAGGTTCATAACAGAGCCAGAAATGTCTAGCACATATGAGAGCCAGTCCTCTGGACTTGAACTAACTTTTAGGTTCATCTAAGAAAGCATAAAGAAATAAGTTGGTCTAGCTTTGATGTTCAGTATATTAGGTCATCTCTGGAAGTCTAAATATGACCTGACTATAATTTTGTAACTGGGTCGGGCAGAGCTAGAGGAGTTCTTTTTTCATCCTGGTTTTAGTATACTGAATGTAAAGAGGTCTTCTGTAAAATAAGGGAGGTCCAACATGTTGTGGAAAAAACCCTGACTGCATCCCCCTAGACCTCTTTTCTAAGTAAAAGAACTCAGACCAAAACATGACTTCCTCCGTTTTGTATTTTACTTGGAAATGAATGTATCTGATATATTCATCTGAGTTTCAGCTGCTTTCTCCTGAGTGCTGTGAAAAGATGGTTATGCTCCTTATGCTAATCTACAGATTAGATGCATAATGTCCTATATTTTGCCTCCCAACAGAGAAAACAGACAACTCTTGCAACTGTTAGACATAAACCAAAACTGGAAACCTGCTTTTGCAAGAATATCATGGGGACAGCAACAAGCTAAACAGATTTACAGTGACGAAAGCATGTTGAAAGCAATGTGCAACTGTAACTTTTAAAACCTGACATTTAACTTCTGCTTTGTAAATCCCTGTCCTTAATGGGGGATAACAAGAGATTTAAGAGATAGGAAGACTTCTTGGTTGCATATGCAGGCCTAATTGGGGTTTGGGATAAAACCTCATTTTCTCTTAGCCTGCCTTTCATCCTAGTTCCAAAAAATCTGACAAGGAAAAAGAAAAGTGAGAAAAAAATATGGCTGGAATTAACACTATGTAGATGAAGTATGTTGTTTGTGCTTTTGTGGTTTGTCACATGATCTAAAGCTAATTTTGAATGATAATGTTTAGCAATAGTTTCTGATAGAAGTGGGTTGTCATAATCCCTTGTATGTGGGAGTGTTACAGGAGTACATAAAGGGCAAGAGAGCCCCTGGCAAAGTCAAGCCCTGATGTCAGGGTGCAGGAGGTAGCAGACAGGTCTGTCTGCACAGCAAAATTGCGTAACGAACCAGAGATAATCTACTTCTTTAGCCCTCGCCTTCAAACCGGCATGAGTGTTTTCATACTTTGACTCCAATATAGTCTTACAGTGGCAGGAGAGAGGCGGGTAGTAGTTTGTTGCAATTCCTGTTACCTTTTAAGCTTGCCATTGTATGTTTGTAACCCTGCTGGGTTGCGCACAATGGCTTTATCTTGGCAACTGCTTTGTTTGCTGTAAAGCAGATAAAAAGCTGGATAATCCTCGTGGCTGGCACTTGCAGAAGATTTTTAAAGTAGATGTGAAGTTGCTGCCCGAGCGAGCGCTGCCATCGCATGGCGTTCCCTTCCCTGCCTGCTGCCTTCAGAGGGGGAGGTGGGTACTGAGGCCGTTCTTCAGGCCTGCACTGATTCCCAACGGTGGCCAAATGAAGGGCATGTGCAGGGATTCATTTTATTGATTGTAAATGAGCAATGTACTTGGAATTTGTTCTTCCTTCTTGCTCCTTTTTCCAGTGACAGTAATGTCAGTGTTCAAAGGAATGAAGTTTCTAATAGCTTCTTGCAGCTGGCTCTTCCATTTAAAGAGATGTTCGTGGCATATGGACAGCAATATTAAATATGAATAGGGAGGCCAGTGATTGTAACTATGGAAGAGCAAGGATATCAGAGGGACCAAGTACGTAAAAGTGAAGTATTCAAGTGGTGAAGCTCTTCCATCGTGTGTGTGTACACTTGTGTCTTTCAGTTTTGTGAATACAGTGTTAAAGTGAAAGGTTTTGGGAGACCACGTCTTATCTGCTTGATAACTCCCTGAAATCAAAATGTTAGGAAATTAGGGCAGCAGGGAATACAGCTCAGTGAGATGGTCTCATACATCTTTTTGTTCTTGCTGTAATTGATTGCAAAAGTATGTTAAAACACAGAATGAGAAAACCTGACTGGCCTTCTTATTCTAGAGGCAGCAGTATGACACCTGAAACCTGTCATTAGCTAATTTTAATTTCCAAGAACATGCTTGTGGGTTTCTTAATTTAGAAATATAGACATTTTAAGAATAATACTCCCCCCTCTCCATTCTTCTGTAGGTATATTTAAATCAGAACTTTTTTATTTTTACAAGAGCGAAGGCAGTTTATCGTTTCTAGGGAAACCTACAAATTGATTTCTCCCTGTCCATCTTATGCTAGACATAAAAAGACATTTATAGCTATTGATAACCAACTGATCAACCTGCTGAGTGTGCCCTGTCTAGTTTGGCTATTGATAACTATGCTAGGGGTTTTTTTTGCCCTCTTGGAATGAGAGCACGGTAAGGTCTAACCAACATTTGCTGATGTTTCCTTTTGTTGCGAGTTATTGGAAGAATAATGGCACGGTCACACCTGAGAGTTGCACAAACCAAGTGCTGCTGCTTCGTAAAGTTCACTTAAGTGGTAGCCATGTGCTGGTTAAATCTCAATAAAACATTACATTTTCTCAAGTTGTACCATAAAAGAATTACCCAGTTACCTCCTGATAGGATCAGGCCTATGCTACAGCTTTTGTGTAGTTGCACTATATGATAGGGTAGATAATCTCTTTCAGTACGTTTTGGTCCAGTTTCTAACAGATTAAGTTGTTTTGTTTTGTTTTTTCTTCGATGGGTGTTGGTATTGCTTTTCCTGCTTCTTTTAAGATTGCTTCCTGTGGTCTAATATATAGTGAGGACAAAGCAGTTCTAGGTTTATTGTTAAGTTAGCGTGTGTGTGTTATTTAATGTTTTAACTATGTGCTGAGTGAAAATGACAACTGGGAGGCTGATTCTGTATATTTGTTTAGCCCTTAGTGATTTTAAGTAATATTTTTTGAGACAAAAGAGAATTTTTGGTGCTTAGAGGTGAGATTTTGTTTTTCTTACTAACATCAGAGAACTTTATTTGCAACAGTACATCAACAGGTGCTTTTTAAACTATGATTGATCATGACTGAGTTATGCTTTCATTTAAGAGACTCTCCAGAAGAAATTTGCTCAGTCTGCAGGTAAAAATAAGATCTGTTTGTTTGTTTTCTCAGCTTGTAATTGCCAGCTTTTCAGTCATAGCCTAGAGCATGAAAATGAAAAAAATATACATATAATATGTATTTTTTGTACATACATTATTCCTGTTTCATAGAGGTTCTGCAATTAAATTTAAAGAGCTCTTTTAATGATGCACGAGTCAGAAGAGAATCCAGTACCTACTCCTATAGGTTTCAGCTGCTGGTTCTGCATTGTTAGTAAGGATAGTGGGACACGGGCTTGTCACAAAGCAGATGATGTGAAGTCAGTACCAAACACTAGAGCTTACAGACCAAGCATTCCTAAAGTGTGAATACCTGTTCAGCTCCTGTTTACATATGCATTGTGGTACCGCTGTCAGTTGGGTGATCACAGCTGAAATCTCCCCCGACAGCTTTTTTCATCTGCCCTGGCCTCCCAGTTTTTCATGTCCTTTGTGATACGCTTTCCCTTTGCCTCTGAATTTTAGCTTCTGTTTCTATGCCATTGAGTTCCATGTGCTGTGTAAGGAAGGAACGGTTTGCACATTTGACTTTCTTCTTGTAGCTATTCTTCTTTTTATTAAGAAAATATAAAAGTTCCCCATTGCCAGATTTCCTTTGGTGACCAGTTCTCAATGTCAGAATATCAATATTTCTATGTGTCAGAATACGAGTTGAGATAGTCAGTTGAGTCAGAGTGCAAATGGGTGCTCTGGCTAACCAGAGCATAGCTAACTCCAATTTAAATCCATATTTGTAACTCAGTTTTTCATGGGTTTTGTCACTTTTTGATCAATTCTACTAACTTTCAACTTGAAAGCTTAGTTCATTTGCCATCTTAGTTTGTGACGACATTATTCTGTTAGAGTGATATTGAATTACTACAAGTTAGTAGTGCATCAGATCACTCTGTGCTGTAGGACAATCTATAGAAATCCAGAACTGTGCTCGTTATTAAATATCAGTTGATGTCTTTGTACGTGGTATGAAACACTGATGCTTCTCCACCAGCAATCTCAGCAACATGTGTTGGGATATCTTGGTGCAAGCAGGAAGTACCCAGTTACAGGATCAACCCTACGCAACTCCTACCTGGAGCGCTGTGTCCAGTTCTGGGCTCCCCAGTACAAGAGAAGAGAGGGATGTACTAGAGTGAGACCAGCAAAGGGCCATGACGGTGATTATGGGACTGGAGCATCTCTCAGGTGAGGAAAGGCTGAGAGCGCTGGGGCTGTTCAGTCCATAGAAGAGAAGGCTCAGGGGGGGATCTTGCCAGTGTGTATAAATACCTCATGGGGGGCAATGAAGACAACAGAGCCCGGCTCTTCTCAGTGGTGCCCACTGACAGGACAAGAGGCAATGGCACAAACTGAAATACAGAGAGCTTCGTTTAAACATAAGAAGAAATGATTTTACTGTGAGGGTTGTCAAACACTGGCACAGGTTGCCCAGAGAGGTTGTAGAGTCCCCATCCTTGGAGATGCTCAAAACCTGACTAGGCACAGTCCTTCAGCACTTTTGCCTTTTGTGAGAATCTAAAGATTTAAACAGAAAACAATGCAGGATTAATGAAAATGGTAAAAAGACTAAGATTAAAAATGAATATAGTACAGCTTTTTGCTTTAGATGAAGTTTAGTCACATTTATCAGTTCATGCTGCTGTGCTGGATTTTCTGCAACCACTTTATTTGGACTGACAGGAGACTCTGGAGCACAGGCTGCCGCCTCTTCTGGTTTTGTCTTTCCTCCTGTGTGATCTCCTTGCATCTTCCACTGCAGTTTCCCTTTGCCGATCTTCCCCTCCCTGCCGGACTGAAGTGATAGAATCGTGTCGTTAGGGCTGTCGCAGTCCCCGTGCAAGCGAACCAGCATCACCAGGGCAACCGTCAGAAGCCGTGCGCTTTCAGAGCAAACAGGGAGAGAACCAAGCCAAGGTCCAAATCCCCAGCGCTGCTCGTGTCCTTCATGCCACGTGCTTGCAGTTCTCCGATAATTTCTTCTCCCCTCCTCCCAATACTGAAGTGCTGAAAAAATACGGCCTCGGAGGATGCACTACTGGTGAAAGACTGTAGAAGTGTGATGTGTGAAGAGATTATTAATGATACCATGATGAACATGTTTTAATGGGTTGAAAAGTCATTAAAATAAACATTTTGTCAGCCAAATGTTTTATGCAGGCCTCTGAAATGCTCATGCATAGGAGTCTGAACAGAAAGAACAATTAGGCAAATGAAAAAGGGCACACAGAGGTATGGCACCACTCCTCTCTTTCTGTAATTAGGGAGGGGACAAAAGAAAAAAAACGTTACCTGTGTGAAGAAGCCAGACCAAAACCAGTCTACAATTCACAACTCAGAGTTAGAAGAGAAAATAGAAGTCTTCCTCAAATCCAGTCTTTGAATTTCTAATCGAGGTCTTTTACTGTGTCACTTTTGCATTCTGCTAAAAGCAGTAGTTCCTGTTAAAATCGGAAAAGACAGACGAAACTGAAAAACCATTAAGAAAATCACAGAAGGAAGAGATTTTTCAGGAAACAGTAAAAAATGTATTCACTAACTTCTAACTCACACTGCTTGCTCATATTTGGTTGCCTCTACTACCTTCTATCCCACATTACCATTATCTTCCCGTTTAAGTATTTCAGGAAATCTAAGCTAAAGAATGATGCCATATGGCTACAATACAGAGATGGTATTATGAATAGAAATTCATATTTCTGTGTTTAAGCCAGTTTCTAGCTAACTAGACGTGATAAGCAGTGGTAAGGTGGACCCCAGCCCTCCAATGCTGGCTCTCATATTTTCTTCTGAAATGCTTGATAATGTGTAGTATGAAGGGATGTGTGGAACAGCAGGAACAGTTAGGATACTTCTCTGTATAGGGGGATAATCACTCCCTTGATTCCGCCCCTCCCCCAGCTTTATAATCCTAGCATCCAGACTTATGCAGACACATAGCAGCTATTTACTTATGTGCCCAAAAGTTGCTTTTTCTCAGTTGATCTGAGACGTCCTTTTCTTCTGGCTTAGTTGCTACAGCATGTAATACGCACCTTTTGCTTTTGTGGTTCAGGAAGACCTATTAACTGCTATGTGGATTGTCATTTCACATAATATTTTGATAATTAGAGCCAGATATTTATTTGTACCTGTTCTTCATTACATTAAAAAAGTATCAGCTGCTGAAACTGATGGGCACAGAGATAAATCCATTATTATCTTTTACTATAACTATGTATTGCATGAAACCAGCACATGCTGACTGGAATTTTCATTCCTGGCTTCTATGACTGTTGATTTCGTCTTCCATCTTTTAGGTCTTGGACATTAATCTAAGCTTCAGCCATGTATTTCAAGTTTATGAGAAATTCCTCCTTTATTAATCTTCAGTAGCTTAATTGCAAGCCCTGCACCATCTCTGTGTTAGGCATAAGCTGCTAAGTTAGATTTCAAGTGTAAGCACCCATCTGTTTCACTGCTTTTCCTCTCTCCTCTTACCTACTACCTTGCTGAAATGTGTGAAGTCTCACCAGGTTTGCCAATCTGTGTTTTGTTAACTCTTTTCAAAATAAATCCCTCTGCTTTAGAGGTCATCGGGGCAGGAGGCCCACCAGATTATTAGTTCATCTTGCAGTGAGACTGCAGTAGCTAGTAGACTTGAAATTTTATGAAACAGGATGGAAGATAGGTTGGCAAAAGCCAAAATGTGTATTGTAAGCACGGAAAAAGCTTTTTCTTGCGCTGAAATGACATTTAAACAATCTTACTCTAGTTTTCGAAGTAGCATGGCTCAGTACTTATCTTGAAGTTGGAGTTCCTTATTTTGCATTCCCTTTGAGCCAAGTCCCTGATAATAGATCAAAACCATCATTCTTAATGGAGTCAAGAGCAATAAAATAAGGACAAAGTGCGATGTGTTGTAACAGTGTGAAACTGGAATCAGGTCTGTTACTGTGAGACATAATGGCACATAGCTCATTCCTGCACCCAGGCTGCATCACCTCAGGATAACGATCTCCGTGAGGAGACAAAGTGTTTCTGAGAGAGACTGCCAAAAACGAAGAGTATGAGTAAGACAGTGGGTTTTTTTTCCCCTGCAGAAAAGCACAGTGTTCCGTAACCCTAAATGTCAAATTAAACCGTAACTTCCAAGTATAAATACACTTTGGAATGGGCAGTATCAACTGTGGAAAGCTGGAAACCTTGTAATACGTATTGGAAAAATAAGATGAGATTTCTGCTCCCTGTTGTGTTGGCTGTATAAATGATCTGGAAGAGCAGGTGAACAGTGAGGTAATGAAGTACTAATTTATTCAGGGTAGTTAAGGGCCAGCTCTAAAGAATTGTGCAACTACCTTTACAATCCTGCTTAACTAAGCCACAAAATTGTAAATGAACTTCGACGTAGAGAAATGTGAGTGCGCCCATGGGAATGGAAAACAAGAGAAAATTACAGTTCTACCATGCTAGGCTCTGACCTGGCTCTTGTCACTTAGTTGTTGCTCCAGGATCATCTTCCCATGGGTAACTGGGAAGGGAGGAACTTGATGCTCAGTAGGGCTAAGTAGTGCACAGCAAATCGAATGGCAGGTATTGCCAGGGGAAAGATGAAGAACAAGAATCGTCGTACAGTGGTGTGCTTGCATCTTAAATGTTCAGAGCAGTTCTGGACTACCACGCAGTGTAGTTAAGCTATAGCACTGTCTACCACAAGCTGTTCTGAATGCTGTGGTAAGCTATGATGAAAGTTTTGCAAGACTTCAAAAAGTGAATTAAAGATTTGAGAGGAAGAAATCCAGTGAGAGCAAGTACAAAAAAAACCATACCTGGTTCAGAAAGTTTCTCAACTCCAGGTGTTTCCATTCTGCTATTTTAATTTAAAAGTAGGAGTTAATCCTAATCTAACAAACAGCTTGGTTGTATTATGATGATGATGCTCTTTTATATAAACATAGCAAGATGTTAGATATCTGTTTTGATATGTTAGCACAAAAAAACCCCGCAAACAAACAAAAAACCCCAAACCCCAAACCCCAAGTATCCCCATACCATGACAGCTATAAAGCCCTGCAGACTGACATGCGATGTTACAAATACTTGTTCCTAAGAGGAAGAGAAGTATATTCTAATTAGAAATCCTTATGTTAGTGGGGGGAAAAATTGTTAGGAATTTTCTTGGCAGAGTCTTTGAGGGTGAATGTTACCTGACTTCTGTGGCAAACCTTGGAGTGTGGAGCTAATGCAAGCTACCAGATGTTCAGGGGTTATTTTCAATTCTGGAAAAGAGTAAGCATTTCCTTGGGCCTAAGGTTTCACGAAAAGGAAGTAAGGGAAGGAAAAAATATCAATAGTATGGAGGCAAAGGCCTCCTGCTTGAAGAAGGGCTTGTCTATGCCTTATGTATAAACTTATCTTTAAAGAGCTGCTCAGTATTTACACCAAAATAACTGTTTGGAAATAGTGCCTTGCCTGTTACTGCTGCAGGAGAGGTTGGTTGTTATTTCTGGATGTGGTTTTATTTTATATTTTAGTGTTTTGAATTAACTATATCTGCCTATTATTCAGAGAAACATGCGTGCCCCTGGTCTGTCCTTGCCTCATAGATGTGTTTGTTCTGTGCTTGTGGCTTGCCATTAGGGCTTTTCCAATATGTGCTTCTGAACACTGGAAGATGAGAGAGAGAATGTGGTTCAAGTATTGTGTTTGAAATGTCGTTTCTCAAGTAACCAGGTAGAGTTAAATGGCGTGGATGGCAGACTTCGTTTCTTAGTGCTGGAAAAAGAAAACAAAAGGCAGTGTGATTGCATGTCCTGGTTAATTTTGAATTCCAGAGGAAAGGATTTTAAGCTCTCTTTGTTAACATATGCATATATAAGTATATATTTTGCTTTTTGATAGTTGTTTTTTCCCCTGTGGCAAGATTTTTGCAGTGAATACATCTTCAGCATGCTTCTGTATTGTGTTTTGCTGGAAAATGTATGAAGTTAGTTTGACTGAGTGAACTGTTAGTGTTTTACACAACACAGCTCTCCCACACGCTATGAGAAGTAATGCGTTACTACTAGCTTATAGACCTGGTGCACTGGGAAGCAAGCCTTTTGCTCTTGCTGATGTCTATCTGTAACACAAATCAATTAAATCTAACTAATTTTGAAGTTGCTATATGTGAGCATTGCTGGAGTTGTGATTTCAGTATGTTCATCTTGTTACTGGGGAATCCCACGGAGAAGAGCGAATTTGAACGCAGTCCAATGTGCATCCCAAAAATTTCAAGGTGAAGTTTGAGGAAAGAGGGACAGCTGTGGAAACTAGATCACTTCTATTTTGCAGGATCTCTGCCAAGGCCCGTCACTTGTAGGGGAAGGCATAATACGTTTTATCTATGCTGTGGCATTATAAAATAAAGCACAGTCCCTCGTATGGAAAAGATGGATATGTGATGTTTTCTTTCCATTCTCTGGGACTCTGTGAACCTCAGAAAACCCATTCATCATCTCCTGCCTTGTATTTGCTATGATGAACAACATTTTCTTCTTGGCTGTGGGATTAGCCCAAACAACTTTTTATTTTTTTTATTTATTTTATTTTTCCCTCTTGAAAAGATGGCTTCATACATAGCTTCTAGCCAGGAAACGTTCTGGGATTCCATTTGGAAGGTTTTAAGCATGGGGGGAATAGACAAACAACTTAACTTGCTTGACATCTGCTGCTAAAGTTGACGTGTGTAAATGTGTCAGATCATTTTGGCTGCCTGCAGAAGAGGGAAATACTAAAACCATAAATTCAGTACTGTTTTGTTTGTCCTGTCAGCCGAGGTTGCCGATTTAAGTGATGATTACCAGTTAAGAGTTTGTGATTCAATTTAACAGAGCTCCCTGCCTATCTGCCCCTGACTATAGGCAGGGTAGATTCTGACAGTGATACTACCAACACATGAAGTGTAAGCGTAGGACTCAAGTAATTTAGAAATAGCATTTTTGTAAGACTGAGAATTTCATAAGTAGGGGTGTTTTCCCCAAAGGAGTTAAATCAGAAGCTATTAAGTTTGACTGTAAAGCTTTAAATGTAGAATTTATCCTTTTGAATTTGCCATTAAGTATTCGTTTTAATATTTAAATATCTTTAAATTATTAGGACAGTGACACGGGTTTTAAGATCTTCAGATAATGAAAGAAGACTGGATATCCATGTACTGTGATTCTTTAATGCATCCCACAGGGCGCAACTGTGAAACGGGTTTGAGTTTGAACTCAAAGGCCTTAAAAGTGTGATAACTGCCCTCATGCAGCTGAGTCTCTTGGTTTTCAAGAGAAGGTTAAGTCTATAAGGTCAAGTCTATAAAACGTAATGTCAAAGCTGGGGTCTGAAAGAGCTTGATGATGATGCAGGTTTTGCCAAAGCACGTTGTGTGACGGTGCCCCAGGTAGAAAATGGCAGCAATGCAAGAGTCAAAAATTAATATTACTAAAAACTAATATGATTATTTAGCTTATAAGGTTTAGTTCTGATATGCTATACTGAACTATCATGAGGAAGGGTGGAAACTATAACATTATTTGCATCTAGGGGAGCAGGGGATAGTTTGAGACAAATATTTTAGACCCACGTTACTGCTTTTTGGATGACAGTGCAATTAGTCCAGCAATCTTTGAGATTATCGTTAGTCTAATCTTTAAACAAATAAAAATGTGAAAGTTATTCTGTGACAACAACATGATTGACAATGATAAAACTTGAGAAACTGGAGTTTGAGCTTGCTGACTTGCCTGCATCTGGAGAAGGGATGGATTTTTTGCTGCTTTGGGAAATTCCCAGAGGCGTTCTTGCACTTTGTTAATACACGTTCAAGAAATTAAGCACAAAGGATTTTGTTTCTTGTGTGCTAAATCCTACTTAGTAAACATTAGTATCTTTATGTTCTTAATGTTAAGATAATATTAATCTTAGAAAAGCCTTTGCGTCATACAAATGTAATATATAATACATTTGTACTTGCCTTTCACTTACATGACAGAAGGGCAGGATTTTCTACTCTTTAGCAAGTTGCCGAGCAATTTGAGACTGCTTGATTCTGCAGAAAATGATTCAGCTGAAGTGCACTTAATTTAATCTCCTCCGTTTCACTGAGTATTTGATAAAAGATAATTGAAAATGCCTCAACTTGTGCTTCAGAAAGTTGTACTTAAACCAGACTTTGGTTTGCTCTTTTTTTTCCTGCTCCCTCTTAAAGGTCAACGGATCTTACTTGTAATGTGAATTATGCTGGAAAGTAAGCCATTTATGGAGTCGGTCCAGAGCTGATGGAGCAGCCAGTTAAATGTGCATCTAAAACGTAGTTGTTGCATTATTCTCTGTCTTACAGTGGGAACACTGAATTGGTAATCCAAGCAAGTTATCGCTGGCCATGAGGTGGCCAATAATTGATTCAATATCTGATGAGTTCTAGATTTTTCTAACAGGCCTCTTTTTGTTCATTTGTGAAAGTAACTCGGAAACGGTGAGGGGAACACGTGAACGGTTGGGATTGCTTTTGCTGCTTATTTCACAGACAATAGTTTGCTGGAAGGCTGATCAAGGTGCTGGTTCTGTAAGGCGTGTTCCTTACCAGTTATCATCCCAGTCATTACAATCACCTTGATAGTGACAAGAATAACAAAAGGCAACTCTTTCTGTCTCACTTGCATGTCCCCAGTTTTTCTTTTTAAATAAAGGGAAAAATGGTCTCCTCTTCTTTTTTTTTTTATTCTTAGTGCTTTTTTACTGACTCTCTAATTCAGTGTAGGGTGTTCTGCATTTTTCCCCAGAAGACAATGCTAGAAATACTACCCTATCTTCAACAGAGAAAATTTCCTTCCTGTCTTTCACCATCCTTTTCTTTAGAAAATAAAGTTGTGTCCTTCTTGTCTAACAAAATGGTGAAGATTTTCTTAAAGACTGTTCTGTAAAGCTATTCAGGAAAACAAAATGTCTCTTAAAAAAGAAAGATCAGATATGGTTTATGAGCAGAGCAGTCAAAGAGATTAACAAAGTTTGAAGGAGATAGGTAGGAGACAGAAAAAACTTTTAAGCAAATAATGACTGTAATTAAATCTACTATTTTGTGGTTTAAATTAAATCTAAAATAACTTGCCAGTTGTGAGGTAAAAGATACTCGTTCCACAATCTGTGCGATATTGCTGCTGCTGTGCATTACTTCTGGGGGCATTAACAAAGGAGTAATATAGTAGATAATTGTGGGGTTTCACTTCATACCTTAAAAAGAGACAGAGGGAAGTCTGTGGATGCACAGCATAAACCCTTGTTAATTCAAGCGTTCAATAAAATTATTTGGAAAATGGTTCAAGAAGCTGAAGCCTACCAGTTCTTGTCAGGAACTTGAGATGGAGTACACCGATGAGCTTCTGTGCCAAGGAGTTTCCACAGCTCTTGGCAGGTCTCTGGCAAAGCAAACTAAGTAACAGTTGTGTGGCTCAGGTAGGGCTGAAATTATTCCAACAGTAGCTTCTCTTCACCTGATGTTCCAAGTCAGGAGATGACATAGCATAATCAGTGTATTTCATGAGAGTGGTAGGGTAAGTGCATTGGAAAATGAACATGCATAGTTATGTTGGAGGAAGACTGTTGGACAAGCTTTTACCACGATTTGTAGTACCAAAATATCTTCTTTTTAGCGTAGTAACCTTTTCTAGCAGGGAGGTAATATAAACAAAGGCTCTGTGCACGTGGTGCGAGGCATGCATGGTTAAATGAGCTACTTTGAGCTGAAGAAGTATGTGTGTGTAAGTAATGCACTGTGCTGTGCATTGTTTGCTTTGACGGAAACCTCCTCGCTGGTTCTGCAGGCTGTGATAGAAGGAAATCAGCCAAGCTGAAATGAAGAGCAAAGACCCAAGCTCTTGGAGCTTGAATATACATTGAACTGAATTGCAATACTTATGTATTCAAAGATGGATTAATTCTTGGATATGCTTCTCCAAATAGGAAAAAACCCAACCAAAACCCCACCTCCAACTTTTTTTCACAGACTCCAACAGATTAGGTGGCAACCAATGGGTGGTAGGCAGAATGCATAGAACCAGTTACACTTGGAGTGCTAGCTGGATTTTGGAGAGTAATAACTCCCCATCCCATCCACACCCCCCCAACCCACAGTAGTTTATTGCGTTGTAATAAAAAGACATAAATTAGACTTCAGGGTTCAGAAGATACACAGTGACATGTTTTCAAAACCGAATTAGATGCAAATCACTTAGGCCTTTGCAGCTCCCGTTGAGATTTTGCACGTTGGATGACAGGAATTGGTTCTGTTAAGTAAGTCTTATGCAATACAGTATAAGCATCATGAAAAATACAGCTTTCTTTTATGGTAAAGTACAATTGAGATGGTTAATCATATTTTTAGTATGTTTTAGTGTATGAGAGGGGGTGGGGAAAGCAGAGTAAGAGGCAGATTCTGCAGTCTTTTCAGACACATGCTACTGGAAAAGTGTGAAGTGAATGGTAAAAGATATGCTTTCCTCCATGTCAGAACTGGAACCAGATTAATGGACTGGGAGCATTCTGGTCTGAAACAGGGCCTTTTTTGTTCTGACATCTACAACATAGTCTACAAGGAGCTGGTTTTAATAAGCATAGAAAAATGCTTTTGTGTATCCAGTCATGACATGCTCTAGGGGGAAAAAACAAAGTTATTCCTAATGCAGAGGTGGTTATTGATCTCTATTGACTGTATTTATAAATTTTATTTATCTTTAAGCAATTTTATTTTTATACTGGAATGTTTTATCTTTTTGGTGATGCACGTACAATGTATTAATAATGCAACTCTCAGCTGCATTTACAAGGAAATACTGTAGGCCATCTGGAAAACTGTAGTTAAGTCAGGAAAAGCAGCCATTCCACTCTGCTTAGTATCTGTTACGTTACAAATGTGAAAAGACAATAAAAAGTCTGGAAGCAAGTTTAAATATTGTTTCAGCTCTCCAGTGGTATTCCAGAGGAACAGTTAGCAGAATGGGAGGGCTGGGAACTGCTATCATCTTTCTAATTTGTTCTGTGCTGGAAAACTTATTTAAAAGAATAGATTATTAAATTGGAAACAAAGGTATTCTGTACCTTTTTGATTGTGTTTTGGAGACCTTCATAACAGGGCAAGCATTTTATACCTGATCAAAAATTACTCCTTCGGCTAAGGAGGAGACAAGCATCTGTCCCTCAGTTGAGCGTTTACCTGCAATGTCTGCCTGGGTTTAATTTGTTTGTACAGGCACTTTTCGTGAAATGGGGAGGGCTTTTGAAAGGCTGACCTTCTCCCTCGAGTTTTGTGGTGATAAAAGAGGGCACTTCAATACTTCAAACCTGGAGCTACCCACTAGCTGCCCATAGAACATGAGAGACACTTTTGTGTTCTCCTCTCAGAGCAATATTGCTTCTGGAGATAATGGCTTTGCTGAAGATACTCTTTGAACAGAGGCAAGGTTGCTGTAGTGATTTGGGTGAAAATGAAGGTAGCCTGTACTGAGGAGTTTGTTTCAGTGTGCACTTCAGGTATAATACGCATTATTTTAGAAGGATCTGAAGGATCCAAATTGCTTGGGGTACTCACAGCCCCAAGATGCATTTCTTAAAGAGAAATTCCCTCAAAAACCATTCCCTCAAAAACTTGTTCAAATGGAATAGATATTTCTGGTGGTAATGTGCTTTTGGGGGTTTGTGCTTGAATTTGTATTGATCGAGAGTTAGTATAGTTTAGAAGCCTTGCAGCTATTCGGTGTGTTTGCTAGATATGATCCTTGAAGCTTTTGGGAGCACGTGGATTAGTGTCCATTACCCAGGTGGAATTCAGGTGGAATCTCTCATTTGAGGTGGTGAGACTTTAAGATGTATACTTCCCTCAGACTTTTACAAAATTGGTTTAATTTCTTAGGGCAGCACTCTTGGAAGTGACTGATTGTTCACATCTGCACAATGTCATGTTACCTGTCAGCAAACCTAGAGAAGCATTTTTAATTTCTTAGCTGTGCATGATGTGGGGGTTTTTTTTGTGTGAAAAGGGAATAGAAGTTGGTACAGCCTTTGATACTTCCCTCTAGCTCTGTATAGCTTTAGATATCTGTAATCTGTATAGGTTTTACTTGTGTGCATGAACACACACGCAAACACAGGCACACGGGTATATAAATTAATTACAATTTCTGTAATCATAATTCACTCCTTTACTATTAAACACGTAAGAGTGTGTAACAAGGGCATCAGCAGTATGTCCTGATACCACTATGGTGTACATTATTTCCTCAATAGATTGTCTATTAAATACAAAATGTATCAGTGTGTTTTGTTTAGAATAATTGAGCACAGACAGGTATTATAAATACTTAATGTCTGGGTGCAATCTCTGCCCACCTAACAGGTACTTCTGCATTCACTGCAGATGGTGCAGGGTAAGAGAAGTTAAAAATCCCTTCAAGAAGCATAATCATTGTAATTTTTGTGATTATTTTTAATTGTGCAAAGCTGAAGGTATTTAAAAAAACCCCAAACCTCTTGATTTTGAAAACGTGTAGGGCAAATTGCTCGGTTTGGGATACCTCTGTACATTTTAAAGGTGCTTCCTTTTGTTACACTGTTCCATGTAGTAATTGTTGCCGTGGTCATGGCATGTCCGGAGAAGTGGTGGTGAGGTACTGGCTATGCAAATCTTTGCATACCTTTCAGGTCAGTAAGGTGTATATTTTGACTCCATCTTCCAGTTAATGGTATTATGTACCCTTTTTTAATGTCAGTCTTGCACATGGTCAAAAATAGGTGAGCTTCGTTCTTTCTCTGAACCACAAACCACTTTTTGCAAAGGCGTTCATCCTCTTACCAAGGAGAGAGCCATAGCAAGCCTTGACAGAGATGGTTTGAAGTGCTCGTCTTGTGACTAAATACCAGGTGTCTGCAGAATCCCTGCTGGAGGCTCAGCTGAGAGATGTAGCAAATATTTTGCTCCTTCTGTGATGTTTTCACCCAGCCTCGTTGGGGTTGCATCAGGGCATGCAGCATCGCCTCAGAGGTTTTGCTGCACGTGTATTATCAAATCACAGGTCGAGCTCACAACACAGTGAGGCTGTGACAGGGAT
This sequence comes from Ciconia boyciana, assembly GCF_034638445.1. Classification (NCBI taxonomy): domain Eukaryota; kingdom Metazoa; phylum Chordata; class Aves; order Ciconiiformes; family Ciconiidae; genus Ciconia; species Ciconia boyciana. The sequence goes on along the minus strand of NC_132938.1, from coordinate 56,518,579 downwards.
TGTGAATATGTGCTACATCAGAAGTTTGCCTTTAAAACAGAGTGAAAGAAGGGACAATTCCAAAACCTAAATATTTCTAAATTTTGGATGCCTTGGGAATTACCAGGTTTTGTGTTGGTATTTTTACTCTATTTGATTTTAGAGGCCAGCTGTACACCAGAGGTCTTGGAGATTGTTCTGTGTAGGAGAAATAAAAAGTGTGTGAGGGGTAGTTTTGTTGATTATTGTTTCCTAAGGCTTTATTAAAACTGCGTGAGTACATACAAATGTGAAAGAGTTGAATCAAACAGGAGAAAGTCTTCTGTGCGTGGTTACAGATCTGTTTCAGGAGGCATTGAGCACCTAAACTCTTTTCCCTGCTCCCCCCCCTCCCGGCTTGTTTTCCCACTGCTTGTTCAAGCTGTGATGTGTTTTTCACCCCCTGAGCTTCTCTGACCTTCCTGCTGCCTTTCTTGCACCGGTGGGGAGATCTGCATGAAGGAAGAACCAGTGAATTCTCTGGCCTCGTGCTGCCTTCTGTCCCGTCATTTGAGTTGTGAAGTATGCTTTTCATCTGCGGGTCTGTATTATACGCTTAATGCAAACCCATTGTTCAGCATGAGAGGTAACTGCTTGCTTGGAAAGATGCTTCTTTCATTTACAAGTAGCAGGAACTAGCCCCTTGATATTTGAATAAAAGCACTAACAACCCCATGTTCCACTTAAGTCAGAGTTGTTTTCCTTGAGTCAAGATGATACACAGAAATGAAGTAATGCATCTAGCAAAACAGAACAGCACAGCACTCTCTCTGAGAGAAAAAACAACCGGCAAGTTTATGGACTGTATATGCTGGATGGCTTCTCGGTGCTAGGTTGTGATTATGGCTTGCTTCTCTAGGTCCTGCTTTGCCTTATGCTGCTTTGCTTCATTATGGTAATACTGTAGTAGGCCAGCTATATTAGTTAGACCAGTAATGTCAGTATAATGATATTTCAGATAAATAAATTCCTGTTTCTTGCTAAGGTCATTTAATAAAAAAATTCTGGTGAACCTTACAGATAAGCTCATCTCTTGGTAATACAGTGAGTGAATGGTCTTGAGAGATTAAGAACCAGTGGAAATGTGTAGGTTAGTTTTATCATTTGCAATCCATTGGTGAATGGATCTGTTTTTATATTTCCATGAGAAACAGCATCTCTGGCTTCCCCCCTGGCTAATGATGCTTACTTTCATGTACAAGCAGAAATCTTACAGAAAACCTGACTTGAGATCTTTGCTAGAGCACTTGAGTCCTGTTTGTCACTTTTGGTTTTTACTGTTTCTTACGTGCAAAACATCTTAATTTTTATTTGTCCTAACATTCATTATTAATATGACTTCTATAAACGTATGCAGACTGCAATCCTGCCATGCTGCAGCAATAACTTGCACAGTTGTCCCTCCATTCTTCTCCCCCCTTAATCTCGTAGCATACCTGCATCCCAGGCTAATTAAAACTTTTCAGTTCAAGGAGGAGTAGAATTCCTCACCTTCTGGGAAGGTGCACTAACACTCTATTACTTCTTCCTGGAGGAAAAGACAATTTCCTCAGCTTCTCTTGAAAACTTAACTACTTAGCATTAAAAAAGGACCAGAGAAAAGTTGCTCATGCAGGAGAGGAATGCTGCCATCAGTGTTCCTGACCCTAAGACATATGAGGCCATTTTTTATGCCCAGTGACCACCGAATGCCAAATGTGGAAGTGGTCTTTGGAGCAGAAGGCATGAGTTTAGTTTCCCCACTGCCTGATGCCTGCATCTGCCTAGGTTGCAGTGTCACATTTCCTCTCTTCCTGTCTGATCCAGGGCTTTTAAGTCATCTTTGGAAAAGTATTTTGGGCTTGGTCAGGGTGGGGGAGAGGACCTCCAAACCTGAGCTTGGACAGGTCTACAGCTGAGACGTTCACCAAGAGAAGAGGAGACAGTATTGACCTCAGGTCTCTCAGCCACAGCAATTCACTGAGTGAAGTGAGCTCTGGCTGATTGAAATCTCTTTTCATCTTGGTTTGAAATAATAGTGACCTGTTCTGCACTAAGGGATTTGAGACCTGAGGTGTGACCGAAAGGGTCTCCCTCCACCTCGCCATTAGCAGATGAGAGTCCTCTTTTCTTGGTTTCTCTCTGGTAACTGTGCTCATTTGCTGTCTTTTTTGGAAAGGGTGCTGGAAGTCTTGTTGTGCCATGCTGGTCTCCATGCAGGCATCCTTCACAGAGCCACCATGCCCAACACACACCGGTGGATGACAGAACTGAGCACCCCAGTGCTGATGTCTCTCTGTGGGTGTAGTCATCAGCAAGTGAAGATTAAATTTCTTGCACACAACAGACCTGGGAATAAAGCAAAGGTCTCTGATTCTCTCATAGCCTCATAAAGCTGCTTTTTTAAACTCCAGTGTTCTGCTTAAGAACAGGATGTTTCAGAGAGTATCAGCAAAATGGCAAGTTTAGACAGATTTATTTTTATCCAACACGTTTATTACACAGCAATTGAGATTTGAGGGAAGATATGGTCTACAAAAAAATATAAAAGCATCTTTAATAAATAAAAGGAGGATTTGGATTAAATATCCTTTTAAATACAGGACTAGAAGCTTATACTGAGGGCTTTGAAACTCTATTGCTGCCACGTATACCCAGATAAAAGCCAGAACAACAGTTAAAAAAAAAAAAAAGCGCTTATTAAAGTACATAATAGTCCAATCAACAAAAACTTGCTTTTTAATTTTTTTTTCCACAATCCTGCATGTGTTATTTTTAAAATAAAAACAACTTTCTACAGCAGCCCAGCTTAGCTGATGGAAATAAATATGCTTTGGAGATGAGTCCAAGGCAGAATTTCCACGTGGAGGCTCCATGGTGTAAGCGCTGGTAGAGGCGAGCCATGAAAACTGAACAAAAATACTAGGGCTGATTCACAGCCATGTTATTTCAGACTAATGCCAGTGTCACTGGGTTTGGTTTGGTAAGTTTTATTTAGACATCGAGAGCAGGCTGAAGGCTGTTTCTAAGCTCACAGTGTGATCCATTAATGCTGGATTAGAAAGAACATTTGTTTAATGGCATTACAGTGGCATAGCACGGTGGTGAATGTGGTCCATAATCTTTAGCATTGATCTATGTGAACTGTAATAACATCACAAGAAAATTAGTTCTTTGAGCATGTTGGAAGAAGAACAAGTCGTTGTTGGGAATTGGTTCATACAATGTACTGGAAGATTTTCAATTCTTTTCATTGGGAGCGAAAGGCACCGTCACTTACAGGGCCCGTGGAGGGCTTATGTACCCTTTGCCTTCTGCTCATGCTCTTTCTGAAAATGAAGGGCTGAATTTCCCTATTAAATGTTCTAGTTTGAACTGGGGTATTAGCTTGAACTGGCAAGAAGTATCTCCGATATCAGGCAAGACGAAACAAATTGTGCTGAGCATGTGCTGAGTTGATTAAAGTTCAGTTCCAGGAGAAGCCAGTCATTTAAACTCTCTTTGGGTATTTAGTAAAGACTGTGGTGGTTTTGTTGTTTGTTTGGTTTTTTTTTAATATGACTCTGTGTAATATGATGTGTGCACCCCTAAATCCCAATCTAGACGAAGCCAAACCATACTGTGAAGACTGATGGTATCTAGCTGTTAAACTGCAGAGGAAAAAAGAATAAAAAAAGACTAGTACCTTTTGTTGCTGTTTTTCCAGGTAGATGACCTGACCCCTAAACAAGAAAGGGCTGTTATTGGATCAGTAATAGGTGTAATCTGGCACAAATTAGTTTTCTTATATAATCAGGTGCATTTTTTCATGCCTATCCTGTGTTTCCTGTCTATTGATTATGGCTGAACAAGCAGAATTCAGTGTTGGTGTAATTCTGAATGATATTTTTCACACTAGTATGTGTAGAGCTTGGCCAGTTCGTCACGCAGCATAAACCAGTATGAGTCAGTATAGATTCACTTGTGTGGAATTATGCTGATTTAAAACTTCTGTCAAAGGCAAAAATGCTACTAAAACAAGCAAAGCCATTTGGGAGTAAAAAACAAAACAAAACAAAAAAAACCCCCAAAACCACACCAAAAAACACAACAAAAACCAAACAAAACCCAAAACAAAAAAACCCCCATCAACTGCTGTTTCCAGCTACTTTTTAAGGTTAATTTGGCTCCTGCTGCACTTAGTCCATACACATATTTATGTTTGTAAAGCTTTACTCTTTAATTTATACAGCTTTGGCCTTGTCTGACTGATTTATGAAGTGCTGGTGTAGATATGCTGCTCACTGCATGTCTCATGACCAGCAAAATAATAAACCAGGTTGACATTTACAGATCAGCACAATTTTTTTTTTTTTTTAATTTAGTTCACATGGAATAGTTCAGACATTAATGTTTTAAATGTTCTTCACATCCTGATATTTATTGGCTTAGGTAAGGTGTTTGGGTGTTCTGTTTGTTTTCCCCAAGGTTTGCTTTTTTTTAAAAATCTTAAATAAACTAAAACTTACCCAATTCAAAGATGCTACTTGCAGGTCCTTTGGTCAGCATTAGCAGCTTAGAGCCTGGAAGATGCAGGCAGTGAAGTACCAAGTTCTGTTAGCGTCCCTATCCCCTTGTCTTTGCCCTGTAGGCTGCAGGCTCTTTGGGCAAGGTATCGATTGCCAGATGCCAAAATGTCCTAAATTTGAAATGTAAGACTTTTTTTTTTTAAAGGATTACTTTGTAATGCTAGCAGGACTTTCCATTTCCTCTGCCCAGTGAATAGCTTCTTGACTTTCTTGTAGCAGCAAGAGGTGAGCTGGTGTTTCTTGTTCCAGGAAGCAACTTCTACAGGCTGACATTTAAGCAGAGCAACTTCTGTAATGTAACGTTTAAGCAGTGTTAGAAAACAGAACATCTGCAAATAAAGGTTGCTTTACCTGCTCTTCCTCATCTCTCCTTCTAGGACTGCTTTTAACAAATTTGTGTGACTAATGCCAGACTGTGCGCAGTGGTCAATTTTTGGAAGCTAAATCTTCGTTGTATTTAAACCTTGTCCTGATGCAGCAGCTTTGGAAAGGAAAGGATGTTTGCTTTTCTGCCCTTTCGCATGTCACTGGAGACTTGGAGGTAGACCTCAAAGCTAAGCTGACTTCTGACCAAACTTGCGAACGGTACCCTGTTATGCTCAAAAGGTGCGAGAGGGTCTTAACTAACACTTCAGTTTCTAGGTGAGGAGTGGTCTGTAGTGCTCCTTTTGGCTATGTTGCCAGAGAAGAGACTGCAATTTGGTAGTGCCAGCTGACTGAAGTTGGTTGAACCAGAAAGTCAGAAGAAAATGGTACCATAAATCTGTATTGACACCCAAAGGTTATTTGGGTCCTAGAACTGATTTTTTTTTTCTGAATAGTTTGAAATAATTTCACGTGTGATCACTTCCTGATTGCTTCCAATGAGGAACAATAGTGAAGTCTTACTGTAGAAAAGAAATTATCCATCACTCAAGTATTTTGGGGGATGGAGGACTGTGCCTGATTCCTTATCTAAGTCTTGGAAGACCTTTGGTATTTTCCATTGTTACAAGGTTTTTTTCCTCTGACTTTATTTTCTCCAAATGAATTGTTCCTATAAAGGAATTTAAACTCTGGATAATTATTGTTCTCTGTTCCAAAAGCTAATAAAAACAAAACTCAACAGTATGCAGTTGGAGCCCTATGGAAAAAGTTGGGTGTAACACACAAAGTAGAAAAACAAACTTTGCTGATGAGGCCAGGAAGCTACGATCACATTTTCCAGTTTTAACTGTATGTGTTGGTCCTAACTGGGAACGTTTCCTGTTAAACTGAATTTTTCCTCTCTGTTTTATTTTGTAGTTGTTTTTTTTAATCCATAAACAGGAGGGGATGCTAAATGTTAAAGATACTTGCATATGATCTCGAACACAGGGAAAGGATATATTTATGTAATATTTTATAGGGACACATGTTGCTTTGTGCTCTGTAAGACTGGTAGGATTTGTTTGCCTATTCCAGTTGTTGGCCAAAAGATACTCTGGGAATGCTGTTAGTAAATAACCACATTCAATTGATACAATTTGATATTTCAAATAGACCCGTTTCTTTGAATTCTGAGACTTTTCTTTCAGGCAACTCTTCTAAAGGGTTCCTCCTTCATTATTTTTTTCAGATTTTTTTTGAGAAACTGAAAAACATTTTTATTGCTGATTGATAATGATTGAAGATTAGATTTGGCTGATTATGGTAATCCAAATTTATGTGTGTTACTGATATCAATGCTTTAATTTATTATAAAAGTGTTCAGAGCAGTTGGGATGGGTATGTGTCAATCAATTCACCAGGCAAAAATCAAATCACCAAGGGAATTTTGTGCGTTTATCCAGGCCTTTGTGCATTTTATTACTCTTCATTTGAGCCCAGAGTAAGAATAATGTGTCACTGCTCTAACCCTTTTGAAGAACTCCTTTACGTGAATTCTTCTTTAGGGTTTTTAAGGTTTCCTGTGGTGAACAGAAAGAACATGAAATCCTATATTGGTGGGTGGTTTTGGTTTTTTTTTTTTCAGTGGATTTTTTTGTGTGTGTGTGTGGTGACTTAAGGTGGCATAGCTACTTATGGTTGTTCTTTTCAAGTAGAATTTGGCCTGAGTTTATGAGGAGATTGGTTATGTTCTTTTAAAGAGTTGAAGAAAAGCATTGCTATATACTTTTCTTATTGTTAGGTACTGTATATTATGGAGAAGGCCAGTAATGTAATGAAAAGACCATGCTAATTCCTGAAGTGGTGGGAAGGGGTAGTACTGTGGCCTTTAATGCTCTGAGAATGGGTAACTGTTGGAAAGCTACTATTAGGAATTCAGATTTGAGGACACTGAAATACTCTCTTACCTCAGCTGGGTAATTCAACAGAAATGACAGGATTTCAGCCCCATTCTGTGGTTCCAAGTTAATGGTGACTGTCGGTGCCCTTCCTCTCTGCTGTGCCACTTACCTGTTTGCAAAAAGGTCCCTGTGTGCCCATTGAAATGATGGAGGCAGTTGAGACAAGATTATCCTGTCAAAAACATATCCACAAAATTGAGAGGTAACAAAATAGCTGCCGGCACGAAGTGCAGTCCCTGCTTTGCAGCCGGTCGGATGCAACCTTCTCCTGTCAAGTAGCAGGGTGCTACAGGGGGGTGAGACTTAATCTTTCCTTTGCAGGTTTGAGGCTCAAATCCTGCAAAAGTGTTTTGCATCAAGAATTTTCTTCCCATAGGTATCATGAGGACTGCTTGTGGCGTGCTCGAATGGGTTGTCTATGTTCCTCACAGCATCCTTCTGGACAAGTTGTCCAACTGTGGGATGAGCGGGTTCACAGTGCGCTGGGTGAAGAACTGGCTGAAGGGCAGAGCTCAGAGGGTTGTAGTGAATGGGGCTACATCTGGCCAGCGACCGGTCACCAGCGGTGTTCCTCAGGGTTCTAGGGCCAGTTCTGTTCAATATATTTATCAATGATCTGGCTGCAGGAGTTGAATGCACCATTAGCAAGTTTGCTGATGATACCAAACTGGGAGGTGCTGTTGACTCTCTTAAGGGACAGGAGGCCTTGCAGAGGGATCTAGACAGATTGGAGCATTGGGCTATGATTAATGGGATGAAATGTGGCAAGTTGAAATGCTGGATTCTGCACCTAGGACGGAGTAATGCTGGGCACAAGTATAAACTGGGAGAGGAGTGGCTGGAGAGCAGCCCTGCAGAAAGGGACCTGGGGGTGCTGGTTGACAGCAGGCTCAGCATGAGTCAGCAGTGTGCCCTGGCAGCCAAGAGGGCAAACCGCATCCTGCAGTGCATCAAACACGGCATAACCAGCCGGTCAAAAGAGGTGATGATTCCGCTGTATTCAGCGTTGGTGCAGCCTCATCTTGAGTACTGTGTGCAGTTCTGGGCCCCACAGTTTAAGAAGGATGCTGGGGTCCTTGAATGCATCCAGAGGAAGGCAACAAAGCTGGTGAAGGGGCTGGAAGGCATGTCCTGTGAGGAACGGCTGAGGACTTTGAGCTTGTCTACTTTGGAGAAAAGGAGGCTGAGGGGCGACCTCATTGCTCTCTGCAGCTTCCTGAGGAGGGGAAGCGGAGAGGGAGGTGCTGGGCTCTTCTCCCTGGTATCCAGCGATAGGATGCGAGGGAATGGTTCAAAGCTGTGCCAGGGGAAGTTTAGACTGGATGTTAAGAAGCATTTCTTTGCCAAGAGGGTGGTCAGAGACTGGAACAGGCTTCCTGGAGAGGTGGTCGATGCCCCAAGCCTGGGAGTGTTTAAGAGGCATTTGGACAATGCCCTTAACAACATGCTTTAACTTTTGGTCAGTCCTGAATTGGTCAGGCAGTTGGACTAGATGAGTGTCATAGGTCCCTTCCAACTGAAATAATCTAGTCTATTATTTTCCTCCATATTTCTCTTCAGCTTCAGGTGGGGCATTTCACATGAGGAGTGAAGGGGTGAAGTGTACTGATTAGAAGGCCACATCAAGTGCCTTAGCATCTGGAAACAACTTGGCAATGTGTTGGGGACACCACATGACTGACATAGCCCCTCCTTTTACAAATGCCTTCCTAGCTTCCAAAGTTAGGTGAGCTTGTCCGAGGCAATTCAGTCTTTGCTGTTGTGTTCTCCAGTTATGAGTGAAATGTCAGAAGATATTAAAAACCGTCATCAGAGCTGGGATATTTGGTGAAGTGTCTTTGTTATTTTCTTTTTAATTTTTTTATTTCGAGCCTTCATACATCAAGAAATGATGCTAGCAAGGCTCCTCGCAGTCTTCTATGAAGCAGTTTCCTTGCCAACCTGTAGTACCTTCTGGTGATGACACCAAGGACTGGAATTGGTTAATGACTTCAACAGCAATTAAGCAGCTCTGTTGTCGTGGGTTCTATTGCCCCAAACTGTTCTTTGAGAAGAATGCTCCCCCGACATGTTACATGAAGAGGTTACAAGGTCAGTGACCTTGGGTAAATACTGACCATTTTTACCACAGCTGACTGCCAAGTCTATTGATAATGATTATTTCTGGGTCATAGGTGTTACTGCCTCTTCTCAAGTGGCCTGTTTTCCATGCTGCCAGCTGAGATATTTGTCAAAGGAACTCTTTTCTATTTTCTCTCTAGATTTGGTGTATGTGGGCTTTGTTGAGGAATGACCCTCTTGTCTCTTCCCGATTTGGTTAACAGGTGCTGTTACTGTAAGGTGACTTAATGCAACAGCACCTTCCTTTTGGTGGACTGTTTCTTCATGCAGCATTGACTAGCTAACCCCGTGTAACCCTCAGCTTTCTGTGGCAACATACCTTGTTCGTGAGTGATGCTGATTTAATTACATCTTTAAACAAATACAGCTGTGTTGAGCATTTCTGATTACCCTGCAAGAACTTCTTGGCTGTGGGGAAAAAATAATGCTAAATTTCCATAGGAATCCTAGTTTCGTATTATTTTATACTGTAGATTTATTTTTCAGGTTTTAATTTCCAACACTTTAAAACCATATCAGCAATTATTGAGTCTTGTCAAATTGTTTAGTGAAAATCCGGTGAGCAGATTTATTAAAAAATAGTATTCAAATACATAATGTCTTAAAATGGCACATGGAAGTTTGATCTTTTAGAAAGGGGTTGCTAATTCCAGTGATGATTCCAAATCAGGAATAGCTACCAGGCAGGCTTTACACTGCGTGTGCCTGCTCTTAATGAAAGGAGCTAATGTAAAATAAACCTGATAGTTTTTGTTAGAAAATAAAAGGATATGAGTTCCACTGAGAAAAATTTGGTTTGAGTCTTACACTGTCATATAAATAGTTGGATTTTTTTTTTTACCAGGTAGAGATATATTTTCCTGTCTACAATTCAAGTGGACAAAAAACTAGTAAGAAATTGCACACATTCTGAATGCTATAGTACATTTTTTTATATCAAAAAGAAATTTTGTCTTCTAAATAACTCACCCTTCTGTATACTACTCCTAAAAAATATCTGCTAAGAAAAAAAAGTGTAGGTTAAAAAAAAGATCCCAGTAATCCAATGTGTTTGAATGGTGAATCTATTGCCAGGTAACTTGTACATGGAGATGAAAGCATCGTCCACGTGCTGCGTCAGGAAGTCTAGGGGGATGTTTGTCACGCGAGGACTCGATGTCCTGCGTGGCTGAGGGTTTTTGGCAGCACCTTTTCCCTTTCCCGCTGCTTTGGTGAGCCTTGCGCTGCCTGGGAGGTTTCGCTCGCTTCCCCTTAGCAGCTGTGGCTGGCAGTGACTCCTCCTCTTGTTCCTGTCTGTCACCTGAAGTAAGTCGTGCTCTTGGAGGAAAAAAAATTCATCGTTCTTTCCCCTTTGGTTCATAGTAACCCTGTAAGCCAGAAACTTGTAGGCAACTGTACAGGAACATGCTCAGAATTATGTAGTGTTCATCTATTGCCATTAGGTCGAAAAATTGATCTTTGGCGGCTGCTTTATATACTGGACCGTGGCTTTGGTCAGATGTGGCATGGTATGGAAATGCAGAACTCTGATTAAATAGCAAATACTCCAGTACAGATGATGTTATTGTTCAGCAGGAATGCCCAAGACTATGCCATATGTTGAATCACATTGTAAAATGGGGGTAGATTTTCAAAGTCAGCCTGCAAAAAGTGTTAGTTGGCTATTAAAAATGTTCATGGCTTTTGAAAATACAGTTTTGTTGGAATTTCTGAGATGGGAAAAATGCTATGTATCCTGAGTCTGAAGATTATGAATAAGTAGATGTAAAAAAATAAAGCTGCAGAGTGACCTGACTTTTTTTGCATGTGTAGAGTAAGTGTCAACCTGTTTAATAACTTGTGCTTGAGCCACTGCTATAGTGCAAATGTTTCTCGAAATGCGGAGTTACAAATTGCCATCAGACAAGTGCAATGCATTGGGTTATTGAGATGATGATAGTTATTGGTGTGTTTTCCCTACAAATGAAGAGGAAAGCATTTATTTTTCAGAAAAGTATGGTGTGCTATAAACAGTTACATACAGACATACAGCATAAGTTATATGAAATTACAGGACAAGCATTACAGAGGGACGTAATTTGCAAGGAACTTGAATATTGATGAAAGAGTTTTTCTTATGGGCAGCCTCCTCTGAGAGTATTAATTTAGCGTACAGCTTCATTTTTAAATGAATAATATATAGACAAAATAATGCTTGCTTTGCCGCATGCTTGTATTTTATTTATGTGTGCACACATGGTCCACTCTAATTAAGCACAGCTCTTTATGGTTTATTTATTTGTTCTAGAGAGGCTGCTTAATATTTGAGGGAAACAGTAACGATGTGTCTGACCTTTGCAGTGGCTATGTTATCGGTAAGGTGGGTTTTGCAGGAGCCTGCAAGAACAGTAAAATAGCAGCTTGATCTTTTTCTCCATTTGCTGGAACATGCTCAAGAGACCTGATAGCATAAGAAAAAAAAATAGTAAGTGGTTAAAGAGTATTTTCTTGTGTTTTCAGCTCTCAGGAGGATGCTACTGACAGGCTGAGCAAAAGGGTTAAAAACTTTGTTTCTTTGCTTTTTGTTGTGGTCTGTTTTATTACCAAACCACCAGGGTAGTATTTCAGATGGTGAATAGTTGGTTGGGTTTTGTTTTTGTTTTTGTTTTTTTTTTTAATGCCAATACAAATAAAAAAATGTAAACGGAGGTGGAGACCAGTCCAGGTTTTAAGTTTTATAGAGTATGGATAAGCATGCATGACTTTCTTGTGTGGTGGTCTTGTAGTGGGATTTGTCACTAAACTTCCTAAAAATACATGTGGTATGTACATGCAAATTTTATCACCTCTCCTTTTTTTTATGGCCTTTGCTTAATACAGATTCCCACCTCTTTTTACAAAAACGTTGCCTGAGCCTGTGCCGTGGTGAGGAGCTCGGTGCTGCAGTTCAACCCGCTGCTCCTTCCTCCTCCTGCCTCTCCCCGGTGGGCTCCTCTCCCAGCGCCGTGCTCTTCCCTGCTGCGCGTGCTGTGTGCGCAGTTGCTGTCTGATGAGGCTCTCAGTTTTATTTCTGATAAAAGCAAAACCACTGGGAGAGAAAGAGTTATTTGTTGCAAGCGCTAATAGCGTAGGTTTAAAAAAAAGCAGAAAAAGCAGGTATGGAGCAGCTGACGGATACCTGTGTATTCAGATGATGACGTTGCTATGTATAAAGCAGTGGAAATTAAATGTTTGTTATATTTATAAAAGGATTTTGGTTGATCCAGGCATTTCTGGGTGATACCAGTAAAGAACGATGTTTAACTGACTTCCACGCGAACATGACCATTTCTTACATCGTTCTTCTGTGGAAGCTCTGTGTATGTGTACATACAAAGTTAATATTCTCATAATGGAAGATGCAATTTGTGCTCTATTCAGTCACTCATGTTTTTGCTAATTAATCATTAATCATCTGCTATTGGAACAGTATCTTTTTTTTTTAATTAGCCACTTGTACATGTTTGTTAGATATCTGCCTGCAGAGCTCTTACAGTGCTGCAGTGTGTGCCAAATTTTTCTCTTAATCAGTAGGTAACATTTCATAGCTTTTGTTTCTTGCTTGCTTGTCTGTTTTTTCTCTGTCTTTATAAATGTAAAAATCTCCTTTCAGCCTACATGCATGTATGGTAGTTACCTCAAAGTAATAGTATCCCCGTGATACCCTTGGGGAGGAACAGAGGCGGTTGTCTTGCAAAGGAATGCAAGCTAATGGTATGTGCTTCTTCCAGCCAAACTGATTGGAGATAACAACTTTTCCCTCTCCTCCTTCCTCCACGCAGGAAATGCAGGATCATTACGACTAGCTAGCCTTCTGGGTTTTTGTTTTTGGTTTGGGTTTTTTTGCAGAAGGAGGATGGAGGCTTGGAGAACTGCTGAGTTCTCATTCACCTTCCTTTTTTTTGCAATGGTTATTCTTTCTCAGTGTTGCATAATGAATTGTTTATAGCTCACATATAGAGCCGTCTTGCTTTTGAGGGTCTGCTGCAGATACATGTGAAAGATTGACAAAGCATATAACCTAATTTTTGTGAGCGTCATGGGATAGGCTTAACTGCAGTAGCTGCAAAAAGCAGGGTGAGGTTTTGGTCTTTAACAGCCTACCTCTTGTCATAGAGGTACCATTCAAAACGTAAACTAATTTAAAGCAGTCTAGGAGTTCTTGTCAATTGAGAGAGTGAGTGAGAGAGAAGATCGTCAGGGATCTGTGGCAGGGCTTTCCAGAGCTGAGGGCTGTGTTTTAACTTCTTTGTTGGTTGTAGGTGTCATTGCTTCAGGAGAATCCCGGCCATAAACTGTCACCTTCTCCCCGTTTTGTCCCACACTTAAGTCTGAGAGCAGTCGGGCTTCAGTGTATTGCAAAGATCCACATTCATTAGTCCACACTAGACTATTTCAGTGAATGGACTACTGGAGCTAGGGCAGCAAAAAGGAAAAAAAAAAATTGAGCCAAGAAAAAAGAAGCATTTTCTGAAGATGTTTGTGTTTAAGGTATCTGTGGAAAATAACTGCACAAAGTGAAATTGTTCATTATCTGCTCTGTTACTTCTGGTAGTGTAAGCGAAGAGTTCTTGGCCTGGGCTTTAAATGATGTGTGTGATTTGTGGGCTGTTTCTGAAGTACGCCGATTGTGAAACGAGAAGAAAATTGAAGCTAACAGATACATTGATCCGCTGCGTCAGGGTTTCGTGTCCCACGATGTGGCAGAGCTGCCCGTAAGACGCTCCGCGGGAGACAAGGCCCTTTGGCAGGAACGGGGTTGCACTGCCGCTGCGGCCAGCCGAGACCAGCCCTGCGGCCACCTCCTCTCCCCGCTCGGAGCTCCCGAATAACCTGACCCTGCCGCAGCTGTGGCGGGGATCAGCATAATTACCCTGTGTCTGGCGAGGCAGGCGGTGCCTAATGCCACTCCGATCGAACTGCGAGGGAAAGGGGGTTAAGCTGGGATAACGCTCCAGCCTCATCCTGGCAGCTGACAGCATCACCTCCGAGCCTTCTCACTCCAGCTTGGCTCCAGGAGAGCGAGAGCAGGAGCATCTGAAGTTTTCTATACCCCTCAGACCTTACGTGAGGGCAGTACGCAGCTCGCTAGTCGCTGCCATGTTGCTAGGGCAACCCGCCGATTTATTCATGTGTTCCTACTTCAGTCTGATACATCCTCTGCCCTGCCTTTGCTGGAGTGGTCTGTTTGGCATGCAGGCGCGCTTTGATGGGCTTCGAATGTAGCTTGCGTAGCTAACTATTACTTATACAGGGAAGACATCTTCCATCCCCCGACCCCAAGTCGTTAGGGAGAGGTCTGTCTTGGACTTTCACATTTTAATTGGAGTGTATCTATGCATGTCCATGCACGGAAATTAAATATTGCACTTGTTTGTGCATTTTATGCTCCTAATGGAAGGGAGCATTATATCCACGTTCTCTCGTGCTACCAGAGCAGTTTAAGCTCCATTCCCTTCTTTCCCTGATATTCCCGTGCCTTTTTGGGGGCTTGTTTGAATGTATTTACCTGTAAATATGGCCTAAATCTTCCTCTCAATTTTTTATAAGCATGAATTAGTTGTTCTTGCATGCGTGAATAATGTAGCCCGCAGAATACATGCGCTTTAATGGTATCTTTGATAATCTATGTACAATTTAAACCACAAATTATAAGAGGCAGTAGAAAACTTATGTTAACGCTGTTTTTCAGCAGAGATTTATTTTGAAATGTGTCATTATCAGTAATAGAGGCTTTACTGTAAGAAGTGACCAGATATTTTTGTTTTTTTTCCACTCAGCTGTCCCATTTCCTCCAAGTCACCGGCTCACAGCTAAGGAAGTGTTTGATAATGATGGAAAACCCCGTGTGGATATCTTAAAGGCACACCTTATGAAAGAAGGGAGACTGGAAGAGAGCGTTGCCTTGAGAATAGTAACAGAGGGAGCTTCAATTCTCCGCCAGGAAAAAAATTTGCTGGACATAGATGCACCAGTCACAGGTTAGTATGGAGTTATGATGATGGAGGGGATGGTTGCTGATTTGGCACATGTTAAATAATGCATTAGTGTATTGGGGCTTCCTAAGGAGCTGAAAGGAAGCTTGAAAATCATTTGTTCTCTCCAATACTCAATTTGCTCTGTCTGCTACCACTAGGATAATGGAGGCCATCAAGCAGCTTGTGAATTAGAGGAAAGGATCACATCTGCTGAGCCCTTTTTGTTTCTAAGGCAGAGAATATTTTTAGTCTTTAGGGGAAGATTAGAAGAACTTCCTTAAACTTGAAAAGTTACCTGGCCTTTTGCACCAGGTATTAATTCCATAATTTTATAGGTGTCATTTACCATAGTAGCACTGTTCAGACACACAAGACAGCGTTGGGCTCTGAAGGAACAATGGTGTCAGAATAAATGGAAATTTTAATTAAATGCTAAGGAAAATAACGAGTGCGGCAAAAAGGAAAAAAATTAGCAGAATCCCAGTTTGTGTTGCCTGGGGGATTAATGAATTGTGCTGGTTGCAGAACCCATCCTGCCCTTGACTATCAAACACTACCACCCACTCATTAATCCTCAGGAAATGCCTTATACTTTGAATTTCCTTCTCTAATTGTCTCCTGCCTCCAACTGCATTCTGAACGTATGAATGCATTTGCTTGCTCTAATTTGCCTCCTCCCCTGTTTTGTTGTTGTTATTGGATATGAATGCATTTTTGGCAAGAAATCCATCTATGGCATAAAAAGTTAGCTGTGGGGCAAAAGATAACTAATTCCAGACAGCTTAAACTATGAAACCAAACTATAAAACTTGGTTTAAGGTGGCAGGTCCTTTTGTCACTTTTGTTTCTGGAGAGCCCTGACAAAAGTAAAAGAAATAGGTTCATCTGCTGCAGAAGAAGGGTTACCAGTCTTTATTATCAGTACTGGTAGCATTCACCAAAAACTCCATAGAAGTAGCAGACCCTTCATTTTCATGAAAACTTCTCTGAAACTGAAGAGCGTAGTGTCTGGACTAGAATGATGCACAAGTTAAAGCTTGTAATTTTAAAAATTACATCCAAATAGGGGATTGTAGCTTGACCTGGAGAGGTAATGTGTATAATCTTTTATGTAATAATTAACTTGTCATGCTGCTGTACAATTCTGATGGAAACGGTGTCAATCATGTTGCAGCTCATGGATGAATAAAGGAAATAGGACGAATAAAAGGATCCCCCGAGTAGACTGAGAATAAAGTTCTACAGACATTTTCTTTGATGCTTCAGGATAAATGGACAAAGTTGTAGAGATGCAATACCATTGCCCATAACTGAGTGGCAGACATGCAGAAATTCTATCTTTCTGTAGATTTTATCTTTTTTTGTGTGGTGTGGTTTTTTTTTTTTAAATCTCTTGAGAGATGTAGACTGTAGAAGGATAGGTCTGGTGTGTTGTGTCCTGACTGATTTCCATAAGTCCATGTTCAATGTTCTCTCTCTTTTTAAAATTTTTCTCTTTAAAAATGATTTCTTAAATGCTTTTGAAGGTATCGGAATTGTTCTGAATTATATTTTGGAGATTAATCTCCTGAAGGTTACCCCATTGTATAACACTGGTATAATTTAAAAGTGGTATAATTATAAAAGTCTTTGATTCTTTTTTCAGTTGAGCCTACATCTTGCTTTGTTCCTGCTTTTGAAATTATTCTCACGCAGTGATTGTGATACTGCAGCATTCTTCAGGGTGGCTAGTAGCTACTCTCTTTTAAGCTAGCGTAGGAAAGCTGGGCTCCTAATGCTTGTTAGCGGGGTAGCTGAGAAGTGCTAATGTTCTGTATGAACAAACATGAAAGCTGGAGTTATGAAAGTGATCATCAAAAGAAGGAAAAAAATAAATTGTGAGGGGGAGGTTGGGAAAGCTTGTGAGGCATGTTCTTGTGGGCCTGACAATTTTCTTTGTATGAGTAGTATGACAGCAGGTGGCTGGATAAAGAGAGTATCAATTGACCGATGATGTAGTGGAAGTACAAGGTATACAGGCAATCAAGAAATAACTATGGAGTAGAGGAAAGCTTTTTTCAAACGTATGGAAGAACAAACAAAACAATTGATAGAGTGGAGAAGAAAATAAATTTTAGATTTTAGACATGGCAAGCAGTCTTGTTGAAGAGTGACAGTCATAAATCGTTAATATGGGATCCTTTGTGGGAGATGCATTCATCTTTTAGAAACATATCCCTGTAGCTGGTTAATGAGATGGTGACCATCAAAGAGAAGAGAGATAGAAGAGCGTAACTGTTGAAGTAAGAGCACTGTGGATTAGTACAGTGATATATTTGATAAATGTTAAAGAACATGAAAAGCTTTTTCTTAAAGCCTTGTGCAACCATCCATCAGTTTGAAATTTCTCTTTTATTTTAAGGGATGAGATAATTGTCCTCAGAAAAAATATCAGAGTTCTGTTTATAAGCAAAGTTATGTGAAATAAAACGGGTATGTAGAAGACCTGGATTTGAGGGAGAAGATGATTTGTGTAATGGGGGGAGGCATGCAAAGAGCTTTAATGTGGAATGGACAATCCATTATTTTACATTTATGCATGAAACTTACTCTGTGGTTAGCTGGAAGCACTGATGTGATTGTCATTTTGAGTGAATACATTTTGTTTTCAAATTTGGCAAGGTTATAAGCCTTTTGAAGTATTGCTGATGAATTAATTGCGACCTTAGCTCAAATTCTCATTGTTTGCTACATACATACGTATGTGCATGCGTAGTTTGCTACAGTTCTGGCTTACAACCAAGATGAACTACTCCTGCAGTTGTTACACAGGGCTGCTGTTCGCTGGATATGAATCTGAACAGAGCCTGAACTAAGAAGAGACTCCAAGTCCTCTGCTATCAGGGCTCTTCTTCCATCTGGGAAGTGTTGAGACAACTTTGTCTTGACTTGTGACTGTGAGTTGGGAAGGATGAAGAGAATTGGATCAAAAAAAGTGAGTGTATTGCAGGGAAGGCTGAAAGTAGGTATGAAAAGTGGTGACAGGGGCTGCTCAACAGACGACAAGGAGGTGGTTGAGACTGACCACTTGACTTGAAGACAAGAATATGTAATAGAGGTGAAAAGCTCGGGAGACAAGGAAATGACCAAGAGCCTGAGCCAGAGGCTGATAGAGGATGGCTGGGCAGGCAAAGCAGGACGATGAGCAAGAGGTTGATAGGGTATTGGGACTAGCTGGGCAAGGCACCTGGTCTGGGAGGTGAAGGGGCACATGGTGGGGTGGGCCTGGCTGCAGAGTGACAGCTGTGGTAGAAGCAGTTACCAGCACAGACCTGTCTCATGACTGGCAGCAGTGATGGCCTGGCACAAGGGTTGTGGGGTCATCTGTGTTTCCAGTGTGGGGAAGAAGCGAGCCAGGCACACAGGCTGCTTTCCAGTTGCCTGCAGCGCTATGGGGAATGTCCATGCCAGCCTTCACCCACCAGGGAATGGGCAGACAGCAAGGGGACAGGGAGCCACCTTCCACAGATGGATTGTTCCTGACTTTTTCATCTATACCCTCTTCTCTTGGAGGCATGTGGTCTTCGTCTTAAGCTTGTGGGTTTAATGAGATTGATGAAGCACTAGACTACAGCTGTTCAGTGTTCAGAGGAAACATGTCTCTGTGGCAGCCTTAGAATTTCCAGTCCTGTTTTATGTTCATAACAGTATAATGAGACAGGGAGAAATTGGCTCATTTTTAATTGTTTTTTTCTAGAAGGCTAGATATACTTCCATATCTCTGAACCTCCCTGATGGCAATATTTACTGAAGTCATGCTCCAAAGAACAGTTGGGAATGCCAGATTTCGAATTGCCTGAGTAGCTTTATGTGGCCTTATTATATAGGTTCTTTACTCTATGGAGCGATTCTGGGCAAGTGACGTACACTACCCTTTGCATGATGACTGACTAATTACCTGTTTGTTTTTATGGGCCCTCACTTCCAGATCTAAAATCTGCTGTTAAGTACTGAACAGTCTTAACTGCATGCCAAGCATGTGTCCCTTTGACTTCAGTGCATGGGTAACTTTCTCTGTATCTAAGCATATGTGTATACCTCCGTATATTATAGAATTATCTATATAATGATAAGTTCTTTGGGTTTTTGAATGTGTTATGTCAGAAAACCAAATTTAGGTAGAGCCTTTGATGGCAATGTTGCCTTGCTTGGCTCCCTGTCTGTAAAATGGACCCTTTAGCTCACCTGTGTTTTGAAGACAGTAATTCGCACATGTCTTTTGAAGTGATGGGATACTGCTATATGAGTGGTGTTGAAAGTACGTGAGCAAGCTGATCGTGCTGTCTTCAGAGTAAGGTTTGTAGAAGTTTGTAACTAAAGTGTATTTCACACAAGTGAAGAGAACACAACTTGAAAGTTGCTCACTGTGTGAATATGGTTCATTCTATCCACTGCATAGAAAAGAGCAGAAAGTGACTGTGTAATTAAGGAATTTGTAGCATAATGCATATGCAAGAGAGGTTGTACTTGACACCTTAATTCTGTCACATCCTAAATATGGAGTTCTTTTTTTGCCAACATTTGTGGTGTTCACTTTAATTACTAGGTGTATGATATATTGGTATTAATGGGCCTCAGTTCACTGATCCTTTTCAAAGCAACCAAACCTGCATGTTTGGAACACAATAAATTGTTGTTTTCCAACATCTGCAAAAATTACCAGCTACAAGAGGAGCTGGGATTAAAATGTAAGAACCCAAAGGTCATATTGCAGAATTTGATTTCAACAGCAAAGTAGCTGATGACAACAGCCAATTCCAGCTTCACAGCTAGATCTAATTTTGAGGTTGGCCCTGTTTTGAGCGGAGCAGGTTGCGCTAGATGACCTTCCCACCTTAACTTTTCTGTGATTTTAATTTTTACCTCCTTAAATGACATACCTAACTACAGGGTAGACCTAGAACTCTAAGTGGTATGTTTGTCTAATATCTATCATTGTGTGTCTTTGCTTTTAACTTTTCGGATTATGTTTCTTGAGGATATTGTTAGATTTACAGATACTGAATGAAAATAGCATGACATCTCTTGTACATATGACTGCACAAGTGAATAAGCTTGTAAGAGATGTGTGTTGGAGTTTTTAAGGTAAGTCTTTTTTCCCTGTTGATATCTATTTTAAAAGTAATTAACATGTGCTTGGTTTCTTCTTGTAACATATGATAGCTCTCGTTTTGTGTACTCAGTGTGTACTCCTTTTGGTTAGTCTCTGCCCATTGTTATTAGCAAGAGTTTCCTCTAGTAAACTAAGAACACGAAAGCCGAAGTCATATGCATCTTCATAAATCTGTGCTTTTTTGCATATGGTACTTATATGTAGTGTATGAACATTATGCAGGCAGCTGCCTGCATACAGATGTTCTCAATTCTGTTTGCGTGGGTGCCACTGCTGGTGGTGGCAATGACAACTGTTTCTGGCCTGGTGACGATAGCCAGGCTGTGTGCAGGCACAGAGGGCAGCATCTGTCGGTCCCTCATTTAGAAAAAATGGAAAATAGGTAAAACAAGCGCATACTCTTGTTCTAAACCTTCACACGCTTCATTGAGAAAGCCCTGATTGTGCTATCCTGTGTTCCAAGCTTTCTGAAATGCCACATGCATGCAGCTGGGTATGTGAAGTTAGGTGAGCACCGGGTGCAGACAGAATAAAAGCTTATTGTTGCAGTGTAGAAACTTTTATAAAAGAAAGGGAAAGTGTCTCAGTCTCTGCAGGTCTTTTCCTTGGCCATATTGTTTTCCTCTACTAGTCCTGGTTTTTGCAACTCCCATGTTTATGGATGTGGTAGATGCAAGGAAACCGCTGTTGCTTGCAGAGCCTTGCTATTCCTTTTGCATCGCATAATGTAAGGTAGGGTGCATGTGTATTTCCAATAGGTATATAAGTACTAACATTGTGCATGCTAAGGGGGAATACACCCACTTGCAGTTTCATTGTAGCATCTTTGGGTAAAAAGTTCCATTGGCTTGGTTGAATATCGCAGCGGTATGGAAATATAACTTAAATAGTTTAATTGCTTGTAATGTTTGTAGTATTGTGAGCACGCTTAGAGTTTTTGCAATTTGATCTCTAAATTGATGGGGGGGGAGAGGTTGTAGGCATCTGGGGATAGCCTGTGTGGGAACAACTGGCAACTCTGGTCACCTTCGGAAACCTTTGGTGCATTATAGGTCCATAAAAACTACAGAGGAAAAGCCCTTTCCTGCCAGCATGTGCCTTTATGATCTTTGAGGCTTCCAGTTATTCTCTGGGTATATTATTCCATGGGATGGTAGGGTCACCTGAGCCTGAACATTTCCTCATGTTCCACATATATTTTTCCTTTGCCCAGTTTCTCTCTTTTGGTAGCATAAAATAATATTAGTAGGTTGCTAGTGCTGTGCAAGTTAAAACTTTGTAAACATTGAGAATTTCTAGCTAAAGTGATCAATGCTAAGGCAAGCTAATAAAAGTATTTATGCCTACATTACAGTAAAAAGGCAATAATGTTTAAAATTTCATCGAACTGTAGCACACATGTAAATGTTCTGATGCAACTGGAGAGTCAAACTAAAAGTTCTTTCTGATTTTTACCTTTGAAGCAGTTTAAGATAGAATTCCAGCATGGAAAATAAACAAGATTGCTTATTAGGGGCCTACAAGTACTGTAAGATCTATCTATATTAGCACAACATCAAAGTTTGTCTGAAATTAACATTTCAGTAAAAGCAATTTTAGTTAAAATTTCTCTATTTCACACTTAAGTAATTTAATTTCTACTTTAAACCTAATGTACCATGATTACTGTTGATGAAACTATTGAATTTCCAGGACACTGTTATAACTAAAATATTTACTTATGTGTCATGAAAAAAACATTTACATGATCAAATTTTAAAACTTCATCCTGAGTGGCCTGTGTCTTCAGTCTCCCAAGTCTAAAAGCTTTAATGCTGGTTTGAAATCTAGATACCTGCAGCTTCTGAAGGTAAGTGTTAAACAGAAGAATTATTCTTTTCCCTTCTTTGCCATAATGCATTCATTAAAGTTATATTTTAAAAGTATCTTTAATATTGTTTGTGATACTAAAAGTAAATGATGGGGTCTGCCCTCTGAACAGGGTGCTGGTTACCGTGTGACACACTTTTTCTGTATCTCAGCCAAGGAGTGGTATCTTTCAGTTGGGAGTAACTTCTTTAGCTGCTTTAACTGGATTGCCAGTCATTCTGAAAACATGCTGGTATTTTGTTCATTCTAGCCTTAAAATGCATGAGAGTCCCAAATGTTCCTGGTATAACTACATCAGTTTGCGTTTCTGCGTTATACTGGTATATATTCCCTGTGTGGACCAGTAACACCTGAGAACTGGACACATTTCAGCAAGTTATTCTCACTCTCAGAATAAATTGCCTACAGTTAATTCTCCTTCATCATAGGAAGATTAACTTTGGCTGCAGTGAGGTAAATGTTAGTTTGAAATAAACTTTGACTTGTTTCTTAAATATCAATTCATGATCTCGTTTGCATAAATAATATGACATTTCAACAGAACAGGTTGAAACCGTGGAAGAGGAGGAAAGGGAAAGTATCAACAGCACCATCTACTCTTGCATCCTTCTTGAAAACAAATGATAGTCCAATTCTTTTTACATGCCGGTATAAGGCAGATGTGTTCCCTGCCTTAATAAGTGAATTAGACTTTATGAAGAAATATTTGCCATAATTTTAAAAAATGTGCTAGATATACTTTTTTCTCAATGTACACATGAGCGCAGTTTGCTGTTGCAACAATTATTTCTCTTTATATATCGCTGTTGAATATGTTATTAAAATACAGAGAACCTGCATGTTAAACTCCTGTTAAAAATAATTTGTGATATAAACATAGTGTTGAACAGCTAAAGTGAACTTGATTGGATCCTTTAATTGGATTGCTGATTAAAACTGGCACTGCTCCAGCTATTTTGCATGCTTTATTGAGAACTCATAGTACATTAAATCACTTGTGACTTAAAAACTGGGACTTCTGAAAGAAGGTGAAGATGTAAGGCTGTATGTATTCAAATTTTTTTTGATCTGTTCCTTCCATAAATGCTTCTGTCATTTCCAGATATGGAGTGAAATATGCCTGCCTGCATCCCTGGGAGAACAAAGTGATTGCATCTTGTAGCTTAATTGAGCTGCTTCAGACATTAGCATCTGACATTTTGGCAGAGCTGATGTTTTCTAGTAGCAGCTGCTTAAATCTATCATTATTGCCAAGACAGTGGATACTACAGACCATATTCTTTACAACTACCTCACTTGTTCTTATAAATAATCCATCTATGGTTAACTTGCTTTGGTGCAAAAATCATAGTCAAATGAGCCAAAGTGAAATCATGGAGTCTGAGGTGCCCTTCAGATACGGAGCTTAATTTGATGCTGTGAAATGGAGGATCAAATATGTATTGGGCTTCAAGTCAGCACAGAAATTGCATTGATTAAAAAATAACCACCAACAAAACCACAAAAACAACTGCTTGCAAATACCTAAGTCTTTAGGACTTTGTTCTTACCATCTTTTATTTAGCGTGTGGGTGCTTCTTCATCATGTAAATACTGATGGCACAGTATAGCATGTTAGCATTTCTTCTAGGGCTATTCCATGAAGACATAGTACATCATAGCAGTGGTGTTTATTGTAGCTTCTCAAAGATTTTTCTGAAACTTGTAAATCAGGTTTTTTATTTGCTTTGCAATTATGTAGTCAGTGGCACAACTTGAGTTAGAACTGGGTAGTTCTGGGTCTTTGACACTTGGATTCTTTTTTAAGATAACCATGATGTTTGCACTGTGTAATCCTCATTAGGAAGAAAGACGTCCTTTGTTCTTGCCGTTCATGTTCTCTTAGCTTTGCCTAGTTATTCCTCCTTTTGATTCTGGCCTCAGGTTAACTTAACTCAATCTTAGGTCGTAGTTTATATTGGCAAGGGGTGTGGGAATGCAGTGGGATCACTTCTGAAATCGCAGCCACCCACGTTCCTTCCTCCTCCCTATTGGATGGACGAGCTACTGAAATGAGTAAGACCTAGAAGGGGGCAGAGGGAAATTCCAGCGTATGTTTGCCTTCCCCCCCAGCAAAACAAAAATCTACCAGTCACACATGAACTGGCATTCTCCACTTCATGTGTGTGAAATAAGAGGATCATGATTTAATGTGTGTGAGGCTGGAAGGGGGATTTATTCTGTCTTAATCATACCACACCTGCAGCAGCTGTAGAGCAGCCATAGTGTAGAAATCAAACTGGGAACAGCTATGGGAGAGAAGAAAAGGAACGGGAGGAGTGCGAGGGGATGGACTAATAGCAAGACAGAGACAAACAGTGTTTTGTGTTAGCTGATCATTGCCATTTGGAGGTACCACTGCGTTCATTGGATTTGGGAATTGCTGTACAGATGTGCCCCTGTTTAGAGTCTGGTTGTGCTTTTGGAGCTAACACCAGCTGTGTCTTGCCTTCATCTGTGCTTTACATTTGTGTGTCTAACCTTTCACCAAAACCTGTCTGTGAAGCGCTGGCAAGTGCAAAGGAGATAACTAGCAGGTTCACTCTTAAGAGATACTGTAAACATTACCTGTCATCACTTAGGAAGAGCATAACTCAGAGAGCATTAGAAGTTGGAGATGATGCTTATAGAAGGATGTTATTCTGGGATGGGTGGTTCTTCTACTTCTTCCTGCCTTTAGATGCTTTTTTGTTAGCATTTTAATTATTCTAAAATATACCACTGGAGCTGAGACTTATCTGTTTGGTTTTCTGCAGTTGATTTAGATAAAACATTTATGGAATAATTTCCAAGTGTATATAATATCCTCTGTGAAGATTTTGCCTTTTTAAATGAAAAAACCTGCTATAGTTCAAAACATTTTAATTAGTTTTAAAAATCTCATATTTTTAAATTGTCTTCAAACTTTATAAAATCCATACTCTCTAAATAAATGCACCAATTGCGAAGATTAATTGTGCTGAACAGGAGCATGTTTTCAATCCACAGTTGATTTCTGAAAGTCTTGGTAAGCATCACAGGGGATTGTGGCAATAGCGTACGTGACTTGTACTGGTAGCGTGTCAAGCCATAACATTTTCTTCATTGTGTCATTGTGTGCCTTTTTTAGGGCATCAAGTCATTAAATGCTGAGTTCCAAATTGTTCCTTGGTGCTGTCTCCAGAATGACTGTGTTGGCTTCTGCTTCTCTCTTCTCTTAGGTTTGGGTATCTAAATCTAGTTGAAATTTATGTATTGATACCACTTGGGAAGTGAATTACTTCCTGAGAAAATATTCTTGATAAGTGAGGAGGATCTCGCTCCTCATGCTCCGACGAAAATTCAGCAAGAATGAAATTTTCAAGAGGAATCTAAGTCCTTTGCCATTTTGTTATTCCCTTTCTTTATTGCATAGATAATCCCTTGAGCTCAGCAGTTGTGTTGAACCTTGTGGATTGCTTGGTTTAAGTCAGTGTTTTTCCTTTTTGTGAGTTTTTTTGGATCCAGCTACATCATCATCTTTAAAGCAGGCAACCCAAGGACACAATGGCAGTGGATTAAGCTCCAATTTAAGAGCCTGTAGCTAAGAACCCAAACCAGTCTTTTGGTGCTCAGCACAAGGGAAGGCGCTGCAGAGAATTCTTCTGGCTCCTTAGGTATATCAGCATCATTGCTTTCAGATGTTACTTCTGAAAGTTACCATGTTGAATATTTGACAGTCACTCTTACTCACCCTTCTTCTTCCAAATCGACTTCTGCAAAAAATTCTACCTTTACAGGTGGAAAACACCACAAAAAGATTGCTTCAATCAAAATAGGTTGAATTCAGAAATGAAAATGAACTGCTTGTGAGAGTTCACTGCAGAATTTTATCCAGCCAGACCAAAAATATTTTCTTCTGAATAATCAAGGAGATAAAATTGACTGAACTGTGTCAGATTTATTTTTTATTAACCTGTATTAATAAAGAACACTTTTAAGTATAATTTTCAATCTATAACCTTAAAAAACAAAGAAAACAACCCACAACACATTTCAGCTCATCTTTCATGCATGTCCTCTTCTGTGTTTGATGCCCTCTGTACATACAGCCCAAGGGCTACAGGGTGGCAACGTGGGTGGGCGGCATTGCTGGTGGCCATAGAAATCAATCCTGTGACTTCAGCCTTTGATGAAGTGGCAGTGCAAGAACACTTCCATTTTCTTTCTGCTTGGCTTGCTTTCTGTCATGGGCAATAGTCAGAGTTGTCTAGAACAATAAATTATGAAAGCTGATGTTGCTTATTTGTTCCACTTCGTTTCCTTTGGCTCTTATCAGACTTAAGAGGGGAAAAAGTTAGCCTCAGTGTAGATACACAATTAAAGGTAAAGAGAAGTAGACCTAAGAACAGTTTGTGAGATCAGCCTACATACTTAAAACTAGGTTATATTTTTTCCCCAAACAATCTCAAAAACTCCAGCTGAAAAGGTAAAAATTCTTTGAGGAGGAATTCATTTTTACATTCTGAACAAATAAGAAAATTTGTGACTCTGAACTGCAGTTAATTATTAGACCATATGACAGGTGATAGCCATTTCACCAAAATTTTGCTTGAAATGAGATTAGAATGGTAAGCCAGTGTTGAGGTGAGACTAGGTTGATCTCTAAGTACAATAAAGCAATCATTGTTAAGGATTTGAGGGTGGTTTGTATATTATATTTGTTATTTTAGTAATTTATTGCAGCAGATTAAAAATAGGTTTGTAGTCTATTGATTCTCTTAGAATTACTTGGGATTTGGGGGTGTTGTAGTTTGGGGGTTTTTTTTGTTTGTTAGTTTTGTTTTTGTTAAGGTATCTGCTACTGGAGATAACTTGCTCATTATAGTGGAAAAACTTAATTTCCAAACACACATAGAGGTTATTTATGGCCAAACCCACCTCTTAGTATAGAGGGCCAGCATCAAATGTAATTAAATCCTGTGTAAATCAGGAGTCACTCTGTGGAAATCCAGTGGCATTGCACCTAGATTTTATTGTAAAATTAGAGAAGAAGCATTAAGGAGATGTGTGGGGAGAGAACACCAAGCATAGTGCAGAATAATTCTATGGCTCCCTGAATTCTTGTTGAGGGAACAAATGTATCCTCAGTAAACTGATGATTTTAGCAACACAAAATGAGTTTCAGATCATTGGCTCCAATCTAGGTGTTCAAAAGTCCTTCTGCTTTTTGTAGTATTAGAGGCTTGAGGCTTCACAATAGGAACACTATATCAAATCATCTCCTTCTGAAGGCATGAGCTGTTTAAAATGTAACTGGTTGAAGATGCCATCTGGTGGTATGCGTTTGGTATGTCTGGGTGCTTCCTGATGTACCTGCCATCAACGCCATATATTCTCCTATGTACAAGAGAGAAAGAATAGCCATTATGGTAAGGCCAGAACGCAAAGATCTCCAGTTGTTGCTATAGGCACGGGCCAGGAGACTACCACAAGTGTGGGAGAGAAGATAAGCATAAGCAATTAATGCAAGTCAACCTTTTATTTTGAAGTCTGATTTTCTTTTTCTAAATAAGCATTTGGGAAAAATTTCAGGTTATCTTACTTGGGGAGGCAGTGAAAAATAAGCTGGATTTGTGTTGGCAATTTGAGGTGGCAATGAAATGATAAAGATCTGCCACCTTTGCTTGTTGCAGATTTTTATGGCAGAAGGAAATGCATTTCAGTTGCGTAAATTCTAAGTTTTTATGTTAGTTGATCAAACCTTGTTCTGTGTGTGTTCTAAAACCTCAAGGGCTGTATTTTTTTTTTAAATCTGTAAGAATATCAGAAATATGAATATAATCTTTCCTAGATTTTGTGTAAAGCCTGTTTCTTTGAGAAGAGCTTTTAAGGTCTAACATTAATTGAATGGGTAAAGGTTAAAACTTTGTAGCAATAGCTGTTCACTGTGCTATTGAAGCTAAATTACTCACCTATGCTAGTTTAAACAAAATCAAAGCATGAGCCTGCCAAAAGACATCTATCTTTTCTTACATTTGCAGGTTCTTTTGCTCTTATTTCATGCTTTCCCTAGGCATCAGTGACTTATAGTCCAAACTAAAGCTTTCTTTCAGCATAGGGTTTCATTCAGTAATGAAGATAATGTTATTTTTGTTATGTTCTTCTACATTAAGCCCTTTCCTTAAAATCACAGAATAATTTAGGTTGGCCGGTACCTTTGGAAGTCACATGGTCCTGCCCCTTGTTCAAAGCAGGGCCAGCTTCAAAGATAGATCAGGGCTAAATTCTCCTGCTTCTTTTCTCAACTAATCCATCTTCTTCCTTCCAACTTGCACACATCCCTCTTTCCCTCTTAACGCCGTGTTTCTGAACAGACCTTCTACTGTTCCAGCTGTGTAGTGAGGGAGGGAGGTTAACTCCTCACAAAAGCCATCATATTCTTCAAGCATCAAGACTTACTCCTCTTAATGTCTGCCCCTATTTTATCAATTATCAACATTGTCTGTTTTGTTCCAAGAACCCAGTGACTCATCTGAGCTCAGACCACTTCACGCTAAGCCTCTGAAACATTTCTTTGACTCTTCATAGAAGGAGGACCATATGCAGTTCCTTTCCTCCCCCTTTTTTTCCCCCCCTTGGTGACTTTATTCTTGAAAATTCTGGCCTTGGAAGAGTTGTTCTCTGAGCACTGAGTTGTCTGTCTTTTCTCAAGACCAAATCCTTTTTCACGTGCTTCCTGGGACAGACAGTGTTGACATTTGAGCTATCATTAATAGCGATTACTCTGCAGTGCCCGACTGATGATTATTCCCCATTAAGCTTACTGAAGTGTATGGAAGAGAGCATGGTGTTCACAGAGGCTATTATGAGTGCCTGCAGCGGTCTCATCTGTACCCTCCTTGACCACCCATCCTCTCTGTCTGCCTTTGGACTCACAAAGCATTGCTTATGGGAGACTTTGAAGAAAGAATAATGATGAAGATGATCCATCCACCTGATGTGTCATTGTCACAACTGAAACCTTGGCCTCAGTGATAGATAATATTTAAAATACAATTTTTGTGTCCTTGGGAGTACCCAGGCACAGAATCTGACTTGGAAAAAGTCTGACTGGTACCTATATTCCATTCTGAGGTGGCCCAAATCTCTTCAAACTTTTGGAAGTGAGGTGTTTGGTTCATGTCCTGTTAGTATTTTGGGGTATGGGGGTATAAAAAGGACCTCTCCAAAGTATCTATCTACAGGGAAAGCATGGGGAAAGGTATTTCAGTAAGAAGGTTATGTTTCTAGTTGCAAGAAATTAATTCCTATTGAGAAGAATTTTGTGGAAGATACAGATGCTAATGGTTAATGTTTGATTCTGTGTCTGTTCTGCTGTGTTCTCCATTTTTTCTTGTGAACTAGAAACCTTTCCCAGTAAATAGGTATTTATATCTAGACAGTATACTGTATGTGATCTCAAAGCACGATTGTTACAGCTGATAAATGTGCTGTGTGGGTGCTGTATCAGTTGTGAGGCCCTGGTGTATTTGCATGCATACAGGGAATCGTGTAATTAACCACATTAAACTGAATAACACACAGCCTCCCCATTGTTCCTCTTTATGGGTGTAATTAGATGCTGAGAGAACTATAGCAGGAAATAGGAACAGTTTCCTCCTGCCACCCCTCAAACAAGTTTTCAGTTCCAATTAAAATAAATTACATTTTCAACCAGAAGAGATTACTCACATGATATCTATGTCATTTAGAAACAGGCACGGAAAGCCTGGTGTAAAGGTAAATATGAGAGAGGAGAAAGCAGAGGAGAATAGTTTAGAAATCCTAACCAGTAGGAATTCAAACACTGATTCTTTGAATTGCTCAGTTACGCTCCAATGAGAAATTTCTACTAGAGGCTGAGTAACGGGGGCGGGGGGAAGCCTCCTCATGAGATTTTGGGTGCTAGAGATTTCTTTAGTTAAACTATATGATGTGCTTTGATACTTTAACTGAAGAGTAAAGTTTTATAGTTTTATGTATTTTAAAAAAAACCTTTATCTTATGAGACTACTTAAGGAAGAAGTAATATATGACACTTTCTGCCCAACACCTTCATATTTTGATGCATCAGATGGTCCAAGAGTGCATCCTTTCCTGCACTGCTGTGGCAATAGGACTTGTAAAACAAACAGAAAAGAAGAAACCCCTTCATTATGATGCAGTTAGGTGGAAGGATAGGATTTCTTTATTACTTTTGCTGAAACACCGTGTGTTTCATGTCACAAATAACACAGTTATTTGGTTTCGAAAGCTTCAATACAAAATGAGAAAAAAAAAAAAAACCCGTATAGTGAAAATCACATGAAATAGGAAAAGCGTAGTCTTTTGGGCTATGATGAAGTTTAAAACTAAGATTATATTTGCATTCTTAATTAATAAACTGTGTAAGGGAAACCAGCAATCTACTTAGTAAATGGTGTCCAGGATAGGAGCCTTTTATCCTCTTCCTGAGCATAAAATGATGGGTAAGGTGGTGCAAGAAACGTTATATGAGAGATGAGAAATTCCTAATTCTCTATTATCATCATACACTTCCAGTGACTTTTAAATCTTTTGATAGACATTATGGCAAATGGTGGCTGTCCTTTTAGCTTACTCATGCAGAAAAACTTATGCTACATTGCAAGAAAAAAATGCTGTCTGCTGTCCTTTCCTTAAGTATTGTGGCTGTTTAAGATGGTTTAAACATAGTTGTGAAGAAACATATAGTTAGTATATTAAGTTCACTGCTTTCCATGTGTGGAAAGTCTTCATTTCAGTGGCTCCTTAATCTGGGTCTCCACGGTACCTGCTAGGTACGTTACTTCAATATGCTAATCAAACCGTGAGGGGGATGTGGTCTGGGGAAGATTCATGGATCAAATAGAAGGGAGCAAGTATATTCTTAAAATATCGCACAGGTGTATATTTTTCAGTAGTTCCTTATTCTGCAGATGCAGTCACGCTGTGGGAGTGTCTCTAGTGGAGGAAGCTTTTGACAATGCCGATGCCTGATGGTCTTTCATGGTTATCCCTCCTTGCTTTCTTCTTCTCCATTGCACAAATACACTTTTGAAGCCATTTGTGCAATGCATCTTTGAGTCCAAATTCAGTAGTGTTTGATAATTCTTGCAGGAGAGAGAACTCCATCATCCAAAAAATAACACATGATCTGCAGCCTGAGAAGCACAATATTTTGAAGGTTATGGCTGATATTCTCAGTATCTTGATTTAAGATCCAGAAAAGCAAGAAATTTTAATGTAACCCAATTTTTTTGATAGAAAAAGCAGAGAGTTGGAGAAACTAACTCATCGATCCATGCTTGTTACATTGGGGTTTGGAGCAACCTCACCTTTCTGTGAGTTTTCAGAACAGCTTATTTTGTGAAGTTTAGTATAAAGATAATAATGTATTTCTGGACTGAAAATCTGAGCTGTATTTGGAAGGTTTGATAGCGGTTCATGTCTCTGCAATTGTGTGGTAAACTTTGAAGTAAAAGCACTGCGATGACAATTCAATTGGAAGATTAACTACACAATATGGAAGATAGCTCATTCTCCTCCCACTTCTTCCCCATCCTTTCATCTACAAAAATAGTGTAATTCCTGGCAATCTTCTTATTTTCCCTGCAATTTTCCAGTGTCCTTGATGATATTGGAAAAAGTACAAGTCTTAATTGCTTCCTTTTTTGAGATAGATGAAGAGATTGCTCTTCATATTATTTCTTTTTAATATGTGCTGTTGCTTTTTTGGGTTTAAAGTTAAAATGCTGAGACAGTTTTGCAAAATTGGCTGTAATAGTAAATTCGGCTCATTACATAAGGAATTTAGAGCATGTTCTTGTACTGTTACTGCTGTTAGTTTGCCAGCCACATAACTGCAAATATCCTTTTTGGCCTGACGCAATCCTTGATTTATTATAATACCACCATTATACACATTGTCAGTTGAAGAGAGCGAAACAAGTCCTGCAGAAGACGTTTCCTCAGGTGAGCAGAGCTGGGCATCTGGGCCCTCCATTTTCCTTTCACCTCCTGAAATGCTGAGCCAGTGTAAGTGACCCTTTCCTCCAGCGTGGCTGTTGACCCCTTGAGCGGCGTTTGTGGCCAGCTTGGCTGGCTGGGGGCTGTTCTGTGGCAGGAGCCTGACCTGCCCGCTGGCTCTCCTGTCCTCCTGGGCTCGGGAGCTCCCCTGGACCCGTGTTCAGCTATTCCAGCATGCTAAGCCCACTGAAATCTAACCTGGCAAAAATTACGTAACTAAATATAGTGTTTGGCTTTTTGCTGGTTTAGTATGCTGAAGCGGTTCATTTTGCTCAAGGATGTCTGAGGCCAGGAGCCAGAGCAAGGGAGGGAGGGGAACTGCAATGGCCAGGAGCATGATTAGCTGAGACTGCCATGAACCCTCAGGCTGAAATTACATTTGCTTATTAGGGAAGCTGAAGGTACTCTGTCATTTCTTTGAAATAAAGTATTTTCCTGAATGCTCAGGAAGGAATAAATACCAATACCAGGTAAAGACAAGTCAAATGTATAATCTGGGCATGTTTAATATGCGTAGCCAAAGCATAAAATGCTTTTTTCATTTTCTTATGGTATGATATTTAAATTATAGGAGAAATGCAACATTTCTTGAAAAGTAATTTGCTATAGTCCTTACATTGCTACTCTATGGAAAATCTGCTGATATTTTTCTGAGTATTGCAGAATAATCCTAGACTCAATATTTGAGTCATCCTGTGTCAAATGAGCTGTGATGCTTTTGTCATCAAGAAATTCAGTACAGCATGACACTTCTTCGCTATGATTTCTATCTGGTAAATATGCCTAAGTTATACTTGTGAAATTTGCTCAAAAGATGAAAAGGTTGTGTTTGTTTTCACTGAAATAATTCTCTGTGGAACCAGTGTAAGGGAGGTCAACTGTTCACTTCTAGGCTTAAAGAAAATCTGAAATTGGTATGTGTGTATGAACACACAAGATACAAAGCTTATGCTTATTTTGAGTTGGGTGTCATGCACTTGGGTTTATATGTGCACCCGCATACTGCACTCTATCCTGGTGAAGCATCAGACACTGTATACATTTGACATAGATTTTAAAGATATTTGAGGTGTTTACAGTAAATAAGCTAACATTCTTCTTCAAAAGTAGCAACATTGCTTGTGCCAGTGCTCAAAATTATGGCTTGGTTTGCAATTGTGTTTGTTACTTGTATACTAAATACTAGCTGATTATATACTAGATGTATCTCTTGATGAGGGATGCCTGTACTCTGTTTTGCTGCAGTCTTCCCAGGGTTTTGAATTCTATCCTTACAAGTTTAATTTTGTGGTACTCCAAGAATATCAGTTAAAAAGTAAGTTCTGATGCCTTAGCATCCATTTGCTATTTTTTCTCCTTTTCAATCATAAAGTCTGTTTATAAAGACTTTTCGTTTCTGGTGATAAATGATCTTTTGCTTGTTCTTGGTTGTATCCTCTTGATGCCATCCTTAAAGAAGCCAGCTAACCTTGTATAAGGAATGCCAACATGTATTTAACTTTGTATTTAGTTCTGGTGGGAAGCTTTTAGCTGTATTCCTCACCTAGGCTGTGGAGACCTGAAGTGGTGATTTTTTGGTGTTGTCTCCTGCTCCCTCTGTATTTTCCTTTTGCAGTATCTTAAGTGGTTGATGTGGTGCTCCCAGCATTCTGGGGACAGGCACCCAACATTTACGTCTGTTTCTGTTTCATGTTTGGGTGAAGATTGCTTGAATACTGGGGCTGAAAACTTCTTAAGTCTGCTTAAATTTTTTTTTTTAAATCCCATTTTGTTTCACCAGAACCTCTTGCTGAAAGTATTTGGGGAGGGGGGGGGTGGATTAAACTTCTCGTTCTGGGGAGAACTTACCACGTTCTCTCAGGTGTTCTCTTCTTACATTAGAAAACAGTCACTCTCAAACAAGAAAATCTAAATCAATCAGAACTTTCTGTTTCTTAAAGCATCATGCAATATGTTTTTGGAGCAATTTGTGTTGTGTGAAGTTGTCTCATATTGAAAGCACAGCAGCACCTTTGCCTTGTCAAAAGGCCCGTGCAAGTTCTCATCCAGTCGTCTTCCTCCGTATCTCTTGCCCACATCAACCTTCCAAGCTACCCGTGTGCCCTGGTTTCAGCTGGGATAGCGTTAATTTTCTAGTGGCTGATATGGGGCTATGTTTTGGATTTGTGCTGAAAACAATGTTGGTAATACAGAGATGTTTTAGTTGTTGCTGCACTCGTCAAGGACTTTTCAGCTTCCCATGCTCTGCCAGGTGCACAAGAAGCTGGGAGGGGACACGGCTGGGACAGCTGACCCCCACTGACCAAAGGGCTATTCCACACCGTACGATGCCATGCTCAGCATATAAAGCTGAGGAAGAAGGAGGAAGGGGGGGACATTCAGAGTGATGGCGTTTGTCTTCCCAAGTACCCGTTATG
Source organism: Ciconia boyciana (assembly GCF_034638445.1). Classification (NCBI taxonomy): domain Eukaryota; kingdom Metazoa; phylum Chordata; class Aves; order Ciconiiformes; family Ciconiidae; genus Ciconia; species Ciconia boyciana. The sequence goes on along the minus strand of NC_132938.1, from coordinate 56,484,085 downwards.
CGTGATGGAGCCCTGCTTTCCTGGAGATGGCTGAACACCTGCCTGGTGATGGGAAGGAGTGAATGAATGCCTTGTTTCGTTTTGCTTGCATGCACAGCTTTTGCTTTCCCTATTAAACTGTCTTTATCTCAACCCATGAGTTTTCTCACTTTTACCCTTCTGATTCTCTCCCCCATCCCACTGGGGGGGGAGTGAGTTGCCGACTGGGGCTAAACCATGACACTGTGACCTTCTGTTTGCTCCTCTCTCTGCTTTCTCAACACATCTGGCCTTGGCTCTTCCCATTGTTTCCCTTTGCTCTATCTGGAGCTCCCTTCCTCTCTTGATCACTTCCTTTCGTCAGAAACACACGGAATCAGTGTGAGTTTTCGCTTTATCTTGGCTGTCCTTTAAATGCTGTGTATAAGGGCTGATATACGGGTAATGCAGAGCTTCCTCTGAAAGTTTTTTAGATTGGTGAAACCAAGCAGCAGATTTTTAATACCAGTGTGCTAGTTTTTTATTGGCGGTTGTGGCTCATATGTGAGATTTAAAACATTAGGGTCCCCGTGGAGAAGGGTGAGATCTTTCACCTACAGAGTAAGTACAAAAGTCTAAAGTCAGGAGCAAGGCAGTAACCCCTGCCCAGCCCCGGAAAGTCAGATTTGCCCTTTCGTTTCCTTTTGAAGTCTGGGGAATGTCTTGGAGGTGGGAGGGAGGCCAGGTGGCCGAGATGCCCTTTCTCGGGATGTAGGCTGGCTCCTTGTGAAGCCTCAAGGCCTATGACACCCCTCCGACTGCTGGAGAAAAGTTCCTGCCACCGTCTGTGGCTTGTCCCTTCTTTTCCAAGGCAGCTAGTTACATCTGCAGCAATGCAAATTCAATTTATTTTTTTTCAAAGGCCCATTATAAGCAGAGTTGAAAGGCCTTGCATTTTAAAAAGAAAGAAGAAAACCCATTTTAGTTCTGTCTTTAATCTAGATCACTTCAATAGGCTCATTTACAGTGAATCTCACAGAGCTTTTAGCACCTGTTGAATATCTATCTGCATGACGGAAACACAAAGTTTCAGTTTGAAAACAAGCTGTTTAATTTGACTCCTGGGGTGTGAGGAAATGTGAAGATGCATTAGTTAATCTCAAGTATGTTTGTTAAAACATTTTAATAAATTCTGGAGAAAGATGCAGCATTGCTTTAAGGAAAAAAAAAAAAAGAAAGGCAAAATCTTAATGTAAGGAAGAATGTCTGTCTCTTCCCTTCAGGAAAATGGGGTCTGCTTTAGATGTCTCTGAGTTGGGGGTGATTGTGTTCCTTTTTTAAAAAAAAGTTAAGTAAAAATACTTCTGTTCACAAAGGAGCTTATTAAATTTATTACAGTTCTCATCTCAGATTTTTCTTATGAGTTGTGCAGCTTTGGAATGTAAACAGATAAACTACATTAGCCCCTGGTTGGACTTGAAGCTTTTAGGTCTTTTTTTGCTTCTCATATCCCATAGTGTGAAATACAGTTTGTCTGCGTTTGGTAACAGTACTAGTAATACTACAGCGAGTGCTGGAATACTGCTGTATGGTGATTTTAGACGCTGCATCCAGAGTAGGCTGCAGTAGCAGATGTGACACTACTGAAGTACCTAGTATAATATCTCATTTAAAGGGATATTAAATGGCCTTTTTTCCTCTGGAATTGGATATTAAAAGACCTTCTCTTGCTCTGGAATTGGGCGTGTCTGTTCTCTGCTCCCAACTTAGGAAGAATCAACTTCTAATTCATTTACTGAGGATGGCTTTTGAAATAAGAAGGCCATTTGCTGTGGTTCTCAAAGGAAACATAAAGCTTGGCCCTCTGCTTAACGGATGGCTGCTGTTAGTCCTGAGTGATGATTCTCACTGTAGTTAATATTTCATAACTAGGCAGACAGTTTGCTGAAGGGAGTTTTAATATAGTGGGCTCTGGTCTCGGGAACAGCCGAAGGGCTCTGTACCCATGTGCACCCTGACAGAGCGGAGCACAAATCTTCTCTCTCTGTCAGTGCTCACATTTGCAGAGCTTTCAGCTGTGCTTTTGTTTGCTTATTAACATTTTGTTCCAAATATTTTGTCGGGCAAGCACCTTTTAGGGGTCTCCTAATTTTGTAATAGCATACGTGCAAGTAAGGTTGAAGTAGGTATTCTTTAGGTTACTTATTGTCCCAAGGTACTGTACAGCCTTCCTGCTCTGGTGTTCCTAGAAGTCAGAGAAAGTTATACTGAATTCTGTTTAATCTTTTATTCCATGAGATAGCTACAGTATGTAGCAATAAATATCACAGAGAACTAGGCATTAACACTGTTTTAGTTCCTACGTTAGTAGCAACTTTTTCTGGAATCTAATGTGCCTTTTCCTTTCCTTATTTTATTTGTTAGCTCATTATATACTGCTTGGGCAGAGTGATTGCTCTTGGCAGCTGTTTGCTGTTCTTAGCATAAGCAGCTCATAGGCAGCCACTTTTTTTTTTGCTTTGCAACGATATCGACTGTGGAAGTGACCACTTGTATTGGTCCCTAACACAATTCAGGGTGGCTGTAGTTCTGTAGTACTGAGCATCTTGCTTGTAATGATATTTTTGTCGCTGGATTGTCTTCAGAAGGAGAAGAAAAGAGTTATTTCTGCTAGGCTGAGTTAAGCCTGTGGTGGCTGGATTGAGCTGTAAGCTGTGAACTCCAGAGGTGGTAGGGGGTACGATGGCTGATGCCTGTTGTTATTGTGCTGGTGACACGACATCTTCGCACAACAGTTTCTGGGGAAGGGCAAAAGGGTGGGTTCTTAGTAATCGCTGGGAAACTTAATTTATTGGTTAATAAACTAATTGGAAGTTCTCTAAGGAGAGCTATTTCTAAAGAGCAAAACATTATTTTAATTCTGCAGTTGACCTGGGAAGAACACGGGTCAATGTGTTTATTCCTTAGTCTAAACATGCCTAGTGGTATTGCTCTTTGGCGTGTTGGGGTCATTAACATTGACATTGGGGTCAAGCACAGTCAGAGATTGCAAATGCTATTTTGCAATGTTCTGTATAGTCACTTCAGAGCAGATGAACCCTCAGCGGTATTTAACCACTACTTTTGATTGTGTTTGTTATAGCACGTATGCATTCCCCCCCCCCCCCCGTTAGTTCTGTTCATTTGGGCTGCTGTTTCTTACCAGCAGAGATGAGGAAGAGCTAAAGAACCACCTGGTTCAGATGCTGTGATGGAAATGAATTTGAAAGAAACGCACACTTCTGGGAACAGCAGCATGTTTGCTCTATAGAGTGGCTAGATACGTTGCTCTAATCTTTGTGCCGAAGACTTAAAAACCCCCATATTTTAAAAAACCTTGAAAATTGTGTCGTATGGCCTTTTGTATTCTCTTGGAGCATGTGGAGGTTTGATGCTTTATTCTTTGGAAAGGTATATTAATATGAAGTTTGTCAGAAAGCTTTTGGCAGTAGCTGGCTCACATGGAGTACTCCATAAAGGTGTAATGGGAACAGGACAGGGATGAAACATGTAGTTTGCTTCTTTACTATTCAGAGGAGCACAGCGTCAAACAAGCGATACAAGTAATAATGGTAGCGTTCCAGAAAACAGAAGATTTCAGGGGTTAAAAAGGTAAATTGGAATAGATATGAATTCCCAGGAAACAACACCCAAGCAAATGGTAGGATTTTGAAGACTGAGCTAATTTCTTTGTACCCTTCCCCCTGCCCAAGGATTTGTGTATAATGGTGCATGCAGTGGGCTGTCTGTCGCCAAAGGCTTTTAGAAAGTACTCTGCCTAGGTCTTTGTTTCATCCTACTGAAATGGAAAAGGATTTCTAAGGGACAAAATCAGGCAGATGTTAAAAGGTTTTGAAAAGCTCCCCGTTCATACATGCTGACTGGATTAATGAGGCACTTTCCAGCTCAGAGCATAATTTTTGTAAGCTGTTTGTTTTTCAACTAAAAAAAAAAAAGTTAGTTCCCTTTTTAATTCCTCCTCTTTGATATAACTATTCCATTTAGCTGTTCAGACGTCACTATTGACTATTCCTTATGAATTTTAAATTAATTTAGAGCCTTCATATATATTTTCTAGGTATCTGCTCCAATGAGAAGTCAGTCGTGCTGATGTGAAAGGATCCATCAAATTTCTGCATAAGTTTAAGGCACTGTGGAAAAACACATTAAATTGAAACAAAATAATAAAACCAAGAACTCCTTGATACTGTAGTAATGAGAAAGTGTATAAGTAATGTATTTTTAAAAACACAGAGAATATTTTTGTTATATGTGTACATCTTTTTCTTTTTTTTTTTTTAATGAAGTTGCTTCCACCCAGGTGGTCAGCATCTAAAACCTGTAGAGCAGATGGTTCTCTCCAGGAGAGTGAAATGCAGAATTGCAAAGTGCAATCTAATGGTGCCAGACCATGCAGGACAATCTGCTGCCTAACCTTGCCTTAAAAGCAGAACAGGAACAACCCAGAATTCACAGACTGAAAAATAGTCACAGGTCAAAGTGGGGCAGAACATAATTTACTGGATTATTTCTTGGGGAACACAAAGAAATACTTGAATAGCAGCAGGTGAGAATGGATTTTAAAAATATAATTGTGCTTGAGGTTAATTCCCTGCTTTTACCTATTGAGTTGCTCAACAGTACAGTGAGGAAAAATGACTGCTTCTAAAAGCCATGGCCCCTTTCCTGTGATAAACCCATTAATACGTGGTTTGCTGAGCACCTGGCATGCAAATAGATGTAGAAGGAATACTTCTGTTCCTCGCCTTACAGCAAGCCCTGTAAATGTTGCGTTCTCTGCTTTCTCCCCTTCTCTGAAGGCAGCATCCAGTCATTTTTGCAGTCACAGGTTTGTTTGAGGGATTTCTTTCCTCTCCTTTCTGTTGTGCTCTTTAAACTGCAGAATTTCCTGCAGATAATGTAACTGTACATTGTATCAAAATGGTGGTGGTTCCCTTCTAGACGTGGAAGCATCTTTTTCTTTGGCCTTCAAGGAGATCTCTTGTCTCTAGCAGACATACAAGCACAACTTGAAAGGCCTCTGCATAAGAAATCTGGGCTTGCTTGCGTGAGCTGCTGCTTTCATCTCCTTCAGCACAACTGCATCTTGCTTACCCTTGGGGGGCTTACGATGTCCTGTCTGAGAGGAGGGATGGGTTTGCATCTTGGAGAATAGGCTACAAAAGCAGGCAATTGTTAATTTAATATCTCTGTAGCAAGTAGCTAGGTTTGATGAAAGGCTGGCAGCAGATGGAAACTCAACTAGGTATGAAAGCGAGAAGGAATGTGTCTTGCAGCATCCCTGGCTGGAGAGAATTCTTGAAGGGGTGCATTACATCAGGTCTTCACATGATTAATGGCTGTTGTTCCATCCTAAAATTTAAGATGAGTGAGGTGTTTTTCCTTTTGAATTAATTCTATTGGCAGCAATAAACGTTCTGGTGTGTAACAGAGTGCTCTGATCTATGCAGTTGTCCTTTTCAAGCAGCTGATGGTTGAAAGAATATAATTAATTTATAAGCACATGTTGCCTTCTATTTGGGGCATTTTTTTGTATTTTGCTTTTATGCTTCCTTTTGCTCATGTACATGTGAGACTGTCAAAAAGAAATCCAAGTTTTTATTGTCTTGTTTAGAATAAGGCTTTTCCCTTGCTCCTATGCTGAAACATCCGAGAGAGGGAGCAGGTACCAGTATATTTTCTTCCAGGGTTGAACTCAGGGCCCTCTCCACTATCTGTCAGTATTACATGGGACTTTCGTCAAAGCTTTGCTGATGGTGTCCTGTTTATCTGACTGGAGATGGCTCTGGCAAAAGGCAGGTGGTTGTGGGGCTAAACACAATGCCGAAACACAAGCCTTTTCCTTTGGGGCTTTTTGTGCGTGCACTGAGATGACCGGTTTCACCTTTTGAAAAGACCTTGAACTTCTGCACTGGAGTGGGGCTCCACGTTGCCCAGCCTCTCTGGCTGTGTGTGAAGGAGAGGAGGGCTTGGGCTGATGAGTGGGCTTCATTTTATCTGTATCTCCACTGCAGAGGAAGGTGGTGGTTAGGTGTTTGGATGCGTCACTGTATCGGCAAGATAGCAGAAATGGAGATCAAGCGATAGGGGTTAGTGTCCCTGATGTGATGTATACACACAGCTGACATGGAGCGGTTAATTCGGAGGAGAGTCCTGATGATCAGTTAACATATATGCTAGAACCTCTTCTAAGAATCAAATCTGGTCATGTATTTAGTACCACCTGAATTTACTGTAATATTGAATTATTTTAATCTCTATCATCTGAGGGTTCATTATTGTAAATTATTATTTAATAAAAGAAGTAGTGAGCCATGCTAATCAGATTGCAGTACCATTATGCCAAGCTCTCTGCAGTCATCTAGTAAAAAACAGTTTCTGCTTCACAAATCAGTCTGTCCCACTAGTTCTTGTCCCCTCTGTTGTTGCAGGTTTTTGTTGGTGGTGGGTTTTTTTGCTTGTATATTTGCTTTGTAATAACTGATGCTAAGTAATCAATGTAAGAATTTGAGCCAAACAGCATTTGGGGCAAAATTCTTTTTGTACTACACGACCTATCAAAATTTGGTGCAGGTGCATTGGATAAAAGGAAATGACAGTGTTTATATATTGCAGTTTTCATTACCAGCCCAGAGCAAAGATACCCATTTTTTAATCCAAACAACGTTTAATCCTTCTAAAAAAGGATTACAAAGTCTTCTCTTTGCAGAGCTTTGTGTTGCTCTTGCTCTTGAATGTGTTTTTAAAGTGACTTTGGCCTTTGCTTTGAACTTATGATTGTGTGGGCATTGGGGAAGTAGTGTTGTACGGTCTGGCTTTGCTTGTTCCAAAGGAGAGTAAGAGTGTTTGTCATTTCATATGACTTGACATCTTTTCTCAGGGTATAAAGAGAGGGAGAGAGGAGGAGAATGGAAGATGGAGAGAGATACCATATGTACCTGATTGTCCTGGTTTCAGCTGAGATAGAGTTAATTTTCTTTACAGTGGCTGGTATGGGGCTATGTTTTAGATTTGTGCTGAAAACAGTGTTGATAATACAGAGATGTTTTAGTTGTTGCTGCACTAGTCAAGGACTTTTCAGCTTCCCGTGCTCTGCCAGGTGCAGAAGAAGCTGGGAGGGGAAACAGCCAGGATGGTTGATCCAAACTGGCCAAAGGGCTATGCCATACCACATGACGTCATGCTCAGTATATAAAGCTGGGGAAGAAGAAGGAAGGGGGGATGTTCGGAGTGATGGCGTTTGTCTTCCCAAGTAACCGTTACGCTGATGGAGCCCTGCTTTCCTGGAGATGGCTGAACACCTGCCTGCCCATGGGAAGGAGTGAATGAATTCCTTGTTTTGCTTTGCTTGTGTGCATGGCTTTTGCTTTCCCTATTAAACTGTCTTTATCTCAACCCATGAGTTTTCTTACTTTTGCTCTTCCCATTCTCTCCCCCATCCCACTGGGGGGGAGTGAGCGAGTGGCTGTCTGGGGCTTAGTTGCTGGCTGGGGCTAAACCATGACAGATACGCAGTCTGTCAACATTTCTTGGGAAGGAATAGAAATTGTGCTTTGAAAGTCACGAAGGACAAGAAAAGGGGGTTCAAGCCTTCATGTTTTCTGTGTCTCATTTGCATTAACTAACAGTTGTTGGTGATGTTGCACTTACATCACAAAATGAAGTCCATGCGTTGCTTGATGAGCCCAGCCTCAGGAAGACCCTGGACCCTGTCTCCCACCCCTCTGAAAGGGCAGCCCTTGCGTGTCAGCTGAGTCCTGTGAGCTTCGAGTTTCTACCTGAATTGGGATGTTGATGCCCAGACGTACAGACAGAACAGTGAGGGGCTGTTCGGTTCAGCTGGGTGTATTGGGTTTGTATCGTGCTAAATACATTTCTAGAGCAGTAATAGTTAAGCATTTTTTTCCAGGTTCAGCTGCGAGATTGTAGTAATGTGTGGTGCTGACCATGTCACAGAAGAGAAAACCCTGCTTTTACATCGTTACATGAAAGAGAAGGATAAACATGCAGTAGTATGGAGCCAGCGCAAAGACAGATATTTAGCATATATGTGACAATTTCATGTTTTCTATAAAATCTTTTTAAAGTACTTTTGCTGTGATTTTTGCAGCTTTTTTGATTTACAGATGTTTCCACTGTCTCAATCAGATTTTAGATCTAGAGGTGCAATATGGGCAGTATCATGAAGATGATGTGAAGATTATGGTAGGGACCTTATGACCATTTTGGTTCTAAGGATATGTGAGGCAACTTTTACAAGGTAGGCTGGTACAGCTGGTACAGCCAAGGAAGTGAAGAAAGAGAAATGTGAAGGCAGACTAGGTCAAAGAACTATATATGGAGATTGTAGAAATCTTAAAAATGGAATTAAAGGAGAGATTAGTTCCAGTTCTTTATCCCCAGACACATACCGTAGTAGGAAGCTACTGGAACGACTGACAGTGCATAATTGAGCCTCCCAGTTTTAATGTGCATCTTCAAACAAACATTTTTAATTTTTTTTTTTTTTTCAGGGAGACTGTTACTGAAGATAGTTTAGTTTTATTTCTGTATAAAATGTAATGTAATATAAAATTAAGTATATATGAAGAAAAAGGGATGAAGATGTGGGGTTTTTTAATTCAGGTTTTCATTATCTAAAATGGGATTCTCGATATAAACTAATAGTGTTCTTTTAATTTTTTGTGGGGTTTTTAATTGTTTTTTTGTTTTTGTTAAAGAAAGGGAGGAGTGGGGAACCTAATGGTGACCACTCTCAACAAAATGCGTGTATTTAAGATTGACCTGAGGGATTTCTGGATGTGATGGAAAAATAGGCTTGCTGCTCTTAGAGTATGGGTTTACATGGTTCTCTCATCCTAATTCCTAGTGCACACTGTTATTGTGTTAGGATATGTACACCAAATATTTATGACTAGTCTCTTGAAACTGAAACAATAAAAGGCGTTCTTCTTGGAAAACTATGTAAGGAGCATACAAATGGTTGATTTGCCATTGCTAACACATGCTTTGAGGAATATGATTTAGATCCTAGATGTCTAGTTAAGATTGCAGGGATGCCCCAGAACACCAGTAGCTTGTCGCTAGGGCAGGATGCCTCTTTACCTGCAACCGCTATATGTGAGGGTTTTTTGAGAGACAGGCATGATATTTACTGAAAACAGCAACTGCACTGCCAGCAGAAGAATCCCTTGCCCACGACTTTACCTGTGGTAAAGGGCCAGTATGCCTAATTGCACATTCCCCAGCAAGTCTAACCAAACAATGGGGTTTAAAATAGCATTGTGTTAGCTACGGAAAGTGTTTGGGTTTTTTGACAAGAGTATTGCAATGTCTTTGTACTAAATGGTATGGAGCAGGTGCCTCTTGTAAGTTCTGTATTTCAGTGCGAGCTTGTTTCTAGAAGGGTTAAACTTCTTTTAAGGCGCGAGCCCAGCAGTGTGGGTGAATAGCCCGTGCTGCTTACCACTGCTCAGAGATTGTCTGTGCTGGGGGGTGGCTCTCGCTGCGGAGTGGAGGTGAAGAGACAGTCTCTGCAATTCCTTGCCTGGGTGTCAAGAAAAACAAACCAGCCCATAATTCCTCTCTTGAATCACCTACAGAGGTGTCTGACTCATGTTGTGTAGCTGGTGCTTTTGTCAAATAGGTAACGGATAGTTGCTGGCAAATGGTACTCTCCCTTGCCGTGCTGATCATGGGCAGTACTTGGCTGTTGTGCAGATGTTTGCCCTGTTTCTGTGTGGTGGCTGTGTCATGCCAGATGGCTGATGTGCCGCTAGGGAACTTGACCCGCAGCTTTGGCAGTAACGTCAGCAGCAATGTCTCTTGTCTGAAGTTGCACCAAAAAGAAAATAAGGTTACAAGGGACAACCAGCTGTTGAGAGTTGTAGTCATCTTCCTGGGCAAAGCCTCTCCCCCATGATAAGTGCTGATTGGCAGGATCAGAGTATGTGTCAAACTTGGGATGATCTGGAGCACTTGGGTTACATACATTTGGGATGACCAAGGACTTGTCTCTGCAGGTATTAAAAGAGCCTGCCCCAAGATGTTGCAGCAGCGTGCAAACAGGAGACTACCTGGCAGGGTGTTTGGAAGAAGTATGTGGTTTTTGCTGTCCATCTGGACTTTTGCCAACTGAACTTTGGCCATCCTAATGAACCATTAGCAACCAGCTGGATGCAGGCATATTGAGTCTTTGGGGAGGAGCTTTGCCCTACTGCTAAGAGGGTGCTGTCAGCACACCTTTTAGACGTTGTCATCTTCAAGGTACAATCAATGACTTTGCATGTGGTTTCTATCAGTAAAACTGAGGTAAAGCAAACTGCTAGTATTTTCTGGGAGCATGTATATATATAACTCATGGCAGGCATATAAGAAAAAAGAGGAACTTCTTTGTTGTGCTTCAGTGTAGCTGCTGTGGTTCGCTAGAACTAATACATGCTGCTAAAGTTTTCCTGGGGCTTGCTTTGTTTTTTATTTTTCTTTTTTCCTGAACGTATGGTACTTAGTCTGTAGTACCATAGCTAGTAAAGCTTTTTATTGAGCCAAAGCTGCAATAACAGTAACATGCTGTTTGCAGAGACAAAGGGAACTGGTGGTCAGTAATTAGAAGGCTTATGGCTGCCAGTTGTTATGCACCTGAGATATTACAGCTGTACGATGTTTCTAGAGCAAATGGGAGGAGAGAATTTCTACGGGCTTGAGAGGCAAAATTTTAGGCATTTCTACGATGTTTAGAGCATCCTGTGAAAAATGCTTTCTCCTAAATGACACCAAAGACATGTTATCACAGAATGGTTGAGGTTGGAAGGGACCTCTTAAGGCTATCTGGTCCAACCCCCTGCTCAAGCAGGTCCACCTAGAGCCAGTTGCCCAGGACCATGTCCAGACAGCTTTTGAGTATCTCCAAGGCTGGAGACTCCACAACCTCCCTGGGCAACCTGTGCCAATGCTCAGTTACCCTCACAGAGAAAATGTGTTCCCTGATGTTCAGAGGGAACGTCCTGTGTTTCAGTTTGTGTCTGTTGCCTCTTGCCCTGTCACTGGGCACCACTGAAAAGAGCCTTCTCTTCTCCAGGCTGAAGAGTCCCAGCTCTCTCTCATCTTCCTTGTGGGAGAAATGCTCAGCCCCTTAATGACCTTTGCGGCCCTTTGTTGGACTGTCTCCGGTATGTCCATGTCTCTCTTGTACTGGGGAGCCCAGAACTGGACATAGCACTCCAGGTGTGGCCTCACCACTGTGGAGTAGAGGGCAAGGATCACCTCCCTCGACAAGGGAACCATTAGCCTTTGTTGCAGCAAGGGCACATTGCTCGTTTATGACAACCTCTGTGAGAGTGATTGAATCCTCTAACATTTTAGAAACTGTTTATTTGCAGGTTTAATTTGTGTCATGATGTGTAGTTGTTCTTTCTGGTTCTATTCGCATTTGTGGATCTAAGGCTGTAACTTAAGGCATGGTGTTTGACTAGTAAAAGTATTGGCATTTCTGCGGGCAGTGCAATACTGACTTCTGCAGTCCTGACCTGCGGGACCAAACAGCATGTATGGAAGAAAGCTAAACAAAGCCAAGTTATGCAAGTCGCATAGCCATGGGCACAGTTGGCTGTGTTGTGTTGTGTTGTGTCGTGTGACTGGGAGAGCCTTGGCACCTAAAACGAATGAGGGAGAAGGCAAACCTGTCTTGTAATGCCCTGTAAAAGCAATTTATGCATCTGCAATTCCGTCTTCTGTTCCCTACAGTGTGATTAAAGCTTGCTGTGCATAGATGTTTTTTCATGGTGACATTAGGTACTGGAGGTTAACCACCTTTGTGGCTGGTAAATAGCTGTGTGAATTACAGGTTTCTTACCTAGAGTTTCAGAATTGATGCAATCCTACCTCTTACAGGCTTTATCCTGATGGTAAGTCCTTGTTAAGGCATGTATTGAGGGGAGGATAACCCAGCAATTTTGCACTGACTACTTGATTGTATTGTCTGCTTTCAGTGCACACATTTGTGTGATCTGATTTTTCCTTTGTTGTTTGGACACAGTTGGTATCTCAATGAACGACGGGATGCTGAGGGCAATGTTGGTCACGGATTGCAGAGTTAGGGAGGAAAGGTGTATAAGTAGGAGTTTGGCCGTCGGGTTGATCCATTACAAAGCTGCTTACAGCATTCCTGCTAAGTACGAAATGATTGCCCTTTCAACAAGTAGTGGGGGAGATGCAAGGAGGTTGATCAGAAAGAAGAGGGGAGGCAGGCAGGAAAAGTGAGCAGGCATAGTGGCTGATAGATTACATTTTGCAAGTTGTCCGCTCCATTCTCTCCAGGTGCAAGTGCAGCTGCTGGTCTGTGTGTGCAGATGTTGGAGACGGGAGATAGCTCTGAGGAAGGGTAACAGCAATAGAAAAGGCTGCTCGGTCACATCCTTCCAAGCTGGAACTTAGCACTGGGGATAACAATTAATTCCAGGAGAATATCACAGGATACCATAACTTAGGATAAAGCTATTATCTTTGTAATATTGCAGCCAGTTTGTTCTAGGGCTGACTGGCTGCATGAGAGCTTGGATGTAGGCTGGGCATGTAGGTCATCTGCTCATCACCAAGGTCACCAGGCTTGCGATTCTCACCAAAACTCTGTCAACCTTGTAATGCTAAGATGCGGTGGCCTGAGCAGTGCTGAAGGAAGTGCGTCTTTCCAGAAGGTTTGGAGGTTGATCAGGAGACAAATTGTATATAATATTTTCATTAATTATCTTGGCATGAGAGTGGGCATGTGCTAATAAATTTTGCTGAGGACACTCTGTGGGAAGCACTGTCAAATAGAGAAGGACTGGAAGTGAGGGAAGAACTGGAACATAGTAAAGGTCACAGTAGTAGAAATGGGATGAAATCCTTCGTTTTGTGTGTGAAGCTGAGAGTTTCTGTTGCAAGCAGGTTGTTCATCAGCTTGTCTGTGGAGGAGAAAGTCCTGGCTTTGACAGTTAATTGCAGAATGGCTGTAGGTGTGAAAAAGACAAAGTCTGTCCTAATTGAAAAGGCATTTCTAATAAACACAGAGGAGTGCTGAGCTGATTTCCATCAGTGTGTGGTTCAAAGCCCTGGTGAAACTTGTCTGGAATAACGCATGTATTTCTGATTGTTTGTATTCAAGGTGAAATTAAACAGAAGAAGGTATAGAGAAAATGTTCAAGGATGAAGGGTGCAGAGGTGGTGGAACAGGACAGACTGAAAACGAAAGGTTGAGGGGGAGAAGCTTGGAGGGAAGGTGACCTGTTTTCTTTAAAAGTCAGCGTTGGTACAAGAATGGATGGTCACCTGTTAATAAAGGTAAGAAGTCAGCTGGGAGTTAGAAGAAAAGTTTCTCATCTTCAGAGCAAAAATGTTCTGGAAGGATTCCACTAGAATTAGTAAGGACAAAGAATGAATTCACTTAAAATTGAACAGGGTTTTTTTTGTTGGCACCTTTTTTTTTTTAATAAGGATTCATAAGCAGAATTATCAGGATGTGAGGATTGTGGGCTTTGATCCCCTTCAATCCTATGTTGCAGTGCCTCTGAAAATCATAATTGAGTGTTTATGTGTATGTTTAACATGTCTTGACTGATTAAAGGTGGGGGGATTTTTTTAATTTTACAATATTTAATCTGTATATGTGCTTGTGGCTTGAACTAGTACTGTTGTAGGAATAAGCATCTGAATTCTGATGAGAGGCATAGATCGACTGAACTGTTCTCAGGTCATGAATGAATTCTTCCCGTAGTATGGTATCACTGGAATGTCTTTAGGATTTTTCCCTCTGAGGGTTTCAGAAAGCAATCTTAGGGTAGAAGTAGCCACATGTTTTTTTTATTAACGCATGAGCCAGAATTCCAATTGGTGGTTTCTTTTAAGATTTCATATTGCAGTATAAAACTGGAAGTGTATGCAGAATATGAAAAATAAATTCAAAATCCCATCTTTAAAGTAGCTGTAAAACAGCTTTAGCGTAGGGTGAGGAAAAGACCTATTGAAGAACAACAACAAATCTTGAAAGCAAAGAAAATTTGCTTCAGTATCTTGAAAATTTAGAAGCACAAGTCTTCTTGTAAACACTTCCAGTTGTAGGTACTGGTGGGAGTTGGTGCTTCTGCCTGATTTACAGGGGTTCACTGGACATGAAACAGAATTAAGAAGAAAAACAGAAAAATTGAAGAGCTATCTATTTCATTAAATAGTATTTCCTTTTCAAAACACTGCTGGCATACTTGGAGGATTGAAATTTTACTGTATTGTAAATTGTAGTTTAAGCCATTGGAGGTATTATGGCAGAAGTCCAAAAGGAATTTTGTCAGATTTTGCAGCGTGGAGGCTGTAAAGATCAGACCAGGCATCTCTCACTACACTTAATCTCTGCAGTACTGCATTGGTACAAGTGACAGGGACACTAACTTATAGCATCTGGGATAACTTTAGCCATAGAGTCATCTTTAGGCCTCGTTATCTCATTCCAATTCCACTTATGTAGTACGGACTGGGGACCCCCCACTAATGCTGTTAATTTCAGTGTAGACAATGTATACATCCATGCCTGAGCTTGTAATTGTAAGAACTGCGATCTAAAGTCAGATAGCCCCAAAAAAGGACAAAAGGACACAAACTAGGTATGAATTTATAGTTCCTCTGCAGTTCCTGAAATCTTGCTGCCTGTCCAGGCCTCTCCGCGGGCAGAGCCAGCAGCGTAGGCTGCTTGTCAGTGCAACCCAGACATTTTACAGCTGGCTTTTCATTAGGTTTGTCCCATTATATGAGCTCCTGAGTTGAAACCCTGGGTTATGATTTTTCTGAATTGCTGATTACGTAGCTTGAATTCATCACATGCTGAATGGTTTGTTGTTTTGTGTTTTTTTTTTTCCTTAAGAGTTTGCGTTAGCCTTGTGTATCTCAAATGGATATGCAGAGCTGATAGGTATTTAACAGGAATCCAGCTCCTGTGAAAAGATTGTGATGCTGTCCCACTGGAAGCCCCCCTGTGCCTGGAAGAACCCCCAGGGAAATTAAGCGGCTGTGAGTTTGAATCCTGGTGCGAGAGAGAGAGAGTACAAGGCTTCAGCGTGGAGCCATATGTTGAAGCAGGAGAAAACCAGAACATTGCTCTCTGAAAATCAGTACAGTCCATCTTTTGCACTGCATGTGGCAAGATTCCTGGGGAGAAAGGAGGTGATACTGTGGTCTCTAATTGAAAATGATGGTAACACATATGGAAAGAAGGCTGAATTCTGGTACTGAGTGCCTGACTTTGCAACCTTAAAGTGTTCTTTTAACTCTCATACTGTGCCTACAATTTAGTACTGTTGTTTGGGTTCATGTAGACAAGGACAGATTTATTTATTTTAATGAGGTAAAAAAAAAATCATGAAGTTCTATACTTTCACTTCAAATGGAAGGGGAAAAGCTAATATTAAAAGACAAGGTCAATTGCATTATTTTTATTTACTCTTGTATCTTTTGGCAATACATATCCAGTGAAGGAATACTAGTGCATTGTCAGCAGAAAAGGAGAGCATCCTGAACATCATAAGTCACCAATGTTTGGCACCTGTGATATGGCTGAGCGGGCCAGGTAACTGGAGTGGGCACTCTGCAAATTGAGCACATAGGTAGTAGTGCTGGCAGCCAAACCTCTATCCCATCACTTAAGAATATCAAGTACTCTGCGAAGAGGAGGCCGGGCCGGGGGGACAGGAGATTCTGTTGGGAATGTCCATCTGTTCTCCCTGCTGATGAGGTTACATGCCTGTGATTTCTTGGCTGGAGAAACTTGAGTAAATAAATAAAATAAAAAAAAAGCTTCTGTGACTAATAACAACAACTTGTGCCAGAAGAGGATGCTGTCAATTTGGGAGTTAAAAAAAAAAAAGAAAAAAGATGTCTTTCCCATGGATTGTTCAGCATCAGTGTGAAGCGATTTTTGCTTTTTCCCATTGAGATCTTTTAACACTTTGGTATCTTATTCAAACCAATAATTGCATGTTTTGGATCTGCTAATGCACTTGTTCTTATAGCTACTCTTCCCATGTGGGAAATGCAGTGCTATTAACATAACCTCCTGCTGAGGATATAAACCTTGCTATTACGTGTTGGAGAACTGAATTGCAGGGAGCTGATTTGAAGGAGATGTGGATTAATTTCTGCAAAAGTGTGCTGTGCTCTTTTTTTTTCATTTTAGCACCACGTGTCTGTCGTGAACCAGAAAGATGCAGAGTTGTCACAACTGGAAAGGTAGTCAGCTTTCTGCAACCCATGCAGTAGTATGTACGGAGTAAATTACAGTTCTGGTAGCTCACTTGGCAAGTGAGTTTGATAAGATGGAAAATAGAGGACAAATTCCATTATAAGACTGCTTGCTTCTAATTAAGATTAATTAATTCTAATTAAGGGTAGTAAAAGATGGACACTGCTATTTCTGAAGCATTTTCATTGGTTTTATAAGGTTTCCAAAGTCATTGCATGTTTCTGGACTCTGTCTGAAAGTTAATGAAAACAGGTCTAAGTTATTTGCTCCTCTTGTGACTCTCAGCATCATAAGGTCACAGAGACTTTTTAAATACACTAATATTAGGGAAGAAGAAATGTTTTCTTTGGTACTTAACACTTTTCCTGTTGCTTATGGTGGCCTGTCTAGTCACCTGTTTGGAGTCATGAGGCAACATGCTGTCCTTTGTGACCTTTTGTTGAAACTTCTAACTTTTTTTTGGAAAGACGGCATAGCCTACCCAGCCCTCTTTACGAGTCCATCCAGAAGTGATTTGTTGTGTGAAGACATGGTTTAAGTCTTAGAAGTGAACAAGGAATTGCTGAAATTTCTTTACACTTCTGGGGATTTATAGTTAGGGAATATCATCAGGTGAGGAATAACTGGTTTTGTTTACAGCTGTTCTTTTTTCTTTAATGTAGGAGAGTTTAGTTTAGTATATAATAATTTGTATAGTGTGAATGTCTTTATGTTTTGGCATGATCCTGATGATGGAGAAATGTCAATATCTGTTGCATCTGGTGAGTTAATAATTTTCTTTCCTGAAAGGGTACATAAGGAATACTCTTGAAGAATAAACTCTGCTGCAGCATACCATATAGTTGTTTTACTTGTATGTAAGTGCAAAGAAACGAATGTCTCCAGAAACATGTGGAGGCATTTAATTATCAGAACCATTTGTTGTTGTTATTTCATTTGCTGTTAAGGAAAATAGCAAGAAAAAAAAGCCAAAACCCTCCTGGGAAACCAAAAGCTTTTTAGATGTGTTTTGTGGTTGATGTTTCATGCTTGTTAACTCCAGGATTTGGTTTCAAAACCCTTTTAATAGAGATGCTAATGGGATTCTTCTCCATTTTACAGAACGTGTGATAAGAGATTTTTGTGTGAGAGCATCGTGAGCCGCAAAGGGCAACATACCATTCAGTAATGCTGTCCAGCTTTCCATAAAGCTGGTGTTACAGGAATAGTATTTCATAAGACAGGGAGAATGAGTCTTCTCCAGGCATTGCTTATATGCTTGTTTGGTGCTTGCCAGTTTGCTGGCAGCCTGCTTTCGACCATGTGCTTAAACTTGTGTTTGTTCTTTAAAAGCCAAAGTATGGGTAGGAATGAAATGAAAATATCCCCCCTCACCAAACACTCCAGTTAGATGCCTCCCTCAGTACGGCCCCCCTCACCTGCCGAGTGAAAGCTCGCCCCTGGAAACCTTTGTGTTCCTACCTGCAGTTGCAGTGATCTGCTGTAGAGAAACCAGAAGTCATTTGCTAAACAGATTAGCACAGACACCTGCATTAGCTTGATTGCACAGCCTGGAGCTTCACGTGGGCTAGGTTACCTTGGTTTTTAGGGAGTTTCCCTATTCCTGCAGGTCAGCTGCTGTTAATCTCTGATATGGCTTGGATGTCCATCCATGGACTAGAGAGTCTGAGGCACAATGGCCAGACAAAGGAGATTTGAGGAAGAGGAGGCTACTTCCTATGAACTCTCCATTTAGTTGTACAGTCTCCTGGTCCCTCTTCAGTCTGTAACAGCTCATCTCGGTTAGTACTTAATCCACGTACTTAATCCTATGTGGATTATGCCACTGATGAAGTTAAGGCTTTACATTATGAAAATAAAGTCTTACCTTAAGGGTCTTTCATGTCGTTTATTTCAAATCTACAGATGTTGTTTCTTATAGTGTCTCAGGTCTGTCTGGGAGTTTTAGTCATCCCCAGTGTAATCCTTACTATTCCAAGTAAAACAATGTTGCTGTTCTACAGTTAGTTTCTTATGCTACACAGTAGATTTTATTTTGAGCTGTGGACTTCTGCTCTCTAAACAAAAGTTGACTTAAGTGACTATAGTCTTGGATTTGGTGGACTTTTTTTCTCTTCATTTTGTTCTCTTTTGCTGTCACCCTGCTAAAGGTAAACCCTTGAGACGAACAGGTGAGGTGAAGGATAAAGATCTAATGACACTTGTTGGAAATTAGTTGTAAAAATACTCTGAATGTCTTCCTTAATTGGTGTTCATGCCCAGGCAGCTTGAAAAGAGGTTTTGTTTAGATTTTGTGATTTCTGTTTTACCTTGTGTCTCTTCAACTGGGAATGCTATAAATCCTTTCCAAATAATGTGTTTGCCTATCAGATGTGTTCCCATGCCTGTAGTATTAGCATCAGGCACGTCCTCTCTACACCTAATACAGCAGGAACTGTTTCCCCCGAAGGTGCAGAGAAACAGCATTAGGTTTGAATGGAAAAATCAAATAAAGCTGAATTGAGAAGGAGAGAGAAAGAACTGGCATGAGTTTCTGAGGTGAGGGTTGAACATACTGTATTGTAGGCCGTAAAACTGCTTAATTTAGTGACTAATATAACTGTGGCTGCTCAGCATAGCATGGTGCCTACCCCTGCGCTCTATTGACACTGTCCTTTACAGTCCTTAAAAATGAATTTGAAGTGCCGCCAGCAGATATTGCCTTACTTTATTGTAGAATGTCCACCTAACGTTTGACAGCTGTTCTGTGTTGTGAGTACTATGCATTGAGAAACTAATGGCCCAGAATCTTTCTAAAGAAGTATTTTTGGTTTTTTATTAAACAAAAAATAAAGGAGATGCAGATAGTTCCTGGGAAGGAATACCTCCTACTCTAAGCTGTCAGCCGTTCTCCAGCGGTACCTGAACTTACTGGCTGTCCGTTCTGGTCCTTGCTCAGCCTGGCAGCACGAGGCAGGATGACCTGGCTCCACACCAGTTGGTGCTGTGCCATCCTTAATGTGTCCCCTGCGACGCTAACTTTGCAGAAGCAGGCTGCAGCGTAAGTCCAGTGAAAGTGGGGCTTCAGGATGATGAGGACACAGGACGCCTGATTCATACCAAAGCAGAGTCCGAGCTGATGCAGCTGCTCTTGATAGGTAAAGTACGAAAATTGGAGGACCCCAGCAGAGTTTAAAGGCTTGGAGAGACGATTAAACTTTAATAATGTTTTGCAGCCTCATGCATTTTTTTGTGTTGTGAAGGTGCTATTTTCCACTTTGTTTTCCTGATGGTTTTCAATGGAAACAGTGACATGCTTCTCTTTTGTTTTGTTTTCTGTTGAAATAAACTTCTCTCTAATAATATGAAGAAAGCGATGAGAGAGAATTTTTTTTTTATCTGGGGTGCAAAATCTGTTTATGACTCATGCTTATGGGTAGCATTAGACTGATGATTACAGAGGATGTATTTTCTGTAAAAAAAACGCATTGAACTAAGCGTGAAACTTGATTCTAACTTTGAGTATACACTGGTTTTGTTTACTCACTCCTTTCAGAATGGCAGATTTTTTCTGGCTTACATCATGTAAAAAATGAAGCACGGTAGTGGATTATTAGATGACGGCTGTTGTCTCAGAATTCTCTTCAGGAATTAATTTTTTTCACATCTGCACTTCATTTATTCTTGGCCTGTCACTTAAGTATGGACCTGTTCCTGCCTTGAGACTTGAGAATCGATTCTGAGTGTCTCAGGTTTTGGTTCAGTCCAAGTTTCAGGACAAGCAGGGGCCTTGAAAGCCGTGCTCCCTTCCTTTCCCCCTGCCATAGCTCTGCCATCTCTGTCCTGATGCATTGAAAAATAGGGTGAAATGAAGCACAAGGGAAAGAGCAAAATAAAAGTAGGAATTAAGACAGTTGTAAAGCATGAATTTAGAGCAATTTTAACAGTGTACCTGTACTTTATTTAAGAAGTGTATTGATAGTTCTGCATGATCATATTTTTTTTCCTTAGTGTTGCTCTTTCTCTAATTTCTCGCAAAGTCTGCATCTGCCATGCTGAATCCCTCGCTGTCTCCATTCCTGAACAGTCAGGGCCACAACAGACAACTAAACTGTGTGATTAAATCAGTATATTTTCCATTCGTTTGTATTTAGGCAGCCCTTTTCCTCCTGTAATGATTACCTAGGTAGCAGAAGGAAACCTTTTTGCTCACATTATTTTATAAGTATTTCACTCAGGATACACATGGCCTTGGAAGAAAAATATAGTCTTTTTTTTTTTTTTCTCCTGAATGCAGAAAATTACCATTCTGTGTGCAGAATGATCAGTCTGTTTGTGACAGAAGTTTGGGGGACAGGTAAGGTGATCTCCTCCAGCTCATAAGGTGCTCCTCTTGCACCTTGAGCTTTCCTGTCTTCTCCCACCACTTACACCAATTCTCTGGTTTGAGGAATGTATCCTTCAGCAATTCCAAAATGTGAATTTTTGGTTTCTAGAGGTTTACTGAATTAAAATGCATTTTAAAAAACAAGGTGCACTCTTGTATGAAATAGCTTTTTGTTTTTTACAAATGCTAACAAAATGACTTCATGCTGTTAGCAACTCAAAAAATGCATCGGCCAATAACGAATATTAGAATACTGTACATAAAAATGATTAAAAGCTAAACTGAGGCTACAGGGAATAGAAATGGCCTTTTAAGTTACCCAATGAACTCTCTTACTGTTGCAATTTACAACAGAGAAATATTTCCTGTTTTCCCAGCAAACTGAAGTAGCAAAAGAGGCTGGTGCTGATTCTTCTACTAAATTTTTGATTCAACAGAAAAGCCGAGTTTTGCAGCCTACCACTTGCTTGCATTGTCACTAATTGAGTTTTAAATGTTGCAGTCTGTTTCCTGCTGTAATAATGATTTATATCTTTCTAGTTAATGAGCCTTGATCATTAGAGCATCCATGTTCAAGGGCTGCCTTGAAAAGCACAGCAGTCCTGCAGTCCACTGAAAAGTTATCTTAAATGATGGCTCTTTAGCCTTTTACTTAAAAAGGAACTTCCCAGAAATACTGTTCTTGTAGGTGGCAAATAAAACCTCTGATAGAGGCAGAACCTCAATCTGAAAACCTATTTTGGCTAGTCAGGTATGAAATAATCCCACAAATCATTAATATGAATGATCTACAGAAAGAAGAGAGGGTTAGTGCAGTTCTTAATGACTGTATCTTGTAATGCCTCTTCAGGTGTGTGAGACTCTCTTGATGTTTCACATCATCATCTTCTATGCCTGAAAGGACACCGTAATTAAAGAAAGGCAAGTAAGATAATAATATTTTCTAACTTTGAGTACCAAACCCACCCAGAAAACAAGCAGTAATTGTTTATTTGGGTACTTTTTTATCTTTTGCAAATATCTCTGGAGGTGGCTTTTTTTTTTTTGAAGAGAGACAATAGTCTGTAATTGAAATCTATGTGAGTCAGTTTGTTAGTGGATGAAGATTTTATTGTGAAGGGACTGCTGAATGCTAATAAGTTTCTTGGGTATAAACTGCCCACCAATTTCTTTAAATGGCAAAAATTATGTTCTTTAGTTGAGATAATTTTATATAAGATAGCTATTTGTATTCAGTTATATACAAGCCAGCCAAGGAACAATCCTGAGACAAGGAGTACAGTGAATATTAAGAATTGTTGATCCAATGCAAATCACACCTGATCCTTATCATTTACCCATGCTACTGATGGCTCACTAAGAATGTGCAATTTAACTAGTTTATTTTTAGTAGAGATATGCATACCTGTAATAAACTTTATCGTAACAATTTTTACAGGAAAAAAAGTGAAAACTGCTTTCTTGACTTTTGCAAGACTTGTGCCTGGTGCAGAAGCCTTGCTAGACTGCAGAAGTCTGTTGTGGCTTTGTTCTTTCGATTGCCTTCTTGCTGCTGTTTGTTTGTAAGGGTAGATCAACAAGAGGGGCTCAAGGAAAGTCCTGAGTCCTTCCCTGCTGAAGCTCAGGACTGGAAGCTGCTCCTCGCTCAGCTTGGGAGCGACAGCTCAGACTCTCCCTACACTGGAGGAGGATCTTCGAGACCCTGCCCAGATCCTGGGATCCCCTGTGGCTGCATACTTGGTTTGCCAGTCCTTGATGGAATAGATGACAGTAGTGTTGTCCACGGCGAGTTTCTAATCCTCAGTCCTCTAAGAGAAATTGTCAAAAGAGCTCCAGTGTTTTAGATCTTTCTTATGTGGTCCAGTTTCAGTGAGTCTTTTAAATAAGACTTTAATCAAAGCTGAACAGATGTTTCAAATGAACCAAGAAGACTTTTTTCATGTATTTAGTTCTTAAAATAGTCTTTTAGACTTTAATAATTCTTAAACAAAGTACTAACATTTATGAAGGGTGACACTGTCTGTTCTTCTTACCAATAGTTACAGAGATTAATTTCATCTTTTGTAGTCTCGATAAGATGCTATTCCAGAGAATGTATACTTATCCTCCCCGTACCTAACTGGCTTTTTGTTCTATAGCTTTCTGCTTTCTTTGGTGGAAAAACTCAAATATTTCCTAGCTCTAGATGCATTCTTTTGAGTTAAGAGAATTAATATTTTTTTGATTGTACTTTAGCATTGTGTGTTGTCCGAGACTGCATGAAAAAGGAGAAAAATGGGTTGAAAGCCCATTCTTTTCAACTTGCATTTTTTCATAGCAGATTCATCAGCTCTGCTTCCTGTGATGTGTAGATATCCCTGCTTCTTTTGGACACCAAAGAGACAGACCCACAATTACTTTCTTTTGTGGGTGATGATCTTCTGAAACCTGATTACCTTACTTGTATGTTTTCTGAAGATAAGATCCTATCTTCACTGACTCATATTTTTGGTCATGATGATGTGTCTTCCTTTTTTATAAGAAGCTTTGTTGCCTTGGCTTTTATTTTTCTTTTGGTCACATGCTTTTCAGCTTTCTAGCAGGCTTTTTACGGTAGATAGACCATTGTCAGTTGAAGGTCTTTAATGAATTTTCTCTATGAAGTTCAGTAACATAAATATTTCAATTTGAAATACATATATACAAGAAAATCATATAAAATTTTCAATGAAAATTTAGGTTATAAAACTTTCAGAGTACATGAAAACTTTTGGGTGTAATAAATACAGGTTTATGATCCAAGAGGTATTTTTTTTATTACTTGGCCAGATACAAGAGGCTAAAAAAGAGACTGCCAAGCAATTTCTACAGTTTCAGTTAAACACAGGCAAGCTTTAACAAACATACGAATACATTAGAATTTTATTATTTTTATGTGCCTGTAAGGTTTCTGCCTTGCAATCACTTCAAATAACCGTGCTATTGCAATCCAGAGGGAGTAGCACGCAGCCTGAAAAGTCACTGAAGTGCAAATAGTGCATTTTTTTCTTTAGCGCACGTTTTTTCACTTGACAGTAACAAATCCATGAGAGAACTGTTTCCCTTGAATTGCTGGACTGCTGAGAGCCACATTTGACCAATCAGTTGTACTAACCAATACAAGGGAGAAGCAGCAGCAGAAATCTGTGTTTCATAAGGGAATCTATAACGAGGGCAAAAGATTTTGTTTCATAAAAGCAAGGCAGCGTGTTCCTGGGAATAAGACCGCTTGCTTGCTTGCAAGCAAGGAATAGAATAGCCAGAAATATGCATAAAAGAAATAATATAAATTCCATTGTGAAAATGTGTCTTCAATGTAGAAGACAGCAGGTCAGCTATTCTTCTCCTGTAAAGGAGACAGTTAGTTAAGCTACCTACACATTATAGAAAATACAGGGAATTAGACATAAATAAAGGAATGAATGAAATAGTAAATAAAGGAAAGCTGCGTGGACCCACTTTTTGTAGCGAAGGTCTGTTGAACTCAGGTTGGAGTTACGCTTTCTTGCCAGGTGCTGGGGTCCAAACTTTCTGGCTGACACCGTGTGAATGGTGGTAGTATCAGCTCTCTCAGACAATAGCTACCAATTTTGACTCTCTTGAAAACTTCCCTTAGTGGTTTTTTTATTATTAGCAACACTGTAAAATGTAAGCATCTGGAAGTATCAATTGAACCCTAAAGGCTTACAAACCTGGGGTAGATGCAAACAAAAACATCGTTGCTCGAAAAAGACAATGGAGTCTTGTGTGTTGGCTGTTTTCCTTACCAGTGACAGCAATTTTATTGCAAGAAAATTTGTGAAAATGCTGGGGTTAGTGCATTTGCCCTGAATGTGTGAAAAAGTTGATTCTTTTCATTTGGCATTTGTTTTGGGTTGGGTTTTTTTTGGTTTGGTGGGTTTTTGGGGTTTTTGTTTGTTTGTTTTTTTGGGGGTTTTTTTGTACTACTAGTTTTTTGTTTGTTTTGTTTTAACGAATGTTCAGCTTCATATGATGATTCACTGTTTTAGTCGATGATTTCATTGTTCTAGTGAAGGATTATGGTCAGAGTGACTCCTGTAGTTGCCTTGATAAGGGCCTGTGGTTCTGAGCACCTCCTTGGGTTTTTGCTTGACTTTGACCAGAGATTGCACAGCTTTGTTGAGCAGAAGCATGTGCTGCGGAGGTCAGCTTGTCACAGACAGCATAGGATGGAACCTCACAGCCTGTAAGAGGTGGTAGAAAGTGGCATTTTTCTCTGAAATTTAGTGTTAATGAGGAGTCCCAAGCACCCCACAGGTTAATAATACTCTAGATAGAGAGTTTCAAGTAAAAGAAATACCCTGTAGCTGTGAGCATTTCCAAGTGTTACCTTTTGCCAAATAATTTTTCACCATAAACGTTTTCATGGTCCTTGTTTCCTACAGCTGTGAGCTGAATTCAAAGCTGTAGGAAGTGCATGCTAAAGAAATGGAGAGATGAGAAAAATAAATGCAATTGTTTTAATATCATGAAAGGATTTTTTTTCTTTTTGTGCAGGACAAAAGTAAAATAAACTATGGCTGGATTTGGGGTTAGTATTGTAGTAGTTGTAGTTGGAAAGAACATTTTCTGGAATGAATTAAACTGATAATGTATTTGATCTTAGCCAAAAGTAGACAATGTTCTTTCTGAAAATGAGTCATTCTGCAGAGCAAGAGAGTTAAAGAGGAAAGTTCTTCTGAAAGAAGCACTTACCTTCTTCAGTCATTGCATGAACATAATGATGTGTTAAAAAATCATCACCAGTACCCATCTTGCATGGAATAGAAACAGGGAAACTGTCATCTTTTAGTGCCCTATTAAAGCATTATTTTGCTGCATGCTCTGACAGGATAGTGTTACATAAAATATTCAAGGGAGTATGTGCATTCTGCTCTAAAATAATGATCACAGCTCTGGTCATGCCAGTGTGTTGTGGAAGTACAACTGATATTAGCCCAGTAAGGTTCTGAACAATAAGCGTCTCCTGCTAAAATAGAGGTTTGCCTTTTTGCACTGGAAGCAATAGTCATTTAGCAGCACCCTGCTCCTTAAGTGCAATATGTCTTACAGAGCTGGAGTATTATGCTTGTATCTAGTAGCAGTTCACGCACCAACCTCCCAAGAGCAGCAAGCACAAGGGACAGTGTTTCAGAAGTGACTTCAGTTATTCAAACAAAAGTAGGGTTTTTTCTTGTCTGTCATATTTTTTATTTTTCTATCACCTCATTATTAAAACTAACAGATGTAAGAGATTGGACTTTCTCCCTGAACTAGGAGGACTTGAAGTTTAGACTGTTTATACTGTCTCAATGCTGAGAGAAGAGTACGAGCTATGGCGTTAATACAGACAGGTAAATCTGGAGAAAGAGAGTTCAACAGGTATTTCCCAGTCTTTTGAGAATAGCCAAGAAACTTTACTTGCAACCCAGATGAAATACCAATTTACTTATCAAATAGCTTTTTCTTGGTCAATATGACTTCACAAAATGCAAATTTAGGAAGTAACTTGTTTATCTACTTCACAGCAGTTTGGGAATCCCTGTAACAGAAGGTCTGTAACAACAGAAGACAAGGTTGTATTAACTGAGAGGAGCAGAACCAAATTTGGCCTAAGCAACTGATTGAAGTCAATGCCAGTAGTTACCCAGTGAAGCTGTATATCTTCAGGTCTTTGAAGTCAAAGGCTAAGTAAGCAGGAAGAAAATGGACATTGCATAGCAGTAAGTTGGCCCAAACACTTTCTGCTTTGAGTATTACAGCAGTTAGCAGAGCAGTAGCGTGCAAAGCCAGGCGCTTATCTTTAAAGTCACTTCAGATACAAAGCTTTGTTTCATACTGGTATGGCAGTCTTTTGGTACAGCCATACAGGTATGGCTACTCCACCATCAGT
The DNA here is from genome assembly GCF_034638445.1 of Ciconia boyciana. Lineage (NCBI taxonomy): Eukaryota > Metazoa > Chordata > Aves > Ciconiiformes > Ciconiidae > Ciconia > Ciconia boyciana. The sequence goes on along the minus strand of NC_132938.1, from coordinate 56,457,529 downwards.
AATGCACACCTACCGCTGCAGTATTGTATTTTGGAAAAACCTATACTTGGGGGTTTTATGCAGGTTTGTTGTCAGAAACTTTGCATGGCTTTGCATTAAAGGATGGTAATTGTTTCTTCTGGTGTGTGGCACCGTTACATCCTGCTGATGGGATTTGCTCCTTTTATGTTTAGGGCTGGATTTGCTCTCTCAGAAAAGATCTGGTGTTTGAGGGAATCAGTGGGTGGTCTAACCTCTTGTATTTTCTGTTAAAAGCATGTCCTTATTAATGTTGCTTTAAGAGGAAATGCATTGTATTTTCAGACACTTCCTTCATTATACATGCTGCATTTAAATGGATGTACGTTATATTTTAAAACAAAATTTCGGTCACGTAAACACTGTTTCACTTTTAGATTATGTATATGCCCAGGGTTATGGTGTTCCATATTCTTTGAAACCAGATAATCTGGGAAGTGCTGTGGAAGAAGTAATCACATAGCTCCCATCAGAATTAACGAACTCTGCATCTAGATCTTGTCCTTGCAATATAAAAAGCTGACTCAGGAGTTTATTTGATATCTGTACATAATAACTTTTTATTAAAATCTCAAGTCTGTGAGATTATTTTTCTCATCTGGAACTGTAGCTGGGGGTGTTTTCAGGCTGTGTATATTCTGATTGCATGACTTGCATTTGTATGATCTGTCCGGCTGAGGCTGATTCAAGCAGTGGAGGCCTTTATCCTGCAAGTGCAAAAAGCAAGGTGGTGGAGATCCTTGGACAGAGATAGTGAATTCACATACACTTAATTCACATATCAAATTTAACCTAATCAAATGCCAAAGAAATCGTTTGGCTGAGTGGTAAGATATTAAACATTTATTTACCTGCCCTTGGAATGTTTGGTCTGTAATTATTAAAAATGTATCTGATAACTCTATATTAGAAACCTGAAAGGATGTCATATTTGAGATTACTAATAGACTACAGACCAGCAGAGTGCCATAAATGCCAGTTCAGTATAATAGAATTTTTTTCCTTTTTTTCACCTGATATTCTCTTTGCAAGCTGTTTTTTGATAGTGACCTTTTCTTTTTACCTCTCTCTCTGAATAGCAGTACTCTGTTACCTCCCAGAACAACTTACTGCATGTGATGTGGTTGGTGGCTGGCTGCCGAAAGAATATTTCTTCCCTGTCCCTCCCCCTCCCCTCCTCTGACTTTGTGTTTGGGGTTTTTCCCTCCTCAGCCAGCCATTGGGAAAACAATGCTCAATATAGTGGGAGAGACTGGTTAGTTTGCTTGAGGAGCATGGTGCAGGAGCTAGCCCAAATCTGCCTGGGTGCCATCCCTCATGCTACCCAGAGTCCTGTCTAAATTGCGTGCACTCCTTATATGCCTAATAGCAAGGTTATACAAAGAAACATAATTAAGGCTATTCTGTTCATCAGTGTGACTTCTTTGTGTTCATTTTCATAGTAGTCATTAAGTGATAGCAGTTTTTTTCTGGAACTAGATGATCTTTAAGGTCCCTTCCAACCCAAACCATTCTATGATTCTGTGATTCATATGAATTTAACCACCCACTCAAGATCATGTTTAGGTATATGTTTTCAGCAAGAGGAAATCAATGTGGTCAACTCCTCCTTGCACTGGCTCCCCTAACAGATTGTAATATGAGCTTTTACCAGGACATAAATTACTACGGAGAGCTTTCTCTTAAAAGCGCTTTCCTCAAAGGTTAATAATTTTTCACCAAGAATTAGATTTGTGTAAGGCTTCGGTTATGGAATTTAGATTCTATAATTTTAAAAAGTCATCTTATGTGGCTTGAGCTAGAATTGGGAAACTTGCACATTATTTGCTTTCCTTAACCCTATACCCATATACTAGCACGTGAATGCCTGTAGTTCAGAAAGGTTGGATTAAAATAATAGCTCAAGCCCATTAAAGACATGGGTGCAAAAGCGGAGGGTAAGGCTCAGTAGGTCTTCACTGCTGGGTCTTTTCACTCACAGGTCTGAATACAGACCATTAAGCCCAAATGCTGAACTTCACAGAATTTCTTTGAAGCTAATTGTGCTGGCTCCTTCCACTCAGGGTGCATGCAAGTATCTATGTTGATACTGCCGGTTGCTTATTAAGAGCCCAGGAATTTGAGAAACAGTATTTTTATTTTCCCTTAACATCTGTTTCTGGGAAATACAGGCACAGTGCTATAGATGCACAAGTAATGAACAAGTGCATTTGAGTCGAGCAAATGTTTGTTTTCCACTGATAAGACAAACTGTTGTGCTGAAGGAAGGAGGGTGCTTTTTGTCATGGAGTAATGCTTCTGATTCTTAATAAAACACTGAATGGGGGTGGGATGGAGCATAAAAAGCAGGTCTGCGATGGCACAGAATGAGGAAAGTGTGACAACAAATGTTATCCTTGGGTGAAGATGGAAAATATATTTTACAAGCCAACATGAACGTCCGGTTTTTGTGGTTAGGTTTTTAGATGCTAGGCATTCATAAACTGAAGCTTGACATGCCAATGCTGCCACCCATAAAATCTCGTAAATTGTTGGGTGCTTGGAGGGTAATTGGATTGCAGTCTGTCAGGGTAATACTGCTCTCAAATTCTACAGTAAGAAGAGCAAACAAGGTTGCTATCCATCAAGCCCTTGTAAATAAATACTTCTTTGGGCTTTATATAACTATCTCTATATCCATGTAATACAAGTGTCTTTGTTTTAACTTTACTGGGGTTGGGATTTGTGCTGCTGAGAAAAATACTAACTGTAAAGAAACCTGGTCCTAAAAGTTGAATTAAATCATCAGCAAAAAAATTATCACATTAAATTATGAATGACCAGCTACAAACTACTTCTAATGGCAAATTGCTGACTCTGGGAAAATATTGTATAGCAAAAAACTAATGGAGGTCTCTTCAACCAGATGAGTGAGAAAGGTGTGACACTGAGTAATTCTAATAATGATCCTGTGTGTTATAGATGGACAATATTACGGTCCAATCTATGCAAGTAAAAGGTATTCCCAGAATAAAACACAGCATTGAATATTATGCTTTTTTTTTTTCTACGGAGCTTCTCCTCTTCAAAAGCCCTTTTCCCATTTTGCCTTGTTTCACCTTCCCTAAATTCCATTTGGAGCATCGTGTGTAAAGCCAGGCTATGCCTGCTTCTTGTGCAGGACCCTCCTTCCTCATTGAAAGGGCTCTCTTCTTCTGGTACGTTGAATTGGATGGAGCAATATGAGGATGTGTTGTTCTCTCTCTGGCTATCCCTGCCTTCCCACTGACCAAAGTCGTGACCTTATAAATTATTAAACTTCCCCAAGCCTTTGTTTTTTACATCTGTAAAATTGAGGATAAGAGAATTTCCCTTTGCTATAAATAACCTTGATCTAAGGATATGAGCTGGAAATCCTGACCCATACACCAATGAAGCACTTTCCTCACAAGTAATTCTTCTGATAGGGTTATTTGTGGAATAAGCATTGCTCCCTGATACTGAGGGTGCATTAACAGAAGATGATGACAGCGCGTTTGCTTTTCCGTTTGCTACGGAGGATGCTCAGGGGCAGTGCTGATCTTGGAGGGTTGCAGGGGAAGAGCCAGTCGTTTCTTTGATGTGTATGGGGAGTGAATGCTGTTTTAGTCCCATCCCATTTTGTTTCTCTCCCTGTGACCTGATTCAGCATCTTCTGGTGTATGTGATAAGAGCACCTTTCCCTGTTGATCTTGGAAAAATTCTGCAAAATATTCACTAGATCCCCATCCCCTTTCTGCTACAACTCTGCTATGTTGCTTTGACTTGGAATTGAAAGTTTTCACTTGACACCTCACTGCTGTGATACCCACTTACTCTCCTGAAAATTTGAGCTAGGCTAGGAGCATGGAGGGAAGGGGTTTTTCGCTGCCAGTGTAGGTTTTACAGTACTTGGTAGTGGCTGTTTCCTGAGGCTCTGCTTCTGGTATCTCACATATACGAAGGCACTCCTCTGCTGGCCAGGCTTATGTACACGGTTTTGATTTTGTTTTGAGACACTGCAAATAATTTTGTGATACAAAAAGTAATTTTGTGGAGCTATTTTTAAAAACTTTGCGCTGAAGATATTTTTGTAGCCTTAACATCTTGAAGGGCTTGCTGCCACATGTTTTTTTGCTTCCTCCTTCACCAGAGGATATTAATGACTGTTGTCCTGAAGGTCTTTTCTGATGTGATGTTTTCCCTTCCCCACTCTTTTTCACTCTACCTCTTCAAATCAAGTGCCATTAATTTGTTCTAGCCTTCAGGGGATGGTGGGAGAAAACTAACTCCTATTACAAGGAGTGAGCGTGGGTTGATCTTTACAGACACTAGCGTTTCAAGTGTTGGCAGAGCAGAAGACAGTATAGTGTCTTCCTGTGTTGCACAAAAATCAGCTTTTCCCAAGATACTATTTTTTTTTCTCAGTACAAAGAAGGAAAGTCAGCAACCGAACAACATTGTCAAATGTGGCATTGATGGTCCATTTGCAGTTTCCTTTGCTGTACCTGTATGGCTAATGGTTTCTGGCTTTATCTTTGGTGAAGCAGGCCTTTTTATGAAAATACGTAATTGCGTTTTTTCTGTTAATGCCAATTCACTCTGGTAGTATAAACTCATCAATTTGCATGCAGCGATTGAAGTGAAAAGATAGATGAAAGCCTATTATAATCTTGTTAGATAACCAGATATGAATATGAATGAGATCATGCTTCTTTTGGAATTATAGAGCTGTGTTGTTCAATACACTTAGTATAACAAACATTCATATGAAAGCCCATTATGTTGAGTCTAGTAGATGTTTTCTTATGATGATAAGTTACCTAGTGAGCTGTCTAAATGATTCTGACTTTAATTTAAGTAATGAAGTCTGCAAGTTCTTTAAACATCTCACAAACAGAAACAGAACTGCATGACTATAAAACAATGTAACTTAACCACTGAGTTTATATCTTGAGTAGTGCTTTAGTGAGCAGCTACAAATAAAAACTTTGGAGTTTATTCTTTTATTTTGTACTTCTCCTTCCTCCTTGTTCTTCAAAAAGTAAGGAAGAAAATTGCTCAGTCTTTAGCAATTAAGAAAAAAAAGGCATGGGACAAAACTGTTGTTTTGAACATTTCATACTGCTGTGGCAGTATGTAATGTTCCTCAGAAACATGTACACTTGGAAACAAAGCTCATTCAAGCTCAAAGATTGTGTAATCAAAAACATGTGACTCTTATATGTTACTTTGTTCTTAAATATTGGGGAAGACGGGAGCCTTCTGGTTAATAGTTGAGCCCCTCAGGAGCAATGCAGTAGTTTTTCTTCAAGCACCTGAGAATTTCATGCATATAGCTCTTGCAGGTGTCTTCCCTCATATTTATCAGTTGGCTGAGGAAGCCCAGTCTTTGACGACTCAGCTACAGAAGTTCATCTAGTTGTTTTTGCTTTGCCTTTGTGTGTCCACTGTGCTTGTATGTACTCCTTCCTCACTTGGTTTCTTCATTCAGCCTTTGGTAATTTTTAATTCCTCCAAACTGCCTCCCCAAAGAAGTGGTTGGGACATATTTCTCATTGAGGTATGCAGCTTCTTTACCATCTTATCCTGTAGACCTGGACAAATGAGCATCCACGAGTCATCTCAGACACGTGCAGGTTTACACAGTGTACTGGTCCGTTTGCCAGTAGGGCTTTGTAAGTACCAGGTGTCCTTGGAAGATGGTAAGCTCTTGGAAGCATGTGCCAACTAGTGGAATGGTAAGCAGCTAAACACTTCTTAAACGTTGTACAAAGCAAACCCCTTTGCGATTTGCAGTCTGCATTCTGCAGTGTAACTCGATAGGGTGTTTTTCTCCCTCAGGTTTTGCAGTATTGCATACTGCTTTGCTGAAGCACAATCTCTTGGAGCTCAGTGCAAAGACATCCCTAGCTCAGTGAATGTAAAGAACAAGCTGTCAAGCGATGGATAATATTCCCTACATAATGCCAGTTTCTTCTTTAAAAGGTGTCTTTGCTTCATTATTGTTAATTGTCGTACATGTATGAGTTTGCAGATGTTGCTTCTGAAGCTGATGATGGAGTGTGCATATCTGCTCCTAATCCCTGATGACATTTGAAGATGGGAATATAATCTTGTGATACATGGAATGTAAATTCACTTGAAACATTAATGGTGTTTTACTACCAGACTATAATGTTACACCAATTAAGTATATACATGATAAATGAGAAAACAAGTGCAGCATATCCAAACTGTTGCAGATAGAAAATTTTTGAATTGACAGTGTTTAATGTACTATGAATATAAATTTTGTCCTTAATATCCATCTGGACTGGGAAACCACACAGAATAATCTCTGGACTGAGTTTGTATGTAGTGAAGAGCATTTAGTTATCTGAAGGAAGGTATCTGAAGAGCATTTTCAGACTTTTTATTTGTGCCAATAATCATTGCAATTTAAATCACTGCTCTACCGCTTTGTCTTCTATAAATAAGCTGGCAATACCACTGCTAAGCTTTGGGTTTCCTTCACTGCTAGTACAACTTTAACTTAATGGTTCCTGTTTCAATATTGCTTGTTCCTTTGACATCAGTCAGAGGGAGATCCTCGCAGTGAAGCCATCAGAAACATAATTTAATTTGTATTAGGATAACAATATCTAAAAACAAACAAAGGAAAAAATTCTCCCTTCTCTCCCCTATGCCCAATTTCCATTTTTATAATAAAATGGTATTTCATAGACAGTTACATTGGGAAAGTTCTAGTACTATAGCATAAGATGGTGTAGTGGATCAAAGTACCCATCATAACAAGTAGGAAAAGCTGCTCAGAAACATGATTTCTCAGTAATTGCATGGGCAGTCCTGTGTACTTGAACCTTTTGGAGGGGCCCGTGTCTTCCCTGAAAACTCCCTCAACAGAGATAAATTTCTAAGGAGTCCACAAACCACCAGTGTTTCTTAAACCTTCTGGTTGCACCAATGAATTCAGTAGGAGATCAATTTAAAACAGCTTAGAAAATTTTTTTACCTAGTGTGTCATGCAGTTCTGGAGCTTGCTGCCCTGGGAGGTTAGGTAGGTAGACACTATTGACAGGCTCACAGACAAATTCACGGGCAACAAGTCTGGTGCCTGAACTGATCCCTGGAAATGGTAAGTCAGTGGAAACACTGTTTTGTTGTTGCCCAGCTGGCAATTTAAGGATATGACGAAAGTTGAAAAGCACTGGATAAATTAAGTAGTCTTTTTAGGGGAAAAAAATACGCTGTCAGATAATTTAGTTATCATAAATTGAAGAGTGTAAAAAGGCCATGACTTGATGGCACTTTTGGGAAACCAGTGATATAGGAAAATATGTGAATTTCTAATAGAAGACATACCACCTGGTATTCTTCTTTTTGATAAATTTATTTTGTACAAACACAGCTGCTTTTAATGTTAGTCCCCCACACATACAAACTGTGTTTTATGTTCCTGTGCTCATACTTTAAATTCATAAGTACGTTGATCCTGGAGATCTTCATTAAGAATTGAATTTCCTGCTTCACTGTGCTGGGTTTTATTTTGTTGTTGTTTGATGGAAAAATGTTCATATCTCATTGAATGCGTTGTTCAACAGCAAGTGCTCCAGTACCAAAAGAGGGCCTGCACAAGTATGAAAAAGGACATTTTTGACAAAATTAAAAGGAATGACAGATCCAATGGTAATGCTTGTACAAGAGTAAACATGAATATATAATAATTAGTGTTCTTTCAAAATTTTTTTCTGTAACATGAAGGGGGAAGGTAGTGAACTTTAAAAAAGAGCTTTGTAGAGGCAGTGTGGAGTGGACGCGGAACCTCTCCTGTGGGCTCTTAGTGGGACAGTGCTGCAAGGCTCTTTGTTAGTGATGGGAAGCTGCAAGACAAGATGTGAAGGGTATGGCAGAGTTATTGGCTGATAGATGTTTCTGCCTTTACGAATAGAAATATAATGCTGGACCTCTTCTGCCCCCACCGAATGAAAGATAAAGCATTGATCTGGCTGCCTGGGAAATCTTCCAGTTTTGAGATTCGTAAGAGTTGGAAAAGAAAGGTGGCAGAACTATAGCTTTAGAAGCAGTTGCTTTCAAACTACAAATGGAGTATAGTACTGCATGCATACAAAATTGCCCTTTAATTTATTTGTAAACAAGGCCATCCATCAGAATGTGAGTACACAGGCTTTACGCTGTAAGGATGTTTCAGGTCTGTACACGCAAACCTGGAAAGTATAAGATCCTTAAGCTATTCCATGCTATTCCAGGCAAAATACTAATTGGATTAACCATATGTAACATTGTGGTCTTTCAGTAAGAATCCTGGGATCTGACCATAATAAATTAAATCTCGGTGTTAACTCTTAGTTTTGAGTGTCTTTTCTTCTTCCCACTGCTCTTACCTACTGATTTTAAGGTTCTCTTTTGGAACTATTTTAATTGCTTGGCAAGATTGTGTCTGAGGGCTTTTCAGCTTTCCATCTTCCCCACTGCCCCCCCCCCCCCCCGATATGTTTCTGCATCTGTTGTCAAGTATAAAAAGAGTAGGTTGCTGCATGCAGAATGCCTGGAATATCCATCAAGTATCGATTTGCAAGTCCAGTTCAGAATTTTACAAGTCATGGGATTGCAGGGCTCTGCACTTCTTATTTCTGTCCTCTTCACTGGTTTGCTCTCTGCTTTTCTGACTTGTGGCAAATTCATGGGCATACAGCCGCTTGGAGAAAGCTCTCTAACCTTCTTGGTTTCTCTGTAATGGTCTCAATGTATTTACCTGTTCACACGCATCCGCATAACAACAACAACAAAAAAATCTTGTTTCTTTGTGCTTTAGTGAAAGAGCAAAAGTTAAATCCATTTAAAAATCTTTCAGTCTTGTTCAACTTCAGGTTTTTGCAGTTGGAGCAAATGGGGGCGGGCGATAATTGGTAGAGCTGTACAGTTATATAACTAAAAGCTTTTCTGCTGGAAGTTAGGAGAGCAGATTGCTTGGCCATCAATATGCGACATGTGTTCTTAATCTTCCCACAGTGTCCATGCAGAGGAGTACAGTCAAGCAGTGTGTATTGGTTTGGTAGATTAACATGTTCAAATAAAAATGCCAGCAAAAAATTTCCTTTGGGGTACTTTTTTTTTTTTTTTTTGAGAAAGAGGGGGGTGGTATACTACTTGAGGATTTAAATAGTATTTGTTTTGCATAATTAATGGCAGATATTATTCTTAGATAGAAATTATAACTGTTGATGGCTTTCAACTTTTGAAGGTTGTCATCTAAAACTCTTGGGAGGGGGAATCAACTAGGAAAAAGAGATTGTACAATGTAACACAGTGGTGATAAGCGTACTATATGCTATTTTATGGGGAAAATACCCTGTTACTATCACAGAAGAATGCTCAGCTAGCCAGCACTTGTGAATTGTGTCACCAATTTCACATAAATATTAATGAAAGCACTGAATGGACATCGGTGTGTTTTTCTGTGCTCGAGACAGGGTTGTTTGGTTGGTTTTGGTTTGGGTGGGGATTTTTTTTGTTTGTTTTTAGTTTTTGGATGGAATGACTATTATATTGATCCTATTGTTAGTGTATACATTCAGAGAAAAGTGATGCAAGTAAGAAATATAATGTGACACTGGACTGAGATGAAAGACAATAACATATGAACACTGTTTCCACTGCAAGTTTGCTGGAGTTGGTGTTACAGCTGTTCTATATAGTCCTTTGGTATCTATGTGGGGACGTGACTTCAGCTTCTCCATGGCATGCGATAAATGTGAGGTTTGTTTATCTGTGATAGAACAAGACCTCTGTATCAACTTCCAGATAAAAGCTCAAATGAGAGCACTGCTTGAATACAAAAGCTTGAACCATTATGTCAGAGAGAGCATCTGAAGTCTTCTGAATTTAGTCTTAGCGGTAAATAAGAAGCTGTGCTGCTGTTGCAAGATAAGGTCTATCTTGGACCCTTGGTTTATTCAGTTTCTTCATAATCACCCTTCCAGTTTGCAAATTGGATTTGTGTTTGTCTTTTTTTTTTAAGTCATTGAAGGGAGAACCAGTCTAAACTGACCTCAGTAACAGCCAAGGCCGTTTAACATTTTCTTTAAGGATTTTCTTTGCCACAAAAGGTCTGGGCTTGGCCCTAAACTGAGGGGTTTCCTCTCTCCCTTAGGTAGAGGAAACAAAGCAAGGCAAAAGAAAGCAGGTTTTGGCACAGCACTGTTATTAAGCTTCCATGGGGGCCTCCAAAAGCATTGCCTGCCTTCCGGCAGATGCTTAAAATCACCCACCACGGAGTCTGCAATTTCACAAGATAGCCAAGCCAACCTCTTAACTCTAAGGCACAAAAAGAGGCATCCCTACTTAGCCCCGGCTGCACATCACTTGTGCTCTGTCATGTTTATTGGGAGCTGCTCTTTCTAGAGAAGCTGCTTGTTAGATGGAGTTCATTGCAGTCAAGTGAAACAAATCATAATTATATGAGGTTAAATAAAGTGGTAGAGGTTAAAGCATGAAAAAGCAGTGTCCTCTCATGTAAGACACGCTTTGGGAAAGCAAGCAGGCCATTTTTCTGTACAGAAACCAGAAGTCAGAAATTTGTGAGTTTAACCAGTTACATGCACAGGACAGGCACGCTTTGCATTTTACAGGAAGCCTGTTGGTGTTCGTCTGGGTTTAAGACTAGGAGAAATAGAGGAGTGATGTCAAAAGAAAGAGTAACCTTGCTTGAACATGTTCTCTTTTTCAGGACGACTTTGGTTTGTCTTACTGCTATTGCCAGTATTGTGTGCTCTGCTGGGCAGTAGGAGGAATGGAGAGATACCTATGAAATAATTATAAGTCAAATTTGCCTGTTGGCTCTCCTCTAATTAGTTGGTAGCCTTTTGCATGCACATATATAGATGCACGTCATGGAAAACGGCTTCTGCTGAGCAGCTGCCAGCTCTCACTGGTCGTTTAACTAGAGGATAATGCACAAAATTGTCATAACACATTTCTTATAAGACAGTGACTTCAGAATGCACGTGCTGAAGATGATCTTTGCATGGTGAATCTGAATATTGCTCTCTTTCTCTTCTAGTTTGTGGAGACATCCATGGTCAATTCTTTGACTTGATGAAACTGTTTGAAGTAGGAGGTTCTCCTGCCAACACGCGGTATCTCTTCCTGGGGGACTACGTGGACAGAGGGTACTTCAGCATTGAAGTAAGTTTCTTATTTCTGTTTTTGGCTGCGAAACTGCTTGCATCATATATTGTGTATATTTAGCATTATAATTTAACCAGTTCAGGAATACTGAAGCTCTTCGCAGATACCACTTGTGAGCAAAAGAAGTCCACATTAATGTTGCTGGTGGTGTTTTCATAAAGGTTGCTTGGTATCCAGCCAAAACCCACTATATCTGTGCTGGAAAGCTGTTGGAGAACGGCCTTTGGTGCTAACTAGTGGCCATCCAGATATAGCACAGGAGGCAGTCTGCTCTGCAGCTTGCGCAAGCTAAATAGGATGAATAGACATGAGCTATTAGAAAAGACATAACAGAAAAGCTAAATGAACAACTTGTAGTTTAGTTTGACTTTTAGGTTTATTTGATTGGAGTCTCCTGGATGCAAAATTTTATGAAAATGGAAGGACTAGATAGGGGGTAAGTGGGACAAAAAGTCAGCAGATAACATGCTGTGCTGGAGAGAATGAATGAGTTCTGTTTAGATAAGGCATGCAGGACCGTGTGATCTCTGGCTTCTGGTGCAGCACTTCAATCCACAGAGAAGTGATGCACATGTGCCCTGTTGAAGGTGCTGAGACCTGGTGCAGACTCCAGTATCAGGTTGTAGAATGTGGTGGTCAAATGACAGCATCTTTAGCTGGCTTGTGAAGGAAACAGTGTTCTGTCCAACCTGCCCACCTTTGACTAGAAGCAAGTCAAATACCAAGCACAAATCCTTTGTTCCAGTGCTCATAAAACAAACTGGATTTTTTTTCTTCTCTTCTGTGTTGCTGCTTGGTTATGCAAACTGACAGATGAGGTGCACAATTATCAAATAAAACCTAATCTGGATTTGTTCATCCAGGTCACAGTTGATCTAGTCACTGAATGGTCAGTCAGAAACCCTTGCACCAGCTTTTGAGCTACAGCTTGACTCCTTTCTCTGAAAAGCTCAGACTTTAACTCCAATTCAAGGGAGGATGTCCATTATCTGTTAGAAGCAATATAGGTCCTATGATACATGGCTGTGTGTCTATGACTAGGTAAGATGGCAGCATGCGAGAACATATATGCTGCTGTTTCATTCTACATACCACATCTTAGTACACTGTTGCCATATCGATATAAAAATATCTAATCCCAAACAGCTGAGTTATTTATGTGTTTGTAAAATGGATCATCTTGCCAGTTTTATATTTATAGTATGAGGAGAAGTTTCTTTAAAATAAAATTCTGTAAAACTACTTTTGCTTTATTAGTTCACTTTAAAACTTAATTTAAAATGTTAACAGAATCTTTGGGAGGTAGCACATTTTACAAATAGAAATATGCTGTTCCAAGTGCAAATGCTCTGAAAACTTAAGAATTGCAAGGTTCTTTCGCCCACCTGCCAAAAATCAATATAGTTAGGGTTTAGTCTCATACTGAAGTCAGCACTTTTATCATGCTTTTTTTGAGCCACAAGTGCCTGCTTCCTCCCTTCTCTGATCCATGGTGAGCTAGGGCTAAATCATCACTGTGTGGATTACCACGCTGGATCGCTCGGGGAAGGTTGGGAGTGTGGGGGTGGCTTCACAGGCTTAAACTGTTGTCCAGCTCAATCTTGAACTGCCATTTTTCAGTTGCGATAACCTAGTTCGTATCTCCTGTAGACTTTGACCAAGCCAAATTGTATCTGGAAGAGGAGAGTTTTGTCTTCATTTCTATATAAGTTTTTAATATAAGAAATAGAACAAGTGGATTTGCTTCAGCTTTCAAGTCCTTGTCTGACAGTTTGCCAAAATCTACTCCAGGGCTATTACCGATTAAAGACAATAGCAAGCCATATAACACAAAGCGAAATAGCTTATGGGTGGGGAATAAGCACCTTAAAATTACTCATTTAGCAACCTGCACATGCTTATTTAGCAAATTATATTCTGAATTTAGTTTTTCCATTCTGGAACACTACTTTTTCACTGGAAGCAGTACTGGCTTCTGCCAGTGCCAAGGAAATATCTGAGCTGTCGCTTATATTATTCCTTTTTGTATGGAAGGTTCTCAAATTACCACTTTTTTGGTCACATAACTGATTCTCCCCACCTGTCACCTTGATTAAAGAATGCCTTTGAAAGGAAAGGCAGGTTTCTGTTTCCAAAGTGTAGAGCTATGTATTCAGGCATGAACTCAGCACAATAAGTAGTGACAAAGAAAGCAAAATGGTGAAGAATGCAACTTGGCGGGGGGGGGGGATGCTTTTGGTGGAGAAGGAGCCCTGAGCATGTCTAGCAGGCACCAGCTCTTGCCAGTACTTTGTGCTGGAGAAGAAGTGGTGGTAAACAGTCCTAGCCTGATCTCAATGCATATTTCTACCACATCAGTCACACCGTGATCTTTATTCCATTGATCTGTTGGCTCCCCTTTCTGCTATGTAGACACAAGACTATTGCAGTTCTGGGGTCTTTCCAAAAGAATTAAGTAGCTGGCCCAAGATGCTAATCACGAGTAATATAAGCTTTAAAAAAAAATCCCTTCAATTGCCCTGTGATATCTAGCATAAAAGTGACACCGTTGAGCCTAGACCTAGCTGAGTTCTGGTAGTGGGCGAGATAATCCTTGTCTGTGGGCTGCAAAGCATTTGGGATTCTTCTGGATGAAAGGTACTATATAATGTAAGCTATTATCATTAAGAACAGAGGAAGAAATTGCATAAGGTAGGTGGAAGACATCTGGTAATGCAGAAGGAAAAAGAAAAAAGTATTTGTATAAGGCACTCAGCAGAAATGACAGTCCTTGCCCCACGGAGCTTTTGATCTAAGGGCTCAATCCTTCACGTGTATGCTCCGTTTTTACCAGAGTTAGCTCCACTGTTTGAAGGGGGGGTGTTTTGTGTCTTTAAAATTAGTTCAAAGAAAGGTCTCACAGGATGAGAGACTAATAAAAGAATTACAACAGGTAAAACAAAAAATGTCAAAATTGTAGATAGGATGAGACGAGGTTTCTCGTACAGACCAAATCTTTATCCTGTAGCTGCACTCTCTTTTGCATTGGATCTTTTGGCAGAGCCTGAGCATTTCTTCACTTAGAATAACAAATTTCTGCAAGTTGCAATATCTGATACGGCGCACTTGTTTCCTCGGTTCTGTAACTGATAATGTTTCCCTGTTGTGCTTATGCACCGTTCCAGGGTTTTGACTCCAGAGTAGAATCCCCTCAGTTCTCACTTTCAAACAAGTTTTATGGTCATGGAGAAAAGAAGCCCAAATGATCAAAACAGAGGGGTATTTTTAAATCCAAAGAATTGTTAGAGCATAAGTGGTTCTGCAGGAATGGGCTGTGAGGAAGAATGACTAATCTCTACCTGAGTCTGAAAACTCTTTTGAAAGGCAGACATAAATGCCATGTGGTGTAGGGGGGAGTATACATATAGACTGCTTTTCATCACAGTCTTGGAAAAATTACAATCAGAGTAAATACCGACTATAATGCATTAATAATAATATGTAAATGAACTGTTGGAATTATTTTCCTGCTCAATCCCACATAAAAACATACAGGCTTAAATGTCAGTTGAATATCATAAGGTACATACTGATCATTTTTGACAGAGCAGATAGTTAAGATATGGAGAATTAAGCCAACGTTCAAAATTAACAAAACTGGAGTTGTGTTTTAAGGTTCAAAACATTTGTACATCTTCATTCCTCAAATGCAAAGACTGAATTCTGGAAGGGAAACTGTTTTTGTGGTATTTCTAGCAAGAACAAAGTGAGGTGTTTGCAGTGAGTCTGGAATTTGATCATTGGACTTTGCATTGATTAAAAAAGCATCTGGTGCTTGAGATGCTTCTGAACTCAGTGAACTGCTTGAAATTATTAACTGGTCTCTCCCAAGAAAACAATTACACATAGATTAATTAATTAAATTTGTGTTAGTAAACTGTGGGTGCAGTGAATGCTGGTGAAGCCATGTGTTTGTCAGCTCTCAAGTCTCCGTGCACTTTCTAGGACTTTATTCGAAGAATAAACACCTTTCAGTTTCCTCCATTGCTCTAGTGTGTTAATGTTTCCCAATAAACAGCTTGATTTAAAATAGTTTTGGCTGGTCAGGAGTAGTTTATCAGTGAAGTCAATTGGTTTTTTCACTTGTCTCAGAGCAAAGAAAATCCTAATACCTTAATTATCTTAAATTTCCTTGCCCTTTTCTTCCCTGTAACAGTAGCAAATATGTTTCTCTGCAGCAAGAATTTGCATCCTGTAAGATGTCATTTTTGCTGGGCAGTGCTCCTCAGATCCATGAATATTCAGCAATTCAGCAAATTCAGATTATTTTTGTATATATGAGATTCCCAGACTGGAACATCTGTTTGTGTCAGCGCCGTCCTCGCAGCTTGCTTGGTCCTGTGCCAGCTCTTCCCAGAGCGAGTCCCCAACATGCTAAGAACCCCTTTTGGCTGCAGGGAGTGAACATGGGACGGTGCCCTGGAGGTCGCTTGCACCATTTCCCCTGCACTGCTTCCATCTCTCTGTGGGACCCACCTCCACAGAAAACAGCTGGGGCCAAGACACAAGGTCCAAGGAGGAGAGCTAGGAGCCAGCACTTGGATACCTGTTTAGACAGTACTAGCTATAAGAATTAGAGTAACATTTAAGAAAAAGGATTTTCTAGTCACTTTTTGGTTGAAAAAGAGGTCCTTCCTTTTTGGACATTTTGAGGTCCTTCCAAGGGCTGAAATGAGAGTAATGTGGTCTAAACACTAGAAAAGAGTATAAGGCAAGTAGCAATGTTTTGCAGGCAATCAATTTTAATAAAATCATCAGGGAGACTAGCTAGAAGTCTAGAGGTGCTGAAGTACCATTCAGGTGTCAAAACACGATCCCAAAGCAGCTTGGGAATATTCAACAGAAGTTTAAAAATATAAACAGAAGTTGAATGCTCAGAATGAGATTCTTGAACAACATTTTAGAAACAGCTGAGACCCTGACCATGAGGAATGGATTCACTGTTACTCCATGAGAAGTCTATTTCCACAGCAGTAGCCTTTTTAATTTTTAAATACACAACCTGTATGTACATGAGCACTGGTTTTAGAAACACAAAAAACAGGTAAAATAAGAGCACGCTGGCAAAAAAGTTGTGGCAAAGACTGTAAGTTGTCACTGAAGATCTGGTTGATGCAAGTAGCACTACCTTGTCCCTGTCCTGCAGCAGAGCCTTAAGAGAAGAGATCATCTTTTATGCCCCGAAAATTGGGAAAAAAGGAATGAAATCCTGGTTGTAGTGAAGACAATACATTTTTTTCGTTATTTGCAGTAGTGTTCAGAGTTTTCTTTCCCTGTACTCAAGGGATGGTAGTTCAGAAATGGCAATAACTTGCATCTCTTGTGAGTATTTTGGTTACAGATGCAATGTATCTTTATTAGTCTCTGAAATAAAGCCCTAATAAATAGTCATACCAGTAGTGTCAATGCAGTTATGTGTGTTAAAAAAAAGATACATGGTTTCCATTGGGATAGTTATTCCATTTTAGAAAGCTGTACCTGTACTAGGTACTATGATGGTATAATTATTTCAATGCAGGTAAAGTAATGCGATTTTTATATTTAGGTGAGGTGTGGGTTAGTAACTGAGTGAAGGAGCTATGCCAATATACTGTTTCACAGTTCACAGAGCATCAGTAGAGACCTTAGCAATGTGTGGCTCAAATTATCCTTTTGAGTATGAATTACCTTGTGTTTATTCACACTTAATTTCATCTGCTGGGGGAGTGCCCAATGCCATCAGTCATTTGGAAGGAGTGATCGTCTTTTGTTACCCATACAAAACCACACAGCTAACAGAGCGAGCTGCATCTCTTTCTTCCTGGCATGATCAGTGCAAGAGCACCCAGAAGTGAGTGTGCTGTGTTACAGATGTTGCTGTGGTTGCAATCTAGTGGCAACAGCAATAATTTTTCAAGGTTCCTTGTTTTGAGCACATAACTGGAGATGCATGCAAGAGGTCTGGGGCTTTTGGTTTTCCTTTTCAGGAGGTGCTGAGATGTCGAATTGTGCAAAGGCTGAAATTCAGCATGCAACAGTGGAGTTAAATCCCAAGTCCATTTTGAAAATATGTGCCTTGGCTTACACAGCGCTTAATTGCATGGACCTTTCCTTTCCTGATGCTGAGGCTGCCAGAGCCCCAGCAGGAAAACAGCTTGGCTGTAGGAGCTAGGAGGTGGGCAGATTACCTCTTTGTTATAAACTTAACATATCTGCTATTTCAACAGCTGAAAGACACTAAGCAAATAAGCAGGAGTGCAGTTTGAGGGCTGGCATTTAAGAGATGTAACCTTTTTTTTTGATAGTATGCAATGAGACAGGCCAAAAATACCTTAGAGATGTCCAGATTGCAAGGTCACTGCTGTACATTTTACATAGAGTTACAGCAGAGCTGATGTGTAGTACATTCTTGATGAAAAAGTTGGAGAGGAAAAAAAGATATTTTAAAATTTTGCTATTGAGAAGCAGTATTACCGAATAATTGAAGATTGTAAACTCAGATTTTCAACAAGGGCAAATTATCATAAATCTTTTGACTTCAGTAAGAATTACGGTATGCAAAGCAGAGTTAAAAAAAATAAAAACAGAATGTTTTCTCATGATATGTTGTTTGGACATAAGTTTTTTGTATGTAAATGACTGTGTAAGTTGGAAAGCCATGAAAAATTGTCACCCTCATATTTGCTGTTTAGTTTGCATGGGGAAAAAAAATCTGTTAATTAGTTCTTATTTACTATTACAAGATTACATCACTGGACTACTGAACAGAAAAGAGAGAAAATTAAAGGAATTACCTAAACAAAATAAGCCTTCGATATGGTACCACTGAAAAGAACACAAAATGTGAATAGTGGGCTTACATTACTTGAATAGTGGCAGGGAAACACAGAACTTTCTGGACTGCATTGATTCTCTGTTATCTTCTCGGCCTGGTTCTCATGAGTGCTTCAAAGAAAGCATAGAAAAAAAGAAAAAATATATCTATGATAAGCAAATGTAAGGAGATCTACCCGTAAGCAAGTACCAAATGCCAAAAAGATAAAACTTCCAGCTTTCCTTATTTTCCCTGCTTCCCAAATCTGGATGATATTTTAAGTACCTAGTGCTCATTTCAATCTTGCCAAGGCTTTATGAAAATGGAAAACTTAGTTATAAGGGTAATGTAACCACTCCTTTTTTTTTAATAAAGCACTTCATCTAAGCACTAATCATTGTGCTTTTCTAAATTATAAGGTGCTTTGGCAGGATTAGAAGCTCTAAGGTAACTTAGTTACAACTTTAAAAGCTGGAACTTTTCTTGCATAGATGGAGATGTCACTTTAAACTTCTTGTCTCACAACATTTACATCAAATTTTTGCATTAGCCAGTAAGTTCAAAGAAGTGGAAGTTTCCAGGAATTCTTGGAGAAATGAAGAAGTCATCATCAAATAGAAGGAGAATTGTGCTGGTGATGTGGAGAAGTGTAGGCTTCCTTCCCCATTGAAGTGGAAATCCTCAAACCCAAGTCTTCTCTCCCTGTGCAAACTCCAGCAAACTTTCCCCAGGCACACCTTTTGTGGTTGTTTTGGGCCACAGCAGATAATTCCTGTGACCTAACACCATAATTTCACGCTGGATTACGTCAGCATGACCTACCTGATGTTCTAATGTCTCTTCTCGCTTTCTGCAGTGGCAATAGCGCCTGGGAGGTGGGAGAGGTGGCGTGAGCTGGGTGGCCTTCCATGTGTTTCCAAGGGGGAGAATTAATTTTGTGAGTCCTGGAGGATGCTACCTGTACTTTCTGCTCTTTTTACCTGGTTCTAGAGCCTTTGAGTAGAAGAACAGAAATTACAGAGTGCAGGCAGAGCATCCAGACGTTTATGTGTAATAAATTCAAGACAAAAAGTAGTGGTATAAAACCTGCACTGCTATGTAATTATCTTTGGATAGTGTGAGGTTTAGCACAAACATAAAAAAGTTGCATCCTTTTTCCTTTTTTTTTTTTTTTTTAAAGATGAGGACTGTGTAGCAAATGAGGGAGCAGAAATCAAAATGTTGAGACATGGTTAACGTAATTACTCTGTTTATCAAGACATTCTGAATTGTAGAAGGGAATTCCTACTGTACAAATTTAGAGGCGTTACATTGACAAAAGTGCTGATTTTGCTCTAAGCAGAAACCATGCTTAGGAGTACATTCTGCATTTCCAATCTATTGATTACTAAGGTAAATAAAGTAAATAATTTTTGTCAACGGAACGAAGGGGAGTGTTAGGAGGTAGTTGCAAATGAAAGTGGGGGTTTTTTGACACCTTTTATTTCTCGTGCAACAGTTCTGCAGTTCATGGATATTTAAGAAAGGAAGGGTTGGAGGAGAAATTGTTCAGACAGTTTTCTAGCTCATGTTTTTTGAGGTCATTGTGGTCTGTACAGCGTTCTTGCAGACAGTGGGCTCATCTCATGGGATGAATGGGTCTTATTTCCATCAGCTTCCTTGGAGCTGCGAGTTTGTCAGCCAGGTATCTGAGCAGGGTCATCCCGCACAAAGGATAAATCTTCCATGAAGTTTGCGAGTTTACTCATGTGTCAAGAGTCTCGTAATGCTTTGGCATCATTGCTGTGCCGGTTTTGTTTACAAAACAACTATTTTAATCGGATGGTTTCGAGAGGTCTAAGCAAAGATTAGCCTCTCCAAGTCTTCCTTTTTTATCTTTAAAAGCATGTCTAGAAGAAATGTCATCTCAAATAGAAATCTTCTGGAAAGATAAAAGCCTTTATAGAAGTTTTGTAGTAACTTCATTTAATGCAAGAGCTTTGTGAAATTTTTTCTTGGTTGTTTTGTACAGAACAATGTTAAGAGAAAAATGAACAAGCGTCATGTAAAAACTGTAATACTGGAAGCTGAGGTATTTCCTGTAGCATGGGTTAAATTGTTCTAGGGCAACTTTTCCTTCAGCCAGGAAATGCAGATCTTCCGGTGAAATTGTTTCCACGGCGGGTTTCTGCCTAACCTGCCTGGTGGAGAGTGCACCCGTCACTCTAGAGATGCACAGCAATTAGTTCTTGATAGCTGGGGATAGATGAAGGAAATGCACAGCTGAACAGGGAGATACCACTTAGCAGAAGTGTAAAACTTTATCAGAATATACTGATACTAGTTTCAGCCAGTCCACCTTGAAGTGCAGAGAAATGTTTGCATGTAATGTAGGAAGAGTCATGTTAACCTGCTGAAAATAAATGTTTTACACAGAATACTTATTCTTCTGCTAGTTTTTTTGGTGGAGGGGATATAAGTGGTTGAATTACATCATTAATTATGAATTATATTTTTCTTTCTTCTTTCTGATTTGCAGTGTGTGCTGTACTTGTGGGCCTTGAAAATCCTTTACCCCAAAACACTGTTTTTACTTCGTGGGAATCATGAATGTAGACATTTAACAGAGTATTTCACATTTAAGCAAGAATGTAAGTCTACCTTAACCTTTCTCCTCTTAACTCCCTTTTCAACAATTTGATTTGTTATTTTGTGAGTATTTGATACTGGTTTACCATCAGTGATTTTAAATGTACTTTTCATGTTAACTATCATTAATTTTAAATTGTAATCACTGTTCCCTGAGAGGCAGTCGTCTTGGAGGGGCTGGAGAGGGTGTCTCAGTGGTGGAGAAAGGAAGGGGTTAGACCTGCAGCAGGTAGTGACCAATCACCCATACAAACCTGGGGGTGTCGTCACTTGGTGCTGCAGATATCAAGACACTTCAGCTTGCCAACCCAGCCTGGGAAGCAGCCCAGGGCTACTGCAGGGCCATCTGGGCCTGAATGCTCTCGGTAAACCCGTGCTGTCGCTGCTTTGTGCAGTGGCTGCCGGTTTGCTGTCCCACGCAGCAGCCTGGCAGTCAAAACGTGCCAGCACGCCAGCTCTGGCACCTCTGCAACAGGTCCCTGGTCGCCAGTGGAGGAGGTGGCATCTCACCAGGTCTCATCTGCAGCGGGAGAAAAATGCGAGGAATTTTTATGGTTTTTGTGGGTTGTTTTGGTTTGGGTTTGGTGTCCCCCCCCCCTCCCCCCCTCCTTTAAGTATAGCATTTTCACATTTACCCTATAAGTAGGCTTAAACTTTTTGGTGTGCTCTTTTTATAGGAATTCCTTTCTGTGTTGCAAGAAAGGATACAGTGACACATAAAAGCTCATTAGATGTAGACCTTCACCTGCACAATGAAGCTTTTTTTTTCTGTGGCAGTGTAAGCTGAAGCTATTGCCATAAGTCTGTGTTCCCTTTTTAGCATCGGAGATAAAGGAAATGTTAATTGGCTCAAAGGCTTCATGGTTTACTGAGTTTAATATGCATATTGGTAAATTAACATTTCAGCTTCATTGTACCACCTCGTTCATTTAATAATGGCATTTCTGTAGATAATTAATTATAAGGGACTGGGCTAAAGTTCTGATTGCTTCATAGAGCGTATATTGAGTGATAATGTAGTAGATGATAACCATTCAGCAGACTTTTTAGGGCTTGCTGTATAGATTTCATGGCAGACTATAATGGTATATAAAATTGTATCACAGGTTTTTAGAAAAATATAATAAAATTGGCAGAACTTTTATTAGTTTCACCTCAGAATCTGAAGAATTTTTCCAGCAGTGAATAACAATAATCCTAAAAAATTTTTTGCATGAGGCAAGCTTTGGTACAGTCCTCAGTGCAAGAGAGAGCAGTGAGAGCAAGATTGAGATATTAAGCGGCATCCTAATTTCTTTTTTCCTATTTAATATTGATGGCACTTTCTGATACCATCTTAATCTTTAAAAGGTAAAATCAAATATTCAGAACGTGTATATGATGCCTGCATGGATGCCTTTGACTGCCTTCCCCTGGCTGCTTTGATGAACCAACAATTCCTGTGTGTACACGGTGGCTTGTCTCCAGAGATCAACACCTTAGATGACATCAGAAAAGTAAGTCTGGATAGTGCTCAGGTCTAATAAGTGAACAGTTAATCACCAGAAACTAAAACTTGAATCCTTCCTCACTGTCCTTCGTTTGTGTAAGCTGCTTGCATGTCATTTTGACGTTTGTGTTGACGTTATCACCATTTAAAGGTCTTTTAAAATAGAACATAAAAGGAATTGCTGCAATTAGTCATATTTTATTGAGGTGAGGAAATCACCAGCATCCAGTAAAACATCTTTGTGTTCTAAAAAATATAAATGTGTTAGGTATATAAGTATTTAGGAGCGAATGAATACGTAGCATTAACTTCTTTTAAGTATTATCTATGAGCACAATGTAAGCACACCATCTGATGATTCCTTGTGCCTTGCTAGGCATTCTGTGCTTTCTTGGAGAAGAGATAAAAATAGCTCTAGAAAAACCTCACAGTACTTAAAACATATAATAAAAAAGTATGGTATGATTGCAAGGAATATGGTCAAAACAACATTATTATTTTAAAAAGAGTCAAGAGCTTCATTCTCAATAGGTTCTGCCACATTTTTGATAGTACTGCACTTGAGAGCCTGGCAAATTGTGTAAGTGAGGCTTAGTAAGTTGATGCTTGTGTGGTACTCTTGTGTTCTGAGAAATTTCTTATAAACCTCATGAAAGTTCAGAGAACAATGTCAAACAGTTTTTTCACATAATCCAGTGTTGTTGCATGTTATCGAGGATTAATTTTTTTCAGGTCTTTTGTAAAACAGGCCTCAGTTGATATTTCAAAAAGGAGGTATTTAAACCATGCATTCTTAGTGTTCCCAGCAGAAAATATTTTCTTATTTCTTGCTTGCAGTTTGAGACTTGCAAACATGGATATATACTTCTGAGCTTTAAAGTTACTAAAAGATAAATTATATTCTGAGGTTAATTTGTAGCCTCCTAAGAAATTAATGTGGTTAAAAAAACCTAAAAAACAACAACAACAAAAAAACTTGAGCCAGTAATTACATGTTTTTGTTTAAAAGCAATTAGATTAAGATAGTAACTGCACTTTTAAAAATTACTGAATGTAAAGTTTGTTTCTGAAGTAAAGGTTCACTATCTCATTAAGCAAAAATATTCTCTGCTTAAAAATTAGCTGGCTTTGCAACAATGTAATGGCAGAGTAAAGCTGTTTAGCTCTCAGATTCTAGATTAGGGTAATTAACATCTTCACTCCCTTCCCCCCCCCCCCCCCCCAGCAGGTTTATTCATCTTTGGCAATCAGCAGGAAAGGGGTTTGCATATTTATGAATTGTGATTTAATTTAAATGAATTATAGTTACAAAGCAGTAATTGGTAGAGGGCTGAAATAAGTTAGAAGTGTAGGTATGCTATGAATATTTCATGACAAGGACACAAAGGTAAAATTGTAGAGGTCTCTTATTAAAACTTTTTAACTGAGTGTTGAAAACATATAAAGCCAATTTTTCTCTTTGAAAAAAATTTTTTGGGGAAAAAAAGGTATGTTAGGTATGCTACTAAATCATTACTTGATCTTTCTGGTCAGAGTAGAGAATGTTTTGGACTGCAAGCATGATTCAAACATCCATCTTAACAAGGGGTGTTTTTATATTAAAGAGTTCTTGCAGAGGAATAGTGATTTTTAGTATTTCCCTATTTTGCTACACTTTGTCTTATGTGCAGTATGATTCTCTATTATTTTAATTTTTTAATACCAGTATTCAGGCAGAAAGAGGGGGTTTTAGCTGCTTAATTAGGGTTAAGGTTATGAGAGCAACAAGAATGTCATGGCAAGATGCTGTAATGCAGAGACGTTGTCTTGGTATTTAAATACAATTTTTTGTGAAAATGTATTTAAATCAAAATGGGAACTTGCTTTGAAATAACTATTGTATTTTTTTTCTTGAGATGCCTCACTCACATAAATGAAGTGCCATGATGTTTGAAAAAATCGTGAAATACAAAAATACCATCTTCCCTCTCGTCCACTGAAATGCTTGCAAAAAACGGTAGAAAAAGGAAAGAAATTGCACACAAAAATTCACGTAGAATGGGAATCCACTGTATCTCTTTCCTCAGGTTATATCTGTTCCTTCTCCTCTTTGTCAGTGTTAGCAAGGAGCGTTTTACCGTTATTCAAAATCCATTGCTTTAAAGCTGAGAGCAACCCAAAGCTGAAAAATAGATTGCTTTGGGTCTTTGTTTCCCAATCCATGGAAGGGAAAATAGTAACTTTGCTTCAGTGTTTCTGTGATACATAGTTGAAAGAAGTTAGTATTTCTTTGTCTCCTATTTTTCTTAGTTAGATCGATTCAAGGAACCACCTGCATACGGACCTATGTGTGACATCCTGTGGTCAGACCCGTTGGAGGACTTTGGGAACGAGAAGACTCAGGAACACTTTACTCACAACACAGTCAGGGGGTGCTCGTACTTCTACAGGTGAATATTACTACTTTGAATGGGTTTCTGTACATGAACTTGTTCTGGGTTTGCAGTATAAATGTTTGCTTGAAGTTTGTGGCACTACTTAGATAATTGGGCCTTTTCTTCTGCAGGCTTGCCTTGTGTTCAGGTAAATTCATGTTTGGTTTATTTGTATCTTGCTTTCACCCAAAACTGGGAAACCCTAAAATGACTTAATTTTATTCACCAAAGCCTGTGTATTTTGCTTATTTCTGTTCTTGTAAGTTAGGGAATGCATGTGTCACTTCTTAAAAGGGGTAGGTAACTACATTTCTAGTTTGAAAATTAGAACTTAATTTTGAATGAAAGATGCCAACATTGGAAAACTCACTACCTATTGCTCTGCAGGGTAAGTAAAAATTGTGATTTCCCCCACACAGGTACTTTTTTTTTCCCTCTCAGTTTTATCAAACTTTTGTTTATGTTTGGGAGTAGTTCTTCCCAAGAAATTCAGGATTTGAACAGCATTGGTTAAATGGGACTTGTTAAGAGCTGAAACGCAGACAAGTGCCTGTAACATTCTTGCAGAAATATGCATGGACTTAAATGCAAAGACATCCAGTTGTAATTAATCTTTGAAATTATTTCTTTCTATTGATGTTTGTTAGTAAAATATAACTGTGAGAATAGTCCTGAAAAAAGTAATAGTAATGGGAGTAGAAGGACATCTAAAGCAAATCTGTGAGTTAGTGTTTGACTATTTAAAGGAAGCTTTCTTCTCTGTTTCTTTTCTGATTAGTGGTAATTGTCCTTTAAGCACGGGGGATTTTGTATCTCTGGCTGTGTAAAGAGACAGAAGGCTCTCCCCTGTACATTAAAGGAGTGGACTTCCTTGGGTGCCAGGGGATGTCCCACTGTCCCCTATTTGGCAATGCACAGGGAGAGTAAAGCAAGCAACGAACAGTTCCCTTTTCCCAGTTCTGCCTGGGTGCTGACTGCTGCCTTTCTCCGTTTCCAGTGGTAGGTGGCTCAGTTTGTAGATCAAGTCCTGTGGACAGCAGGCAGAAGATACCCCATTAGGTGTGCTTGAGTTGGTGATGAAGAACCTCCCAAGCACTCCTTCCATTCTCTCTTCATCATAGGACAGGCCTGTGTTACCTCCTGAACAGTGGTGGAAATTACATTGTACCCTCCTCTGACAGTGTGGGGATTTTGAGGGATTTTGGCTTCTTTTGTTTTTGTTATAGTAGTTAAGAACAACTTAGAAGGACACCAGAGTAACAAAACTGGTAGGGGAGGAGGTTAAACAGCAAAATGACCAATGCATCCAGTGAAATCTTAACTAAAAAAATTAATTTTTGTTCAGGAGGAATGTGAGGATGCTACTGAAATGTTAAGGAGTTGTTGAACCTTTTGAAGGGAGCAGTTCTGCTTCAGCCCGTGCTAGGAACAAGCAGGTCTAAGTTTTCCCAACAAGCTCAGCAGAAGTGAGGAATCCAGCTCTTTTAGTTATCTTAGAAAATCTCACCTTGAACATAGCTGACCCACAGCTGTTTAGTAACATGTCGAAAGTAAATCAATGGCTTCCACCAGTAACCAGGAGACATTCTGCTAGAATCAACCTCCTTGTTCGTAATGCTAGCAGGAAGGTAACAGATGGCTTGACTTTTAGAATTTAGTTTTCTTAGTCCTTTCTTTGAGCTGTAATTGCTGCAGCGTGGGGATGGGCTGAGAGCAAAGCGGTTTGCACTGCAGCCTGGGCTGCCAGCACACACCTTTTGTGGGCAAGTCATACCGCCGCCTTCAGATCGGTAACGTCTGGAAGGTGCTCGATAAATCTGTTTGGTCTCATTGTGAAAGAAGGTGTCAAACTGTTGCAAACAATTGATCTGTGCAGAAATGGGCTTATGACTCTGATGGCTAAAGTCATTCCTCTTCCTCTCTGCAGCACCAAACGCTGGCACATGCCTGGGACTTCCAGGCACTGCTCACTGCAAACAGTGAGCAATAGCGGTTTCCCCTCGTGAACCTCTCTTACAAAAGTGAAAAGACTTGCAAACATGCCTTATGCTTAGGTACAGGGCTTATTATATACTGGAACAACTTTTAGATTTTAGTGGTTTTTTTCCAGAGCTCTGTTTCTTACAATTACCGTAAAATTTCCCTAAAATATATATCAGATTTCTCCTGAAAAATATATCGGATCTAGTCTATGTCCTGACTCATATTCAGAAAAGTGCATTTTTCAGGAAAAGAGGAAATATTTTGAAGATACCTAATTGTCACATCACATGTGAGGAACATGTAACTGCTTAATGACACAAGCAGAGGACTAGCTTGGAGTCACGTTGTCCGAGATCATAAAGACAAGTGTTACTCTTAAAAGAAGTGCTGAGTTGCTCTGGAAGGTCACTAATTGCTTACCTAATGATAATCCCTGGCAAAAAAAGTATCCATCAGTGTGCAATGTCTAATTTTGTTTGCCTTTTCTAGTTACTTCCTGAGAAACGGAGTGAATTTCCCTAAACAGCCAGCTCAGCTTGTAAAGGAAGGACTGAATTATGCAGTCCTCCTTCAAGAATGTCTGTTGATAGGATGGACTTTGTTTATTCTTCAGTGAATAAAACTTCTTAGCTTCTTCAGTCATTTCCACAACGGAAAGTTAAAAGATAGCAGTGGGCATTTTGAAGGAAGGTCAGGAAGATTTCAGGCACACACGTGAGCTAGGGTAATGATTTCTAGATGATTAAGATCTCTTAATCAGTTGCAGGAAATAACTGTAATAAATAATTTTCATTTTATCAGCCATGTTCATTATAATGGCAAGTTTCAAGTGACTTTTCTCTGATTTAAATTTATTTCCTGTAACAAAATGCTATGAGGAAAATAACAGTAATGTGGCTTTCTAACTGTGTACATGCAACTTGTTAATGGGACTTTCCAGCTCAGTAGTACATGAAATCTTGTCCCTTCAGCCAAAACTCATTTGTGAAATGTTGAGCCATTTGTGTGAGGTAAATACACATGAGAAGGTATAAAGACTGTAGTTTACAGTAGTCTGACAAGCTTCTCACTGCATTTCTTAGGTGATTGCTCACGTACAGCCTATTAATTTCAAACTGATCAAGTTTTTCTTCAAGAAATTTCCTTTTGTGTAAGAGTTCTTGAAACTGTTATGGCTAGCACTGTAAAATGTCAGATCTTGAAACCACAGGCCTAATCTGTCATTTAGAGATTTAAAGAATAGTCAGCTTAATTTTCAAGGGTGCTAAGAGTCAACACTTAATGCACACCTTTTGTATCCAGCACCATTTCTCAGTGTGAATTGTCAAAATTTATGGGTCCTCGGAAACAGCAATAGCACAATGCCATGGTGAAAAGTAACTGTGAAATTTAAGTAATTCTTGGAAATTTATTAAAGTTCTCTGTACCTTAAAGTGGAGAAAGAGCAACAGTGATGAGATTTCATTTCCCCTTTCAGAAATTTAAGGTTGTATGTCCTTTGCAGTCGTGGTCATGTGTGATGCAATTTCATGAAAAAGTACAAATAATTAATGAAGTGCTAGTTGTGTAAATTGTTTTTTAATTATGAGTTAAGTGAAGCTTTTCTTTCATCCTTACCCAAAATAATGTCGTATTCAGGGAATGTTATGAACAAGAGGGAATTAATTTGTCCCTGAGTGATATTCCTCCCTCCCTTCCATCCCTGACTTTTCAGCTGATCCAGCCAGTAAAGAAGTTTTCCTCTTTGTTTATCAGATTATCTAGTTTTGCCTTGAATTTATTTAGTGAATATTTATTTGCACTTGTACCGATCTTGCCAATGACCCATTGCACTTATTTCGTGGACTAATGGTGCAGTAACTCTCAGGCATTTCTATAATAAAGGTATCTGACTTGGCAAGATATACTGCTACTTATCATCTTGAGAATGGCTTCTTTCAGTGATCAGAAAGCTTGAAGAAGTCAGCTGGGCTTTTTTTCTCTCTGAAAATAACATTAACTTACAGAGAGACAGCCACTAAGTGGGTTTAGGCAATAGTTGAGGTGTGGGGAAACCCTCTCCTTTCTAAGCCACTCTAGGATGGGGAATGTCATCATTCCTGTAAGATTTACTGGATAGATGAAGAATTAAAAAGTTCTTTCATTGCATTCGGACAAAGTTAGTATGAGCGTGCATGGTCCTAACCATGAAAAATTGTGATTGGATCCACACCCAGCTTGTTTCATTTCCTTTGCGTCAAAGCTCTGGTAAAGAACATCGGGAGTTTGGTTGCACCACTGAGTTAATTAGCAGTGTCTCATTCTTATGTTGAAGTATATCAAGGGCTTCCTATCAGGAGTAAGCACATGTGCAAGCTTAATGCTCACTTTCTGGGATCGTTTATGTGTATAAGACTTGGCTAATTTTTGACTGTTAACAAGAGCATGAGGGTGGTGTGAGCCTGAGCAAAGTCAACGGATGGCCTCAGAAGTAGAGCAGATACTCAGAAGTCTTTGCAGGCATGGTGCTCCAGCCTCTTGGGTTTTCTTAGTGAGTTTAACATGAGTTCTTAAGGAATGCTGAGCTTTACAAAGCTGTTTGGCTGTTGACTACACTGTTATATTTTTCAAAAGCAACAAAAAACCAAAGGCAGAAATGGTTAGCAGTGGCAAAAGTGACCAGCATTGCAGACTCCTCTAAGAACTTCGTTAGCCAGCCTTGGGCAGCAGTGAAATGATTTGGCATTACAGATACTCTGGGGTAGAATAATAATTTTGGCCCTGCCAGCACGTCATTTCAGTGGTTTACTTTACATGCATGTTAAGTTTGTGAGTATGCAAAGGCTAGAGAAATGTCTGCTGAAAGCTTTTGAAGACTGTAGTGTGTTTCACCTCAGGGCATGAGGCACACTTGTATGAATGTTTTTTTGCAGTAGCAGCATTTTAAACAGATTCTTTTGCCTGCTTTTCCATTCTCTCTTCTCCCAGGCCAGAAGCTTTTTGCTGCCCTCACATTATCTGCCCAGCTGTATTGGTAGAATTGCTCGTGTGCTCCATCAGACCTGGGAAGGCATCCAATTTTATAAAGTATGACTCTGCAAAAAAGATATGCGTTTATTTGTTCTAATCCCATGCAGTTCCCTGCTCCACTTCTCAGTGCAGCTCTGCAGACAGCACAGCTAAGGGCAAGAAAAAGCAGGTGGAAAGAGATGCGCTGGGAGCTGCATAGGACAGCAGAGCAGCAAAAGCATTTGCCTTTTGGCCTTTGGAGACTGAAGTGTGAGGTCAATTACTTTGCTGGAAACCTGTTTTTATATGTGCATGCAATCTCAGAGAAGCTGTTGGGCTAAATTTGAATGTCCTCTTTTTAAAGAAATGTTTACACCGCTGCTTTAATGGTACGATGAAGGATATGAAAAAAATTAGATTAAATCCATCCAGTTTTTTCAGTTATTGGTGGAAGAGCAATTTGAAAACATCTGCCGTTTTGGTTCATATTAGCAAAGTATCGCTTCTCTTTCAAAACTGTGTAGAAGTAATCAGTGATCATGCAAAAGAGACTTCAGAACTAGTAAACTATGCATGAGGCATTTTAATGAAAAAAGGATGACAAAGTAGGGAATATCACAGTCACATACTCCATGGAGAATAACATCTCTCTAGCTTAGCGGTGGGGTATTTTGTTTTCTCAGTGAGTCACCGCTCTTCCATGATTCAGCATGACACATGAAGCGCAGGCAGAAGGCTGGGTCGTTCTGGAAAAGCCTGTTGCGTGGGGGGTTTCTGTTTGTTTGTTTTCCCTCTTGGCCAACTGCTTTATTTCTGGCTCATCTGAATTACAGTCTGGGTTCTGCAAAGCAGGGCAAGGAAGAGAGTGTTTCTGGAAGGGAAGCAATCAGAAAAACTAGTAGGGAATTTGATTACAAGATGATAATTTTCATTAGAAAGATTAGAAAAAAATTTCCAAGCAGAAGTCTCTTCTGTAAAAGCTTATTTCTGATAACTTTTGCTATAATCTCTGTTTTGTTGGCATTTTGCAGCACTTCCTGCTGTTTACCTGGAGGGCACGTATTTTTGTGTTGAGGAATATTGTTTTATATGAAACTGCATTTGGGCAGGAGCAAACTGATGTTAAGAAAATGCTGGAAATTAAAGCCCTGTATTTATTGTCACAACTGGTATAGCAGTTGCGAAAACTGCTGCATATAGTGAAAACTTTGCTTCTCCCCAGCCCCTGCTTCAACAAGTAGCTGAAGAAAAATGTCTGAGAGTTGCTTTGCCTTTTTCAAAATAAAATATCTAGATAGACTGCTCATGGGTTGTAGTGGTCTGGGTAATATGTGTGCTTGCTCATTACAGATAGCATGCTATTCACTTAGAAGAAAAGGTGGCAGCCAGATTTTTTTGTGTGTGTGTATTTGCATGGAGCACTATGTGGCATCTCTGCCTTTCTAGGTGTGGGCCCTGTAGAATCAGCCAAATTCTGCTAGTAGAAGTCTATTTTCGATGGATTTATGAAGAATAAGATAATTAAGGAATAAAAAAACCCCCACTTTTGTACTTTGAAATGGAAAGAAGAACCTATCATGTCTATTTAGGAGCACTTTTTACCACTTCATTATATCTTCTTTAAAAGCAGTACTTAACACTGGATGAAAAGAATACTATGGGGAAAAAAAAAAGTAATAGGCTAGACATTTTGAGCAGCTGCGCTGACAATGAACATAATCAACTGTCTATCAGATTTTTCATTACAGACCCCAGTTTTCAGAATTTAATGTAAAAATTTCTAAACAAAATGTACCATAAGTCTACATTTAGTCACAATTAATTATGAAAAGAAATGGATGCAAATCAGTCACTCGCAGAGGCGAT
This sequence comes from Ciconia boyciana, assembly GCF_034638445.1. Lineage (NCBI taxonomy): Eukaryota > Metazoa > Chordata > Aves > Ciconiiformes > Ciconiidae > Ciconia > Ciconia boyciana. The sequence goes on along the minus strand of NC_132938.1, from coordinate 56,426,103 downwards.
CAGCTCCAGTGCAGGCGTGTTTGGCGGGGATCGCGGCCTACAGGGGAGTTTCCTGAGGGAAGCCCCAGGGGAGCGCAGAGACCCGCCAGGAGCCGGCAGCTCTCACGAGAGTGGCTGACAAGGTGTGGGCAGGGCCAGGAGTAATGGCGGCTGCCCCACAAAAGGCAGCCCCAGGGAGCGATGCGACCAGGGTGGGCAAACAGGGCATGGCGTGTCAGCCAGGGCGTGACGCGGCAGGTCGTGTGGGAGGGCGCGCGGGGAGGGCGCCTCCTCGAAGGAGGGGCATTGCGCTGCCCGAGTGGGAGGCTCGAAGTACACGTAACCCAGAAACCCGGCACCGTTCTGTGAGCATCTGCACAGGTCAGGGGCACTCATCCTACCTGACCCTCAAGGCAGAATGGTGGGCACTCGTCTGAGAGCAAAGGCTGCAGCTCCGGCTGGGGGGTCTGCACCATCTACCCCAGCGGTGGCCGATGCCTCCACCCAGACGGAGCTGCTGAAGGGAGAGGCTGCAGTGCAGACCTCAGGCTGCAGGAAGGGCCTAGACCTTTCTCCTGGGGCAGGGACAGGCGGCAGACCTGCCTGCAAAAGGTGTGCCCAGGCGGAGGACCTCCCGCAGCAGGAGTGGTGAGAAGGCTGCGTAACGTCAGGGAGGCTGAGAAAGGAGTTAGATAGCTGGTTCCAAGCACAGTCTGCAGTGGACCCCACAGCCCATGGCCAAACAGCCAAAAACTCCCCCACCGGCACACACAGAAGGGAGGGGGGCCAATAATGCAGAAGAATGGACAGTTGCAATGGCAAGGACCAGCAGGAGGAAGAGACTTCCCCCGAAGCTTGAGGTGCCCTGGCAGAACCGCTTCACCGCTCTGCAGACTGAAGAGGAAAGACCCGTCACACCAGGGGAGACACTGGAGCCAAGTAAGGCAGCCTGATCTGCTCCCCATGTAACAACCAGTGCAACTAAGAAAAGGCGATGGGTGATAGTAGTAGGTGACCCTCTTCTGGGAGGTACAGAGGCACCCATTTGCCGACCTGATTCACTCTCTAGAGAGGTGTGCTGCTTACTGGGGGCTCGCATCAGGGATGTCACCCAGAGACTACCAAGCCTCGCACAGTCCACTGACTATTACCCGCTGCTGTTGTTTCACGTGGGCACCAGCGATACAGCCAGGAGCAGCCTGAGGAGTATCAAGAAGGATTACAGAGCCCTGGGAGCAGCGGTAAGGGACTCTGGAGCGCAGGTAGTTCTTTCATCAATCCTCCTGGTCAAAGGGAAGGGGTTTGAAAGGGCCAGTCGAATCTGGTGAATCAACAAATGGTTACAGGACTGGTGCCACAGTCAGGGGTTCAGCTACTTAGACTATGAGACTCACTTTGAGAAACGTGGTCTACTGGGGGCTGATGGGGTCCATCTGTCAGAGAAGGGAAAGAGCATCTTCGGTCATAGGCTTGCCAAGCTGGTGAAGAGGGCTTTAAACTAAAGTTGCTGGGAGAGGAGAAATTCAATCCATCCCAATCCTACCAGTGTGATGCCAGTGCCAGCAACAGATGCCCAGAGCCTGGAGAAGGATCACAGGTCAGCAGGAGAGCACCTGAGGAGCAGCACAAAGTCCAGCCACTCCAGCCAGTAAGTCGGCTTCATCGGGGGCCCAACTTAAATGTCTGTATGCAAACACACATAGCATGGGTAATAAACAAGAGGAGTTAGAGACGTGCGCTCGCCTGCAGGGCTATGATCTTATTGGCATCACGGAGACGTGGTGGGATGGCTCCTATGACTGGAGCATTGGAGTGGAAGGATACAGGCTTTTTAGGAAGGACAGGCAGGGGAGATGAGGAGGGGGTGTCACCCTCTATGTCAGTGACCAGCTCGTGTGCATGGAGGTCCCCCTGGGGATGGATGAGGAGCCAACCGAGAGCTTATGGGTCAGGATTAAAGGGAGGGCAGGGACAGGTGACATTATAGTGGGGCTCTGCTACAGGCCACCTGACCAGGAAGACTGAGCAGATGAGGCCCTCTATAGGCAGACAGGAGCAGCCTAACGTTCACAAGCCCTGCTCCTCGTCGGGGACTTCAACCATCCCGATATCTGTTGGAGGGACAACACAGCAGGGCATAAGCAATCTGGGAAGTTCCTGGAATGTGTTGATGGTAACTTCCTTCTGCAAGTGACAGAGGAGCCAACGAGGAGAGGTGCTATGCTGGACCTTGTTCTCACCAACAAGGAGGGGCTGGTGGGGAATGTGAAGCTCAAGGGCAGCCTTGGCTGCAGTGACCATGGAATGGTGGAGCTCAAGATCCTTAGGGCAGCGAGGAGGGCGCACAGCAAGCTCACTACCCTGGATTCTGGAGAGCAGACTTCTGTGTCCTCAGAGATCTGCTTGGTTGAGTACCATGGGAAAAAGCCCTGGAGGGAAGAGGGGCCCAAGAAAGCTGGTTAATATTCAAGGATCACTTCCTCCAAGCTCAAGAGCGATGCATGCCAACAAAGAGGAAGTCAGGCAAAAATGCCGGGAGGCCTGCATGGATGAACAAGGAGCTCCTGGACAAACTCAAACACAAAAAGGAAGCCTACAAGGGTGGAAGCAAGGACAGGTAGCCTGGGAGGAATACAGAGAAATTGTCTGAGCAGTCAGGGATCAGGTTAGGAAAGCTAAAGCCCTGATAGAATTAAATCTGGCCATGGACATCAAGGGCAACAAGAAAAGCTTCTGTAGGTATGTCAGTGATAAGAGGAAGACTAGGGAAAATGTGGGCCCTCTCCAGAAGGAAATGGGAGACCTGGTTACCCGGGATATGGAGAAGGCTGAGGTACTCAACGACTTTTTTGCCTCAGTCTTCACCGGCAAGTGTTCAAACCACACCACCCAAGTTGCAGAAGGCAAAGGCAGGGACTGGGAGAATGAAGAAACGCCCACTGTAGGAGATCAGGTTCAAGACCATCTAAGGAACCTGAAGGTGCACAAGTCCATGGGACCCAATGAGATGCATCTGCAGGTCCTGAGGGAATTGGCGGATGAAGTTGCTAAGTCACTATCCATCATATTTGAGAAGTCGTAGCAGTCCAGTGAAGTTCCTACTGACTGGAAAAGGGGAAACATAACCCCATTTTTTAAAGGGAAAAAAGGAAGACATGGGGAACTACAGGCCGGTCAGTCTCACCTCTGTGCCCAGCAAGATCATGGAAGCAGATCCTCCTGGAAGCTATGCTAAGGCACATGGAAAATAAGGAGGTGATTGGTGACAGCCACCATGGCTTCACTAAGGGCAAATTCTGCCCGTCAAATTTGGTGGCCTTCTACCACAGGATTACAGCATTGGTGAATCAGGGAAGAGCAACTGACGTCATCTACCTGGACTTGTGCAAAGCATTTGACACTATCCCGAATGGCATCCTTGTGTCTAAATTGGAGAGACATGAATTTGATAGATGGACCATTCGGTGGATAAGGAATTGGCTGGATGGTCGCACTCAGAGAGTTGTGGTCAATGGCTCAATGTCCAAGTGGAGACCAGTGACGAGTGGCGTTCCTCAGGGGTTGGTATTGGGACCGGCTCTGTTTAACATCTTTGTTGGTGACACAGACAGTGGGATTGAGTGCACCCTCAGCAAGTTTGCTGATGACACCAAGCTGTGTGGTGCAGTCGACACACTGGAGGGAAGGGATGCCATCCACAGGGACCTTGACAGACTTGAGAGGTGGGCCCATCTGAACCTCATGAAGTTCAACAAGGCCAAGTGCAAGGTCCTGCACATGGGTCGGTGCAATCCCAAGCACAAATACAGGCTGGGCAGAGAATGGATTGAGAGCAGCCCTGAGGAGGACTTGGGGGTGTTGGTGGATGAGAAACTCAACATGACCTGGCAATGTGCTCTTGCAGGCCAGAAAGCCAACCATACTCTGGGCTGCATCTAAAGAAGCATGACCAACAGGTCGAGGGAGGTGATTCTGCCCTCTACTCCACGCTGGTGAGGCCCCACCTGAAGTACTGCATTCAGCTCTGGGGTCCTCAGCATAAGAAGGACATGGAGCTGTTGGAGCGAGTCCAGAGGAGGGCCCCAAAGATGATCAGAGGGCTGGAGCACCATGAGGTGCTCAGAGGACTGGAGCACTATGAAGACAGGCTGAGAGAGTTGGGGTTGTTCAGCCTGGAGAAGAGAAGGCTCCGGGGAGACCTTATAGCAGCCTTCCAGTACCTGAAGGGGGCCTGCAGGAAAGCTGGAGAGGGACTTTTTACAAGGGCATGTAGTGATAGGACAAGGGGTAATGGCTTTAAACTGAAAGAGGGTAGATTTAGATTAGATATAAGGAAGAAATTTTTCACTATGAGGGTGGTGATGCACTGGCACAGGTTGCCCAGAGCAGCTGTGATGCCCCATCCCTGGAAGCGTTCAAGGCCAGGTTGGATGGGGCTTTGAGCAACCTGGTCTAGTGGAAGGTGTCCCTGCCCATGGCAAGGGGGCTGGAACTAGATGATCTTCAAGGTCCCTTCCAACCCAAACCATTCTATGATTCTATGATTAGTTCTCATTTGCCAGTGGTTTGAATGGCAGCCTGTCAGCATTTGAGATCACTGCAGTTGCCAAAATTATACCCTATGTAATTTGGGAATTAAAATTATTTTATAATGGTAATCTTTTTAGACAATTCCAAATACCAAACCTGTGACTGAGAATATATGCTAGATGGGTCAAGTCCAAAAACAGCAATATACTGTTCTACTGGATTTGTAGCCTCTAGCTGCAAATGGTATTTCAGCTTCAAAATATCCAGGAAGGTTGGAAGCAAGCAGTAGCGTTTCTCTTTGGATAAACTGAAGGAAGATGATGCATTAGATTTTGCCTTTTTTTTTTTTTGTGCATTTTCATCTTTTTCATACATGAAGTTAGAAACTGATGGGGCTGCTAAGTGATTGCAAGTGGGCTCTGAAGGTGGTCCATGAAACCATGGCTGGGACAGCAGGTCTTTTGTATAATGTTTAGTTGAGATTATTTTTTTTTTTAACTTGCTCAGTATGTTTAGCAACAGATTTTATTAAGTATTTTGCGTAACAGTGTTACTGTATGACTGCATCTTGCCCCTAAGGCACTGCAAAACAGTGTGCTCTTGCCCAGGGTCTTTGGTAATAGTCCTGTAACATAATAACTGTATGTGAGTTATGCTTGGAGATTCAGAGACTCTGCAAGTTTGTTTGTGTTATTTACAGGCACACTGTGAGCCCATCGTACTGCAGAACCAGCACAGAAGTGATCATGGAAATGCCTTCGTGTCTTCCGCAACACTTTATATTTCCTTCTTTAAACCTTTCCGGCTGTTCTGTTATTTGAACTATAGGAGAGTTGAATCGATATTGGAAAATAAACATGGTGAATGGATGTTAATGCAGGGTCTATTTTGCTTTTTCTCCAACCATGAGGTGACATTTCAGAGCTGCTATGTGAAGTTTACACCTTTTACCACCAGTTTTGATTTTTTTTTTTTTGAGCAACAATCTTCATTGTTGCTCTCCAGCTTGCCTAGCAGTGAGAAGAAGGAATTAAAACATCTACATGTCACATCCTGGGCCTCAAATCCAGGAAAATCTGTCTCCTGGTCCCAGTCTGAGGTCAGACGTTGCTCTGGGGCAGGCTGCATTCAGAAGGCAGCCCAACTCTCCACCTGCGCCAGACCTGCCTCTCCACCATGTCAGCTTCAGAGCTAGGGCACTTGGAGCTGGTCAGGCTCCAGTCAGATGGAGGGGCACAAGAGAGTAACAGCTCAAACTTCTGTGCCCAGCCAGCTTGTCTTGCTGCTAATGTGCAGGCAACCTCCAGTACTGGAAGTAAATTCAGATAGTGACAGGTGGTGGCAACACTTGGTTTCTCCCCAGGTTTAATGTTTTAAATGCAACTTCTTTAAGCTGCTAGTGAGAACGGAGCCAATACCATGCTGCATCATTGCCAGCAAGGAACGTTAAATTCAGGAGTGCCTTTCAGATATAGGGTCACCAGGCTGCAGGGATGTGGATGAGGCTGCCTGCTACATTGCAGGCATGCCCACTTCCCACCATGGTGAAAGGTCATGAAATACACAGCAGTCAGCTGAATGATTGCTTGGTTTCAAGGGTGGGAAATAAATCTGGATAAGGCAAAACAAATTGTATAGGACTGGCCCAAAGAGGGAGAAAAGGGAAGAGCTCCAGATGTGTCCTGGTTTCGGCTGGGATAGAGTTAATTTTCTTCCTAGTAGCTGGTATAGTGCTGCGTTTTGGATTTAGGATGAGAATAATGTGATAATACACCAATGTTTTAATTGTTGCTAAGCAGTGCTTACACTAGTCAAGGACTTTTCAGCTTCCCATGCTCTGCCAGGTGCACAAGAAGCTGGGAGGGGGCACAGCCAGGACAGCTGGCCCCAACTGGCCAAAGGGCTATTCCATACCATATGGCGTCATGCCCAGTATATAAACTGGGGCGAGTTGGCCGGGGGGCAGGGATCGCTGCTTGGGGAAGGGCTGGGCATCGGTCAGCGGGTGGTGAGCAATTGCATCGTGCATCACTTGTTTTGTATATTCTTTTATCATCATTATTACTATTATTACTATTTCTCTTCTTCTGCTGTCCTATTAAACTGTCTTTATCTCAACCCACAGGTTTTACTTTTTTTCCAATTCTCTCCCCCATCCCACCAGGGCAGGGGTAGGGTGATCAAGCAGCTATGTGGTGCTTAGTTGCTGACTGGGGTTAAACCATGACAAGGTGTCATCTGAATAAAGACTCTTTCCCACCCCTTAGATGTTTTTAAGGGGCCTGGTAAGGTTTTGCCAGATGTGAAGTAATTTTTATTCCAACGCCACTTCTTTACCCTCTTCCATGTGTGGTGTTTGTCCTGTTTTGCTCTTGCTACAGTTGGCTTTTGACAGGGGAAGCCAGGAAGTTTTGGCTTTCTTGGGTTCTGTATGAAATTGCTAACAACAGGAGAAGAGAGGTTTTGCTTCCTGTCTTGGTGATAGATGGCCATCATGCTTGTTATCCTTGAATACAGGCATGGAGAGTCATCAGCGGTTTAAAAGCAAGAAGAATACAGTCTTTACAGAAAAAAACAAAACTTATTTTTGAAAGCAGCAAAATGGAGTTATTTTGAGTTCTATAACATTTATTTAGGTGTAATTTTAAATAGCTTTTCTGTAACTATTTCCCACTTGTGCTGTCAAAACTGCATACAGGTTATGCTAGGTTTTGTTTTTCTTGCATGTGTTTTTCGTACATGTTCAGTGTCTTAAACAGTAAGAATGGGTTTCCAGGGTACTGAGGTTGTAAGAAACGGCTCCTTTGTTCTCCTTGAAAGCAACACTGTCCATGTGCAGTGAAAAATATGATAGAGAAATTATCACCATTTTCCCTTAATGATTTTGTTTTCACTCATACAGTAGAACATGTCTCAAAGATGTATTCGGTGGGCACGCTTCTGGTGTTTTGGAAGTCACAGAATTTACATTTTAAGTTGCCAAGGGGAAGGATAATTCTTGTTTACCAAGGAGATGAAGTTCAGAAGATCAAACATCTTCAGTTTGGAGACTGATTTGCCTTTCTTCTTTCTGTCTTTCTCCCTCTCTTTCCACACACCAGCTTACTATCTGGTGTCCTTAAGCAGCTTGTGCATACTGTAGTTAGTAGGCAAGGAGATTTTCTGTTGCAAGCAACAATTATGTCACATTTTTCATTTTCTGAGTACGTTAAATCTTAAAGTATAATAAAAGAAATTACTTTCTTTCTGACAAGCAATAAGGTGATTGTTGTTATGTAATGAATTGCAACTTTCCAGCATTCCTCTCCATGCAGTTATGGGGTGGGAGAAAAAAAGGTGCTGCTTCTAGTGTTGTCTCTACTGAAATCTGCCTGCAGAGCAGGGGCTGAATTCATGAATGATGCATGTTGGATGAAACATTTTTTGAAAGCTAGAGCTAAATGTCGCGCTTTTGATAATGCCATAACAGGTGCTATTATTTTCTTCCAACAGTTACCCTGCTGTATGTGAATTCCTACAGCACAATAACTTGTTATCTATACTCCGAGCTCATGAAGCCCAGGATGCTGGGTAAGTATGTGTGGAGCGGGGACACTAATAATGAATAATGGCTTACTGTTGTCAAACAGAGCAAAGAAAGAATGAACAACTGAGTGAGAATGAACTGGAAAACTTTAAAATTAAGTTGCAACAGCTTTCACTTTTTATTAATGCTATAAGAACATACACTGGCATTAGAATGTCTTTTACATGATTGTTACTGAGTTACAGGACTTACTGAATCCTCATATATCCCACTTAACTTAGCCTTAGTGATTTTAAGTGGCATAAAATGACCAAAAGTTATTTGGATGCCAAAATTGGGAAGGAAAACAAATTCAGCTCCGAAAAAGAAGTTTTGCAAATGTGCCTGAGACTTCTGACACAGATTGCCACAATGCCTGGGAAGTGATTTGGCTCACGAAGGCCAGAACTATCATCTCATAAGTCTTTCACACCTACCTGAAACTTCTGGGCCTACTGGTTTTACACTTTATGAAGAAAATAAACTTGTGGAACTCAATAGCCAAAAATGATTTTATGCAGGAGTATCATTAATGAATGTAAGGAGTTTATTAAGACACTGTGTGCAAAAAAAATCCAGGTCAAGCTCCGGGTGGTGTTGATGGTTTCCTCATGAAACTATTGCCAGTGTAAAGACAGAATTTTTTATGCTGCTTTAAAAAATTATAAAAAAATTATCTGTGAATTGAAATTTACCATGCTTGTGAGATTTTAATGAAGGACTGGCATCTGAATAAATAGCTTTGCATATCTTGCATAAATTGTTAATGAGTTCATTTGGAGGTAGAAACTGTACCCAACCTGAATAGTAATAAAAGATAAAGTAGCAAGATTGTAGGAATGAGGTCGATATTCACTATGCATATAAAAAGCTATTCTGAATGTTTGAATTATCACATACTTAAAAACCTCAATGCAATTAAAAGCAAGCTATTACTCTGCCAAAAATAACTGGCATGAAATACCCAAGGGTAATGAAATTTCATTTTTATTGTATTGCTTTCCAATAAAGGGTGAAAAATAAAATTTTGTGCAAGGGATTGCATTGAAACTATACAATGATTTCAGTGCAACTATTGTGGATGTTTGCCAAATTCTTCAGTTTCTTGTAGCTGAAGACTAAAGAGCAGTATTTGGTGTTACTTGTGTCTTAGTAAGACAAAAGTACTGTATGGTTGGTTTGCTTCCAATTGCTTGCAGGTTTAATGCTTGATTGATTGTATGTTGGTCCAATAAGGCTTTTATTTTTCATAAGGCAGCAAGGTTAGGTAATGAAAATATGCAAGCATTAATAAACTGGCTAATAGAGTAGATGAGATTAGAGACAGCACTGAAAATATTGGACCCCCTGTTTCCTCTCCCCTTCTCATACTTTCCATCTCCCCGGCCTTGCCATCACTTGCAAGCCCAGAGAGGGCAGGCAGCTGGAGGGTCATGGAGGACATGCACTTCTCTTCTGAAGGCAGTACCGTGCATCTCCAAGGCACGCGCTGGTGCTTGCCTTCACCCGCAGTCCCACGGAGGGAAAGTCTGGGAACATCCTGGGGTGCATGCGCATAGAGGCCACCTGGCTCCAGGGTCAGGCACTGAGAGAATTCATAACAGAAACCATCTCTGGCTCACTAAATTTCAGATGGTGACACAGCTTTCAAGCATGGTGTGGATTCCTGGCCATCCCAAATGGATATAATGAATAAGCCTGCAGGAAATATTTTTTTTCCATGGCTTTAAAAAGCACATATGCATGTTTTTCTATCTTGGCATTTGTTAACAGCCAGTGCAGTAATGTACTAGGGGTTTTTGCACTATATTTGGTCAGTAACAAATATACATACAACATTGGGCTATAATTAGTATCTTCTCTTTCTTTTTAGGTATCGTATGTACAGGAAAAGCCAAACAACAGGCTTCCCTTCACTAATCACAATTTTTTCAGCACCAAACTATCTAGATGTATACAATAACAAAGGTAAGAATTTAATCCCTGTTAATATATAGTAGACTGTACTTCTCTTTACTCAAATATATTACATTGGTTTTCTTTTTCACTCCTTTCTCTATTTATCAGTTCATGCCCATTTTCTTCCTTTATTTATTAGTTCATTCCCATTCCATTTATTACATAATACAAATCTAATTAAATTTATTACAGGCAGATGTATGCCTCTGAACATAACTGTAGATAACTGTAGATTCTAATATGCCTTAAGATATTTCTGTATTTTGACTGCAAGTTATTAAGTAAATGTTACACAGGAAGCAAAACTGAAAACAGCTCTGTTAACTAAGAGAAGTTATTAAGAAATGCTGGGGGTGAGATGTTCAGAGCCCAGTGTTCCTGATAATTAATTATTTGTCCCTTTGCTCCTTTCCAATAAAAATAATGGGGTTTGTATATGCAAACCCTCTAGCCAGCTAACAAACTTTGACAGATCATCAGTGGATAAAGCATGGGATAGGTATTGTCTGAGTTCCTTTATGTTTTGGTTTTTTCAGTCACTTGAAATCTATTATGTAGGAAATTAAACATCATTAGCCAAAAAAAAAAACGTTACTGCACAAATAAGCAGTCACTGGTCACTCTGTAAAGACTCCACTGAATACAATTGTTTGCAGCTTCTCTGAGTTTATTAGTTTATTGCATTCCCTGAAATCTACTCTAATGAACTAGAAAAAAAAATCCGGTTTCTAAAAATAAAGCATTTGAATAAACCTGTCCTCCTATATCTTGAAATGAGCAGTAGTGTTTATTTTCTCCTATTCCCAGTAAAGCTAAAGTTATTTGTGTTCCTCTGTGAGAAAAACAAAATAATTTTTTTCTCAATGATATTCTTGAAAGTAGCTCCATTGCAAAGAGATCAATTTTTCTTGAGAAGAGACATTTGTAATTTGGATGCTTGCCTGCAAAGAAAGTAAGCAGTTTTTAATTTATTTTTTTTTTTTAACTTGCAAAAGAAAGCTTCTTCAGGCATCATTTTATATTATAAAACTTATAATCTAAAAGCTGTTATGCCATGAACTGTATGCAAAGGAAGGAAACACTTCATTGTTAGATAATGGGGTTTGAACACTTCAGTATTCTCAATTATGCATGTTAACTTGTGGAAAAATCAATAAAAGCATTCTGCAAAAAACATGCAAGCAGAGCTGTCAGTAGCTACTTTTGTAAAAGTAAATATAGGGACTCTGCTAGCAATCCAAAAAGTGCAGGATGAAACAAGGAATGTGTTAATTTTCTTGGCAGCATCATTGCTGTTGGTGGAAAAGTGTGTTCACTCTCTGGGTTGCCTGCTTTGGCAGACCGATGATGGGTCTGTACAAGTAAGGTGATAGAAATGTTCACCTTTTGTTTCTTAATGCATGGAGGCAGTTCTGTGCGCCTGAAGGCAATGGGTAAACAACATGAGATTTTTGTCATGAAGGCAAATGTTAAATGTAAAGCAATGATTTATAATATTCAAAATCTTGAATTTGAAACCAAAAAGTTTGGGTGGTGAAGTGGCTCTCCATTATCTCTGTTTCGGAAGATGCGTATATGAAAACCCTTGTTCCAGGATGCTCTGCTGTGGCAGGCAGGTCTTAAAACTGGTGGAAAGCCTTTTCTGGTGGAAGGCTGTAGGCCAGCTGCTGAGAGGCACTGGTTATCTGCGGTCACAGCTGAAGTTTGGGTGCGCTGCTGGCAATATCTGCTCCGAGTGAGCTCAGGCAAATCAGCAGTGGCGCGAGATCGGCACTGGTGTGCCATTCTTTAATGTATGACTTGTTGTAAATTTAGAGGCTGACCTTTAGCAGCTTTGTAATGAATTTCTGTTGGGTTTAACTTCCTCCTTTTCTCTCATTAGAAGTTTTGACGCATTATTTCATGTGACTGATTGCATTGGCTCTTGGCATTTAGAGTACATCATGCATAGTTTTTCATGCTGCATTGCTCATGCATCTTCATCTGGATAGCGTTTGGGTACTTGCTTCTTTGGGTACTTGCTTCTTTGGGTACTTGCTTCTTTGGGTACTTGCTTCTTTGGGTACTTTCTTTTCAAGAAAGAAAAACACCATCATCCTCAATCAGTCCAAAACATGGCTACTTGTTGGCTTCCTTGATTTGCAGCAGATGAATTAACTAAAAACACAGAGGTTATGACTGATTCCAGGAGGCGAAGGAAGGCTTTTCCATCCAGAGGTGTTACAGGATAGTTGCTCTAGCTGACTCATCGTGCACTGGTGCAGAACTTGATTGATTTTTACAGATCATTTGGGGTTTTGGTTACTGTCAGTCCTTGGAAAAGGAGTTACTCTCCTACTAGTAAGTGCCTGCCTTTCTAGTATGCATTCTTAATATGCTTCTGGTTATCACTTAGCTAATAAAGTCACCCTAAATAAATTCCTGAGAGGCTTCATCTCCCACTGACATGAATGGGTCATTTTTAAATGCAGTGTTGTTTAAGATAAATACATTTTTTTTAAAAAGCTGCAAGGGGCTAGGAATGCTCATTTTCCACCCCAGGTTGATAGTTCTCATACCCATTAAAGCAGATGTACTTTCTTGTACTTTGTTAAAGCACTTCAGAAGGAGTGGGCTTGGTTGCCAACTTTATCCAAGGGCTTATTCAGTCCCCACTGGAGAGCAGTCACTAGGATCAGGTATGTCCTCAAAGAGCAGTAGGGAGGCAACATTCCCAGGGCAAAAGGAGGTTCAGCAGGAGTAGCTGAAGATAAGCGATCCAAATAGACCATGTTCAGCATATCTGCTGTTAATGCTGCTGTGGACCCTCTGCATGGGCTGTCTCACAGTACCAACCCACCATGGGAATCTCTTTCGGCTTTGCTCCACTGGATTCTGGCACCAAAGTGAGTTTTCTGTATCCTTTTGGTTACTGGCCATTGCCTCGTGAAGGCTGCATGTGTAATTCATCCATCACGTGGCTGCTGGTCCTGCCGCAACCTCAGCCCACACACATGCACAACTTCGGGTGCCAAAGTTAGGTTTTTCAATTAGGAGGCTCCTGTTGGGGCTCCCTGTCTAGTTAATGGAGACAGAGATACACGCATTCAGGGGGTGATTCAGAGACTCAGAAAATTCCTAGATATGGGGAGCCTAGTGTCCCTCCTCTTTCCAAGACTATCCTTCTTCATTATTGTTATTAATGCCCTCCATATTCATTATAATGGAGGGCATTGGCAAAGCGGAGGAATTTATACGTATGTTTTTTGGCAACTTCTGAGCTTCTGTTCAGTGTCTTCATAGCTTTCTCACACATTTCTGGTCTCATTTATATTATTGAAAGGCATAAAGAAAAAGATACTTTAAGATTATTATTAAAACTTATTACAAGAAATACCCCCGCATTGATGATTTTCTAAGACTGCTCCTTCTGGAGAGGATCAAAACTCCTCATGCAAGAAGATAAATGTTAATTGGATTAAATTGGACTTCAGGGCCTCAGAGGAAGGCTGATCAAGAAACTCTGAGAAAGTTGTGTAAGTACAGGTTTACCCCTGGATTCAAGGGTGCCCATCACCAGGAGAAATTCTCTATAGCAACAGAATAAGAAGGTGCCAAAAATTACTGCTTTGTACGATCTGCTGGCCTTGTACTGTGTCTAAACTTTCATTCACGCATTTAATATTTCTTAATGCCTTAATTAAGGCTTGCTGTAATGCTGTTCATGCCACAACAAAAAAGAAAAGTGAAAGATTTTACAGAAGTTCTACAGAGGCAGGCAATTTCTTTGTAAATCACTGGCAATACTTCATATTTTAGTGTCTGGCTGTCACTTCAGTAAGTGCATGCTTTTTGGCTGAGTGAACAATTTTAACTAGCTGTCTAAAGACAGACTATTATCTTTTGAACACTTTTAAAAGATTAGGTTTTGTAGTGGTGAGACCATAGAATCCGAAGCTATCGAAAAAAAATAATGTGATGTCTCTTCCAACATGCTGCAACGTACACATGGTGTTGCTGAAAGGAAAAGCAGATGATGAAGGAAAGAAACAAAGAAAGTATGCAGGGGAGTTTGGGATACTAGGAAAATCAAAACCAGCTGTACCTCTGTATGCTTGTTAACGTATTAGATAAGTAATATATCAATGAAACGTGTATAAAGTATCAGCATGGGGTATATCATAGATACACGTTAAGAAATGTACCTGATCCAAATGGATCTAACAGGAAAATTATTTTCATATTGGAAAAAGGCAGAGTAATATACCTGGAAAACAAGGATGATCTTTGAGAAATAATAGCACTTTGGGAGAAAGAAAAACAGTGTAACCTTCTGTTTGCCCTATCAGTTTTCTTTAATGCTTTATCTCTGCTGTTGTGATGAGGCCTTGTCATGGAAAGAAAAGCTTTTAAAGAGGAGCTGTCAGGATATCTAGGCCATCTCATTGCCAACGCAGAGAAGTTTGCCAGAAGTGATTTTTGCAGTCTATTGATAAAATCTTGAATGCTATTGCGCTGTTTCTTTGGAAGATGCAATTGCACATGTAAAATAAAAATCTTCAGAATTCTGTAAGGGAAGATTTTCTCAACTGCAATTAGCCCCGTTTCTATACTGGATTATTTACATCATTACCTTGTATAGTAAATCATTTTTTCCTTTGATAATGTTTAAACTCCTTAAGTGTTTTACTAACCCTTATCCCTGACCTGTCTTGGGCAGAAAATGCTGTGGTTACTTAGCAACTCTGCTGGAGGAGAAGGCACTGTTCCCAGTTGCAGAGTTAATGCTGAAGTTAATTTGGCATTAAATCAGAAATTGAAATTCTTTCTTAGGTATGAAGAATTTGAGAGACCTTTCACTGCATTTATTTTCTAAATGCAGGGTGAGTTTTCTGAAAAAAATTACAAGAAAATTAGCTAACTTGTTTGATAAAATTATTTCAAGGTTCTTTATCTAAAAACATGTAGTTCATTCTGAGCTAGTATTTCTACCATGCTAATTTTTTTTTCCTCTGATGGAAATGTTATCAATTAATTTATACTGAAAAATGATTCAGCAGATCTTGAAGTAGGATATATAATGTCTTTGGGTAATTCTGAACTATTGGTCACACGGTTTGATGTTGTTCACATTGCTTAAGGCCTTAATCCACCTCCCAACATAGAGAGTTTTAAAGTGCCATTTGAGATGCCAGAGGGGTCTGAGACATCCGCTCGAATCTGACAGGTATGACACAGGAGACAGCGGCGATCCAGGCTCATCTTTAACTGAGGGAGACCAAGGAGATACCCCAGGGGGGTCTCAGATGGCACTAGGTGTTTACATTTGACCCTGAGAAGGTTAGAAGAGCTGTCTCCATTTCTAGCTGAAGGAATAAGGTTTCTTACCTGCACATTTTTCACCACCTGTATTTCCAGCTTTAGGTACCTATGTTAAATGCTTAAAGCTAAACAGTACAAATGCCCTTTGCCTGCTGTTAGTGTTTCATTTCATTCTAATGTGATTTCAGCATCCAATCTCTCAGTTTACTAGCATTGGAAAGAAGTATAATGTCATTTGGGATATCTGCACATCTTCACTTTGCAAAACATTAGCTTCTAAAACTCATTTACAACAGTGAGTACCAAAATTAGGTTAAAATGTGTGTAGCTGTTAAGAATAATAAAACAAGATTCTTGCTCTGGTTGGTGATTATACACGATAAAACTGTGGCTGGTGGCTTGGTCTGCTAGCATCTGTCTGAGTATACGTTTGGAAAAAAAAGTATAGAGGTTGCAGCCTGGAATAATAAGCAAATGTTGGAGACAGTCAGGTTTTCTGGGGTTACGGGTTTCATAACCAAAAGAACCCATCCCACTTTCTTCTGTCTTCTCCATCAGTGATCACGTGGCCTGTAGTCATATAACCTTCAAAAGATTCCTGCTCTTTCAGGGCAGCTGCGGTCTCCTAGAGCTCCTTAGGCATCAAGTTAATGTAGACTAAGAAATGAAGCAGAGGTGAAACCCCCAAACCTTTTCTGAGCCAACAGAGAGGAAAAAAAGAGCTATGAGCAAAAGAAAGCAAGGGGTCAGAATAGCTCAGGGAAACTCCTGCTATTATCTGAGAAGCATTTGCTTCTTGATCCAGGTGAAGTTTTCTTCTTCAGACTAGTAAGCAGTAGTCAGAACTGCACAATCATAACAAGAGCCAGTTTGTTTAATGTTAAATATCGTCTTCATTAGTTACCTAATAAAAATATTTTGTGTACACTGTGCTTGTAAATGAAGGATTTTAAATTAAAAATTCAGAAAAGTATTTGTGATACAGGTAACTACCCTACTTTATTTTATTCTTTTAAGAGTAGGGTTATTTTAGAAGAATTCTGTGTTATTACCCTGCTCTACTGTATAGTGTTATTTTTCTTCAAGTGACTTTTGAAGTCATTTCTGGGAGAGACGTACAGGTCATTTACAGAGGAGAATAGTTTTTAAAATACTGTTATTGGAACTTGCTTTTGTAAGATGTTCAGGTATATAAATTAATGAGGTGGTGTGGAGATTTTTTTTTTTACAGTAATCTCAAAATTATCTTCCTTTAAAAAAAACACCAAACCCAACTAAAGCTACTTATATTTAATTTGATGTTTTCCAACTGTTCTGCTTATGGTTCACGGTTTTTTAGAGGCTGGTTTTAAAAGTTCCTTGTAAAAATGATTTATTCAACTTTCACAGAATGTAGAAATAGACTTAATGGAGAAATTGAAGAAATAGTGGGAAGGGGAACTACCTCAGCTCCCTATGATGATGAATTTGAAGTTTTAGTCCTTCTAAATGAATCTTCACAACCATTAAGTGGTCCTTTTTGTGTGGTTTTGACTCATTTTTGCTGTAAAGCCACAAACTATTTATTTTTATTACACAATTGTGTCACTGTAATAGAAGGAGAATGAATTTCGATCTGCCATATGCAATTTCAGCCAAAAAGTGATGGAAATATTAAGAGCATCGATACTAGTTTTCTCATTTTTGCTAATAGCAGTATTAAGCCATTTTTATTTTACTGAGCAGCAGAATGGCTGCCAGCTGTCAGAGTAGGATGGGCAACAGTCAAATGTGGTTTATTTAAATGGAGGGTGTCTGCCTGGCAAAAGTTTGCGTAAATGTTAGCGAGCCATTTTCTGTGTCTGTCTGGCTTCAGAAACTCCCAGGTCACTCTGGACTAAATGGAAGACATTTAGCAACCTATTAAATTTTTGTGGGAAGCAACAGTCTAGTGCATCAAAAAACGTTCCTTGTCTGCCTGACACACATACTTTAGTCAATGGAAGGAGATGAACAATCAGAAGAAATTGTTCACCCCCTTCAGCCAACGTTACAATACACTGCATTTCCTACAGTGCTATACCATAATGAAGTTGCACAACTTCATTGCTGGCTGTTAAGTGATAACCAGCCCCTGGAACTGTGTTCCTCCCTGGGGGGCCACAGGTGAGAAGGCTGGAGGAAAGGGAAAAACAGAGTGTGATATACCTCCTTCTCTGTCTTTGTTGTGGTATATTTCTGACATACTTTTGATTCGTGCTGTTTTGTCATTTATGAAGGTATTATCATGTGTATTGCGTCCTTGATTCATTTTTCGTTGACTAAAGCTGACCATTCTGAAGGTCACAGGTTAATACATCTCATCAGGATGGCTTAATACCTAGCTTAAAAAGGTAAATTGAAGATGACTTATGTAAAGTTACATACATGTCTTCTAGTATGTGCAATATATTGTCTCTAGCGTAAAAAGTATTTGATGACAGCTTATCTACAGCTACAGAACTAGAACTGCTACAAGATCAGGCAATGACCAGCAGGACGTAGTGAGGTCAGCGCTGCCTGCATGAGAGTAAGCGTCTGAGTGGCGACTACATTCAGAGCTATACGTAAATGCTAGTAGTGAGATGACCAGCAAACTTCATGTAAAGTTCACTGAGCTGCCTTTTAAAAACTGAAACCCCACCCTTATTTTTCCAGTAATAAAAATGTAAAGTGCCAGCACCTTTTACAGTGGATGGAAGCTTCAGCTTGTGTTGACTGTCTTAGTCCCATGTTGATTAAAGATCCTGTCTGCAGTCTTCTGTAACTATTGTTTAAGAAATTTTATGTCTTTGTGTTCAGGATAGTTACAAGTCCCTTTGGTTTTAGGTGGTCATCTCAAAATTACCTTTTTCTCCATGAGCAAGGAAATAATTGCTCTTCTATTTCATAAATGACTGTCCAACAACACATGTATTCTGTGCCTGTGCAATTTAGAAATTACTGAATTTCAGGAAACAGATTCTGTAAATTAAAATGTACCCTAATTAGGTTAGGGATACTGGTACCATGTTGAGTCTTCAACTACATTATTAAGAATTTACATTACATGTGTCTCTGCAAGAAGACAGAAAAAAAAAAAGAAAAGAAAAAAAGGAGAAGGAAGGGATGAGATTTAGTTTTACTGTTTCCCAAGCTGAGGCAGTTGGCCCATAAAGTGAACAATGGAAATCCAGCACTGGATGATTTTTATTGAAAGCTCTCCCTCAATACATTCTTTTAAAGCCAAGAAACAGACCTGTGATACAAGCAGCTGCTGAACCCATCCCTATTCTGTGTCCTTCCAGGCGGTCTCAATGAATGGCCTGAGGTTTGAGTAATCCACAGCACCCTAATAACCACTTATTGCTATAAAAAAAATGTAAAAGTGCATGAAAGTCTAGGTTTGGTGTGGAATGTAGTGTTAGCATAGTGTTGGGCAAAATTCATGCTTTGGAAAATGAGTTTTGATAAGGGCAGTTATCTAGGCTTATTGTAGAGTTCATTTTATTTCATCTGCCGCATTTTCAACATGATTACTTTGCTCCTCCCTAACCAAATTGATATTGTCCCCTTCTCTCCTGCCTAAGCTCTCTGCCCTCTCCACCCAAGCCACATTCAGCCTTTCCCTCTTTCATCTGACTTTTGACTGCTCTGGGCCTGGGTGGCAACACCTATGGTCTCTTCTAGAAATAAATAGCTGTTTCTTACTCATACGCTTTGTAATACCGTGATTTACTTTGTTCTATTAATATTGCAAAAACAGGTTAATCAGATCCTATTTCAGATATGAACCTGAAGTCCATTAACACAAGTTAACACTGAACTTGACTTGGTGCTTTAAAAAGTGGGAATGGCATAAATATCTATATTTCTGCCCATTAGCAAATGTAGTCTTTTTGTGTGTGTGTGTTGACAAGAATGTTATGAATTTTAAATTGCAAGACAAATTGTATTATTATTCATTCATACTAGCGGGAGCAGAGTCTCGTGTGCCTAGAGTTCGAAAAATGTGAGAAGAAAGTTATCTGTTGTACAATACTATGAATGAAATATGTTGAAAAAGTTCATTGGAAGAGCAGCATTCAAACTCTGAGTGATAAATGCTTTTCTTTGTTATCTCCAAAGCGTGGTTGTGAGGACCTCAGGTAACTGTGTGAAATGAGTGGTTGTGGATAGTCTGCCTTGTTCCCTGCTGGTGGCAGATCCCAGAGCCTACCTTCATGACTACTCAGAGTTATTAACTCGCTTACCAACCCATCTTAGTGCCAGAGAAAGCTGACGACGCCACTTTCAGACTGGAAATGGCTTGCAACTTCTTTGAGGCTGTATCCTATTATAGCTAGCAGTCAAGTGCTGCCGCTGGGTCAAGTGGTTGAAAGCTGGTGTGCAGCTCTGCAGGCTGTGCACGCTAGGAGCATTACTGGTCTGGTAGCCAGTCACATGCGTGTGGCTGACATCTCTTTTGTTTCTTTCCTTTCTGCCTTCTAGCTGCAGTATTGAAATACGAGAACAACGTTATGAATATCAGACAGTTCAACTGCTCCCCTCATCCATACTGGCTTCCAAACTTCATGGATGTGTTTACCTGGTCCTTGCCATTTGTGGGTGAGAAAGGTATGTAAATAGGCTCTGTTCATAGAAACTGCTAAATGGTTTCTTAGTCACTGTGCATGCGGCCTCATTTATTTGAAATGGCAGTTTAATTTGAAAACAGATGACTTGCTTTCAAGGACAA
Source organism: Ciconia boyciana (assembly GCF_034638445.1). Lineage (NCBI taxonomy): Eukaryota > Metazoa > Chordata > Aves > Ciconiiformes > Ciconiidae > Ciconia > Ciconia boyciana. The sequence goes on along the minus strand of NC_132938.1, from coordinate 56,406,034 downwards.
ATTTCAAGAAACAGGCCTCAAAGGGGTAAGCAATTACCAATGGTTAATCACACTTCTCATAAGTGTTTATAATTTCCACTCTTTTAGGCTATGATGCCATTATGTTTCTGCTGTAGGAAGAGATTTTATGGCATTGCAGGCCTGAGGTGCATTCACTGAATAAAATTCTTATTAGTTGTTCCTTTAGAAGCTCTTGGGCATTCCCTTGGATATTGCTTACTGCTCAAGGGACATCACAACAGACTTTACTACATCATGGTTACATCCTTACCCAGCTGACCTTTCTGATAAGATGATGATGGGTTGCTTTTTTACCAGCAAACACAGAGCTGGTGATGCTTAGACCCAGTTCCTGGAGAGGGATGGCAGGAAGAAGTAAAACCTGCTCCTCAGCCCCTTCTCTGCCCAGGGTGTATGGTGCCTCATCGCTGGCAGGAAGACTCTAAAGAACATAAATGATGTTTTATTGAAACACGATGCTCTTGATGTTGCCTGAAGACAACTTCATGCTATGAGTGGCAAGCACACAAAAGGCATGAAAACACTTTGGTCTAACATATTAAATGAATACATAATGCAAACTACTTAAACCCCAAGTCATTTTATTCAGGGCCTGAGATGAAGCTTGCTTTGATCTGTCCATTATAGTATATTGCTGCAACAGCAATTACTGCCAGAAAACTATAATAAACTCTTAAAAGCTGCTTGGAATAACAGTTCTCTCTTAATAGGCAACTGGAAATACAGCCAGCTGTGGCTCTTACCTGCAGTCATGACCGGCTTTGTTTTCAGCTACTCTTTTGTACTAGGAAAGCTGCTGGTGAGACGCCTGAGGTCTCTGTGAACAAAGCAGATAGACAATAAAATAGGGATTAACAAAGAATAGACAGCTGTTTCCACTAATGGAGACATTACATAATCCATGCTGACGCGTGTTGCAGACTCTTGTGAAGCAGATAAAACGCTTTCATTTTCTTCAGCTGTAAACCCAGCCAGGCCATTTTTAGGATGGGCCTGTTCTCTATACACATTGCGGTTCTGTAAGATGCTCTGTAAGGTCATTTTTCTAGAGATTTCCCATCAGTGGCCTCCTCAGGTGAGGCTGCAGGATGCACAGCCAGATTTGTTGAGGTTCTGAGACCGTGAACACTCCTTCATCTTTTTTCTTCAGTTTTGTTGTTTGTTCCCCCCCCCCTCCTTCATGTCTTCCCAGTGGTCACTCTACCAATTGCTTGGAACTTTTAGAGCCCCAAGAAGTGAAATCAGTGTTTTCCCTTTCTTTGCAAAACAAAACTCATGGATGTAAGAGTTGATGTTCTGCACAGCTTTTTATTTATTTCCTTTTTTTTAATAGATTTTTTCCTTAAAGGCCAACCAAGGTAGGAAGCTGTTAGTTTTGCTGGTGGTTGATAATGTGGAAGGTCTTTCCACTAATCCTGTCAAAGGAAAATATTAAATCCTTCACTAAGGTAGGAAAAATATAGCTGTGTCCCACCCTTCTAATGTGCTAAGCCATCATACTTGTCACAGAAGAGGATTTTAATAACCACTTGATTAAAAAATTTAAACTTTCAACCTGTGTAGCTAGTGCAAGGCTAGACGTGCCTGGTAACCCTTTTAATGATGCTTACTACATGTAGATGTAGTGGAGTTCTTCTCAATCTGCTAATGATTTCACATTTTACCTTGTAACTTTGGCTTTTTTGATCTCTAAATTCCATTTCCTTGGTTGTGATTTTTGCTGGGGTTTTTTTTTTGTCTGTTCTTACTCTGTGCACTCTCTGGTTAGTGTCTCACTGTTGCCTTTCCAGAAAGAGCTGGGATCAGATTAGGGGTAGCCTGAGGCTGACCCTTCCGTGCCCGAGTTGCAAAGCAAGCAAGCTGAATATATTCTGAATTCACCAATGTTTCTATTGAATATAGAATAGTTCCAGCTGGAAGGGACCTACAACGATCATCTAGTCTATTTGTCCTGGATTTCAAGAGATGCTGCCCCTTTGTAGACGTCTTACAAGGGTTAATGTTTTGTTGCACTGAAAGTACAGTGTCCAAAAACTTGATAAATAAATAAATATTCTGTGATCCTTCTTGCTGTAACGTCTTCAATTGAAATGTTGTTCCATTTGCTAAGCAGGGAACTCAAATCCTACTGCAATGTAGCAGCAAGAGGAGAGAGGTGGGTTCTGCTGTCCAAGTTGAGTGAAAGGCAAAAATGTATTGAGGGGGAGAAAACAAAAGTTACCTAGTTCATTGACAATTGCAAAAAGAGAGATTGTAAACACGTTATTTTTTTAAGGTCTGTTTGTTGTGGTGTTCGGTATGTTTGGAACAATTTTTATGGAAACCTGTACTTTTTATTAACTACACAAGACACCTCAAGCTTATATTACTACATCCATAAAACAAGGTCCATGTTGTTTAAAAAGTGGGTGCCATTTCTGTACTAAATTTTCATTAACACTGCTACAGCTAGAGTTTACTCTCTGACAGATGAGGGAAGCTTAATATCAACATTTTGCATTTGTTTTCCATTTTAGTGACAGAGATGCTGGTAAACGTGCTGAACATCTGCTCAGATGATGAACTGGGGACAGAGGAAGATGGATTTGATGGTAAGAGCCTCCTGCCCTTGGTTGAGATGGTTTGCCTTGAAACTACTTTAAAAGTTTGTTTACTAACCCTGGGGTAATTTTCTGGGTCCCGTTTAAGTTCTGTGCCACTAAAAGCAACTGTTGTGCTAGACTCCAGTGGATTTGCTTACTGCATGCTTTGAAAAGAATTAATGGAACTCCTGTCCTTGTTCTAACCCTCTCCTTGGTCTCACTCTCTTGGTTAAAAAAAAAAAAAAAGTATTTTCCTCCATGAAATCTGGATTGTGTGGTCATGAAGGGGTCAGATGTTGATTTTATGTGTAAGATCCCAGGGATTCCCATAGGAAGTTTAATTATATCAATGAAATAATATTCCTACAATGAAATAAGCTTCTTGCAGAGCTCCTTCCAAAATGTTGGTACCGCAACTTGTACTGCTGGTACTTGAAATATTTCATTAGTTGCCTCTTTTAATGGACTTGTGTATCTAAAAGGCTTTAAGGAGCGATATAATCAATAAAAATAAACATGCAAACACAGATAGAGAATGTCCTGACCTGACATTTCTGCTAAGAAGAGAGGAATGGTCGCTTCTGTTGTCACTTGGGTTGGAGTTTATATGATGATAATTTGCCTTGTACCTGTTGGTTTGACTGTGAAGGATACTTTATATCTTGGAATTTGGGGATTCTTAGAAGTCAATTTATTTTATTAGACATTATTTTCTGTAAGGCTGTGCAAGAGTAAATTGCAGCTCTCCAGAATGTCCCATCTCAATTGAGCAAAACTGAAAAAAATCCTACGCATCCCTAATATTCTTACTAGGAATGCTTTCAGTGTTTTAAAAAAAAAATAATCTAGGAAAAGAACAGAAATATTAAAAAATTAAAACAGAACCTGGAAAAATCTAGCACTACCAAATGTTCTCAAGATGTTTGTAGGTAGAATGAATGAACAGGGAGAATGAAGAACTTTCAAGTAAGACAAATATTTAGTGAAGTTGTAATTAATAATTAAACATCTCTCTCAAAGTCTTTATTTTTAGTCTTTGGAAGAAAAAGCTAGATCATGGGTTTTGACAAATGTTTCTTTTGTAAGGGAGAAGAAGGGTATGGATGATAGTGCTTTGCTTTTACTCTGAAAAGCCAAATGGAATTCCCTGTTCTGCATCTGCCGCAGAGTGTGGACGTGAACAATTATCTTGCAGGACTTGGGACAAAGACTGAATTTATTGAAACCAGTAATCAGTGGAGAGAAGAAAACACCTGTTTGAATATTGTGCCCAATTTTTTTCTCATGAAATTTAAATAAGTAGCTACTGTGTAATTAAAGCAGCGTGTGAAACAGCACAGAGGCATACAATGAGTAAAAACTGTGTCAAATTAAATACAGTAGCAAGAAAACCATGTGCCTAAAATCCTTGGCTCAAGAAAGCACTTAAGCGCAGGCTGAAATCCCACTGAATGCAATGCCAAAGCAAAGGCTTTATGGGAAGGGTTTTTAAATCAATTCAGCATTGGCCTAATACCTTCTTTTAAAGTTGTACTATAAACTTCCATTGAGCATAGACAGGCCAATGCCTATAGTCCTTTTCTAAAATTTTACTGCGTCAGTGTTCCCATGCCTAAGTTACAGTTCAGCAGCACGTTTGCAAAAGCAGAGTCACAAATGACGAGGCGTTAGGGGTCTGGGGACAGCAGCCCTCTCCAGCTGCAGGAGGTCTCTCCATCTACTGTGTTTCTTCCAGGAGGAGGGTGAACCCCCCCGGCTCCCTGGGAGTTTTACCACCACACTCCTGCAGACGTGGAGTTTACAGCATTGCAGGTGTCTAAGCAGGGAGGCAGGCTGAAATCCTCTGGGCTTGCATGTGTGTGTACTGCATAACGATATCTAACAGCGTTAAAACTTCCAGATGAGGAATAATTAAACCATTCCTGGTACTTTAATGCTAATACTGTTGTCTAAATCTCTTTTCAGATTTTTTCTGTATGAATGCTTTCTCTGTGTAAAACATTATGTTAAGGAAGATATTAGAAATGTCATCTCCTTTAGCATGTGTAGTTAAAAGCAGAGCTGGCATATGTTCATGTCTGCTTTCCCGGATAATCCCCCTAGAGCTGTAAAATGGGATCTGTGGCGCTGGTGCTGCAGCTTGCTGTGGGTGCACGCTGGTACCTCCAGCCCACTGGAAGCGGTGGGCTCGTGAGGATCATACACATGGAAGAGACTCTGAAGGATCCAGATATAAAAGTAAATTTGAGGGTTGATTTAAATTTAAATAGAGGCTGATATCTTTAATGATTTCCTGGTATGTTCTGATTTATTATCTGTACAAGAAAGGAAAATCCTCCTTCTCTCAGAGATAGTTGAGTTCCCTCTCTTTTCCTATTTTTTTCCCTTAGAGCCTTGCCTTTTGGGGGAGAAACTACAAGATGAATTTCATTTGTGTTCTTGATGAAACGGACTGGAATGATTATCAGCTTAAAACTGTTTCTATAAGGGCTGTATATTGACAGTCTTGTAGTGGTTCAACCTTTCCACTATTCTTCAATAATTTCTGCCCAGCTTCCTTGGAGGACTGCAGGAGTACAGTCCTATTTGCCCACTGACATTTTTCTTTAGCAGTATTTCCCATAGAAGGAAATGCCTGATATCTGCAACAGCAGATGCATTTTGTTTGATGGAATGATTCTTTAAAATCATTGCTTATTTTTGCATCATCAGTAGCTTTCAGGGCTCGCTGCTGATTTCCTTTCTCTCCTTGCAGTTTGAACATGCCCTGACCTGGGTTCCCACATGTAATGAGAATGATCCATCACTATGGTTTGCACTGATCGTTCATTTGTTATCTTCTTTTACACTTTCTTGCCCTCTGCCTTCCCCTCTCACTTCCCCCTTCAAAACAAAGCCCCATCAGTATTGCCTGACCTCACTGCATGGTGTTCTTGTGAGCCATTATTATTATTATTATTATTATTATTATTATTATTATTATTATTATTTCTGAGTCATGCATGTTGCATCTAGCCATGAGCAGGATGCTGAACAGCATGTATTCCCTTTTTTTTTTCCCCCCTCCTTTTTGCTTAAGGAGACACATCATGGGGATCTGATCAATTTGTTGTAGGCAGTTTCTGCGTATGCTTAGTGGGAGAAAGCCTAAATAGCAATCATAGTGCCCTTTAGCCCATATCTCCCTGCTGGCCTGTATTGGCCTTTTGATTTCACTTGCTTTAAAAATGACAGGAGATGATAGGTCAAGTTTTCTTATCTCTGATAGTTTCCTCTTGGTGTACTTTCTCTTCCCTGTTTGCTACGGTAGTTGCAATATAATCTGATCCAGCAAAAATGTCTTGAGTGCACGTTAGCTCATGTGCTGTATGGTTTGTGCATCAAACATATCGCTTAGCAACAGGAGCTGCAAATCCTTCTACCCAGCCAGCATATAGTCAGAGTTCTGTTTTATTTTAATTAGTAACATTTCTGGCCTCATGCATTTGATTGAAAAACTAAGCTGCTAATTAAAAGGGTGCAATAATGTAATAGACAACTTGACACAAACGCACTGCTTGCTTTGTATCCATCTCTATCATGGGTTGGCATAAAGACACTCCTAAATTACCTGCATTAATTTTTGTATTGCCTTCAACATTGTAGCTCACAGCCTTCTCATGGAAAAGCTGCTGTCACAGTGCTAGCTGCAGCATTTATTCCTTGGTTGGAATACAGCTTTCCCGGTACAGTGCTGTAGTCTGAGCCTAAAGAGAATTACCAAGTCAAAAGTCTCCTGCTGATCAAACCCTGGTTCTGCTGTGAACAGTGGCATATTAAATTTGCCACAGCTCTTCAGTGCAATAAACTGCAGCTGGGGAAAGCTCTGCACCAACTAACACAGAGAATGATTGAGCAAAAGCAAAGGCCTCATCATTAAGTCTCAGTTACTTACCAATGCCTTGATAAGGGTGTTCATGATACTACCTGGGCAGATGAGAAAGTCTTAGCTTTTCAGTGAGTTAATTTTTAACTAGGAGAGAAATAGAGGGGTTTTTCCACTGGTTTGTGTTTGTTCTTCCTCCAAACCAGCAAGGTTGGATCTTTTTATTTAGTTATTCATTCATTTATTTGGCCATGTATGGTTATTTCCATGCCCACTGAATTTTTTGTGTGAGCCATAGTATGGCACATTGGTGTGCTCTGACTCTGAACCGACCTAGCAGCGGGCATTAGATAACCAGTGCCCCCAAAACACGTGTCATGGTGCAGTTGTGCCTGGGCACTGAGTGCTGCACTTGTCTTGCTCTCAAACATAGTTGATTTTAAAATGCAATACCTTGTACCATGATGGTGTTTGGATTTGATAACTGTAAGCTGCTGGACCATTTGAAGGAATGCATGCGTGCAGTAGATAGCACAGATTTTGGTAGAAGCAGCAGACATGTCTATATGATAGTAAGCTATTCTTTCAGATATCAGACGTAAATAAACTGGAAGAATTGGCTTGATTCCTCTAGGAAAAGAGGTGTCATCAGGCAGGCACACCCCAAATAAACTGGGGGGTGCTGCTTTTGAGAAGTGATTGAGCCTTATCAAAGCAGCTGCAATAATGTAGGAGAAAGTATGTGTTCAAGGGGTGGTAACACTGAGGCTAAGCTTCGCGGCTGATCTTCTGCCTGCATGTTGCTTTCCTGCAAAACCTACTAACAAGGCTTTAAGCTGAAAGGGTTTTTTATTTTTTTCCCCATCGTTCTCAATCTGTTTCTTTCCTTTTAGATGTTCCCTGCCTAATTTGTTTCTTTTCTGTTTTTCAGACTTTACTTAAACATTGCGTTTCCATTGATGTTGTCAAATGTTCTGTATTATTTTTTTATTTTCATTCTACAAACATCACTGATCTTTTTCTTTCCCCCCCTTTGGAATTCATAAGAAGATCCCATTTATGCACAGAAGAAAGGTATTCAATAAGTTGGAAGGCTTAAGTTTCATTCATTTTCCTAGTGCTTAATTAGATAATATATCATATATTAGGATACCAGTGAGAGATTTGGGTTTGGCTTTTTTACTGAGTATTGTTTTCTATCTGTTCAATCCCGTATCTCGGAATATTTTCAGAATTTATAGTCTTTTTTTCATTGTTCTGCTTCTTAATCTGAAGGTCTAAATTACATTTCACATAAGTCCTACATATCCAGCTTGCAAGCTCTGTGTTTGGATGCTACAAATCCGAAATCTGGTAGAACTTGTTAAATTACTGAAGATTCAAAGCTTTTATTCTACCTCCCAAATAATTTTTCCACTCCAATTTTAAACTTGGCTGTGTTCATGATTTTTTTTTAAGTTCCTTCATGCAAATACGGTTTGTTTAGATATTGAAAGAAAAGTAAAAACTTAAGAGGATATCAGGCAGTGTTTGCAAAGGCTAAAATTAACCCTTTTACCCATAGCCAGTTCTCAGGTTATAACCCATTTACTTTCACCTAAGTGTATGCTTAAGTGTAGCTGAAGTAATTCGTAAGGATTTGCAGTAATAGTGAATGTCAGAATATTAAACTGGAGTATTCACACTTGAAATGTGAGTCTAAGATTTATGTATAAATAGTTAGGGAATCCAAATACTATATCAGGTTAGTAGTATTCAGTCAAAACTAACAGGGCAATAAAACATTGTGAATATCAGGTGCATTATTTAGCAAATAACATTTTAAAAAAACAATAGGATAAATAGAATATTCTCTGTTTACCAAATATTGGTAATGATTTTAAGTCCTTTTCACAGATCTATTACAAATTAGGAAATTCAGTGGAGACCAAAATCTTTTCAGTGTATTTTTTAGTAACCTTTTATGTGTATTGATGAGAAACAAAATAGTCCCTTTAAGCCTTTTGTGTTTTATGATTAAGTATTTTTTTCCATTCTTATTTTATATTAAGTGTAAGGCATTGTATTTCACTTTGTTCATAAATTTTGTCAGTTCTTAACTCTTCTGGAAGTTCAACAGTGACTGAAAAAGTCAAATATACTTAAGATCTACTAGAACAGTGTGGGTTTGTAATAAACAAGTAGGGAGAGTGAAACTTGGAGAAAAAAAGACAAATTGTGTTTAAGTGCTTTCAGGGTAAGAAAGGATGAAAACCATGTCTCGTGCATCTTGAGAGTACAATTCAGAGAGATCGTAGTAACCGAGGCAGGAATGTACCCCCTCTATTTCTTGAAGAACCCAACTGAATCATTGCTGTTTAATTTAAATTTTTCATTAAACTGTTACGAATATATTATATTTAATTCAGTTCCAGCTGAATTACAGCTGTTTCTCCCACTCTTTATTGTCTAGAATTAGACATTTATGAATAAGACTTTATATCTTTATATTTTTATCTTTATATTTTAAATATCTTTTATTATATTTTTGTCTTTATATGTGGGAGATTTGAAAGCCATCATTCTGAGCATAGTTTCTTTCAGTTTGAACTTCAAGATACAGGCTCACAATTTCAAGATAGTCTAGGAGAACAGTTAGAAATGCCTGGAAATAATGCATTTAATAGCTACCCCAAAAGATGGATGCATACAAAAGTAGCATGCATGATTGTAAGACATCTAGTTTACGCTCCTCAGCAGACGTATGAACATATGCCGGTATGTAAGCATACAGTTATCAACATTTGAGCCTGCAGATTGTGATAGCTGTGGGCACGTAAGAGGTGGCTCATGTGGACCCGTTTGTACATGGGCTGGTCAGGGACACACGACCCCACAAGCAGCTCTGCAGGATTCCCTGTGCACGGCTATCGAGCTCCCACTTTATCAAACTCACCCCTTGCAACTGTTTGGGGTTAAACTTGATCTTGACCACAAGGTTAAAAGTTGCAGTGAGATTGATCCTGAGTTTTTATGTCATTATCTGTGATATTTCTTCCTACAGTTACTTAGCTTTCTTTTGAACAGCTCTAGGATTTGTGAGTTGAGTTTGTTTTCAGTTTTGAAAGTTTTTTTGCAAAGGATGGCTATTCATTTTGAAATTCAAGCACAGGAAAAAAATGTACATCCTTTTTACCTCTTCTAAAATGCCAGGGTATCAGCCAGGCCACCTAGTCATCTAGTAAATAACATGAAGCAATGCTTGTGTTTCCAGCTGTAGTCTCAAAGTGTTACGAGTTTAATTGTAATCGAGAAATCTGCAGTAGGAAAGGTGACAGTACCTGATAGTAGAGCCACGGGGCTGCCATCAGCAGAGATGTGTGGAGAAAACTGAAACTGAGAATTATCGCAGAGTCGGCTCTGAGAAGTACCCAGCAAATCTCCTGTGTGGCAGCGCTGGACCTCTCCAGTACTGCCCAGAGCAGTCAGGACCGCGCAGAGGAGGAGCAGTGTGTGAAACGCTGGTGCCACTGAAGCAGATGGGACTTTTGCTGTTGAGTTCAGCGTTTCGTTATGAGCCTGTTTGGCTGAAGTCACTTTGTGCTCATAATACAGTGAAGGAAGGTCTGCATGGCAAGGCCCCGTGCCTGTCTTCTGCAGCTTTTCACCTTTTGCATCCATCACCCACATTTGGCAACCCCTTGGTCCTCTGCTCCGTGCTCTGCTGCTGCCTTGGCTCCCTGGGACTGTTCCCTCTGCTGCCATAACAGACTCCCTCATTTTTGGCCCTTTCTGCTATTTGAGCTTCCGTGATAGACTCTACTTTATAAAATGGATCGAAGTGCTAGGAAGTGAAAATAGAAATTTTCATTTTTGTCCTTGGATTCTGGAGCAGCAAAGAAGGAAGCCTTATCTTGATGTAGTGGTTTTCAGATTGCACTCTTGAACCTCCGAGGCAGGAGTTGCCAGGCAGCATCCATATGAGCCAAGCTTACCTTTCATTCAGAAACCTTTGGGAGAAATCTTCGTGATGTATGTGGTTATGATTGTGATAATTAAGTGAAACTGGTTTATTTAGTATAACATGGCATTTTCTTGGGGACGTGGAGGGTCCTTATTAAAAGAAATTCCTGGTTCTGATAACTTAGTACCATTTGCTTTTCCCATTCATGTGTTTCTCTCTTGGATGCACAGATAATATTCTAGGTTTTGATTATATCCAAGTAACAAGTACACTTGCAAACTTAGGTGAACTGTAGTCTCTGTTCCAGCATATGTTTTTTGAAGGCAGATTATTGTGTGAGTTCACAAATTTCAAAGTAATTGTAATTTTGAACAGGCCATAGCAGCGATGAGAATAAAGTTGCATCTATGGAACTCTCTTAACCACTGCCAGCCAACACAATCCCTACCATTTCATGCTGGTTTTCAGGACCTTTAGGTTTTATAAACATTTAAATACTTTTTAACTAGGGATGGCAAAACCCTGACTGGACCCTCTTGGCCTTAAGCTTAACCCAATCACTTTTTTTAGAAATTAAGTGAAATGTGATTGTTTTTCACTTAAAATAAGATCATGAAATAGATTTTAACTCCATTGTTTAACTTTAACTTTTTTTTTTAATGGTTTGGGCACTGTTCATGTTGAATATCTTTTTGGCATTTTGACTATTTTCTAAGAAACTTGTTTTTAAAAGAGTGTGGTCTCTGAAAATGTTTTTGAAATGGAAAATAAGCATACGTTGATGCAAAAACATGCAGCTTTAATGTGTAGCAGGAAAAGGATCACATCTCTAAAGGTACTAATAACTAGATTGTTCAAAAGTTATCAGTTGGGCTGTAAATAACAAAAAAAATAGTATTTTCAGTTTTGACTACAAATGTGGCTTAGTTTGGTAAACTGTGGCATCAATATGGTGTTTCTTGTATTTAGAGTTCAGAATAGTGATGTATGGTTTACAGATCCCTGTAACGGTTTTTAATGTATTTTCCATAGGAGCAACAGCTGCTGCTCGAAAGGAGGTTATAAGGAACAAGATAAGAGCAATAGGAAAAATGGCTAGAGTTTTCTCAGTGTTAAGGTAAGGTTTTTTGCTGTTTCAGATTTTTTTTAATGTTAAAGGATATTTTTGAATGATTACTTAGTGCACTCTACTGTTAATCAAACAGCAAATTTGATATTTTAATATACCACCCAACTGAGTTTTACTGGAACCTTTGAAAGATTGTTTTATTTATACAGTATCGCTGTTTATTATGCCTCTGAATAATCTTGCTCAGGCTTTTGCTGAACATAAAACAGAAAAACAAACAAAAGACATCAGCAAAGAAAATTGAAATTAGTCTTTTTTAAGGACGTTTGCTCACCAGGTATACAAATTAACTCTTAGCCACTGCGAGGCAAGAGTTAACTGTGGAGAAAGGGTATGTTCCATGCCATGTCTCATTAAAAGGAAGCCAACTGTCCCACTTTGTCACCCACAGTTGTTGCTACAGCCGTAAGTAAAGATGATTAAAGATGAAAGCATTAGGGTCATTTAACTAAAAATCCAGGAAATCATTGTGCAGACAACAGCAACTCGTTACCTTGGGCTGCACTCCCCAAACACATGAACATGAGTAACTAATTGCTACCCAATGTTTAGAACTCTCCATTTGATGTCTCTAAGCAGAAGAGAAAACATGCTGTACTGTGCTGTGCTGAAGTCTAAATATAGAAAATACAGTTCTCCCTTTCAGCAGAGGGATTTTTTTCTCAGGAAATTGTATGTTGCTCTGCTGTAGTCAGTTTATGGCTATTATGTTAGTGCTAAATCAAGGCATGTTTAAAAAATGTTATTGGTATGATTGTATGATTGGTATAAAAAGAGGAAATAAAATCAGTTACTTGAAGAATACATTCTATTTCAGGTGAAACTCTCAAACGTACTTGATTTGAGACTCTTCTGCAGTGTGCAAGCAGTGGGCAGGTTGTCAGTGGGGCTTCGCATGGACACAGCAGTTCGCCCACGTGTTGCAGATTGCAGCAGCATAGCTTTAAATAGCATACTGAGATGGAGGACTTTGTACCTGGGCTTCCCAAAGTGTTATATGTGAATTACTAGTGATGCACAAGCTACTTCAAAGTGTAACCCATAAAAAGAGAATAGTTGGCATCATGCCTTTTCCCTAAACAAGACAGGGGAACAATCAAATGTTTCCACCTGCTCCTCTGTACCAAGTCTGGCAGAGAGCCTGGAGCTGACATTGCCACCACCTTCATAAAACAGCATGATTATTTTTCTCCAATGATAGTTGAGCAAACAAAGTTTGGAAACCTGGCTTTCTCCCATAACCTTGAACTGCAGCTTCTGGATCCGCTGTATTTTGTTGCAGAGCACCTTTTGAAATACGGGATTAATTTGACAGAAACCTGGAGTTAAAAATACAGAAAACCCTGAAATTGGATGCTCAGCTGATATGTTTGGGGTTTGATAACTTGCAGATGATTGACACCACCTATATGTCAAAGACTTTTTCAAAGGGAACTATGGGGCAGGACCCTTTCAATGGTTTCAGGGATGGAAGAAGGGTACAGCATAATTCTGGCGTGTGCCCTGTTTAAAGTGATATGCATGAGCCTCATAGCTTAGGGTTTTAGCACCACTTGAAACTTTGAGCCCTCTTAAATTATTTCACGAAAATCAACATTTTGAGGCACTGATGGAAATCAGTCTTGATCATTCCCTGAAAAGCGGTCAAATTCATCTCAGAGTTGTTCATGAGACAATTTTTTACCCCTACCACATGCATCCCAACATCTCCAGAAGACCAGAATGGACTGTATCCGGTAGAGAAGCCAGTGGTTCACTCACTGAAGCTGCTGAGCCTTCTACAGTTCTTGGTTACTGATGGACCTTCAAACTTTGCAGGAAGGACTGAAGATGAAGAGTATATTTCTTCTCACTTAGCTTTAACCAGCAAATTCAGAGCATCCTTACTGTGGTCAGAGGCGTAGTCAGCAAATAAACAGGTACCTCCAATGGGCAGTTTTGCTACCAGTCTTCCAGGGGGATGAGTGACGTTTCATCGCAGCTACCATTGCCCCCCTGGGAGTCCCTCCTCTTCTCTTTTGCTCAAAAGGTTGATTCTCCTCAGCTAGCTGCCAGGCATCTAGACAGCAAAAATTACACAAGGTCAATCTTGCAAATGCTGTTCCTATAGAAAAGCCTGGGTTATTTTTTCTGTCTTGCCAGCACAATCCACATGTAACACACGAGTGACTGATAATTGTGTGTAACCTCACAAAGGCTGCGGTGGCACCAGCATCTAAACCAGCCTATTTCAGAAACCTTTGAAGTTCCTGTTTGAGTCATTGCTGTTTTATGAAATTTATTTCACTCATTCTTGAAAAGCGTTTCCGAATGATCAGCACCTGATCTGACCACCTGCAAAGGACTCAGTCGACCGTCTCTTCTCTGAGCTGGAGTGGCCACTTTCCTCAAGGATGTAACCTGAATGTAAAACTGAGATCATTTCAGCCACTTTAGTCTCAAAATTAGATATCAAAATAGTGTTGTATTAGTTTCAAAGGTTATAGATCAGAGGTTTATAATTAGGTTTGCTGAGAATAGCCATCATAGAAAGATTGGCTTAAGCTCAGTGGAAGACCTCATGATTCTGTCATTGCCTCTTTCTGACTTTGTTTCTCAAGCCTGACTTTTCTCTGGATATATTTAGACAGGAGGAAGGTAAATAAAATATGTAATCAGTTTATTTTCCTTTTTTAAAAATGGAAGTAAAGGACATCAAATAGAAAATAAGGAACACTGAAGGCTTAAAAAAAATCTCAAAATTTGTGATACAGAGGTTTCTTGGGAATATGAAGTTTAAAGGTAATAAAAAATCCTATGAAGTTGAAGTTAGAAGTGCCACTGAAGTTTAATTAAAAAAAAGAGATGAAATGGACTGAATTGAAAATGCAGATTATGCATTTGCTTGCAGAGGCAAAGAATCGAGAGAAAGCAAAAACTTTGCTGTGTAACTCTTGATGACAAAAATACTGTGTTAATTCTGGAAATATCTGGCTGTTGCATTAGTTCTAATTTCTTAGGAAACTTGCAAGGAAAATGGTCACAATTTGATTTTGACTATTACCCAAAGAAAAGTGTGTACAAGGATAATAATTTTCAAACTAAAAATAGAACTTGAGTATATGGTATATGTAGTAGGTAAACAAGAGTTGTTTGAAATACATGAGTAATTCAGGGCACGTAGGTCTAAAGAAAATTGTAAGTAGTAGAATTGCTGAGAGACAGTTTTGATAGACAAAACCACATTATCCTCAAGTGAATGGGGAACTAAATTCTGTCTTCGTGCTTGCTTTCTCCAGCTTAATGTCATTATATATTTCAAAGTAAAGCACTTCAAAATAGGTTTCTCTTAAAGAATTGGGGTCAATTTTGCTGTTGAGAAAGTGTGTCATCACAGACAGCATTACAGTGCTCATGGAAAGCTGTATTTAATGACTTGTCTGGATAGAGCTGTTGTATTCCTCTTGCCATATATTAAAAACTATATGTATTGGAAGACAGGCAAAACATATTTAGGTTTCCTAAAACGTTTTTCTTGAATCCAGTATCATTTTTAGCATACAAAACTATTAAGAACAGTGCTAGTAAGGGTGGAAGTGCATATTAATTTTAATGAGCTTTTAGCTGCTTTTTTTGAAGTGGCTGATGATCATTAATAAATAATGCACCTGACTGCTAGTGTAGACAAAAGCAAAACAACAATTTTAGTTGATTTCAGACCACACGGTGTAAGACACTGAAATGTATTGTTGGCAATAACTGCTCCTTTGGTGGTCCTCCTATCAGGTTTGTGGTTTTATGTATATATATTCAAACGTATGTCATACGTTCTTTCACAGATGCAGGTTATAGTGTTAACTATAGTGGGAGTCTGTGTATGGTGTGGTGCAAAGGTGAACCACTTACATAGCAGTGAGGGGAACTGCACTGGTGCTGGTGTTATCACTGGATTCAGTCTGTCCTGGTAAGGAGATTGGAGATAACCAAATCATTGCAGGGCAGGTGTAGCTTAAGGTGTCTAAAACGTGTTCCATGTTTAAAAAAAAAAGACAATCATTTACTTTGGGGTTGTTTTTTCCTTCTGCAGAGAAGAGAGTGAAAGTGTGCTGACACTGAAAGGTTTGACTCCAACAGGAATGCTGCCCAGTGGTGTGCTCTCTGGAGGAAAACAAACACTGCAAAGCGGTAAGCATGTTTGCCTGTGTGTGTCATTATGTGTAAAAAAACCAATTGGTTTTCAACTGCAGAACCCAAGAAAAGTAACCGCAGTCTTCTCAGAAAAAAATAAAGGACAGAATAAAACAGGCGGTTTGTTGTACTAGAGCATTTGTGAGCAGTTCATGTAAGGCCACTTCTCAAGACTTATTATGTACCACTGATTTTCAAAGAAAGGCGGGGGGGGAAAGTCCCTGAAAATCAACTGTTCAGAATGGTAGATCAGCATTGCATGTGAAGTGCGCTCTTTCCACAGTTTACAGCATCACTTGGGGTTTTTTTTAAGAGCAGCCTTCAATACACAGAGTAGTGAAGGTTCAGCTTAGATAATGACACTCAAACTCTTATTTTATCTGATTTGTTCTTCCTCATAGAGAATCACCAATGGAAAATAGCTCTAGTATTAGATTTTCTCTCCTAGCAATTCTAGGTGACAGCACGAGAACAATTTCACTCTGATTTAAGCCCAAGTGAAGGGAGGCTCTTACAAACACCACGTTTGCCTTGTACACAAACACAATACAGATTGTCAGTTCAGTTTTATACCAAGTGCTTCTTGTTACAGGAAATCTGTAAGTCTATAGTAGGGCTGCCTTTGATGAAATATTCCTTTTGGAATAAGGAGCTGCAAAGTGTTTAATTTACTCCTGTAAGCTCTGCTTTTTTTCTGTGTGTATTGCTGTAGAGTATATTGCAGGCACACAAAAATGTCTCTTGCTGGTTCTGTTGGCAGTAGATGTAAGAAATAGAAATGCTTTATAACCTTAACACAGTCTCAGCCTCTTGTTTTCCTGTTTCCTTCCTGGAGCATTCTTTCTCTGTATTTTTCCCTTTACTGTCTCTTTTACCTAGAAGTTTCAGGTATACAGTGGTAAACCTTCTTTTCCCCTTTTTTCCATTCCCTTTTTTCTTTTTGATGACTTGTGTGTTATGGACATAGTAACGTTCTGCTTTGAAAATGCTGCAATATGATTCCACAGGATGCCTGTCTTAATGGGGTTGTGGTCTTTACCTAGGCTCTTCTCTGTATAGTTGCTTTACATTTGTCAGAAAATTTGGTCCAAGGAAACTGCTACTGTTGCCCTGGAAAACTATTAGGAATTGAAATGAATTTGAGAAAATTGGCTAAAGTTCTTGTTACAATGGCTAAAAGGAAAATTTCCTCATACTGCAGTATTCTGGCTTAGTAAAACATTACTATACACAAGGCTCTGCATTAGTTAACGCCTAGTACCCCATTCACCAAATAATCTGAAGTTTACATCATTTCTGTTAAGCACACATTCATAGTACCATATGTATTAACAGAAAATGAGTAGTATGTTCTGTTCTGTTGTGGAAGTATACATTTTACTCGTCATTTTTTTCTAACGTGTCAGTGCTGGTTTGGATCTGGTTATTCATTTTAATTTCTCATCCTAGTTATCATTTCCTTTTCTTTTAAGTTTGCATTGATTTCGTTCCTCGATTTTTGCCATCTCTCTTGCTCTGTAGCTTGAGAGGCATAGGCTTACCTTGGTGCATGTGGGTTAGCTCCTGTCATTTCCCCATGCAGCAAGATAATAGTATACATATGTTAGTATTGATCTCAATCCATATTTAACATCCTAACTACAAAAAAAAAAAAATTGTTTGGGTTTTATGGAGGACAAAAAAAGGTTTTACGTAGGGGAAAATAAGACAAAAAAGAAGAGAGGAATTCCTAAAAACTTGGCTTCTTGAGCTATTCTCTAAACCAGAGAAGTTCCTGAAAATCAAAATTTCTTTTTAAATATTTGAGCTGTACCATTGCTATTTGCATCAGCTTCTAAATCTCTGGCTGTAGAAACAAATACATGCCAAAGCTGATGGGTAGAATTCAAATGAAATTACGTCTTTAAGAACAATGAATGGTTTCAAAACAGTGGTAACATGGTATTCATAACACTGCAGCAACCTCCCGTTTACAAACTTTTATCTCTCTGACCAGACTTTGCAATTTTGGAGGTCCAACAGCTTTCAATCTTGTATCTATGTCCATTGATTTAAATAAAATATTAGAAGAATGCTGTTTTCAGAGACTGGGTTGACAAAAAGGATGCTTACAGATGGAGCAGACTGGGCAAGATTGCAAGCAAAGGCAAAGCTGTCTGAGCAAACTCTGTCCCATGCTGTGGGGAGGTTTCTTTTAGTCAGGAGAGAGAAAAAAATAATTCTGAGAAGTTGTATATGTGGCTCTTCTGCCTTGTACTGGCAGCTAATACTTTTCAAGCTGACATTGTAAGTGGTATGAATTTTGTGTGATGGCTTTATGCCATTTTTCGTTCTCTTTTGACAGGGCAAATCGAACTGCTCTTATTCAAAGCTGGGAGAATTATACAATGACCTTTTCGGGTCAGATGTCCAATATGGAAGACATTTTCATTTTGTAGTTCTTTTGAGTCAAAACTACTCAAATGTGTCTTTAAAAACTTTTAGTTTGTGAAACTTCTTCAAAACAAACTATAGCTTAATTCAACCTGCAATTTATTGTTTTTGTGTAAGCATTTCTGTGTGTGTCTGTTTTGCCAAAATCCAGCACTTACAGTAACATTAGTGTTGTAGCTCCTTTGCTATTCACTGACTTGTTCTTAGAGTTAAAATCCTCTGCTCATTTTTCTCATTCGTTTTGCTACCCCTTTCTTCTCTTCAGCTACTGTTGAGGCTATTGAGGCTGATGAAGGTAAATTGGTCAGTCCCCTTTCTGTTGGTGCCACAACAGATAAGGGCTCTGCTGGGTGTATTCATTTTGCTGTAGCTTGTACAGATTGTGTGGGTGTTGGGCTAACAATTGTGGCTCGGTATTAACCAAAATGTAATTGCTTTAAAGGGGAAAATGTTTTTTGGTTGTTTTTTTTTGCCGTTGCTGTTGTTGTGGTTTTTTTCTTTCTGAAAGTTACAATCACGTTGGAATTGCTGTATGTTGAACTAAGCACTGAGTAATGCCACAGGAGGAGATCAGGGGACTTGGATTTCACGGGACATAACTCGGCAGCAGCTCATAAATGCTCTGTGACACATAGCTCAAAAACTGTGCGCTGGAGGCTGGGTCTTGTCTCCGCCTCAAACCATCCTCAGCAATCTCTGGTCGAGGAAAACACACAGCTTTTTGTAAATATTCTCTCTTTTTGTTGTTCTTTTTTTTCCCTTTTTCTTTTTTGCTTCAGTTTGTTTCCTTTCTTTTAGGTCACCAGTAAAAAATTTTTATTGGTCTTTTGTTACAGTTCAGCATGTTTCTGTTTCTCTTTAAAAGTAAAACAACATGAGACATTTGTCTGCAAGATGTCTGCTTCCTCTGGTAGTGGCAGTTTACACACTGGATGTTTACATTAGAGCAACCATTAACACCAGCACCATTTTAGCGATAAATATAAAGTGACTGGCTGCCTCGGAAGATTTCTGAATGTTTAGTATTGAAAACTATGGTGCTTATTGACAGACCTCTAATTTAACCCTTAAGCAATTTTTAACGCTACGGTTAACACCTAAGTAATCACGTATTGCAATGTAGATGTGCGATATTCATTCAGCATTATAAAGTTTTGGAAGAAGAATTTTCAGAATTCCCCTTTAAAACAAAATTCTTCAGTTGTATTTTGTTCTTGCCCCTCTCAAATTTTCTGTGGGTATTTTTTTTTTTTTAGATAATTAAAAAAAAAAAAAAATCTAATGATTGCTGTCCGTTGGTAAGACGTGCCCTTTTGGGCAGTTGAATTTGTTTTTGATTTTTGTAAAGCAGTGAATAAAATTACAGAACAAACAAGTAAGAGAAAATACAACTGCTTTCTAAATAGCAGTGAGTAAGCTGCTATTTATGTTGGAATTATCTATTCCTATCGGCAATCTCTAATCTGCAGTGTGCATTCTCGTTGACAGTTTGGCTGTTTTCTGTGATCTTCTGTGACTGTGTTGTGTTTTAGTATACTCTCAATGTAAACTGCTAATACTCGTTGTCTGACTAGCAACTACAGCAGAGCACCTTCCTCAGTATTACAGACGATAACGTGTCTGCTTGAAATAAGACCAATTGAACGTGCCCCCATTCCAGCAATATGCACCCTTCAAGTTAATTCTTGATTTGCCATCCTCACTAGTTAGACACGGTAACCATAGTCGTAACGACTAGTCTATGTAGACGAAGCTAATGATGGAGAAAATGTTTCGTCCTTTCCCAATTGTCCCTTTACAGTTTGATTCAGGGCCTGATGACACAACTGGGCTGTGCTACTGGCAAGCTCCAGGACACAGCAAGTGTTTCAGCTTCAACGTGGCTATCCATTAAACTATTGCTTTAAGGGATTGGCCTGGGTGCTTGTTAGACATCTTCATTTTTGTGGTAGAAGATAAAGTTAAAAAAAAAAAAAAAACAACCCTTGAAAAACCTCACTGTAGGGCCTGTTCTGTTTTCACTGCTCCATCCCTGCTCACTTGACTAATCACCATTATGTTGTTGTTGTTTTTGAGTTGAAGTATAATACATGTTAAAACCCATGCACTTCACAAAGTTCCAATATAACGTTTGTGAAACTGGCTAAGGAGCTAAATCCTGAGGCAAACAGGATCTATCCATTTTCACAGGAATGGTTGGCAAAAGTATCAGCATGAAAGCGCTTTTCTCGCTCCCCCAAAATGCAAGGAGTGGTCGATTGGTACCAGGGATGTTCTGGGGTTTGGGGTTTGTTCGCTTATTTTTTTTTAACAGAAGTTGCCAGCTTGTCCAGAATCGGGACTGCATATTGGAAGGAGAGCAGGAGTACTTTGGGGTAAAGAGAAGACAAAGGGAGGGAAGGAATATCGAATTTGATCTTTGAAACTCCCCTACAATTTTCTCCCCAGGGAGTTTGCAGTTTCCTGGTACTAACACACCATTTCTGCTCTATGGCATGTTAAGATAGAGGCATAGCAAAAGTGCCAGTTCTGGAAGTGCAGTGCATTGATTTGGTGCAGATAAGAGAAAAACACACAGAAGGCTATGACAAACTATCTGTGGAGCTGTGACCTGCTGTTTGCCTACGGTGCTTTTTTCTCTTTTCCTTTAAATCTAAAGATCTTCAACTCTTCAATTAAAGAGGAAAAAAAAAAATAAAACCCACACTCTACAAATACATTCCCCAGCCTGTGGCTGCCTTCTGAGGTCGATGTGGCCTCATCAATGTCACTGCTGAAGGGCAAATCAAAAGTCCTCAGGTTCAGTTGGAACTTTGGTCCTTTGTCAGTGCGTTTCCAAAGTTAAATTGTATGAATGTGCCAAATGACGATACCCCTGGTCCGTGTTGCACGGCGTTACCACTGTTTGACTCGAGCTGCTTTCTAGAAGTCCAAGGATGTGTTGGGGAGGGTAACGGCCCCGAGCGATCAACAAGCAGCTCGCCTGTGTTGAGAACATAAGGCAACCTGTTGTAGGGTCACCCCAGATCTCCCATAGCTTTAATGTATATCCCGCAAACTGGCCTCACCAGGTCATCACCATCTGTAACTGGCCAGTGCTTTTTCCCCCTGGTCTTTGAAAGTCAAATGGGAGTTTTGCCTGATTAAGGATGTTACGGCGAGGCACGATGTCTTTAAGGCTGTAAGTGATGATGACAAATGCTAACTCCCTGGCTCCCGGCTGTGCCCTGAGCATGGTTCCTAATTGCAAACTGTAGTTTCATGTCAGCTTCTTAGCATTTTAAGCTGAACCCCAGTGGACAACAAAATATTGGAAGTTGATCTTGTTGAAAAAAATAGTTGTGTTGCAAGAGACGGTGGTGGTCTGAACCCCAGCTCTTTCCGAGTACGGTAAGGAGTCGGTCGTGTTGTCAGATCTTCTCATTGCCGCTTTCGCAAAGAAGGACTTTCGCACTCATTGCTAAGTTGGGGGAAAAGCTGCCGAGAGTTTTACTTTGCTAATTTTACTTTTTAATAATCCTTTATTTAGCTATCAAAGGATTTTCACCCCAGCATAAGATCACTAGCTTCGAAGAGGCCAAAGGCTTAGATCGAATTAATGAGCGAATGCCTCCGCGCAGAGACGTGCCATCCGATGCCAACCTTAACTCCATCAACAAGGCAATCTCCACAGAGACTAATGGCACGGACAGCAACGGCAGTAATAGCAGCAATATTCAGTGACCACTGTCTGGGAGGGGGGTTGAGCTGCAGGGCGCGATGGGGTTGCTGCACATCGGCAGTGGGATGTTCTTGCCTCTGATAATAGCTTACTTGCTCTGGGGGCCAGGTGTTGGATTCAGTTTACAAAAATCATCTATGAAGAGATCGTCAACTTTAATTTGGTGGGAGGGGGGGTGGGGGAGAGACACCTCCTTTGGATATGCCTTTAAAATGCTTGTAGAAAAATGAAAGCTCATGCTGGTATATATTGCAAAGTTAGGGGAATGAACATGTTTTCCTACTGCATTGGGAACGTCTAGGTATGTTACTGAAAGGCCTTTTATTATGTTAGTGGACATGAAAACTTTGTTTAATTTCTTACTAACTATTGTACGTTTACAGTTGCAGCACTAAACATGGACAACATCGAAACATTTTTAACAAAATGTACAAACTAAATAAGGACTATTTATTGATAATGTTTTGCTACTCTTGTCAGACAATGGCTATGAAATAAATTAGGCAGTCTTTAAAAATATAGAGAAAAAAAAAGAAAAAAAAAGAATGTTGGGAATTTGTTTAAAATGCCAAAAAAAAAGAGAGAGAGAAAGAGAGAGAGAGAGTGAGAGAGAGAGAGAGAGAGAGACAGTTTAATTTTGTACAGATTATGCTTACCTCAGGTTTCTTTAGTGTGCTTCAATGCCCTTCTTTAAATATAACACTTATCTTACTAATTTGGCAGCAATTATCCTTTTCTTTGTTTAAAAAAAAAACTGGAATAATGATAACATTTATCTTTTTTTGCTGTTTATATTTAGGGGGGTTTGGTTTGGGGGGTTTTCTGGTTTTTTTTGGTAAATCAAGTCTTGGTTGTGGCTTGCTGAATTTAAATATTTATGAGTGGTGCATTTTTAAGTATAGTGAACAAGACACCATATTAAGTGCAGTGAAAAGCATCTATATTCTGTAAAAATCTGCCTATGCATGTTTTTTAAGAAAAAATGGCTGTATAGGCCTGTATGGGACTGTAATGCGCTTAGTGGTCTGACTTATACTGGAAATGTATGTATACTGGCGTACTTTATATTCTCTAAAGAAAAAATGCTTAATGCCTTTGAAATTTTGTAATCAAAAAAAGCTTTGAAAAATCTAAGGGGAGAGTATTCTTAAAGTTTTTAACATAAGCTTGTCAGTGCACATATAGAGGGGTAGCATGTTTAGCAAACCTTGTGAAATTTAAATAAGTTTGTAGTTACTTGTGAAATTCTAAATGCATGATAACTGTTAATGTCATAATGGTTTAGTCATTTTGTTCTGTTCTGTCATGTGCCACAAAATGTGTAATTTTTTCACTTTTTTCCCTTTGTATATCAGTTACGGGTTTCAACTGGTTCATTCTAAAAAAGAAAAAGAAACGAAACAAAACAGTCCATTGATATTTTTTAACAATTGTATAAGTGCCCAAGTAATTCACTACAGCCTACAGCCTTGCCTTTGTAATTTGACTTCGAAATGTTGGCAATCAAAGCATGCACTTGTAACTATGAAAGAAGCATTTTATATTACTACTCAATAAAAATGTGCATGAACTTAAGCACTCTCCCCTTTCTTGCTGGCGTGTGCGCTTGTTGCTCTCTTTTGCTTTGAACAGGAGAAGGCTGTCGGTGTAAGAGAAGAATGACTCGTTTCACAATTCAAGGTCAGTTCTTTACTAAGACAAAAATTCATTTATTACCCAACAGTTTTAGGCTACTGAACATCTGCAGACTTCCCCCAAGTTCTGGTTAGAAAGTTGGGTTTTCACTGAAATGAGTAGGATGTATCCCGCAAGTAGACTGCAGAAGAAAACATGTGCCCTCTGTGTGCTTCCCCCACCTCATCTGGAGTGTTTGAAAAGGTCAATGAGTATCATTTACAATGTTCCTTTAAGGAAAACAAAAAACTCAACAATTTCAGGTTTCAAATGCTCTCCCATTTAGGCAGAGGCGAGCTGCCAAAGCTCTGCCTTGCTCTCATTTCTTCCTAACTGTGCTCAGCATCCTTCCACAATCCGTCATCCTGCGAAGACTGACGGATGATGCCAAATGGTGCGACGTTGTGGGTATTGCTTTAGTCCTCCTTTCAGGTAGCATTATTAAATGTTGGCTTGGTGCCTGCTTTCTTTTGTGTTTTTCCCACTTCAGCTCTTGTTAATTTTGGCAAAATATGACAGGTGGCAAAAATAAAGAGAACTCATCATATATGGGACTAGGAAGCTGGATCAATTTTAGATTTAAATTTTTATTTCAGATTGTACAGAAATATAGCACAGGGGAGAGACACGCAGAGACTAACTATTCATCTGATCAGTGAAGCTGTTCATCTGGTTAATGAGCATGGTCTCTGCAAAAAGTAATGGTGAAAGTTTGAGTGACCACTTTACTTGCCAGTTCGGTCCTGCGTACATGCTAGCTGAACAACTGTAGGTTGCCTCAGGTAAGTTTTTCTGTAGACACGTCTGAGCTAGCGCTCAGCAGGCACTTTGTGCAACACAGAGCAATACTGGTGGGCAACGCAATGTGTGCTGTCTGGTTTCATTTAAGTTGGGCCCTGGCAGTTGCCCAAACCAATTTAAAAGCAAGAAAGGGGTTTTTCCGCTCAGCAGTGACAGTGTGGCATAGACCTCTCAATTGGTAGACTTAACCCAAAAGATCCATGCTACAAATCAGCGGTGGGTTTGCTGTAATTGCCGAAAAGCTTATGGGTAAGCGAGGTAGCCCAGGCTGAGTAATGCATTAGGAAATGTGCAAAGTCTGTCTGGTCAGTAAGGAGATTTTTGAACTTTTTACATCTTAGAAGAATGAAAAAATGTACTGAGCATGCAAAAGAGCAGTGTCCTGTGTGTCCAGGTAAGGTGGCCTGGCTTTTTTCTGGAGCAAGCCCTGCCATCCTACCATGGGGCACGTTCAGACCTGGCTCTGAGGGATAGTCTAGGCTATACTCAAATGTTCCTAAAAGGACAAAAACAATTTTCCAAAGGTTTTCTCTTTCCAGGGCATCTCATCTCTTTCAGCTGTCCTTCCTTTTTCCTGCTGCAGAAGGAGCTGTAGATGAGTGTGAAGAAAAACCCTGGTGCCACTGAAGGCTGAGGTTTGGATTTTGTGGCCTCACTCAGTGATGTGCCATGCACTTGGCGTATGTCTCCCAGAACAGGTTTCCTCCTTCTTACCAAATATGCTACTTTAATGCCAAAAATATCATTGGTGCCTACATCAAGATTTACTGTACTTTTTTAACCACTTTATCTCCCCTGTATGAGATAGTATATTGGGTATATGTATTATATTTTCTGCACTATCATAATTGTCCTTTTCAACAGCTATTAAACATGAAGCGTATTAGCTCTTAGCATACATTTTCTGAAGAAGACAACATTCAAATTTTGTCCAGGGTTTCCCCAAATTGCAGTAGGTTTAACTTAAGCTCATGCCAGAGTTGCCAACTGTCAGGCACAGATACAAATTCTTTCAGCATTTTCCTTGACATCCTTTTTTATTGCCAGAGGAAGATTGTCTGGAGCCTCTAGAGGAGTTTGAGTATAATTTGGCTTTCTCTTGAGAACATGGCCAGTGAAATTGAGGTCAGAAAGCAGAGGTAAAAACAGGCACCGAAAGATGCTGCTTGTTAGAGGACAGAGATCAGGTCTGTGCTCTCACTTTAGCTTTGTTTTTTAGTGAAACAGTGGAGTTCAGAGTGTAAAAAATGAAATTTTAGGGACACTGTCTAGGTTTAAACTGAATTTACAATTTTAGTCCTTAGAAATCAGTTTCCCTTCTTTTTTCAAGGTACTGTTGCTCAGATTAGTCAGATCCATGAATCTTCCCACTTCTTTCACAGACAGAGGGATCTGAGAATCAGCTATATCAAATGTTAAAAAAACACAAGCACCAAAGCAACCATTTGGAAAATAGTTTGCAGATAGCTTTCTGAGTTGCTTTTGGGAGGATGTTTGCTTCTGCTAAAAATGGCCATTTTTGGCATGCAAAAGATGGAACTTTCTGGTTCTTCAATGATTTAGGAAAAAATACATCCAAGTTCACATGTGTTCATATGTATATGTTCGTATCTATGTGAAAACACAGAGGACTTGCAGCCACCTCCATGGGGGTCACAAAAAGGAGAAGCTGATGGAGCTAGAGGTAGGGGATTTTTCTTTTGTCTTGCTGAGCTGACTTTGTGGTATCAAGCCTGGTAAGCATTACAAAATGTATGCTTTATGAGGCTTTGATTTTTTTTTTTATTTTTATTTTTTAAATAACTTGAGGGCAGTTTCCGTTTTATATGCGACACCGTGTTTCATCAAGCTGACAGATAGCTGTGTGCTCTGGGCAGTATTCTGCCGTGGCACACGATTGCAAAGGGAAGGGCTGCCTTGGCTCTGTCATCCCTGTCAAAAGCTTCTTTTAAGTAAAGTAACTTGGCAAAGAACGTGCTAAAGGACTGATTTTGCCGCCAGTGGGAAGTCTGCAGGCATGGTGGCAGTCATGGCAGTGTCCACTCCTTTGTGGAGTCCACTAGTGGCCATCACTAGTTGCTCTGGGGTTCACCAAGGCCCCCTCTTCCTTTTTGGCAGAGCCTTGCGTGGTCGTTTGCTGGAGGTTTGGGTCTGGGTGCCCAGTTAGGCGATTCTTACAGCAGCAAGACTCGAGCAAGAGGTGGTTGTTCCATACTTTCGCTATTACATCCCTGAGGCACTTGATGTAGACAACCACAGTGCAATGGGGCAAGCCCATTTCTCTCAACATCTGGGTATTTAATAATCTCTTTTGCTTTAAATGAGCAGTTGAACACTGTGACTTGGACTAATTTCACAGCATTTTAGGCCAGAGGAGCCTGTTAGGTTACAGAATCAAGACTCACTGAGGCCAGCAGGCACCGCTGAGATCGGCTCCTCCAACCCAACTGCTCATGCCGGCTCAGCTGGAGCAGGTTGCTTGGGGCCGTGTCCAGTCGGGTTTTGAGTATCTGCAAGGATGGAGACACCACAACCTCTCTGGGCAACCTGTGCCAGTGCTTGACAGCTCTTACAGTAAAAAAGATTTTTCTTACATTTAACAATTTCCTGTGTTTCAGTTTGTGCCCATTGCCTCTTGTCCTGTCACCGGGCCTCACTGAGAAGAGCCTGGCTTCTTTTTTTTTACTCCCCCATCAAGTATTTATAGACCTGTTCTCCAGGCTGAGCAGTCCCAGCTCTCTCCATCTCTCCTCATAGGTCAGATGTCCCAGGCCTTTGATCACCTTCATGGTCCTTTGCTGAACTCACTCCAATAACTCCACGTCTGTCTTGTGCTGGGGAGCCCAGACCTGGACACGGTACTCCAGGTGTGTCTCACCAGTGCCGAGCAGAGGCGGGGAAAAGTTAAATTACCTGCCCTGGTTTCCTCTATATACCGTTACATTTCTACAACATATATTGATGCCAATAATTTAAGACAAGTGAAAGCATTTTTGGCCTCGTAAGTGGAAGAGCTGGGAGCCATACCTCAGAAAACAGAAGCAGCAGAGGTATGTTGCAGTCGCAGAGCTGAGATGTACTAAGATACAGATCCAAGAAGGTAAGAGAAAATGAATGCCTCACCAGTCTGAGAGGACAATGGAAGACTGGAATAATATTTATTGCCAAATTTGGTAATAATTTGATCAGCAAATTATCCAGGTAGGTATCAGTTGCAAAAGGGAGGACCCTCTTCACCGTCTGTCCTGTACTGTGTCCCACCTACTGCTGATCCTCGGTGCTTCAGAAGAAGGCAAAGAAGTCATTAAAAAAAAAATATCTGGCCAATCTTGTACTGAGGGAAATAGTCCCTTCCTGGATTCAGCAGGCAAGTAGCTGAAGCCCTGAAGCATGTGATTTGTATACAGTCGTTATTGTAGTGCAGATCTGCACATGTTATCAGGACATCACGTAAATGAGAGATCTTGTGCCTCCCTGGGGAGGGAGAAGTAACCTTCCAAGGAGGTTGCCTGAGGAGAAGGTAATTTGTTTATCTGTCACTTGGTGGTTTATTAGTTTCAGTACATATTTAATAAGTTTTGCACTTGGACTACATTTTTGTAAAACGAGAAGAAAGTGCACTCTGGAGGCAATACGAGGCTGACGCTGTGGCTGAGCTTAAACAAGGCTGCAGAGCCGATGTTTAGGCAAAAGACTGAGGAAGCCCTGCAGCCTTGGACCAGGGTGCCTGAGAAAGGAAAGGAATGAGGAGTGGGGCTGGCAGGAGAGCTTGGGGTATTTATTTCAGTGTAGATAGGAGAAGGGTAGATAGGAGAAGAGGGAGGCGGTGGTGGCAGTGCTGGAGGAGACCTCAGCACTCACGCTGCAAGACTGAGATGACAAGATACATAAGCTGTACGAGGTACCTTGGCTTTGGGCAGGCAATGACAGAAAGTATTTAGGCTGATAAAATTCACCTTAGACTAGATACGCACTTAAAGATGATGGTAGAGTTCAGGCTGTGACCTGAAGGCAGGCGTGCATAAAAGGAGAGTAGGGAACGGCACGGGAAATAAAAGTTTTGGAGAGCAGACCTGTGATAAGGAGCAGGCCGAGGCTCACAGCCCTGGCAGAGGAAGAAGCACAGATTGCAGGACTGAATGATGTATTGCATGCTGAAGAGTTGAATCTGTTCAGCTTAAACGCAAGGGTGCCTGTAACTAAGGGGTTTGGACCTGATACACGGGAGTTGCCATGAAGTCAGCTGGGATGACTAGCCAAAGCCTGGGCTCTCTACAGGATAAAAGGGCAGGAATTAGGAGGACCTTAAATCTCAACTAAACTTGTAAGGCAGGGCTTGCAAACTAGCCAGGTAATGAACACCTCAAACACAGAAAAATAAAAAGCTAACAAGGAATGGAAAAATGACCTGTCAGCCAAGTAAGTTGGGGATGGCCAGTAAAGCCTAGGAATACAGTGAAAATCAGCACGAGTCCAGCTAAGTTGTCTTTGTTGATCATGGTCAAAAAGCAGCAGAAAACTTTTCCAGACACTTGCATAGGAAGAGCAAGGTATAAATATGTGGGAAATGATACAATGCGGGTAAGGGAGAGATTTAAAGTAGATCTATTGGCAAAAGGACTGTGGAAGGAAAGCCAAGAATGAGATTTAGGGTATGGAAACAAGAACTACAGGAATTGAGACAGAAGCAAATTCAGAGTTTAATGCACTTATTCCAGGAAAATGCAATAGTTTCTTTCCTACAGTCGCAATAGAAAATACCACATTTGCTTACTCGTCAAATAGCAATGCTCTTTAACAGCTCTCTGAATGGGTGGTATATTTTGAAAATATACTTGGAGAATATATAAGTACAGAAGTATATATAAGGAGCAACCGCAGGGCCATTGGTCTGAGCGTAACTGCATGCAAAGATTTAAAGTAAATCTTGAAGGAACTACTGACCAAAACGTGTGTGAGAGGGGTTGTTTGCTACAGTGCTGTGTGGCAAATAGAGATAAGTTATGGATGTTAGGAGTCCGTACATGAAAGTTAAGGTGGAAAGGAGCCAGCTGAAGGGGAAGATCACAACTGTCGGTGTTGGGAGAGGAAGTTCTGGGTGGTGAAAAGGTTCCTCAGAGGTAGTAGGTAGAAATTTAGCTAAACAAGGAATGCTTGTGGCATCGTAAATTGTTCCTCCCTTCCCTTTTGCATCTGTCTTTTGGTGCACCCTCCCCAGCTTTCAGTGGGAGATTAGGATTACTGGGGGGGATCGGGATTACTAGGGGGGATCGCTGCTGGAGGGAGCTCCCTTCCACATATTTCTCTTCCTGTTCCTTTCCTCTCCACTTTCTTCCCCTCTTGTCCCCTTTCCTTCTCTCTCCCTCGTTCTTTTGCTTTATCACAGCCACCGTTTTGCCACTGGTTCCTTTCCCCAGATCCCCCAGGGCACTGCCAGCTGCCTGCCTGCCTGCCGGGCGGGCGGGCGAATGCTGCTGCCAGCCCTGGCTTGCGGCACCCACCTCTGCACGTGGGGAAGGCACGGGCCAGCAGAGTCCCCACTGCAGCCCGGCTGTGCCAGGGTCACGCGTCCATGTGGCCTCAGGGGTGTCCTCGCCACCGCTCCCCGTGCTGCTGCCATTACCTCCGCTGCACCTCGACCTAGATGCCCGTGTGTCCAGGCAGCTGCTGCTCATGAAAACCAGAATAAAACTCGATGAATTCCACGGAGACTGGCCCTGAGTGCAGGAGCATCACCAGCAGGTCACTGGCTCCAGCTTTTTCTTCCTAATACCAGAGTTAGGAGCGTTCCTTGGGAATGGGTGGTGTTAGGAAAACACTGATATTTGCAGGGAGAGGGTGACTTGGCAGGAGAATAAGACAACTATTTTTTTTTTCTTGTGGGAGGTGAGGACATAATATTGGTAACAAAAGCTTTTACATACATAGTGAGAAGTGCTGACGTTGCCCCAGAAATAAGTTGGCATCGATAAGTGACAGCACTGATCCTTCCCAAGGAGCGGGTGGGGAAAAGCAGCAGAGGGATCAGCTCCGGATGGGGGGAGAAGGGGGGCTTCTCCTGGTCTTTTCCGCCTCCATGTGGCTATTTTAGTTACAGTGGAGAAAAAAATAATGGTCAGTTTTGCCTTCGCTATCTCCCAGCAAGAGTTTCTGTTGGCCCTTTTACCTCCACAGCTTTTTCATATGAGTGATTCATGCGTGTGCTTTCGTATGGAAGCAGATTTGCAAGCCTTGCCAAACAACGCACCTCTTAAAAGCACAGCTGGGTGCTGACACGGTAGTGTTTCCCTCAGTCCAGAAAGTTAAATCCAGAAATAACCTCCCGTCTCTAGCAGCTCGATGACTCACACGGGCTTTGGGGAAGGTGCAGGGATTCCCGTCCCCAGAAAGCCCCGCCACTGCCGGGGGGGCTCGGGGAGGGCTCAGCTGCCGGGGAAGCAGCGCTGAGCTGTCAGAGCCCACGCAAGCAGACGCCGTCCGGCTCCTGAGTCAGAGCAAATGGCTTCTGTGAGGGCCAAGAGGTAGAGGAGACAGGCAACGAGGGACTGGGGCAGGGACCTGAGGACAGGGACTGCGGCAATGCTGGAGGGGCTGCCTGCCCGGAGTGCTAAACACACCCTTTCTCCCCCAAAGCGGGAGGAAAATGCCCCGGCTGTGCCCACGGAGCAGGCTTTCCATTGCCTGTGCCCGGGAAGGGCTGGGGCACGAGTCTGCAAAACTCCCTGCCAGAAACGCTGGGCGAGAGCTGCACGGCCCTCCCACAGGGCTGGAAAAGCAGCAGGCGCGCCCAGCGCGGGCTCCCTGGGGCTGCGTCTCTTCAGCTTCCCGAAGAGGAAAGCGGGGAAAGATGTCTGCGCTCGCGGTCCTGAATCACCCAGCTTCCCGGCCACGGTTCCCGCAGTGCCTGGGCTGGCAGCTCCTAAATGACGTCTTTTCTGTTGAACCATCTAAGCCGTTAGTTGCTGACTGAAGCTAAACCGCAACGACGTGGCTTGTGCAAAACTCAAGGGGGTTCATCCTTGTGAAAGAATACCTCTGTGGCGGTCTTCCGTAAGGAGTGAAAACATGTGCCATGAGACCTACAGTAAATTATTCTGACTATTAAGATATAGATAGCCGTTAAGATAAAGATGTCCACGCAGCAGTTACAGAGCGCACGGTTACTCTGTACCACCCAGGATTTCTCGCTGGGCTGGTCTTTGGCGTCTTTGCTCCGGTGCCAGTCCTAGACTATGAAGATTTAGGTAAAACCAGCCGTGGAAATACTTTATTTTTTTCCTCTTCCTATGGGTTGTGCTTTTATTGTTGTTTTTAAACACAGTTAACCCGACTTAACCTTTGTATCTAGCGTGTCGAAATTACTCCCAGCTCCTCACAGCTTAATCAGGAGTGTGAATGTAGCGTCAGCACAGGCTCTGCCTGCAAGGAGATATATATATATATATCTATATATCTCTCTCTATATATATCTTCACTAACATGGGTGTTTTGGGGAAAGAATATGATCTTTTTCCATCCTTTTAGATTGGACCTGCCTCGTTACCCCACAGGCATTGAAAGACAAGATACAGAAGTGGGATGCTGCCATGTCTGCCTTTCCCCCTCCTGCCCTGCATCCGTATCTCTAATCTGACCCTTCCTTTGGGTTTCTTCACTGCACTTTCCTAGAAAGACAGAGGGACTTTCTACCCCCTCCCTGGGAAAGCTGAAGCACAGAGTGGACCCAGCTATGGCTTAAAACCAGCAGTGAAAACCTCTCAGCCTGGGTGTGCAAGCACCAGCACCGACAGCACCCGCAGCCCGTCCCCACTGCTGGCACCGGTGGGTGCAAACCCCGTGGCACCGGGTCCGTGGGGACTGGGGCCAGGAGGGATAGCTGTGGCTCGCTAAGCCAAAATTTCTTGGGAACCAGAGCACAGCCCAGCAAACAGCACTTTTGAGCTAAAAAGAGTGTGTCTGGGTAACATTATTGTTATTTTTCTTGCTGTTCCTGGCCTGGCGGCCTTGCCTGTCCGTACCCCACTTCCTTCAGCTGAAGCCATAGGCTGGAGGTGACGCGGTGTATGTGGGGATGCGCTACGGAGGACCTGAAGCCAGCAGCTGGGCTGGGAGCTCGCCTGCTCGGAGTGCGCTGCACATATTTGCAGAAAACCCAGACCTGTAGGAGCCCAGCAGAGCTGCTGCCCAGTCAGTCGCTGGGATTTACAGCAGGGTGATGAGAGCACGTTTATTAAGGTGAAAATATTCTACACAGGTCAGCACGCTTTGCCTAAACTGTTATTAGGAGAAGAGAGCGACACAGCCTGGAGCAGCAGGACAAAAGGATATCTGGGCCATTTAGAGCTGGTAGGGAGTTTTAGGTAATATTATTAACTGTGTAATGCTTTTGTAGTGAAGCTTGTGGATGAAAACCTTTGTATCTAATGGAATAACTGTCATTATTTCCTGGCTTAGAAATATTTCCAGTCTTCTGCAGCATCACATGTTCTGGAGAGATCTCGGGTATTGCCTGTTTGCAAGGGCAGTGAAAGGCCAAGGCTGGGGGAGGGGAGGGAAAGGAGAGAGGAATGGGAAAAAGTATGACCTTAATAGCAGAAAATACATTTTTTTTCCAAAATTCCATTTTATTTTTTTTCTTGTTATCGCCAAGATTAATTAAGGATAAAAATCCCTGAAATATGGATCATTTGAAAGAGATCAGCTGGGAATGAAGCTTTAGCAAAATTGTCAAAAGACTAAACACATCATTTATCTCTGCGCCACAGCTGAGGTGCAACGAAAAATATATTCTGCTGAGCACTGAAAATTAAATTGTTACGCCCCTGTGAGCATTTGAGTGTCGTTAGAATAAAACCCTGGGGTTCTGTAATTGGCTCGGGTACTGAGCCCTTTGGGGCAGCTGTTGTGGGGTGGGCTTGCCCGGTTACGGGCAGGCTGCTGCTCTGTCACTGGATCGCAGCGGCTACACCCGTAGCGGCTGCTGGGGGCCAAGGGATGCGATGGCTTGGAAATTACAGATGAAAAGCTCGGTGGGAAGCTGCGTGTTGGTGTTGGACATGACCCTTTCTTAGAGCCGGCAGCATGCCTCACCGCTTCCCCAGGGAGCTCTCTTGC
Source organism: Ciconia boyciana (assembly GCF_034638445.1). Lineage (NCBI taxonomy): Eukaryota > Metazoa > Chordata > Aves > Ciconiiformes > Ciconiidae > Ciconia > Ciconia boyciana. Next base: position 56,372,584 of record NC_132938.1, on the reverse strand, counting down.
CTTCCCTCCTGTCCTGCAGGTTCCCCAGCAGGATACACGAGTCCTCCTCAACACAAAGAAAACAAGGGGAAAAAAAAAACCAACCCAGCGTGAAACACGTGTGACCTCTCTTTCCATCCTGTAAAACTCCTTGATGTTACGCAGCACGGCACCGGCGCTCAGGAGCGATGGATGGTGCAGGGAATAATTTATTTAAGAGATGTAAGTCGTGCTTTAAATTCAGCCCTGCTCTTTTCCACCCTATCCAAAGTCTTCTGCTGGTGCCCCAGCCTCCCAGGCCATGGGTGAGGACCTCGTCCTCTTCGAAAGCTGCTGCCATCCCGAGCGATGCGTGGGGTGGTTTGTGGCTGCATGGCGGCACGGCTGCTTGCCGCCTCCCCCAGCCTCTCCCCTTTCCCTCCTGGAAAGCTGCAGTTTTGGAGAGCTCAGCTCCGAACGATGGAGGCTTGCCAGGTACGTCCTTCAAGGGGGTCTCTACGGACGCCTTCCCTGAACTGAATTGCACCTCCTGGGGAAGAAAGAGAAAGTGGGAACTCCTTTCTTCTCCTCCATTTCCATGCCAGGCGATTCATTCGGACGTCCAGCAAAAATATTCCGAAAGACCAAACTATTTACGGTCCCAGGCCTTAGCTGTGCTGCGTGGCAGGCAAGGACGCGGCCCCCAGCGAGGCGCTCGCAGCGCGGTTGCCTTCCTCCACGCGCGGGCTTGGAGCACGCGCGCCTGTGCACCGCTATGTGTAAGCGAAACCTGTTGCCACGGTGACAGCAAGGCTTTCTAAAGATGGCCCGTGATGCCCCGAATCCCACGGGCGTTAACCGATGAGGTGCGCGCAGGGTCCCTGCCCACACTAGAAACCTGCTGTCGGGGCTCCCCAGAGGAGGAAGCCTTTGCGCTGGCGGGTGAAGCCCCCGAACCGGTGGTGGTATAATTACAGGTTGCTGGTTTTTATCTTCCGCGGTGCCCCGGGTGCTCCCCAGGATGCGCAGGCTGGCTCTGGGACTCTGCGTGCTGCAGCTGATAAGAAGCCGGACGCTATTTATCTTACAAGTGCAGGGAGGGATTTACAGCGTTTTCACTACTTGACGTGGCTGGGTTCCTTCTCGCTTAAAGCGACGTAGCTGTTCCGATGCTTATCTGTGTGGGGCTGAACGGAGGTAGGGCGAGATTACACCTGATACAATTATCAGTCTTGTAATTATACGCAAAAGCCCCAGACGCCCTCCCGGGTTTAGCATACGAATCTAATAAGAGTCAGGCACGGGAGCATTACAGGCTAAGGAAACCTGGGTTTGCCAGACCTTTGCCTGCACCTGCGGCGTGAAATGCAGCGATGGGTTTGAAGCCACAGCGCTGCTTGTCCTTGTGTCCATCGGTCTGTGTCCGGTAGCGTCCCGCTGAGGAGAGGCGGGAGGTTCACAGGCCGGGCACCCTGTGGTCCCCGTGGTGCTCATCCCTCCCAAGCACGGGGGTGGCATTTGCCGGCAGGAGGTGAGAGCTTTTCTGCGCCGCCTGCCCATCTGCACGGCCTGCGTGCTGAGCTGGAGGCTGTTGGAGCGGCAGGACGTGAGGCCGCAGGGCCCCCGGCTCCCCGCAGCAGCCTGGGCTTTCCCCGCTCTGGTCCCGGCCGTGCCGTGCCGGGGAGAGCCGCGTGAGGAGCAGGCACCCACTCTGTCCCACGTCTGCTCCAGCACTCCCAAAGAGACTTTGGTTTCCTAATGAGAATTAGGAAAATAACCGGGACCTTTTGTTCCTAATGCTGTAAAGCATAAAGATAGAAAAACGTCATCCTGGACGGGTTGGTGACACTCCTCTGCTCCGTGCGGGCAGCTTCTGGGCTCCCCCCCGGCTGACTTCAGTGCGAGGCTCCCTGCAGCATGGGGCAGGATACCAGGGTCCGTCCCCCACCGATAAAAAGTTCCTCTCCGGTTTCGGAGCCGGCGCGGCAGCTCAGTGGGAGCCACACGCGTGTCTTTCTTTGCAAGCTGTGGGAGATGCACGTGGGATGAGCCAGAGCTGGAGCGCAGAGCGAGGGGGCGCGAGGTGAGGGTCCCTCACAGCAGGAGGAGGAGGAGAAGGGAACACGGCAGCGGTCACAGCTCCTGCTCGACCTGCCTCCCAGAGCTACCCAGCCTCTTGGAGCAGCCGAAACCTTCCTAATATCCGATTTCCCAAAAATGGACAAATAGCTCATATTTGAGGTATGAGGCGGGGGGGTGGTGAAAAAAGGCAAGGAGTGAGAAATACGACACCACAAAACTTCCAGAAGCCTCTGCAGCGAATACACAACAAACCTAGAAGCAAAGGCAGAGAGGGAGGAAGGAAGCGTGTGGGGCGGCCCTGCAACGGGCAGCCGCTCGCTGGAAAAGCGGGGAGAGGAAAGGGGCACCAGGCACACCAATTTTGCAGAGGAGAAACCATGTCTATATAGAGAGAGGCCAGCAACAGGAACTATTCAGATGGTATAAGGCCATCGGGGACATCGTTCCTCGGCAGGTGCCCCTGTGCAGGACCGCCAGCTTCTGCGCAGGGTCTGGTCTCCGGGTCGGCTCGAAGGGCGCAGCCAAGAGTGGGGCACGTGGGGCCAGGGCTGAGCCGTAGCCAGTGGCGTCCGAGGGGGCAGAGAGGAATTTGGTGGGAGGGAGGGAGGCTGGAGAATGGCACCGAGGCTGCACCGCCGCCTGGGAGCCACACATCACCCTCGTTTCCCTCTCACAATGGAGGCAAGGAGGTGTTTTTGGAGCTTGGAGGTGGTTGTGCTTTTTAAATACTGAGTGAAATGTGAAAAGTAAAATTGTTCCTGGTCCTACACGCTCGGAATGATTTATGTTGGTATTTAATCCTCCTTGTGTTTCCCTGCCCACCGCGTTCTGGTTTTCTCTGTGCTTTTGTAAGCGGTGGGAAAGCAGCACGCTGCTAATTACAACCCAGGGCTGTTTGGACACAGAACGGGGGAGGGAGGTGAAGAGAAATAAATAAATAAATGAAAAGTCCCATCATTCCCGTAAATCTGGGTCCTGCTCTTTGCACAGCCCACCAGTGTGTTTCCAGGGAGACTGCAAGTTATTGGTAGCGATCTGTCGAAGCCTGGCTGGCGCAGGGTTTGGCTGGCAGCGGTGCTTGCTCTCCGCCAGTCGCACTACTGAGACGAGCCAAAATCTGCCGGCATTGGGGGTCTCGCTGCCACGCTTTTGAGGGACGTCTGCATGGCCAAGGTGTCACGTCCGCTCTAGCCCCGTGGGTGCAAAAGGAGGTTTCAGGGGCTGGCGCTGGCTGCGGGGCAGGACGGGTGGCTGCTGCCACGATGCCTGGGGAAGCATGGTGCGGTGCGTGGCGCGTGCACCGGCAGAGACGTTTGCTTCCATGATGACCGCTTCTTAAAAGCTCATTTTGAAACTTCCAGGCTGCGTTCACATGCTGATGGACTGCACGGTCATGTACGTCATTAAAAACAAAGACACAGGCATCTGGGTTGCCTCTGGGTGGGGGATGCAGGCGTTGGTAACTGGAGCGCGAGGAGTGGGGAAGCAGTGGTGGACGTGCATGGCCGTGCATACGTCCTTAACACGCTCCTCCTGCAAGCTTCCCTGTCTTTCCCCAGGAGCCCCCGCTACGTAGACCAGCTGTGTGTCTGCCCATCCTGCTGGGGCTCTGCCCCCAAGCCCTCTGCAGCCCCGGTCCCCCGTGCCCTCCCCGGCTGGGACACCCAGGAGGAGCTGATTTCATTTAGCTGTTGAGCAGCTGGACCTCACGCTGGTGTAAGCCATGAAATATTAATAAGAAAGCAGAGCTTCGTTAGGACACCTGCAGCTGCACTGCTGTGGCCTTTCCCAGATGAAGGTAATTTCTGCAAAAATGTATGCAGGAGTTTTTGGCTCCTCTGCTCCTGTCATGCTGTGCTTGCTTCTCCTGGCTCCTCCCTTTGGCTGGCAATCGCCTAACGTAGTAACCAGAGAAATACTGAAGGATTAATTAATTTAATCCAACCTCTGCTGAGACGGAGCCCTGGCGACTGCTCGAAGCACTTGTGTGCAAGGCAGCATCGGCACAAGTGGCCGGCGGATGGGGGCAGAACACGCGCTCCTGATGTGCTTTCCACGGGACGGCGTCTGCTCCCTGCAAGTCTGTTGGGGAGCACAGCCAGCCCTTCACAAGCTTTCTGGGGCTAAGGGATTTATTATTCTGCCCCCCCACCCCCCGTGCCTGGTAGCTCTTGTGGAAGTAGCCCATTTCTTTAGCAGGGAGTTGTGCAAAAGCTATGGTGGCTTTGGGAGCCGGCGCACCTTAGGGATGCGCTGGTGATGCCCGTTTCCACGTCTGCCTCCATGCTGGCTTCAGAGGCAGCCTGGGAGCTGGTGCCCGGCTGCCTCCAGTGCCTCTGATGCCCTCCAAGGCCTGATGTCTCCTAAAGGCTGTATAAACTGCTCTGCACAGGGACGAATTTAATCCCAAAAGTTCTGACCGCTGTTGATGGAAATACCTGCTCTCATTTTAGTGATCGCCAGGGACCTCCTGGCACAAGGGTGGATGAAGCGGATGCTTCCATCAACAGTCTCAAAGTTTTGCCTGGGCGCATTTCCCTGCAGGAACGTGGAGGAGCCAACCTGTAGCCCTAAGGCATCCTCCCCATCCCTCTGCGTGGGAAGGGAAATCTGTGGCCTTCAGTTCATCTGTTTGGTTTGTAACTGCAGCGTTTCCACCCTGATCTCTCCTCCTGTTGGCCTCTCCTCCCTGCAGCCACCAGCGCAGTGCTGGTGGGAGCTGCCGCCCGAGTCCGAGGTGAAGCCGAAAGTGAAGTTTCTGAGTGCTGTGCAATGAGTAAAATATGAAGAGAAAAAAAAATATATCAGCCTGTGATTGAAAATGAAGGTATTTCCTTTTTTTTTTTTTTTTTTCTGATCTTCAGAAGGAAGACCACTGGGAAGTATTAGATTGTTGCTTCTTCATCAGCCTTTTTGTTTTCAGAGAAGGAAGGTGTTAGTAGAGAGAAATGAAAGTTGGTGCTTGGGTTTTTCAGCTAGAGATGGAGGAGCAAAGAGTCCAAATCCCTCCAATCTGTGACACATGCAGTTACCCTTTCCACAGCAGAAAATCTCAGAGGGCTGAAAATACCAACATTTATGATCGTTAACATTGTTACTAATTATTTGTCTTTGATTAGGTATTAAAAAATGCGCTCGTGGTTTGTGCTTCTGCAGTGTTCAACACAAGAAAATGTAACTTTTCACTTTCCAGGCCCCCTCTTTTCCCATTGCCCGGCAGTGCGGGCGAGGTTGCCCTCGCCTCAGCTGTGCCACTACGGGATCTGGTTTGAAGGGTTTCCACGCAGTCACACGCGCTGCAAACCCAGCATCTCTTCTCCCACTGCCTTCATCCTCCCCCCATCCAGTCTCTCTTCCTCATCCTCCTATCTCTGATCATCTGGTCCCGCAGGTCTCACCGTGCAGGACAGACCACACACACATCCAGCAGCGTCATCTGGGCATTCCCAAGCAGTTAAATATTCCTGGGTTTATGTCCAAGAGAGAATTAATATTTAAAAGAAAACAAATTTGCTTTGAAATCTGCAGATTTATAGTCTAGGACATACGAAGAAACTCAGGGATTTAGCTAATGTGTGTGAAAAAAAAAAAAACAACCAAGAAAAAACCCCTGCTGCAAGCAGTATTAGCTGCCAAACCCATAATTGTGCAAAACTGGAAATCCCTTGCTCAGCTGAACCTAGCACATTGGTATAGCATCTTAAGTGAATTAGCTGGCATTGGAAAGCTAGTGTTTCTTATAAATAATAAACCAAACATTTTTTTCCAAGTCGTCCTGACAGTTTTCTTGGAAATCTGCAAATACGATACTTATGTTACCCAGTTGTGTCATCTGGATCAGCATTTTGATTTTCTGATGGGGAATTAGAAAAGGTAACACCTGTAAAGCAGTACAATTCCTATAGATTATAAAATACTGTCTGTAATGCAGAAATAGATCAGCTACGAAGTGATAATTTTAAAAAAATTATACCTTTAATTTATGGATATGTTAATATTACATAGTAATTTATTCTGCTATTTTGCTGCTTTTCTTGTTGTTGTTTGGCTTTTCTTTTTCCTTGTTAGTCTTCTATGCATAGAAAGGCTATTCAGCTGTGTGCCCAAGAGCCGGGACGCTGGTGCCCGCCGTGGGTGGGATTGCCTGGTCTGTGCTACGGGGATGATCCCAATTGCCCCCAAGGCTGTGCTATGGGGATGATCCCAAGGCTTGGGTGCATTTGTAAATGTTAAGACTAGACCAAAAAAGGAGGCATGGCAGTGTGATTGTTGTGTTTACTGAAGGAAAACTGGTATTCTCGTTCTTCCAAGGTGTTTAGGCTGCAGTAGGTAAGGAGTGAGGCCGTTCTGTTAGCATGACTTTTCTTCATGGAGATCCCTCTACTTCTACCACCCAGACCTTTGGTACTCTCAGGTCCCGTCCGCAATCACTGGGGGCTTCAAATTTTGACATATTGGGTAGCAGCAAACTTGCCTAAACCACCTCCTTTTGTGTGAGTCTCATGAAACCCAGAGAAAGGCTTTTGTAGCAACCAGGTAGTCAACTGACGCCCGTCCGACAGGCACAGTGGGATGACTGCACACAAATGGAAAAGTGCTGATCAAAGCCATTCAGGGATGTGTAGCGTCATTCCCGGCCTGGGCGTGGGAGGATTGGGCATTACAGTGGGTGAATAGTTGTGCTCTGGGAGTGATGTGTCATGAGCGTGGCTGTCATCTGGACTCTGTGGTCAAAAGGTTTTACGTACAATATGCCATTATGAAGCCACTTCGCGTCGGCATCAAAGACGGAGGCCGCTGGTGGTTTGATTCCCCTTCTCTGTCTGGTAGGAGAAGTGTTCTGCAGGACATGCCCCATCCTGAATAATTCCATGAGCCCATCTCTCGTGTCTATGTGTCTCAAACCACAGATAACAGGGCTGAAGAAGGAGGCGCAGTAGAAAAACATCAAAAAGACCCATGGTGTGTCTCAGTTGGGCTCACCGGGTGGCTCTGATCTCTAACTTTCTAATCAAGAGCAGTTCATTGCCAGATAAATAGGTCCCAGGGTGGTGTGTGGGTGACTCTGGATTCCAGAGCCTGGCTAGAAGAACTGGTGAGGCTCAGGCACTGGGATCGCTTTTAACTCTTGGGATGGGAAAAGCTAGCTGTGGAAAGGGAGGCACCAGAGCAAAGTATCAGGGTTATCCTGTGCAGGGTGCTTAGTGGGGAAAGCTTGGGAGGACAGGCCTGGCACCCTCCGAGGGAAGAGGCAATGCCTGGGAAACAGCAAGACTCTACTAAGCAACATAGCTTTTGATCCCCACAAATACATAAAATAAGGGATATGTAAAAGCAAACACCCAAGAAACACTGGAAATGTTGATGTCTGTCTTCTCTGTTGTATTTCAAGGGGTGGCAGATAACACAGTCTGTTGAGGACCAGAGGATCCGAAGCGTGTCGGTGAAGACCTGGAAGCTCCTGTGGACTTCTAATGAGCAACGCTGAGTCTGGCAAAGCTACGAGATTACTAAATCTCAAGGCGTCTGTCCCCTCAGATAACATCGTAAAAAGTAAGTACAGTTGGTGGCCATTTAACACAGATCTGATCACAAAATTCTTGCATGAGAAAATCCTTTGGGTTCTTAAAGTGGTTTCCAAGCATACATGCTGAAGATGGGCATGTTTGCCCAACATACCAGCCGGGAACCTGAAATGGAAACAGAAATTTCAGTGGTCTTCTCCACACGGATAAACCCCAGTGTTGTTTTGTGTGACTGGAGGGATTTGGAGCATTGCTGTCACTTTTTACTGTTTTGCTAGAGAAAGGAAGGAAAATCAAGCCTGTACATATTGAAGAAGCCAGCCATCGGAGGATCCTGAGGACAGACCTGTTCGGCTGTCACTGCTGGCAAACAAAGCATCCCACTGAATTGTAAAGGCTTGTGGAGGGAATAAGAAAATAAAATGAGTTCAGTGACTAGTATTACTGGGTCTGTCTTAGCTGTGTCAGGAGGGAAGTCAGGCTAGTGCTGGGACCTGCCTCAGCTCCTCTAGAAGACTGACATCCCCAACGGGAGAGACAACAGGTCATTGACTTGCTAGTCTAAGCTTTAAACCTAGATATCATTCTCTTGTGTGGTGCCAGAGAAGAAAATAAGGGGTAGAAGAAAATAAGGGGTAGAAGAAGTGGAGGAGCAGGTCTCCCACTGGAGGAGATCCTACAGGGCCCTTTACTTTGCTAGAAGAGCTTAACGATAGCTGTTAGTAACCGTGAAAGGTTTAAATTTAATTCCAGACCCACGTACATTGTCACCACTCAAATTAGAACAGCTATCCCACAGGGACGTGAGAAATCACAGGTTTTTAAAATACATGGTAATTAAAACTATTAGGAAAATTAAACATTTTTATAAGCTCGGTTTCCCAGTTCTCCAGTGGGATTGTGGTGTTGGTAATTTAAGATTGGGGGGAAAAAAAAGAAGACGCACGTCTTTTGGAAAGTCAATTTGGGGCTGAAGTGAAAGAATCCATCCTGTGTTATGAAAATTGTCAGCAGCTGCAGCTGAAGGAAGCAGAAACAGCTCTATCCCACTTGTCATACAACTGTCCATATGGAAACACTTCTTTGGGAAGAAGTAATTGAGAGCCTTAATACAAAAATCATTTCAGATTTGCCTCTGAATCAAAAGGTCTTTCTCCTTCGAGATTAAAATTTTACATTAAATATTAACAAAAGAATGAAAGCAATTTCTGCTGAGTGTTTACAGTATGCCTGCGAAGCCATCGGGACAGCGTTTGCAAGGATTTGCAGTTGCGGGAGGGTGTGTGTACAGGGCAGGGGACTCCCGGCCTCCTGGGAGGCAATCGGGTCCTTGCAGGGCTGAGACCTCAGCCACAAAGTCAGCCTGGCTCAAATAATTTGAAAACGAAAGATCGGTTTCCAGAGCAAAGAACGAAAGAAAACTGGTTTGCCTCTTTGGAGGTTTGCAATTAAAACAAAGCATTTTGGGGTTGAGCTCTTTGCGCTGCTGAAAACCTCTGTGCGCTTATTGTCTTGCACAGGGTCAATGCAGAGTTATGCCTGTGTCAGGATTCAACCTCCTTTCCTCCTCCTCCTACTGCTTTGACGAATGGGCAAATGTAAATAATTTAAGACTATAAATTGTCCAAGTCAGTGACTGCCTTTTAAGATAAAGAGTCTTTAAGTGCACTAATGTAATCCATACAGTAGTTTGAAGTTCTGGATAACAGATGCCAGGTATGATCTTATTTCAGGGTGTTTCTGGCCAGAGTAGCCTGGCTACTGGAAAAAGTTAAAAAAGCGTATTTCCACCTCTGCCTAGTTTTAGGGATAGCTGGATCTAGATTCGGTCCGTCTTCCTCTCTAGGTGCTCTTTGCCTATAAAATGCTCCCTGTGCGAGCGTGTTCCTCTGGCTCGTGGGTGCGGGAACGCTGCCCTGGGTGGTCCCACCACTGCCCTGCCTACCCCCTCTCCCCTTAAACCTGTGCGTAGGCAGGGGGGACGATGCACTCGAAAAACCGACGCTAAGGGCAAAAAATCCGAGTGCGCCGTCTGCCTAACGCCTGGAGCAGAGCCAGGCTTTTGGGTATTTAGAGCAAGGGGTACAAGCAAGTGTTTATTTATTGATTGAGAAACAACGCAGTGTTTCTCTGACTCACTATCGGTTTCCAAATCTGATTTAAATAAACTCTTCCAGTGCATAAATCCAGACAAAATGTCATTCACCATATGTTTATTACTAAAACTTGGCGCTTACTTGCATCAAAGTAGTTTTCACACGCAGGCTGTTTGTTACAAAACCTCAGCGAAGCAGGTATAATTAGCATTAGCGCTTGAGGGGGAAAACTGGGGCTGAGAACAGAGAAAATAATTTCCTCGCTGCTGCAGAGGGAGTCGGCGCAGGGATTTGTATTAGAAACAGCCTTCCCTAGCTTCCCATTTTCTTCATGCAGATGACTAGATTTGCATCTTTTATTGATTTTTATAACAATTGGACAAATAGTACCTTGCTCATTTCTTAAAGAAAGTCCTTAAAACGCTTGTAAGACTAGCTTAGAAATAGCCAACACAATAGTCTTCCTACCTGAATGGCGATAACTACCTTGCAAGGAAGATATATGATGAGTTGCCATATGCCATTTTGCATACAATTAACTTTTATCAACCAGAACACGAAACGCTTTCTGAATGCATCATTTATATGAGCTTTATAAATGATCCACTCTTGTACTGCTGGCATAAGTTGCTCTGATGAAGCCACTCAAAGAGCGTCAAAGGGATAAGCAACTAGCACAAGACGGTTTTGTACAAAACTTCTCCAGCCATTTACATATCACCACTAGGATTATTATCAAGTGCAAGAGATTTTGGACTTTCAAACGAAGTTTGAGAGCTTTAAGGAGCCAAAAGTAACAGATCTTTTTCCTTTTTTTCACTTTAGTGTTTATACGAGCAAATCAAATTACAGGCTCATTTTGATATTTTGTTGGCTGCAAAACAGACCTATCAAAAGATTAAACTCATGTGCAGGTATCCCCTTTTGTTTAAATTCCTAATAAATATGAACTTGAAATTTTGTCTGAAAGTGGCAAAAGTAAAAATGAAAAAAACCGTGAGTTCTTTCTCCTAACACATGGAATTTGATTTTTCTTTCCTCTTGGAAAACTGCCTTATGCATGCTAATGGGTCTTTCTAGCAAATCCAAAGATTGATTCTCTCAAAAGAGCATAATTACGCATGCAAGGTCTTTGTCTTTATATTTCATTAAATACTACTTTTTAATTTACTTTCTCCTATTGTAAAATCCTTCAAGTCCTTCTCTAGTAGGAGGGTGAGAGAGCGAGCCTGGGTAAATGATCAATGGAAACATACTTCCTGAGAACGGCACTGCCCCTCCTCTGGGAAGCTTCGTTTGTTCTGGGTGTTTCATCTGCCGTCGCTGTTTTCACGGCTCACAAGTCCATGTTACCCTGGTCTCCCAGCTCAGCTGGTCTTGTCAACCTTTCTCTCCAAATCCCCAACTCCCGAGCACCGTATCGCTTGCTCTACAAGTCTTTTCCCTCCCCAAACACCCACAACCTTCTCTGACACGAGAACTTCTCTGCCATCCTCCCTGTTGCATTTCCAAAGCGTTTCCTAAATTAAAGATCTGCATTTCTGGATGTCTGGAGGCAGACACCAAGTGGCCTAATTTCAAGGAGGCTCCAGCATTCTTAACTTCCAGGTGAATTTCACAGGCCTTGCCTGCCACTCCACACAGCTGACTCCAGACCCCTTCGTGCTGGGAACCCCAGATCCCCATTCATCTCTCTGCTAGCCCATAGGGACGTTGGCTTCTTCCTTGACCTCTCACAATCTCAAATCTCCTTCCTTCACCCAGCCCCACCAGCCCACGTGAACTGGAGCCCCACCAGCCAGTTCATGTGATGGCCCCATCAAAGTGACACAGGACTCGGTGAGGAGCTCCTCAGTACCTCCTATTGTCACCTTCCCCATCCCCAACTGAAAAATGCAACGCTTGACTACCAGGGATCTCTGCACCCTGTGGCAATGAGAAAGCAAAGTTTCTGGATGCACCGAATACAGTGTATAGGAAAATGTTTAATTTCTAGGGACTTCAGTGGGATGGAAGGGAAATCAGTTAAAGGTGGCTCTGTAAAAACAGAAACAGGAGCGGGAGCGACAGAAGGGTGAAAGGAAATGTTGGCCTCCCAGTGACTACTTTTAATTTTACAAAGAAATTACATGTTTTATGTAATCCACAAAAGTAATTGGTTTTGAGGGAGCACGGTGACACAAAACAAAATAGCATAATCCTCCACCTATTGTACGTCCTGTCTAGAGGCACTCGAACAAGATGTAAAATAAGCCAATGTCACCTGCAGCAGGTGTTCAGGGAATTAGAGCTCCTGGTCTTTGGTTTCAAAACGTGTACCTGTGCGATGCGATGCCTACCTTGTGATATACTTCATGTCTTTAAATGTTACCATCGCGTATTGGCTGCTCCCATTGAATCTAGTGAGATGGCTCTTCAGGTAATACTCAGACAGAGGAAAGGTATGGCAGCCCAGGGTTCACTGGTAGAGACTGGGAGTGCAGAAGGGTGATGCAACTGGTGTGAAACATATTGTGACGTGCACAACGTCACGCAGTCAGGCATTTTCCTGGCTCTTAGTACAGCATCAGAGACAAATTAAACCCATTTTTCTAGTCCCCAAATTGTGCTGGAAGCTGGAAGGTTATGGGTAAACATTAGGAATATTACACACGCTGCTACTGTAATTTGGTGATAGAGCGTACTATTTCAAAAATCCTTCTGGTACTAACTCTTTCACAAAAGCATTTTTAGTGTATCCAAAGAGCTACTCGTACCTTCAAAGAGAGCACGTTATCAGTTTTATTTTCATCAGAATGCAAAAAAGAAGAAATAAAAGCTGGATAAATGATATTTTCATAAGGTTTGTTTCCCCATCATTTTGCATATGCCCTCTGGGGAATGTCCTGCAGCCTAGAAATAAACATCCTCGAAGGGCTAAAACCAAGCAGCGTGTAAGGCTTACATGGCAAATGGATCTGGTGCTTTTAGGCTTAGCCCATCGCTATGGCTGGTTTCCACACAGCACTTTCTGGGCTCGGTTATCCTTGCTTTGTGCTGCTCCTACAATCACATGGGGAAGACCCCAGACTTGTCCTGTGAAGTGCACACTGTTTGCCCCAAATATTTCACCAGATGGGGAAAACGGGTGCTGCCAGTGGCATCCTGCAGAGAGCGGGTTATGTCTGGGCTGTGTAGCCGGGCTCTCCTGGGCGGCACAGCAGTGGCCAGGCAGCTGGTGCCTCTCTGTTCCTGCTCCAGATACACTTCTGCAGTGGCAGCTGAGGTTATTCATCATCCCCATTCCCTTCTTTCCACCCTCTTGACTGCTGCTTTGTTTTGGAGGGTTTTTTTTCCCCTTTGAGGTATTGAAAGTGGCAAAGCTTTCACTGGCACATTAGTGCTGCTTCAGGTGAGCGGTTAGCAGCAGGTAAAAAGAACTAAGTGCATGGGGAGGCACCTGGGACATGGGTTGTGCTGTCAGCATGGAGGCAGGTAATGGAAAACCGGAGGGAAAAGACCATTAACCACCTTCCTCTGCGTCGGGCCCTGAGGGGGGAAAGGGTGGCTCCGCTTTCGCCTGCGCAGCCGCCTCCTGCCATGCTGCGTCGGCGTCTTCAGCAGGGGCAGCCTGTGGAGGCTCCAGCTCGGGGGTGGGTTTTGCAGGGCTTAGGTTTATACCCTCCTACCCGCAGCTCTAGCGCAGTGCTAGACCGAGCCGCCGGCAATCGTCACCGTCCCCGCGTGGAGGTGTGAGGTGCTGCGTCAGCCAGCCGCCGGGACCTGAAATCTTGAGTGTCCATCCCTGTACAAAGGCAAACCTCCGCTGGCTGGTGCTTCCCATGTGTAGCCATCACGCGAGGGCAACTGGGAGAGAGCACGGGGTGTGTCAGGGCACACGGGCTGTTTGTGCCAGCATAAGGCACAAACAGGATTTCAAAGCCAGCAGAGAAAAGAAGGTCGGAGAAGACCGACCCCCAGTGTGCTTTACCAGATTTTAGGGCTGGTCTGCAACTGTCAAGCCTCAAGAAAACATATCTATCAGACTCAGCTTTTGGGGTGACGGAGGGGACAGCACACCACACATGCCTTGAAAACGCCCCTGCTGAAAGCTTGCTCTGCATTAGGCGAAGCAGTAACTGTACAGCTGAATAACCTTAACAAATGAGAAGAACAGCCTGAGGCAGGGCAGGCTGGCAACCTGTCGGTGTGAAAAGCCTCCTCTAAGCCGGCTTGCTCTGCCCCCAAATACCACTTTGGGATGAAGCGGTCGGGTGCGAGCCTCAGAGATGCTGCCAGGGCACGCCGTGCGCTGGCCGCTGATCTCAGTATTGGCTCTAACTTCTCTAGGAAGAAGAAAATAGCATTACCTGCAGCGATGTTCAGCTACGGGAGATGCATATGTATGTTTTCATACACGGGTATCTTATGGAGAGAGAAAGAGAGAAAGCTGGAGAGGCTGGGGAAGGGGGAAAAGAGGGAATTTAGAAAATGCACAAACCCTTAAATTTTAACAGAGGTATCAGTTTAAATATTGCATTTTTTGAATCACTTCAGAAATAACAGCTCAGGAATGAACCAGAGAATAAAAGCCCAATCCAGAAAACAATTAGTTCCCCACATAAGCGCACTGGGACTATTACAGGAGATGGGCTGATTTCAGGATGGCACTCTATGGAAATTAGAGTTTTATTCAGTCTAAGGGGAGGGGTCGAAAGACGTGGAAAATGTTTTTTACAAGTGTGTCTTGTGATAAGAATTGAGAGTTTGGGAGCAAGGCAATTGATTTTCTTGAGAAATTGGCCACTATTTTGGTAGGTGCAAGCTGAAAAATTGGTGAGAGGGAGCCGGATTCAGCCAGCGCGGATGAGGCTGCAGCGTCTGATCGTGGGGTGGCTTGCTTCTCCTGGCTGCTGCCAGCATGGCGGAGCCATGGGTTGTCCTCACTCAGGCTTTGGTCAGGTACTTTCATCTCTTGGGAGTGCTGTTTCGGTTATTCATCAGGATGGGGGGGGGGGAGGAGGAGTTAAGTAAATCCTGACACCTTAGGACAACATTTTCCCCAAGCAATAAAGTTGTTTAGAAAGGAAAATGAAATAAGACCAGGTTACAGATGATGCACTGAAATGCAAATCTCTGGTGACTCTATCAAACATGCAGGGATGAAATCACAATTTTGCATCACCAGGGTCAAAGAAAAGAAAGTTGAAAACAAAACAGAAACTAGGTCAGGCAGGAGCAGGGTAAAGGCCTTGAAAATAAGACCTAACAACAGCCCTGTAGTAAGCATGAATGAATGGAGATGACGGTAAACTGAATGGGATTAATTAGAAATGTAACTTTGCATACAATTAGGTTATTTGTTTGAAATGCTGGATACACGCATTTCAGCTTATTTCAGTTGCCATACCAACCCAATACAAGCATCACATAATCTTTTATCGCATTATTTTGGCTATGATTACATTATTTTACAACTTTGGTTGCTAGGAGAGCACAGTACCTTTCTGCGCTCTTCAAACAATTCTCACTTTGCAGAGACATCAGTTTCTTGTTGCTGGCCTCTGAGATAGCTTATGGAATCATTAGCAAGGCAAGAAACCGAATTATACATGTAGGATTGAGTTGCACTGCAAAAACTCCGTGAGAGGACGGCTGGGATTTTCTGCTGCTGCGGGGCTGGCAGGGGTGGCTCTTGTCGGAGAAGAGCCGGGAAGCGAGGAGGCAGCAGTCTGGGGAGCAGCCTAGGAGGGAGCTTTATTTGAGAGGTAGCTTAAGCTGAGGAGCTTCTTGTGCTCTTATTTTGATAAGTTCATATTATAGAGTACAAGTTGCATTTCATCCTCTCCGATTCCTTTGCTGGAAAGGCTAATAAATGTGGAGTTTTAACTCTAAAGTTGTTTCTAACGTAACAGCATAAGCTGATTCCCAGTCAGCGAACCGCACTCATGGCCACAGAACAATCCCCAAAGTAAAGACAGCAGGTAAGCTGGGGGGCAGCTGCCTGCCCTCTGCTTTGCAGCACCAGGGCACTGCAGAAAAGGAGTGGTTGCTACTTAGGCTGTAACGACAGGCGTTCTTGGGGCGCAACACCCAGCAGAAAACAGTGGCAGGCAAGGCTAAATGTGATGGCTCATGTGTTGGAGATGGGTGTGCATCACATTGAGGAGGCGTTGCTCTGGCAGGTGGCCTTACAGATGCATTTGGGCCCCAAGGCCATGGCTTGCAATGACAATTCTGGACAGGGGGAATACAGGAGAGAACGGGATCTCCTGCAAACGCTGACTGCTGAAGAAGGCAGTGCCGGGAGAGACAGGGCAAGGCTGGAGGGAGGTGTTCCTCAGCCTGGAAAAAGGACCAGCAACACTTCCCTACCTCTGATATCTCTGGTGGCTTTAATGCTTTGCAGCTTCTGGAAGAAAAGGCATTACAGGTCTGTGGGTGGATTGTGGTTACAACAGGTAATACGGAGGTCTGAAATGAAGAGGAAGACGAGAAGAACACTGAAACATTCTTAAAGTGTGTTTAAAAGCCAGGAGCTGTTAGTAGGAGCAGGGCTTTGCTTTTCTTTTTGCTTTCAGATTTATTTATGATTACAGGGGCTCTCTGGGAAGATTTTGTTCTTAAACCACACCCGGTAGCGTGAAATGGAAGAAAATTGGTTTGGGTTTTTCCCATCAGTCTTCTTCCCTCCTGTGCCTTAAATTGAGATTGCAATTAAAACAAAAGCCCAGTTGCCCAAGAAACAAAACAGAAACTCGCGGGGCGACCTAAATATCAGCCTCATCTTGTTTTCCTTTCGTCCTCTCCTTTGAGAGTTACAGGGACTGGACGATATGGGCAGCAGTGCCAAGCCGGGAATTTGAATAACAGCATGCATGTCTGACAATGAAAACATGGAAGCGGGGCGTTTCCCGCTCCTTGTGACGGCTGTGCATCTCCTCGGAGGCGTGGAGGGACAGAGATTATGGGCATGGACCTGCAGGAAGAGGGATTTGATCTCCCAGACATGCTCCGCTTGAAAAAGCTGCGGAAATAACATTTCTCAGCGGTATGGGACCCTCCTCCCTCCACTACGAAATGTCAGGCTTTGGCATCTGTGGAGTACCTCGCTGCTTTTAATGACAGCCTGGCGCTCCAAAGTGTCACCAGTGATCCAGTCCCCAATTAATGGCACGGGTTTGTGGGTTTCTGACACTCTTCTCAAAGCTCCTGTGGGCTGCTGCAGCCTACAAGCCAGGGATCGTTTCTGCTTTGCAAGGCTCAAAGGAGAGGAAGGGAAAAAAGCTGGGAAGGAAGAGCTACGGTTTCATTATTCCATGCTAGCAGGATAACAGAATACATTCCCTTTAATACTAAAATGTGTCATTTGAGAAAAGATCCTGCTGTCTGATCAAGCTCTCCATTAGTTATTTTTGCATGTGCATGCACAAATCCAGCAGCTAAGCCTACAGCACTGCTGTATATTGGAAACCAGAAAATGCTGCAGGGTGTTTCTAAAGAATAGCAATTTGGAGGTTGTGGGTGGCTTGTGGGTGTAATAGAAAAGGCTGCATACCGAGGCATCTGAATTAGCCTTCTCTTTAGGCTGCTTACAGTCTCTATCAAGATTGTTAAGAACCTGATTCTGCCATCCTTATCCTCACCTACTAGCATGTGCTCCTGTGGGCAATTTTATTTACGTGCCACCCGTTGCATCCAGGGCCCTAACGCAGAAGCTGAGCGCCAGTGTGGCTGAACGCAAGTGGAAAAACACTGAGCTTTACCGTACGTACCGATGCTCCCTGTATTTTTAGCAACTGCTGAAAGCTGAGATCAGTTGGTCACCAAACCACAGCGCATGGGTGACACGCCGCCTGTGTCATCCTTCCACGTTGCTCACCATCCCGGAGGCTGCCAAGACCACTGCGGTCAGCATCAACAGAGGGTACAAACCATGCAGTTGCTCTCTGCGCTGCCGACTTGAGCCGTTCCCCTCCCCACCGTGCCAGAGCATCAGCTTGATGCCCTGCCGCCCGCAGGGGCTTCCCCCCGCTCCCACCCGTGCTGGTCAGCCACAGCCACCACCATCTCAGGACCCTCAGTAGCTCTTATCTTCCTGGTTGGTTTGGTTTGGTTTGGTTTGGTTTTGGGGGAGTTTCTTTGCTGGGTTGGGGAGGTTGTTTTGCAAAACTCCCTCCTCTTCCACCTGAGGCTCCTGGTTCTTGGTCAGCTTGGGGGATGCTGCAGGACATCATCTGAGCTCCTTGCACCTCAGGGAGGCAGACCACCTCCAGGCTGCCTGCTCGTGCCCCACGGGCAGCCAGCCCGCCGCACAGGCAGCTGATTCCAGCCTTGCCTAATCTGGTTAATCGGTTACCACGGAAGTAAAAAAAGCCAGTCTTCGTGCTCCCTTGAGCTAAAGTTTCACCTGGCTTTTTAACTGCAGTAACAGCACGCTTCATAGCCTCCGCACTCCCACTATACATCAGCGCTGGAGCGGCACAGAAGCCAGCTCAGCCCGAACCGTTATTTCAAGAGCACGCCTAGCAAGTTTCCCCCGTCATTTATAGCCCTTATTTTGCTAATGGAAAGTTAATCATTGGCTTGAAACTGTGCAAAAATGTTAAGGGAAAGAATCACAAGATCCCAGGATGAACTCTAATGTGTTTCCTAGTACGTCCCTTTCATTTGCTTCTGTAGATCGTGGCTCTAAATACCTCGGGGTGAAATGTGTCTGAGCATTTCAACACCTAGCAAATATTAACTACCCCAGAGCAGGCTTGAACAAGCAGGCTTGGAGGGTGCCTTTGTGCTGCAGCCTGAGAAGTCGGGAACCCGAGGTCTGTGGAAAGAGTCACTTTTAAATTCTGCCCCTTGTTTCTGTAACTTTGTGAAAGACCAGCACTGGAATGGAGAAATGCCACAAAAGCACTCACAACACCCAAGGACCCTCCAGTGCTCAACAAACATTATTTCCTTAAGCTTTTTGATGCCCTTCCAAGGTAATTGTGGCATTGTCACCCCTTCCTGCTTTTAGAAATGGGGAAATCAGGGATTCTCAGAGTAATGCAGAGCCAGCTGACTCGCGATATCCATCAGTTCTCTGCAGATCCTCTAATCGTCACTGAGCACTCCTGACCTGCGGTGCAGAGGAGCCCACCTGCATCCTCTAGCTAAGAAAGGTAAACACGCTGTGAGCTGAGCTGTTTGTAAAAAGAGATTAAAATAAAATAAAATAAAATAAAAAAGAGTCTGTGTTCAATAACACTGAACACTTTTCTTTCTGAAATCTACTTTTCCTGCTCAGAAGTGATATTGCGTTGACTGCCCATTGGAAGCAAACATGATAACGTGAATGGCAACCCCCACGTGAGGAAGCTGAACAGGTAGGTTTACTTATAGGTATGCTCTTTCTTATTTCCTTTAGGTTCTTCCCTAGCATTCATTACTGTCCTTCCCAGGGGAATAGTGGATAGTGGGCTGGATGGACTTCATCAATACGTACTGATTTTAGTGACCTATTTGGTCAAAGGAAATATGAAACTAATCTGCAAAGACTTGAAACATCTTTCTTGGTGGACCAAGGGGACTAGGCCTTTGGGTCACACCTGATAATGTATTTGTCCTGCAGTAAAACGCAAAGTCTGTTTGCAATCTCTTTTTTCCCAAGTTATGTTTTCTAAAGTGGGAATGATATGCAGCTGGTTAAAACTGAATACGGCAAAGAGAGAGAAAAATAAAATTCTGGTGTTTATGCATGAGCAAGTGGAGAGTGTGGAAGTGCTACATGCCTGTTGGTAATTTATCTGTGAGGTTGGGGGGGGGTTCATGTTTTTTAGAGAATATAATCTGGCCACCCATAGAGAACAAACTCGAACCCTGGTGGGCGGGCTTGTTTGCCTCACAGCAATGCAGCTGTGCTCTTTAAGGAGCAGCATCCCTTAGGAATATAGCCCGCAAAGCAAAACAGGCTGGCCTTTTTCTTTCCTCAGATTTGAACAGCTTGAACAAGTGTGTGGGGGAAAAGTACGGAAAGAAGAACGTGTACCAGAGACAGGGTATTGCACACCGCTATTCAACGTCTGGAGCCACAGGTCGGTGTACGTCTCAGACTGGGGGTGGTGGTGCTCCTGCCCACAGCATCCCTGCGTCACCGCTGCAGTCCCTGTTTTGTAGTCATATCCCTGCCCACGACTCCCACGGTATGTGTCCAGTGAGATGTTTGTCAATGAAACAGCACAGCCTCGGTGGCCTTGCCAGCTCTCCCTCCCTCGAGCAACCAGTTTTCTGTCTGCAGCAACATGCAACATGGAACTAAGAGTGGCTTTGGTATGTTTGTATTTCAGCTGGCTTGCTTTACTGATTTAGTATAAATTACACTGATTTCTAGCAAACCAGAATGCTTAGAAAACTAATGAGGCAAGAGAAGAGCACTATATGTAAATGCCAGGGAGCAACCTGTGCTTCTGCCATTTATGGTTGTGTTTTACTGTATTAGGAAAGCTCCCGTTGAGGTACAAACTACTCCATGCTGTACAAGTTTTAAGACCCTAATAAAAATAAGATTGAATACAATGGCCAAGAACTAGAGACTTAAACAACCTGAAACCAGGCACATGCACACAAAAGCGTAATTATCTTCTCCGTACTGCTGTGCTCCTGTCTCTCTGGTGAGTCACGCAAGGTGGCATGAGAGCAATCATCTTATTCTCTTGCTGGATTTCACGGCAGCCTCCCCAGATAGGACTTCAAAGAAACAATTAATGGGAAGTTTATCCCTGAGAAGGCTTTATTTGCTGCTGAACACCAGGCACTGTCACTGCTTGAAGTCAACAGTGCCTCTCCCAGGGCATGATGACATGGTTAGGTGCGGGCGCACGGGCCATTGCCCATGTCCTGAGCCAGACGGAGTGGAGCCAGCTGCAATTCAGAAGCTGCATTAACTTGGGTCCCAGCCCTATAAAGTACCTGATTTGTTGGCCAGCTGTTTTTCAGGACCATGACTAGTTTCCTTATGTGGTCTGAGGGTTTGGAGGTAGCCTTTGTGCTTTAATGCTCTGTATAACTCTGCAACAATTGCTCCTGGAGAACTTCAGTGTCTTTCTGCAACACACCTTCTGTTGTTCAAGCACTGATGAAGGCAGATGTCTACAGTCCCATCTGCCTGTACAAAACACTGATAAACACATTAAGTACCTGCTGGTTCATTTCTGTCGGTAGCAGCCCCCTCCTGCTAGGGACCAGTCTGACCAACGCTGCGTAACATACTCCTTCCATAGGTCATGAATAATTATGTCGAGGGAGCTTTTGTCTTAGACTTAAACAGTGAATCAGTAAATGCCTTCCCTTGCTACTAAAATCAGTACAAAGTCACAGTCATGACTCCAGAAGCCATTTCTCTGACTGAGACGTGCCAAAATCTACAAGCGGTACAAATGCACGGCAGCCTCTCCTAAGAAGCCCATAAGACATAGGCAGCCTCGATCTGCTGGCCCTGGGCGTGACCAGCCAAGAAGGTACACACCAGCATGGGAAAATATCTCCTGGTTCACAGCTTTATCTCATGTTTTTTTCCAGCTGCTGCCATGCTGGCTGAAGAGGCTGCTGTCCCTCACACGCCGTGACTGCCACCTCCGACCCGCCAGCGCAGGGGATCAGGTAGGTCCTCTTGAACCTCCTTCCATCTGAAGGAGCCAACGTAGCAACAGCTGCTGGGCAGAGTGATCAGCTGGTTATAACTGAGATATGATGGGAGGCTGCTGCTCTGGGAGGGCTGTCTCTGGTAGGGGTCAGTGGGGAGCACAGCTGCTGTGGGAGATCCCAAGCTATGTGGATGCACCAGATAAAACTCTGGTGTCCGTGGGACTATGGTTTTCAGCTGAGAAATGCGCCAGGCCCAAGGTACCTCTTTATACTCTGCTTCAGTGTTGGCAAAAATACTCTTGGATCAAGTAGGGCTTGGGTCTAAAGAAACCTGGTTTTGACAAACCATAGCTACTTTTTAATGACGTTCCCCTCGTCCTGACTTTCTAGAAATTTTTGTCTTTTGTTTTATGGTAGGGTGTCAACGTTACCGTGCAGGCTGTGCACCTACCTCTGAATTTAGTTTGTTCTCATCTCGTAATTGCATCCCAGAGGAAACGCTGAGCGTACTACAGACAAACACAAGACTACAGTCACTCTTTCAGGTCTGCTGTACGCTCTGGTTGAAAGAGGCCTTTGTGGGTGCCCAGTCACACCCAGAGCCCAAATTGTCCCTCTGATCTGATGACAGACCCAAGCCCTTCTGCTTGAAGACACCTGACTTTATCTCTGGCACATGGAACAAGCCCAAGGGGAGGCAGGTGCTTTAGACTGAGACTAGGTAGTTACACTACACAGATATACAAGCTGCTCAAATGCTGCTAGAGGTTTCCTGCGGACTTTTTGCTAAATTCTAACCTGCTGCCTAGATTCAGCCAGGAGGAGGTGTTTGCAGGTGCGGGTGGTGGTTGCTGATTCAGGCCTCCTTGGATTTAGATGATGAGCAGAGATGTTCAGCTCTTCTAGCAGATCTATGCCCAGGTGTCCTTCTCAAGTAGAGAACCATTAACTGCTCAACCAGGGAGGCATTAATTGCTGCGTTGTTACAACTGCAGCTGACTATTTCATGCTGTAGGCAAACTGTCCCATGGTACTTTCTGCCCCCAAGATGGTTTCCAGGGTCTATGCAGATTGCTACAGCAGAGAAACCTTTGCTGTGGCAAAAAATCCATCGAAAGTACCAGTGTGACAGAAGGGGAGTGAACGTCCCTTTAGGTTTGCTGGGCTTGCTTTGGCAAGAGGTGGTTAGCCAGCCAGAAGGCAGGTGAGCTGCAGGTGAGCGAGCTGCACAGGCACCCGCCGAGTCTGTGTGCTGCAGCCTGCAGGACACATCTCTTATCTTTTTCGGGAAGCACCACATCTCGGCCTTGTTGTTTAAAGATGTGATGCTTCTAGTAATGAGCTTTGGGGGCCTCCGTGCCGTTAGGAGGCTGTGCTCTCTTGTGGAGGCATCAGTTTGCTTGGGGGGGATGGGACTACAGCAGCATACGTGCACAGGGCTTGCTGCTCGGCGCTGCCGCCACAGCCCCAGCTGTCCTCTGGCCGCAAAGTCACCTGCAAGTGCTGCTTTTTCCTCTCCCCTCCACTGCGACTGCAAAGCCGTAACAAGCAGTGCGTATCTGAAGTGTTCATTTGGCCTAATGGTTCCTTAATCCTTAGCAGACGGAGAGTGCAGGGGGTGGGGGTGACGCACTGACGCTGTATGAGCAGCAGACAGCTCTGTCCTCAATACCTCAAGGTACTCTAAATTAATGCTGATAAAGCTGGCAGCCTATGCTAATCCTCAACTAAATGCATGCAAACTGATTAATAAAACAAAGCTTCAAGCTCCAGCAGCTCCTGCATTCAGGTCATTGACCGTATTTTAAGGAACAGGCTTTTGTGCTCGTACGTGGTTCCCGTGCCTGGGGTGGGGAGGCAGAAGTGACAACCAGGGCCATGCGCGGGCCTCTGGCATGGCATGGCTTCTCCCACATTCTTCTCCCCTGGACAGAAAAAATTTGCTGTTACGTGTTCTTTTTACTAAATCCTCTGCTTATGTCCTATTAAATGTTTCCTGATGTTTTGTACTAATGTTCTCATTATTTAGTAGTGACAAAAGAATATATTTTGTTTCCAGGAAAGCAAAAGCCTTATTTTCTAACCGTGTTTATCTCACTTGGGAGTTTATTCTAAATGCAGTGCTATTAAGACTGCATAAATTTAAGCCAGGACTGGTTTATGACATGCTTAAAGTGTATCTCTAATTTGTTTATACTGGTGAATTGGGCAGGAGGTAAAATGCATATTATTTCTTCTGGACACAATCCGAGGGCTTAGCTATACCTAATTCAGCTGAATTTAATGAAATCTTTCAGTCCAAGAAACAGAGTCCTCTTCCCTAAGGATCTGCCCTCAATGGGAGGGCAATGGGAGTCCTTCCACTAATGCCTTCAATGTGTCTTGCTGCCGCCACCATGGTCTCGCACCCACAGAACAGCCAGGAAACAATAAATAGCTGTAGGTCTGCAGTACTGCAAGACCAGCACGTTTGTCACACATCCTTTAAGAACTACCCTCATGGCTGACTGCTTTGCTGTGATTAAGCCGCAAAGAATTCAGAGATCCCACCAGCCTTGGCGCTGGGGTTTGCCTTCATCCTTTTAAGAGGGCTGTTATTATTATCATGCTCTTTGCCAGGACAAATTTGGTCAAAAGATTGCAGGCTGCTTTCCCATCCCAAACAATTCAAGTTTGTAACCCATCGACATGGGCTTCTTCCGTCCACCCCTTGGCTCTCACCCGCGCCTGTCTCCCTTGGGGTCAACTGGAGCTCACAAGCAGACGTGGCACGGGGGACTCTCCAAGGGTTAAATGCAGAAATTTGCTGGCCAGAGCTTATCCCAGCTGAAGGCTGAGTCTGCCTTCATGAGCTGTTGTCTCAGCAGAGATGCCCTACCTTCTCGAAATGTTTGAAGGCACGCATTATTCCTGAGCCGCTCGAGCATGGGAATTCACAGCCATTTTCTTCAGCCTTTGCAAGGAACTGTAAGCCGCAATTTGGATTCCGTGCAAAACCCTCTGAGCACAAAGCCTTGCACCAACGGCTAATGCTCGCTCCTGCTGCAGACCAAAGGGTACACTTGCAAGCAACAAAGGCACAGAAAGCATTCATCTCCTATGCAGTTTAGAGATGCCACTGAGCATCCTGGGCTCTGATTTCCAAGCGCATTCTTGCTTCAGTGTGAAACCTGTGACAGAAAATTGGATTCCACTGAAGTATAAGGTGTTCAAAACACTCATTGCTTCTGTCTTACTTGAAAAACAGCTCCCTCTCAGCCCCAAGATATATTAGTATCCTTCCCCTGTCACTTCCCCCAAGTTCAGCTACAATAGGAATGAAATTCAGTGGAAGTTGCAAGTACCAGATCATCTTTGTCAAGAGATGGCAACAAATCATTATGGAGCAAGTTATATTTAATCAGCGTTTTTCCGAGACTCACAGGCTGGGTTCCGCCCCCCCCTTCTCTCTCTAAAGTAAAATTAAGTTCGTTTCAAAACTGGATGAGTCTTCTGTGTTTGCTTAGGCTAGTTTTGACAGGGCAGCCTGAGCTAAAATGAGGCTGTGCTGGTCCTGAGCTCGAACGAAGGAAATGGAGAGACCCGAGAGGTCTGTGCAAGGGAGGGAGCGCATCTCCCTCCGACACCGCATGGAGCGTGTCCCGCGCTCTGCCTGGGTGCTGGAGATCTCGCGCTGTGCCGCCGCTGCCGGTGGGCACCAGCGTGCAGCCCCTCGAGGAGGCCGTGGTGCGTCTCGCCTTGCTCTGTCAGAAGTAAAATCTAAATTAAGATGGAGGGGGTGGGGGGTTTCTAGCCGAGGAGGGGAACAGGAAGAGTTGCCTCTGAGAGGAACACAACCAGCAGGGCTCTGTAGAAGGATTGTAGGACTTGCTAGACATTTCTTTTTTAAAACCTACAAAATCTGGAAAGCAAATTAATAGCCTCTTTGAGTCATTCTGTGAAACCCGTAGCAAACTGCGAAATTTTACTCAACGGCTAAGTTTCTGTGTAAGTTGTTTGGCCTATTTTTCCCCCATAGAGAGGGAAAAAGAGAGCAGGAAGCTACAAACTGGGAAGGACTAATGCTGAACGAGAGACTCTCTGCCAGAGTTCAGTTTCATTCCTCTGCAGCAGTTCAGTGGAAAACCCATGAATAGCTTCAGCCCCAGAAGGTTTAAGTAGGGGGCTGTAGGTGATGCAGCAGTTTTGCACCGAGCAGCTACACGGGGTGGTGAAGGCCACCTTACAAAGCTGGCACCTGGCACAAGGGGTACAACGACAAGAACGTACATCCGTGCACGGGTGCTGCATCCGCTGAGAAAATCAAGGTGGTGAAAAACGGGGCTCTGGGTAAAGAAAAATTATGTGATTCATGAGTGGGTTGTCTCTGTTTTATGCTACTTTAGATCAAAGCGCCACTGTAATATTTGGGCTATTTTATCAGATCAAAATTTTGAGTGTCATATGCCACAAATCATTTTGCTGACATGACAAAACTTTTGCTAGAATGAGAAATAATGAGGCACGGTACTGAGTCCCAGTGAGAGATCTCCTTGTGTTTTCTTGGGATACTGAAACAGGGACAGGGAGTGGCCCCCGTTCCTCTGCCGGTTCCTTACATCCTCTCTGTCCCCATGCCCTTCTTCGCTTCCAGGAAATCAGGCTTATCTGAGGGTCACTCAAGCATCCCCAGGTAGAGCTTTCACAACTGACAAGCTGCCCCCATTTTGTAATTTCTTTCCTTTCCCCAGACCCTTCTTCCACTTTAAATTCACTGCAGAACTAAAGAAACCTCATGTTCTTCAGCAACGCTTTGTGTGGTTGTTTTTGGGCTAGCCCTGACAGCAAGCCTGCCGTCTTCAAAACCTCCCAAGGGGTCTGGATGCCATTGCATGGGGAATCTGTATTAGGCTCTGAAATATCCCAACCCAAGACCTCCACATTTTTTTTTAGGAAATGGAACTATTTTCAGGAAGGAAAAAAAAAAGAATTTATCTTCTACTGAAGAGACAAAGTAACATCTTCTGTGCTCGGGGCACATTTCTCCTCCTGGATCAGCATGACAGATTGCATCTCAGGTTGGGAGCAGGGGAGCATACGGGGAGCGGGGTGGGGGCCTGTTTTCCATGCAGCACGCGTGTAACCCTACAACGCTGGTGTTGGTGTGGCAAACCAGCAGTCACTCCCTTGACGTTTAGGCTGAATAAGAATTCAGCAACTCTGGTGATTATTTGAAACACTTGAACTGGCAATATTAATCTGGTATTTCAACCTCCATAACCCCAAGTTCATGCATGGGATTTCTGGTACTTGTTATGTCCTATACTGACTGAATGCAGCAAACAGGCAAAGTCCAGCCATTCTGCTGTGGCAAGGTCACAGAAATCCGAGACAAAACAAGATCTGTTCCACATTTTTATGTAAGTAAAATTCAAATTCAGTTTAAAAAAAAAAAAGAGCAAGAGAAGAGTTGGAGAATGCCTCTGTTCTTTTCCTCTCTCTTGTTTGTCCCGTTATACTCACGATTCTGCTTTCCTACATGACATCCATAGGAGTTCAGCACCTATCCCAGGGGCATGGCAAATCTTTCCTGGCATGATACAGAAACATAGTATTGGAGGACTCTTTAAGCCAGATGGAACTTGTTCAGTTTTAAATAAGTCTGAGGAATAATGCCGTTCAGTTAACATAAAAAACTTCTGTCCTTTGCTATCAATAGCTTTGTCCCTTTCTCATATATCATTACACCATTTCTGTGCTGTATGTAAGGCTCACCCTTACAGGTGAAAAAAAATTTCTAGTAAAAAATGTATTTTATTCCACTTGTATCCTTCAACTTACTCTAATAAGAAGTATTAATGTCATGAACATTATATACTGTGGCGTTCAAGCAGTCAGTATGAAATGCCACGTAAGCATAGGTAATTGAGTCCAGCACACTGACAACCACACTGGTGGCTGCTGAGAACCTGAAGGTTGAAAGATGCTTTGCCTCTGGCGCTTACCCCTTCTGGAGGTGCCCTTGTGTCGCTCAGGGGCTAGAAAGGAGAAGGGTTTCCCTGTTTAGTTTAATGAGAACATGCAGTTCAGGGCTAGTGCTTTCCAACTAAGGTTTTACTAGAACCTACGGCAGATTTCTCTTCAGCACCTCCTGGCTGTCTGGCCCTAGTTTGCCCCTCTCCCAGGGGTGGGGGAAGAAAACATACCTACATTTCAGGCACCGCCAACACAGTATAAAACCACTGATCACTGGTCTGCATTGCATTGCACACACCATCACTGTGCACCAGGGTGGCTAAAGCATGGTCACGCAGCTTGGTCCGCTGCCTTTCCTGCAATAAAAATAATGTTTGCTAGCATGGCAGCTGGGGGAGGGAATAGCTTTAAGCCTTGCATCTAAATCACTCAGACTTCGGCTTTAATCACTCCTCCAAGGGGCTGAGTAGGAAGTTAAAACAGCTGGAGCCACAATTTCAGTGGTACTCCTGAAGGTGATTAGTTTCTCATTTGCAGGATTTTTTAAAGTGCCTAACTATATCCTGTGATAATTCAAAAATTTAGCCTTGGTGTCCATTACAGATGAGGGAAAACACATATTTTTTTCAGAAACCCAGCTGAGCCTTAAATCAGAACAACCAACACAACATGTTTACATTTGAGGGAGAAAAAAAAGCATAATTATTGCAAGAAAATACTGTCTTGGCACCACTCTCCTCTGCTGGGAAACTCAGCACCTGGAAGGCCCCGGAGCCGCTCTTGTGCAGGGGAGATGCTGCCATGCTGATGAGCTATGGCTTGTAGGGAAACAAGTCCAAGAGAGAAGTGGTCAAATTACCCTGGGTCTTGTGTTAAGAAAAACAAAAGCAGCCTCATGTATTTCTGCAACAAAAAGATGGAAATAGGAAGGTGGGAGTTGGGGGAGGTGAGGGCTATGAAATGCATTTATTTCAATCTTGTGAAGTACCATAGCATATCAAAGCACTTCAGTGAAAATCAGGAGAGATGGATTTTGACACAAATGTGTCTTCTGAATCAGCTAGATGCACATCTCCCTGCCGACATTATTCATAGGTGAACTTTGAGAAGTGCTAGCCTCATCAAAACGAAAAATCAGATCACTTCTTCCCATCTCCAGACAAGCTAAGCTCTGAAGGAAAATATATTGTTAGGTGCAGGAATATGAACTTTGATGAGTATAAAGGACTGGATGGACCTCCAGAGATCAGCTACTGATTTTTTTTTTCTGAGAGTCTGTGTAGCTCTACAAGGAAAATGTAATTTTGTGTTACTGAAATACAATAAATTTCTCATTTCTTCCTATTTCACACAGGCCCTAACTTTACCAGCTACTGTTGCAAAAATAACTAGAGTGTTCATAACAGAGAATTTAAATGGAATATGAGGTGCTATAATCCATCAGCACACTCAGCTTTTCTTGCATGCAGTGCAGGAGGCTTATCTGGAGCAGAGGCGGAACCTCTCTTCTAACACCACCGGGATCCATCATGCTGTTGTAAAGCAAAGTTATCTCAAACAAACAAACTATGCGGTTCCTAATGGTGTCAGGCAAAACTTTCAGCTCATTAGTTTTTCTCCTCCAGTTTTCCAAATGAGTATTTTCTGAGGAGTTACTACCAAATGTAACCTACAGCCACACTGGTCAAAATGAGAGAGCTGTGTTAGTGGTGTTGAAGGAGATAAGGGGGGGAACTGGGGAGAGGGAGACCAAATCATCAGGAGCTTGAACACCATCTAGAGCTACTCTGCCCTGAGGGGATTGCCACCTAGACGAAAGGAAAGCGTGCTCTATCTTCACCTTTCTGTATTACGTTGTGATGTTGGCAAGATTTGTGTCTATCTGTCTGTCTGCACTTACAACACTTTCTTTTATTTTTCAGATGTTTCTGTGGAAGGATTATAATAGAAAGAAAAATGAGGAAATACAGGATTATCTTTTGAACTCAGTTCTCAGATCAACAAAGGAATATATCTGAAAATTATTTAGGTAGATTTTCAGTCTGCAAAAGAACCTATTTTGCCACAAAAATGCCGTGTAGCATTCCCTGAATACTTAAATTTGATTCAAAACTCACAAAATCATGCTCTGATGTGGTGCAGAGGAAGGTTTTTAAGATTCTCTTCTCTGACGCTCACATCCAGAGTGGACTCATAAGTAGCTAACGTTTACACAAACAACCCAGCTTCTGGGCTAGCTGTGGTCCGACGGGCATGCTCTGACCTCCGGTAAGGCTCTCCTGGTCCTCCGGCGCACACCCTCCCAGTCAAGCCTGGACCCTAGGTCTGCAATTTAGGAAACTTCAGGCTCTTTCACCAAACCTAAAGAAAAGCCATGTTAGTTGTCAGTACTGGCGAACCTCTGTTCCTTCAAAACCCCATTGCCCCTGCCTCTGCTGACGCTCACAGTAAAAAAGAAAAACATTTTTCTGTTGACATCAGTGAGGCAAGGAGTGGGCCCAGCTTCATTCACACCCACACAGTATGTTTAATTAGAAACTATTTTCCTCTAAGAGCAGGCATTTGAATTTCTCGAGATGTTGCAAAGAACTTCAAGAGGGAGTTTTCGAGGGGTGGGGGTGTTTCAGGTAGGAGGAGGCAAATAAGGGTTGGAGAAAGAAAAAAAGGGTCTCTGATCAGGGTAGTTTTGTAATGATGCATAATCAAAGGCTGGTTGCATGTTCTTCAGATTTTTCAGAAGTGTTTTCCATCCCTTTCAGGATAAATTTGACCATTATCTAGCTAAATCTGTTTTCTAACCAGTTAACCTGGGCCAGGATTGTCCTGCATAAGGGAAGATATCACAGCCACGAGGAACAACCGCCTTGCACCGAAACTCGCTTTCCTTTAGATGTCCTCTTCTAACCTGCCATGAACCTCTTCCATCACATGCTTTCAGTCCTGTTCCCAAGGAAATAGTTATTTATTAGTGTTGTAAAGAGAAGGTTTGTGCTCGACTTAATTAGCAGAGTCTGTGTCTGTAGCCTGCTTACCACTCGGCTGTCGGGATTTATGAAGGAGCCATTAACCGTTTGCCTTGTATGTACAGTTAGATGAAATGACTGCAGATTACAGCCCATGTGTGACAGTTTAATGGCAGTGGTAAAGCGCAGTCAAAGTCAGAGATTTCATGAGAGCTGTCCTAATTCATGCCCTAATAACGTGCTTGGAAGTTTGCATCTGTAAGTACCCTCACAGCTTGCACAATGTGCAAAACGCAGGATTTGGGGCTGAAAGTTGTTCTCTGACCACAGGGAGGTCCTAGACATTAATAAAAAGCCCCTTCGTATTGCAGCCAACAATATCCAATCCCTCCGTATGAGAAGGCTGCAACTGAGATGACCTCCGAGAGTGAAGTCCTTTGAAAGCAGCTACTAATTTTTTGAGAAGTGCAACCATGGAGTGAAGTGTTTCTGAGGCTGCTCCTTTCCTCTGGGATGTATAAAGAAGGAATTGCCTTTGGCCTTCCAAAGAAACCATACGTCCCACCGCGTGCATCACAGCTGGTGGAGCACAGGAGGGATCAGGAGCGTTGACCAAGTGCAAGTGCCACTCTCGGTTAAAGGTGCGAGAGGGACTTGCTGGGAGTTATTAATATTTTCAAGCCTTCTCATTAGACTCTTCAAAGCAGATGAAGACAGGCAGGCATGCATGCATAACCGTCCCGTGGAGACAAGCTGGGCTGACAGCTGTTTTGGAAACCCGGCGATAGGTGTGGCAGGAGGAGGGGGTTTCCTGGTGGACGGGAGCTGCCCAGAGATGCTGTCTGATGGCAGTGGTGGAGAACCCACAGTGGTAATGTAAAGAGGGAGGTGCACAGTGACTCCCCGAAGCGCTCCAGTGCCCACCGCTTTATTGGATCCCGGCACAGTCCTTCCTTCTGCTGCTTAATTCATTCTGATTACTCGATAGCTGACTAAAATTGAGTAAAGCTGCCACTACCAGCAGTGAAGATTAAGATGTGCTGTGCTACTCCTGTTTATTTTCCCTTCAATTTGGAGGATAATGCGGTGCTGAGGCACGGTGGTGCTATGCCTACCCTTTTCGCCGTGGCTGTCCCTTGGGTCCCCTCAGCCAAGTGGGGAGAAGGAGGAGGAACGGGTGGGGTGGCACAAGGAGCTACCCCATGAGCATCTCTGTCCGGGGAACAGGGTGTTCAAATGAGCCCCTGTAGGCAATGCACTGCGTGCAGATCATCAAGTGGAAAAATACTGCTTCAGACTCCAGGGTGGAAGCTACCTTTTGTCGGCTAGAAAAGATGACGGTGTTATTTAGCATCAGCACACCGACTGCGAGGTCTTCTGTAAGAGCGATGCAGCGCTGGGGAAGAAGGATGTCACTGGGGATGTCTGGGAGAGCCAGGGAGGGTCTTAAGGAGTGTGAATATTTCGAGGGAAAGGGGTTCACCTGAAGGCAAAAAAAATCTTTATTTTACAAAGGAGGGGCTGTGTAAGGGACTGTGAGCCGGTACCACCTCGCTGCGCTGTCTGCCATCGGTTTAGCCTTCTTGTACTTGATATTATGGTTCCAATTATGAAAAATTGCTAATCTGTTACTGGATATTTTAACAGCTGAGTAGCAGCTGCTAGGCTCACGTAGTCCCATCATTTGCTTGTAAATACTGTTTGTTAGGAACTTCATGTGGAAATGTAGTTCTTCCACGATCAAACTTTTACAAAGGAAGAGTTCTGCTTTTCCAGAAAGGAAAATGCAAAGGAAATCTTTCCTTTGCCATGGGGTTAGCAGAGACTGAAATCTTCATGTTTGTGGCACAGAAACAAAATACTGTATTTTGAGTGAGTTCAGCATTGACCTGTACCACCCCCAAAATGCTTTCTGGGCGATGCACGTTGTGTGCCCAGTTTCCCCATACTGCAGCTCCCCAGACTGTGCCGTACCTGTCCGTCTTGAAAGAAAATGGTGCACGTAGCAGGCCAGTTTAGCTGTATCCTGCAGTCC
The DNA here is from genome assembly GCF_034638445.1 of Ciconia boyciana. Classification (NCBI taxonomy): domain Eukaryota; kingdom Metazoa; phylum Chordata; class Aves; order Ciconiiformes; family Ciconiidae; genus Ciconia; species Ciconia boyciana. The sequence continues at coordinate 56,340,366 of NC_132938.1, read as the reverse complement.
CACGAGTGCCCTCATTTTTTTGGGGGTGGGCGGCCTCCTGGTGAGAACTAACCTACCGTAAGTTTCTTTATCCGAGGCCTAAGCTGCAACATAGGAAATACATTTTGCATGGGAAGCTCCACTGTGGGAGAGGACATTGGAGAACACGGAAACCACAGCTCGTGGAGGCACTGTCAGGCCACGCAGAAATACTATTTCACTTTGAAGAGAGCCAAAGCAACACATTTTGACCGGCCTCACCATACGCAACTGAAACATTTTGTTTCAGTCAAAATTAACATGTTGAAAAAGTGCCAGCTTTGCATTAGAATTTGTGTTTTAAAGTCATTTTAATCAAACATACTGAAATTCCCTTTTGCGTAGGAATTCAGATTTTTGCTCAGGTGTGACTGTAATAATTGATGATTAGTTTGAGATACAGAAAAATAGTGATTGTCATAATGTAGTATCAGTGGCTAATTACAGTTCTATTTTTTCAGGGAGTGCTATTTTTCCATTATAAATTTGATATTCTTATAGTATAATTTTTTTTCCCCAGTGGCTCTAAAGCAACCATGTCCAACAGAAAAAAAATACATTCAGAACCGTAACACTTTCTAAGTCTACTGAGCCCTTAATTGTTATACCTCAGCATATTAAAGGGCACAGTATCTTTGAAGTAATTTGCTACTATCAGTGGAAGGAAACCTGAGCAATGCCCATAACATTTTTAACTAGTCAGCTTCATAAACATCAATTCATGGGATATACAGTAAGAGCAATATGTAGCTACAGACTCCTCTAATTGCTCACAAACAACAGGAATTTATTGTTTGGAGTACAGTGAATGTAAACCTATCTTGTAAAGCAAGTTACAGTATGTTTTACAGACAGTAACAAACTCACTTTCAGGGAGATAACTTTTAAACGAAGAGGGATTGTTTAGTGTTATTTTCTGGCTGAAGAACAGTGACCAGCATATGAGCTAACTGTGGATTTCTGGCCTGCTCTAATGTCTTCTTCTGGCTTGACCCGGAATTGTTCCTTTCCTCCCGATGACTTATTAGACTGTATTTTTTTATTATGTTTTTGTAACTGCTACTTGAGAAAGGGCACTATCCCTCCATTATAGGGCTTCTGGCACAAGGGGTAGCTGAGCATGATTGCAGCTTTAATATGTGATAATAGTATAATAAGTGTTTTGTAATCAGGAGCCCATTATAGATTGATTTTTTTTTTCAAGACACAGTTAAAAATGTCCTGGTTTCAAATAAGCTTAAAAAGCAGTGTTGAGGTGATCTGCTAGAATTGTATTTTGGATAATATTAATTTCATAATATCATATTTTGGCTTGTGCCTCTTTGAAAACTGTCGAGCCACCAGACCCATTACAAGAGTCTGTAAAACTGGGCTGCCTTCTCATCGGGGACACTCGTCCCCTTCCAAGCGGTCCCACAGCCAAGATCTACAGGCTCTTTTCATTTTGGGGAACCACATAATAAAGGCCGTAGTAGCTCATGTGCTGTAGGAGTGAGTTATGTGTCCTCTGCTGTGGCAGCCTGTGATTAGGGGAGCCGGGTTTCCTCCTTGCACAACCGAGAGACCAGAAAAAAGCTGTGCTCCTCACACGGAGTGATCCGGTTACTTGCTGTGTAGCACGTTCATGACTAAGTAACCGCTCCTGCTGATGCTGCAGTCCCAGGGGCAACCCAAAATGAAACCCCAGCCAGCAATCAATGCGTGAATCGATGTAGCTAATTTTCTTTTACTCTTTTTTTCTTTTCTTTTGTGCAATGAAAACAAATAATTGGATGCCACGGACAGCTGCTTGATACAAGGGCTATACTTTCTTCCTCCTGATAAAGATAACAGTGAATCCCCCCTCCTCTTTTTTAAAATGGTTATTGAGCAGCTCAGTGGGAAGCTCTGAATCCTTCATGCAGTAGTAGGGAATTTATTCTACTGGAAAATTCACCATTCCTAAGGAGTGGAAGTGTAGCATTAAAAATCACTAAAGCAATGCTGTTTACCCAAGACAATGAGAATAGTCAAGTTTTGCCCTCTTTTGCTGATGACCAAATTCATGCAGAGAAGATAAGGGGCCTTTCTAGGGAGTCTTCGGTGGGGAGCAAAACTCCATGGGCAACTCCACCCTTCCAGGAATAATGAAGCTTTCTAAAGATATTAATAAACAATGAGAAGTTCTTAATTCCGGCGAGATTTACTTGACTTTGTTACTGATACTTATCGTGAAAACCTCGAGTCAAAGGTTTACTGGTATTCTAGACAAGAGAAAAAATCGTGAATGCTTCTAAATGGACTCAGCATTTGGTTAAGGCCAACCTGTCAGTTTGATAGGTCGCTATCAACCGGCTCTTAAACTGATTTATAGTCTTGGTTCCTCCAGTGCTTCAAGAACTGGAAAATTCAGAAGTTGAAGCTTACTGCTAAAGTTGGCCTGCTGAGTTACTGAACTTTGAGGAAGATGGCAATGGGAGAGCATATTGTTTATCTTCTTACTCAAATAATTATGAAGGGGGTTTTATAACAAAAGACAAAATTACAAGTAGGAGTTTAAAATTAGGCATGAAAATGTAGTCATCCTCAAATAGATTATAAAAATGCAAAATACAGAATGATCACCTGAAAAATACAGATGATCACCTGAGTGTAGGTTGGACAGATTCTTGCATTTAAAAAAATTTAAAAACATTTTCAGACTGATAAGGGTCCTTCAAAGTAAAATGTCTGAAAAAAAGGAGTGGAAAGACAAGGATGGGTTAAGAAAGGAGGATGGGCAGTAAAGCTCAGAGAAAAGGGCCATTTAAGCAGCATTTATGTTTGTATATCAGGTGAGGTATAGAAGATTCATGAAACAAAAATGACTCCTTTTATATGATTTTTCCAAATTCAGAAAACACAGATGAACATAGTAATTGTTCCATGCAAGCAGCAGAGAACAGATGTTAGCCAACTGTCCCAGCTGAGGAACCCAACAGCGCTGTTTCCAGACCAAGAAGGAAATGAGAAAGTAAGTCTGAGGCATTACGGGAAAGTTGTATCTGGTAGTTAATTCTTTCAAATAGTGCTCAAACGTTGAGTTTTCCATAGGACAATATCCCAGACACGCAAATTTCCAATCTATTTTGATTTAAGCGGCAGCGAATTAGTCTGTTGTGGGGGTTTTGAAAATCTTCTGTCTGTCAGAAGGTAGGTCTGATGATCATTGTATTCATATAGGATGTGGACAATTATAAGTGCAAATGGGAGTATCTTGTGTTGTGGGTGAGTGTCCTTCCAATTGGCAATTGCCAGCTCTGTGGTGTGCCTCTCCTCATCTTGAATTTCACGTAATTTCTGTTCTAGGCCTCAGCAATGCTGCCAGTGAGAGTTTCATCAAAACCAATATGTTACTGCAAAAAGGGTCAGTTTTGACTCATCATACTTTTTTGATGAAAAAGGTAGTTAGAAAATTCCCAAACCAGCTCTCATTTCAAATGTCATTCTTTCTGTAGAGGAAAAGCTTTTTGGAAGAAGGAATAAATTTTTTGTTTACCTATGTCCTCTGAATATGCATTTCCAGAGACAAATCCCTTCAAATGAGAAGGCTTATTCTGAGCCACCACAAGCTTTAGCCTAGGTTTTTTGGGCTGTCTTGTTTCAGAACCATGGGGCAATTTCTGGTAGTGATACACTGAAATTCAGACTTTGGCATAGCTGGACTTTGAGTTTAAAGCCTTAAGCATGCACCTGAAACTGAGAAGTAGAAGGGCTTGAGGACAAGTTTCAAATATTCCTCTAGACACAGAGAAGGCAAGGAAGCAAGCAACCCTGTCCCCTATCCTAACTCGTTCCCTAACATACTCTTTGTATCCAGCATCAGGTAAAGAGGATGCTTGCAGATGAGTCACAAATATTGGGGTCGCTGTGGGTAAATTCTGATATGAGAGTTGTGGGCAGGGTTTCAAGCCATGACCAACGCTGCCTGGTTGGCATCCAGGCTTAGCAGGGTCAAGCAGAAAGCGTGCGCTGCAAGACTTGGGCATGTGGAGAAGATAGGGAAGATGGTACAGCGTCTTCACTGGTTCTCCAGCTTTCTCCTGCTTCTTGCTAGCTTTTCTTCAAACTCACTTGAGCCAAGTGCTCTTCATTTAAAAGCTGGTTTCTTGCAATCATTTTGACTTGTTAGGAATAAGGTGGGGCTTAAACCTACAGACCTCTAAAAAGTAATTGCTGTTATGAGATATCTTTTATTCTGGCAGAAAGCCCTCAAACTGATAATGAAAACAAACCTGAGAGTGTTGATTCTACAAACACCCTACTTTAGAGAAAGCCTTGGTATGCAAGCACTCACTGTCGCTCAGAGCTGTAATGATTGTGAACTACTGAGGAGAAAAGTGGGCAAAAAAAGACTTTGTTAAAGACAGCAATAATAAAGATTGTTCTGGTCAGCTATCACAGGTAGAAACCCGAGTTATCTTCCCACTGGGTACTGCAGCATCAGGTGGCTGAGAGAGCAAAGGAACCGGGTCTCCACATTGTACTTACATGGAAAACCCGCCACGACTTTTGGCAGATCTTGATGTTGTATTTAAAACAAACAAACAAACAAACAACACATGAACTTAGTATGTTATAGTTTAGTGCATGTCTAGATGACAGCCCTAACAGTTTCCCAAATTCAAAGTACCATAGTTTTTCATTACAGGGAGTGCTTGGTGCATGGACACTGCCACAGGCGCAGTTTCAGACATGAAGGTGCTAGTTATATTTTAGGAACAGCTTGGGGAGAAATGGAAACCTCTGTTGTTGCGATCAGCACAGGTCTGTTAGTGCATGTTGAAGTTCTGAATGAAAAAACACAATGTTTTAGTCACATTTCCTCCTTCTGCTCTACCCTCAGCCATGAATCTGTCCTTAAGAGTGGTGTCTCGGTTTAGCAGCCAGTGAATAGGGGTTGATAAGTTTATTTTTTTAGAATTGTAATGTGGAGAATGGAAATATGAACCTTGGTAAATATTAAAGTATATATTGAAGAATGTTTAATTGCTTTGAATTATGAAGTGTATCCGTCCCCAGGGGCCACGACCCATTGTTTAAACTTAATTTTTACAAGGAGGCAAAAGTACAGACTGGAAGGGGAGGGGAATAGATTAAAGAATATTTAGATAAGATGGATGTACTCCAGTCAGCAGGGCCTGATGGAATTCACCCCAGAGTACTTAAGGCGCTGTCTGAAGCAATTGCTGAGCCATTAGTGATTATCTTTAAGAACTCACAGAGGAGAGAGGAGGTCCCCGAAGACAAGAGAAGGGCAAATGCAGTGTATTATATTTTAAAGAGGGGAAAAGGAGGACCCAGGGAATTACAGACCTGTCAGTCTAACTTAGGTCCTTAAAAGATTCAGGAACAAATCATTAAACAATCAATTTGCAAGTAGCCAGCTGATATGGTGATGAAAAAAAGAAAGAAAGAAAAAAAGGAAAACATAGGCTTGTCAAGAACAGTTGATGTCAAATCAATCTAATTTCCTTCTTTGTCACAGTAGCTTGTCTAGTGAACAAAGAGGAAGCAGCAAATGCAATAGTGCTTGATTTTTAGTAAAGCTTTTTGACATATATGACAGGCTAAGGAATATGGTATAGGTATAATTCAAATGGGGTAGGTGCATAGCCTGTTGAAAAATAGCTCTGCAGCAATAGCTAGTGCTGGATCACTGTCAGGGAGGATCTTTCAAGTAGGTCATTCAGCAGTTTGTCTTATACCCAGTTCTATTAAATATTTTTTATTAACAACTGAACAACAAGCAAACAAACGCAACCTGTGGATGACGTAATTAGGAGATGCTGCAGGTCCTAGGAGGCCAGGATCTGAATTTGAAATGATCCTCACAGCTTGGAGAAATTACTCCCAAATATTTAAATTAAATTCCATCAGGAACAGTCCAAAGCGCTGTGCCTGGGAAGGAGAGATGCAGAGACTTTATATGGGGGAAAAAATAGCCAGACAGCAGCATGTTTGTAAAAGACTTGAGCATCTGCATCCAGCTGTGGGTGCCACCTTTTCCTGCAGATGAAGAGAAAGTGGAGAAAATCCGGGGAAAGCAGTCAGGACGTATGGTGCCAGGAAGCACAAGCTGGAAGGGAATGCCGAGGGAATTGGGTTTGTTCCCTTCAGGAAAGAGAAGGCTGAGAGAGTAACATGGCAGCAGATGTCCAGTGTCAAGGTGGTGGCTGTGAACGAGACAGTGAGCAATTGTACTCTTTGGTCGTGGAGAGGGTAACAAGCAGAAATTATCCTGATTTACCACTTAATGTCAGGGTGAGAAGAGCTGGCGCAGTCATGCAAGGATGCTCCTTGCTGGGTTTTTTCTCTTTTTCCTTCAGGCAAGTCAGACGGTGCCTGTTGGGAACCCCTGGCTCCGTGTCAGTGTGGGGAACTCGTGCCATGAGGTTTCCTACAGCCACACATTTCTACTCAGGGAAAAAAAAATGCAAAAATGTTCTTATTGCTCAAGTTTCCATTTTAACACTGCTTTGACTATATGCCAGAAATTGTTTGATTTGATGGTCTTGCATTGCTCACCATGAAAATGTCAACATTTATTCTCCGTTACCATCCTCTGTATTGAAGTTACTGCAGTATTTTAGTTCATAATAAGCCAGCTGGTCCATTACACATAGTCTCTTTGTGAACATCAATTACTGCCTGCTTTAGACTCTCCTTCTTTCTCCATGGCAGCATCACTCTCAACCTCATTTTGTGGAAGATAAGAGACAAAACAGGCTTATATAAATATTAATTGAGAATGTTGTGAAAAGAGATTATCTGAGAATCTGTCCCTTGAAGAGAGCAGCAGAGCAGACTGTTGCATTAAAAACATCTTAATGCAGCTCTCCAGCAGAACACAGACACCCTTAAATAGTCTGAATAATCAGATGCGGACACAGGCAAAAACCTGAGGCTTTTTTGTTGTGTTGCTGGCAAGGGCGCAGCTCCCGATTTCAGTAGTTGGGGTCCTGCTGACCCCCGCGTGTGTCTGAGCAGAAACCGCTCCAGCAGAGGCAGCCGGGGGAGCGCAGGGACAGCCCCGTCTCTGTCGCAGCCATCCCACGCAGGGTTTCGCAGCACCCACGCAGCCCGTCCCGTGCGTGAGTGCTCTCTTCGCTGCGAGGAAAGCACAGGCTGTGCAAACTTCACCCGTAGCACCTGGCATGTGCTCCTGTGCACCGTCCCTCCCAGGTCGCATCAGGCTGCGGCTGAACTTGCACTGCCATGAGAGGGGGTTGCACAAGCATCTCCCCAAAAACGATGGGGGCTTGGGGCCCCAGACCCTGAAACTGAGCCGTGTTTGCACCAACGCTGTTACCCCGCTGCCTGCCTAGGGGCATGTGGCTCAACCCAAGAGTCGGAGACGATTTTTCCTAATGCCACCACCTATTGCAACCCAGCCGGTCCCTTCTGTAAGTGATACATAGGCTACCCCGTCGCTGTGAGAAGTCATTGATTATAGGGTACGTTAGCAATAATCCCACAGTTAACGTCTGCTGGTTTGTTAGAGTGGCGAACACCCTCAGCTTTGCTTTCAGCTATTAATTAACCAACCAGTCATTAACTGCTGCTAACAATTGATTTACAGGGAATTATTGCTTAAATAGCGGGAGGTATTTAAGAGGAAAATAAATTAAAACAAAAAAACTGCTGGATCCTTGGGCACAAAAAGGACTCCTTGTAATATAGAGCATGGCTGCTACAGCACTGTAATTAGAGAGTGATAAACAGTCATTGGGAAGTACGTTCCTTTCCAGAGACAATGACATTATGTCTCCTGGAAAGAGCCCCTTTGTCTGCACTAATTGAATGACCTGAAATGAATGATGTTATCAGAAACCTAACCAAGGCAACTAATGTTATATTTATGGGTTATCAAAAATGTTTAATCACAGCTGCAGCCTCTCCAAGATGTGTCATGGACACTGCAGCATCCAAAAATATGATTGAGGGCCAGCGCGGCACATTATCTTAATTATAAAGGAGAATTACAAGTTCTTCCATTGGTTCTGCCTCCCTCCACACTGGCAGAACAAATGAGACCTATTAACCTAAGTGCAAGCGCGAACACCACCTCCTAATGACATTTTTTCCTCTCCGTGGGCAGAGAGCGAGCAAGTGGTTGCATAATTTTTTTCCTAGGAAATAGTGACACAAATCAATTTAGGGTGCTCGTGACACATGAAACCCCACTCATGACTCCTCCTTTTGAATCTGCCCAGGTTTGTGCCACCAAGGTCAACGTTTGGGTTGACTAAGCAGGCGTTGCTGAGCAGGTCAAGGTGCATTTGCCCTTTCCTGGCCAAGTAGAGCCGTGTTTCACTGCCCTCTCCCGGAGCGAGAGGCTGCCTGCTCTGCTGCCTTTTAGGCCCTTTTGGTACCCCAGCACTAGCAAAAATGTATTTAATATGGGGGCACAGGGAGAGGACCACTGCTTTTTCAGACCTGAGGCTGTGATTTCTCTTACTGTGAGAGATAGGACAAAGAGATGGGAAGGTACCACTGAAAAAATAGATCCTGTGTTTCAACTTTTGAGATTGTTTGCTTTTGTGGATATATGTCGCTTTTCCCCCTCACCTGCATTTTTGGGAGTTGGTTTCTGTAAACAGGCTGGCAAAAGTGTGACCCAGCCCAGGTGGCAAGCAGTGCCCACGGAGGGAATAACTGCTCAAGGGGTTTTGCTTGACGGTGGTAAGGATACTGAAGTAGACAGTAGCTGAGGACAACATCTGACTTGCTATGGGAAGAAACGGCACATCTTTGGTCACTTTGAGAAAGAAAATTGGCTGAGCCCTGAGCAGAGTCCTGCCTCCTGCCAGCAGCTGTGTCCTAACCTGTAGCCTTGCCTCTCTCCCTTTCATTTGCCTGGTTAAATCGGTGTAAATTGTATACTCGAGTTGTGGGGACATGGAAAACCTCCCAGTTTCAAATCTTCAGTCAAAATCTCAGGTTTGGTATCCAAGGTTCATAAATGCTGCAAGAATTTCCTCAGTCCTGCAATGAATGCAGACATTTCTGAATAAAACTTTAAACACTCAAGCTTTCTCTTGTTCAGCTTCAGCTGCTTTGATAAGTATATATCTGGTTTGGGTTTAGCTTTGTTATGGATATCCTGGAAAGGAAAATCCGTTGTAACCTCTTGCCTTTGACAGCTCCCCTGTCCTTTCATTCATTTATAACTACAAGAATATTTAACTTTTTGATTATCTGTAAAATAAATAGCTCTTTATAAGTCCGTAGAGAACAACAAAAACTGAGCAGGAAGCAAGGATTGGGATATTTTGTGTTTCTTCATCCTACCATTCTTGCATGGCTGGATCTCAGTACATTTCGGTACCAGGAGGTGGCACTGGTAATCGCAGGGATCTGCAGCAGACCTGAACGGAAACCCAGTTGGTAAAACCTCTTTGTTGATATGAAGTATGACTACAGCTGTGCGAGTCTTTGCAAAGGTCTGCATGTCTGGTTCGGCTTTATTTAGCAGCCTGCAGAAGAATGGGAGACTGCCTCTCTCTAGCCAAAATTCTGAATTCAATCCCAAAAAGGCAGCGCAGGACTTTTATGGGTTATTATAGGATGTGGAAAGGTGAGCTGCTGCTAGCAAGGAAAGCATCAGTAGCGTGGTTCCCTAACGCATTTATAGTATTTCCGAACATCATCAAATGTTCTGTCCTGTTATCAGGACAGAAGTATTTAATCCTTCCAAAATATGCCTGAGAAAGTTCTGGCACTCCTGGGAGAGGCACAAGTAAGTAATACCGGAGCGGTTTTTGGACTGAAAACTCTTTTGTGATGGTCGTAGAGCTGGTGCAAAGAAACAGCCTAAATGCCTTCAGGCATTGCAGTGCTTGACTCCTAGGTCCCAGGGAGAGAAACCCAGGTGCCTGGGACAGGGTAGGTGCTTTGCATCTTGGGGTGAATCAATAGCCATCAGAGTAGGGAATCTTATTCGAGACGTTTCTCAGACTTTGGTCCATGGATTGATGGTACTTCGTCAGATATCAGGAGGTACCCTGTCTAAGAACTGTGAAATTATTTTTAAACACTCATGCATGCGAGCAAGGAAAGAAGCAAAATTGGAGAATAAAAGTAGGAAGTGAACAATCAGATGTCAGCCTGCCTGAGTTTTGGTTCTGATGCAAAATACTACAGTAACACTGCACAGGGTAGTCCTTGGGAAAACCAATTGTTGGTTCGTTTTTTTAAAGATCTGGAACAGATCTTTTAAAGATCTTGTTTCCAGGGTGTCCTCTCAGGGCTACAAGGAAGGCCAGCAGCTGCCCACCTCTCCCGAGGACAGGGCTTTTTCCTCCCCAGTCTTTCAGAGAGCAGAGAGGGCTACAGTCTTGTCTTGGAAAATATGAAGGGTGCTCGTGGTAACTCTTGCCTGAAGGCATTTTGGAGATACTGGGAGTATGGCGTTCAAATCTCCTGTCAGCCTAAGAAATTTTAAAGCCACATTTTTTATCTCCAAAGAGAGTTTTGTACTTGCCAAGCCATAAGAGCATGAAAAAGGGATGTCTTCCTCAAAGCTCACTCCGGAGCTTCTTGATTTCGTTTCCTCAGCCAGACAGAGGCATAAGCGCAAGGTGCCAGAATACGGCAGCTGTGCACATGCCCAGATGTGGACCTTTCCTGCTCAAAAGCTGCTTCCAGTGCTTGGCTTAGCTCACGCAGAGTTAGCTGGGAGTCTCAAGCACAGCCCTATTTAGGCTTACCCTGGCATGCCTGAGAAGTAAGATGTAGCAGGAAAACTAAATAAATTGGGGTCTACTGGAGGAGGACTCAATAATTTTAGACAGCTGATGTGGCCAGCTTTGGTGGGATATAAAGCCCAGTCCCTCTCATTATGCAAAGCCTGTCCAACTCGAGGTACAAACTGCCTCAGGCCGGGGAGCAAGCAGACTCTCGGTTTTCCTATTTTAGCTCTGTGTGTGAGTATGAAGGAGCCAATAAAACTAATAAAACAATGATTGATTTAGTTTGTCTAGCGGCGGTTGTCTCTGATTGTATCACCAACTCCTCTCAAAACAGTTACCATAGTAATGAAAAATATCTGCGAGGTTTTAGAGATTTTTAGGGACGACAAATGCACAATTTAGTCCAAGGAGTACCCAAGAAAGAAGTGATTAGGAGGAGGTCATACCGGATTACTTCTCTGGATTGTATCTCTCCCTGCACATCAGGACTTAACCACAGGCCCTATTCATTTGCACACCTGAGCTTTGCTCTTATATCCACACCTCCCAAGATCAACAGGGATTGCCTATTGAACAAATTTGCTTTCGCCTTTAACTAGGCTTTGACAAACTCGAAAGAAAATGTCTCGCCTAAACATTCATCACAGTTCACTTTTTATGCAGTAGGAACTGACCTGCCATTTATTTAATGTCATCTTTTTTCTCACATTTAATCAATATAAATTGATGTCTGTTCTTAATTCAACTTAATGAAGTATTGCATGTTTGAAACAATCATATAGCTGATGAGGCAGATATGACAATTAATTTGTTGTTTTTCTCTGTTGTTATCTAATTAATGCAGTTTTTTCTATTTCAGCTTTACTTTGGAAATACAAATTCAAGGAACTTGATATAGGGAGAATGATTACATTGCTATGATGTTGAACAAAAATATTAGAAAAGCCAAGCTAAAATATATGCCAGAGTATTAGTAGCAGCATTTGAAGTAAGCTTATTTTATGTTCTTTCCGGTCAAATGAGGTTTTTTGGTGACTATTAGAGAATTTAGGTCAAGCTACAGCAAAAAGAGACTCTGAATAGAAGCTATCACCAATTTTAAGACCCTGATTAGTTTGTGGGTCCCAGGTACTCGAATGAGTGTTGTGTGAGGTGTTGCCTGAAGTCATGGATAATTCACAGACTGGTCATTACTTTATATTATCTCTTCTCCTTTTCTGTTATTTAAAACACAAAAAGCATTTATTCATGCTCTCAATTTTTCTTAGAGGCTTGATGTGTCATTAAATCCCTGTTTAAAAGTCCAAATAAATGTTTAAAGGGTTGAGTGCCCACAGTAAAGACGAGGAGCAGGAAAGGTCTGCAGCGAGGGCTGTGAGCAGCTCTGAAAATGCCTGCAGAGATTTTCCTCACTCCAAGCTATGTGAAATATTTGAGCTGAGGAGAGAGGAGAAAGCTGACGTTTGGATTAAGAGTTGTTGAGCACTAAGTGTTTTTGAGACTGAAGATCTGGCAGCAAATAAAGTGAACCGAAGTGTAGCTTATCTGTTTGGCTGTATTTCCAGGGCTAACAAGTCCCTCGTCCAGGAAGCAGACTGATTGCCGAGGGAGGAGCAGGGCTGGAAAAATATTTTTTTACTGAGGATGCTTTCACAGGTGCTCTTCCCTTTTGCTGATTATTCCCAAACAGCTTTTTTCCTTCATCTGTGTGCAAGGCTCACCTACATCTAGGTGCCAGCAATTTGCTCCTGAAGGGCCACTTTTTCATGAAATATCAGGGCAGGGGGCTTCACAATAATCTTGAGATTGGTCCATAGCTGTCTGAACTTCTTATCCAGCATCTCTCACCAGAAGTTAATTCTGTTTCACATACCGAATTTTGTTCAAGCTGATTTTATCCAGTGGAACAGTTAAGGTATTGACAAATAGTAAAGAGTAACAACAAAACACCAATTGAAAGAGCAAATCTTTCCCCAGCTGTTTTTATTTGAAACATCTGAAATTACTTCTGCATAAATGTAACTCCTCAATGAAGAAAACATTTCTTAAAGAAAAAGAAGCATCACAGGGCATGAGAAGGAGCTTGCATCTTGAATCCATGATGGAAGAAGGGCATAGATGCAAAATACCAGTCTGTAAATTCTCTATAGAAAAGTGTTCTGTAATTTCCTGGGGGTGGAATGAAAGGCAGAGAGAAATTCAGCTAAAGAGGGTTTAATAGCCTCCAAAATATTCATAGGAATGTTTTCAACCATCTTATGGTGTTCAGTTACGATGCTATGATGTTTAACTTCTGTAACTCTTGGGAATGACAATTTGATTTCTATAGCTTATTTCCACAAGGGCTGGGCAGGTTCGTTGTACGACCAATCCTGCCACACCAGGTCAATTGGATATTTCAGCTTAAATGGCCCCAGGACCAGTGAAGGAGTGAGGAGGAACACCCCCCGCACCTTGCTCTTTATCCAAAACCTGCTTGCATATAGAGGAATGATTCCTCGGAGAATTAACACTTGCTGTTAACTACATAGAGGCGTTGGAGACCTTTTAAATACAACGTTCACATCTTTGTGCGCATTCTTTTCCCAAGATTAAGATCTTTTGGCCTTGAGTGCAGGAAGCTTCTCCTGTCACCTAATGCGCAAGCTTGAAGTACACATAAATGCAAACGTGCCCCAGGAATAAAAAAAAATAAATATGCAAGCGACAGGATCCTGATTCAGGACAGGACCCCGCTACCTGCCCTAGAGCTTGCCTGAAATTGCTTTGCTCTGCTATGAGACACTAGCCTGGGTTTTTGGATGGCCCAGCGAAACTTGAAAGTCCTTGTTTTGAAGTGCTGCTGGCTTTTCCTACAGTTCATCGCAGATCTTGTTAGGAAATGAAGGAGAGGAAACTGGGCAACCGCGCTGCTCAGCCGCGAGGAAACGCACAATGAGCGTGATGAAGCCAGCAGCTGCAGGACAATGGGAACAGGCTGGGGCTATTTTTGTTAGATGTGAACAATCAATTGAACGTGTGAGACCTTATCATGTTCCCTCCCCGCCTTCTCCCCCTTTTCTTCAGCACTGGAAACTTTCCCAAAGAGAAACAGCTTTCCTTTTCTCTTAGCAAAGTTGATTACCATAATAATTTTCTCTTTCATCTCTGAGCAGGTTTATTTTGGAAGTCTTTGATGGTTTCCTCTGAGCGCAGTTATTGTCTTGCTGTGACTGACTGACTTGCAGCTGGGTCGCACTCTGCATGGTGAAACCTGGAGCAGTGTTCGCCAGTATTTACAAGTGGGCAAGGGTCCCCTCACCTCTCCCTTGCTGGATGTGGAGGCTGGAAGCATTTCTCGCAGTTATCCTCACGGCAGAAATCTGAACTTGAACTGGGCATAGCTTTCACAGACAGAAAATAAACAGCAAGTGTTCGCATCCTATCAGATGTCATGAGAAGAAATACGTAATTAAGATGGTAATCAGCACTCTAATATCTGAATTCCCCCTTATCTTTATGACTCTCTTTTCAGAACAGTCCTTTTAAATGTCACAGCAATATTAGCTTCAACTTACAAATGGGAAAATGGAGGGACATAAACACATGATTTATGACATTAAGTGAGAAGGAAAGAAAAAACATATTTTGTGCTCTCTCTAAACAGAACTACAGTCTTCCTTTACGTTCAGATATAAATGTATAACACCCCCGCCCCGATATACTTATGTCTAATTTAAATCGTTTCAATGTTCTGTGTGCCAATAGTAGATATACTACACTAGATTCTCATACTTCATAAATATGAAAGGAATATTTATTTGTAAATGAGCTTTTCTAACATCTTGTAATATTTCAAGCACGCACTGAAGCAGCACTTCAGGTTTGCTATTAGTATTTTTTATCTTCGGTTCTTCAATGTGTAAGTCTTTCTCCCTTTATTAAACAGCCTATTAGTCACATAAGATCGATACTTTCTGCACTTCTACCTAGTATCTTAATGTCACTGAGATCTGGCTAGAACTTCATACCACAGTTCTTGCTACTACTTTAATTTCATTATAATGATATGTTTACATTGGTAACAGTTCAATCAAAATTGGATGTGTTTATAACACTTACTGCAGTTTAGATTAACAGCTTACTTCTACTTTACTACGAGGAAACCACTAAATTGACTGTAATTCCTAATCAATATAGCTATAATTCTTAGAATTTAAATGGGTTTTTAAGTGGTCTTGCCTGTGCTGCTAAAGGTGACATGGCTGTCCTGTAATTTGTCATCCAGCTACTGCAGAATCCATTTCCAAGCAGTCGACTGTTTCATGCTACTTCCAGTTACGAAAACCAGCACGATTTAATTACAGGCTCTTTTTCCCATTTCCCACTGCCTTTCCTTCACCTGGACTTGGTTTAATGAGCGGTGACGTTGTATCATGAAAGCAAATCTTGAAACATCTCATGACTGAATCGATCAGGATAACACGTCCATGCCTACTGCAGAGGAGGAGATGCTGGTGGGTACAGCTGGCTGACTCCTCCATTAACTCCTGGCCCCCGAGGGTCACTAACTTGCTCTTATCATCCCACCTTATCATCCCATTTGGGTGGGTACAACTACTCACTCCACTCCACTGTCCAAATGTGTTTCTCTGTTCCAGATTTGTCTCTACCAGTTCACCATCGTTTTTCTCAAAATCAAGCACAAGTTCACTGGGAACAGCTGCAGCTCAAACTCAGCTCAGCACTGAAAATAAAGATCACCGTTTTCTCAGAGTGGCAAAGTCGATGCTCTGACCTCACCAGTCATATCTAAGAAGCCTTAAACAGCGCTTGTGATCAGAGTTCACGGTTTAGGAATTTATCCTCCATTCACGCTGGTTTACAACACAATGACACAACTTGCAAGCACTGCAGTGACATGGTCTGCCCCTTGAATAACTATTTTTGTCAGTGTTTTGGGTGTGTTTCAGCTGAGGACCCAAGTGTGTTTCTAGGCATGCCTGAGGCACACCCTGCTCCCGTATCGGAGGGCACCCGTCCCTACGCCACACCTCCCTCTTTCCCCTCTTGTGGGAAGGAAACCCAGCTGCAGTGGGCCAGGGCAGTTTTTTGGACAGGTCGCTCATCTAAACAACCCGGCGCTTTCTGGGCATACCTTTGGACCTAGCCACTGCTCAGCTTAAATGCGCCCAAAAGAGACTTGATCAACTTCTCTCCCCCTCACTAACCCACCCAAGAGGGAATTTGGGCTTGCATGCTTGAGCAGAACTTCGGACAGACAACTACTGATCCATTGATCAGATGTAATATGGCATCCTGATGCAGACTGGCACTTTGTAGGCTAGGCAAAAGCTGATTGAAAATAGATGGCTAATTCCCATTGACTTCATTTCTGTGGCCACTCAGCTCTGTAGTGATGGAAGCTTTAAAGGAGGTGCTGGGTCAGACCCTGCCAGAGGTATTTTCTGTTTGGATGTAGCTCCAGTGGACAAACTGCTAAAGACTGGGGAAAAGGAGCTTCCAGACAGGTAACCCACGTCTAAGTGTCATAGCACTATGCTTATTATTTGCTTGCTTTTTTTATCCCATAACTGACCCTTTCTGAACAGAATAAAATGAGATTCAGGAAAGCCTTTTAACAGCCTATGTACTTCCATAACTTGGTTTCCCAGGTTTCCTAACAAAAAAGGAGCTTCAAAACCTCTTCCCTGAAACAGCTGGAACTAAACTTATTTCTTGGCCCTGTGACCCTTCCCTGGAAAGACTGCTGCCCTCTGACTTTGGCTCTGAATTGCACAGTGAAATGCCTAGAAAGTGGAGCCCTGTTTTGTCAGTGCTTCTGGGTATTTAAGAGCTCTTTCATCAAGAAGAGATGACAGCTTTCTTTTCAAATCAACTCACTTAGGAAAAAAAAAAGAACAAGAGGAAGGGGAAGGAAAAGCTCTCAGCTCACAGGACACGAAGCTCATTTTTCATGTCGTTGGAGACAGACAATATTTTTAATCCATTTCTCACAAGTGAGTCTGAGTTCAGTAAACCTGGATCCCTTGCCACTGTCTCAGAGGTAGTGAATCGAAAGCAGGTTGCCAGCAAATCCTGAATATACTGGGCTCTCCATCTTACTGGAGTAGGCAAGGCTGACGGGACCCCAGCTACCTAACTTTAACTCACACTGAACCTGCTTTGGGAGTTCCAGCGCAAGCAGACAGGTCCCTTCAAAGGCACCCGTCTCTTGCCGCTGCTTACTGCTCTCTTAGGCACTGACTGCATGGGTGTAAATGGTGCCCAAGCTGCACTGACCGGATCCCTGTTCCATCTTCTAAGCAGCTTTTCTGTACCTCATGAGGGAAAAAAATCTTTCCCATTTCCAGTCCCTGCGCCTCAGACTGTAAATGTGAGTCCTTTTCCCAGTGAAGAAGCCTGACGGGTTAGCAATGGCAGGTTGTTAATACTTATGATGACTTCAAGTACAATATCAGATTTGTTGCCTGGCTTGGGGTTTGTCTAGACGGGTTGTTTTATTAGATAGCAGATGGTTTGGAAATTGTTTGCTGTGACAGGGCTGAGTGGAATTTGAATTCTCTGTTCCCAGACTAAAAAGGGGTGGGGTAGGGAAAGAGGAGAGCAAAACTCCCACGTTTCCCATTCAGATTGAAAAATGCATATATATATATATATATGTGTACAGTATTGAAGGAAATGAGCTTCGCTGCGCTGATCATGGATCCTTAAGCAACACTGATCAATCACAGGATGAATTTCCTTAGTACACCCTCAGTGCCAATATTGGGAAAGTGAATTTACAATCTTTGAGTGTTTAATTTTTGCAATTTTGAACGAGATAAATGAGCAACAGCAGAGTGTATTGGCTGGATGAAAAAAATTGCATCGATTCAGATTCTGGTATCGGGTAATTGGATCTACTCTGTTTATTCGGACCTGTGTGGGCAGAAGTTGAGGCTGCCTCCTTTGCAGAGAGGTCTGAGAATAAAGTCTTGCTGGCAATGATTTTGGATTTCTCTTTCATTCTAGGCCAATCCTCATGCACTCAAATGAATTCATTTGCAGGGGAGGCAGCAGCTCTCTCCCCTCAGAGATAGCACAAGGCTCTGCAGATGGGCTTTGTATGTCAATATGGACTGAAGTGTGAAGTTTTAAACAATTTCCCCTCTGTCTTTCCTGACATAAAGGTCCCCCGGGGAGGAACTGGTTACTGAGTCGAAAAACTGTAAATGTCGTGAAGCAATGCCTGTTCTCCAAAGAGATGGGAAGCTTTTGTTTCTGGCTGCACAGGAATGAAAAGCCATGTTTCTGAGCAGAAGCTGGGCCATCTGTGCTTTGAAGTATTTCAGATTTTATCCCCGGAGCCAGAGTATGTGCTAATAGAAAAAAATCAATGACAGGTTAAAATTGACAGCCCACAGCCTCGGTTAGTATAACTGGGGTAGTGTACAACTGCATTTTGGGCTTATGATTCAGGGCTGAATGATGCTTCTGGCTTCCTAAGTCCTCCGATAGTGCATCTGTGGGGAAAAATAGCCGTTTCAGGGGCAAGGAACTGAGGGACGAAGGCTGGGTGCCTTAGTCTAGGGCAGCCAGCAGAGCTCACAGGCTTGCTCGGCAGGGCTTGGGGTAGGAAATCCCTCACACCGCTTCCCTCGCCACCTAGAGCATGGGGAGAAGCAACAGCTCTGCATGTGACTCCCTCTTTCTCGGAGGATGGCATAATTGCACACCAGCCTGTATTTATATCTGTGTGGGCAATCGCATTTTTAAAGAGGATTATGCACTGCTTTGGCTATTTCTAACCTTGTTTAATCACAGCATCTGCTGAAATGTAACTGTAAAATATCAGGGAACTCTCAAAGGTCACATCTGGCTCAGGTAAGCAAAAGCTATCAGAGTTTTTGTGTCACCTTTTTACACTAGACCTCGACCAACAAACACCTGACACTTGCGGCTTGCATCCATCACCTAACTGCGGGCCTGTAGTTCTGTATTTGTGCATTTTGGATTCCTCCTTCCTCGCAGGATGATCCTGGAGTGAAAGATTTTGGACTGGATTTTGTGGCAATGAGCTATCTACCTTATTATCTTCACTCTGCAACCAGGTATTAGCAAACATTTTAATACAAAAGAATGTATATCATTAATATAATTAGTGGTAATAATTCTTGTGCTTATTTTTCATGCAGAATCATGCCAGTGGCAAGCTGCTTATTCAGGGAATAAGAGATGCCAAATTTTGCGATGATGTGCCAAGCAAAGTATTTGCTGACACTGACTGATGTCTGCCCTGGTGCTGAGGGCATGCAAACAATGTGTTACTTCAATCTCCAAATAGTTTAAAGGAGAATACAGGCCTCATGCTATATTTTTTTTCCTATAAAGGCATGTGTTTGTCTTGTCTGACATTGTTTTACCAGTCTATGGCTGCTACTCATCAAATAATTGACAAAATGGTAACACCCAAATTTTGCAAATGCCTTAGTTCTCAAATATTGGGCTGCATTTTTGACTGGTGTTAGCCCTGGCATGAATGTACGCACATGATGAAGGGATTTAAGGTTTATCAGTCAATAACACAGTGGCATCAGGATGTCTGGAGTTAGTACTGTTAATTTATTTAGTGCAATTCCCCAGGATGAGTAAATGCATTTTTTTCTGCACACTAGAAGCTAATGCTTGATGATAGCTGCACATTGCCATAGAAACCAGGACAGGCTTAGCTGTAAGTCAAAGGTTAATTTATCATTATTTTTAAAATCATCTCACTCAGATGCATCAGTTTAGACAGAACTTGTCCAAAACCTGATTCCTTACCAAAAAATCTATCGTTCTATTCTAGCTCTTCCAAAAATACATTAACACGGCTCCTGTTTGCTTAAGGCAGATTCTCCATAAGGTGTTATACAAGATAACTGTCTGGTTTTGAGTGTTTGTAGCTATGTTTGCAAATGACAGAGTGACTGACAGCACAAGCTCTCTGTGGGATGGCTGTGGACCAGAGCACGGATGACTCATTGTGTATGATGTTGTTTCACACCAAAGTGTTTGCTCTATATACCGAACATGTGTGCGAGTCAATAGCAAAAAGTTCAAGAGCAAACACAGCTTAGGTGGAAATAAATTCACAGTGACTGAAATCATTATGCCCAAGTCAGAAAGCTAATTTCATCGAAGGGCAGATGACAAGCGAAACACCCATTTAAATGCCTTTTTAAAGCAGGAGGTTTGCTTGGGATGGTTCTCGTGTCCTCCGCAAATGCTTGAGGGCCAGGCAGTGAGAACAGAGGATCTTAGCATTTCCTTGCAGCAAAAGCTTTTTTGTTCCAGGGATGGGCAGAAGTGAGTTCAGGTCCCTGCTCAGTTCTCCCCCATACAATGGCAATACCCAATAACTGGGTACTATTTTTCTCTTGGAAGCACAGACTTTTGCCGGAGACTGGCTTTCTCCCCCACCTGTCTCCCCAACTGCCTTTTCGGAGTTCAGCAGAGATCTGAATAGTCGTTTTTGTATCGGGAGCTATTTATTCACTTTGTTGCCAATTAACCCTTCCCTACAGCTCTTGCACATCTATACAGCATAATTATAAACAAACTCTTTTTGATTTGATGATGCTGTTAACATCCTCCTGGGAACAGCCCCAGTCTCAGGCTGGCTCAGTGGTGCGGAGGTGCCTCCCTCAGCTGGTTCCTCTCTCCCCAGCTGAAATAATAAGGATCTGTGAGAACAACATGACACTACCTCGGTCCCTCAGGGACGCTTGACTGTACCTCTGGGCCACCTCTTCTTGCATTAAGAAACACCTCCACAACGTATGTTGGAAGATGTCCAATCCCAAGGGGCATTTTACTGAACATACAAAGACAATTTCACCTGTTGTTGTGCCCCCTCTGTGAACATGTGGTAAAGGGACACAGAAATATTCCTCTTATCTGACTGGCAAATAAAAAATCGCTTTTATGCTACTGTGAGAGATTAAACTGTACAGTTTACTTTTTCAATCAGGTTTCTCGTGGGTTGTGGGTATGAGCCCACAAAGACTTCAGGCACCTTTTCTGGGCTTTGAAATGTGTCCATAAGAAGCTGTTGTAGGTGAGGGACTGGTTCGGACAGTGCTGTCCGACAGGGAGCACTGGGGTGAATCACCCACCAGCGCTTGCACGGAGGCTCTTGTGCGTGGTAATGTGGGAAGGGAGCTGGGGGGGCAAAGCACGTGTATCTGGAGAACACCTTTAGTCAGAAAGCCTCAAATTCATTCCCCAAAGTCTCTGGCAACATCCCTTCTGCAAAGCCTATTTCCACATCCCAGACCTTTTCTTGTAGCCTGCGTGTTTCTGGAACCACGCAGCTGATGAAGCCAAGGGGTTCATACCCTTGTGGAGTGACCCGAGACACGGCTGAGCTTCGTCAACTGCAAGGCTCCAGATGCGGCCAGGACGGACAGACAGGGAATTCCCATTTCCTCATGCCACAGACAGGCCACAAGGCTGCAGTACCGTCCCTCCCTTTTCTGCGCTTGCAGAGGCTGAGCTGCAGCAATGGCAGCTTCACCCCAGGCAACCCACCTCCTGGGAAGCTGGGACCAGCCTGAGGGACAAGTTCAACCTTGAGAAACAGCCAGCAGAATGACAGGCAGATCAAAGGGGTATGGCAGAGCTCAGCTAAAAGAGATCCCTTAGAGACTTTTTAAAGCATTTTAGCTCACCCTTAACTTCCTTAAAATGGAGCACAGGTTGTCTCTGGGAAGAGAGAAAAAGAAAAAAGCAGAGGTTGGGACATGCCTTAAAAAGCACAGGCACCTGAGGAGCATTGCCATCTTCTGCTCCCCCGCCTGCTCAGTGACTCTGTGCTGCTTACAAGAGGTTTATCATTGCTGCTGTACCTTTCGAAGTATGACACTGCAAATCTGAGGCTGGAAAACCTGTTTTGTGATGACATTGAAACATTTTAAATGTGGTGTGTATGTATCCAATTTCCCACGAGGTGTGGTCAATGCGTATGGGTGTAAAAGAGCCTTCCCAAAAGCAAGAGGTAGAGCAGTTACTTCAGCATTCCATGTGCCTTGGTCAATTTGTTTTCAATGAGAGGGAGAGCGGGGTCTTTTTTTCAGTTTCCACCATCTAGTGTCATTTATCAGTCTGTCAGTGGACACAGACACTGTCAGTGCATGAAAGTATTTGCATGTCAGTGAAGATTTCCAAAAGCGTACGAGCTACAGTGAGCCATCCTATGTTGCAGTTAAATTCCATGTCTCTGATGGATTTCCCCACACTGTTGCTAGGAGATGAAGGTACTGCCTAACAAAGGATATATTGACAAAAAATTTTCCAGAACAAATCTATCTTGTTATGGTAAATAGAGCCTCATATAAAATGGATATTGCAGGATTTATTTCCCTAGTGGCGGCACTGGCAAAATTACACACATCAAGTTAAGGTGAAATTTCCCCATCACGAATGTGTTTTTGTTTTGTTTTGTTGACGTGAGGACTTTCAGTGTGTTTAATGCCGAGAGCACTGTGGTCTTCCAGTGTGTTTTGTTGCTAGGCTAATAGGATGAACACATCCTACGTTAGCTTTTTTCCCTCTTCCCTTCTCTGCTACTTCTCCCTTTTAGGAAGAAAAGTGGCTTATTGTAGCAGTTTCCTTTTTTTCATGACTCTTCTGGGAAACATGGATTCCTTTGCTTATTTTAAAGCAGAGAAGAAGTGTGCATGACTCTGGACATGTTGGGATTTGGCACAGAAGTAGCCGAATGCAATGGAAAAGCAGATCAGCCTCTTGCTTTACAGCTCTAGGCACATCTACATTAAAAAACACCCAAAACACAAAGTTGAATGGAAATCTAATAAAGAGAGGAACTTCAGGAATTCTCATGGAAAGATTACATTTCTAGAGGATGACAAGTTTTCTCCCTTTCTTGTTGTGATGTAATGAACACACAACAAATAGATTTGAACAGCAAAAGCAAATGTGGCTTAAGTCACATAAAATAAAACTCTTTCCGGGAGAATAAGTTTAGCTCTGGAGTGGTGATTATATTTGCTTATCCACTGCCGTCCCAGCAGTTCCTATGCCACTGTAAGGGTCTCCGGCTCTAAACACATGTGAGTAAATAGCCTACTGTCCAGAAAGATGCGAAGGCTGAAAATGAGATTGCCTCTTACCTTTCAGGGGAGGAAAGGAGGCAGGGGGAAACAGTCCCCTTCATTTTCCTCCGTGCATCATTGCACAGGGGGAGCAGACAATTTGAACTTTTTTATGCTAAAGCTACTGCATCCCTTCCTCCACAGCTGCGCAAGTGTTGGGCTGGTTTCGTCTTGGCTGTGAATCAGCTCGCCTAGGTGAGGTAGTCGGCACAGACTAGGGGTAGACGTGGTCCCCTCCTCGTCCTCCGTTTGAGAATGAGTGGTGTGGAAGGGAATTAGGGCAGAAATTGTCACTTCCTTCCATCTCACTTCCTTGACCTGTCCCCTCCTGGGATGCACCATTACTTTCTGCCTCGCAGGGCACAGTGAAGGTGAGCCCACCAGCTGGGCAGAAAAAGGAGGGTGGGGAAGGAGGTGACACATGAAGCCCCGAGTTGCTCGATTGCCATCTGTCGCGGCCATTCCTCATTTTGTGGAGAGAGGGGGAAACACTGTTTTTGTGGTGTCGACGTGAATGCCTTTGAGAAGCACTCTTTCCACCACAGTTCTTGATGTCTGTGTCAACTTTTGCAGCACTGGCAATCACAAACAAAACTTGCTAGAAGCCAGAAATCTGCATTTAATTTGTCTATAAACTTGCACAGGGTTTTAACTAGACACGAATGCATTCAGATTTTATCTCTACTTGTTTTGATGGGCGGGGGAGAGGGGACAACTGGGAAGGGCCTTGCAGCTCCCCACTGTTACTGCACTTATCCGGTTTTCTGCTGTAATATCCTGTTTTTAGTTGCTTACAGTTTAGCCAAACATTAACCATTTAGGACGAGACTGACCATGCTGGGAAGGTGCAGACCAGCGCCTGCAAAATATAAGTAAAAATAAAGCGATATATTTTTTCCCAGATCAAAGCCAAGCAGGGGCAATATTTTATTCTGTATTAAAAGATCACTGCAATCTCTTTGCTTTGAAATTTGGCATGGTGGTAGCACTTAGGTCACAGTGCTGTTTGTTGAACATATGGTGAACCAGCACATTTAGCCAAAATAAAAAATAGTAACAATAAGCCCTTAAAGCACAAGTGGGAGCACACTTGCATTCAGCAGAGACTTTGGTTCTCATGACTGCATTGCTTAAGGATTTGCTCCTGCCAGATGTGCCCTGAGGGTCTCCCCCTACTTGCAGCTTTGCAGGGTGTGGATCCCCTCCCCATGGGCCCGTCCCCCAAATCCTGAGCATGGTGCAGGAGGCACCTCTCAATTATATGCAGAGGTACAGCTAGAGGGTGGATAACAGAGCAGAGCTGGGAGCTCAGGCAACCTCCATCTGAGCTAAAATAAAACTCTGGTCCCTGCTAAGTAGTGATGTCTTCTCTGGGCTGGAGATGGGATGACATAATGCAAACGAAGTGACACAGCCGTTACATTACACCGGGCAACCTGGAGCGGGAGGTTTGGGAAACAATCTGTTTCATGGGAAAAGAAGGAGAGCCAAGGAAGGAGAAAAGATAGCCAAGGTGACAAAGGAGATTTTGGGAGGAGGGAAAATTTACTGGGTAAAATCTGAAGGCAGATTGTGAAAACTAGTAGCTCTGAGGAGGGGCAACAAGTTGCGTATTGAAAGAGTACCGTGGCACAGAAGCAGTGACTACCAGGAGACAGTGAAGTAACAACATCAAGAAATTAATGGAACGGGAAAGGTAAAACAGAGAAGAGAGAGTTTTTCCTTCTTCTTTTACGTTTATGCCAAGTGCTTATTTTCTTTATCCAGCACAGTGTAGTTCCTACCCAAGGGTGATTCACGGGGGTGGTTAAAAATCAGTGTGAAGTTTTCTTTGGCTCTTTCCAGCTTTAGGCTGGGCACAAGAGTAACTCTCTTTTCCTCTGCCATCTTTGTGGCACTGGTGACTTTTTTTTGGAAATGTCGATAGCGAGGTGGTTGTAAAGCTCCCATTTTCTACTGCCTGCCGTAGACCAGCAACTTGCAGCTGCTCCCAAGAGCCATACCCACACCATTGCTCAGCTTCAGAGAGTTCCCAGTGTTGTGAAGGGCAGCACCCAGGCCTCTGCTCTCCACAGCTCTTGGGTGTCAGCCAAAGCTGAAGAAGGATTTTCAAAGCACTCGAGTCTCTATTAGTTTAAATGGAGCTTAGAGCAGCAGGTGTGATGGCTACAAAGTATTGTGGAAATGTTGGTGACTAGGGTGCATTCACAATGGAAAATTTTTGCTTACCGAAAAGTTCATCCAAAAGATGCTTGCATATAGCAGTGACTCTGCATTGCTGTCATTTGTCAGGTATTTACTGAACTTCAACAAATTGTCATCGGCAGGCTTGAATCAGCATGCGGTAAGTTGGTCAAATGTGGCTGAACTCTGTGGCCTCTTAACTGTGAGTTAAATATATTTTTTGTTCCACTGAGCGTTTTTTGAACAAACATATTTTCTGACGTGCTCCCTGCAGGATAGGGATTGCCATTGCCCACATATTTATTTAGCTCACGCATTGGCAAGTTAAAGTGGAAAAAGCCTTTTCACAGAAGCTGCAAATAGAAGAAAATCCTAGCTATATGCAAAATCCTATTTCTTCTGTGATCCTGCCCTTACAAGGAGTAACACCACAATTCTTTTCCTATCCATACCAAATTAGATATTTTTCAGTACTGGAGTATACTATACATCTGCCTTGAGTGGCTCCTGACTTTGTGAAGAACGGATGGCCCGTGATAGCAGTGGGCTGCTCCACTGAGCATCTCAGAGCTTGCTACAGAGTGACTTTAGTCTGCTTTAGTTTCTCCTACATTCCTAACACTGCTTTTCTGATGTCTTAGTTTATTAAGTGTGCCTTAGGTTACAGTCTTGTCTCCTTCTCTTCTATTACCCTCCCTCCTCAGCTCACCCATAAGTGTTATTAATTCAAATATGTTTCAGATACGTCTGTTCACTGAAACCAGTTTATAGTGCTCTTTACAGAAATGGTTGGAGCTGACTTCATTTTTCCACTCTGCTCTCAAAGAATTGATATTTAGAAGATTTCTGTGATCTGTTCAGGTATGTTGACATAAGTAAAAGAATCCTTAAATTATATAAGATGAGAACACTCCAGAAACAGAAACTATAGTTTATAGTTATCTGGAAACTATGGAATATCAGACCATTTCCTGATTCAAGTATGAGCACATACACACTGTATGATAGTCTTTGTACAAACAATACTGAACTCTTAAAAAGCATTACAATGTCCTAAAAAGATTTTTCTTAAGGGAAAAAAATCTCTATTAAGGTAACTTTGTTTTCCCTAATCAGATAGTAAGAGCTAATTGCATTGAAAGAAAAAACTTTTCTAGTTTTCCTGCTTCACTATGATCAGGGTTTTTTCAAAGAAAGAATTTATTTATGAGGAAGTAATTAGTCATTAATTCTTCATTGCAGTTACCTCAGTCAATCTATTAGCATGAACTTCAGCATGTATGAAACCAGCATGTTCTGTTTTTCAAAGCCACACTATAAAATTCTTAAAGCACATTTTGAAAGAAATACTAGTTGTGTTCAGTCACTAAAAAAGTTTCTTTATTGTTCCCTCTTCTGCAATCTGAATTACTCAGAAACTGCAACTGCACAATCTTTATTTAATGTAAAAAGTAATTTCTAATAGCAGGACCATAATGAAGATCTTCCAAGAGAAGGATGCAAAGTTAACCAGGCTATGGGAACAGATATTCCAAGTAGATGGAATGGGATGTCAAATGTAGTTCCAAAATTTCTTGGAGAAGTAAGGAAAAATATTCAAAAGATTTTGTTACATACTTCCATGATGAAAAGATGACTTATCTGTGACCAACTAAACATATCAACGGGTATGAACTGAGAACTAGCTGGGGTCAAATATTCATTCTTGTTTATCATTAATTTGGAGACATACTGGTGGTTACTAAAGTTAGCATTAGCATTATCAGCTGCAAGTGATTGTACTTTTGTTGCATTGCACTTCAAACATTTCCAGCATTCTAAATGTGATTTCACTTGCTCTTCATCAAAGCAATCAAGCTGCCAATGGATTTTTCCCCTTTCAGTTATATACTAACAAACTTAATATACATAATACACAAAAAAAAATACTCCCATGAATTCAGGCATTAATGCCCATGACATACTTTGCCTTTGCAAGGAAATCTTTACTTTAAGGGGGGACAAAGATATTACTGAGCTATACATTTCTTCTTCTACTAGGAGTATCTCTTTAGCTATAGATGAGTCCTTGGAAAGTACCATTTAACTTGTTACAGACGTGACATAGGACTCACTCACATAAAGTGAGTAGGACTAGGAACACTTTATTAGTTCTGCAGCAGTTGCCTTGGTGTTTTCTGGGTTTTTTTTCCACTTTTCCTAGAAACAAAAATATTTCCAACAATATTTTTTTCTGAAACACTATATTTAAACCAATTCCTTGGTCCTCTCCATTTGCATGCTGTCTTATACCTGACAATCCATTATCATGAGCAATAGGGAAATTTCTACACTGACTACAGTAAAGCTTTGGCAGTTGTTCCTGTTCTGACCGGTTCTGTGCAAAATCACCTCTCACTCCTTTCAGAAAAGACAAAATGTGGTCTTCCTTAGCAGAGTGTCTTGAATTCTTAATGGGACATGGCTGTGATAGGACTTTTGTGGTCTCGATCCAAAAGGGACGTAACAATTAATTACAAATTCATGAAGACTGTAATATTTATTATTATTTGACTGTATTTCTCATTATTATTAGATCATGATCTTTTTTTCTGCCTTGCATTTGTGGCCTGATGATGTGGTTATCCTCCCATACAACCGCTGTTTAACTCATGAAAATATACAGGATAAAATAATCTTTGGATACAAGTGTGGCATGCAGAGCAATCTAGCTGCAGTGCTTTTAATTAGACTACAGCTATTTTGCATATCAAATATATCTGTTTGAATTTCAGCAGCAGGTGATGTAATTTAGATACAAAGACTGTAAAGACATGTAGAGCCCTTTGTGTTTAAAGATACCGCTTAAATGTAAACCACTGCTCTTTGATATCAAGTACACAGGGTTTGAACAACAAAGTGGCCTGGGGAACACCAGCAGATTTCAGCTGAGCTGAAGCCACTTGGGTCCTCACTGAGGGTGAAGCATCTCCTCTCCTTCCCTCCCCAGGTCCCTGCTCAGGGGCCCCAGTTCAGGTTCCTCAGCTCCAGGAGCAGCTTGGCAGAAGGACCTAAGGGAGGATCAAGTAATTTTTTAAAATGAATTTTCTGCCTTGGTTCCTCTCTTTACTCCCACACAGTCTTTGCTGTAATACAAAGAAAACCGGCTTTCTAGCACGCTTCCAAGTCCAGTGCTGGACATAGCACTTACTGAGCCCTGCACGAAAACCATGCTGCTGCAGCTGTGTGGCAAACACTTGCTGTTTACATAAACATTAACGATGAGAAGTTTTTCTTTCTCGTTTGCCATTTCCTTGCGAGGTTTGCAAGTGCAAAGACAAAAGATCTGGGGAAATACTGCGTTTAAGCCAGCAAAAGCTCAAAGGAGGAAGACACATCTATGATTTCAGGTGCGCACTTCAGTCAAGCAACACAAAGGGAGAAGTTTTCTCTTTCTCACTTGCTTTTGATTTCTTTAATTTTTCCAAATAATTTAATTAGTTCAGGTTATTTAATTAACAATGACACTGCTTGGGTTTGCTCTGAAAAGATCTGAGTGAACCAAGTGTTCCCCTTCCTTTTGCAGCAAATTAATAACGAAAGGACCACTCGTTAAGCAAGATGGAGCTAATCAATCTAAGCAATAGATTAAAGAGAAAATGAAGCCTAAAATGAGAGTCTGGTAGCCACAGCTAGCTGCTGGTTTTGGCTCCCTGCACATTGCAAGGGAGAAGGCAGCAT
This sequence comes from Ciconia boyciana, assembly GCF_034638445.1. Classification (NCBI taxonomy): domain Eukaryota; kingdom Metazoa; phylum Chordata; class Aves; order Ciconiiformes; family Ciconiidae; genus Ciconia; species Ciconia boyciana. The sequence continues at coordinate 56,311,595 of NC_132938.1, read as the reverse complement.
GTAGCTTAAAAAACAGAGGGTTTTTTCAAGTATTGACAAGGAATGTACTTTTTATGTTTTATGATACATTCAATTCAGCAAAAAGGCCTCACCATTCAGCTTAGCAGCCAGTACCTCCTGCCCGCCGCAAGCAGAAGAAGCATGGCTGTAATCTTAACTAAATGTTGGTGCCATCTGCTGTGGGCCGGGGAAGTAGCAGGGATCTTCCCTCTGGCAGCACTTTTCCTCTACGCTGCTGTGAAGAACAACTGGGGATTTTTCTTCTGAGAAGCAACCCCCTACAATTTGATAGTCATCGTGTTTTATCCCGAGGCAGCAAGCGCCCCAATCTTTCCTCCTGCTCCCTTCCCTGGCGGCACGGGGCCGGGAGGAGCAGGCCCCAGCCAGGCCTGGCCCAGGCAGTGCAGGCCCTTGGGGCGGTCAGGCCGGTGAGGCCTGGGCATGCCTGGTTGTTGACAGCTTCCACCTCTGTTAAGGTATGCTTCAACATCGTAGGTATTTATTAACAAGAGATGTATTCAATAATAGTTATTTCATGGGGTTTTTTTGCGAGGAGAGCCCAAAGGCAATGGTGCCGGAGGCAGATGACTGCTGGCTCAGGGAGGGCCCCCAGCGGGGCCCGTTGGCAAACCCCGGGCATGCTTTCCACTCAGGGGTACGTAACCTTTAACTCTCCTCAGGAGAGCAAGCCTCATGCGTGTCTTTTTTCCCTCCAGCAGCTCCTGGGTTCACGCACTAGCTCCACCCACACCTGGCAGTGAGGGCAAAGACCTCAAAAGGATGAAGTCCTGCAGAATTACAGGAAAACTGGCAGATGGAGAGAGGATGGAGACCCCCTGAATCATGTCCCTCCTGGGGGAAATTGTCACTGCTGACCCCACACTTTGCCTTCTCTGGTGCCTGGCCAGCGTGTGCGTTTTGGAGTTGGGGCAAGGAGAGGTGCCCAGGCAGGAGGTAGTGCTGGTGAGAGGGGTCGGGCATGGTGGGGGCATGTGGGGGAAGGATTGCGGTAGGGGAAACAAAAGTGTTGCAAGGGTGGAGGAAGAGCACGGGAGGTGGAAAGGGAGAGAGGGGAACGACACAAACCCTTGGAAGACCAGGCTTTGCTAACGCATCTGCTCACAGCATAGTGTATCAGCTCCTCAGAGCTACGCCACCCTCCGCTTTTGCTTTCCTAAACTATAACTAAATTTCTGCAGTTGCAAAGACTTGGTTATTACTGAAGCTCCTTTTCCTCTTGACCTCTGTTTCTCTCCTGTCTGAAAGTTTACTGGCATATCCACATATTACAGATTTTTGTTTGTTTGTTCTTAGGAATTATTTTTACCATCCAGACAATTTGAGATGTACCAGGAAGGCAGGCAGCGACATTGCTTTTATTTTGCCGACAGTTGTCATGATGGGTGGTGACAGCAGAATTTCCATCCACTGTGTAGATAGGTTAGTTATTTGAGTGTGACATGACCTTCAGATTAGATAATCATGGGCTGTTGTTTTTATCAGATCTGCCAAGAAAAAAGATTACTTCCTTCAAAAACAAATTAGAATTCATTATTTTTCCCAAGGAAACTGCATACTTCTGAGGTATAATAGGGAGATGTTTTTGTGACTAAAATCCTTCTTCTCTTATGTATATGAAGGGAGTAGAGTAAAATATGGCCTTGACATTTCTTAATGATGCTGTGCACATGTGATGCTGTACAAGACAATGGTTCCTGGGATCCTGGAGCTTTAGATAATGTAGGCACAGGCTTGTACTTCATTTGCTTTTTAATCCACTGGGCAATGTTATACAAGGAAAATATTTATTTCACAAAATAGCCAAAAGCCTGTCTTCATTCAGGGATTATTGCAATTCATTCGTATGCAAAGAAAACATTCCAATAGTTGCTGTCAGTGTTTTCAGAACAACAGCCCGCAATCTGCTTGGGTTGTGTGCCTAAGCCTTCTCTCTTTTCTATTGCACATATTGGTGTAAGATTTGTCAAAAAATAAGAGCTTAGCCAGTGCGTCTGAACATTGTAGACCCTTGCACACTGTGTTCAAGCTGGGCCATGATTTTCTTCAGGGAGTATGTGTTAACTGCCAAATATTATATTGACATCAGGAAGTGAGCTTTCCGCTACTGGAAACATGTGCAGCCAAGTATAGCATTCCTAAGTAAATATGGAAGCAGAGATCATTGTTTATGATCCACCTATTCACCCATCTGAACCTCTGTACCCTGATGTTCAAAAGCAAAAGGGAGTTTCAAAAGTACACAAGACCACTTTTCTCCTCATTTGACTTTGGGCCTGATCAGACTCCTGTGAAATCAATGGGCAGAGACTCTACCCCTCTGCAGTAGGAACCCCTTCCAGAGACTTCATTACTCATTTGGAAGTGTGATGCAATTTAGCAACCACCTCGGGGTGATTGACCTGAATAAGAGACAATTTTCAGCATTATCCTAAGCCTGATTCCACCAATTTGAGACAGGCCAGGTCTGACCACCTAAAAATCCCCACTGTCATATTTTTTGTTACATCACCTGAATTTTTATGAAAGGTGCTGATTTCATGGAAACAGGGACTGACGCTGCAGCCTGCACATTGCTTTACGCAGTAGTAACAACTGTCTTCCTGGCTTTCCTCCCTATGAACTGTGATGAAATGGCTTGCAATTTTCACATGCCTATGTGTGTGTATGTGTATGCAGTGTAGTACATTATTAATATACAATTAATATACATTTGATATAACATATCTCTTAAAATGAACACTACCTGAAACAAAGAAATGTTTACCTTAGCACTCAGCTCAGTTCTTGCCCCAGGAGAAAATCCCACTAGCTTTGCCTGAGTAAAGAATGAGAAAGAAAAAAAGATGTTGTAGAAGGTAATACACCTCTGTAGTTATACAAATAACAGCTTTGCTGGATACATCTACTCTGAGACTATGTATTCTAGATTTATTCAGGCTTTGGTCCACCTGCCTCAACTGCCATAAACACTTCCATTTAAATACAGAAGGAGGTTAGTATAGAGAAACATACTGATTATATGCAGAGTAGTGATTACACCCACATGGATGCTGTGGGATGCATTCAGTTCACTGGTACAAATGGACCCAATCCTGGCTGTAACAGCCAAGGAGTCCTGTGTTAGCATCTGGTGAAGAGAAAGAGGCCGTTCTTATATCCAGATGGTTTCTCACTGCCGTTCTGGCCCGGGAGGGCAGCAGGCATTCGGCACGGTGCAGAGTAATGTCAGAATCACTCCAGCTACTGCCAGCCAGCTCTGAGAGAAGGAAACTGGGTTAGTGCCAGATTTGCTTGCTTTTCCTATTGTGGTATGCACCCAGCACAGCTCAACCGGTCTAAAAGATCTGGGACATTATTTCAGTTTCTATTGGTCTCTTACAATTGTTAACTAACATCGTTTGTTTATTTGAGGAGATAGAGCGTTTCATTGTGGCTGCTATGTTGTTTATATCCTATTTGGGGATGTTGCAGAATGTTCTTTAAACAAAAAGCTTTGACCTTTTATTTTTTAAAGTCTTTGTGCAAAATAATCTGCTGTACATTTACATCTTGCACTCACCCATGTTGCTCTTGCTTTCACGTACTCATTTATGTTTCTGTAAAAACTGTTTTTCATTCTATGCTTATTTAATATGTTTATATGGCAATGTTTCTATTATATATTTAATACATATACACACTTATATACATAAATACATAAAGATATTAAAGCCCTTCTCCTTTGGGGGCTATTATGGCCTACATTTCAATAGACATTTATTACATTTTAAAGGTCCAATTAGCCAGCTTTAAAAGTACTGGAAACTCCACAACTCAGTTATGCCACACTTTCTGTACAAAGCTTTGTGAGGGTAGCTATTATTGCGTTGTATGACTTGTTAAGTGTAGTTGAGTACAGTGGGAGTCAGGGAGGCTGCAGTTTGATCATTACATTTTAATAGTGTCTGCTTTTTTTTTATGGAACTCACGTATATGCAGTCCCTTCTACTGTACATCATGTACCACTGTAGTCTGAGCTTTGGCTTAACATGTTTAAATCTCCAATCTGTGCTTAATGGCAGGATGAAGAATGATGTTTTTCTGTCTGTCCTAGGAAGAAAGCATATCAAAGGTATTACTTGTGGTGGCAGCATGCTTACTATAGACACTTACTATCTTAGAAATAACTTGAGAGAATTATTAACTATGATTTATACTTGTATGACTAGAAAGAAAGAAAATCAATTAGTGCTGGCCATTACATAGCCCTGAGCTAGTAATATATAGGCAACAGAACCTATCAGTTCTTTTGGGATTGCCAATTATCCAGTTTGGGCGATACTAATACTATTAGTATTTGAGACACAATTCTGCTAGGAAAATTCCTTCAGGACAAAGGTTGGCATCTCTGATTTCAGAATGGAAGGGTTGCAACAAGAAAAGAAAAAAGAAAGAATGAAGCCTAACCACCATTTTAACTAAAAATTGCCTTTGAAACTGAAAAATTACAGTATTTTGTACTGAAACATTAGTTTACTTAAAAAGATATTAACATACACATTAACACAATAATGATGCACATCCCCTATACATGTGATATCACATCCTGAGCGACTTGCAGTGAGGGAAGTCAGTGGGATTTGGAAATGAGTCAGAACTGAAGTGTGACTCAGGACTTTCACCTGTAGGGATAGGCAGTGTTGTTGCTGGTACTTCGAACAACTTTTTGGGAGGGTGATATCAAGCAGCCAACTTAAATAAGTGAGGAGCTTGTCACTCTGTTTAGAAGAATAAGTAACCAATTTTCTCCTCTCTACAAAATATCTAAGTGATGGAATTGGAGCAGATAGAAATTTTACTAAGTAATTTAATTCAAGTTGTGTCAGTCTGAAACAAGAATAAAGCAAGGCATTCCTTCCCAGGAGCGAGGAGCTGCAAAATACAAAGACACATACAGTTCCAGAGTGCAGTCAGGTCTGTATGTCCCCTTCAACACCTCCAGTGGTATTGTCTTAATCCTTGCTGCTCTGCTGGACCTATGATGGACAACAAGTCCGTTGTGAAACTTAGCAGTGGCTCCAATGTCCTGTGGCAGTTGTGTAAAACCCATGGGTATATGATTCTTCCTTGTGTCCTGCCCTACTGTTCAGGCCAGGGCTATAGCTACCCTTCATTTCCACAATCATAAAAAAAAATCTTGTGCATAGCTAATTCCAGTATCTCAGCTAGTGATTTGGAGGAAAATATGTGGAAATAATGCTTGAAAATTAGGTGTGATCTGTAATTCCACAGAATTACAGAGGACCAGAGGCACCACTCACCTATCCTGGCTTAGCGGTTCCTATTTTATTCACAACATCACTCCTGAGACCTCTGTTTACAGAACATTATGCCAAATGTTTTTTTTCATTCACCATTTGGTTGCTCTTTCTAAAGAACCTTGAAGAGCTGCAGAGAGGAAAATCATTTTATCAGTTTTGTTTTGAAAGCTTTGGAAGAAAAAGCAGAAAGAATTCCTGAGAGCCTGCTGGAATTCAAGGCTAAAGAGCAGAGGAGCCATGGAGGAAGACTCAAAGTTATGGATCTGTGTCTGGTTCACATTGCTGGGATCTCACTGGAAATGGTTTTACTGATTTTGCTGAGAGCTGAGCCATATTCTTTTACTAGATAGGGTGGCATTATGCCACTGCAAACTGGGCAATAAGACTCTGAAATTGAATATACTGAACTTTGGATACAGGGAAAAGTCTGGACAAGAACAGGTGATGGGATCCTGTTCAAGAGAGGGAAAATATAACAGGGCAGTTAGATCATTCTTGCAATACAAATAAAGGATGTAGGAACCTAAGGGCAGCTCTAGCTTCCATTAAACTCAGTAGCTGTTTTGTCATGGCTCTTAACAGGGCAAGTGTAACAGCCATTAGAGGCCAGGTTTTGCCCCTTTCCACATTATTGAGAAAATTCCGATATTGACTTTAGATAGTGAGGAATTATGCCACCCATTTTGTAACACAGAAATAATGTTTAGCCTGTTTGTTTTGTGTAAAAACTGCTACAAGAGAAGAGCCAAGATATAAAAGGAACAAGTTGAAAAAGCAATTCAGTGAAACTGTGGAGCTGCTTTTAGTATTTATATGTTAAAACTTTCTTTTGAAATAGTCTCACTGAGCTTACATGGGTTGTTTGAAGATAAAAAGAAGACTAAGGGTGGCATTTTCAGCAGGGATTTATCCCTGTTCCTTCTCACGTCAATTGGATTTCCACACTGGAAGGTCAGGGATGTGCTGTAGAGAGAGAGCATAATCTAAACCAAAGCCCACTTGCAACCCCCAGTCCAGTGGGAGTCCTTCCCCAATGTCAATTGCTTCAGACAAAAATTTTACACAAGGTCACCATTTCTATAATTTTTCTATGGCTGACTGCAGTGATACATCTAATTACTGATATTACTCTGACCAGTAATAAAAACACATTGGTAGTTAGAGCTTAGTGCGCAAGAAGCTTGAAAAAGTTATTCCAGCCACCTTGAATGGTTCTTGATCTTGTTGGTTAAAATTGTCCCATAAATAATCAAGGGCTTCCAAAGACACAGGACAAAACACAATTCAATTCTAGGCACACAGCTGGACTATCAGGCAACCCTTCAGCTGGGACATGAGGGTCCTGGTGTGCTTCACAGTCATGAAATATGTTGTGGACGTAACCTTGCCTGATTATTTTTTAAGCAGGATGGGGGTACAGTTGGAGAAATCAGCTTATTGCAGGACCTTTCCAGGCCAGTTTGTAATGCTGTTTCATTTATACCCTTGCAGACATCACAAGCTCATTTAAGCCACGTACACATTTGAGTTCCCCTAGACTGATTTATTTATTTATTTATTTATTTTAAAAAGGAGAAACCAGGACTCAAGAGCTGCTTGGAAGATGAACTTTCACATAGTAACACCCTAATAGGTATGTCTGATCTAACTGGAATAGGGGAAACCTCTTTGGAAGCCAGGGCTCAGTGGGAGGGTTTTACTGAGTTTATCTATCTGAACTAGTGCAGCTAAGAGATGCCTCGGGGAAATCCTATATGACAGCTCAGAGAAGAGAACACCTTCAGATGTATTTAAAACTTACATTTTCTTATGTTACAACTTGCTTTTGTAGTAGGTACTCTGAGCTGGTAATCCATCACCTTGTTTCTCAGGCACACGGAATAGAGAGGTCTGTCAGGCCATGAAAGCAAGACAAGGCTGGCGACCACGTGGTTGCGGCATGCTTGTCTGCTGCAGGGTTCATTGGAGGGGAATGCAGAGTACCACTTAAAATGAGAGGTATTCCTCAGAGAGCCCTACGGTTTGCCAGGAGGCACTGGGGGTGTCTGTGGAGGACAGTGCTGGTGTGGTCACTGCTCTCCCATGGAAGGGGGGTAACGGGTTGGTGGCTCTTACCTTGTGTCGGGTATTACTTGACTGCAGCGCTATGCACACTACCATGCAGGCTCGTCCAGTAAAGCTCTAGCTGGGGTTGGAAGGAAGGAAATCAATGAATCACCAAGAATCAGCGCACAGCCCTTCCTGCTTTCTTTTAAGAGATTTCGTTAAGCCTCTCACTAACGAAAGAACTGAAAACACATATAAGGCCCTGGTAATTACTGTGGGGCTCTCCTTTAAGCAAATCATAGGTGGGGTGTTTTCACAATTGTAATAATGTTTGCTCACATAGCTTCCTTTGCTGTAATATTAAACTGCTCTTTAATCTCCACCAAATCAGCCACATTAGCGAAGAACAAGCTCATCTTGCATTTCAGCTACTGCAGTTATCTTCCACTAAGTAGTTCTTATCAGTTTACAGACTTTATTTTATCAACAAGGATGGTGAAACTAAAGCCAGGATGTGGCCATCCCTGAATTCACGACGTGAGTCTTGCATACATGGCAATGCTCCAAGGGGAAGCTCTAAGGGGAAGCCCTTGAAAATTGATCTGCAAAGTTTCTTAACTTTGTATTTGGGCACAAGTGTGCACTAAAATCTGTGGAGCAACTGTGTATGGGTGAGCTGTTGAAAATACAGCTTCAACAGTGCACTGCATTTCTTCACTTAATCTATGTTGTCTCACATTGTTGTCCCCATCTTATTTTCTTCATCACCCTGCTAGTTCTGCTGCAGTGGATTTCAAAGGGTCAGCAGTTCTAGGAGATAAACCCAAAGCCATTCTACAAAGTAGGAGCTCCACTCTCCTGTGAAAATATTTTCTCTTTTTGTCTAAGAGATATTTAAGGGTTTAAACTCACATCAGTTGCCTTTTAGTCTTTGTTTTGTAATCTTTCTAAGACCTGTCAGCAAAAACGTTTGCCACCTTGCTCTACTCATTAAGTAGGGTGGCTACAGTCTCAATAAAGCTTCTTCCTCTCGCTATTTTTAGTGCTCCTTTGGATTAATTCCCTACCTCTCTATGACCAGTCAACACTATTATCCCACAGTCCATATTGCAATCCTGTGGAGGGTGCCTGACATTCCTTTAGACATACAAGTCTTACACTAAATTCAATTAAGGAATTCAGAAAGATTCTTACTCTTCATAAAATTATTCAAATGTAGTCACTAAAAAAAATCCAGACAGAAAAATATATTATGTTCACTCTGAGGACTCCAGAAACAAAAGCTGCCCTGGTCTGTAAGGAATGAATTAAAACAAATCAGTGCACGGTGTTCTGAGAATAACCTAAAAGGACATAAAAAGACTGTCCTAATTAAAATAAGAATCAGCTTCTAAAAGGGGTTAGTAATATGGTTACAGCTTTTGTGTATAGGCGAGGCTTGAGAAAATAAGAGCATAATTAACATTTTTATTTGGAAAGAGGACTTTCTAGGAATAGAGTTACACATTTGGTTTTGATTTGTGCTTCTGGTTTGGCTTTGGCTTTGGCTTCTGCTTAAGATTTAGCCTAGCTTAGATTTGGTTTCAAGCATAGCTGTACCTTGGAGTTATGCTTTCTGTGTTCCAGAGGGTCTTGACAAGGAAAACAGAGCTTCTTTAAAAGTAGCCAATTAAAATAGCTTATTTTTATTTTTATCTTCCAATTCCCTGTAAGGCATACTGTTACCAGTTACATAGCAGAGACAAACCCACTTCTTCAGCAGAAAAAGGCAGGTAGTTTTGGCTTCTGGAGTGTATGAGATCCCTGGGGCCTCAGGGGTCCCTTGTCTTGCAGGAGGTGGGAATGGTGCCACTGCATGGGCTGAAAGCTACGTGAGAGCCCATGGGGCCTTATTGGAGGCTAGATAGATAGATAGGCCATGAGTGGCGTTTGCATAGATAACAAGAGGGAAGGAAGGAAGCAACTGGGGGAAATGCAGCAAGACCGGAGACAACTTCACAACAAGCTAGAAGGAGGAAAGGAAGCAAAGCTGTGGCCCCGGAGTTGTTCTGGTGCTCGGAGCTCTGCCATGGGCCCTGCCATCCTTCCTCTCTTCCACCTACAGAGTAACTACAGCAATGGTGAAATTTGGGGTTGCATCTAAAACGGAACTAGAAAATTAGAGCCCTTCTGATTTTGTGTTTGACCTAGAAGTAAAACTCTAATAGTAACTGAAAATCCTGGCACTCTTGTTTGTCCTTGGTTGAGAATGCACAGCCAAGATTTCAGACTTGAGAGACTAAATTAGATTCCTAAACCTCACATTTAGGTGCCTAAAAAAGCTACTTTCCCAGAACCTGCTGGGCGATTACCAGTAGCAAAGATCAAGTTACTATTCTTGGTGGCTAAAAAGGGTTTAGGAGCCTAACATTAGACACCCACTTTTGAAGCATGCTGACGTTGAGTTTTAGCCCATTCCTGATTTATATATTTTTATTTTTGTGAAGTTTTTTCCAAATGCAAGCCCGAGACTCCTCTTGATGTCTTGTGTTAACAGATAATGTTTGAAAAACATTTGTCCTCACCCATCGCACAGCCCATCCTCGAACATTACAGGAGTTCAGACATACTGGCTGAAGGCTGCCAGCAGCTCTCCCTGCTTTTATTGACCAAGGAAATGCATTTGGCAAAAGGTGATAACCGCATTAAACTGAAGGAGGACTTCAGCAGTAAAATAGCCCCAGCTTTTCCACATCTGAAGTAATTTTCCATAGTAACTTGAGAAGGAATATCAGCCAGCTACGGAAGTGTGAGCAATATCTTCATTTTTCTCTCCTGGCCAATTGTTTCTCTTGGTTTTATGATGTCCAGGAGAATAATTTGGCTAGTGAGACCTTAGTTGTGTAGGTTTGCCAGGTAGTCATACGGTCAGAACCCACTCCAGCTGAGTATATACTGCATTGTCTGTTCTATAAATGAGGAAAAACATTACTTGTTATCAGTGCAGGTACAAAGGGGAGAAGTGAAATGTGAGCGTATGAAGATGCAACAGAGCAGGGAGGAAACAAACTGAAGCAATCCTTGTTGCAGGGAAGTGGAAGGCATGTGAAAACTGTTGAGAACTGGGAAACAAAATGTTAAAAGTCTCACAATACTGAAAGCAAGACAAAAAGAAGTCTTCAGCCAAGTCTTTAGCTCCATGGTGTTATGGGAGGTGCACAAACCAGGAAGAACTGGCCACATTAGTGGTGTAAGTGCCTTCTCTGTTAATTACCATGACAAGTCTATATGCAATGGGTTGCTCTTTCATTACTCTAGCAATTAGGCACTGAGATACCTGCCAGTTACATTAGCAAGGTCATGTGTGGTTGTAAGTGACAGCTGATTCCTGTATAAGGAGCAGCTGAATTGCAGAAGGGCACTATCACGTGCTTTGGTTGACATGTAGATCACATCTGTCTTACCTTTTAAAGCAAACGTGATGTGTGCTTCTTGTTCCATGCCCTGCTACTTAGCACTGCCTATACTCACTCGTTTTCATGCACAGTGAATGTCACAGGCCAGTGGTTCAGCGAGTTCACAACTAACTCAATCCTAGATCTGATGTGAGAGAAACTTCCTGTTGGTGGTGGTAGTGTTTCTAACGTGCAGGTTCCATTCTGCCCCATAAATTGGGCTAATGCCCACTGGGAATAAAGATAATCCCTCTTCCATGTAGTTCCTGCTCTGAGTGAGGCCAACATACTAATATGTATGGGAATGCAAAATGAGGCTGGCGTAGTATGCAGGAGTTTTGCAGAAAATAAAAATACAGGACTCCTACTCACGTGCCACAGTTCCTTCTCCAGGGCCTGATTTTATAAACACTTGCGTGTATAACTTTGTATGTTAAGATGTCCAGCTGAATTTAATAGGAATAATCATTACCCACTCTAAGTATAGATTTCTTAACCTGTGACTAAAGTAAGTATAGAATAGGTGTGAGCAGAATTTTCCAAAGCGATCAGCCCTAACGCTGCTCACTGAAATTGGTTGGGTTTGGGTTTTTTAATTGACTTCACTGGGAGCACAGTTAGGCCAGTCTGGAAGGGTTTGAAGAATCTGCCCTGTAACTTTGGCTAGAGAGCAGATCTGGCCTGGCTTGAGTGCAGATCGGGTCTGGCTGAACAGCAGAAAACATTATTTCCAGTTAAATTCCTCAGCAAATATTGCTATTTACTCTCCAAAACATGTACTGAATGGATATATATCACCAGCTCTGAAGATGATCAAATGTTAAAAAAATTCTTTATCAAATAAATCTTTCAACAAAAGGTAGAAAAACTCACTAAATAGTCAGCTTGATAAATAGTATTCCATCAGCTCTACTGTTTGAAAGATTTTGTGAAAAAAATCCATTTTAGAAGAGGGAATAAAATAAAAATACAGCCTGAAAGAACCATATTTCCAATGCAATTGCAAATGTTGTCAGTAACCAGCAATCTAGCCTGGATGAAGACACTTCCCAGTCATTGTTATTCTTGAAGGATTTTGTGACTCTTCCTGTTGTTTTGCGGTGGGTGGCTCAGTGACTCACCCCAGGGCCTCCCAGCCAAACAACAGGATCCCAGAGAAATGAAAGTCTTTCTAACACCAATTGCTATGGGGGAATTGAAGCGCAGGATCCGCCCCCCCCACCCCCCCCCCCCAAAGCAAGGAGTGATTGCTGTAAACTACTCGATCAAAGTAAGGAGACCACAGAGGAGGGGCTGGCTGTGGGTTGTCAGTGAGGTATTGGTCCTCCTGCCCCTTGCTCACTGGTATTCTGCTGGAGCAGTATTAATGTCGACATATTACTTCCTGAAACACATGTGTACTTTCCAATGCTTTTTTCTTTCAAGTACGGAGGTGATCCAAGCAGTCTTATTTGTACAGCAGATCCAAGCATCATATAGTGATGTCATTATATAGTGATTTCCAGCAGCTATAAGCTATGTTGAAACAGTCTCTTGTAAAGCTCTGTTGTGAAATGAAGATGACAGAAAAGGGTTATGCCAATTAAATTAAAAAAAAATCTTAGGTTTCCTCAATAAATACTTGAACAATTGCCAACACTTTACATTTTTCCTGATGTGGATGAAGCTATTCTGCAAAACTGAACTTTCTGTCAGTACAGTAATACCCCTGCAAAGGAGGAGTTTTGTGCTATCATTACATCTACTTCAGTAAATGTGATGATACAACATGTCACTTCACAGGTTTTGGCTATTTCTACCCATTTTTTGTTAACACGTGGATTTGATAGTTTGTGTACGAGGAATTGCCACCTCAGCTAGCCCTTGACAGATTTTGCATTCCATCTTGTTACTCTAATGGTCTAACCCCCGGGCTCCCCAACTGTGGTCTACACACGCAGGCTGAAAATGAGCCTCCATATCTGTGGGTGATGACAAAAGTTAGATAACCAGTGGATTAATAAATTGATAAATGATACATTTTCCAGACTGAAATTCTACCTTATAGACTCTCAGGATAGCAAGGGCCCTACAGAAATGGGAGTCAGATCTCTGCCACAAACCATGGTGCATTATCTCTGACAGATATTTAACATGTTTTTACGTGCTCCTGGTGATGGCGATACTCCCTGTCTTCAGCCAAACTATTCAAACAGTAGAAAGTCAGATGAAAACAATATGCTGTAGTTTTATTGAGTGCTTACTTCCTTCATGAATGTGATTAGGGTAGTCAGCCTGAAACTATAGTTGTGTGGACTGCATTGTCCCAGCCTTGTCATTCCTCTCTTCTTTTCCCATCCCTCAAGAAACAAAAATAACTAGTCTGTAGAAGCAATTGATGTCCACCTGCTATTCCCAGCACTGAACAAAAATGAAAGCAAAGTATTAACTTCAGTGTCTGAAGTGCTGAACTTCAGGTGTAATTCCAGTTGATTTACTGGAGCTCATTGGGTTTTGCTTTTCAGCTGAGCCATGGGGATTAACAATCTCCTAACCTGGTCCAACTGTAAAGGAAAATATGTCATCTTAACTTGTCGGAGCATGATATGTAGCTTGTATGTGATCCTGTTCTTCATGGAGAGATGCAGGAGAGAAGCAATTTTTTAAAACTATTCTTTGCCTAGCCATCTCCTCATGCTACCCCAAACTTATTTTCATAGACCTTGACTCCAAATCAGCATTTTTTAATGTTAAATTGAGGTACCATGTTGTTGCTGCAAACACCCATGGTGCTAATGTCCCTGAGCATAGTTTTATAACTCCAAATATATGACAGTGTATACCATAAAGTTAATTTAAAAAGGTGATTGGCATAATATGTAGTAGTTTATTAACAGCTTTTTGTTACTACAAGCATTTTGCATTGCTACTAAACAGTCCTAAGTACAGTACGTGGCAGCACAGAATGCTGGTAGTCCATTTTTGTCTGTTGTTGGGGTTTTTTTTTCCCTTAAAAAAGTTTTAGTCTTATCCCAGCTGTCTGGAACAAAAATTTAGACGAGCGTAAGCAGAGATTAATGTGAATCGGTGCATCCCTGATGACAAGCTGTCCAGCAATATAACAAATTACGAAAAGCAGACGTGTGAAAATTTTGGTGCATTTTTTAGCTATCTGTGGATGATCTGAAATACCTGCTTTTATCAGGTGCCCAAGATGCTTTTATTTTCAGTTGGCTACTTACTGCCTAACTATTACATGCTGTGGAAAGCATTTAGTCCCTTCTGTATTGCCGAATATATTGGAAAGTAGAAATGCAGAGAACAGGAAAATGTTTATGATATCTGTGAAGGGGTAGATATGCAGTCTGCTAGGAAGCTGAAATGCTGGGGGTATATTTTGGCACAGAGATTTTACCCACTTTTCTTGGTGATGTTGTTTCCTTATCAGACCGGACATGCATTGTATTTTGCATGTGTCAAAAAGTTCTTGCCAGCAGGAGTCATTCTGATAGCGACAACAGGAAGTCTGAAATACACCAAAGGAATGAAGGCTTGGGAAGCCAGACACTGAGGAGCAGCAGTAATAGCTATTCTGGATAAGGAGGTTAAGCCACAAAGAGTTCAAGCCTATCAATACTGGAAGTTGGATTGGAGGAGATGGTAGATAGCTGAAAAAAAAAAGGCACAAGGAAAAATGCCAAGCAGAGAGGAGCTGTCTTAAGTTCAAGAGGAGCTCTGTGCAACAAAATGTCTCCTACACATTGTCTTGGAGCATAACTTAGTCTCAAAATTATAATATGTGAATTCTGGCTTCTTGTTACGAGTTCCAGAAAAAACTGTTCATTATGATAGTCTCTTTACCTCACTTCTGTGACGGAGTAAGAGTTGCAGGAAATGAGTGTGCTGGCCCAGCAGTTCCTGCATACTCTCTATCTGCCCAACATTAAATTCTGCACAGCTGCCAAATCTCCTGTAACTCTCCCTTTTTCCAGCCCCACGTCCTGCAGCTCAGAGGCTCCCAGGGTCCTCTAAGAAGTAGCCCAAGCCCCTCAAATCTCACAACGTTGACAAACAGAAACAAAACCAGGCAATGAGGAATCTGGACACATTTTTTTCAGTGACTCCTTTTATAAGTGGATGAAAACATAGGTTTATAATAGAAGCTGGGATACAGCACAGCCATAGTGTTGGCTGCTGAGAAAGCTCTAATACTGTGTTGTATTTAGGTACAATAGGCTCTTTATAATCACATATTTTATAATGTTCTAAGATGTTCTTTTCTGGCACTAGTGGTCTGAAAACAAAGCTGACACTGTTAAAAACTATAGCTTAGACAGTCCAACACACAGAGTATCCCCTCATGGGACTGACGAGAAACCTGATACATTTTTCCACCGCTTGTGCAGAGGAAACCAAATGGAAAAGAGAAGCCACAGAAACTCAGCTCGGCAGAAGCTTAATGTCCAACAACATCTTGCCCAGGAAAACTGACAGGTACAGTTGGAACAGAAATTACATCTCGCTTTTCAGTACTGAGGTCCACTGCAGTCTCATACTGCTGCCTATTTTTTAACCAGGCCCAAGAAGAATGAGCTCATTGCAGTTTACCACAACAAAGACGAGATATATGTCTGGATAGATAGTGGCTGGATTTATTCAGCCTTTTGGAAAATTAAGGCATGGTTCAAACACATACTTCTGTTTTGTTTCCTCTGAGACAGCCAACCATACAATCATTCCATGCGTTTCAAATAACATGAGAAACTGAGACTGACTCACTGTTTCCCATTTCATTAGCTCAGGACAGGATGCAAAGCCTATAAACACATTCTGTGTAAGTCTTTCTATGACATGAAGTTCCGTGCTCTAAGTTTGCAAGCCCACTTTTTTTATATCCCTAGAATGACTGTGTATGGGCTCTCTCTTCCAGCTCTTCTGACTCCCCATACATAAGCATGAAATATGACTTGGGGCAGCAGTACCTTTCCCTCCATAGCTTTCTTCTCTCTGCCACCTGTAGTTATGCTGAAGCCTCTCTCTGACCAGCAAGATTGATATATCTATACATCAGTAACTCACCAACAGAGAAAGAACGGACCTGGAATGGTGCCCTTAGAAGGACCTTGGCTGTTAGGTAGCACATTGCAACTCCAAGCAAGGAGCTCACAAAGTCAAGGGACAACCACAAGGTGCCCAGTCAACAAAACCAACCAAGCACACAGCTTTTCAAGCACATCCAGATCTGAGTAACTCCTGAAGCCGGTGAACCAGGTCATCAGGTATAGGGTAAACTGGTGTCCTTCCAATAAAATACTGGATTAGGAAATAAGGACTGAGCACAAAAATGAGACCATCTTTATTGATATCCAAGACTCATGAGATGGTGAAATAAACTGTGGCTCAGGATGGAAATACAGTTTTGGGAACAGGAACATGAAACACATAAGTGCAGAGCTCTCTTTCTATCTATCTCGCGTTTTGCTAGCAGCAGCAATGGGAGCATACAGTAAGAGAGATGGACAGAGGTAGCTCAGGAGCGTAAATTTGCTGCACACTTTTGTCAGTGACACGTATCTACTGAATACGTCAAACATACAACATCCTTTGAAATCTGGCACTCTAGCAGAGTGGCAACTACATTTCTACAAATATGGTCCTGACTTGTATCCATTGCAAGTGAATAGATATTGAGCTAGTTCCTTCTAACATATTTTCACTCCCCGTAGTACATCAGTAGTGTTCCAGGTATGAAAGAGTAGGGAAAAACATGCTCTGCAGTAACGGATATCCTTAGAGAGTCTGTTGGTATTGCAAATAAACAATACCCAAGCCTGATAGCTAGAGTTGCACTAATTCTATTAGATCTGGCCTTGAAAAGATCTTTCGTAAAAAGAGTGCTGAATACAGCCTAAATGCATTTTGGTCTTTAGTGCCTACATAAAGGCATCTAGGCACTTAGAGATTTAGTGGAATTTTTCACATTAGCGGCTGGCTCTGAATCAAATCAATGACATTTAAGCATTTCTGTGCTACAAAGAAAAGGTGGATATCTTGGGTTTTTTAAGCACTTAAATACATTTGCGAGCCTGATCTTTCATATTTTTAATATTATTGTGTGCAGAGGAATTTAGGCACTGACATTTCTATTCCCTGAGATGTTCCAATGCTTCCATAAAAAATTCAGAACAAAATATCTACATTTTAAAATGTCCCTCAGCATGAATTTTCAGAGTAACTTCTATAAATGGCCATCAAAATATCTTGGTTTTGTACTGCTATATTCAAGTTCTTTGGAGTTCTACTTTACATCAAAATTTTAATATATGTAATAGACTGAACCAAGTACTTTTAAAAGCAATTTTTAAAAGAAGAGAAAGCATAACTAAACTGTATTTCTACACTGTTACAACTGCATTTTTCAATGTAAATTTACCCTGCTTATGGGAGTATAACCAAATGTACAGGTAAGTCATAGGTAATTTCTGATAAAATATCACTTTAGATATATTTGCTGAAACACAGATGTAGCAAAACAATAGAAGCGTGAGATTATCTTGCTCTTATTCTGTCATTCTGCTATAAGAGTTAAAATAACCATCAGTGGAAGGGATAGCAAATATCAATGGGAAAGGCTGGCAAATTTAGTCAGTATGTTTGTTTCTTCACTTTAGTAAATCATCAAAGACTGTGTATCTTTGTATCTTTTTATTTTTGCTTTTGTAAAGACTTTGACAAATTTACTCTTCGCACCCACATTTGAAATTGCCAGTGGCCCATAGCAAGGCAGCACGGCTGTCCATATTATTTCCTGTTTTATGCAGTGGTGCTTCAAGAATATTGAACAATATGTAAAATTTTTACATTCTCTAAATCTGAAGGGGATTATTTGAACCTCATAGGAGAACTGTGCATAAAAAGGCAATGTTTTGCTCCAAGCAATGTGAACTAAGACAGAATATATAAATACAGCCTGAGACCAATAAATCTGTAACTGCAAATCCACTGTGGCAGTAAATGGTTTCCCTTTAATAATGAAATACCACACTGGCAAAAATAAATATATAATTCAGGCTACCCCAACCATTATTGGACTACAAAATAACGGTATTTTAAAACAGAGAGTCCTTTCATTCTCTAGAGTGCTTTTTGGTCATGTTTCAAATTTTCTTCTGCAACTAGGAGGGCTAAAATCTTGAAAAAATGTGGAAACTGAGACTGTCACACAGTCACTTGTTCTGGGGCTCAAAGTGAAACTCCAGATATTCCAGCACTGGCAGTAATACCACAGTTGGCAGCAGTACCGGTGACCAAATTTCTCTTTATAAAACAAAGCACAAGTTGGCACTGAAGCTAAGTTTCTTGGTTTGAGGAAAGAAAAAAAAAACATTTATTCAATAAAGGAAAACTTACTTGCTGGTAGGGAGAAAAATAGAAGATTTCTGTTCAGTGAACACATAGAGGAATAATCTTTTGCTACAAAGATCGCTGGAAGTTTTTAAAACCTTAAAATATTTCTTTTTAAAGGAAAAAAATGTTTCCATTGACAAGAGTTGTGAGAGTCTCTCTTCTGCAGCTCAGATACTGCAAGCCAGAAGCTACAACTCAGCTTTGGCCAGAGTTTTTCTTTCAGTGACTTATTTGAGCTGCTCCTCTTCTATTCCTATTATTCCCTACTGTGCATGGTGCTGCTGTCCGTACCAAGTTTGATCTAGCAAAAGTTATCTGCATTTGATGTTGACCTTAGTGAGTATCTCAGAGGGGCACGGTTCTCTTGATGCTTCATGGAGGCAGTAAGTTGCCTTAGGACTCTCAGAGGTACAACTCAAGTTGCATGACATGGTGTAAGGCAGAGACACCTGGCCCTTTCTCTTTCTTTCCCTCCCAACCCCTTGCATGAGGATGGGGAGCCTTTTCCACACTTGTACCTGCAATATGGGTACTACTGCAGGGCTGCAACACTTTGTGCCCTTTCTGCCTTCAGTGAGTTGCAGGTAACCACCGCTGTCATCATCTTCAGCAGCAGCAGTGCACTGAGGACTCCTTGGGATGCTGCTACTCAGATGAGCAGCACTGAGCTGAATCAATACTCTCTTAGGCATTCAGATAGTTTCTCTGGGTCTCAAAACCCAAGGAAAGGATCCTGCCCTCAGGCCTCTTCGATTTTGCAGAGGTTTCATTTCAGTCAATAAAATAATATTCCTCTCTGTATCCTTCAGAATTGACATTTCAGGTGGTGGTTTGGCAACGCAGTAAATAAAAGGTTAAAGTCCCTCTTATCGCATCAGAAACAGCACTAACCTGGGATGAATTCACTCTCCATATTCAGATTTATCTTTTCCCTTGAAGGCTTTCTGCTGCAGTAGTTACTGCTTTTCTAGCCCATTCTAACTTTAGGTCCTATGTCGGCACAAAACTAGCATAAAAACAGAGCACTGGCGCTAACTCCCTGCCATATGCTCTGATCAACTTGACAAAAGTGTCACTGTGTGGCCCACCTCTACTCTGAGTCAAGTTTGTATTACTATGTCATCCTTTCCAATGATGATACAAACACAGTCTCACTAAGGACAACTTACATATTTGCTTGTCTCATGGATGCAAATACCTAAGTTTGTCCAAGTAAAGTACCAGAAATCCATTGTCTACCATCAGAGTTCTATTGAGCACCAGCTTCTGTCACCTGCAATAGGCAGAGGATGTGTCATAGCCTTAAGATGCAGAAATGTAATTTCTTTAACTAAACAGAAGTTATTCCACACACGATGCTGAGCTGCTACCATTTTCCTCATCCCATGAATAAAACAGTACTGTTGTTGGAAGTACTGTGGCTTAGCTCCTGGGAGTTCCTGCATGTGAAGCTATTCCAAAACTTCCCCTTATAGCGAGAAACAGTCATGAGGAAAAAAAATCTTAATTACTTCAGTAAGTAGCGTTGACTATTTAATGAGTCAGGCTGATTGTGAGGTCAATTTTTCCACCAAATTTTCCTGAGAGTTGACAGAGAGGGAGATGAGCAAACATACTGCACTGCATTCTCGTTGTGGTTGAAGTTTTGTGATTAATTGCCATCAGCTGCCTTGAATTGTTTATGCACAGAGCACAAGAGTATTGCAAGATCATGTTTTGATAACCTTTAACTTTAGAGCTCTGCTCAGGTTTCTTCTACAGAAGTCAGAGAAATGGCTGTGAGAAGGAGAGATACCAAGGTTTCCCAGATCAGCGGGTCCTGAGCAGAAGAGAGCAATTCTGCACTGGCTTATTAGACAGCCCAGGTAAGAGGCTCACTTTGGGGACTATATTCCCATCCCACAGCACAGCAAGTACCTATACAGAAGAACAAAAAAACCTTTCCATTACTAATGGAGCAGACACAGTCAAGGCTAGTTGCAACTTTTCAAATTAAAAAAAATTAAGCAGCCCAGTTTTCATTTAAAGAAAAAAACACACCCCCCAGCCCTAACTCTGCAGAGCCCAGGCTCTCTCCCTGCTGGGGCACCTTGCTGGAGTCACTTCCTCACCCTGTGCTGGTAGCCCCTGGCATCCTCTCGGTTGCAGGATGGCAGCTGTCTCAGGGAGGCACTCTCTCTGCCTTTAACGTGAAGCAGCTGTGATTTTCACCAAAGCCACTTCACACAACACAAAGGAGAGCCAGGTGAGGGGTCCTGTTGCTTGTTTTGCTCCTCCGTTCCTGGCTGCATTATCCCCCACTACCTGGGCTCCCTCACTGCTCCTAAATGTTCCCTTTAAAAGTATCCCCAGCTACAGTATGGAAGGTGGTGATGTATAGCATATTCTAAAAGATTTGCCTCTGTTCAAAAACCTTCCTGACCTCGTGGCCGAAGAAGAACAAAATAATGTATTAACAAAAACACCGTTCACTGCCAAAGAAAAGGAGTTCCTGTAAGGACTGAAACAATAAATCTCCTCCGTACTGAACTCCCAGAGGGAGTATGTTGTGTTTCCTCCTGTTCTTTATCAAAGTCCCCAAAATAAGCAGGAATGGGCAGTGACTAGGCACAGTCTCTACACACCTTTTTCCATGGAGTAATTAAGGCCTGCCTCAGAGTGAGAGAACACTCCCTGCCCAGCTGTGCAAGGGAGAGCTGACAGCACCACCACCACCAAGCATGAAGCTCCTGGGGACTGCCTTCTTTTTCCTAGCTGTACTCTGTGTTTGCACTGTGGGAGGTAAGTTCTTTGGCTTTTTTGGATAGACTTGTCACATTTGTGGGGTGTTTTGCGAGCAGAAGCTTAGCTGTCAGTACCTGGATCCTTTTTTTTTTTTTTAGTGCAGTGATTGAAAGACTGTGTGTTGGAGGAAAAGAAGGTACTAACTGGTAGTTGAGTTATATGTGTTCTGTGAAAAACTTTCCTGCCATTGTATTTTTGTGACAGCTCTCTTTCTAGGTGTCATGAAGCTCCTCAATCTGAGAGGAGTTAAAAGCAGAGGTATATTTACAAAGCTTTTCTGTTCTGTTTTTCTTCTTTGAAATAAGGCATCTTTTGTAGAGATGGCTTTACGGGGGGAATTGAAATGTCTGTCAGATTTTGCAAATACTGCTCTTGCAAATCAAATCTATCCTGATGGATTTCCCTGGCACTATGTCAGCAATAAGTTTGGTCAAGGGTATCTCTCAGAAATTATCTTAGTTTTGTCCCCAAAGGCATAGGGGCTTACAGCATTTATCGAGTGTCAAATAATGAGGGATGCAAGCCCAGGGGTGATATTAGTTACTGAGTGCAGTATCTTTTATGAACTTTGTGGTGTTCCTATGGTCACTGAACTGCTGTTTTCATTATTCTTTAGCTTGAAAGATCATGCTTTTACAGTGGAATTAACCAGTAAAACCTGAAAGCATGAGAGAAACTCTAACAAGGGCCAGAGTCTATCATCACCTTTGTCAAAAGACACATTTGAAGTCAAATCTGCGTTTTATCTGTACTTTAATTTGCTGGCCCTCTGGTGTGAATACTCATAACCAAAGCTTCCACAAATGCTTATAGATTGCCTGTAAGGAATTTTATGAATCAGAAGTTAAAAAATTGATAATACTAGATTAACTGATCTAAAAAAAGTTAATCAACTTTTACTCAGATCATGTGTTAAAATCTAGAAATGTCTTGTGGTGTAGCTTATGCTATTGCTTGGGCTTACTGCTGTTAGAAAAACAAAATCAATAAAGGAGATTAAAAATAAGATTATGCCACAGAAAGAACTGCTTTTAAAACTATGTTAAGTAAGTACAAGCCCCGAAAGTCTGTGTTGAGGTACTATTTATTCTCTGTCTGCTACTCCTAGTAAAAATAGCCTTCCTGTCATTGTTAAACCTTTAATTTCACAACTTCTGAAAAGCAAAGTAGAGTTGGATCAAAAGGAGCATATTTAACACAACAGTCCATAAAGCTTATCGGAAAGCAACATGCAATGGTGGGAGGAATTCTGTCAATTTTATACAATCCTTTCTTTAAAAAGGATTTTCCCTCCTCTGTGTGATATGAACAGGGCAGAACTGATGACAGTGAATAAGCAAATTTCATATAGGATAAATTTGCTCTGAATAATTTTGGTTCTGTAAAAGTTTTTTTTTTAAATGCTTTATTGCAAGGTAGACACAGTAGTGAAATTCTGTTGGTAAATTCACATTAGAAAATGAAGACTATGTGTGGGGAAATTTGGCCTATGTCTCTACCTTGTGAAAGTAAAAGAACATAATCTGGTCAAGCTTCCGTCAGGCTACCCCATGCATCACCTGTTAAGACAGAAGCAGTTTTATTGTCTGTTATATGAGGCTGGACCAAAGTCTTTGAATTTCCACTGTTTGTGATCACTAAAGTGTCCTGGACATCTGGGCTGTAATGGCAGGATCTTATAATCTGAAGAGAGGAATGGTTGGTAAGGAGGCTCACACCAGTCTCCCTCGTGCTCAGTCTCCCTTTTTTGAGCATTGGAGACAGTAGCAAGGCATTTCTCCAGTTGCTTAGAAACACTTTTAGTATTTTAAAATTATGCTCAGTAAAATTTAGAGAAGGTCAAATCACACCCCGGCATTTTAATACTCCCTCCCCCAGGTTTTGGGGTAGTTTGTCTTCAAAGCTTACCAAGACAAGTAATGTGTGGGCTTGCAGCCTCTTCACATAATACACACAAGCTGCTTGTTTTTGTACCTTTCGTAAATCATGCAGAAGTGGACAAGGATGTTTCCATTGTGGTTAGCAAAGAACGTACCAGGTGTCCTGCGGGGCTTCCAGATTTCATGCCTTGTCTTCAGCGTGTATGCTGGTGGTGCTTTCTTGGTAATTTTCTAATTCATCTTGGGATCTTGCATCCTCAGAAGTCCCTAATGTTTTGGTGGGATCTGCCCCCGTCAGCAAATTACTAGAGGCTCAGTTATGTACAGATGTGGAGGCCGATAGCCTCCTGACAACTTTCCCCTCCTCTTGAGGCTTTTCTCAACCCTTTGAGAGCTAAATGACATGCTTAAAGCAGGACTTCCTTCATGCTTATCTCAAGGTGTTCAGTCCTCCTGGCATATTGCCCTTTATTCTTACCTGCTCCAAAACGTATCTCAAATAGAAGTGCTTTCTGGGTTGGTTCGTGGCATTTCCAGCTTTAAACAACAGACAGCACTGGAATGGGTCAAAGAATATATTGCCAAAGGATAGTAATCAAATATAAATGCTCTTGAGTCTGCATTAAGATGTAATTACTTTTAAAATGTCTAAAGGTGAAGTTTGTTCTTCTAAAATATGAGGGGAGAGGAACTGGCCTGTGCTTATAATGTAAATGCTTAGAAGTTACATCTTCCTGTGCCTTGGCCTTGTAATACAGCATGGCTATGGCTACACAGCATAGCAGATGTCCTCCACAAAGTGCTTGTAGCACACCACAGCTTCCTTCTCACTCAGGCACCCAGGTTTCTTTCTTGCAGAAACGATAGCAGAAAAGAGTGAGGTTGTGCTCCTCTTAGCATTAGCATGGGTGCATTCAGGTTACGCACTCAAATGTAGGAGCTGGAACGTACTGTCTCGTGTTGTAGACGTACAGTGGGTGGGTTTATTAACGTCTGATTGGTGACCCCTGTTGACAGCTAGCAGTACCTTTCTCCAAGAGTGCTCTTGTCAAAATTGATGGCACTACAAAAAAACAAGGGTGCTTTTCATTTTGGAAAGGTAGGAGCAAATCTTGGCATTGAGAGCCTGGTCCAAAGGCCACTGAAGCAATTTGGAGCTGTTCCATTACACTGTGGATCAACCCTAAGTTACATGCTTCCCAACCCCCTTCCCCATTAAGGGGATGCTGCAGACCCTGGGACATCATCCCAACCCTACAACACAGCAGATTAATCCTGGCTCCCAGGCTGCTAGCTTGAGCAAAGTTCCACTAAAACAGGGCTCCTGTAGTGATTACATACATTTGCAGCTGCCTGAACTCTGCTCTTGTCTATGTTAACTAGAGGAGATGGATAGCTTTTTCCTTTTCCATCTTCTGTGCTCTCAGCTCACAAGCCTTCAAGTCTTTTAAAAAATTCATTTTTAAAATTAAATACTAACTAAACCGTTTTGAGCAGTTAAAGCTTTTGAGCATGGTCTCCCCTCATTCTGGGTTATTATTCATGGCTGTGCTCTGGGAGAGACCAGCAAGGCACAGACTGTCACAGTTGGATTGTTGTTTCATCTCTGAAAATTTGAGAAATGTGAATAGGCTTTAGATAACCAGCTGCTTTTTCACACCTTTAGCTTGGTTGAACCCAAACTTTGAATGTCTTGAGAGTTTGCCTGTCGTGAAAAAAAATGCGTTTTGGGTGTTTCCACCATTCCTAGCAGTTTGCAAGACTAGCTTTCTCAAAAATCAAATTGTAGTGCTGGAGCTTACCATAGCCTTTAATTGAGTTTTTGTTCCTTTACAGATTTTTTTGTTCATTCTTCCCCCCCTGCCCCCCCGTCACATTCCTTTCATTCATTAGAGCTTTCTCATATTGGGCCAGTTTTGCCTAATGGATTTTAAAGCTGTATTTATTACTAGACAGAAGAAAACTGCTTGTTCTAGCCCCAAACCTGAATGCAAGTTTACTGCATTTACTGAGGATAGAAGCAGATGGCTTGATACCTGCTTGATAAGGAGATTATGATTTGCAGCCAAAATAAATAGAAACTGAATTTGAAGGGCAAGTTGCCTGCAGCATTCGGCTCCAATCCTGAGAATACATAATACCATATAACATGCCCAACAAATGGTTGTCTCTTCTGAAAATTTACCAGAATGTTTTCTCTTTTATTTAGCTGCCTCTTTTATCTGGATTGAAACCTTCAGTTCTTATCAATCTTTACTCCTTTATCAATTAGGAAAAAAGATCTGCTGAGGCTTATGTTTTAGGTTGGTTTTGTGGGTTTTTTCTAAATAGGAAAGGACCTTGAATTTGGTCTCCAATTGTTTATACATCTGAGTTCTGTGTGAAAAACCTGCAAAAATGCAAATTAAAAATAATCTTTAGGAAACTCTTAACCTAGGGAAGGGAGTATTTTTAACTGGTACCATTTGGTAGCCAGGCTAACTTCACAGTCTAAAGACGAGTAAGGCCCCATGGTAAAATCACATAGGAAAGACATCCTTATTACTTGTGTTCCTCATGAATGGGGTGTGAGGTGTTGTTTGGTTGTATTTTTTGCTGAGACAACTCAAGGAAGACCCTTTAATGGTTTTATTTTGCAATTCTGTAAACAGAGAGACAGTGTTGGATTTTTGTGTGTAGCAGCTGTTATTTCCAAATACAAGTCAAGAATTAAAGGCCTGGCTCCCCTAGAAGACAAACACTTACTTTTGGTTTCAGCTAGCACTCTAAAAATAGGTGTCCCAGATTTAAACAGAAGAGTCGAAACCCTGAGTCCTACCATGTCCTGCCATGCAAGCCACTGTTATTGTCCCAGCACCTGAGCTATCAGGTAGCGATACCTTGGCATTCATCTTGGGAAAGTAGATCCTTGGGTGCCCTAACAGCAGCATGCTGTATCAGCCAGACCCACCTGCAATAGGAAAAGTGGTTTGACACAGTTCAATATGATGCTATCTCTATGCTGTGCCTCCTGAACCTACCTCCCCATGTGAGAAAGCTGTGCTCTGATGATCACTTCCTGATATAACGGCTCTAAGGGAACAAAATTCAGCAGGTGTGATCTGTTGGGGTATTGTCCCCTTGCAGGAGAGGCAGAAAAGGGGTAGGAAGCCTTCTGATGCCACCCGCACATGTACTAGACGCTGGTCTAGAGGGGTCCTAATTAATTCCAAATCTTTTCTTTTCTCAGCAGCCAGGCTAGACAACAGCCCCTTTCAGGCCAGACTAACTAGCTAATGCTCCAAAGGTTACGTTTCAAACTAGTAAAAGAGCAAGGATTTTCTGACTGCTTTTATGTGGAAAGTGGATGCTTGCTTGACTTTGGTACAGGTGAAAATCCTAGCCTATTTATCAATAGAGTATTTTTACAACAATTTTTAATCTCTTTTTTTCAATGGCACTAACATGCTCCTGGGTGTTAGCTGCATGTTGTAGATAGCAACGCATCTCAGGTTGCTGAAACCACAGAGCAAGCGGCACAGTTTTGCATTATATTTCTCTGCTGTAACCTTTCTGCCTTGTCTTATCACTCTAATGAAATTAAGTGTTTTGCCAGGATGGGAGCACTACACCAGCCTTGCTATCTGAAGCTTTCTACAAGATATGTAATCGTTCTAAAAAGCACATTCAGTTTGTCTTACTGTCATGATTTCTCAGTGTGGTACTTGGTTTGAGGAGTGTCAGTGTAATCAAAACTTTAGGGTTAAATCAATTAAATGCCTGGTTATATTACTGAGATGTTTATGCTTCCTGCAGATTTCTTCTTTCATAATCTTTAGCAGGAGATTAATATCATATTTGGGCTTGACAGGTTTGGCTATTGAGGCAACAACTGATCAGGATGGCAAAAGCTTTGGATTTTAGTTAGTCTGAGGAAAACAGTGCCAGGAGATTTACTTAACTTCCTGGCCAAGGATTTGCATTATTTTCCTCGTAAAATAACTTACTTTTTTGTTGAGGCAGGTTTTCATTGCATGATTATTATATGAAGTGATCAGAGCCCCATATATTCCTTCATTTTTTACTAGTTTTCCCACTTCTTCACATGCTCAATGTTGAGCCTAAGCTTTTATTTGAAATATAGTGTTGATAACCTTCAAAATGTTAATGCGTGTGGTGCTATCTATCCCAGTGTGAGGACAGTCTGAAATCATTTTTCTTTGACAGATGAATTGCCCCTCCTCATCTCAGCATGGGTTATATATAACAGCAATATAGATGATGTAAATATCAGTGTTTGCGAACTCATTCAAAGGCTGTGGAAGCAAAAATAACACCAAACGTTGTTCGGTAAAATGGCAAAAAAGTTGAGGATTGCATTGGTGAGAAATGAGAAATCCAAATGTTTTCACCCCCAAGCTCCCCGTGTCACATCCAGTAGAGAGGGGAGACTTTGGACATGATACATGGCTAATGCTTCCACTGCCATTCAAAGTCCCTGAAAGCCAAAATTTGGGCTTTTTTTTGCCCAGGAATGACAGACTCTCTGAAACTCCTACCAAGTTGTCCAAACCTAATTTTCCCCTTGACTCCTACAGATGGTCGTAAAGGCCGAAGTCTGTGGCATGTCGAAAGAAATGTTTGGGGCGAGCATGCAATTCAATTGTAGTTACTCATGTCTGCACAGGACTGTTAAAATCTCTCTCTGAAAACTACTGAATTCTTTGAATTATGGAGCTTTCTGGACATCACATGGAATTTAACTCTGCTTTGCCACAAAACACATAGGTCTTGGAGATTATAGCCAGCACCAGAAGCTGGCTGCCCAGAACAGCTATTACAGTAGAGCAGCTTTAGGTTCTCTTTAGGAAGGTTTTTTCTTACAAGAGTAGTGTATTAATATATTTGCTGTGGTTCAGAAGGCAGCAAATGTATTTACCAAACTGTTGGGCTTCACTTGCAACAACTCGCTAGAGTAGTTTCCAACGTGTAACAAGAGGAAGAACTTATTAAAGATCTATGCCAAATAACCCAGTCCCTGAGATGTGCCACTGACAGCAAGGGAAGGACACAGCACAGGTATTACAGGCAAAAAATCTTCCGGTGCAGGACTGTTCTTTGGTTCTCTGCACATTTTGTCCTGTCTAGTTCAAATGGCTTCAGAGGAATCCATTATTTCCCTTTGCAAGCCATTCCCTGCGCTAATGGCATCATGTGGCTAGTGTGTCTCAATGCTGTTGAATTTAGGTGAACCAGTGCACAATTTATCTTATTGGCTTAGTGACACTTTCTTGTAATGCACTGTCTGCTTTCTCCCTAATTGTGTTCACCTTGCATTTCCAAGAACTGACAGAAATTACTGTTTTCAGATGCAAAAACTGGAAAATGAGGATTGGTCATTTATGGAAGAAATGGCCAAGGGAGAAGAAGAGCAGAAGAGTTTGAGTAGGAATGGACAACTCATTCATGATAGTTGTAATTGTCATGGGGAATAAAATTACACTAATTGCCAATAAAAGTACAAGTGATGTCTATAGCTGTTTACCAACATTCCCAGCTCACCACGACTTCCCAGTGCACTGACTGGGACCCAGAGTTTTGACAAGCCTGAGCATCCTGAGTATGGTCCACTTTCTGCTCCACTAGGAAGCTGGTTATCAGCATGGGTGCTGGCGTGGCTACCGGAGCAGTTCCCACTGCTCTTTGATAGTGTAGGTCCTAAGTGCTGACCCTCTGCTTCAAGTGCTCTCCCAGTAACAACTTTGATTTTTTAATTCCTACTTTGGAACATAAAGCATCTGAGAAAAGCATTTCAGTTTCGCATGTGAGCTTAGCAGTTGTGTCAGATTGGTAGAAATTCAAAATAACATCAGTATTCAATCAGCTTTGCAAGATGCTCGCAGACAAGGAGGTCTTCATCAGCTATATGTGCCAGTTACAGACATCAGATATTTTCCAAGTATATCCTTCATCCTTGCATATAACATAACTCCAGTGAGACTGTACTCCACTTGGGGCTTGCAAAGCCCATTTTGGGCTTTCCTTTTGGGATATTCTGTACCATTTAACCTTTGTTCTAGGCAGTGTGGAAAGGATTAAGAGAGACTCAATTAAGCATGGAATTACATTAGTTGTAGAAGCAATTTACAGTGTTTCCACAGAAGTATTCTGATGGGAACAGGTTTTTGATGCTCCAGAGGCTTTCAGAGCTTTGTCAGGAACAGAGTGGCATGGGCGGGTGTGGCTGAAATGGGTGTCTAGGCTGATCCGGGATGTGCTAAAAATAAATACATCATAGCAGACACTGCAGTGACCCTTTCCTGAATTATACAATTAGTCATGTTGCTGGAGATGCATTTGGATCACAAACACAGAGCAGAAGAACTATGATTTTACTAACTGCTGCAGCACGTTGCAAAGAAGAGCTACCAATTGACCTGGGCTCAGCTTCCCCTCTGGCTGTTTCATATCTGCCCTACCCAAACACACTCTTTCCTGGGAAACAAAAATAGGCTTGCAAATAGCATGGTAAGGAAAAAGCATTGTAACCATTACCCGGAGAAGGACGTAGTTTTCTCTCCGCTTTCTGGGTGGGGGTGACTTACACCAACGCTCCTGTTCTTTCCTGTTGCAGGGGAAGGGGCTCTCCTTTCTTTTTCTTGTTCTACTCAGCAATACACAATATGTAAAAAGCTCTTTCTATATAAAACTGCACCCATTAAAGACATTTTCAAATCGATTTAGCATGACTAACACAAGGGGGGTGGTGGTTTGTTTTTCATACTATAAAATAACCCCTAGTAACTCCTACCTTTATCTTACACATGGACAGACAAATATATCGCCATCAAAGGGTGACAATCTGGTGGTTTAAATAGCTTTGAAGGGTTTAATTAAAACCTATTAAATAGGTTTAACAGGTTTAAATAAAGAGAAGTGCAGAGCTTGGAGCCTTTGTCCAAGGCAGGCTGGAGTGCTGATGAGCATGCTGAGCACATTTATTATTTTATGGAGTGCAAACAATGTGCTCATCCCTCTGTAGTACGCAGTAATAAAGATATCCACCAAGCTTCACGGAGGAGCAAAAGGTGCACTGAGAAAGCTTGCGATTAAAAGCTGTTGATAGGGAGTTTGGGTTTCTTCTGAGTCAATAAAAGAAACCACAAAACTGGCTGGTAAGTGCGCTTATTTCTATGTCCACATGTGCAGAGAGGCAAAGCGTGCTGTGCTTGGGCTGTTTCAGATACTCAATAAAACATGGGGGCACTCATCCAACCCTTCTCATTACTGTTTTCATTGAGGGGGAGCCCTCAACAACCTACAGCCATGTTAGCTGAGGCCGGTCCTTGCCAGCTGCCTTTTCAGTGTTTCCCTGTGTGGTGGCTCCCTATGCAGGAGCTGTTTGCTGGGTGCTTTGAGCAGGCTTTGTGGAAACAGCACTGTTTGCTTGGGGAATGAGTAATTCCCAGCAGCTCTCTGCTGGTGCTTGGTGTTGGGTCGTGCTAGCCACACGCCTAGGCGAGCAGGAGGAGCACTGGGGCAGTGCTGGCACCAAAGCTGTGTTTCCTGCCTTCTCCCTGTTCCCCGCTGGAGAAATTGCGGCAGCTCCCTCCCTTTCCTTCCTCTCCTCAGCTCTTGCTGCTGGATGCCTCCAGCCCACCGGTTTGCGTTTCCTCTGCAGAGCCCAAGTCCCACATTGCCCCATTTGCTGCTGTCCGCTCCCAGGCCATGCAGGAGCAGCCCTGTCACTGTCTCCCTTTCCAGCTACGGGGCTTTGCATTTATGTTCTCCCTTCCTAATGTCTTCCTCTCTCTCCTGTTTTCAGGTGCTTTTGCTTTCTGCAGGGAGGGGGCTATGCCCTTCTGGCCCAGGAGCTTCTCCTTCCTGCCTTGGTGTCTTCCCCCATGCTCCTGCCCATGTTTCTTCCCACTCTTTACAGCAGGTCGTCTCTGTCCTGTGACACCAGCCTGCAAACCAGGACCAGGAGCTACAGTGGAGAAGTAGACAGTTGAACTTAAATGTAAGATCTCAACATGTAGGATTTGTGTAGTATGTTTTCAGTTTGCTGCTGAAGAGAGGTGTGACTGAGAGGAAGGTAACAGCTTGGCAAACGGGAGGTGGTTTCCCACCTCCCTAGACAGCGGGTGTCACAGGCTTCCAGCTGGTTGGCATCAGACAGCAAAGAACCTGGTCTCTCTCCTTGCCTTGCGGTTTTTAGCATTGCCTGTAGTATCTGACTACATCTCACAAGGCTTCACCTGAAACATGACTGGTGTAACTTTGTTCAGGGTCCACGTAGTCCTTCCAGTCGCTGTTGTAAGATATTCACAAGAGAGAAAATCCTGAGGAGGAAAATGGCTTATATTGCAGAAGGTTGTGTTAAAAGCGTTTGCAGAAGTACAAAAGCATTGCGAGACCAGGCTGGAAAAACACTTTGCAGTTCTGACTCGTGATGATATTGCAGTGGCGGTGATCCAGCATGGGACTGTTATTAGGGACACAGCTTTCCTTTCACCAAGTGCTATCACAGCGCGAATAGTTGTGTGCAGATACGATTACAAACGCATCTGAATGTATGTGTGAGGTATGCCATGCCTTGTGTATTGTTTTAGCATACTGAAGAAATGTGAAGACATGAAGATTGTGTATTTTTCTTTGCTTCAAATGCATGAAGTTTGCAAATGGCTTTGTTTAATTTAACATCCTTTACTACACACTGTTATCAGCTGCAGCCATTCACTGGATTACATCAGAACCTTGATTCCCACTTAAAATCTGGCTGATATGACTGTAAAGGAAAGATTTAAAGTTTGCATCCTTAAGGATTAAATGTACTAGAAAGAGTATTAACTTTTATCAAATTAATTCTTTTAGAACACAATATCTGCAGGTTTTCAATATTTTTTTTTTTAATTCTTGAATGTTTAACTCATAGATTTTGTATTTGTGATCTTAGAGGTTTTGACTAGGAAGAAAGGAATTGATGGTTTCGAACAATACTGTTAAAATTGCACTTAAGCCTCTTCTAACAGTACATCCCAAATGGAAGTTTTTGTGATCTGGAAGCATGTATGCTTCCTCTAAGATTTTTTTCCAGTGCTTGCTGGTTTTCTAACTGATTTGGATAGTATGGGTTAGTCATTTTTAGCCAGCCAGCAACTAAGGTATGACCACAATTCAATGCTGTTTTTTGATTTTTGGGAAGTTTCATGTCACGATTTCAGTCTTAACAAAATACTCCAGATGAAATTGAAAGTACTACAGGGACGACTGTTCTTAAGATTTATCAAAACACTGTAGGATAAACCCCTCTGCTCTTAGAAACATGCCTGTCTTGAACCTGCAGGTTTCCTGGCAATGCATTTCTCGTGGTATTAGGTAGCTCTTATTTGTGCAATTAGAATGTGGGGGGGAAAAAAAAGCTGTATCTAGTGAAAATAAAATAAACTGCAGAAATGCAGAGGGAGGACTGAAATAACAAGAGTTATCTAAATTTAATCCCATTCCTTGCTCTGTCCTACATTACAGCTTTCTGCGGTATTTTCAGAGGGTTGATTCTGCACTGAACACATGCTCCAGACAAAGCAAAACATTGAGAAAGCTGAGATCAGTTGCAAATGCAAATGTTGCAGCTTGTATCCATATTATTATTCTGGGAGATCCAAATGATAAAGACTGCAGATGCAGTTGAGATCTTGACCTGCAAATGTCTCTGTTTCTTGCGTAACTCCATTAATGCTAGAGTGTGGTGCCATTGTGTGTTGCAGTTTGTAGTCTTCTAGAAAATAAGAACATATTGTTATTCCTCTTTTACCGATTGGAAAATGGGACACAGGGAGTGTCTATATGGCAAAATACATAGAAATACCCAAGCTGATCTGAATGAGGCAGATTAAGTTCCAGAAGCTCCATCTAAACTCATTACACTGTATTATTCTACATAGACATACCAGGGAGGATGGAGTAATCTGTACACTGGAGACATAGCCATTTATTTTATTTGTGATGATATATCCAAGAGAGCTGTAAACTGGCAAGCTCACACTATTTATGGTAGCACAGTACCGCAGCATAGATGCCACAGACATGCAGGAAGTCAGGTAGATCCTTGGAGAACTGGCCAGCACTGTATCCTTACAAACCAGCCATAAGCATCAGTGGCAGCTAGTAGCCAAAAGCTACTTTATATGTGTCTTGGCAGAATACTATCCTGAAGCTGTGCAGGGAACTGAGCCGGGTTTCCCGAACGCTGCTTATAGCACTCTGCCTTCTCCCCCTCAGCTGGAAGTGCAACCTGGGCCTCCACAAAACATTACTGAGGAGGAAAGCCCAAAAGCACCTAAACGCTAAACCTCACCAGGTAGAAGGCCCATGTAGAAGGCCTATTTCTACATCAGGAATTAAACCTTAAGTTTGATCCCTAAATTAATGTATTCAAGTGCACTTAAGTTCTGTTTGGAGGGCTTGAGTAGGGTTTGAGCAGTATCCAAAACTTGTTTTTGCTCTCCACACATGCACATGGGAGCAGTGTTTGTGCAATGACTGGTTGATGGGAGATGAACTGCTCATCTAGGCAAACCATATTCTTTTTGTCTTTGGAGGATGTGGGTCCCTTTACACAAAAATGCATTACAAAAGAAGAAAGAAATTTATCTCAAGGTTTAGGGTAGAAGGTCATGAAACAGGAAAGAAAGATGGATGAGGAGTAAAAACAGAAATAAGAGAAGTGCGAGAACTACACTGGGCCTGGGGAAAGATCAGATAAGAGAATGAAGAGATGAAGCAGCAATAAATGAAAATGAGACAGAAAACATAACAGACAACAGAGCTCCAAGGTAGGAGTAAACAGGTTGTGTACATTGTCAGGCAGCAGCTATTTATTGGGAACTCTGAGAATATCAATACCAGCTTTTCTCACAAGGACAGCTATAACTTTCTCCAGAAAGGACAAAACGTCAGATGAAGTGTACAGTCTTCCCACGGATACTGCTGCAGGAGGCTGTTACAGGAGGCTCTGTCATGGTCGTGCAGGCTGGCAGAATTATCATTTGCTTCCTGGAAAAAGATCGCTATTTATTTCTGATGGTGCGGAAAGACAGAAAGCAAGAAAGCAACTTTGACTTCTCCATGACTTGTGTATAACTGCAAAGGCTCAGGGTCACACAAACAAACATCATATAACATAGTATACGATAAAAAAAACATAATATAACAACGCCACCTGTAGATTCTGCTTTATAGCCTTGAAGCAGGGAATTAACATGTACAGGTTTCCTCAGGACACCTCTTTGGTAATCGCTCCCAGCCACAGCCTTTTGGGTATTGGTCTGGTTTTTGAGTGGGAATATCTTACATCCTCATCAGGAAAATGGTTAAAACACTAGTTTCTGGCTGTTACGCCATTAGCTTTACACAAGCAGTGAAAAACCTGCAAAGTTTCTAGTCCAAATTTCCCTTGTCCATTACCTCTAGTTTCATCCTCAGCGGGCATAATAAGAGGTTCATTCCTTTGTCTTTGCAGCCCCTCACCTACTTGAGTGCTGCTATCATGCCTTCTATTACTCTTTCCCTCTCTGAGCTAAACAAATGCAATTTTTGCAATCCTTCTTGAGAGGTCATTTTTTTCTAGACTACTGATGATTTTTATGGTTCTCCATTAAGCCCTGCTCCAGGCATCCACAACCTTCTCAACACCCTTCCGAAGCTGGACCACTGGTCTCAGTTTTGGGGCCAGTCTTGTTTAATATCTTTATCAATGATCTGGATGAGGGGACTGAGTGCACCCTAAGTAAGTTTGCAGATGACACCAAGTTGTGTGGGAGTGTCGATCTGCCTGAGGGTAGGAAGGCTCTGCAGAGGGACCTGGACAGGCTGGATCGATGGGCTGGGGCCAACTGTATGAGGTTCAACAAGGCCAAGTGCCAGGTCCTGCACTTGGGCCACAGCAACGCTACAGCAATGTACACAGCAACGCTACAGGCTTGGGGAAGGATGGCTGGAAAGCTGCCTGGTGGAAAAGGACCTGGGCGTGTTGGTCGACAGCTGGCTGAATATGAGCCAGCAGTGTGCCCAGGTGGCCCAGGAGGCCAATAGCATCCTGGCTTGTATCAAAAATAGTGTGACCAGCAGGACTAGGGAAGTGATCATCCCCCTGTACTCAGCACTGGTGAGGCCGCACCTCGAATACTGTGTTCAGTTTTGGGCCCCCCACTACAAGAGAGACATTGAGGGGCTGGAGCGTGTCCAGAGAAGGGCAACGAAGCTGGTGAAGGGTCTGGAGCACAAGTCTGATGAGGAGTGGCTGAGGGAACCGGGGTGGTTTAGCCTGGAGAAGTGGAGGCTGAGGGGAGACCTTATTGCTCTCTACAACTACCTGAAAGGAGGTTATGGAGAGGTGGGGGTCGGTCTCTTCTCCCAGGTAACAAGTGATAGGACGAGAGGAAATGGCCTCAAGTTGCATCAGGAGAGGTTTAGATTGGCTATTAGGAAAAATTTCTTTACTGAAAGGGTGGTCAAGCATTGGAAGAGGCTGCCCAGGGAAGTGGTGGAGTCACCATCCCTGGAGGAGTTCAAAAAACGTGTAGATGTGGCACTTTGGGACATTGTTTAGTAGGCATGGAGGTGTTGGGTTGATGGTTGGACTAGATGATCTTAGAGGTCTTTTCCAACCTTAATGATTCTATGATTCTAAGTACTTGAGCTCTGGCCTCATCTGAATGGAGGGATTTTAATATGAACATATGTTCCTGTCTACCTAGTGCAAGGTCAAGTGAAAAAAGGTAAGACAGGCCACTTCACTCACTATTTCTGCAGTGATAGTGACTTTTCCATAAAAATAATTTCTTTTCAAAATCAGATATTGATGCCAAAACAGACAGCATTTAAATTCAGTAATTCATGTAATGAATATAATCAATATGTATTTTGAACAATCTATTAATCTTTAAAAATATTTTTGTTTTGACTTTTTGGTGTTCACTTTTGTGTGGTGTTTTAAACTTAGTGGTTTGTGCCCTGTAGTATCCTGCAGTGTATAAACAGAACTACCGATGTAATATCTCGCAGTCATTTCTGCTTTTTATCTGTCTTGATTATAGGAATGACTGGCACCTAATTAACACAAGGTCAAAACCCCCTTATCTTAGTCTTCCCAGCGTAAAGGTAAAAATAGTGAGTGAGAGAGAGGGAAGAAATGATGAGAGCTCCAAGCTCAGACCTTGGAGACTGAAGCCTACATCAAAAGCTGCAGTCTGAGGACAACTGTGGCCGTTGGTCAGCCCTGGCTGAATTCAGGGACTCCTTCTGAATTTTAAAAAAGAAAGTGAGTTCAGTGTTTCAGTTTGTTCATTTCAAAGTCATGTCTGAAGACCAGATACAAACGATTTCACCGTTGCTTTAACTTTAGAACAAATGTACCATTTAAATCCAAGCCAGAAAAGACAATAAAGGGAAATTCTGTGAACCTGAAAGAAAAAAAAAACAAACAACAGTTTCTCTTTTTTCATTTTGGCCTTGTGGCCATGGGTCAAATGTTTTTTGAGCTCTTCTTAATTCCTTCTTATTTTTCCCTGCCATGGGCCTTCCTGCCCTTCCCCTCTCATCTTCTTCCTGTCCTGTTATCTTTCTCCCAGTTCTGATTTCTTCTCGCCTTGTTATCTACTTTTAGACATGTTTTTTTCTTTTTGGATCTTATCACCACCACTGTCATCCCTTTCTTCAGTCCAGTGTCACATCTGAGCACCTTTTAGCTCTGAGCATGTTCTCCAGACACAAGGGTGCTACGTTACAGGTCACCTATGCTCTTTTGGCTGGGTTTATTGCCAGGGAGCAAGGCAAATGGGAGAGGTTTGTGTGTGGGAGCAGTTGCCGAATAGATTTTGGCTACTCCCACATCAGAGTACATGGAGGTGCTCTCGTATCAAAGGGATCACTGCATCTAAATTTGCCAATGGGCCAAAGTTTTTTTCTCAATCATTTTTGAGCTCTTGCTTTTATCCCCCATAGGATTCTCCTTAGTCACAACTTAACATTGCAAATAAGAGCATAATAAGCCACCCGTTCTATCGCTTCTTTTAATCAACCAATTCCCCCTGAAATCCTGGCTCGTTTTAAGCATTTTTGCATGTTGCTTTCAACTTGTTTTTAAAGTGTACTTAATTATCCACAATTTTAAGAAAACGATTAATTCATAAAACTCCATTTTAGCAGAGTAGAATAATCAAATTTACCTTAGTTTATCTCTAGCCTGGGACAAAAATCAGCAAACTGTGACTCATAACAAAATTGTGACTTAAATTCTCAATTTTTTTAGTTTTGAGGAAATCTTGGCCTATCAACATGGTTATTAAATGGAACACCTTTAAAGGATGAATAATCTAAGTACTGCAATGGGCTTTCCACAGTGTCATGCTGAGTTAAGGGAAGAGTTAGGGAATGAGCTAATTGGCCAGCTAGTGCGTTTAGCTGGTGTTACAGACGTGATAGTTACTGAGAGATGTTATAACAAACCATATGAAATGTAGGCACTGTTGAAAAAACATTCTGTTTTAGTGCTGTGGCCTCATGGCGTGAGGATTTACAGGAGCTTTGTCAGCCGCTCAGAATGAGAATGAAGAGATGGAAAAATGCTTGTTGTTTAGGGAAACAAGATTGCTTTCAAGTGTGGGTTATGAAGCATTATTCTGACCGGGTAACTAAATGGCAGGAAAAACAGTATTTTAAATGCACTGGGCAACAGGCTGTGCGCAGCCTGACTATTCATGTGTCCTGGGGAGCAGGGCTGGGGCAGCAGGAGGCTCGTAGGGAACAGATTTAATTTGATATGGGATATACCCATATCAAACTGGGCCAGCATGTGCTGTGACGAGGCATTGCGAAGGCAGCAGCGTACCTAGAAGAGATGCCCAAGAGAGTCAGGCTCACCGGGAGGGGACAAGAACCCAGCTGAGGCCCACCAGAAGTGCACAGGTGCCAAGAGGGCTGGTAACACCTTACACTGCTTGAAGAAGAGTTGTAAGGGCTCATCTGACTAGGCCTTACTATGTGCCTCCAGAGCTCCTGCAATTGTAGTATGTTTTTTTTTTTTTCCAAGTTAGATCTGTGACTCTGGCAGGCCTTGGGTGGTGCTTGTGAAATGTTAATCGGAACGCAGCACGCTGAGCAAAGGGAACAAAGCTGACTGTTCTGTCCTGTAGCCAAAAAAAGAGAGAATGCCAGCAGATATTACCATGAATGGAGTCACACAAGAACAGTGACACGCTGTCCTGACTCAGTTTTGCGATGTCTATATTACAGCATGCTAATGCAGTGTGACAGGATGTCACGCTCCAAACCTGAAAGCACTGGGGGATTAGTCTGTGCCGTTTTGCTCTCCCATTCAGTCGCAGAGCTGATCTCTTCCACCCCAAATGTACCCATCCTTTTCTCACAGCGGTGTAAAATGGTTGTGAAATGCCACTGTTTCTGACTCGATGTAGTTTTTTCACCCCCTTCATCACCCCTTAAACTCCTTTTAGTAGAAAAAATATGGACACCCCAGAAATAAGACTGAAAATCTTATTTGAAACCAAAACTCTAGTTGAGTGAGTTATGCTGTTACTACTTTTCAGCACAGCCATAAGATACAGAAATTATTTTGCCTTTGGTTTGGTGGGGGGTTTTTTGCCCGGTTTGTTTGTTTTGTAATATTGGAGACTTTCACCTACTAACTTGACTTAGGATTTTTAAGACTGGCATAATTTACTGCAGTAAACTCCCAACAGCTGAAGCACTGCCTTGAGGGAAAAGTCAGTCATTACTCAACTTGGTGCTTTCCAAGCCATGTTCTGTGAATTCTCCTCTTCCCCTCACATACAGGGATCAGGGTGATGCTGAAAACCCCTCCTGAAGTGCTTGTACTAGGCAGGGAGCTAGTACAACTTTGTTCCTCCAAGGCAGGAGAATGGGTGCTTACTCCTGCAGCCAGTTATTTTAGTTAATCCTCCACCCTGAACACCCAGAGTAACTGTGGTTGTACTCAAGGATAGGAGGAGCTAGCGAAAAACCTTTAATTGCTCCAGGTTTTTTTTTTTCCCAACTAGTCTTAGAGACCCTAATAC
Source organism: Ciconia boyciana (assembly GCF_034638445.1). Classification (NCBI taxonomy): domain Eukaryota; kingdom Metazoa; phylum Chordata; class Aves; order Ciconiiformes; family Ciconiidae; genus Ciconia; species Ciconia boyciana. Next base: position 56,272,668 of record NC_132938.1, on the reverse strand, counting down.
CTGTTGGAAAACAACCTGCAGTCCAAGGGGGGAGGCCGTAGCAGATGCTCCCCATTACAGCAGTGAGGGCAAAGCTAAGAGATTTAGGATACAGCTAAAAAAGGTTGCTAGCAGAGTTGTATGATTTGGTTGCTTCTGCTAATAAGCTTCTGAACTTGATTTTCCAGGGTCCTTGCTGCTCTCTGCCTTATATGCCTATGTAGTGTTACATAGATCTGGAAGGTGCCTGAACTAATTTGATTCTTTCTGTGTTTATTTCAGAAGATCCTATTTCAACCAGTACCGTCAGTGCAACCACTTCTGCATCAACATTGAAATCTGGTAAGAGTTCAAATTTGCTGTTATCTGGTATTCTGAAGCTCCCATTGCCTTTTTGGCTTTCAGCTTTTCCAACTTCTGGGAGAAATTAAGTGAATTCATTCATGTAAGGTGATTGTAGAGCAATGTATTTCCCTGGGCCTCTTATAAAAGTCTGTTGAGAAGAAAGGACTCGGGGATCTTCGTAAGGAAAGGGTTAATTTGAGCAGGCTGCATTTTTTGTTTCAGGTGAAAAAGGCTGAAATTCTGAGAGTTCCTATGCTCTCAAGGAGTGGTTCAAGTGTGATCAGATATTAAAAAATTAGCTAAGACTTATAGTTCAAGAGGTCGTCAGATTGGGAACAGCATCAGCATAAGGGATCAGGCAGCAGGGAGTAGCTGATTTGATGGGTGTAGAGTGACAGAAGAGGACATGGACTTTAATAGTAAAGCATTATGCCAATATATGCCAATGTTGGGCCTCAGTTAATAGGAAAGAACACATGTGCATAAAGTTGTCATTTGCAGAAATGCTATTGGTAACTTCTTGAAATTATTGATGTCAAGATTCACTTTTGGGGGTAAGGTGGTGGCACCAGTGCCCTCAGTTTCAAAAGCTGCATTCTTTCTCTCTTTTGTTTGTGGTTGTTTTTACTAGATCAAACTTAAAGTCCTAAAACTATGAAGACTTAACACAGAAAATATCTGCTTCATATGGTAAAAGTCTGTGATTATGGTTTACATCTTCAACTGACACATTCAGTTCTCTTTATTTTGTAGCTTTGTAGTTAAGAGAAATCAGTATTAACCATATTTCATTCATGTGAGCTAAACATCAACTCCTCTGTTAGTTTGAATATTGAAGACTTCTGCATTTAATAAGTGATGAGAAGAAAACTTAGACATATGATTATATTTTTTGATAACTAGAGATACTAATGAGTCTGTTTTGGAGCTGAAAGCACTGAGATGGTAATGATGTATACACTTGAAGTGCTAGTAATGGAGGTGAATAAGATGCAGCCAGGTGAAGTATGCATATGTTATGTCCATTACAGCAGAAGAATTAGTCCCTTTCAAATTGTGTTGCAGTTCTTTTCTGTTTCAAAAACCCTGATGTTCATGTCTGTTTCAAAGACTTTTAATAAAGGCCCAACACCTCACAGTGAATGAGCTCTTCAAATGTTTCACTGAAACTTCTCTTGCAGCTTTTTGTCACAGAAGGGAAAGCAGTATTGTTTTTTATGCCTATGAGAAAAGCATCAGAAGCCCACTATGAGATTAAAGCACTTTGTGGGTGGGGAGCAAGCTCCCAAGGAGGTCCATTCTTTGAGGCGCTACTATTCTAGGTGAACAGCCAGCAAACTGAGAGCGGATGAAGAGAGTATATGTTATATTTTAAAAGTTCTGGTGTGAACATTGCATTTAGAAGTACTCAAGTCATAAGAGGGAAAATGACATGTCATGTCATGATTTGTTCCTATTCTATCATGTTTCCTATTCATGAAAAGTGCTAGAAGAGGTAGTAGGACACATGTTGAATTGTTGTCAGGGATCAAAATGGGCATCTGTAGCTGACAGTAGCACTAACTGTTTGTGTTAGATTACAGAATTGAAAACTGGGCTCTTAAAATGATTAGTTATGGTTTTTTTAGCCCAGATCCCTCAGCAGCAATTTGGCCAGCCTGTTCCCTTGAGCACGTGCCAGGGGCACACAGGACCTGCAGTATGCCATCCATGCACAGCAAGACACGCTGATTTAAACTTTGCTATTGCCTTAGTGATGTTTGGGCAACTCCACTCCCCTCTTTCCATACCAGCAGCAGCTGGAAGTGATCCCTGCTGCCTGAGGGAGCCCTTTCCCCTCCCCTCAGCCTCCAAATCTCACCCCGCTGGAGGAGAGAACTACCAGGAGCCACCTTACAAAGGGCACCAAGTTCACCCTGGGGAATATCACTTATTCATCTCATCCAAGATGTTCTAAGCTTTTCTGCACACCTCAGAGGAAGGCCTGCTGGGTGCTCTTATTTCCCCAGAAATCTGGGTGCAGAAGAAGAAGGTCTGGGAAAGCTAGCCAGAGAAGAAGACTCAACCAGGGCTTGAGGTGGACAGCAGACAGAAGAGGAAAAAATAGCACAAAGACTATTAGAGTCTCTTCCCCTTCAGTTCTTTACCTGTAATATATAAGCTGTGTTCCTGTATGTCACTCGCACTTCTTTCTGAGGAGTTTACATCCTTCCTCCTATTAAACAGGTATGCAGCAAAGTGCTAGTCAGCAGTCCAGTCCGGCAGCACAGTGAACCCATCCGTCCACACCAGGCTCCTTTTCCCTCACCTCTTCCCTTGGCAGTCATGCCAAGCACCTCTGTATAACTCCCAAAGAGCATACGCCTCTTCTGTAGGGGATGGCTGGAAGCTACAGCTGCTAACTTTCAGTGGGCAACTTGTGGATTTTCCACAGGCCAAACATTCCGTCTGATACCAACCACGTGCACTTTGAATCCTCTTTACAAATATGTGGGTAAGAAAGCTCTGTAAGGGCCAGACTTAAACAGGAATTCACTGCCTTTGTGAGAGAAGGCAGCTAGAGGTAGGTGATGTTTATTTATGCATGATAAAATAAATCAATAAGGATGTGAATGCCTTTCTTGCAGTAACAGAAACTGTGAGTACCTCAACTTCTCAAGCAACAACATTGCAAGCGTCAGTGCTGACAACAACTACAATCAGAGTTACAAATGAATCCATCACAAGCAGTAAGTGAAAGTTTCTTTGAGCTAATTGTTGATGCTGTTCCAGTGGTCGTTCAGGAAATCAAGCAGCAGTGCCTCTTGGCTTGGGAATTTATTTTACAGATAGTGAACTCTTTGGTGAAATCTTGCAGGTGGGCGCAGGAGCTTCCTCCTGGTCAGGCTCAAGGCAGCTCCAAGCCAGGCCTTGTAACTGCATTATCACAGGCTTGTTATCAGGGGGATGACCCACCTATGGGACAGGGAGTGGCTTTCTCTGCAGCGAAGGGAGCCCTGTCCCTGTTGATCTCCAATTTAAATGAAATATTCTTTTGATAATTTAAAAGTAGGCTGCAGGCAGGGAAATAGGTGTGTTTTGTGTGTGTGCATAAGTGCATATACAAAATTGAGGAAATAATTTGAATGTCGTTCCTTTATTAGACTCCACGACTTCTTCACCTAATAATACACAACAAATAACAGAAGCTGCAACAACACAACCACCAGTAAAAGTGACCACTACAGCAGCAGATAAAAGTGGCAGCACAACAAGCAGTAAGTGATAATTTCATTGAGAGATTTCTGATTTATCGTATGCTACATTTCTTTAAAACTGTGTGGAGCAATAAAAGCAGGTCAAAAAGAGTAGTTTGGGTTATGGATTTGGAGGTTTGGGGAAGCAGAGCTATTCATCCTACCATATTACATATCTTTAATGAATGTTGCCCTAGAATCTTACACAAAGAATATTATACCTTTAATTTTTAGTGGAGGTGATCTGAAGCCATTACACAGGATTTTAATCTCCCTGTAACTGGGAGAGATGTATTTGGAAGGGTTTTCATTTTTTATTTTCTTCCGTGTTTTTTTTAATAAGTGTTTTTTAAAATACTTTTTAATAAGTATTTTTTTAATAAGTATTTCATCAAAAATAAATGATTCTATGTGATCAGAGTGGTGTCAGAACAGCCCCCTTTGTTTTTTATTTTTATATATGTTACAATGCTATGGTTAATTATGTTCTATATTATTATGAGTCACAGTACTGAAAGCAGAGAGGTGGTACTAATTACCCTGCATCAATCTTAGGAAATACTTTTGTTCCCCATAAATCTTCAGAATAACATGTGTGTTGGCCCAGTGCATCAGATTGGATGCTAGAAAAAGAATATTTTTTTTAAAATCCCGCGTATCCAGCAAGTAGTTGGATCGATTTAAACAAGTATAATAACATCCAAAAGGAGCTCAGTAAACTTAAGATGAAATTCAGTCTCCCTTTTTTGTCTATGAACTACACTGTAAATGTTTGCTCAAGTCTTTTGCTGAACCGGAGCTTTGAAATACTCCATTTTTTATGCTTAATTGACTCAAAAAATTAGAAAGAAATACTCCAGATATTTAACTCAGCAGACAGTGGTACACCAATGTTCTCAGAGTTGATGTTTAGAGCATACTGAACTGTGACAAATGATTAGAACTTGACTTCTCTTCCCTTGGTTTCCTTGCCTAAAAAGGGACTCGTATGAAACAGCCTGCGTGCTTCCTCTGTACCAGTTCTCCTTTAAAGCTACCCCTTGTGGACCCGAGCCTGCTAAACTGCCTGGAGAGCAATTACCCTTTCACTTAGTGGTTACATCTTCTACTGATGCAGCTTTCCTGCTGTGCTTGGTGTAGGGAGTAGTCTGATTGTCAGCCCAAAGTCTTTTGTGTTTTGGCTTAGCTTTTAAATGGCAGTATCTGTGAGTCACAGGATACAGTCTGGCTGATGCACAAGCTGCTGAAGTGATACCGAAGGCCACAAAGAATCTTTTTAAGCTTGCATTGGTGACCCTGTGGGCCTGTCGAAAGCCTGCGGCATGGTGCATCGCATTACGGATGTGATTTCTAGTCCTTGCAGTCCTTGCAGTTTGGCGGAGGTTCCTGGCTTGCGGGTACCGGAGCAGCACAGCCACCTGGAGGAAATAAACCTTGGTGACACGTAGAGCTCCCAGCAGGGAAAGGAAAACTAATGAAGAAAGGCATACCTGCCAGTGCAGCTTAGCTCCGGCCACTGCTTGGCACTGATGCCCTGAAAAACTGGTGCCTGGACGTAAAGTTTTCACCAACGTGCCTCCTTTCTATTCCTCTTGTGTTCTCTTCCCACCAGCTAGAGTTCAGTCCCTAGTTGCTTGGGTTGTGATTTGTTTTTAAAAATCCTCATTTAAGCTAAAAAACCCTCCAAAACTTGTGATAAAAATGGTTGATAAATGAACCTAAAAACAGGGCTTACCTGCCTCTCACTCCCCTTCATAAACAGGAAAATTAAAGAAGACACTGGGAACTGCCCTGCATTAAAAGACTATATTTTCTTTCAACGCTAAGTAGTATTTGGAAAAACTCTGTATGTGAAAACTAATTTTAGTGGTTTTTTAAGACAAAATTCTGGTCTACTTTTCAAGAAAGTCATAGCCTTGGCTTCAGCCCAAAGGGGTGGGATGGGACACAAGGTAGTGGCTTTGGGACAGGGCACAGGGGCTGTGCAGATGCGTGGCCAGCCCTTGGAGAAAACCCACAGACCCCTCAACCACCGTCTGGCTGCTGACTACAGCCATCTCTCTGTTTCCACCCCACACATTGGCACAGCAAGGTGCCGTTGGCTTCACTGCACCCTCCCAGCCCCTGCCAGCATCCCCAGCAGCAGCGCAGGACTGGGGGAGTCGCGCTCCCTGAAGCGAGCACAGGCGTAGCAAGACTTCTACTCTCAAAATGGACAGGAGATGAAAGTTGTCTACTCTCTCTTTTTCACTAGCACTCACTTCTCCCCCTTTTTGGACTGGCCGTATGGCATGGAGGCAGCAATTGGTGGTGCCTTTATGACACTTGAAAATTTACCTTTACTACACCTGATTTTTAATGAAAAGCAGGCACCTCTGTTGTTTTGTAATGGAGGCCATCGCTTTCTCTGCTTCAATCCCTGCTAAAAGCTTCAGCAAATGATCGCATTCACACAGCAGAGATTTGACAGGGCTTCTTGTCTCCACTGCAATTTCTGTGGCTGCTGTCACCTTTTATTATAAATTCAGGAAAAGCCCCCAGTGCTCCACATGCTGTGAAATCATGCGAATGACTTTGTCTTTTTTTTTTTTTTAAAGTCTTCAGTATTCTTTTTCTCTGCAGGCCATAAGTACAATCTCTCCCTCTTTGCCCTCCTGCCCTGTTTATTATATTGGAAGCCAGCAATTAGACTTGTCTCCTTAACCTTCTTATTTATTAATGTAAGTGGTCAAATCCAATAGCTCACATTTAGTCAAAAGAGTGACCTCACTTGTGCAGTCCAGGCCCCAAAACAATAATTTATATGGTGCCACACTACAGCAAGTTGCATCTGCAAACAGGATTTCATATCCTGGGACACTCGGAGTTATCGAAGAGACTATGAAATGAAATGCAACAAAAGATTATGTTCTTCCTCCCTTGGATACGGAGCAAGCATCTTAAGTGAGGTCAGGGCTCAAGGTATTAAATTACAGGTAAGAGTGGATTTTTGGCTGTTGTGTTTCTAATTTATCTCATGCCACTCTCCTGGATGATGACACATCATGGTGCAATGAAATATTAAATATTAAAAAGTGAGAAAAGGAAAGAGTGGAGGAGATACTTTTTCTTTTTATCAAACTACTGGTAATTAAGAAGGAAGCTTTACTTCAGTAAAACTACTGGAAGAGGATTGTGGTAAGATGTATTGCTCAATTGTCCTCAGGTTGTTACCGCATGCTACAGGTAAACACCAGGTATAGTTGGCTGCTGAGACATGTTAGGCAGAGAGATGTTTTAAAACATATAGTTTGAAATACTTGGGGTTTTTTGCTTACCAGAATATGTAAAGCTGGCAGACAGCAGATGCAATCAGCTATGGGTGTAAACATTGAAACTGAGATCTGCTTGGTTACCTCCCTAGCCAATTTCCATTCCTCTGAACAGGCATGAAGCTGCATTGGTTTTGCTACACTGGGATTTTTCAAAGCTTTCATGAATGCATTCGTTAATGTAAATGGTTTCTCGGGCTATTGATTACAGGGGCGAGGCCTTTATGTGTGTTTATGCCAAAGATACAAGCTCAAGGGAGAAGGTTTAGTCTTCCATCTTACAAAGCCCTCATGCTGATGTTTTAAAGTGGTTTGGGTGCAGTTCCTTCTGCCCTGTAAAGGTGTTTCCTTGATTGACTGATTGGCCAAGTAAGGTTTTAACACACATACAGGTGTCTGTATTCTTTGCAGTGCATAGAGTATATGCAGAGTATTTGCCGCTTACTTGAAGCATCTTATGATGTTGAAGCTAGTTAGGTAACAGCCTGCTGTAAAGAAAATTTAAAGTACTTCTGGGAAATTCTAAAATTGATGTGGATTATCGGTAGGTTAAATAGAAAATCATGCTAAGATTAAGTGAGGATATGCGTCGCATTTCAGCTGGTTAAAGAAAATGAAGGGTTTTCAGAGCACAAAGAGTAAGGAAATACCTGAGGCTCAGACAGCAGCTTTGCAGAGCAGCTTCAGGTTCCCTGTTGTTGATTATCCCTTTGACAAATACGTGTTAACACACTGTCATTTATCTTATCAAAATATCAGCAGGGAGAGCTGCATCACCAACAGCGAGTTCTGCCGCTGCAGCAATCAGCCCCATTTGGACAGCTATTTTACAATCTTTACTGCTTTACTATTTTTATTCATAATCAGCTGTTGACAACAAACCCGTTAACTGATCATGTGAGTGCTTTTGCAGCAGCAGCAGCAGCAGCCGCCCTCCTCTGCTGTGCTGCCTTTCTGCGAGCCCAGGCCTCCCCCTGCCAGGCAGGCAGAAATCTTTGCTGCAGCTGGCTGAGCCGAAGCGTGATGTATTACTGCAGCGATGTGTCAGTGGGGACGGCAGAATTGAGTCACCGTGTGCCCGCACAGAGTCCCCCGCCTGTTCCCGCGCAGAGCACGGGCACCACAGTAAGGACTTGCGCTGTCTCCTCCTGTTAAGATCAAATTAAACCTTGCATAGATATGAGTTATGGGATTTACCAAAAAGGCAGATTTCTAGCAGGCGTACTGTGCTGTCAGTGCTGCCATCGCGTACGTGAGCAGTGGCTGGATATGGATGCTTCTGTTCCCATAGGCTTTTGGCAGAGAAGCTATGCGATCTGCTAAATGTGTTGATGGTAGAGCCTATCCTGTGTATTAGGCGTAAGGCTTGGATGCTGCTTAAAAGCCACTTCACAGCCACTAGTCAGCAGAGAATTGGGTTGCTAGGATTTAATCTTACAGTAATACAGTGGAATTAAGGGAGCCTTCCCCACCAGGTTGCATTTTTCATCTTGGAATTGGTGAAAACTGGCGCACAGACTTTTGCACTGTAGCAAACCTACTTCACTCCTTGACACCAGGAGCGGGGAACCTGTTCTTCAGTCTGCCAAAATAAATGCAACAAGCTTCACGCCAAACCCTAGGTAAAGGCATGAGTCACACCTGGTGCTACCCGAGTGGGCAAATCTCACCCAGGCTGAATTAAAAAAAAAATTAAGTGGAAAGGCTATCATCCCTCCCCTCCCGATCCCCCGCCAAGGCAAAATCCAGCGCACAGCCCGCGTTCCCAAGAACAATCTGTTCTCGCAGCTCCCAAACACAAGAGGAGCACCCGGGGCTGGGCTGCTGCCAGGACTGATAGGACGCCTGGAACATGTGATCCCCATGGGAAAACAGCTCTCCGTGGGGTTACAAGGCAACGGGCTGCCTCCCTCCTCATCTCTCCCACACACCTGATTGTTTTGCAGTGTTTACAAAGCATATTTGTGTTCAAATGTCTCTGCACACGAAGGCTTACTGTTATTCTGCCTCACTTTTCATTCTCCCATGCAAGCTTTTACTAACTTATGATAAGGGAGCCACAAGATGGTTGCTGTTACTGTTACAAGCCCGTGCATCTTAAAGGGAGAGGGAGGTTCTTTGGGGTTTTTGCCTTTTTTTTTTTTAATTGATCTCAGATTAAAATTCAACATTTAAAATTTGAGTCTAAAGCAACCACAGTAAGAACCAAAAGTGGAAAAAGTTTGCTTTTAAAGATTAATTCAATGCTTCTATGATGAGAATGCGGGAATTATTAAAGTTCTCAGATCCTTGCATTATACCATTGTAAACAATGAGGTAGAGAGGCTTTTTGCACTCATCTCTACTGCAAATTAGGCTTGCATATTGAAGGGGCACAGTGCTGAGGTTTCTGGAGGGAGCTGACAGTGAAATTATGCTTCTTATCACTAGAATCCCAGTGAAAGTTATAGGCATTTAAGCTTGTTTTGCATAATTTTCAGTACGGTTTCCTTCCATGCCTTGACCTTCAAAGATACCATCCCTAGCCATCCAGCTCCTCTCAGTTCCCAAAGTTGTATGAATCCCCTGACTCCTGTGGCTTCAGCTCACTCTTTCTTAGCTCATTGATTTTTGAAGCTTGCCTCTCCAAGGTATTGCACTTAATAAACAAGAGGGGAAGGGAAGGGCCAAGTTAAAGGTGTGTGGTGATAGAACAAGGAGCTTTGGGTGTTGTTTTTTTTTTTTCCCCTGAGAAAAGGGTTCTTTGGGGCCAAACTGGTAATCAGAGTTTCTGAATAAAGCATGTGATGAAGCATTCCTCAAGATTCACGTTGCATGTGCATGATGTTGCACCTGTTTGACTAAAACATGTCTTAAAGTTGTTTTAGTTCCAGTGTTTGAAATTCATATGAAGAGGCACTGAAAACAGTTTACAGCTCAGTCGCATCTCTGATTTATATCAGAAAGGAAGTATAAGGTTACTCTTGGGCACCCCTATGTTTTATTCAGTAGGCTCTGTCTTGCCTGTTTTTATGCTGAGGTTTGAGCGTAGACATAGGAATTATCAGCTGTGCTGGAACAGCTTAAATTCTTTCCTCTTGTCATTCGGTGACCTTCAGTTCCACGGGCTCAGGTGGTGCCCTGCACCATCGTCTTGGACTCACCTTAGGCTGCAAATCTTGTGACACAGATGGCCTTGATCCTCTATTGACTGTGTGAAAGCAGAAATAAGACACTTTAATTTTTCATACATTAATTTTCAGGGATATATTATTTCGTAGGCCTTAACAGCACAGAATGAAATAATTAACTCTGCATTTAATTACAATCCCTAAAACTTTTTGCAGTATCACATTATATGACAGTTGTGGCTGACGCTTGCTTTTTTTTTAATTTTATTTTTTGAATGAAGGTTAAAGATAGAGGGCAGTAAGTAGCTTCTCTTTCCTGCTCATGTTGCTCTTGGTGCAAGATTGTCTAGTTATTCTGGGCTCCCAAGTCAGAGCTCTAGGCTGTCTTCTGGCACAGATGTGAGGCTGTTTCTGATGCTAGGATGTGCTTTAAAGATGCCTCAACTATGCCAGTAGTAACAACTCCATGGGGATGGTTCATTGCTTGACAAGCAGTTACCAGAAGCTGTAATGCTTTCTGACCTTAAGTCTGTTCTATGATGGTGGGAGCATTAGTCTGAGGGATGGTCCAGGATCTAAGACAATGTTTATACAGGTGTATCTTACCTGAACATCTGGCTCATTTCCAGCTACACAAGCAAATGGAACACAATTGGCACAAAATGAGAGTTTGGATGCTTCATCTACTAAGGGATGGTCTTTTTCTTCTGCAACCTCTCTACAAAAAACCACTTCTGCTCCTGGAACCTCAGGTAAGTCTTGACAACATACACTCTGTTTTCCTATACAAACAGTTAAAAAGATGCAAATAATTTTGAATCTCTTCTTCATTTGTTGTGCATTGTCCTGGAATGAGGGCCACCTTCTTATTCATGCAGGGTACGCTGTGTCCATGCCATCTAGCTATGAAGTTATGATGAGTGATGGGTGAACTTCAAAACATTCACTTGGGATACTCAATGTCATTACAGGAGGATATAAATTACAAAAGATAATAGCAATCTTTATATTTTCCGTATGTGGTCATTGTGTAGCATTGACTGCCAGAGGAGGTCATCAAGATAAATTCTCTGGCTGCAAAGCAAAGGAGACAAAGGAGAAAAGAGCTATAATTTTTACAATTGTTAATAAATTTGGAGGGCAAGTTAATGCATATAACCAATTAAATGACATTGTTCAAAGTACAACATGGTCACATGCAGGGTCAAAAAGATATTAATCCTTCCCAACTCCAATCTAGTTTTATTGTTTTTCTGGGTTTGTTTTGGTGTATTTATCCACTAAGCAACACTGTGGTGAACGTAGATGCCAGGTCATATGGGTCATCATTTATTATGCTTCTAGCTGGCTTAACTTTCCTAGATTTTGAAGAGCCACTTATTCAGATTTTCTTAAGGTCTCTTGAGCCTGACTTACTTTCAGCTACATGTGTGTAAATCCAATAAGGACACTGACTTTGTTTGCGTATCCCAATTATTATTAATCTTTAACATCCCCCAAGGGATACAAGACTCTTTTTGCAACCTCTGGATTGTGTTTGTGGGAGATAAGCATGCACGTTGTACTGTGATTTTTCCTCATAGAGCATGGGATTGGATATAAAAGTGGAGTAATATCATATGCTCAGTACGCACTGAAATGCTTAGAAGCATGCAAAAAGATATTATAATAGTAAGCATTTTAAGGAAGTTGGGATTTTTTCATTTTTAAACCAAGGCCACTGATTTAGAGAGGATTCTTTGCAATTATTTCAATAAGCCTATGGCCCATAATGCATATATTGTGAGCTGTAGTTATTTGATTATCCTGTTAGGTTTTGTGTCTTTTGGCAGACGTGCATGGTATGGAAACCTTACCATTGGTACACTGCAATGAAGCAGTAAATTACAATGTTTTTAATTAAAGGTTCTCTCACACAGGTAAATGCTCCAGTTTAAAATGAAATCATAATACATATCTGGCTATGGATCACATGTACTGAATTACCTATTACATTGTTTGTACAATTACATTTTACATTTAAGATTTGCCCAGAAAATTTTACAGCCTTCCTTGGGTCTGTTTGCAAAAGTCATCATCTTACTCAGCTCACTTTGCTGTAAAACCGATAAATCTTCTTGAGCTCAGGGACTACCCAAGATGCCAGGACTCTAATTGCCTGGCTGAGAAAGAAAGGGCCCATCTGTCCAGGGGGAGTCAGTCTAGGTGCTTGGCATGGCCCGTACTCTGAGTTCCCATAAAACTGCCATTTCAAAATCACTTCCTCCTGCACCAGGATTTCCACGCTTACACCTTTCCTGTCTCCTCACAGCATCAGCTCCTCGCTTCTTTCTTGCAGCTTAAATATGCAAGAAATCCCATTACTCACCCTGATGAGTTAGGTAGCTTATCCCAAATGGGTGCACCTTTAGACCACCCTTGCTCCCTTATTTGCTATATACATTAAAGACTTTAAGAAAAAATGTTTTGATTCTCTCTAAACAGATTTCTTCTCCTATGTGCAATCACTCAGGGCCAAGGGAAGCCGTATGCTGCACCCTAATAACTTTTAAAGCAATGCAAGTGTGAAGCCAGTTGTTTCATTCTGTGCTGAGACTAGAAGAAATGCTGACTCTCTCACTGCCATTAGATTATTTCTTCCCAGCTCTTTGACATTTCACATTCAAGGGCTTCTATAGGGCCTGGATACCTTTTGTTCACCAGAGCAGAGGCTGGTATGCACAACGGGGCTGGCACTGCAGCCCACAGGGGAGAGCAGAGCTTGTAAGCCGAAGGCACCCAAGCCACAGCTTCTGTGTGGAAGCTCAGGGGAAGACAAATTAATGTGAAATTGATCCAAAACAGAACGTTTCTATTTGCTATGCTCAACCAAAATAATTCAGCTGGCTGACTTCAATGCAAAAGAATATATTTAGTTTTGAGACCATTTTCCATTTTTTAAAAAATGCCATTCTGGTGAAAATTTCCTTTCTTGCTGCAGAAAAAGAAAAAAGCACATTTTGAAGAGAAATTTCCAATCAGCCATATCAAAAGATCAGGGTGTGGGAGGAGTGCCACAGAGAGCTGGAGAGGGACTGAAATGAGTGGGGGAGCCTAGGAAAGAACTTGGAGAAACATCAGAGAACAGTATTGCTGTATTAAAGAAGACTGAAACCACCAGCCATGGAGGAGGGGCTGCGTAGTGCTCACCCAGGCTAGGAAAGGCAATAGGGACTGGTTTTAGCAAAGAGAGCAACCTGCATGCATGCCATTGACACATACACTTCTTTAACTTTAACTTTGGCTGTCATGTATAATATACCTCCTACTCATTCTCCACCTCCACAGAGGATTGCTTGCTAATATTTAATTTTCTCCTTTTGTTTAATTAATGAAAAATTGGAGATTTAATGGATCAGTCAGAGTCTAAATACATCTGAGAAACTGCAAGTGTTGCAGCTTTTTATTCTGTGACCTAAACAACAAAAAAAATCCATAAAGCAGTATGAGCTTAAGTTCACCCAGCAGGGTGGTAAGATCAAATGATCTATTATAATAAACTGTCAGATGAATCAACCTGCTGCATCTATTGATATCTTTATTGCACTCCTCCAATTATAAATCCTACTCACTTGATTCACAGGAGGCATCTTCCTAAGAAAAATTCTTATGAGTAAGACAAGGAGGGTTTGACTCTTTCTGTACGCAAACTGTGTAGGAACTCTGGATAGTGATATTAGGTAAAAATTACCCACCGTGTCTTCAGCTTCTTCACAAAGAGAGAGAAACAAAAATCAAAGTGCCTGGGAGATGGAAAATATAGCAAAGCCTCAGTTAACACAGTTACAGATCTATAGCATGGTCAGGGCAAGGAGGGTTTTTTAAAGTTCTTAATTTTGCTTTGATTTATATTGTGGTATCCCCTCTGAGTAATCAGCCAAGTTTATTCGTTTGTTTTGCCAGTGAACACAGTTTCATGTGGCTGCTACCAAAACCAGAAACAGCAAACTGCAGGGTATTCAGGCTGCTTAGGTAGTGGTCGTTGGAGAACAGAGTGGGGAGAGGTTAGTTAGTGGTCTCTTTCTCCATCTGTCAAGCTTCTAACCAGCACTGAACTGACTCAGGCAGGTATTTTCAAATCAAACCACTGCCACATGCCAGATTTTTTTATCCTTGTCCTCCTTACTGCACAACAAGGACTCAGCACAGCCAGTGTAGCACACCTCACTTTTCATGATGAATCTGGAAATCTTCCCAGATTATTTATGCAGAGCATCTGCCCCCTAACTCTCAGCACCAAAGGATGTGGTAAGCTCTGAACAGGCAGCTAGAACAACTACGGTAACTACGTTAGCAAGCGAAATGCTGCCTTTCCTTCTGTCCTTCTCTTTCTGTAGAACAGCAGCACGTGACCCTACCACCAAAAAGGGCACTGGATGGTTATTTAGAAAATGCAAACTGAAAGTACCTGCTGAACCGTTCTGATAAGCACAGCTTTGTTTGTTGGCATGGCTGAGCAATCTCTGAACAGAGGGTGAGCTGGCGCCTTGCTTGCATACTGGAGATGGGGGGAGAGAGAGAAGGGCACGAGTTTTTTCCTATTTAATTTTTCATGCTCTAGCAGAATCTGAGTGAGATATCTTTGGGAAAGATGCTAGTAGTTTTACTGTGTGTAGATGTGTGCAGTTTTTACAAAATAACAAAAGCTCAGGAGGCTCCTACAGGAGTCCTTGAAGGAAAGGCAGGGAGCTGCTGTCACGTTTCCTACCTGGGATTGCTTCTGCTGTCTGGGTGTATTGAAGTGGCGAGGTCTGGCTGGGACAGCAGTGTGGGTTTTGGTTGTGCCTGCGGGTACTGACCTGCAAGTCGCCTGACCCTTCCTGTTCACAGAGCCTCATGTCACCTGCATACAGCTTTGACAAACCTCAAGTATTTGGGGTGAACTTGGATTTATCAGTCTCGGGCTTAACATGCTTTTTCTGTTTATTTATTGGCTTTAATTTGAGCCAAGATGGTTTGCTTTTTTGGCAAGAGTGAAGTTAAGGGAAAATGTATAATTATGTTATAATCTTGGGGGCCTTTCTTAGGAAAGCTCAACTCTCCTCAGGCTTGGGAGACAAGGCTTGAAGTTTCATAGAGAAGTGACCTGTTTGTAAGACTTCAAGGTCTTCTGCCTTTCTCCAAGAATATGCACACACAGGGCTTTACCATTTGCTTGTTCAACCATTGCTGTGTCATCACATGGTATTTTTTCCATGGGATCCTACTCCTTATAGGCTGAAGGAAAGGCAGTATTAGGGTAACAAGCAATCATATCATATTTGGATGTTTCCTTAATGCCAGGTATGTGTCCTGCTGCGTTCTGTACTGTGTGTCGTTCCAAACCTCCTTTGACAGGCGAGTTATTAACTTCCCAAAAGCTTTTCTTTGGCTCTTGTCGTTAATGTTGCCCAAACATGCTATAAACAGTGCCTAATGAATCATCACAGAGATCCTCTCTGAGCAAGGTGACACTGCTTTTTGCAGATGGATTGATGAAATGATAAAAAGCTTAGGAAAAAAGTCTCCTCTGGATCCTAGGAAGCCAGGGTGAGATAACTGTATACCTTCAGAGTACTTAGCATTACTAATATTTAGTATGTTCAAGAAGAGCTCTTACTGCTGACTTTTAAGTACTTGGCTTTTCAACCTGAACGTGCTTTTCATGCATGTTTTTGATTAAAATGCAGTTAAAGCTCTGTCACATACATCATTAGCAAAAGTGGTTATTTGCTCAAGTGATCCATGTTTTTAATTGGGTGTAGAGAGGAGGAAAAACAAGAGCAGCCATTCTGATTTTCAAAGAGTACATTCACAGCAGTAGAATAATGTGCTTCACTGGTGTTACAGCTTTGGTGGTGGGAGCTGTCTTTGTGCAAAGCATCAGTCCACAGCACAGAAAGTGCAGCGAGGGCGTAAGAGTGGATTTGTCCTCCTTGGGGACCCCAGTCAGAGGAGGAATGCTGCAACCCTGGGCACTCAGGGGAGAGGCTCAATGCCTGGCTGGAGTTACAGCTGCCTTCACATGACTTCCTCTTTGGTCTCCCAGCCTGGCACAGCTGGGACATGGAGGATGTGCTGGTGGGTCACATCCTCCCAGGGAGCTCTTGGGACAGGGTCAGATGCACCACGTTCCCCACAGATGCTGTGGCAGCAGTGAACCCTGAAAAGACGCAACGAGGGGGCTTTTATGGTGCCCTCCAGCCTTGAAGAAGGTGACCAAACGCTGTGATTTATACCTCAAAATAATGAGCGACTGCTGAGGATATAGTGCCTGAGGGATTTTTTTCCATGGTAGCTCCAGTAATCTAGTGTGAGAGGCCTCAGCAGATGGGCAGAGTGCCAGTCACTCGCCCCTGGCAAGAGACAGTCTGTCTTGTACAAACAGATAAATGTTTTACTGCCAGTTCACACAGGTGGATATTCTCAAGGACACGGACAAGTTAGGTGCCCGGCTCCCTTTGACTTTAGAGTGATCGCAGAAGAGATTTAATGCAATGTAATAAAAATCACTGTGGGAGCAATGGTTGTCTGTGGCTAGCCTCCAAATGTGAAGTATTCACAGCCGCCTTAATTTCCAAGCGTGCTACAGTCTAGACACACGAAAGCAGCAGCATACTAACAAAAAGCTAACAAAAAATTAGTGTTCTGCACCAAAAACTTGTGAAGTGGCAGGGCAAAGCTGATGGTAGTGGGCCATAAGCATTGTTCACAGTGCTCTGCAAGGTCCATTTCTTCTTCATTACCAATGCCTCTTACTCCTGCTGCTCAGCAGTCTGCTAGCCAAAAGCACCAAGGTAATGAATGAAGACTCATTTTAAAGGGTTTTGTGACCCTTGAAGACATGTCTCAATAGGCATTTGAGGTTCTTTTATTAAAACGCTTATTTGTCAGTTAAATGCCAGCTACCTACTCCAAGGCACGCACTTGGTTCTGGCAGGAGGAATTTTTTAGGAATGCATCAATTAATTGAGGATTTTCTTCTTTTAAGCGGAATAACAACCCAGCGTAGGCTGTGCTTTGGATTCTGCTCCCATCTATAAGGGATGTCTGCAGACTTTCACAGCTCAGACTTTCTGGGCTTGGGAACAGTGTCAGTTCTGGGTCAGCATGTCTTGCGGGGTTACTGAGCGCACTGCTAGAGTCTGCCGGTTTGTATGATGTGAAGACTCTGGACATCCAACCCTAAAACAGTTACTAACAAACCTGTTCCTTCTGTTTTATTGCAGGCCTTCATGTGAGCTCCCTGACAGAATCGACAAGTAAGAGCTCTGTGCACACTGGCGAAAAGGGCTGCCGTGGGGTGGGAGGGGGGCAGCCTGAGGAAAGGAAACGTTCAGGGAACAGGGAGGCTCTGGGGCAAGAATGAACCTGAAGCATAGTACAGAGAAGCAGAGGAGTGATGCTCAACTTGTAGCAATGAGTAACTTTGCTGTGATTTCAGCTGAATGCCATGTTGGACTAGCAGATAATGACAAGAAAACAGGGTGGGAGCACAAAAAAAGTCCGGCCTGGCATATTATGTGATGCAATGGGAAATGGATATAAATAGAGTGTTTACCAAGGAGCTTGTCCTTGTCAGTGACTCTCATTCCTTGTCCTGTGGTTAGAAGCAGCAGGTCCCAGAGTAAGGCAAGAGTTTCCTGTGCTAGTGAACCTGTATTGTCCTTTTTTCCTTTCTCTGGGCTTTTCAGGAAACAGTCTCTTCTGTACTGCAGTTCTTGCTGCTGCTTCCAGCAAAAGTTTGTCCCTCCTGTTACCATGATGTGTTACTCCAATTGTTATTCTGATCCCAGATCGTTCCATAGCTGGAAAATATCTTCCAGATTCACTTTCCAGATCCAGAGAAAGTAGACATGATGGGCTGGCTTGTGAGAAACTTCAATTAATGAAGTGGATAACTGAGTTTAAAGGTTTTAATTCCTTAATCCATTTTATTCATTCAGTAGTGCTTCTTTTTAGCTACTGTATTTCTCATTGATGGTCTCAAGTAGTTAAAATGCTAACCTATGGATTTGTCTTTCCTGCGTTACTCATATCTTGGTCATTTAACAGAGAACTAGGAAAATAACCAGTGAATCTGAATCCTTAGTTTTTCTCCTGAGGAGATGCTGCACAAATACAGGGATACACATTCATGTTTTTCAGTGTAATTTGTTTCTGTTGACATTTTCAGTCAGTATCCAGGATAAGTCATTGCTGTGATAATTGCCCGCTTGCCCTGTATATCATGCAGTATATCAGGTAAGGTAGTGAAAAGGGCAGTAGTATTTCCCTGGGAAATCTAAAGCAATCACATGGAATTACAAATTCATAAGAATTATTTCAGTCACTTGATGATGGCTCACCGTTTCCACCCTTACATTATCACCCCTCAGCAGACAGGCACCACGGAGAGAGAACTTCTGCTTTAAAGAAACATAGTGATTTTTCAGAGATAAGGGTCTCAGACAATGATTGTTTCCTACACTATAGCATCAGAATGTCTCAGCTGTGGCTATATTGTTTAGGCACCACACAAGCACATAGTAAGTGATCATTTTTCCCCGGGAGGTTTCGGTCTCTGGCCAGACAAATGAAGGGGGCGGAGGGGGAGGGAAGGAAAAGAAACAGAGAAGCTAAACAATCTGCCCAAAATTCACACAGCTACACAACAGTAGAACCAAAATGAAAACACAGGTCTCTCAAATCCTTCCCTTTTGCACCTTTTGCACCATCAGTCAATCCACATACATTTTAAAGTAGGACTATGTGTCTCCTACTTACCTGGAAAATCCAGTATACTGGCATATCCAGCAAACCTGTGGAGAAAATGGCCCCTGGCTGTTGCCTGCTTTACTCCTCTTGCATCAGGAGACAATGTACTCTTACATATCTGAACAGACCAGTATGTTGTGAGAATGGGAATATGGGCAAAAGGAGAATAGTGGAGAAAAAACAATCACCAAAACATTTATCAATAGTGGGCCTGAGTCTTTAAAATCAGTCCAGCAAGGAACCCCTACAGGGTTGGGACAAACCAACCTTGTTTGTTACTCTAATTCAGCAAACTAGAATTACATGTACTGCCTATACAAAAAAGTAAAAAATCCATCTGTAAAAAAATGGACCTGTCATTCAGGGACTTAGCAGAACAAAATTGTATTCTAGCCCTCAAAATGGCCCTGGGAAATTGGTTTTAATGACCCAGCTAATTTTGTAGTTTCTACCCATCAAGTTGAGCCCTCTTCTATGCATCCCTACAGGTGTATGAGGTACGAATGGGTACCTGAGCAATGGATCAGAGCCTGCAACAGAGCCTCAGTGGCTGCTACCGTGTTCTCACTACTTATATACAGAGCTCTACTCTCTGTTAGGCCCCCTGCTTAACAGACCACCTTCCCCAGACACCTTTGTTTGAGAGCCATTTCTGGTATTTAAATGAGCAATGGAAATGCTCAGCCTTGCATTACAACTTCGATGCTAGGCATCTAGTTATCCATTTGTCCAGCTGGTCAGCTTCTTCAGTGGCCGTAAGCACACGTCTGCTCAAGCCTCCATCCAATACAGAATATAATGTAACTGGGGAAGCACCGATGTTTGCTTTTTCTTTTTTCTCTCTCAAAGTTCAGTGATTGTTTTTCCACAGACTGTATGCACAAGGTAATAAATATCTTGTGTTGTCGATACATGGCTCAAATTCAGATTAGCACCTGAAGGTAGAAATGCATTCCTTTAAACCCTGCCCTAAAAAACACCCAGAGGGTCCCAACAGTCATTGCTGTCCCCAAATGTGGCACAGAGAGCACGTACATCCTTTTATAACACTCAACTCTCAAGAAAATCACTAGCTACTAATATTGCACCTCTTTAGACTTCTTCATCTGCTATTAGCACTTTTTTTTAATTAGCAGTGAAAAATTTTGGTCTTTCTTCTTTTGGAGGCAGGTCTACTTTTCACTCTCTTGCTTGTTTATTTGCTTGTTAAGAGATCTCTTCTAATGTTGAACAGCACCTTAACCTCCTAAAAGTGAAGAAGTTTGTAGCTCATAACCTGTAAGTGGACAAGCAGATGATCCTAGGGAAGACTGCACCCATGCAAAGTGTGTGTTTCTTCTAGGTCACACTAGATAAACTTTTCCACCCCTCTTGCCAAGTTATCCAGGTATTATTGAAAACTATAGCTGTGGAGCACCAAATGGCTCCAGAACTGGGGACACAGAAGTTGCTTTGGGAGGGTAGTTTTTCAGGGGGAGTTGTTTGGGGAGTTCTGGCAATTACATGTTAACCTGAAAGGCAATATTTCTTTTGCAAATCTAGCTTTTGGCAGTCCTGGAAGCAAGAAAGTGCAAGAGAGTGCTACCCATTATTCTAGTGAGTGTTCCTGCTTTATTGTCCAGTTTTTGAGTTTTCAGTTGATCAGTTTGGCTTTTGATGAGTTATTGGAGCAGCAGAGAAATGCAACTGGCAGTTTTATTTCTAGCCTTACCAGACGTAGACCCTATTACAAACCCAATTTAACTGCCTGTTATAAAACTTCTCTCAAAGAGAAACAGAGCTTAACAAGTTGACACCACTCTCGCTGGAGAGCAGCACATTTATTCCCAAGGACTGAAGTCAAGGTGATAAAACTGAAAAAAAAATGTGAACACAGTCATCCCCTGTGGGAGAAGACACAAGAAAACATATGAAAATGTTGTTCATATACCGTTATGAGTACATATTATGTGAATATATTGTTCTGAATGTATTAGATGAATATATTGTTCATATTGTCATGGGAGAGAAGGACTAGGAGGGCGTCTTCTGCAAATGCTTCAAGCACTTGATATTTGCATGATGCATGTTACTTAATCTTTTATTTTAATATTATGCATCTCTAGGGCAAGAGTGTTGCTGCAGATCTGTTATTTCCTACCCAAAGTACTGGCTTAGCAAAATATGTTTGATGTTTTTCCACTGTAAACTTGTCTCCAGGTTCTCCCTCTAGTTCCATAGATGCACACACACATCTATATGAATATTAAATATTAATTGCACCAAGAGCCATCAAAGATGCTATCTCTAAATATGAGGCGGGCATGATGGCTGATGCTGAGGAAGGCTGCGGGAATGCAGCCGCAGCCTCCCCCGACACAGGGCTTAGGCCAGCAGGCGAGAGAGCACCTGTTAAATTTGAACGTGGCCAATTGCTGCCAGAAAAAAAGATAAATGGGGAGAAACTGGGCTTATATATTTCCTCGGGAAAGCTTCTCTTCGTTACATAATTCTTTCCTTTTTGCTTCTTGGCTGGGAAACACCTGTCAGGAAATGGCAGATGGTGGGAAATAATAAAAGGAAAGAAATGTCCTCATTTAAAAAGGAGATCTTGCATTTTCTATCCCTGGTTGGAAGTGCTGTGGGGAATGTTACTGAATTATGTAACTCCTTGGTGTCTTTCTGGGTGTACAATGTTAAAAGAGAAATAATTGCTTCAGTTGCTGAATTTCAAATGAGTCTTGTTTTCAAAAAAGAGGGGGAAAAAAATTGCATATATCAAAAATTTATTCCTGAATCATGACTGTTTCGCAAAAATCTTTGGGAACCATCAACACTGGCCCCCAAACTGACACTATGTTGTCCCTCTTTTGCAGGCGTTATCTTACCAATTGTCATCACCTTGATAGTCATTACCCTTTCTGTCTTCTCACTGGTGGCTTTGTACAGAATGTGCCAGAAGAAAACTCCAGGTATTTGGTTTGCTTTCTCTGTGATGGGAAAAAGATCAATGTGCTTTTTATTATTAAAAGATCTCTGGGGTCTTTTTAGATTACCTTAACCATAGATGTTGCAGTAGTCTGGTAGGAAAGCTTCTTGTATTTCAAAGTATTTTGCCTAAAGTAGGGAAGTAACACTTCATTTTCAAAATCAGTAGGAAGAACAGAGGGAGCAAAAATGTCTCTGATTTTTGGAGAATATATAACGCCATAAAGCTTTCTGTTCATGCTTTTGCAGCTACAAAGAGCTAACAAACAGCTGTGCTAACACAATCAATCAATTGGGTAGAAAAACACAGTGAAAACTAAGTTTGGAGATATTGTTTAACAAAATCACTATATTTATTTTATCTCTGTTCTAGATACAGGCAAAGAAATATCAATGCTTTCTTTTAGAAAATACCTGATATATACATACATACACACGCACACACACGTACATAATAGAAGTAAAATTTTCCAGTTACAGTATAATGCACATGGGCACAAAATACCTGAGCAAACAGTATTTTCAGAAACAGTCATTTTGACAGATCAGCTAAAGCCAGTATCTGTTTTGCTGCTGTCCATGAAATACTTAAGATAATGTGGGGTGTAATTCCATTAAATTCCATTTGTCAAATGTTTCAAAGAGTTGCCTGAGTGGGCCACAGGCAAGTGTAATTCTCCATTAAGTGAAAACCCAGATCTGAATCCAGACTGTGGGGTTTCTCTCCCTGCAAGCTGGCATGAGTTAGGAGACCTGTGCAGAGCTTCAACTGTGAAATCACCAGGCCTTGGAAATATAAAATCACAACAGGGTGTTGAAGCTGTAGACCAAGGCAAACAGTGTGTCGCAACCAATTTAGCCAATGACATGGAAAACCAGACCCAGGTAAACAGAGGAAGATGTGATCCTTGCTTAGGAAATTACTGAATATTTGGAGTCAAGAGATAAAGATAGGAGGTGAAGAACATTTCCTCGCCAGCCTCCCCCATGGACAAATGCTAGCAGGCACAGTACTAGCAAATTCACTTGGAAGCTAGAGTAGATCAGTATCTGTGGTGGTTCCTGCAGGATTTGTTCAGGTCTATCCAGTGTGCTTCCCCTGTGGATGGAGAGCCCTGTGCCCAGTGCCATGGGGCTAGAATTGGCTCCGTGTCTCTGATGTAAGCCCTCAGCCCCATCCATCTGCCTGTACTTGCACATCAGAACAAAATATGTTCAGTATATGATTCATTTAGGGGAGAAACCCATTCCTTGTCGGTGGGGATGACAGACTGTTCTCAGATGTCATGCCAGGTTAAACCCCCCCAGAGCGTACAGTCTGGCAGCTTGTTCTCTCACTCCCCTCACCCTGTATCTTTTAGCTCAGTTGTTATGTACTTGAGAACTGTTGCATGCTCACCTCCTCTGTGCCAGCTACCAGCGGATTTGGGAGCTGCAGGGAAAAATGCACTTCTGTTGTGCTCTTGCGCAAGTCACGTATCATTCTCCCTAGTTTCCAGAAGTATCGATTCGAGCAGTATCACTTCACTTTCATAGATGACATGATTATCTTTTGGGAAGATGAACTAGAAAAGTACCAATTACCATTCAAGCTGGTTGATTGTGTTAATGTACTTAATGCAATACTGCAAAATCACAACTAAGCCTTCTGCTAGCAACTGCAATAGCTATGTCTAAATGTTTACTTAACTAAGTTCCCGCAGTCAAAATGATATTAACTTTGTTCCTTCTTCCAGAGAGACAAGAGAACAGCACTGAACAGTAGGTTGAACCCTGTCTTTTCATTGCTTTGAGATCTATCATGGGGCACTTGAGATTGCAGCAGATTCTGCACGAGATTTCCTTTGATCTTTTTCTGTTTAAACATAATAAGCGGTTGCCACCCCAAAGAGAAATATCCTGTTGAAAGTGATGCGCTTGCAGTTATTGTACACCTGTATGCATGATAAGCAGCTGTTCCAGCGTGGATAGAAATGCGATGGCTCTCAACTGTTTTGCAGGGCATCCTTTTGAAACGGGATAAACGGCTTATGCTGTGCCATAGGGCCAATTGGCCCAGTCTTTTTTCTCTTTTTTTTTCCAATTTTTGCCCCATTGATTATTTTTTTCCCCCCATCTTTCACATCCCCCTTCTTTTGTTCATGTTTTCTCTCTTTTTAATGTTTTTTATTCTGGATTCTTTTTCTCTTTCTTTTTCTCGTGTCCCCCATTATTTCATTTTCCTCTGTCCCATCTTCTCTCCACTAGTCCATTTGCAGAGGCTCACTTAAAACAGTATTGGCATAAGGAGTTTCAGGAGAGTGAAACTGAAAAAGATCCATTACAAGATATATACTAGAGGCCATAGAGTCTGGCTGTGGCCTCTATGTTTTGCATGACCAACAGCAACATTTGGGCTGCTGATTTACTTGCTAGCCCTGACTCCCTGGACATCTGAAGGGGTCCTTCCTGCAATTCAATGTGGCTAAAAGCCTTGTATTGACAGAGAAAAAAGATGGCTCCCTCTTTTCCCCCCAGATGTAATTCTGTGGAGCACAAGATTGAACCTGGAGTCATACAGCTTGATTTATTACACATTTTAAAAGTGTTTTCAGAGATATTGGTATGTGGTGTTTTCCACCACCAAGACTTGCGCACGACCTCATGTAAAGCCCATTTCAAGCCTGCCAGTGTAGACTGGCATAGGTGCTGCCTCCTCCAGATCATAATCTTAGAGTTTTGTTTGTCTAAGCAACATGCGTGCTGAGCTGCATGCTGACTGTCTGCTTAAATGTTTTCTGAATTCAACAGGGCCCAATCAGACAAAGAAGGAGTCAAACTTCTTTCTGTGAAGACAACTTCTCCTGAGACTGGTAAGTGTTTCCTCTGTGTGTATGTCTGTCTCTCTGAGCCCAAAGATGAGCAGTTTTGGGATGTCATTTCCAATAGTAAAATCATCTTCAGTTCCTGTCAGGTCAAAGTCACTGCAAACAATTCCTCTACAGTGCAAATCCCCAGACTGGGAGCCTGTAGAGCTGCAGTGCAGCTGCACTGTGTGTGGTATCAGTATTTGGAAGTGAGAAGTATGACTGTTTTAGGGAAAATCATTTTTTAATGTCATTGATGGTAAGTGATCTACAGCTAGGCATGTTCAGGAGTAACCGTGATCATGATATTTAACAGCTAGATCTGGCTATACAAGGAAGTTTGAGGACTGGTAATATCCCAGGGGCCAACAGGTTTGGGAGTCAGAGCTGTATGTAAACAGGGCTCTGCTGGAGTTGGTGTTGGCAGTGCTCGGTCAGCCCTGTACCCAGCCACCCTTTGCATTCAAAATCCTACTCTCATTGCGAATTCCTCTGTCCTGTGGTTCACTGATCCAGTTTCTTGCAAAATACGAGTGTCAGAAAACCTAAAGGAACAGAGGTTATAGATAACATGCACAAAAGAAAGCAAAATTTCATCAACATAAGCGAAGAGATGGATGCAGTTATGGGTTCTGCAAGAAATAGGGTAGCACAAAACAAGACTGAGGCAGAACAAAATTCTGACTAATCTGATTCCCAGCTATTCAACAAAAAAACAAAAAAATGAAATCTCTCACGGTAGAACTACTCATGGTGAAACTTCCCCCCTTCACCCATTGCAGTTCACTTCCTCAGCCATGTATGTCCCACCTTCTCTCCTGCCTCATCTGCAGAAGTCCTCCAGGAAAAACAGCCTCTTCCTTTATGCTTTTTTAGGTATAAAAACCTTTTTTTTTAGGGTTTCTGGCCATCTGTTTCCCCCTACTGACATTTCAGAGGTTGTGCCATAGCTGCTCTCCCCTTTCCTCTAAATTCTTGAGAAGCCCTCTGAAACACAGGACTTGATCTGAACTATCCTCTACTTGCCGGCGAGGCACAGTTTGCACTTTCCAGCCTTCTCTGCAATTCCCAGCAGCTTTTGCACAATCCAAAACACCCACAGGGCAGCTCTGGCAGCCCTTGCAATAAACGAGAGTTGTGCAAGGTCCCTGCAGCCTCGCAGGCACAAAGCAGCACGCTAGCAGGCTAGAGGCGGAGGAGAAACATGCTCCATTGCAGGTTGCATCATTCTGCCCCACTGCTGCTGAGCAAATGCAAACTACACTTTGGCACCTAAGCTACTGCACTTCAGAGCTTTGTGATTCGGGATATTTTTTTTTTTAAATATGTCTTTGGGAATGGACTTTTAGCTTTATTTTAAGGGGTATGGAGTTGTGTGTATGTTTACATTTAAACAATAGGGGTTTTTTTGAAAGCTGAATGAAGTCAGAAACTGGAATTCATAGACATTTTTTGATTGATTCTGCCCTCATACCAGTTTCAACGATAAAGTAATTTCATTGGCAGCAGCAGAATTATTTGTGTTTTGCAGCAGAGTAAATGAGAAAAGACTCAGGCTCACTGTTTTTTTCACAAGATGAGGTCTGGTGCCTGTTAATCTGCTACTGGTTCACCAAGTATCTGAATTTCTTCCATCCAGAGGATGTTTGATATTCTTTTTTACTGAAGTATGATGTATGCATGCTATAATTGGAAGGTATGAGTCATAACCATTTAGAAGACAAGATTCTTGCCCTCTTCTCATTAATACAATTCATATTTAAACTAGCTACCATTTTCTCTTGAATCCTTACATCTTTATATGTTTCAAAATTAAACATGCTTTCACAAAAATGGAAGTCCTGTGTTTCCCCAGGTTTTTACAGACGCTTTACTTCTTAAATTAAAAGCAGTCTGAAAGAAGGGCCTGTTTTCTTACAGAAATATTTGTCACTCATACAGGTATTTTTGAATATGTTAGGATGCCTGCCCATTTGTGTAAGATTTACTTGCTTCATTAAAAGCTTGGGCATAAAGGCAAGTGTTTCTTACAGTACAGATAGAAACTTGAGAAATGTCTGACTCGTGGTCCAACTACCAAAAACAACTGCACTGTTTAAAACTTCTTTACATGTGTTCTTCTTTTTCCTTTTTAGACACATAAAATCCAGCTCAATTAAAAGGTGAATTCATTGTCCAGCCATTTAGAAAGTGTGTGTTATAGCCGCCTCTGATTGTACATACCAACAAAACTACAAAAGGTTTCGACTAAAACTAGAAAGTTCTTAATAGCAGCCTTAACTTTACAGTTAGACCTACATCATCCTCTCACTATCAACAGGCTGCTCAGCTGCCTAACGTCAAGCATACATACAACAAAGTTCTGCTTTGACATGTATTCAATTTAAGCTTAATTATAAGTATACTTTATGGATTTTTTAATTTTTACTTTTATTATTCCAAACAGAAGATTTTGAGATTGTATAATTGTTTCCAAAATGTGTAAAAACCATATATACAAACCAAGTAAGGATACGACCTACAAATTGCTCAAGCAGGCAACCTAGAAAAGCCCTGTGTCATGTTGTGCGTGATATATCTTATCAAATGTTATGGTGAGTTTAATTTTGCCTTATTTTATCTATCTAAAAACTAAGCTAGCTGCACATAGTCAGTTTAAAGAGATATATGTGTCCAGAGGGCTATTTATGCCATCTGTCTTGGACATGTATCTTGAACTGGAATGAGCTGACCTATGGAGGTCCATTGACTACTGAAGGATCCTATTTTAGGACTTCTAAAATTAGGTTCTGACTATAAATGAAAAGAAAAACGAAAGACTCCTTTTTCAGAAGCATAGCTGAATTAAATTTAATCAAAAATATTATTTCAAATGCCTACAATTCATCTGACAGAATACAGGAAAACAGTCTTCAGTTAAGCCTGGACTAAAGTAATGTTTTTTAATCGAGCAATATCATCAGGAACATAGGTAAAACTGAGCTTTCATATTCTCATTTTTTAAAACTCTTCTTAGAAACATGGAGTTGCTGATGGCTTATGAGCTCTAAGGCACTACTGGTTGAGAACTGATGTAAAGTAAAAAAACAAACAGGCAAAACCTGTTTGAATTTTTCAAAACCACTCTGAATTTTTCATGCACATTTGCCAGTGAACTGCAACACCTGATGCAAGATAAGTGCCTGTACATGCTGCTTATGTGAAAACTCAACTTGGATGAAAATGCTCATGATAGTGAATAGTCTCAAAAGTTTTACATTAATGTGCAAATACAGGATTTGCTACAGCCATTCTATGTTGACTATACAGGCAAATTTAGGGTGGCTCTTCCTAGGGATAATAAATGGTCTACAATACAGAGCTCTAGAAAGTCTACCTGCAAAAATATTTCTTATTTGGAATTCAATATAGCCCACAGAACTGCATGTCTGGCTTGTCAGTGGTAGATATGTTTCCCAAGAATATAAGATGGAGGGTTTTACTAGATGACTAAGAGATCAATACCGTCATCCATGATGTTAATGATAAAGTATTGCCTATCTGGAAAACATACCTAGCTTTTGCTGTAAGGGTTCTTGTGTATTTCACTGAAAACCAGTGAAGGTATTGATCACCTTTTAGGACTCATGAAAAATGTTGAGGGATGGAAATGCCTTGGTAACAGAAAGGTTGAGGAATAGAAATTGGGGTAAGGCTACTCCATACAGATGAATGATATGTGATAGAAACATTGATACCTGAGTAATGACTTGACAATCTTCTTTCATGGCCCTTGCCTGGAGTACCCATTCTAGAACAGGTAAAATGTATGAAGGACCTTTATAGTAGCAGCACACCAGTTCAATATTCAATATAAAGTCTCATAAGAATGTGGCAGATGGCATAATATTTCAGAGTTGTTAGGTATAATCCTGGCACCTAAGCATAAGCTGATTCATTAGGGCATGTTTTCTAACCAGTGTGCGCTCTTTTGAGATGGTAGGGGAGGATATGACTTACTCGGCTTCTAGGGGTATTGTCTGTTCTGCATTGAATTTGCTGGAAGGATATTAAATGTGTCAAAGCTGATGTGGCTCAGATTTTGGTGAGGCACCTGGAATGGAAGGTGGCTGGAGAAGGGTCCATGGTACATGTCTGCATTAGGGCTTCCCAAGACACCCACTGTGGACACAAATGAAAATTCAAGTGTTGCCACTAAACAAGGCTGGGAAAATATAGCAGGCAAACATGGATATTTGAGGAGACACCTGACCGGTCACATGTGAAACACCCTTAACTTACTGTAATCACGTTGGAGAAAGGGATCAATCAATCTCTAGAGGTGCTCTCAGGTGGCAGTGCAGTACAAAATAGTATGAACCGAGGATGTAGAACAACCAGTATTCCCCATATGCTCCACATCTCTTCCAAAAGCTGCTGTTGGTTAACAGTAGTAACAACCTTAGAGTTGCAACCTTCTTCGACTCAACGGACCTCCCACCTGTAGATTTTCATAACATTTCTTGGGTGCGTCCCTTGCACAAGATGAGCTACCTACCTTGAAGATATGTGGGATTTCATGGCATAGATTAATTGGACCCCATAACTTCAGTCACTTTTGACGCGGCCCTAGTTTGTGCCTGCAGCATTCTTCTGGACTTCCTGAATTTCCAAAGCCTTCTCTGTAAAGGCTTTGAGGATTCCTAGCCTTCGATGTCAGAGGCTGATGACTGTGCTATACATAGTGACCGAGCACCAAAATCATTACAGAACAAAGAAAAAACCCTTGTTCTCATTCAGCACAAAAACTTTCCTCAGTCATTGGAATACACATGAAGTTCAGCATCTGACGAGACAGTCCACTGTGGTGCTAGGGTTTGGACCTGGAAAATCCTGTGGTCTTCTGAAATTATGTGGTTGAATGACTATCTTCATCACCGCTTTCCATGAATCTCCAAATGCTGAGACTGTTTAATTATTCTGCCTGTGGCTGTGGTAGAATGGGACAAATCTGGAGCTGGGGTATAGGATTATTCCTCCTTGGTTTCTACTATGCTGAGCACATCTGAGCATGGACCGTGGCATTTAAGGAGGTAAGAAATCTTTGTTTTTTACCTTATTAGGGGCCCAACCCAGGGAAACTTACCCATGCCAGGGGGCATGGTTCCATAGCAGGCCATGGGGTTTTCTCAGCATGCGTTGGTAGTTTCATCTCTCTCTCATCTTGTCTAGGAGCCAGGTGGATGCCTCTACAAGCAGGTGAAGAAGCCAAGTCTCTAGGTGAGGCACTCTGTCACTGAAAATTCCCTTCCCTCTTCCTCTCACTTGCAAGATAAGCAATGTAGGTCAGCAGAGAGCAGTGTGCTGGTGTGCTGCACACTTAGAAGCGGTAAGAGCGGGTGTTCCTACTAATGTGAGGGTATGATATTGATTATTTCTTTTTCCTATTACAAGCTGTACTTTCAGTGTCTTATTTTTTTCCCTGCAGGTAGAAAACCTAGAAGCTGCTTCATAGAAAAGGGTCCCCTCACAACAAAGAAATAGATCAAGTACCTGCTTGCCTTTCCTTCTCTTTCTCATTTTCTGATACTCTTATTTTTTTAACCTTGTATTGTATAATGGCCTGAAGTTGTGTTTTCTTTCTTCATAGAAACTGAAGAATAAACTTTCTAAGCTGTTTGCAGCTCATGGCTGGATTCTGTTTGTGTTTACTCGCACCACAAAGACCTGACTGCACACACTTCCCGCTGAGACACTTGGGCAAAACTGTAGTCAAAACCATTAAATAGCGTATGCTTCTTTCTATGTTTCTAATTCAGTCTGTGAGCTGTGCGTATTTGCAAGAGTTTCTAAAGCAGTCTCTTACAATCAGAGACCGCTGAGGGTCAGGTGATGTTTTCATCGGTGGAGTGTTTGCTAACTTTCCAGCCTGTGGCTTTCTGAGATGTTCCTCTATTGGGGGAGCCACCTCCCCACTCTTTGCTGGCTGTTCAGCAGCAATTGCCTTCCTATCCTTCACCTGAATGTTTCCATACACGCTCTCTCTGCCATGATGAATTGTACAGAACCTTCTGTCCTGCTGACAGTGGCGAGGAGCATTTTGCAGGTGCATGGGTGAAGTGCGTGGCAGGGGAGAACTGCAGCACGTTGCAGGTGCTGGACGCACTGACCCACACCAAACCCAGGCAGTGCATCCAGGCGCTGGGTCCAGCTCAGTGCTGTTCTCCAGCATCTGTAATGCACCCCCCTTTCTTTTAGTTCAGCACGGTAAAAATAGACATTTAGATTCCTGTGTCTGCAGAGGTAGTTTTATACTTTTATAAAAAATAGGTTTCTGCAATCACATTTTATGAAAAACTTGCTTTAATTCTTTGCTCCAAACCAGATTGCCACTTATAAGCAATTTCTCAGCAGCAGATATCACAGTGAAATAACAGTGCAACTCATTTTTTCTTACAGACAGTGTAATCTGAGATGCAGTACAACCGACTTTTTATGTCAAAGGCTATTTTTTAGATCCTTTTTCTTCCAGCGTTCCCAATAACGTCAAAGAGGGCTTTGCCCAGGTTAAAGACTTTCTGTACTCATAGTGATATGACCTGTTAACTCTCTTTTATATCATCATGTTCTGCAGTATATGTGTATTCTGAATAATATATTCAGATTCTGAATCAAATGGGGGGGAGGGGGGGCGGAAATTACAGTGAGATTAATACAATAGCCTTCCACAAAGGTGAAACAAAGAAATGTTTGTTTCAGAGTTTCAAAATTGATTTTATACAATCTGTAATTTCAGCTGATTGTGTGCTCATTACTTATTCACATATACTGGCATCAGGGTGCAACGTTAATAGTCAGAAACAGGTATATTTGTGAGAGTGAAAAATGAAATCAAATACTGCACAAGTGAAATTTTAATTAGGAAGAAAACCTTGTGTTTTCATTGAAGTACTATTGCTTTCCTGGTTAAACATTTAACTTTGCAGAGTCTTCAGTATCTGTGTACTCAGTCTACTTCCCACGCACGTAAAACAAACATGTTGAAGGATCAGGGGTTATGAATACAAAATTTTTCCTATTACATCTTCCTTATCCTCATCCTTTTTAAGCATGACTGCATTTTAGAGGAGGATGTGTGCACTGTGTATTGGATCAGGCCCGGTGCCTAGGCTGCCAATTTACTCGGGTAAATCGGTGATCGGGGCTCCAGAAGAAGTGTTTGAGGGGTGCCACATGGGAGGCTGTGTGTATGAAAGACCGGTGCTGTATTACAGTAGTTGCTAAAGCACCTTCTCTTTTAATATTGCAGCTATGAAGCTATGATCTGAGCCAGCTGTGCCTGCTCAGATCCTGGATCTATGTAGCCTCAAATCCTGTCACTGAGGGTGGCTAGCATGAGATGTGGAGGGAAGGATCACAAAGAGGGCAGGAGTCCAGAAACGTGTCCTCCGCCATAGCCTTCCAGCAGTCTGTGGCTTGGCCATGTCCTGAACCAGAGGTTGTATCTTTGGTGCTTCACAGTTCTCAGTGGCTTTTACTTCCGTTAATTTGTCATATCCCCTGTGGCATCTGCAGCCTCCTGCGGCAATAAGGTAGACAGTTTAACGACAGATCTGTCTGTATGACGTGACAGTAACGTTTAGAGGCTTCAAGGTGCCTATGTCTTTTGTGTTTACAGTCCAATTTCAGACAAAAATCAACAAAGAGGTGCAACATCAGAGGATGAGAGGGAGAATAAAAGGTTTAATGGAAGGTTTTGCTTGTCAACTACAACTTCCATGTCAGTATCAATCTGATTTCATTTTCCAAATATTATTCCTAAGGCCTCTTTCTCAAACTGTGCATCATTTCTTTCAGTTTTTGTAGAAGTGCGTGATATATATGAGGTTGGCTTCTCGCTGCCCTCTGCCAATCTATATGAGCCCACAGCTCCTCCTCCATCAGGAGAGGTGTCACAAGGCAGGACCGCAGGTAAAGGGGGTCACGTTGCACTTGCAGCTGCGCAGTTGACAGCGCTTTGTTAACTGCACCAAATACTTTCTTCCAGTTCCCTTCATCTCCACGTTCTGCAGTTCACTCATTTCCTTATCAAAGTAGACAAACGTGCAATGAACTTTGAACCCAGTATCAGAAAATTATTGGCATGGTACCTATCAAATGGGATCAACCGATACTAGATTACCTTTATGCAAGATGCTGTGTAACTATATTGTGAGAAGCTGATGGTTCAAGTCTCTCTTGATACCTTCCATCTCCTAGTGTGCAACCCTGCAGTTTGTGTGCCACCCTCCCCTAAATGGATAACCCACAATCAACAAAAGTCAATTTTTCACTGATGATGTTGCCCAGCAATTTTGCTCTTGTTGGTATTAACGATACCCTTTCTCTCTCAATGACAGCCTTCAAACCATGCAAGTAACCCGTCTAGACTGGTTGAGCACCGCCACTGCACTGTGTATTTTCTCCATTGGCAAACAGTTCAGTGTGAAATAATTCCTTCAGTCAATTAAAATATCATCTGTTCTAACAAAATACTAAACGCCAAGTATTTGTTTTTCATTTCCCTTATGGGAAGCAAGGTCTTGTTCATAGTGGATGATGGTTTGGGGGCAAGTTTGGTTTGTTTGCAGTCTTGGAATTTATTTCTGTCAGCGAGGGCTATTTTGAGATCAATAAAACTGTCTTCCTGCTTGCAACTAACCTGAATGTTCTTCTTAATTTGCTCTTTGTGTTGCAGCCGGATATTTAGCGCAACATCAAACTGCTGAAGCGTTAGACTCCAAAATTGTTCTAGACACTTCTCTGTGCAGTCTTAAGGCATACTGCAGCTCTGTATCCAAAACTGTGTGTTACCCTTTGTTTCTGTTATCAGAGAGCATCTGTGTGACCATTTCTTCTCCAGTACATAATCACTCTCTCTTCATCACTGAACTGCTAGTTGGCACTAACGATTATAGACCCTGTAATGCAAACATCTTCAGACACGTTTGCAGCCATGGAGTAGCGATAACTTGGTTTTGTTTCAGAATTCTTGCAGGCTCCTGCCCTCTTGGGAGCGCAGTGGCAAAGCAACGCAGAGCATCCCTGCCTGCAGCGAACCCTCATCGGACAATCACTGATGTTACGGGGGGACGTTGACCCCAGCAATAGTTTGTGGCAGTTCACTGTTTCCAGGGATTATGCTTATAGGAAATCTGGATGGGGCATGTGAGTGTCTGTGTGCTGCAGTCTCAGGGTCTGCAGTAAGGCAAATTCACCGCTCCTGTCCTGACCACCGCTGTGGGCAGGTACCGCTTGAGCAGCCTGCCTCCTGCAGCCAGCACTGCCTCACCCCTTTCCTGCCCGGAGCCAAAGCCTGGGGACGTCGAGGGGATGTTATCCAGGAGCTGTGCTGGCTCTGGAGCCTCGCCTTAGGCATGTTATTCTCCTGCGGTGCAAAGTATAGTCTTCCATGTAAGTCTGCCTAATTTCTAGCGTAGGCAGAGCAACCAGCTGAGAGTGGAACTGATAACAAAGTATTGACATTTCTTCCAACTACTGAATATTATCTTCTCCATGGTAATATTTTTCTCAATGAATTTCTCCTACACCTTCTTTTTTAAACAATCTTGCCAATTTCTCCATTTCACGCCCTATTAAATCTTCTATTTCTGTATATTGAACAAGGAAGGTAGAAACATGCAGAAGGAAGAAATAATAAAGGAAGAAACAAATAAAAATAAATTAAAAAATAAATGAGAGTTCTTGAAAATCTCATTCCTTTGTTAGTACAAAACAATACAATATTTGAACTGGTTCACTTTATTTTAGCTTTTCAAAACACGATTTTTATCTAACAAAAACTTTTTGCCTACCAAAAATGGATAAATCTTGTTGAAATGTTTCATTTTTTTCTACCAGAAACTTGTGCTTCCCTTTTCTCTAAAAAATTGTTTTATGAATTATTGAAATAGTTGCTGAAGGCCTTTTTAGCTGAAATTTAACATCATCAGAACTTCTGAAGCTCTAACTTAGCAACACTTTATAGTATTATTAAAATAATTTTATCCAAAATTGAACACTTGAGAAGGAAACACCATTCCAGCACGTTATTGTTGAACAATTTTCAGTGTTTCTCATTGAACCCCATTTGATACCAAGTTTTCTACTCATCTCCAACAGGCTGCACTAAATTAAAAAGCCCTTTTTGCTGCCAAGAAAAGCTGTCTGAAAACCATTGACGAGTCTTTTCTATTTTCTTCAGGAGTGCAACTACTTAATTTGACTGCTAATTATTTAAATGCCTAATCAGTGAATTTGTTATAATCCTAATTTGTATTACAATTTTCAACCCCAGGCTACAGATCATATGCGAGCTTTTTAATACATATTCACTTTTGCTAGAATGTAGTACATCTCTTCACTTTCTTGCCTCTCGTGTACGTGTCAGGCATTGAATTGTCTCCCGCAGGTGAGCAGAGAGGCAGAGCGCAGTTTCCTGGAGGCATTTGGGGTTTCCCCCCCTCGTGCCTGTTTCCATGGGGCTCTGTCCAGTCTGGGGGTGCCATTCCCTGTTCATCTCCATGTACGAATCTCTGGTGCAAAGAAATCCCACTGCAGTTCCTGGGACACGCGTTTGGAAATAGGACAACTGTAAACACATCCTCATCTGGAGGCTTATTTGTCTGCCTATAATTGCTGGCAGCGGCTCCGCTTCTCCAGGGAAGGAGGAGTGAGAACTGTCTGTAATCCCTGACTGAAGTTGTTAAATGTTCATTTTCCTGCTTTGCAGGAACTGAGCTGCTGTCAGCGATATCGGCAAAAATTAATTTTATAGTTGTATCTTTTTATAATTTAATGTTCTAATCATAGTTAAAAATTAATTAAAGTCATATGCCTTTTCTAACCCCTTGAGAACTGCCTTGGAAATACTTTGTGGTAGTAACCCACCATTTGAGAGCAAATCATAGAGGAAATAAGCTATAAAACACAGAAAGAGTAGGAAAAATCTATTGTGTGGACAGGTTTTGCTGGTTAAGTAAGTCTGACAAGGAGACTGGCTAGTTTGTACGGTGGTCGGTGATGTGTCCCGCTAGACTCATTTGTCCTTTTGTCTTTGCATGTTTAAGTGATGCAAATATATTTTCTGTTTCTTAGGAGAGCACTCATCTCAGGGGAAGAATAAAACTCGGCAACTCTTCACACCTCAGCAATAAATACGTAAGTTTATTGCTTTTGTCTTACGCCCTGTAAGAGTGTTCGTTAGTCTTGGTAATGCTTGTTAGTCTCAGTATTGTACCATGTAACTAAACAAAAGGGTTAAAAACGCAAAACAAAAAGAGCAATGACTTCAGTTGGCGGCAGCCTCAAGGAGCAATGGCTTAAACAACGCTCAGCTTGAGCACACCATCACCAGGCAAACTGAGGGGCGAAGAAGCTGCCACCTCGCAGAGGTAGACCTTTTTAGGCATATCATTTGGCTTTAACTGTTCAGCTTTTCCTGGTTGTAATTCCCTAGGTGAATTTTGGTTTTGTCTGTGTGAGAAGTAAGAGATTTTTTAAAGGCAGTTACCTATAAAAAAGGAACTTGGTACCCAGAATTGTTCAGCTCCTTCGGTTTCATTAAAAACCTGTGTCCGCTCCACATCATGCAAAAGCAAGCACTTCATTGAGGTGGTTTATTATGGCTTGAAATCCTTGGTGGCTAACATCCAAAACTGGCAGGTGTTGGACAGTATTTTTATGTGTGCAAGGGCAGAGACCGTCAGAGCACTTCTGAAACCCACTGTTTGTGAGGTGGGTGCTGCATTTTCCTTCATGTACGAAGCTCGCTCAGGAACCGCAATCTCCACTTCTCATGGAGTTGCTTCTCTCATTTGTGGGGAAATGGGGTCCTTTGCTGAGGGTGGGAGAAGGAAGCAGCTGAGGGAAAGGGGTAGGCTGTGGAAAGGGCCCTGTGTGACCAGGATAGTGCAGGGAGGTAGAGGAGAAGGATGGCCCTGAGGATCTAGGTGTCCCAGCATATGTGGGACGGACTGGACAGAGGCAGCTACGTTGGGCCCAGATGAAGCCCAGCCTTCCACCGTCATTGTAGGATGAAGCCCCTTTAGGACGGGTTCCATCACCCCCCACTGAGAGAGATGTAGTTGACTAGAAATGTGGAGAGACCCTTTTGCAAAACATCTTTGATGTTTTTGGCCTATTCTAATTTCCTTCAGGATGTACAAACTGAGCTTTCCTGATGCCAACAGTAAGGACAAAATAACCTTCTTTGTCCCTTGAATTAGAGCAGCAGAATGCAATTTTGCCTACGTTACTGAAAACC
The DNA here is from genome assembly GCF_034638445.1 of Ciconia boyciana. Classification (NCBI taxonomy): domain Eukaryota; kingdom Metazoa; phylum Chordata; class Aves; order Ciconiiformes; family Ciconiidae; genus Ciconia; species Ciconia boyciana. The sequence continues at coordinate 56,235,816 of NC_132938.1, read as the reverse complement.
CAGAGGTGGTTCTGTTTGCGTGGATGCAGGACAGTGTCCTGGACTATGGATTTACTCCTCGTTGTCTATCCCATGTTGGATTTACTTTATGTTGTCCATTTCAGCTTACTCTTATGCTCCTGAACAACCTTACCTGGAATAATAATCTTGAGATACTGTTGTCGTTTCAGATGTGAAGCAGCCTGTTTTATCACAATATGCAGGAGCCTCCCACCAAAGTTGCAGTTCCGCAGGAAATGTGGAGCAGCTGAAGCTTTTTACCAGGCAGGACAATTGCGTTAATGACCAGCTCTTGACTTCTAAATCTGAAGTGTCTCCTGTCCCTTCTGGAATGACACATAATTTTTTGATGGCTTAATAACTGGTATATCATATGTATTTATTATTTTCACATATAGTAAAAGCAGGAAAACTTTCAATAAGGTTGAAGAGAATGTAAAAATCAGGTGATGTTTGCATAGTAGTTACTAAAAACACTTTCTGCACATACAGGAAGGAATATGTTAGCATACTTTGTTGAACTTATGGTAGATAGGGTTCTTTTAATTGTATGTAGCAAAATACAAACAGGGCCTGACCCTTGAAACAGTACTGGGCATATTGCCACTATGAAAATTAATTCAGTGATTTCCATTAGACTCCTCACTGTAGCACACACTTTGCTTGTCATAAATGTTTACAGGATGGGATGCCTGGGTGAAATGCTGAAGTGTGTGCTTTTTTCTGTGAAGGGGGGAATATACCTTGCACTGAGGCTATTTGAAGTTCTGTAAATTACTGAATATGATCCTTGTAATGTGGCAGGCAACATAGTTTATTTTCACCTGTTCCTTGGCTAATTGCATTACGTATGCTATAAATGTCTCCTATATAGCCTGGGGCGCACAGTGGGGATCAGCAAGATAAGCAATTTTACAGATGAACCTTCTTCCCTCTGTTCTGAGTAATGCATGGGATTCCTGTGGGTTATTGAATAACTCTGGAAGTTTGAAGAGTGTTTCAAGTGCTAATTACACACTCTCTTAATTTGTACAGAGCTGGCAATTCAAAAATATCAAGTAGTGCTTCTACCTGCATGTATCCTATTTTTCTAGAACTATAAATGTTTGAAAATTATATTACTGTGAGCATCTGCTCAGTCTCAATCCACTGACTCTGGTAGCATGCCAAGAACCTCCATTGTTTTATTGGCAAATGGAAGGAAAACAACTGGTGGTGTAAGTGCAGGACCAAGAGCCAGGTCGATGATCTAAGTTTTGATACCAATTGTACAATGCTTTTGAGGAACTTCTCTCTACAGTTTCCCTCTCTGAAATAATAAAACTTACCTAGCAGTATGGTAAGAGATTGAGCAGATTTGTTAGTTCATGTTTATACACGAAGCTGAAAAGCGTTCATTCCCCTGTGCTTGACCGTTGCTCTTATTTCCATTTTGATGGGTCTAACAATCCTCTGTCTTAGCGGCACCAAGAGAAACTTTTGATGAAGCTCCGTAAAAGATGGGGAATCAACAAGTGTCCTCCATGCTGCAGCTGAACTTATGTGGTTCATTCAGGTATTCCTGGATCACTTGGGTTGCTCAGGAGCAGAGGAGTCTTGGATGCCTACTTTGGAAAGGTCAGGCCATCTAAAATATGCTAGTTGGCATCTGCAGCTATTCAGATTCCTGATTGCTGAAGCTTCCTATGAAAAAAGCAATCATTGTGGATTTTCATGTTGATTTAAAAAAAAAAAAATATTTTGTAGCATGTTGCATCATACTGAAAGGACGGTAGAAAAAAGCGGAGAAAGATTGTGAAATATATATATATATGTTTGCGCAAAATTTGTTCAGAAATACCCTTGTGTGTCAAGAAAAAAAAATTTAACTGCCTATTAAAAGTTATTCTCTTTATTAAGCGGCTCTTATTTTTCTCTTTGCAGAAATGCAATGCATTTCCCATACCTAATACAACTATTGTTCATTACTCTGCATTCCTGTAGCACAGAGTGAGCCGAAGTCTTTATGGGGAGCCTAGAGAGCAGACATTAGATATTCTGGGCATGGTGGTGGCAGGGGGAGCATGAGACCTTGCAGAAGGCATGCCGGGGGTGGCAAGTGGAGTACAGAAATCTCCTCCTCATTACAAGAGTTAATGGGGAGAGGGCAGGGCTTCCTGCAAATCTTGGTACTGGAAAAGTGAAAAACACCCAAACAGGGGAAGATGTTTGGGCTTTTCATGATAAGGGGCATGGCAGACAACCAAGCTCTCATCGGAAGGCTGGGAAATGTACCTCAAAATGACTGGCTTGTGTGAGTGTGTGAAGCAAAAGAGGTGGGTTTAGTAGAGAGCAGAAATGAAGAACCTGTGATCCTCTTAACCCCTGAGGCGACAGAGCTTGTGGTAAAGGGAAACGTACGAACTTCTTCCATCTGTGTGAAGGATCAGGAGGGAACTGATGTTTATATGAAGGAGACAAGATAGATTTGCTTGAAGGATATCTGTAAAGCACAGAAAGGATTTGGAAGAATATTTGGGGCTCTTTCTTCTGCAAAGCTGGAGATGCTGGAATTGGCTTTAATGGGCGGTGATGAACTGACTGCAAAGGGAACTCAGTTATTAAAGAAGAGAAGTTACATGCAACGTAGATGAAAAAGAAATGAAAAATCAATTCCAGTTGCCTGGCTCAACGGCTCTAGTGTAATACATGTCTGAAAGATCCACTCGAGTTTTTCTAGTCACTAGCATGGCAAAAAAACCCAAAAACAACAAAAAAAAAACCCAAAAGCAAAAGTTGGTCCTCCACATGCGAGGTTTGTCTATATGAGGGTACCTAGGAAAGTGGATCCACATTTGTAAAATACTTTCCAGTAAAGTTTGACTCAATCTTCTGTGGACAGCCCCACCTAAACTGAGTGTTCTTCAGCTTCTGTGCCATAATTTACTACAGAAGTGAATGATGTCCACTTCAGTGTGGAATGAGCATGCCCACGCAAATGTGATTGAACTGGACCCGCTTTCAAATTAGTTCAGCTCATAAGTTACTAGTTAAACAAGTTTCTAGGTCAAGCATATGATTCTGATCTACATGTTACAAGACTAAAGAACATAACTGGCTGGCAAAGACTTTGGGATATCGTTAGTCACTATCAGTAAAGCCTGTGGGGCTCAGGTTTCCCAGGAGAAAGGTATTTTCAGCACTGTTCACCTCAGGCTCAACTTGGGAAGGTGAGTCGCTGTCTTCAAGGATAGAAAAGTTTCCCTGAACCCTTCCCAGAGTCCTAACCCTGTTCAGTTAAAAGACTTGCAATATTTTGGGAGTGATCAAATTCATGCAGCACACTGGGATTTTGGACACAGTCCCAAACAAGACAGGTGGGCACTAAAGAAAAAAACAAACAAACAAACAAAAAAAGTGTATACAGTGTCTTGACTATTGGCTTTCTACTCTAAGATGCTGTATCGAGCAACTTATTTGACTCACAGAAGAGAAAAAGTACCAAAAAGAAAAAGACTTCGATCATTATTTACAGGAAAAAAGTCCAGAAATGAGAAAACAGCATAGAAAAAAGAAAATAATTCTTTCTAAAAAGTAGAGGCTGAAGAGGTAGACATTAGGTGTTTTTTAAAATTCCATGAGCAGCTTATTAGCCTTCTAAGTACTTAAATGTTTGTTTTTGCATGTTTGGCCAAGGACCTCGTGAACTGCTCATGAACGGGTCAGTCTTTTGTTCATTTTTCTGCTTATTCACAGGAATCATTCTGGCCCCTGACACCCCAGGGTCTGTGGGCAGGACTATTTATGGGCTGCTTATGGCACCGCTCAGAAAGATGCTCAAATAAAAAATATTCCTTGGGGGCCCTCTGTTTGGTGTGGGAAAGCTGTACCGCCCGCCGGCGAGGCTGCTGCGAGGGGAAGCAGCGGTACCGTCTGGATACTTCACCCTCCAAAACCCCCAAAGGCTTTTGTGGTTTCGAAGCGACTCCACCCCACCGAAGAGGGATGAACCATTTAACCGCACACCAGTGCGCAGTAGACTTAGAGAAGGACGTAAAGCACATAGGTCTCACTGGCTCAGGATGGGGATCTGGCTTTCCTGCCCCGTGGTGGCAACGCTGCTGTTTGCAGCCTGCCCTTCAGTTTTTGGGTGAGGGAGCCACCCAGCACGCTGGCTATTGAATTGCTGTTGGATTTCTGCAGTGCCGGAGCGCTCCCCGGGACTCGCCCACCGGAGCATACCCCAGCCCCGCTGCTGCGCTCCAGCGTGCCGGGCACTTCCAGCACGCTGCGCCCTAGGGCAAAGCGCTCTTCTCAGGAAGCTTTAAATATGCATCTCAGGACCTCTCTGGCACCATTAATTATGCTCCTCAATTTCTTCAAATTAGGACTCTATATCTAATAAAATAAATGAGCTTAAAGATTACTCTATTGATTCCCAGTTGAGGCAGCTTTTCAGTTTATGGCCGAGGGCAATCTATAAAACAGGCTTTAATTAACCCCGGTGAATGCAGCTGACGTGAAACGCCAATACTCTCAAGATATTCGGCACGGACAGCTGAAGGATCTTCTCAGCTCCCTCGTGTCCACCCTGCACACTCCCCTGAGTGAAGAGCCACGGCAGAAGCACTTCCCCACCCGGCTGTGCCGGGGCCAGGGCCAGAAATCTCTCTGCTACCACCAGCATCTTCGTTGCTGGAAGTGCCAGCTATGCCTGTTGACACGCTCGTCTGTTTGCCTTCATCTTGAGGGCTGGACCACATGACCTTTAAAGGTCCCTTCCAACCCAAACCATTCTATGATTCTATGATCTTATCTGCCCGCGGCTTTGCAGGAAGCCAGGAGAAAGACCCATGAGCAGCCTGCTGGTGGCCTGCAAGGGACTCCAAGCAGGTCCTGCTGGGGCGTGGGGACCCTGCGCCATGGTGGGCAGCTCCAGGGCTGTTCTTCAGGTGGCTACAGGTAACCCCTTGTCCTGTGGCTGTCACGTTGTGGCTGCCGTGTTGTACTGTACCTGTTCCCTGGAAGGATCTCCTGTAACTTAAGGGTGTTAAGCAGCTCCAGGGGCTGCACAGAGTTAAGTCAGTTATTTGGGGTCAAAGCTACTGCGGTGCCTCTGCAGGGCAGCCCCGACGTGGGCTCTGATGCATGACAGTCACAGGTAGCAAAATTCATTTCTTTCATCAACAGCACATGATCCAGCCTTTTCATCCACCCCTTTTGGTCCCCACAGGCGGACCTTCCAGAGGAGAAAAAAAAGATGCACTTTCTGCCCAACTTGTGCAAGCACAGGGGGCCGTGTTGCACCCGTCCCACTCCCTCCGTCTCTGCCTCTGCCCCAACACTGCCGTTGTTCCCTGTGCCGTGGGACAGCCTGCGAATGGCCTTTTCCTTCAAAACCTGCCCTAGGGATTTGAACCTGCTGCATCTTTTGGGGAAGCAAAAGGAGCAGCGCTCAGGACCGCTGGCTGGCCAAGGGCAAAACGCAAGCCTGCCTGTGGGAAAGCATGCCTCGCTGCCTCGCACGGCGGGGTTTCTGCAGCAGAGATGCCAGCTTTTGGGACCACGTTGTAGCACCCAAGGGAACAGCACTAAACAGTGCAACTACAGAACTCACCCCCACAAAAAACCCCACTAAATAAAACTGGGCTATGCGGGCAAGGAGCATTTTGCTGGTTTTCATCTCTGCTTTCCACGGTGCATTAAGTTTTTCCGGATGTGGTGCTTTCTGATAGAAAAGCAACTGTGTTATTGTGCTCTTTATTATTATTAACAACTTTCAGCTTTCTTATTACATCAGTAGGACACTTCCCCGGTCAAGGTTGCTGTTCTTCTAATGAACGTGGCTCATTTGTCTCCCTCGCTCCCTCCCTCCCCACTCTGCTTTTTGTCTGCTTGCTCTTTGGGTAGTAATTTGATGTGTTGAACTCTCACCACCTCCGCTGCCCCCAGGGCTGGAGTTCTGATGATGCTAAACAATTAAAATGCAATGCAATTACAGGCAGTACAGAACAGCAGAGAATAAGCCGGCAAAAATTCAGCTGTGCATAACGCTGTGGAGACTGTGTGGCTGTCAGTCTCTGACTCCAGGAGATAATTTGGTTTTTCTAAGAAGCAATAATTGAGCCTTTCACGTGTGCCACGGTTATGAACTAGTCAAAAGCCTGTCTGCTGTGCACCCAGGAGCACCAGATGGATTGGATAGTCCCCGCAGCTCTTCGGGGGCTGTCAGCTTTACACTTCAAGCCTTTTCTAGCTCCTGTACTTGTAAGTTATTCTTTTGACAGCTTTTATGCATACAAGTGCCTTGTCTGAATTTAGCTGGCGAAGTGAGGGAGGAAGGGTGAGGAAGGGCATGCCAAACGAAACCCGCGTAGCTGGGGGGAGTGCAGAGCCAGAGCTGAACTCTGCTGCTTGCATCCACCCCAAGAAAAACCCATGGGAAAGACAAAACCGTCTCCGGCCTTCAGCCCTCAGATTACGATAAGTGCTGTTTGCTATGGGTCAGGATGCGGCCGCAGGTGCCCCTGTTGCACGCCAATCCTATTGCACGCCAGCCAGTTTGATCACACTCAGATACTTTCAGTCCTATTTTCATTAACCCCATGCATACCCGTCCAAAGCAGACTTAGTACCTGGGAGCTCAGCAAAGAGCTGCTACTCTCAAAAAAGTAATTGGAGGGAGACTTTTCACCTGGGATTTAACAGCTTACCTCAGTGAAGCACACAACCGATGCGAAGGGCAGAGAGGAGGTGATTGCAGGTACCTGCAGCCGCTCTGCACAGAGAGTGCTGAGCGTCAGGGCTGCTTGGACTTGCAGGTCAAATTCCAAAGGTGAGCTACAGAAAACTCTAAATGCTCCCCCTGCTTAGCCAGAGCCCCTGCTCACGGCAGGGGGGCAAAAAGGCAGGATCGGGAGGGAAAGCATCTCCCAGGTACAAACCCCACGTGGCTGCCCAGGGCAGCTCGTCTGCCCCAGACGTGCCGGGCTTGCTTCCCACACCCTTCCCAGGTCCCTCCCTCACATCCCAAAATCCATGGGCATTCATTGCAGACATGGACAGTGATGACTTAATCCTATTGCACTATAGTGATTTAATCTCTGCTCAGTGCTCTGCACAAGGGGCCTGGCCTGCACCTCCAGGAGATGGAGATAAAATGTGACCCCGATGTGAACCAGGCCATGCTTTCAAGCCAATTAAGCCAGGTGCTTTACAAGCCATGGCAAGCTTTCCTGCTCTTGTGCCATACTGTGCTTGGCCAACGGGAGATGCCGGGGTGAGATGCCGGGGTGCTCACCCTGCAGGGGAGCTGGCCCTGAGGCACATGTGTCCCCCATCACCCCAGTCATTTCCTTCAGGTGCCACCACTGTGTGATCACTGGGGGAATTTGGCCCCGTGCACCACCCGCCCTCCCTCCCAGGTAGGTTTCTTATTGCTGGGGCTGCTTTGCACCCTCCTCCATGGCAATAAATGATGCTGTTTGCAAGGGATGGAGGCTTTGGGGTGTCTTCCATCCTCCAAAAACCTGGATGCACTTGGGTTCCCCTCAGTTGCCCAGGCTTGGCTGCTAGCTTAGGAGCAGGAAGGCTGAGCACTGGAAGGAGGGGTTTGCTGGGGGTCTGGGCAATATTTGAGTACATCTCGGTCCCTGGCACACAGCAGTGGTGCGTCTCACTGAGTAACCACAGCAGGTGACGGGAAAAATTGTTATTATCCTGTACCCATGTTTCCTCTCTTTTTGGGAGGTGCTGCTTTCGACTGCTCCCTTGGGCGGTCTGTTTTTGCCCTCTTCCAAAAAATCATGGCGTTACAGGGTGGAAGGCACCTGTGTCTCTCTGGGCTGTATCCGCTGTCCTTGCACAGCCATGAAAGCATCTGTGTACTGAGAAAGAGCTACTTGTGATGGGCACCACCTGGCCCTCTCTGCACAGCCACCGTCAAGCTCTCTACCTAAAAAAATACAGTTAAAAGCTCCATTTTAAACTCAGTGTTGAAGTTGGGAGCCTGACCCTCTGCTTGCTGTGTCCAACCTTGAAACCTGTAAAAGACACAATCTGGAATGATGCTTGCCCCCTTCAAATGGTTTCTCAAAGCTCATCGTTGTTTTTTAAACTTCTCTTTAAAAAGCAGAACTTTTGAAAAGTTCTTTGCAGCTTTGCTGGCCTGAAGCAGCAGTGCATGCAGGAGCATTCCGCAGCGAAGGTGATGGATTTCTCTCCCGTGGAAGGAGCAGCAGAAGCAGGAGCCGAGCAGGCGGGGAGGGGTTCAGTCTGCTGCTTCAAGCAGTGTCTTGGGAGCAAAGGTAAGGGATGGCTTTTGATGAATGAATAGTGCAAATATGCTGTCTCTCTGGTCTGGGCTTTCAAAGTTTCAAAGAAACAATTTTCCTGTGCCTACAGATCACCGACAGCATGAGCTGTTTGGGGATTGTGCCCTTGGTGAGTTGTGTGCCATGTACTCTTGGGAGGATGCAGGAACTTGCACTGAAATCATCCCTGTGCCATCTGTAGGCTGGAAAGCACAGCCCTGCCTTCCTCTGGGTGGCTTTGCTGCCCCTGGCCGTCTTGACACAGCAGGACTGGGTCAGGTATGGTGACGCTTTTTCCACACGCTCAGTCTTCTGTCCCCACACAGGTCATAAATTAAACCCAAAGTATAAGGAGGAGAAATCGTGACATCGAAAAAGTCAGTGGGGTTGCTGCGTCCTCAGGGCAAGCGGGTGTGTATTTACGTACCCATGCATCCTCCGGTAGAACAAAATTAAAGCACATGGCCCTGTGTATTTTCTTGAACTACACGAGGTGATCTGATAATATCATAGCCCTCTCTGAGGGACGGAAGGACAGACACCATTGCAAGGCAGAGGTGTGATCTGGAAAGAGGAGAGAAGGATCTTTGTTTTCTTGCACTTGCAAAAAACTTGTCTGAAAAACTGCAGCTTTCAGAGGCTTGCTGTGGATTGCAGAATGAAGGTGACTTCTAGATCCAGAAATATTTGATTAAAAATATTCTAGACTTTTTTTTCATTAAATGAGGGCACCTAACCAGCTGGTTCACTGTGCCAGTTTTAGGAACACGATCATTAGGATTCAGCTGCAATGCACTAACTTTAGCTGAGCCTCAGTCATTAGGCACATATGTTTTTTATTTTCCATAGCTGGGTCTGACATATAAAATTAGTTATTTTGCCCATGTGTGTTGGAAGCAGCAGGAATTAGTGCAGAGTATAAACAGCATACCTGATGGAGCAAAATAAGGACAAGTTAATGGACATAATTACTGGAGCGAGCATTCCCAGTATTCAAGGTGGTGTTCAGGGAAGAAGAAGCCTTAACTATTATGGATAAAATAATTCCTGGGCTTTCAGACATCCCTTTCAAATGGAACACATTAATACTTAGAGTCTGTGTTTTCTAATTAAAAATGAGTAACATTATCCCCATGTTACCGAGAGGAAAAAATGAGAGCGAAAGCATATCACGTTGCCAAGGCATGGTATGAGTCTGTGATGGGGATGGGGACAGCAGCTCACCAAGGCTCACGTAGGCCCTGCTCCTGCTTTGCTCTGCAGGCTTAATGTCCAGGAAAACACATTTCAGGCCTGAAGTCCTGCAAGTGAAACAGAAATCAAGGGAAGTTACAACTGCTGGTCATCTTTTTAGAGGATAATATTGGGATGATGTTAACTGCTCCCCTTTTATTTTTATATTTTGCCCTCCAAATTGTTCACCCCCGCGTGGTGTTTGCAGCTCACCGGATGCTATTTGCCAGCAGCTGCCTTACCAGAAATATTTGGCAGCCAAACTTGTTGCATCACCCTCCCAAACTGGCTCTCACCACCTCCGAGCATCGCTGCCCCATTTGCTGGGCAACAGCCAGTATGAGATGAGACCAACACCACGAAGCTCCTGTGCCATTTGCATTCCTCTCCCATATTAATTAAAATCTGTCTATTTTTAGTTAAGCTGACTTGCAATTTCCAGCACGCCATAACAAAGTGCTGGAGAAACAGTGAAACCTTCTGGTGCAAATCCTCCCTCTCCTTCAAGAGAGCTAATACGAAGCCGTCTCTGGCAGCCTCTGTGCACTTGCGTGGAGAAAACATATCCCCGTCAGCATCTGATAACGATGGCCCAAAACCCCTGACAGGTAAAAGCCTACAGCACGTCAGGTCGGGGCTCTCGGTCAGGTTAATTTTCTTAGTTATGTATGTTGTGTTAAGCAATACTCTGAAGCAACACAAAATACCAGATACATAACTAAGAAAATTAACCTCAGTCACTTCACACAAATAAAAAGGTTACTGGGACACGAGACGATCCTGGGCTGGCTTAGCCAGAAAATCTGGAATCCCCTTCCTTACTAAAACCAGCCCGGAGCCAAAGGGGTGCTGTGGGGAGAATATGGGTCACACAGGGCGGGAGTCTGCCACGTGGGGACCCTGGTATTTATTTATTTATTTGCTATACGTATGTGGGTCGAGCTGCTGGTATTTTTGGTGCTGTGCAGGTTCTGATGCAACTCTTGGTGAGGCATTGCCTTTGCTTCTGCAAATGGGCAGGGGGTTGTTAGAAGCAGAAACGGTTGTCAGAAACCTTAAGCAAAGCCACCAAAGACTGGGATATATTCCTGTTTATTCTAACCTACTGTCCTTTAATGTTGAGCCTTGTCATAAACTAGGATGGGTAGTGATGGTCTGGGTTAAATGGTTATTGTGCCTACCTGCCCCTTTCTGCCTCCTTTTCTCCTCAAAAGGAAGTTATCTTACTGCTGTCTCGGCCCTGCCGTGTTAGCAGTTCCTCTGCCCAGCCTCCAAATCGCACCGCACAGGATTTGCGTTCAGCAACCTCTGCTTTTGTACGAGCAAGTCACAAAACCAGCCACCCTCCGTTTTCTAGCAGTTGTTGGGGAGGGAAGACACAACACCGAACTGGTTTTATCGCAGACCAAACTGGCTGCCAGCAATGCTTCCCACGGCGTGGCGGTGGCAAGGCACGAGTCCCAGGGATGGTGGCAAGGCACAAGCCCGGGTACTGGTCCTGAAGCCAGGGCAGCAGGGGAGCTCAGATCATTAGGAAACCGGAGGCAGCTTAACTTTGTGCTGTGGAAGATGAACATGAACTTCTCTCACAGAGGGAGCCGTGCACCAAAGCACCTCAGTGTCCCGGACGTATCCGCACCCAGGCGGGGAGGGCTGGGTTCACGTGGGAGCCCAGTGGCACGTTGGGAAGCAAAAGCTGATTTGGCAAGCCAATGCCTTTTAATAATGCATTTTAATACCTGGATAGGAAGGTAACGTTCTTTGTAAGACCATCACCTCTGGTTATGTTGGGGTCTCTTTTCTGTACCAAACTCCCCAAGCACATTCCGAGACACTCAGCAAACCAACAACTTCTTGCCGTTGTCCCACCGCACTGCAGGGAACAACAGCTGGCGCTCCGCCTTTAACTTCCTGCTACCTGCGTATGGCCTCCCCGAAATGCCTTCAAGGCATGGATGGCAGCTGAACCGTTTCAACGATCTCGCATCCTTCTTGTTCTATTACTTTGTGAGGGCGGGGAAAAAAAAAAATCTTAAAAAGACTCTTAAAAAAAGAGAATAATAATCTTTGCCTTTTGGTACCTGCAGCCCATGCTGCCAGGCGGTATTTCGTCTTTGCAGGCAGAGACCACCAGGAGGTTGACAGCCATCACTGTATCAATACGCTGTTGGGTTGTGCGGGGCCATAAAAACAGTGCCATTGGGTTTGGCCGTCGGAGGCAGGTGTGGCAGCAGGTGGATTTAGGTTTTCCCAGACCATGAGCTGCTCCAGCAGGGCACTAGAAAAGACTCTGCAATATGAACGATGGGGATGCCCAACACGTGCTCTCTCATTGCGAGAAACATCAACAAGGAGTTTCACCAGCCTTTGCAAAAGCAGCGCAGCAGCACAACCCTCCCTGGTTTGCCACCCCAACACCGGTGTGATGCCGGGGTGCAAAGATCAAACGTGGTTTCTAACAGGCAGGACAAAGCGGTGAGGACCCGTGAGCAGCCCAGCCCAGCATGCTGGTCAACACTCAACCAACAGCGGATGATTTCCCAGGCCTGGTTTCTGTGCCGAGCAGCCCATCGTCACGCTGCTATACCTGAGCTGGCTCCAAAACTGGGAAGGCTTTTGCCATGTCAGGGTGCTGTGCCAGCGGTGTGCTGCAAAGCCAGGAGATGAGCCTGGGAGCTGCTATGCCAGCACGGCTACCCCGCTGCCGGTCATGCTCCTGGGGAGGAAGCTGCTGGTGGTAATTTGTATGCAAAATGAAATTTCTGTGTGTTTTTTCCTTATCCACATTCACTTGCATCAAAGCCTCAAGTTTAGGCAGACATCAGCACAGCTGTGAAGGAATAGAAAGTTTCTTCTAATGTAACGTACAACAAAACTCGGGTGTTAGTGTGTTGCTCAGTGGGCTATTTATTTGCAAGCACGTCCATCGCTTTGGGTCTGCAATCAAAAATAACAACAGTAGCCTGAATGTGCTCTCTTAAGAGATCTCTCCAGGCCTGCTTATAAGGAAAGGAAAAAAAGAAGGGAAGAAAAAAGGTATCATTCCCATTGGAAAAGTTATCCATCCTCTGTCTTTACCCAGGACTTCAGCTGGTTCCTGAGCTGCACGTCGGCGCTCGGAGCACAAGGGCCTCCAGCTCTGCAAGCGGAGCCCTCGCTCTGCACCTCCACCTTCCTCGAAAAAAAGCTCATACCTGCCTGAAAAATACTACTGAAGCAGGATGGAGACGTTACCTTTTCAGGTCATTTATTCAGCAGATGTGGTGGAGGGGAGGGAGCACTTTGAATTTGTTTTGAGTCAGTTCTGGATACGAACACGATGGTGAAAAGACTCGTCAAGAGGTCTTGGTTTTTCTGGAGGGATTTGTCGTCTTGACGGGGGAGTAGGGAAACAGCCCAAAGCATTCATGAAGTTCAGCCTTGGGGCAGAGACAGAGGGAGCAGACGCATGATTATAAGAGCTGAACTCCCTTAACTGAGAATTGCAGCCAGGCACGCTGAGCGCTTTTGTACACAAAGAAACCATTTCTGTTCCCTAACAGCCATTTATAAACCTACTGCCGTGCAGATAATCTTCCCAAAGACAACTGGGCTTGACTAAAATGTTACATCCATCCATTTTACCGTAGTTACCTCATCACACAGATGTGAAACAAGCTAGGTAACAGCTATTTGTATTCACAATAACCTGCCAACCTAAACCCTAATGCTTTCAGCTTTTGCTCTCGTTCCCTAAGGCAGTTGGGTGTCTTGTTTCCACCCCACTGTTTGTTGATGGGGTTTTGCGGTGTGTTTTCCTTATTTCATTTCACCTGGGAGATGCTCTGGGGAGTAGCTCTCAGCCTGCATTTCACACCACAGCTGTCTCATGGGTGTGATTTTTATTTTATTTTTTTTAGCTGGAGTGTTTGCTGGGCTCTTGCTTGAAAAGGAAGGGTTTTTTTGGTGTTTTTTTTGCTATCTTGTGAAAACAGGATGGTTACTGACAAGGAAATATTTGCACTTTCTTTTTTTTTTTTTCCCCCCAGCTGGGTCACCTGCTCAAGCAACCGGTGTGAATGGTTTCTTGCCCTCCCGGAGAGCATTTAGATGCTGCTGGAGCGGCAAGGTGCGGGGGCTACCACGCCGACTTGTCCTGCGGCTGGGCCAAGAGGCACACAAACCGGTAGGTGCTTTTGGGAGCATCGTATTGGGGCCACAGCAGGAGTTTGTGGGGTAAAACAGCTGTGAAGAGGCAGCAGCTTCTGCCCTGCGTGGGGAGACGTGGGCTGCCCTGAGGTGATGCCCCCGAGAGGGGGTGATTGGGGTGGACTGGGGACGCGTCCCCCCCTTGGCTGCCAGCCCCTGCCTGTCCAGGTGACTTCTGTTCGCATCGGCTTTACGTTTGGTTTAACAGGTTTGGCAAAGGCCCATTTGCGTGAGCGGCTGCTGATGGAGCAGGGGTCAAACAAGCAAACAAAAACAAAGCAGCGGTTTGGATTGAACGTCCGTGAGATCTGTTGGAAGAAGTAAATGTATAACTTACTAAATATACAACCTATGAAATCCATAAACTGCAAGAGGGGACTAAATAACTCCTATCCTAAAAATACCTATTAAAAAATTGCTTTACAGAAGAAAGAAGTGCTTTTTGTATAGGACAACTTGCGGCAAACTTTTATCTTTTAATCCAAATAGACCAGAAATGCCAGTGTAACACTGCAACCATCTTGCATTTTTGTTTCTCCCTAAGCAGAGAGAAATTTAGCATTCTGACTGCAAATGCCCTTTAGGTCAACCCTGGGCACGCCGCATCCAGTGGCAGAGGGTAGGTAACGGCGCCTGAAGTCTGTGCCGGTTTATTTTTGCCTGGGGTTTCCATCCCTAGAAACTGAAAACCCCACTGATGAAATAGAAGAATTCTTCAAGGAGAAATGCAAGACGTGAAGCCCCTGTGCAGGGCTCCCACGCGCGGAAGGATACTTCAGCAGCGACAGCCCCTGAGCTGGGAAGCGCCGTGGCCAGCTGGCAGATGGAGATGTCCACAAGCGGTGAAACCAGAGCTTGGGAAATGTGTAGGTCTCGCTTAGCCCTGCAGGCAATTAGAGAAAAAGACCCGTGCTTTCAGCACGATGCTTTCTTCCAAAAATATGGATGGGTAGATGCCGTTGGCACTGGCTGGCGAAGTGCCATGTACCTCCCTGTGATGGACGGGGACGCTTGCTGCCAGCCCACAGCAGCACCCTGGGTCTAGGAGCTGCTGCTGGCTCCTCGTTCCCTCTGGAGACAATTTGCTTTTTCGGTGGGAAAGGTAGATGGTGATGAAGATGATAGTGATGGTAACGATCATGGTGATGGTGCGCTCCCCGACGGGTTGCTTAAGGTCTTGGCTCCACTAATTAAAGTTTCCTCTGTTTTGCAGCCCAAATGTCGAACGCACCAGTTTATACCGCTATATTCTTGCGATTGCCCTTAAGCTTACAGGCTTTTTAGAAGGGGAAGAGCTTCGTGGGAGCTGGCAGTGCTGGTCTTGAGGTAAGGATCTGGCTTGTGGAAGGGCTTGTGCTTTCTAAACATGCAGACTTTAGTTTGGTAGCTGAAAAAAAATAAACCACCAAAACCCAAAAAACGAAACGCTTCTTTATCCCTCCTCCTGAATATTTATTAGTCTGTTGCTGAAAACTCTTACGAGACTGTTTTAACTTTAACCCTAGTAAATAGCAATTAAAATGAAATCAAAGGATTTGATTTTTTTTCTCCCTAACTGGTGAAAAAAGAACAATTTAGATCCTTATTTTGAGTCTCTGGAGTCTTGAAGTTTTCAGCTGTTCAGCTATTCCTCTGCCCGTGTTTCACAACGGCATCAGGAGGAGGTTTGCTCTGGCCCTGGGACGGCACCTTGCCTTCCTCCTGAGGCCCTTCTCTGCTATGAAATAGGGTGTGGATCAAGAGGTGACACAGTGAAGAAAGTGAAATTAAAGCAAAATTAAAATTTGGTTTACCTTCTCGCCAGTCTGCCACCAGACCTGTGTTCGGAGGGATGGGCTGGGGCTCCTGAGAGTGGTGGTCCTTTCCTCAGCCCTGCCCGATGCAGGGATGCGCCTCGGCCCCTGCTCCCATGGGCACTCTCGGGTGTGGGGAGGATGGTGGAAATTCATCCAGCGCTGCAGGCAGCATAAGGATATTTTCAGCTCAGGATCATTTCTTACAAATTTCCCTGTTATTCCTACCATTGCTTGTAGTTAATTGGGAAAGTGGTGAGTGTTTAAGGATGGGTGGAGATGACTCTCCCATTTTCCTCAGTCCTGTGTCTGGGAACTGAAGCAAAGGCTCGTTTCGGTTGTCGTATTCACGTCCTCCATTTCTTATATTCCGTGCCCGGAGACTGGTATGAGGTACTTAACTATCCATATATTAAATATGTATTTGGAATTGCTCTAGCACCTTAGCATTTTTATATCAAGAATTAAGTCTCCTTGAGGATTTTTCTTATCTAAACCTCTGCCCTTTGGACCCAACATTTTTGGAAAGCAAAAGCGTTTAAGCTGAGATGAAGCACAAGTGGATTTACTGGCGTTTGAAACGTCCCACGTGTTAAAGCAGGGGCCCTGTCCACGCACGCTCCAGGGACAGCTGAGGTTGGCCGAGAGGACTCAGCTCCGCTTGTATTTCGGGGCAGAACTGGACAGCTTTTAGCAGGAGTGTGTTACCAGGGGCGAGGGAGCACTGAGGAAAAGGAGGGGCAGCTTTTAGTAAGTCAGGCATTTCAAGGCAATAAGGCTTGATCCTCCTCATCACTGCTAGGCGATCACAGCAGGGGACGGGGAGACGTTTATTGTAAGGCCCAACACCTTTTAATTAAAGCCACTATTGAAAATATTCATCGCTCGGTGGTGGGAGGGAGAGAAACCTCCTGCCCCTTCTCTGCACATCGCAGGGAAGCTGAAAAGACCACACACCTGTTTTATCTCCTCCAACGCGGGCCAGCTTTGAAGCAAGGTGTAACGCCTCTGAAACACCCCCCGCCTTGCCATTTCAGGAAGGAAGAAGTTTGCATCTATTAACTTCCAAAAATAAAAGGTTAGTTAAAGCCAACAGCCTAAACTAAGCCCAGATTGAGCTGGCTTGGTATATTAATCACCTGGAGCTACAGCATCAGGATTTTCACACGATGGCTAAAGTTCGGCAGAATTTTTCGGCAGGAGAAGACACCTCAGAAAGTAAGAAACCCATGGTTTGCTGGCCAGGGGTTGTCACCTCTGTACTCTCCCGAATCAGGGGTACCCTGGGGATCAGAGCAAGTGTCATAAAGTAATTTAATCAGGGTAAATGTAATATAGGATATTGTATACCAAAGTAGCCTGCTGCAGGGCTATCACTGATGACAAGAAGCTCTACAATGACATGAGAAAACCCAGTTGCCACCCCAGTTAGGTCAGTGCTGCCTGCCTCTCTTTGACTCAGTACCTTTAATAACTAAAATGATTTCGAGCTGTGTGTAGGCAAACGACTGGACTCCATGAGGCGGCAGAGGTCCAGCAACTAGCCCAGTCCTTCAGCCCCACGACCATGGCTGTGGTTGTCCACAGGGGACCTGCCCATAGGTAAGTTGGTTTCGCTACTGGGGGGACCCGAGCGCAAGAGGGCTGCATCAGCCTCGCTGCTGCCAGGGACGTGCGGCAGGTCATGGATGGGAGGGAGCGTGACGCTCGGCTCCCCTCACGGCTTGGGACAGGGAGCGTCCCCAACGCAACCCTGCAGACCAGTCCCTCTGAATCCACAGAGGGATGCAGGGAGATAGGCAAGGATTACCAACAGAAGACCAAAAAAGACTATATTATCAACTAATAATAATTTGTCCTAGTCGCACTGAGGACTGCATTTAACTTCGTGCGTCAAAACGTGCCTTTGCTTGACTATAGCAATGGTTGTGACTTCAGAATATGTTTCCTGAAATCTTCTCAGGGAAGCGCTGGTAGATGGTCTGTTAGAGAAATATATATTAAGACTGTTCAAAGCAAGTAAAAACATCTTTTTAACCCCCCTGATGGTAGGCAATAGCGGGTGGTTTGTTCTGCAGGACAAACATGTCTCCGATTTTCTTCTCTTCATTTTTTCTGATTCTCCACAGGGGTTTGAAATTCTTCTGCAGACTCTAGATGGGCTTGAAAGCTGAGCAGGATTTGTAGCTTGCACCAAATCTGAGACAACGTCAATGAGTGTACTTGCAGGGAAATGTGTGTATAAGGCTCTTCAGGCGGTAACCAAAAGGGTATTATTTTTCCATATAGCCTACGTTGCTTTTTCATACCCAAGGCCTAACACTTGGAAAACTCATCTTTGTAAGTTGCCTTCTGTGAAGGCAGGTATCATATAGTGTTTTATACAGTGTTGGGCAAAAATTATCTTTAAGGATTTGGTCACTATGGTAACCACTTCTTATCTCAGAATCAAAAAGCAGTTATGATTGTAATTTTAAAAAGTATGGTTTCTACCAAGAATTATTCTGAATTATAATTCATTTTCTGTCGCATCCTGGAGTTATTTTTATTGCCCCCGAAGGCATCAACATTTGTTATAATTCAGCAATGCAACACTTCATAGAGAGAGACTGTAACCTGCTTTGAATGTACTGTCAGAAATTGTGGTCGATGACTTCAACCTCTTAAATACTTCAACAGACTCCAGCAAAACACCAGGAATGCTTTTTGTTCTTACAGAAGGGAAAGCATAAGATAAACAAGGCCTCCTGAAAGCTCGTGTTTCATCGCAACTAGCCACGTATCCCGAGCCCAGTGATGTGCAGAGAGGGGTCCAGCTTTGCTGCTGTAAGCAGATGAGTTGGCCACGAATTCAGATTTTCCTTCGGCTTAAGCAGAAGTTGTATTTAAAAAAAAAAAAAAAAAAACCTCTCAGCTTTTCTTCCTTGGATACTTGTGCCCATCACTTCTGATCCCACGACCATGGTCACACACGGAAGCCTTGGCAGACCGCTGGGACATGGCGGGCGTTCGCAGGTAAATCACTGTGGCTGCCTTTAAAAAACTATACCATAAGTAACAGGATCATAACGCTCCATGTGGCCCCGACTGAGCCGGTGGCAAAGCTGGTTTTCAATTCAAGGGGAGCAAACCCAGGCTTGCGATTAGGTGAGCTGCTCCAGCTGGCTCTGATGGGAGTTGTCCACAGGTGGCTTCAGGGAGGAGTGAAGCCCCCACTGCTAATATGAACCATTTCCAAGGGGGTAGCAGCAGGGTGGCTCCATCCCCTGGGCCTGTGCCACGCCAGGAGACTTTTAGCAGGATTTTTGGCACTCACCCCTGGTATTTCATGTTGGGGGGGGCTGCAGCCTATTCATTCTTCAGCTAATGCATTATGGAGCAAATATCCACCTATGTTTTATGTAAACAGTAACAGAATTGTTTGCCTAAACGTTTCTTTTTTCCACTCTTTCCAAGAGGGAGGCAGAACGAGTGTTTATTTTCCTAAAAACCTGTAACTTTCAACATTTTTTTTTTTTTGGCTCATTTCTCCATAATACAGTCGTGAATCCCGGCAGACTCTTGAGCGTTTTCTCCTGAAAGTGGATTTACTGCTCAGTGGCCGCCGTTATTCCAGCAGGACACCATGGAAAGCCTTTCTTGTGCCTAAAACGAGGAGTTCACTCCTCCTTGGCCTGGAGGAGCAGACTCCTGTGCTCCAGATGAGCAGTAATGTTAGGTTAATGAGCCGCAGACTAATGATTTTTATTCTTTCGGAGCCATTCCAGCCACCCAGCCACCCGAACGGCTCTCAGTGGAGGAGGAGTTGTAATTCCTCGAGCCGGCTGAAGGCTTTTGGGAAAGGACCCTGTAAAAACCCCAGTCCTCGGTCACCCAGAAGAGCCCAAATATGCCTGTGGAGCCTGAGCACTGCACCCAGGACAGTGGCAGCACTGCCCGCAGCAGCACAGCCCCTGCCTGCATTTCGGGGCTGGCACGGGGATGCTCTCAGCACCCGGCGACAGCCTTCCCTTCACACAGGCCGATGCTGTGGGTTTTCCAGGTGAACCTCTTGCCACCTAGAGAAGGTAAATACTTAATAACGGCTATAATAAAGTCGAGTGGCGAATGACTTCATTAAGCCTGGAGTTATAATTAGTTTAATCAGCTGAAGCACGCTCAATAAAGCGCACTTCAGAAGTGAGTTAGCTCCAGCGTGCCGTGCTGGGGGCAAGCGAGGATGCTGGCAGCGGGAGGGCTCTGCAAACCCATGCTGTGGTGCTTCCCAGGCGTGGAGGGACCCGGTTTTGGGGGGACGGCGTCAGAGGGATGCCCTCGGGGCGGGTTTCCTCACCCTGCAGCTTGCTCCGGCACAGCTCGGGGGCAAGACTAAGGGCAAGGCAGCTCCTGAAGCAGGGGAACTAAACCCTCTGGCCTTGAGGCATGCCTGCGGCTTCGCCCTGGGTATCCATCCCTCAGCTCCCCCAGGGAGCAGCAGTAATTTGGCCTTTCCCCTGCTGCTTTTCCCAGAGCCTCCCTGGGGGTTTCTCTGTTCTTCTTTGGTAGCTCAAGCTAATGGTTCATTCCTCAAAACCCAGGCTGGTGGCTGCCTTTTTTTCCTCTCCAGTTTTTGAAGTATCTGGCAATTCCCCTTTTTTTGAGCTGCTGGGAAAGAGTCACAGCTGAGCTGCAGTTCAAGCTACAGGAAAATGTCCTATTCCCCCCCCCACCTCCCCGAGTGGAAGTGGGTTTTGCACTTGTGATGGTTTTAATGTCAAGCAGTGTCTTCAAGTATTGCTTGCAGAGGATGGATCTCCTGCACTGCCATGTGTTGTTAGCCTCCTCCGCCACCCTCATCTTTCTAGTTTCACGATGGCAGTTGCTTGCTGGCATAGCCCTACCCTTAGATACAAGAAATTAGCTTGTCTGTGTTGAGAGTAAAGACTACATTTTTGGTTTTCAACGTAGGGTGTCTGCAGTGTGAAATCCTGCTTACCACCGAGGACGTGCATCGTAGTCCCAGCCAGCAGGGACCACAACTCCTCCCTTAATGAGCTGCTCCATGAACAGTGGACTTGAGACATGCTGCAACCAGCAGGACAAACCGGTGCCTTAGTGCCGCTGCCTCAAAACAGAGGAAAGGATGCTGAAGCTCTTTACCCTGCCCAGGTATTGGGAACCAACCTCCTCCTCCCTGCCCTCCCGGCGGTGCTGGGGCCAGAAACGCAAGAGCCCATCAGAGAGGTTTGGCAGGGAGGAGGACTGCTGCGTAGCACCACGGGTTTGGCAGTCCTCGCACTGAGCTCTGAGGAGCCCTTGGCAATGATAATTACTTGAGATTGCGGAGGCTACGGCAATCAGAGCAATGCTAAGCTCGGAGGAGCCTACTTCAGTTTGAAGTACATTAGTGTGCCCAGCACTGGAGAGCAGAAACCAGCGTGACGCACCCTCATGTTGTGAAGTGAGAAACAAATCCTGCCATTTGAGACGGCTACCAGGATGAGGCAGCCCTCCGTCTGCTTCCTCAGCCTGAATTCATTTCCTTGTCCTCTGGAGAGAGTAGGACATGATGCTCCTTGCCCATGGGGCATCAGAAAGAAGGAAACAAAAGGGATTCGCTCACAAGATAGAAACAGCATGTTTCCAAGGTAGGACCAACCCGTCATCTCTCTTCCAGCAAACAAAACATCAAGCAGAGAAAAACCCTCCTGAAGCTCCAACATCCACTGTGCCCATCATCTACCCATTGCTCCAAAGTTAATGTTTTCAATAGAGTTAATTTAATTTTAATGTTTTAATGAGTTAATGTTTTTAAAGAGCTTCCCTGTGCAGAAGCACCTACCCTGCACCCTGCTGTTGGAGCAGCCCAAGGGGCCAGGGCTTCTGGAAGTGACATTCTGCTGTGATGTGACTTTTTGGAGACTTCCCCTAGATGTGCCAGCGGGCTGGTTAATGGGGTTAGGAGAGAGGAAAACCGGGCTGAAAGAAGTGGCCAGGGGATCCAAGCAATGAAGTGCAACGTCAGCAAGGTCCCTGCCTCCTAGCAGAGGTCCTTCAACCAGACGTACTTGTGGGTGGGAAAGGAGGTGTGGATGTGTCCATTGCTGATGCCTTCGACAGATGTCGCATGTGAACAGATTACTTGCGCTGAAAGGTGAGCACCTGAATGATCAGAACAGCCATTTACAGTTCCCTGGGCAAGTTTAGTCTTCCACCCCTGTAAAGCCACCCCGTGAACCAAATGAGGCAGAGATCCCAGGAGGAAAAAAGGTGCGGATACCGTATGTACCATAGGTGCACTGCGCTGCAGCACCAGCTGCAATGCTGTGTCCTCCCTTCCAGCTCCAACACAGACAGTATTCTTCTTGTGCACGGGGAAAAAAAAAAATACCAGCAGCTTTTCAAAACGAAAAGCCAAATTTATTAAATTGCAAGTTCTTTCACCCTGGGTTTCCAAGGTGAGTTTGGATCCAGATACCCCCGGGGCGTGCTTGAGCTCTCCAAGCACGCAGCCCCACAGGCAAGCAAGGGGCCAGCAGGTCTCACCGCAGGTGCAGGTCTCACCGCAGGTGCCCGTCTCCCATTTTCTACATGAGCTTCATGGTGGAGGTGGCCAAGGTGAGGGGATGCTCAAGCAGAGTGGGGACATCCCGCTTGCACCTCCTTGCTGCTCCCGCCGTTTGAGCTGCCGTGCCAGTCTGTGGGACCCCAGGTTGGTAGGCTCCATTTTTAAAATTTTTTTTTCCTCCCCTCTCCAAAGGACCATGAATGTGAAAGAAGAAGGTTTTCTGGAGCTCAGTCCAACGTGCACGAAAAATAATAATTGTGTTGCCGATGGCAAGGTTTTTCTGTGCTGCATCCTCGTGGCTTGCTGGGACACTGGGAAGGCTGCTGCATCTCCAGTAAGTGGACACCTGAGATACCAGCTACTGTGCTCCTCCGTCCTACAGGTAGGGGTAATTCTTTAAACATTTCAAGTGCAAACCAGGCACTGATTATCTAGGCTTGAAAGTGGGACAAGGATGAAAAGAAACTCCTCAAAAACTATTTTTGAGGAAGACAGAGGAGTGTAAGGAGGGATTTGTTTGTGCTGCTCGACATCGTGACTTGCATGGGGGAGAGCAAGAGGGATGAGTGGGAAAGAGGCAGCTGCGCCATGGGGGAGGTTTTTCCCCGTGAAGCAAGCAAGGTAAGCTCTCTGTCCCCCTGACATTGGGTCGCCTCCTCGCGTTTCCACGGAGCTTCGGGCAGCAGCAGGTACTGAAGACTTTTCTCTTTCCCTAATCCAGAAATACTGCTCCGAGAGGTATTTCAGTGCTGTCATACTCTTGCATTCCCAAAGCAGGTCTTAGCTCTACCCGTGGGTCAGGAACCTAATACGAGACAATAGAAAGCTTGACATTACTTCAGGGGGTTTTAGGTACTATCTAAAACACGTGACTTCAATGGGATGCATGTGTGCAAGAAAACCACAGTGTGCACTTCTCTTCCTCTTCCTTCTCATCACTTCTTCTTTGGATTTACAGTCTTAAAGAAACTTTTCCCTTGATAACTACTGTAGGTTAAATGTTCCCTTACCTGTACATGTCCAAAAAAAAAAACCCCAAACAAACAAAAAAAAAACTCAACCCAAAGCAGGACTTGCGGTATCAGCAGGGCTGAGCCACAGCCACACCCCAGCTCACGCTTCCCCAGGCAGCGGGGCAGGAACACAAAGCAGAGGGCTGGCTTTCAGCGGGGAGGGATGCCAAAGTTTGCAAGCAACTTCTGCGACACCAAGACGTTGCACGGCAAAACCCATCGAGGTCGCATAGGGATGTGACTCATCCGCAGGGGCTGGTGGGTTTAGGGCTGACGGCAGCAGCGCCGGGCGGGATGTGTTTTGTTACCCTCTCCTCTGCCTGCGCCCAAAGCCCATCTGCAGTTTCAGCAGTTGCTGTATCAGCTTTACAGCCAGAGCCCGGATTTCCGCTGCCAGAAAGCCTGGGCTGTGGGTAGCCGGGCGCTGCCTTTATGGCCGTGGGAATTAACACACTTGTAACTCGCTCATCCTTTTTCAAAGGAAGGGTTTGCACCAGAGATCCTGGGCAGATCAATGGTGGCCTCATTGCATTTCTTTAGCTGAAAAAATTCTCTCGTTTAGGAAAGCCAGTACCCTGCGACCCCTCAATTTAAATCACATGTTCAGGCTGGTTTTTTTAGGGAGCGGTCACAAGCACAGGCCTCTTGCAGCACCTTTTATTCAAAGGTAGATAGCCAAAAGATTCTTCCCACTTCGCAGATGTGCTGTTGCATTTAGTGATGGGAAGCATCACTGTAATCACCTTAGTGATGCTTCTGCTGAGGCTTAGAAAATTTACGGTCTCCTGCTGTCTTCCCCTCTGCCTGAACCTGCTTTCCCCTGCTGTCACCAACACAAGTACCCTCGGCCTCGTTGCTGAACAAATGCAATGGGAAAGGGAAGAGAAACCCTTCAGGAGTGCGTTTTCCTGCACCAAGCAGAAAAAACTGGACACGTTTTGCCATGGGGCTGCAAACGGTGGTCAGAGCAAACCGGAAAATTGGGTTTGTCTCCCATCGCACGGGCCGAGGCACCGGTGGCTGCTGTTCAGCCCGCCTGGCCTCCCGGAGCAGGGAGGGGAGCCACAGGGATGCCGGGGGGTGTACGCCGCTGGGAGTTAGGAAATATAACAATAGTTCCTGTAATATGATATAGGAAGGGTATCTCGTTCATGGATGCTGCTGCCACCCCGGCTGCACGCTGGGCTCCCGTTATGTTGCCCTTTTCGTTATCTGGAAGGAGGCAACAGGATGCCAGTGGTGATCTCTGATGTTTATGTGTCTGTGCTGGTTTTAAGATGTTTAAAGCTCACCAGGGCTACGTTATTTCGTCTGGTTGAATCAGGGCAGCTCCCAAAGTCCCCAGGTCTTCCCGGAGCAAGTCACTGCTCAGACCCCCTGCTTGCGACGATTGGCCCCGTTAAGCACTGGAGGGGGAGCAGTTTGCCATGGTTGTTTTGACTCAGCAAGTTAGATCGAGAAAGCTTTGAGGGGAATTTCCAGCAGGCTTTACGCCAAATGCCACGGTGGATGGATTTAGCTCCGCGCATCTGCTGCAGTGAGCTCCTGCTATTTGGCCAGGTGACCTGAGTGCTAGAGCTGTGGTGGTGAGGCGTGTAGAGAGAGATATACAACATTTCCATGCTCAGGAGCCAAGATGAACACAGAAGAAATATCTGAAAAGAAATTTTGCACAATCTGAGCTACCCGTTTATAAGGTAGCAACGGGCTGATATTGCTGGGTTGCTGAGTACTTGCCAACTTCCAGGCAAGCCGTTTCTATAAGTGAATATGAGGATAGCAAAGGCAGGCGCTATCATTATATACAGGCAAGAAACCCGGGGATCTGCGGGAGTTTTGTACTCAAGTCTGAGCGACAACTTGTCACTGCTCCAGCAAAGTTTGCATGGAAACACATCGCAGCAACTCCGTATTTACTTAACCAACAGGAGTCTGCTCTGCAGTTTGAATTTTATTAGCTATTAAATGGGACTTACGGAGCACTGGACTGCACGCCTGACAGGTTGTGAACAGGGGTTTTGTTCACAAAACTTGCTCCCCTCGTACAGCCAGGTGTAAAGGCGGTGGGGAAAGGACCAGCTGGGCTGACTCTGCTGGCACCGGTGACGCTGTGCCAGTCCTTGGTGGCCATGGAGCCTGTCCTCAACCCCTCTGCACTTTCCCTCAGCCAGACACTCATCCTTTCAGTGATGGGAATACATTTTAGTCAGCTTTTTCTAAATGCTGGAGCATCCACAAGAGGCTCTTCATTCTACAGTTTTTCAGCCATTATATATAGAAAAAAAAATCCTAAATCATATCTTGCAAATGGCTTCAGGAAACTACTTACTGGTCTGGTTCCCACCTCATGTAAGAAGGAAAATGTGTGCACCTGGGTTTTTCCCCCCGTCTCTGAAGAAGTGAGTTATATTACAGTTGTTACTGCTGTTTTGTGAACAAGCTTTGGGCAAACAGCCTGGGAACTGCTGAACGTGCCAGAGACCCGAGACCCTGACTCAGTTGTTCATCCTGCTTTATAAAATAATTTAATATAAAATAATTTAAGCATGGACTTAAGTGCATTGCTGAATTGGGACTTTGGGGCAAAACCTGCTGGATTCAGTTCATCTTAAGCAGATATTTATCAGAGCTTGGGCAAAGCCACTGACATTTTGCTTAAAGTATTTCATAAAAACCCTGTTGGTGATAACTTGGACACCAGCGCACAGGCATTTTGGGAAACAAATGAGGATCAACCAGTGTTGTGCTGGATGGGTCATATGGGAGAGGGGGAAAATTGGCTGATTTTGCTATTTTTAAGGCATGCAACCATGCTGATGCGAGCAGCAAACAGAGGAGAGTCATGCGAGAGCCAGCCACGGTGGAGACCGTGATGGCCGGCTATTCATTTCGCAGGAAAATTGCCAGTAAAAGGGATCTGGTCAGCGTTAAGCTCTGGCAGCGTTTATTCTAATTTTGTTGAGCTGACTCCTTAATTAAACGGTCACTTTACGGAGAGCAGGAGAAGTACTGGCTGTGCGGTAGTGAAAGGTGGAGGCTGCCATCCCAATTCACCTATTTTTTCTGAATGCTGAGACAACATGTTCCACCTCTGAGAGGTTCTTCTCCCAAAATCTACCTATCCTTCCCTGAGCAGCCACGGCGAGAAGAGGCAGGGGGGTCCCCCTCTTCCTGCCACGGCCACCCGCTGCCGTACCCCAGCCATGGAGGATAATTTTGCCTCTAGTTTTCAAACAGCACCCAGGCATTTGCCTTTTCCTAGGGGACAGCTTAATTCCTTTCCTGGACTTATTTTGGGCTATAACGTGGCTATATTTCAATGCCTCTTATTAACCCCATATCAAAGGCAAGCATAGTAAAGATGTGGAAAAAGAGCTACAGTTTACTTTTTTCCTTGCTGAAGGTCTTGTTTCCCTCTCCCCATGCCTGGGGCTTTCTCTGGGTCTCAACCCAGCAGCCCCTCCATCTCACAGTGCTCTTCCAAAAGGATTGATATAAACCTCAGACATACGAGAAATATGGTTGTTCAGATCTTTGCACTGCTAAGTGTGGGTGGGTGCAAAGACCCAAGACATGATGTTGGGTCTATGTAACTTAAAAGCAATGTTTTGGAAAGTCATCTTTATAGTTGGTGGTGAAAATATGACTGACAAGGCAGGACTGGGATTGCCTCTATGGATGGGGCTACCAGGGAAAATGGTCAACTGGAAAACATTGAAGCTGACCTCCTTAATGGCATGCAGCAAACTCAGTCACCAGCAGCAGAGGGGAGGGCAGGGATGGTTTCCCACACTGGTTGGATTTTGCAGGTCCCCAGTGCTCGGTTTCTATCAGCTCATGCGGGGCGGTGATGGGAACCCGAGGTTTCTCATGCAAGTCACTCCTCACTGGGTAACAGCATCCACGTCCAGGTGAAACTTCAAGCAATAGGCGTGTGCAACCACCTGCATGCATGTGATGCCTCTGCGGGCAGTGAATTCAGCAGTTTGCCCCATCACCGTAGCTGATGTGATTGCTGATGTGCGTAACCAGTGCCTCTCGCTGACATCTGGATGATGCACAGCGATTTTGGGGAAGGAAAACCAGATTTGCAAGAAGGTCCATGGCAGATCCAGCTGGTGCTGGAGCCGGGAGGGTACCTGCAAGGATGGTGGGCCAGCAGCAATGTGTGAGTACACAGACAGCACTCAGAGCTATTCTGGATCTCACGTTTGGCTTCTGTCTTAAAATAAATTAAATATCTTTTCATCCTGACTGGCGCTCAGCCAAGGACGGCTCAGCCGTGATGTTCCCTGGGACGAGCTGGGTGCCATGTATGTGGCTTGTTTTGTTCAACAAACCCTAGGCAGGGAAAGAAAAATTGCCCAAGCCTGGAAGAACTGGACCTGTTATTTCTAAGGCCCCTGAGCTAAAGCATCATCTGCCCTCGGCAGAGTTATCCAGGCTCAACAGAGGAGATTAATTTCTTTAAAGCGGGATCTCCTCAGCCCTAGGCTCCATGTTGCCGCATTACTCTCAGCCAAAACACCTGATATATTACATGGCAGATACCGCATCCAGAAAGACCAATAAAGTATCATCTCTTCATTTGCTATTGACCCCTGCGCAGCTGGCTCAATTTTTTGGTGAGTTTGGAAGAACTTCTGTCCAGCTAGCGCCTATGGCTGATCTGCAATGGGGCGACTGGCTTCAAGCACCCCAAATGCCATCAGGTCCTTCCCTGCGAGCCACCGCCTCGCTGCTTAAGACTAGGGCTGCCAGCCCCTCACCCCATACGTGGCACTGTCTGTCTCCATGAGATTATAACACCAACCCCTGAGGATGGACTTTTATTTCGTCTTGGGGGTTTATCAAGTGCTGTGGACTCTGCTCTCGAGCTGTTGGGGCAACTCAAGGAAATAAAAGCTTCTCGCAGCGAGGAGTGCGGTGCTGCTGGCGGGGAAAGCCTTCCCCCACCCCGGGCCAGCCGCAGCCGCAGCGTTGCTGCTTTAGCGTGCCGTATTTTGTGCCGCTTTGAGGCAGCACGGTCGGTAATGACTGCTGTAGCGACTTTGTGTCAGGGGATGACTTTAGTGAGATGCTTAATCCTCAGCAGGTGCCGCACAACATGCCACGCAGTTATGTCTTGGAGGTAATAACGCTGCATTGATGTTTTACTATGCTGTTAACCCTCGGTGCGATGAGGTATTACAAACATCATTTATCTTCTGCTCCGTTACTGATAACGCACTCTCTTGCTTGGAGCCATCTTGCCAAAGCAATGATTGATATGATGCAGGAAGCAGCTCGCTTCTCGTGGCCGTCGTTTTATATCGCTCTTATCTTCCACGCTTGCGGTTCCGCCTCTGTTCCAGCTCCGCGGGGTCTCGCACCATCAAACGGAGGCTCCAGCTGCAGGATGCGGCATGGCCTACTTCACAGTCATGCCTTGCTGCCGCACGGATCTCGTAGGGTCTCTTATTTTCATAGCTGCTCCTGCTTCTTTTCTTTGTTAGGCTTAAGGCAGAAAAGTGATAAGAAGGATCATGGCTTTCTGTAAGGATTTACATTTATATTCCATGAAATACTGACATAGTTCCCCAAAAAGTGGGATAGAGACACATTTGGATCAATCTATGAGACATTTCCCATGTTGCAGGTCAGCCCTTAATAGGGTGCATGTTGCATCTCCTTAGTTCTTCCCTGGCCAGTGAAATCAGTGGAGCTTTGACTACATTTCAGTGGAGGACCAGGATCACATGTGTTTGGGTAATGACTCGTATGTGCATGGAATATTTTCCTGATTATGGTTTTGGATAATTGGGGAAATTTTCACAGCAATTAGAAGCCACTACAGGGACGCAATCCTGTTTTATGTAGTAAGTTCTGACTGACTGAAGTATGGAAGATTAACACTGATGAAAACAGCCAAAAATTTAGGGTACCACCATTATACTGATTGTGTCATTACAACATTCAGAGCTTTGTAGCTTATAAATCTAGAGATCATCTTACAGAAAACCTCAAAGGCACGTCACTCTTGGGAACTCACCGCTATGGCTGCAACCCGTCCCCTTCCTTAGCATCTGATTTTTGCCTTGCTCCCACATCTAATAGCTTGCTTGGGTCCCACCTTTGTGGCCTGCCAAAGTTTTCCCTTGGGTTTTTGTGACTGAGTCACTCCCAGCTCTTCTGCAAAGGGGGGCAGGTGAAGGGCTGCGGTCCCGTGCTGAGGCTGGGGCTGCAGTTCTGCCTCCACCGCACAGCTCCTGCCAGGGCTGCCTCCACCTCCTCCCGTTCCCTCCGGCCCATCCCACCTTCTTGGCAGCCTCGAGGCTGGATCACCACCTCTGGGCAGGGGCGTATGGAGATTTGGATGGCAGTGGATGGCAAAATAGGCGCTAGCATCGCCTATTTTTAAGGGGGGCTGCTGACTGTACAAACTGCTGCGCTGTTCATCACTGCGTTTCTTCTAAGCTGTGGCTGTCCCCAAGATTTCCCGGCCGTGGCTGTACATCTTCCCTGGTGCTCTGCCACAGCATGTGCCCAAAGCCATCCCCAGAAATCTCCCAGAGAGGGTCTGGACCCAGGCCTTCCCGAAAGCAATGGGGATTTCCTAAAAGCCTCCTGAAAATCCGGCTTTGGAACTTTTTCTTGTGCTGCAGCCTATTTATTCCCAAAGCCATCCTCCCCTCCCAGCCCCGGCCACAGGACGTGCACCGGGGGCACTCGGCGGAGCAGAGAGGGGTGAATCGGGGGGTCCGCAGCTGCGAAGCTGCCACCTTCACCCTCTCCCAGAAAGGAGGGAGCAAGTCACAGCTGATTAGTATTAGTGACCTGTCACAGGTAGGTGTTTTCCAGCCAGTTTGTGCAGCATGTGGCAGGTTTTTATCCAATCCCCCTGCCTAATCATGAGCAAACTGGGAAACAGATGGCAATTATCCTCAGCACTAAGGGAGGCTTGGGTGGGAAGGCATCGTGCTTTTCCTTCCCGATGCCTCAAGCATGGAAAAAAAAAAAAAAAGTAGTGAATCCTTGTTTATTGGGACAGGGTAAAGCTCACAGCTAGTGAGGGTGCCCTGATCCCCGGCTTGTGGCTGAGGGAATCAGCCGCTCAGAAATGGGTTTGAAAAGGCGGTGCCACGTTCAAAACTTCAAGCTTGATGATGTTTTATTTCCAGGTTTTCAGTAAGTCCCAGTTAGGATTTGTAGCACTGGAAGATGCTTATTCTGCCTGCGCTTAAGCCATTTCCCAAGTAGGTTTGGCTTTGAATGCTCAGGAGTATTTATTGACATACCCAATAGCAAGAAAGTTCACAGAGCCAGGGAATCACAGATGCTTTACTGCCTTTGGGAATACCCCAAGGATAATTGCATTTGGCGTTAATATCCATCATTTATTTTACTATCCGGTGACAAATTCTGCCCCCCCCAGGTGTGGACCCACATCTTTCTTCTGGCGAGGCAGAACTGCAGCCCAATTCAACGCGAAGACAGTTTGGCTCTCGGAGCCGGCAGGCTGCACGCTGCACATGAGGCTATACGGGAAGGCATAGACCATCCTGAGGAATAGCTGGTAACCTGCTGTTACAGGGGGCCAGAAGAAAACTTCCCTCAGAGGCACCTTGATAGCATGAGGGAAACTGACACAACCTGAAAATATTTAGATGTTATTTTATGGTGGAGATCTCCATGCAGCCTGGTTTTTGCATCGCACTGATTTTCTTCCGTGTGCATCCAGGGCAGGGTATGAGGCCAGACAGACCTTGGTGTCTCCCCGTAAGGCTGGGCTTGTGTTGCGGGGATGCGATGCTGTGCCGGGGCTAACACCACGCTGGCAGCCGTCGTGAGCCGCGGCGTCCCCTGCACCACGGCACCACTCAGCCTTGTGCCGAGGGGTTATTCCCGGGGGGGCCGCAAGGGCTGATACCCACCTTTAATTAATACTGCCTTCGGATAACCTTCAGTAGTTTCAAGGCTTTGCCACTTCTGCCGTTAAAAAACGGGTTTGTGAACGGAAAGGGGGGGTTGCTAAGCCCTGTTCTGGCAGTATTCACTGCATGGCAGAGACGGTGTTTGCAAAAGGTCCTAAATCCTGCTGGGAGCAGCTGCCAGAAAGCGCCCCGTGCAGAACGCTGACCAAGCAGAAATGTAATGCTTGTCTTGCATCTGTCTTGCATTAAGAAATTCTTAATGCACTAAAGATACAGTATTATGGTATTTCTCCCTTTTTAATCTGTGAGGGGAAGCAATGCGGGTTATCTTATGCGATACTGTCCGAGAGCTGAATTACAGAGCTGTCAGCTGCAGGACGCTGAAATGACAGCCCTTTAAAGGGTTGTCAGGCTCTTGTTGGACACTTGTATCAAAACACTCATTTTAGCCTCAGGAAGACAAATCCACTGTCTCTGCCCTTTCTGGGGAGCTCCTTAATTTAAAGCACTGCTATTCAGTAGCGGGATACATAACAAAATGGCTTTCTTGAAGTTGTCTGCGCTGTAGGTAAAATCTCCTCCCCTCCCAGCGGCCAGAGTCACACCAACGCCATACCCAGGGGCTTTAAGCAGGATTCCCAAGACGCAGAGACCTTTTGCAGGCCCTGTGCGCTCCACAAAACGCTGATCGTGGGGGGATCTGCATGCGGTGCTCTGCGCTTGCCTGGCGCTTGCGTGAGACCTGCTTGGGTCTGCATCTCCCTCCTGTCGGCCAAAGCCCACCGCTTCGGCACTCGGGCAGGGGTGAGATCTCCTGGGGCTTGGCAATCTGCAAACGCTCGCTAATTACTCACTGGAGGGATAAGGAAAGAGGGGCACCGTTCCCAGTACCACCAGTGCTGAGCTGGGCTGGGAAGAGCCTTGCTAGCTCCCGTCCAGACACGGATGCCGACGCTTGGCCTCTCCTTGTGCCCACCCTCCCTCGCGTGGCTGCGACCCGGAGGTTGAGCCGTGCTCCCATCACAGCACCAGTGAAGGACCCGCGGTGTTTCACGGGGCAGGAGAGCAGGATGGGGGACAGCTGGGACGTCCCATGCACTTAAGACATCTGATGGATGCGACAAGTGCAAACGAGCTGCCTAATCCTCTCCCGCAGGAAAAGCCCGGCTCCTTGCCGGCCGGAGGAGGTTTGGCACAGCGTGGCAGTGCCGCGGCAGCTTCCCCCGCGCCTGCCCGTGGCCATTAAGCCTCCATTACGGGGACACTGAATTTGCTCCGCGAATGAAAGATAATGTCTCCTGAGGAAAATAAATTAAAAGGAGGGGGGGAAAAAAGGCAGCAAAACAAAAAGAACCCTTCACACTGCAATAGCACTTGCAATTAAGAACAAAACAGGGCAGAAAGCTCTGAAGCTTGACTTTGGGCAGGGAGAAAAGGCCCTCCCTGAGAGCCCAGGGTTTCTGTAGGCACAGCGCGGCGGCTGCTGTCTTCACTTTACGTCAGAGCATTAATGCTGTTGTTTCGCCCTTGGTATCAACAGAGCTCGCCTGGTAAGTGGGTGGGGTATTGGGATTTATATTGTAGAGAAAGTCAGGAAGGCTTCAGTTTTGGGGGTTTTTTTCTCCCCCCCCCCAAAGCTTTTGAAAGTCCACTGGGGACCCCTAATGTTCAGCTGCTGCTGAAGCACACACTTCAAAGCCAGAGCTGCACAGCTTCTTTAGCCATCTATGGGTTTGATCGTTTTGATGGGCTTTTATTACGGGCAATAACGCTTCCTTCCCGCCCCCCCACCAGAAGTCATCTGTCTGGGAAGCTCTGAGAGCTCCTCAAAACCTTTGGTAAAAAAACATTTCCACGGTCAGAAAACATGCCAGCCACATCAAACAGGGATGGCCCTGGAGATGCTTTGGGAGGCAGAAACCTTTGTGCTGCCCACGTAGGGTGCAGGATCCCTTCCTGCCCTGAGCCGTGGTAGCAGACACGTCTAACACGCCCAACAGAAAAGTTTGCAGAAGAAAAGCGGTCAGAAGTCATGGTCATTTTAAAAGGCGTTGGGAGGAATAACCCTGTGGGGTTTTTTCAGGATGTCAGTGACAGATTGGCAGGCGCTCAGCCCTCTATAAACTCCCACTGCCCAGTCCCTATTCCCACACACCTCCCCACGGCTGCCTCGCTTCCCCCCCCAAAAAAAAATCTCCATTGCCCATCTTATAAGGCCCACACCAAGTTGGGCAGGCCCCATAACCAAACTTATCATCCCCCAGTTGCGCTTGTCCAGAGCAGATGGGAATTGCTGCTTTCCTGGGGTTTTGCCCCAGTTTCCCAGTGCCTCTGCTGGCGGGGCACACAAACCCCTTCGCCAGAGCCCGTTTTAGGAGGTTTTTATCCCAGACCCCTGGGGTCAGCTTTCCTCCCTCTTATCCCTGAAATGTACCATCTTTCCCAGAGCAGCACCATTATCATTATAATTTTCCTCCCACAGCCAAAGGCAACAGCGTGCCTGGTTACTGAGAGCAGGCAGCCACACCAAACCCACCTGAAGGTTTGGGTGGAAAAATGTTAGAAACGCAGCTGGAGTAAGTCGCCCTCCTCTCTTTCGTGCCTCCGTCCCCAAACCCAAGTAAATCAGAAAAATCTGTACTTTCTAAGTGGCTTCTAACATAATGAAAGTCAATTAGAGTGATGAAAATGGAGCTGATAACTGCAGGTTTTCATCACTGACTCCGTGCTAAATGTCTGTTCTGTGTGGTTTGTGAGGAAGTAAGGGTGCATGGAGGGGAAAGGATGGGGGTTTTTAAAGCAGTTAAATTGCCTCTAATTAGCAACACAACTGTAGTCAAAACATAATGTGAGGATAATAAATTGATATTTGCATAATGGAAATGCTACCAAAATGTACTTCAAATAAGCTGAATTAGATTATAATTAGAGCTGTGTTTTGGGAAAGAAAATCCTTCTAATTGCCTGCATACAGGCAGTGCCAAGGAGGAGAGGGCTGGCAGCTGCTGGGGAGGTCCAGCCGGCGTCACGGGGGACAAGCGCCCCGTGACCGGGTGCCCGCACCCACGGGGAGCCAACGCAGCCCTGGCGAGGCAGGTTGGTGGGGAAAAAGGGAAAAAAGGTAGGAGGAATGTGGATGTGCACACCCTCGGCCATTGACTGCTAAACCGTGTTTCATGGGATTGGACTGAAAGGAAATCCAGGAGGAAATCGTACGGACAGCAATTAGGGTGGGAGACACTCGTGTCTCAGGGGAGGCGGTGCGAGGGTGGAAATGCAAGCGCTAATTCTGCAAATTGCATGAAACCAGTGAACATCTTTTCTTGGTGAAGTCTCGGCACCGCATTGAGTTGCAATAGCCTTCTCCCACTGCTGTTTGATAACTGGCTTTATTAAATTTGCAGTTATTTTTTTTTCTGTTGAAATGTGTGCAAGGTTGCTTGTGATTTATTTTCCAGCTCTTACTATTCCTTATTAAAAAAAGAGGCTACCTGGAAAGCATTGGATGATAAGTCATTCGCCCAGTGTTTAAGACCATGCGTACCAGTAAGGAAACTACAGCTGACATAAAGGAAAAATATAATATTCCAAAACAGCTTTTTTTGAGAAAGCGAACAAAATAACCAGCAAAAACGAGTAACGTGCTGATATTGCACCTTACCACTGAAGCAAAGGCAGCGTGAACCTCGAGGCTGACTTGTCGCCCGGTAGCTGCAGAGTCTCACGGTTGGTGTTAATGCCCGTTTTGGTGCTGGGCAATGATACGGTTCAGGTGGGAAAATTGATCAGTGCACAAAAACCTGCTCGCTCGCTTTGACTGGGGGACAGAAAAAGGTGATTTCTTACGTCCTGTGAAATGCAATGACCCTGCCCACCAGGCCCACGGCACAGTCACTATTCAAATACCCAGGTTAGTACGCCTGCTGCTCGCCGAGGCAGTGCCGTACGCCAAACCTGGGCAGCTAGCAGCATCATCCCGGAGCTGGTGACCATAGGAGAGCGGTGTGAATTTGACCATCACCGGCTGGCAGAGGCACACAGCAGGGCACAGCTCTCCCCGACCATGTTTGAATGCCCCTCTGACATTGGCTGCTGTGGCTAGGGAGGATGGAGAAAACAAGGGGGATGACTTTGGGTGTAGAGGAGAGTCAACAGACACCGCGGGTCCAGGTTTTGGAGGGCTTCTGACACAGCCCCTCACGCCATTTGCCTGGTGGATGCTGGTTTGTGGGGACAAATACAAGGTTTTCCTGCTCGCAGATGCAAAAAGCAGGGTACCGCAGGCCTGAAATGGATGCCCACTGCACTCAACGGGTGCGTCTCTCTATATACAAGACATATAGCATAGGTCTAGTTTCCAAATCAGGAGCTACAGCTCATGCATGTTTACTGTATGAGAAAAAAAAGTGGGTATGAGACATGATGCAGCACTAGCCTCATGCCAAGGGAAATATTCCTCTGCCTTCAAAGGGTCCTGGCTTGGGGTCCCGGTCCACAGCTGCTGCAGAGGCCATGGAAATAAGCTCCTTTTTGAGCTGGCAAACGCTGTCTTGCTTTTCTGCTTGAGGGGGAGGGAAGGGAGGAACTCGCCTGGTGCTCTGCTCTGCTGCGGGTTTTGTGGTACCAGATTTAATAAAGAGATGCGTGGGAGGGAGCGCAGAAGGGAAAGAGAAAGGAGAAAAGCGGGCGGGGGGAGCAGGCGACCGCACTGCAAACAGAGAGCGTTGGTCTGCAGCAGGTGCTGCCAGGGACGAGCTGGGGGAGGCAGAAGGACAGCCAGGCCACAGGGCTCCTCCGCTCTGTCCTCTCCTCCTGGGAGCAAGACAGAGCTGGCCCCAAGGGGCCCAGCCTGGGGACAGCCAGGCGGAGAAGAGGCAAAGCCCGGCCATCCCTCGCCTAACGTGTGGCCACCAGCCCCCGCTGCGCTGGGTGCCGGCATGATGTGCCTGCGGGATGCCCCCCAGGTGTTGCCGGCATCACCCTAGAAAGATACTGAGGCTCGCACCCGAGAGGAGACGGGGAAACAGGAGCCTGGGCAAAATCCTTCACGCCTTTACCTACGAGTCACAAATTGCAAAAGCAATTCTTGGAAACGAAAGCCTGGCCTCCGCCACGGGCTTGCTGTCCCATTTGCTCTCTCAGCAGCAGCCCCCGGGTCTCAGGCTCACCAGCGTGGCCTCGAGCAAGGACCTCGTGTAATGCAACAAGTGAGCTGGATAATCACGGTAGGAAAAAAGGAAATATTGCACACCAACAAAGGCAGCCCTGGGAAACAATTTCATTGCTAGCAAAACGCTGCGGATCTTTGTTTAGTGAGTGCACTTCCCGTGAAATGCAATTGCTCCCACTGTGGTTTTAAACCAAGACCACCCTGAAAATGAAGGCAGTTTCCATTAAATTGAATTACTTTTCCCCGAAACCGGCATGGCAATGGTAACGTTGATAAGGAACGATAGCTATTAAGTGAGGGCATTATTTATATTTTCTATTAAATCACTGTCATTTCTATTACAAATGACATCATGCATGCATGTCATGCTGATTTACAGTGATAAAGCCTCAGTCGTGACCATTTATTGCAATGCACAAGCAGAGCAAGAAATACACGCAGCACAAATGCACAAGCAACACCGCATCAAGCCCAGATCAATATTTGAATCTAACTTAGTATTAGCAGATGAGTTGGTGCAACACTAGCAGTGCTTTTTTCAATAACATCCATATGCCCATCGTCAGCGTAACCCTGAAGGCTATTTGTCTCCTCCACCCCACCTTTCCAGTGCTGTTCAGAAGTGGTGAGCCAGGAAGCAAAAGAAGGAGCAGCAACACATCACTTCCATAGATCTGACCGTGGAGATCCAGTGCAAAGCAAATGTAATGTCCGATGAAGGATTCAAATGCCTAAAGACTAGACACTCAGCAAGGAGAAAGTGGGGTTGCTAAGTGCAGAAGAAGGCAAGGTTGGACGAGCATCGGTGTTGCAACGGTCGTTCAGGGAAGGTTTCTGCTCTTGAGGATGTTTTCCAAAAGTTGCTGAGCTTCTTGGAGCCTGTGGGCTGCTGCCACACCAAGGAGTTTCTCCACTTCCCTGAAGGACATGAAACCTTCATCAAGAAAATCTAGGAGGAGGTTTGATTCATTCCTAGCTAAGTTTTTTTACCCAGGCTTTTATAGAAGGACCACAGCTACTGGATCTGAAAGCATCTGTAAAGTTAACCCTCCACTATTCAGAAAATGATCTGATTCTCTTTCTGCTTTTCCCTGTGGTCTGAGCATGTATGTCTGAGCACGGACTTTGCTGGACAGGAAGGAGAGTGAAAAGGGGGCTCCCCCAGAAAGACAGACAGGTCTTTCTAGCAGAAAAGTCGCACGTCGCTTCAATAGCTCTTTGTATACTGGTATGGGCCTTGTCCCTTGCCTTGACTGGGAAATCACCAATGGAAATGCATATGTAATCAGACCACAGGCATTTTAGGTACTGTGGCACCTAATTTTTAAAACCTCGTTGGGCTAACTGAGATTTTCAGTTTTCTTGCCGCAGGTAGGGCTGCATTACTGACAATACAAGGAGAGAGCATTAGGAATGCTGGAGTAGCTGCATGCATGGAATATCTACAGTACCGGGTTGCCTCCCTCCCCAGGAGGAGCTGGGAACACAGCTGTGAGGGAAAGGAAGAGGAATAGCTCAGGTTACCCTCCTTCGAGTGCCACGGTCATGTTTCTGAGTGCCCCCACCGCCAGGTTGAAGGAGGAGTGGGGATGGCCCTGCCCCGCAGCCTGCCTACAGCGGGGAAGAGAGAAGCAAAGAAAGTGGTAAGAGAAAGTACAGAAGAAGACAACCTGAGTTTGAATGTTTTAAAGCGAGGTAAGAGCAAAGAAAGAAACAGGTATGTATAAATCAGAGTCCTGGAAGTGATCCCTTTAAAATTTTCAGGCTCTGATTTGGGAAACATCCTTATTCAGAAAGGTGCCAAGGCTTCAGCATCTCTCTAAGTACGGACGTCCTTAAAGATGACTTCTTGTTTCACAACCCCTGCTGTCACCGGCACGGTTATTTCAGCCTTAAAAATCCTGCAGCTTGATGCTGTTCTACACCTTGAGCCAACACAGAGGAAACATCCAATGTGCCCCCCCTCCCCCCTGCTTTTTGGGTAGCACAGTAACTTTCCCTGGCCCTCATCCTTCCTGTTTCTCAGCAGGACCAGGATGGTTTTGGGGGATGCAGCCCAGGCCCCCGCCGTGGGTGTAACAACGGCAGGTACCGCAGCAACGCTGGGCACGGCTGCCTCGCTTACGTGGCAGAAACCTCTTGGGAGCGTGTGCCGAGAGCAGGAAATTAATACGCTGCCGTAACCTGATTTTCCGTTGCCTCAGCAGCTCCTGGCCCTCTCCCCTCCTGCACCTGTGCATTCTTCCTGCTGCCCACCTACAGCTCGAACCTCCCAAAAAGGCTGTGCAGCAGCACCAGCATCCCTCTGCACTCTCACTGGCGAGATACTTACTTGCCTCCACTGATTTAAAAAATAGTAATAGCAGGTGAGGAAAGCGGAGCGAAGCATCCAACCGACAGCAAGAAGTTGGGAGCTCCTGGTCTCCCCGCTGCCGCCCCGTGCACCTCCCTCCCACCAGCACAGGACAGCTCAGTGTGGCTCTCCCCTCAAAGCACTGCCGGCTCTTTTTCCTCCTCCCACCCCATGGTAGCCTTTCCCCAGGAGAGGGCAATTTGCCATGGCAAGTGTTGGGGTTTTTTTGCACCTCACCTGAACCAGTGCATGGCCATGTCCTCATTTTTTTCCACTCCAGCTCCTGGGTGTGAGACAAGGTAGGAAAGTAATAGTTAGGATATAAAATACGGTGTCCAAAATCCATCAGTGTGGTGGTGTACTACATAGCGTAGAGCCACGTTTGTGTTTCTGGCTTATACCCATACATACTCTGGCAGCAAATTAGCCATGGCTTGGAGAAATATTACCTTGCAAATACCTCTGTCCCACGATGTGCTGGGCGTTGGGGTACCCCAGGCGAGCGTACACGTGAGCCACGTGGAAGTGGAATTCCTCATAGCACAGTGGGATGTACAGCAGGAGGAGGCCAGCGGTTATTACAGCTGCTGACTGTAAAAGAGAGAAGCAGTCATGATGCAAAGAGAAAAAGAAGCTGAGGACCAGCTACAGGAAATATTTCATCTGAGCTCTGAAGCCTCCTGAAGCTATTCCCCAAAGGGAAATGGGAGGAAAGCCTCACACGAGCACAGAAAATCAAAGTTGCCTTTGATAGAGAGCCTGTTCCAGCACCCATGGAAGCTGGCAGAAAAGGCACCACCAACTTCAGCGAGCAGCAGACCAGCTCCAGAGTTAAAATCCCCTTTAAGCTCTGCTACAGCAAAGGAAACTACAGTCATTCCATTTTCTAGCAGTCCTCTTGAAGAAAATAAAAATCGTAAGGTGGCATCAGGCTTTTATGAGTAATTCGTCAAGGGGGTTTGCCAGAAGGAGCCTCATTCCCCAGGCAGCTGGGTCCTCGACCCACTGCTGCCCATCGCTGACCGCAGCATCGCCGTACGGACGTGAACGCTCCCTTTGTGAACGTCCCCAGTTCATAAACCCTTTCATCCCGTGTTACAGTGAGGACACATAGCCCAATGTCCACACCTGACAGGAGCATAACCTTGCATCTGAAACTCTTCTTGCATCCAAGGTATAAATCAGTGAAAAGCCTGATGTACTGCACCAGCAGGAAAAAAAGATAAGAGACCAGAACTGGGCTGTTTGCTTTTTGATGCCAAATTGGATTTTCTTTGCTCAGTGTGCTAGCTATTAGCTTCCAGAGAGAGGAGCTGGCAACTTGAGCAACCACATCTTGGCGGGGTCAGAGATCCCTGACTGGGGAAAGAAGAGGAGGGTTAGGAAAGGCTGTCGGAGCCCCACGCAGAGCCTCCTGCCCGCACGATTTACCAGGAGCCCTTTGCCTCCCCGCGGGGGAAAGGAGCGTGTCTCGCCAATGGTGCCAGCACTGCAGAAGGTAAAACCCTTCCCTACTACATGGGGAGATGGAGGCCAGGTACGGTCCCAGGTGGAAGACATGGGTCTTTGAAAACAATACCGGAGGCAAGTGATGATCAGGTTTCTCAGTGTGACCCTGTGCTGAGAGAAACCATGCCGATGGTGCGTGATCTGAAGGAGACTGCTACTACTTGACTTGTCCTTCAGCTCTGCAACTTCGGTGCAAGCAACACCGGACTCTTGGGTCTGGTTTTCCTGGGGACGTGCCGAAGCGCCTGCAGGCTCCCTGCACGCCACTGTCCCTCTCTTGCAGATGCAGGAGCAGAGCAGATACAAGCAGTCCCATTTCAATGGCCAAGTCAGAAACAGGTCCTAAGCCCCATCAGGGTGACCATGGCTGTCGCAGAACAAGCGCACTTCTTCATCTGTGCATAATTTATTGCTACAGGCACTTGTGAATAGTGACTGCAGCATGTATGTGGGTTTGTCACCATGCCATGCTCAGAATGAGCCAAGGGGACAAGAAGCAGCTGGAAAGGATGACGAGATGCAAGAGTTTTAACACCCGGGGGCTCCTCTGGCCACTACAGAGGGTTTGACGCGACTGATACAGATGGGTGCAAAAACCAACTCCCCCTCATTTTGTGGGGTACGGCACACAAGGTATATGCAGACCATTGCAAAGCAAAAGATACATTTAGGTCTTGATCTGCTTCTCAGCTGTCTGGAGAGCTTGAGGGCAGAGGTGGTGTGGGTCCAGCATTTTCTCGCTGTTTTGCGGGGGCTCCTGTGCTCCCACATACTGTGATCAGCTGCAGAGACTGCTGGAGGCAGTAGGCTGCCAAGAGCTTGTTAACTCCTAATTGGGACCCAGGTCCTGGTTCAGGCCCACCTCTAATTGGGATTAGTGAATGCTGAGGATTAAATGAGCCTAGTTAGCTAATTAGGCTAAGTAGATAAAATAGGTAAGCAATAATAACATGCAAATGCCCCAACATTTTATTTTCTAGCTGACGAGCTTAGGGATGTAGGAAATTTTGCTGTTCTGTTTGAGACCCCTC
The DNA here is from genome assembly GCF_034638445.1 of Ciconia boyciana. Taxonomy (NCBI): domain Eukaryota; kingdom Metazoa; phylum Chordata; class Aves; order Ciconiiformes; family Ciconiidae; genus Ciconia; species Ciconia boyciana. The sequence continues at coordinate 56,194,775 of NC_132938.1, read as the reverse complement.
ATTCAGCCCGTCTGATGCTATTGCTTGGACAGGGATGATTCCCAGATGTTTTGACAAAAAAGTTCTCCTGTAACGCACCAGGGACCTGCAGGGCCTGAAAGCACTGATGGGTACGTAAATCCCTGTAAGCCAATGGCAGCTCCAAGGGGAAATGCAAGTCATAGATCGATCTAGTTACTGCTGAACACTTTTGTCTTATTTAAGAGGAGGAAATTATACTCCTGAAAAAAATTGTGATGCTAGAAATATGGTAAGAAGTGCTCCTTGGTGGAGACGTGGCTGATGTTAAGGGTCCAGCTCAGGCAAGGCTGTGCGCAGACCTCTGGAGAAGGGAAGGGCAGCCTTTCTGAAGAGCAAAGGCTGCTGAGTGAGAGGCTGCTTTCACACAGCCACCATGCACTGCCTACCACTGTTGCTGTCCTATTTTGTCACTGTTGCAGAGGCTGGAATATGTCAGGGAACAGTTCAGGTGGTTGCAGGAGATAGGGTACTTCTTTGCCCTCTGCTGTGGCTGTGACTACATCTGTGTTCAGGTAAATGTGCTGTTTTAAATGTCTCCAAGACCAAGAGAGAGGGGAAACGTAATGATGTTTCTCAAGAAGCAGCTACTGACGGAGGGGGGGCACCCTGAAGTGAGATCTCACCGCACGAGGGATGGAGGAGGGAGGTGCAAGTCCCCTGGGCTTCCTCCAAGCTGATTGTCTGCAGCCCCTCACCCTCATGGTCAGCAGCAGGGACCAAAGGTGCAGTGTACCAGTGGTCCCTGAAACCGAGAGCTCCTCGGAGACCCCAGCCGGGCAATAAGCATTAGTCTACCACCAACGCAGGAATGCAGGGAGCTTGTTGCATTGCCCCACGCAGTGGTGGGAAGCGGACCACTGGCCTGAAACCACCTTCGTAGTCTTGGGGGGAGGTCTCGGTTGCTCACCCCCACCCTTTTCTTCCGTGGTGACTCATTTGGAAACTACTTTGCATGTTTCAGACCTTGCATCATTCGGGCTGCTCTAAAGCAAGAGGAAGCCCCGTGGTATCGGTGAGGCTACACCGGCAAACCAGGCAGTGAGGGAGCCAACCAGGCTGTGCATGCGTATTTAACCAACCCGGTTCCTACAGCAGCTTCGGCCATCTCGCCTGCACCTTCACCCATGTGCCAAAGCCAGGTGATCAGGATCAAGAAGGTGATCAAGAGGAACAGCTAAAAATCCCACCCATAATGACTGTGCTGGAAGATGCCACGTTACTGTGCACTAGCAAACTCTGCATTGCAACAACTATTGGCGAGTCCTGCGTTGCGTTCCCGTGCTGGTGAGCAGAAAGCCCCAGGGACTCTGCAGAGGCTTTGGTGACATTGCAATCAGGTCCAGGCAAGGCCATGGTGCTGAGAAAGGCATTGCAAGACTCACATTTGAGAAGCTGTTGTGTGCAAGTGGGTCCCTGTGGCTTCAACCTACCCTGGCACCAGTGGCTTTCAGGGGCTGGCATCGCTTCCCAGCGTGCCCAGCCAGCTGCGGGGTCCAGGGCGTCATGTAACACCCCAATGCCAGCGCTCCCACCCCGACCCCAGCCCCACGCTTACCTCCCACCTGCTCCATGTCGAGCCAGGGGGTTTCCCACTCCCTGGAGAAGGATTTGCCCGGCAGGTATCGGCACTGTCCCTTCCCTCCAGTCGCCGCCGCGCTGCGGGCTTTGTGTCCCCCATCTCTCCCTCCCGCAGGAGGTCTGAGCGCTTCATTTTAACCCTGTCTGCTCCCCGTCTCGCCAGGCACCACTGCCGCCCTGCCATAAGTCTTCCCCATCACCGTCCCTTAGTTTTGCTCCTGATTTATGGTAGCAGTAGCCCAGCTGCTTCACTAAGATAAGAGGGATGAATACACATCCCCTCGCAGAGTCATAGAAAAGGAGAAGATGCTCTTGCTGAAACCTTTCAAACCATTGATGTTTAACTCTCTCTCTGCTGAATATTTCTTTCTTCAGACTGCTCCCAGGTGCTGCAAGCCCCCACCAGTAAATCATTGTATTTGACAAACTTGATGAAGTTTTTTTCTTTCTGCTTTTTGCATGAGAAGGAAAGTGCTTCACAAGCAGTGATAACGCTACTCACCACTGCAAATGTTCAGCATCCTGTTACTTCAGTTGCATGGCCTCCACAGGTGCATGGGGTCTGATGTGTTGGGTTTTAGACAAATGCAAGAACATGCAGGCCCAGCCCCAGGTGAGAAAATTAGAAAAGGTGCAATGATGTATAATCAGGAAATTATCAGAACATACAAAACCCCCACAAAATTTGACAGGATGGGATTTTTTTTTTAAGCTAGAAAAGAGCTTACTTGTTAAAGGCAGTCATTTTATAGCTGTATAATTATGCCTGTATTCATCTGCAGTAACTCCACCTAGTGACTTTCACACACTAAATTCTGTTTTGCCTTCACATCTAAGAAAACATCTGTTTTTAACACAAGATCCCTAATGCATGTTACCTTTTCCGCTCTGAAGTCCTAGCAGAGGCTCTTAACCAGATGGCTGTCAGACAAGGTCCATCTCGTGCGAAGTGCTGACCTTGCCTGGTTGCCTGACAGTAAAAAATAAAATGTTTTTTCATTCCAGTTTTACAGCAAGATAAGTGCCGTGCTTTGGTTTTAAAGGCAACCCCACCCCCAAAGAACAAGGATACCTCTTTGGCAGTGATGACTCAGCCTAAAAACTGTACTGAAGAGGAACTCCTTTATCCTTTTGTATTTTATTTCTTATGTTATGCTGCCACCATTGGGCCAATTTCATTTGCTCAGTCACAGCCCCATTACGATTGAAGCGATCAATCTTTATGCCCCTGGTCAAAGTGTGAAACCATTTTCACAGTATATCAAATTTAATTGGACATTAATAGTCATACTGCAGGATCAATTGCTTCCAAGTGCGAACCTCTGCATTAAGGAAACTAAAATAACTCGGAAATTTCTAAAACAAGTCCAGAGCAGAAGGACCTTCACTGCAGCAAAGAGCAAGGAAGAGATGAAATAATGTGAGGAGTCTAATACCCACTTACCCTTCTTTTTTTTTTTTTAACTACAATTACTAGAATTTAAAGATAAAGAAAAAACACCTCTCGGAATCCTTCTTCTTGGGAATGAACCACCCTATAGCTGCAGATCCCAAATTTGGGCAGAAGTGAGCTCCTGAGTTATTTTTATCGTTGCTTGTAAAGGCATATCAGTAACAGTTATATTCATACTGACATCTCACCTAGCTCCAGAAAATCGATACTTTTCTCTGTGTAAAACAGGTCCTGGGGCTTGCAGTTCTTTGTTGCAGGTGACTAAAAACGAGAACATGTTATTATTAATTACGCATTACGCAGTGAGGGCTATGCCAACTGTGTTACAGGCCAGGTGCAGTACAGAGTCTCATTTCAGCTGTGAGCTTGAGGTAGGTCTCTACAAAAGCCAGCTTACACCACAAGGAAGTAAACCAGGTTGTCGATCTAGAAACAACTGATGGCTGTAGTAGCTGCCTCCTACCAACAAAGAATTGGATCCCTTCTACCTGCAACAACTTTGGCAAGGCAAGGAAAGGACAAGCCCCCCAGTGAATTTTCTCTCTGCTTTTCCAAGGGGCAGATGGCGTTTCTATTTTCCCTTTCATGTTCACAGAACAATTTGTGAGGAACCATTTGCAGCTCCTACAAAGGAGCATTTTGATTGAAAACCTGGAACCAGCCACATTCAGGAAAACACAATTTTCCTCATGTTTCTTTTTCACATAAAGGATTTCCCTAATCACATGGTTTTTCTTTTCCTCCTTGCTGCACTGGCGTGGTCAGGGCTAGAAGTGCTCAGACACTCCACTTCAGTTGAAAGGTGGATGTCAAGTGCTGGAAGAAGAATGGATGGCTGTGACTGTTAATAGGACAAAGTCGCTGTTTGGGAGAGCTGGTGACTAGGCTGAAGTCCCTCAGAGAAGAGAAAGGATCTTCTTTTCTTTTCAAAGGATTGCACTGAAAGCCAGATGTGAAGCACTGCGTTCATCCTTTTTCATTTGGTAGTTAAAGTTTGCTACTCTTTGTTCCAAATTAACTTAAACCTTTTAGTAAGCAGACTGATTGAAGAAACATACAATTATTGAAAGAATTATATAATATATATTATTGAAAGAATGAACCAAAATAAGACATGCTCATAGCACACTGCCAGTTCAAACCAAACACATTGACTTCACCACCTCCGACGCAGACTGTTTACAATGTAGGCTTCATCTAGGAGTGACAGTGGATTAAACAACAAGAAGCGATTGGCCCAAAAAAGTGTTTGCAGGTTGCTTTATTAGGAAAAGAAATGGATATAACCAAATTGCTGCAACTGGTACAAACCTATTTAATTACAATGTCCTCTGGGTATAGGTATCACAGGGCGAATTAGATTCACCCTGAGAGGTCCCCAAGCTGAACACAGTTGGAGTAGGTACTTGCATATGGCTTTACAGCACAACACAAAATATGGCGTAAATATTACTTACTTCAGTTACTATACCTAACGGAGCTCAAATATGGGAAACAGGGAGGACCAAGGCACACAGCAACAAAAAGGGAGTGGGGAGGATAAGTTTCCACGTAAGATGATGGGGGGTATGAGGGTAAGGACTTCTGGCTGGCACTGTCTCTGACAGATGCTTGTCTCATTTTGCCTAACTAGCTATAGCTTCCTTTCACAGCTGGCTAAACAAGAACAAGATTAAAATCTATTCAGACTAGTCATGATGACACTATTAATAGCAGATACAAATGCGTACAATGAACATCAGCGTAGATATAAGGGGAGTTAAAGTTTCTCTGAAATCAGTATGCAAGTGTTATCCGCAGCTCTATTATGGAGACGTGTGAAGCTGTTTCCAGAAACCAGATTAATAAATGTATGTGTTAAACCAAACAGTTGCATCTATTCATCACTATGCACAACACAACAGTGCAACCGGAGAGGATGTCATCTTCCTGAACCCAAATACAGCAGCTGGCAGGGAGACCCAACTGAGCAGAACCCTGTTATTTGATAGAGGTCCTGCAAAAGGGCAGCAGGGAAGCCCTGTGCAAGGGGGGAGAACCCCAGGGGCAAATACAAGCTGTACTGTAATTGATCTCACCACAAAAATAGAGCCTAAATGAATGTAAGCAGTGGTTACAGACTTTAAAAAAAAAAACACAACCAACAAACTAAATCCATCACCTAAGGTGGAGTTAGATCGAAGTTAGGCATCCTAAAACCTCTGACTAAAAATGGTATGGTAAAAATTAAACTGTCTCTGCTTAGCTGTCACCTATAAAATGAATTCCCCAAATGCCTTCCCCTGTGTGGCTTTGAAGTTCCCCAGATATTCAAATTTGTATCCCAGGAATACTACAGCAGGGCTGAGCACCTAGGCATCTATCTCCCACATAAACTCGTTCAGGATCCAGAAACTGCAAAGTTCCCTGGGGGATGTGATATAAAGAGCTTTCTAGGAGCACTTCATTCATTAGTCTACTAATGAAGATGATCTCCACCACTTCTGCAGAAACTAAAACCCTGCAAGAAACAAATTCAAGAGAGTCTAAATAACACCATGTTCATAGCGTAGTAGTTAGTGAGGAGTGAGAAGTGGTCCCTGCTTTAGAGAATGTGTCCATATTTTGCAGGCGAGTGAAAATGAGTGTCAGTCTCCAAGGAAGTCATATTAAGTAGTAGACAGGGTAGAAAGGAAAGCAGCACTAGACCCCAATTCTCCTAAGACATGTTGAAAAACGTGCTCTGAGAACATAGCCAGGCAACTGGATGTCCCTCAGCTACAACTCTGTCTCCAAAGGGGAGGTAATCCTTACCCGGCAGCCCACACTGCAAGGCTGACCGCCTCCCAGCGAGGACCTGCACAAAGCCTGCTAAGGCAGGGCGCAGCGCTCGCTCGGAGCTGCCAGGCATACCACCAGCAAAGCCGTCCGGCTTCAGGGGGCAGGTGTAGTGCCTGCGGTGCAGGACACCATATCATCGGCCTGTCTGTTGGATTGTGTGTAACGTACTACAACGGAAGGAGGTTAGTCACAGGATACCTAACACAGACAACAGTTTAGTACAAATACAACATCTTGTAATGAGAAGCATCAGAAAAACTTAATACTAATAAAGCAGTGGCACAAGGGCTTGGTAAACGATGCAAAGCCCTTCACCGCTGTGGCCTTCAGAGATAATAAGATACCCCAGCACACCTCACCGCTGAGACCACAGGGCATGAATATCATTACACAAGCCCAACTATCAGCAATTCCCTTTCTAGACTCACTGCATGACTACACCTTTCCCCACCAGGTTCCCCATAACCTTTCCTTTTAGAGGGATTTTTTCACCTTCTTAAACAGACCTATTAATGTTAATTGGACCAATAAAAGCCAATTACTCTGCTCTGCCCCCCTTGAAGCATATCTTCCTTCTCCCCCATGAGGTCGTTACATTATAAAACCTGGATAAGACAGTTGGGGGGTAGGCTTGGGGTACTGGTTTCATTAGGAAGATGGAGGTGGTAAGTGCTCCCTTTGTGTATGCAGGATTGAGGTTGAGTTATTTGTGCTCACAGCTGGGTCTGAAGTTGCTTTGGAGTTGTTCCTGGTGTACCTAAGTTAGCTTTAATTTCCCTCTTCAAATACCAGGGTGGGGGTAGTTCAGGTTGTGCTCGTTAAGAAAGGCTTGGTAGCTAGCATAGGGTGATCTGAGGCTAGTTTCACGTCCTCTACCTGACATGTCCCTAACCTGATCTGTTTGGTAAATATACATCCATGCATCAGCTTAACCATTGGTGTTAGGCTGCCTTGCCTGCGTAATCCCAGCTGTAAGGAGTCCCGAGCAGCTGAAAATGTGCAGCCAAAGTGAGCCGTCGGGGAAGCTCACGTGGGAAGTGGGGAATGTCTGTATCTCCATCTGGTAGGAGGCCTTTTTGTTCTGCTTCCTAGCACTTCTGTGGACGGAAACCAGGGAGAAAAATCAATTTTTCTCCTCCTACATCTTGAATGCTGTTCCCAGAGGGTCTTATGGCCTGCAACTTGGCTTCTCTTCTCCGTAAGGAAAAGGACAAATGGATCCTTGCTGTAGGTACTTTGCACAGAAATAATTTTTAAAATAGCAAGTTGAACGAAATCTTAACTTCTGCAGGCTTCTGTAAAATCTTGAGGTTTGTTTTTAATCTTAAAAAAAAACCCCTATACCCTCTTATCTTCTTGCTTGCTGAAGGAGAGCGTAAACAACTAATGCTTCAAATAGACAGAGGCACCTGACAGTTACATAAAACCAAACCGCCAGATTCCTGCATGTAGGAGTGTCTGCTCTCAATTCGGTCCTGCCTCTCTGCGCGTGTGCCTGGAAGTAGGTCTCCCTACCCTGAAGCAGTAGCAGCTAGCACAAAATGCCCGAACTGAAACTCGGGTGTTGAAGGCATTGACAATGTGGCCTTAGGCTGTCTGGGGGCTTAAGCAAAGGGTCCTCTGTAACCAGGGGACCAAGTATTTGGGGTCAGCTGTGGGAGCAGAAGAGCCACAAAGTTTTAAATCTTTACTGTTGCAGTAAACAGCTGAAAAACCTTGAAGAGGAGCTCTAGGGATCAGCATGTACCCTCCCTATCTTAGAGCTCCGAGTATTTTGCTTGTTGTAGACCTGAAGAAAGTGGAAAAGTTATTGCGAGGAGAGTATCCTCACAATAACCTTATGCTCAGCTCTATCTCCCATTAAACATCTGTCTGTAAGAGCACTCATTATGCTTGGGACCCTTCGATATCAACATAAAGGAAATACATACATTAAACGCCTACCAAAGTGGTGGGTTTGTGATTAGATTGGTAAAGCGCATGAGCAGTTGAGCTAGTCTTCCCTCTAAAGAGCTCTTCAGCCATTGAAGGGCCAAGGTTTCTCCCTGAGCTTGGTGTATACTCACAGGTGACTCGGTGTCTCTCAGATAACCAAGGCCTATGGTTCTGGAATAGCACAATGAATTGTTACCTTTTTGGAGTTGAAAGAGATAGATTAACTGAGACCATCTCCAACTGAGCTCTGAGGTTAAATGGCTAGCCAGCTTTTTTTTTCTGAAGTAGAAATAACGATGCTTTACTGAAAATGGCACCAAAAAACCAAACAAACACGGGGCTAAGGCTTCATTTCAGGGAAATACAGGCAGGGATTTGAAGTGCCCAAGCTGAGGACATCTGCACTGCACTAATTAAACATTACACTCAAAAACAAATTCACGATGAACAGCTTTTAACCATAGTTTGTGAATATATCCAGTGAGAGAAGTGGGTCTGAGGCAGGGTTGCCCTCGGTAATCATGCATCTCTTGCATAAGGCGGAGGTAAAAATAAAAACCAGTGCACATGTGTGGAGTTGTTGGCCATGCTGGCACTTCCCCGCCCCCAGCATCATTAAGAGTAGATGCGACTCTGTCCTCATTCAGATGGCACTGGGCAGCCTCGTGTCTTCGCTAATGCAGATGCTCCTCATCCCAAGCCCGGGATGTAATCTCCTTCAGGCTGCTTCTGAGGTGCTTTTTATGCTAAGTCAATTAACTTTCTGGGAGAAGGCTTCAAGCGGCAATGCGGCGGATCTAAAGCAACTCGAGTAAAAGGCGAGGCAGAGCTAGGCTCGATACAGCAATGGGTCCCGGCAATAAATAACCCTTAATAAATGAGTTGGGGCGCTGGGTGACTCCTGGCAACCCCCCCTCACGCCAGTGATGCCACCGAGCCCCGACACCCCATGCCCTGCCTGCACGGCTGCGGCCGTCGCCGTGTGTCCCTCAAGCGACAGCCGGGTCTCTCCCTCTCCAGGAGGCCCTGGGCAGGGGGGCTGCAGCACCCGGCCCTCACGCCTCGAGTGCGGGGAGGCGGGCGGCGGCCGGGTGGCTCTGGGGCCGGGCGGCCGCGGGCGCGCAGGGGCGTGCGGCTGACGGAGAGCCGAGACCGCGGCCTGCGGGCAGGGCCGCCCGCGGCCTGAGGCGACGGCCGGGCGGCTGCCCCTCGGGCGGCAGTTTCGCCTCCCAGCCCGCTCCAGGTACGCTTGGTTTTTATTTTATTTCAGTCAGACTTTAGCTCTCAGAGGGCGAGAGCCGCTATCAGGGACTCGTGAAGCGACTCCCCCGCCCGGCAGCAGCCGGCACGCCCGAAAGCCCGCCCTGATCGCGGGCGGCCCGCTCCTCCGCGGCAGGGGCCCCGCGCCACCCCAGACAGCGCCGGCGCCGCGGCAGCACGTCCCCGGGCCGGGACGTGCGGGGACTGCGCCTCCGTCCCCCTGAAATAACGGCGGAGGGCGGAAGGGGGGCTGAGGGGCTCCGGACCGGGCAGCTCGACCGGGGGACGCCAGGCGGAGCCCTGGCGTTGGCCGGCGGCGCTGCGGCAGGCCGCGGCCACCACGGCCGGGGCGGGCGGAAGCCCCCGCGCTGGGGGCGCCGCCGCCGCCGCCCGGGACTCAACCCCCCGCCCCTGCCGCTCTCCCGGGCCGTCGCAGTGCCCCCCCCACTCGCGCGCCTGTCCCTTTAAGTAGGGGCGGGCCTCTCCCGCACCCCGCATCGTGAGGCCGGCACCGCCCCACCCCGCCATTGGTTGTCGCTGGGGGAGAGCGGCCCGCCCCCGCCCGCAGCCATTGGCTAGAGGCGAGGCTGGGGTTCCCGGATGCAGGCACGTTCGGCGGTTATAAAGCGCCGGGAGAAGGCGGGAGCAGACGCAGTTTGAATCGCGGCGGGTCGGGACAGGTCGGTGCTGTCGCCCGGGCTCCGTGCGTGCGGGACGCTCTCTTCCTTGGTCTGCTCCTGCGCGGCGCTGCGCTCCGGTTCGCGATGGTGAGGAGCCGCGGGGGCCGCTCGTGTGGGGGCGGCCAGCCGGCCGCGCTGCCGGGGGGTGGCAGGGATCAAGGTGATGCGGCCGTTGGGGTGAGGCGGGAGCGCGCGCGGGGGAGGGGAGCGCGGGGGCGCGCGCCGGTAGGCGGTGGGAGGGAGGAAAGGGGGGGGGGTCGCACGCGCACCAGTGCCGCTGGGAGAGGGAGTGGCAGCCGCGCATGCGCGCGGGGAGCGGCCTGTGCCGCTAGGTGTAGCGGGCAGCGCGCACGCGCCTTGGCGTCGCGCGTGCCGCCCTGCGGGAGAGAAGGGCGGGGGGAGGGGGAGGAGGGGCGCGCATGCGCAGGTGGGGCGCTGCCGCCGTGCGGTGCCTGCGCCGGCCCTTGGCCGCCGTCCGTCGCAGGTACAGAGCCTCTGAGGGGGGACGGCGGGTGCGTCAGCTCTTACACGCCTCTCGTCTCTGCTAGGCTGGTGGTAAAGCTGGGAAGGACTCTGGAAAGACCAAGACCAAAGCAGTGTCCCGTTCTCAGCGGGCTGGATTGCAGGTAAGCAGGGACTGGAGCGTGGGTGAATAAAAGTCGGGTTGGCCTTCCATTTCTTGGTTGGTTGTACCCTGTGAAACCTGCACGGTCTGCCGTCTGTCTGTTGTCCAGAATGGTGTAAGGATCTGTTTGATCCTTGAGTGTGTTAATGTCTGGCTTAAGTATTTTTAGACCTTTTGCATATCTGTGCAGGAGGGAAGAGAATTCCCTTGTGGCTGTTGCTACTGCTAGTGGTTAGAACTGTGAAGGTGCTGATGTGAACTTGGCATGCGGTGTCCTTAGCTGGATTCTCAAGAGTTGAAATGTAGTTTGTTCTTCTGCCACTGGGTTTCTGTTGCCCAGCATGTGGTTTAGAGTAGTGGCTTTCTTTTTCTGTCTCTGTCGTCACAGGCTAGTCATACTTCTGTTATTTTCCAGTTCCCTGTTGGCCGCATCCACAGGCACCTGAAGTCTAGGACTACCAGCCATGGGCGTGTAGGAGCCACAGCTGCTGTGTATAGCGCTGCAATTCTGGAGTACTTGACAGCTGAGGTAAAGCTGCAAGGGGTGCAAGCAAGTTGGTCAACTCCAAAATGGCATGATGACCAGGGCCTGCTGTATTTTGCCAATCTGGAGTGGGCTGTGAACTCTTCACTTGCTTTGAGCCAGTTTTAAGTGCATGCATGATCAGGAGACCATGAAATATGCATGGGGCTTTTTGCTTTGTATTTTGTGCAGATTAAATTGCTGTAACTTATAGGAACAATGGAAGAGTGAAGTATTTTATAAAATGTGCCATTACAGTATGTTGTATCTGCTGTAAAACACTTACTCTGTTCTTAGGGAAAACTAAATGCAGAGCTCCAAACGAGGCACCCTGTCAAAAGAGGCATTGTTTGCTGTCTTGGTGTCACTAATAGTGTATTTGGCATAGAGAATAAAATGGCTAAGGCCCTGCAGTTGGTCTCACTTGATTTGTGTAACTCAGTCTAAAAATGGTCTTGTTCTCAGGTTCTTGAGCTGGCGGGAAATGCATCCAAAGACTTGAAGGTGAAACGTATCACTCCCCGTCACTTGCAGCTTGCAATTAGAGGAGATGAAGAATTGGACTCTCTCATTAAGGCAACGATTGCTGGTGGTGGTATGTAAATTGCTTGCTAATTGTTTGAGTTGGGTGGCAAGAACTCTTAACAGGCTAGAGATTGCTTAATGTTGTCATTTTATTTGAAGTGCAAAGTTTAGGAAAAGTGTTGGAGAGAAATAACATGGTCTTAATTGTTGCTCTTTCTTAGGTGTAATACCGCATATCCACAAGTCCCTCATTGGAAAGAAAGGACAACAGAAAACTGTCTAAAGGATACCAGGATTCCTTGTTATCTCAGGACTCTAAGTACTTAATTGTCCAGTGTTGGTGATTCCAGTGGACTGTATCTGTGAAACACAATTTTGCCTTTTTGTAACTTTGAGAAGCTAAAGCTCCCTTGAGCTTTCTAACAAACCAAATTTCTGCATTGAAGTCTTAACCGTATTTAAGTGTTACCATGGCTTCAAAGAAGCTATTGTATTTGTAGTGGGTTTTGATTGAGCTGACTGTTTTTAGATTGGTTTGATTAAGTAAAGGAGATGTTTGGTTTTGTACAGACTTTTCATCCACTAGAGTGGAAATATTCAATAAATGTTATATGAAGACTGATTGTCTCTTGTCCACTAACTGAAAAATACTTGGTCTTGACTACGCAGCTCTCAAAGAGTCGTTCCAAGAACATGCAACTCCGACAATCCTACTGGCTGTGCTTGGGCTATCTGGAAACAGAGTCCTAAAGTACTGCACTTAGTAAATACCATCAAGTGAAACGGCACAGGGGTTTTATCCTGCGAAGTTGCATTCTTGCTCCTTGAGGCTGCCGTGTTGTGTGACAGTTGCCTTAAGCAGGGCAGATGTAAGGCTGGTGCTGTTTAAGGACAGTTTTGCCTGATGTCAGCCTTCATAGAGGGAAGGGATCTATCATGGAGGAGGGAGAAGGTAAGCTGAATGAATGTTGAAAATCCACAACTTCAGTTGATTTTCTTTACGGTAGAGCCTGACCCCTCTCCACCTTTCTTGTAAAAGATTAGGGAGAGGCACACATAAAAGCAGGGGCTGTACTGCAGCAGCCTCCACTGGCTCATGGGCTATGAACCTTGAGGAAGAGTCTAAAACCTGCTTCCACAGTAGCAGTCAAACAGCTCTGTCTTGGTGTGGCTTTTTCATGGGTGGGCTTTACATCTGCTGGCTGGAGGGGTAAGATCTTGCTTTTCTGTTTCTGCTTTCACCCTATAGCGATGAGGGTCTAAACTACACAATTAGAGTTCAAGGATGGAGCGTTAAAATTACAGTTTTAACTTCTGCCATACAGTAGCATCCTCAGTAGCAGCAGATTAAAGGGGATCTGATCGCATCTCCTTTGGCTGTGCTTTTCCAGCTCTCTGCAAGTTCATTTTTTGCAGAGGTGGTTGGCCTGTTGCTGTGGCGAGGGAAACCTCCTCCTTTCAGTGAGGCGAAAGGTGCTGTGGAGACTGGTTCCTGGGGCTGGGGGCAGCAAGCCCTGGGCCTTGCAGAACTGCTGCTCCAGCAGTGAGATACTTCCAACACAGATGCTTTTGCATTGAAGAGGCTAATCTGTTTCTATAACCTCTTTCAGGTAATAATCTCTGCTGCAGCGCTGTCGCGGGAAGGTGTTGACCTAGATTGTAAGTGCTGGTTAGCCCCATGCTAACTGCACTCATCCCCTGGAGCCGCGGTGCTTTGCTGGAGCAGCACCGGAGTGCGTTTTTCTCAGCAACGCGGTTCTTGGCAGGATGTAAACGATGTGGCTAATTATAGCGAGTTACAAGGTGCTAAGAAGTGCCTTAAAGCGTAGTTAATGCAGTGTAAATGACCCCGCGTGGGCACCTCACACTCCGTTCGGGCTCCGGAAAGGCCGCGGGCCGGTGCGGCGCTCGCCGGGCTGCAGTGCAGCGCTAGCACACAGCCGCCCGCCCGGTACTTTTCCATCGCAGCCGGCTCCCTCGGGCCGCTGCCAGGCGGCGGGGCGGCCGTGCGGGTGAGCGGCGGCGCTCCCGGCCGGGCTGGGCCGAGCCTGGCGCTGACTGCGGCGCGGCCCCGCGCCGGGGCAGCTGCCGGAGCCCCGGGGCTGGCGGCGGGGCGGGCTGGGCGCCCCCGGGGGCGGGCGGCGGCGCATGCGCGGCGGCGCCCCGGAAGCAGGCGGCGGGCCGGGCTGGCTGCCGGGGCCGAGCGCGGCGCTGGGGCTGCGGGTACCGCCGGCGCGGAGCGGCGCGGCGGGATGAGCCTTGCGGAGTGAGGGGAGCCCCTTCCTGCCCTCCTGCTCGCTCCGCTCCTCTCTCCGCCCCTCTGCCCCGCCCGGCTCCGCTCTGGCTTCAGGCCCCTTCTCTCTGCGCTGCGGCGGGCGGAGGCGGCGGAAGGAGAAGCCCATGGAGGGGAACCGGGACGAGGCCGAGAAGTGCATCGGGATCGCGCGGGAGGCGCTGGAGGCCGGCAACCGCGACCGCGCCCTCCGCTTCCTCGGCAAGGCCCAGAAGCTCTACCCGACCGAGACGGCCCGAGGTGAAGCCCGGCCCCCTCCCCGCGCCCGGCGCCCCGTCGGCCCTGCTGCCGCGGCTGCCCCTCCTCCCCTCTCCCGCTTGCCCGCTGCCCTGCTCCGTCGGGACGAGGGGGGACCGCGGGGCCTGCGGGAGGAAGGGAGGGAGGGAGGGCGGGCGGGCGGGCGGGCGGCGGGGGGGGTCTCCTCACCCCGGGGCGGCCGTTAGCCGGCGCGGCGGCCCCCGCAGGCTGAGGCGAGGGGGACCCAGCGGTGCGTCCTCCGCGCCGTGAGGGGACGGCGCTGCCCCGCAACCAGCCCGGGCTGGGGTCCCTGGCGGTGTGCGGGGCTCGGCTGGGAAAAAAGGCCGAAGCGATGGTTGAAGTGCCCGGGAGGAGCGCTTAGGGCAGGTGGATCTCCACCGTCAGTGCATGCCTTTGGCGTCAGGCGGTGGGGAGGAGTGGGGTCACCTCCCTCCTCGCCAAAGGGGTTCGTTCTGGGCCAGCCCAACTCCTCGCCTGTATTTCCCCCCTCCCTTTAGCCATCAACATAAGCGTAGCCATACAGACTAAGCTTAGACCTATTAACAGCAGGACCTGACTCAGGCCTCGGGCCGAGACAGGCTGGGTTGGCTTCTTTTCTGTCACTGTGAATTACTCCTTGCTAACAGCTTGCAATAAGAGCTGCTGCTCCAGACTGGGCAGTGTCTTCATCCTCTGATTTCCTTGTGGTTTGGGTTTTTTCCGTTTCATTTCCCTTTTGGTTGTATGGTAGCTATACAGGAATGGCACACGGGTTTAACTTTCCTAGAGGAAACGGGATAGGTGGCTCCCCCTATGAATTAACTGGCTCTTCAGACACTTCTGTGCTAAAACTTGAAAAATAATTAGCATCTGTCTACCAAAAGGTGTTCAGAAATTATTTTTTAAAGGGAACAATAGTAAGGTTTCAGTGTATGTAGAGCTGTTACCTGTCTTCGAGTCTTGCTGTCACACAGTGTCAGAAGTCAGCTCAAAATACCTTTGAATGCAGCAGTGACTTGTTGCACTCCTCTGGTTCTTGCTTATATTGTCTATGCCATGGAAGGAATAGGAGAGACTTCAGTGCTCTGTACTGACTTAAAGGCCTTCAGCATTTACTGGTTTTGGAACATGACTTTGGGGTGAAATCCTGACTGAAAGTGTTCTGTGCTGTATTTTATTCTGTAGTGAAGCCTTTAAGTCAGGTGAGCAGGTTCAGTGAACGTTTTCTGTCCTCTCTTATCTCCTGACTTATTTTTATATGCAAACAATAAGCAAAGGTCTCATCAGTGCTCTTCTTTTTTTGTAGTATATAGTTTTTTGGGTGTGGGGGTTTTTTATCTGCAAGACAGGATGGATGTTGCTGGTAAATCACCTGCAAGAAGGTAACCATTGCTTTGGATCAAGAATGTGGCACTGTTTATATTCTTGCCACGTTAGATACCTCTCTGAAATAAAAACAAGCAGAATTTTGCCATATGCCCCTAAATTTCTGTGGCTTAAGAAGATGACGTGCATGAAAATACTTTCAGCTTTTTGGAAGTTGTGTTGGTCAATAGGCAGGAAGGCTGAGGGTTTCTATTCAGCTTCTTCCACCAAAGAGAGTGAACAGCTTTGTCTGCTTCACGTAGCTTATTACCGTCTTATACCTCCAAGATAAGAGTTACAGTAGCTCTCAGGAAAAAAAAAGAAAAAAGATACCTCCATCTGATTTATGTTTTGAGTGTTTGGGATTTTTTTAAGTAGGACTGCTACTACATAACCACCATTGTATTCAGTGCAAGAAATAGATGGCTAATTAGGCTATTGTCTGTAGGACACTTGTTTTATTCACTGTGGAAATTAGCAAAGTATGTCACAAATGAGGTACAGATCTGGTGAAAAGAAGATGGTCATGTGGTTATGGTAGTGGACTGTAATCTGGGGAATTGTGTACTGAAACTAAATGCTTCACAGAGTTTCTCTGTGATATTAAATAAATCACTTTCCGGTTC
Organism: Ciconia boyciana; assembly: GCF_034638445.1. NCBI lineage: Eukaryota > Metazoa > Chordata > Aves > Ciconiiformes > Ciconiidae > Ciconia > Ciconia boyciana. The sequence continues at coordinate 56,178,834 of NC_132938.1, read as the reverse complement.
CATTAGTGACGGCTAATTGTTTGTGCTTCATTTTTCAGGTATTCAGCTTGAAACAAGGGCCTGATTTGTGGAACTGGTGGGCAGTTAAAGCTCCATCTGAAGCTAATGAGAATTGCAGATGCCCTAATACCACTGAAAAAAATCAGGCCCTAGGCCTGATTTGAACTAGGTACTTAGAAATCAGGGGACTCTGTAAACTTGTAATATTTCTGTGCTTCAGTTTTCTAGCTGTGGAGGTTGGCAATTATTTTCAACTCATCCCATTTCTTCCCAAAACAACACCAAATCATTGAATTGTTTGGTTTTGGGGTTTTTTTGAAGTTTGAGGCACTTAAATAGCCCTGTTAAAAGTGCAGTAAGCTGCAAGGACACAGAATGTCCTGTTTTCAGGACAGGAGCTGGAAGGTGTGCAATAAATTAGAACTGGAATTTTACACTGATGAAGAACAAACAAAATTACTGCTTCATTATCTCATTGTCATCTTTTAGATAAATAAAGCGGGGGTCCACTTGGAAATAAACCCCAGTAATTCATTAGATAATTGAAAATGTGTCATAGCACATACCCAAGAGAAGGAAACAGTTAAGGTTTTGTGAGCTCTCTTAGTTCTAACACAAATTCTTATTTTACAGTCATAATGTGTTGGGTTTATGTGGTGGTAGGACAATATGGTGCAGCCCCAGTTGTCACTGTGCTCACTTATTTTCTCTCTAGGGTATGTATTAGAAGGTAGTTCGTACCAATTTGTCACTGAAGTAATGAATGTTTCATAAGTTGTATCTTTAGTATCATTTTGGGAACAATTGCCCACCATTTCACAAATGATGTTTCATCAGTGATAAAAGCAATGAGAACGGTAGTGCTGAATCTTGTACTGATGGGAGCTTCCTCCTCCTGACGGTATAGCAGATTGTGAAAGAACAGAGAGCAGGTTTTAACTATTGTCTCTAAAACAATACTATATGTGGTTTGGTTTTGGTGACATTTGCATTTAAAGTGCATTCAGCACTAGTTCAGTCATCAGTGAAGTTTAGTTTTGCTAAACAAAGCTTTTGCCTGAAATATGCTGACTGCAGCAGTGCTATTTTAAGGCTTTACTAGTGTGAAATCTAAGGTCAGTGCTTATTTAATGACACTTAGCTAATGACTTCATAGTAGCAGTGTTCATGTCGACGTCACTCTTTGCTAGAAAATTGTTTTACAATTCAGCTGTTCAAAATATTGTTTGATTATGATATTTGCTAATGATTAATCTTGCAACTGAATGGAAACTAATTGCTTGTCTGGAAAAGATTTGTAAGAGTAGATTTAAAGATAACAATGGATAAGATCTTTTCAAACTTAGGTGCCATTCTTTTTGGAGTTGAAGGCAGAAAATGACGTTAAGGACAGCTTTATTTTTCAGTGCTTCTTAAGATTTTCTTGCACTATATCTGATACTGCCTGGAAAAACAAACTTATCAGGAGTATGTGAGCTTAGTTTTTTAGGGTGTTGTGTTATTATGAATTCTGAATTCAACAGTTCTTCCATTAGTGAAAGTGGGGGTCATGTTCAGTGCATAATGGAGTCAAATGCAGTGCAAGGATCTTTCATTCAGCAGCAGGTAACAGTACACACAAGAAAGCCTTCAGACACATTTGGAGATAAGATTTGTTGTCTTACCTGCTAACAGAATAAGTCTTTGGTTCCTTGTATGTCCTATTTTAAAATACCTAGATGCACAGTGAAAGTTTTCTTTAATACACTGTTAGTACTACAGTTCGAACAGCTGGTTGTACCACCAGCAGCTCTTGGAACTGTCAAAGTTGTTTCTGAATATCTGAACTGTATCTTTTATTTGAAGAAAACAATGGGCCAGACCCTTTGTACGGTTTTTCTTTTTCAGCGTAGAACAATAGCGTGTTTGTATATTCTTTGTCCTGCTACCTTAAGAAGTTAACACTTACAGATTTGACTTTTTTTTTTTTTTTTTTTCTTTGCAAGCATCCTGCACTGTCTTCTCAGCAGTGCAGCTCTGTTATGGGGATGGGAGGTCTGAGAAGGTGATTAGGAAGTAGTAATGTTGAAAGTGTAGTGCAGCCAAACCAATTCATGAAAAGACTTACCAGCTAAGCTTGCTGTGAAAGAGATACTGGGCATTAATGCAAACTGTTGTCTATACCTGCATTTCTACTATTATTGCTACTACTGATTTTGCACAAGCATTAGTGCAGGGATGGGGAATTTCTAGAGCAGTACCAATATAAAGGCAGGATTTGCACAACGGTCAAGTAAGCATTATTTCTAGAGGGTAAGTCAGGGTCATGTTCGATAGGATCCCACATGATACGATTATTAAATATCTAACGTCACAGAACAGAAAAAGAATAATTTTGTTTTCTGTTATCACTTGTCTGGAGCACATTTGGACTGAAAATGCTTCATTCTGAGGGCACTGTCTGTTCGAATCTCTGTTTTTGATTAGTTCTTAGCCTGCACAGTCACCTTGTTGGAGTTGTTACTACTTCATTTACCTCAGAACTTTAAATGCCATAACGGATTATATTAGAATAAACTGTTGCAAATATTTGGATATGTGCTTCAGCTATAATCCATAGTGCAACTATAGCTCTCCTGTTTTCAAGAACTTAATTTCATTTGTAGTGAAAACATCCCCTCAGTATACAACTCAGCATCTAAATGTTAGCCTTTTCTTTATTTCCGCAGTAAAAAGCGTGACCTCATCAATTGATGAAACTTGCTGAGGCAGGCACGAGCACAGGACTGGCACTGAAGTCAGCTGACTTTCTTGTTCAGGCCGCGTGTAGCTATTCATCTGCAGTACTTCAGACTGCTGTGGCCAGTGGGTAATAAGTGAATTAATAAGTAAAAGCAAATACTGGAGAGTTTTAAGAAGCACATCTTAGGGAAGTGGTGGTTCTCCTTTTAAACAAAGCTCCACTTTTCTTTTCTTTCCTGTGCTTCTCTGAGATGGTGTGTAAATCCCAGTTTTCTGCTGCTCTAAGAGAGACCGTGCTAGTCAGAGCAGGAATTTTTTAATTTGATTTAGGAGAAAATGCTTCAGGCTTCTTCTCACTAGCTTCTAGAAGAAAATGGTTTTTAACAGTAAAGCTATAACATGCTTTCACAGTGAGTGGGACATTTTTCTTCGGGAATTTTTATTAGGGCATTTTTTATGCTGATAGTAACTCAGTTGTTTATGAAACAAATTTGGCCTATGTAGTTTGCCATCTTGCTCTGAAGGGATCTCTTTTCAGGGAAGATAGACTATGTAATAATCTTTGATCCACATTATGCTTCGTGTGCAGTCTCTTAAGTTAGAATGGTACTGTTTCTGATTTATTGGTAAGACCGATACCCCCGAAATACAGGCTTATATGCAGAAAGAAAAAGAAAAGTTAGTGTCTGATGATTTATTAAAACTGCTAAATTTGAGATCTGTTGGAACACGGAAGGAAAGAAGATTTCAAGATCTAGCAAAAGCATGCTGGTTTTCAAGATCTAGGTCTCAAGAGTTGGATGTAGTTGGCTGGTCCTGACTTCTCTGTGGCATTTAACAGTAGTTTGAATTTCAGCTGGTATTGCCTGGAAGGGGTATAGAGCATCAGTTTGTGGCCACTAATGGCTCAGGTTACAAATAGCTATGTACTGTAGCAACCGAAATGTGCTGGAGATAGGCTTGGTCTCTGTATGGAATAATTTGCAGGTTCTTTAGAGTGTTAGGTTAGTTCCTCTTTTCTGTTTACAGTTGCTTATTCAGGTGTTCTGATTTTTTCACCCCAAAGAATGGGTTCAGTGCCTCTCAAAACCATATAGAAATGAAGGACCTGGACAAATTCTCTCCAGTATTAAATTACCTTGGCAGAGGTGGAGAGGAGTCCAGCCACTAATTTTGAAACACTTTTCCATGGTTTTGCCATGAAAAGGAGTTGCTAGACTGGCTTCAGAAATGTTTGCGGTACAAAGTGGTAATCAATAAGGAAGGAGGATGTAGCAGCTATTCTTTTACAATGTGGTGCTCCCATTTAAGACACTTGAGAGCCCCGACTTAATCGCTAATGCCTATAATGATACTATGATATACTGTTGTTTTATAGTTTTGTTGGAAGCTATTATGAAGAATGGAAGTACTGCTGGGGGAGGCGCTTACTGCCGAAAACCAGCCAGTAGCAATGATCAAAGTAAGCCCAATAGCACGAAGGAGAGCAATGCATCTGCTGCAGGTGAAAGTGGAAAAGGCTACACCAAAGACCAAATGGAAGGAGTATTCAGGTATGGCCTTGCTTAAATACATCACTGCTTTTCATTCTGTGTATTATGTACTTACGCTTTCAGCTCTAGCATCTAAAGAAGCAACATAAAATTCAAGGTTAGCTGAGAGGGGTTACTTGTACTGAACTGTGACTAAAAGGAAGAGGAGACTTTTGCTGTGTTTACAGTATGAGACGCTGTCACTTTCTGTGAGAAAGATGATGCTCTTCTTTATATAAAGTAACCTTGATGGTTTAAAAAGAAAATACTCAAAATAGTTATTAAGTAGATCTCATGTTAAATGGAAGAAGTGATGAAAATTCTATAGTACAACTTGCAGGACAGTGTTTCTATTCTTAAATATTTTTATACTCATGATATCTAAGTTTACATTACATGCTTGCACCTAAAGTTTATTTTCAAGCTAATCTTGCTGTACAGGCTGGTCTTAGAGCAGTGTTAAAACTACTTCGTTCTGGAAGTACAGATATCTGAGAAGCACTGAAGCACATTGTCTAAGTTGTATTATAAACTCTGTCTGGACTCCGTGCAGCATGATAGTATTAAGATGGGGCGACATCAGGAAAGGAGGATGTGCGAAAAGAAACAAAGATCAATAAAAATGACCTTTTGAGGCGAGTAACTCTTAAGTCATGTTATCATTACACACTTTTTAGCTGTAGGAGTGAGAAAAATACTGTTTGATACGTGCCCTGATTTCCGCTAAAATATGGATACAGCCACTCTAAAATTGCACACCTCAAAACCCACCTGTGTTTTTAGATAAGCCTAGCCCAAATATTTTCAAGGGAGCTCAAAGAAGGGAAATCAAGAGGTCCTCTGTTGTGCAAAACAGAAATTCGTGTGTAAATTTTTTTGTGTGAAATGTATGTTACTGTTGATATTATCTTGGGATCTTTTCCTGAAGTTCAGTAATCTGTCCAGCTGTGCTAACAGTGAGGAAGAAGCAGCTTTTCTTTGTTGAGACAGCAGCTCTGCATTCGGGCAGATAGACAGCAGCTTCTCTGGCATGGTTATCCTCTTGGTGTTGCTATTTAGTAGAGCTTTTCACTTACCATCATCTCTGCTTAATTAATGTTATTGCCCTTCATGATACATCTAAAGTAAAACCTGAATAAGAGCGTACGTTTTTGGCCACCTTGAAGTATTAGCTGTTAAACTGAATGCAAAATGCGTGTGTGTGCACATGCATGCGAGAAAATATCCAGAAAGAAGTCCTCTGTACAATGAGGCTTAGATCAAATTAAGACATGTAACACATTCTCAGAAAGCTGCTACAAGGAAGGCTGTATTACTGCCAGTATTCACTCACCCGTGACGTGCCATTCTGAGCTGCAGTCTGCTTTGACATCAGGCTCCCTGCAAGTTCTTTTGTTTGTTTGTTTTACCAGAAAGTAATGTTGCCTACTTTTTCTTGAGTAAAATGATGTTGTAGAGCCAACTTTTCTCCGTGGTATGCTTTCATGGTATTGGGTATTGCTTCCTTGGAAGGGATTCACTGGATAAAATTAATCCAGTTTGTTGAGATCAGAACCAGAGTTAGGGGTATTCACGGAAGTTGCACATTGAGGATGATCTTGATGCAACACTGCTTCTTAGTACCTATTTCAACAATCTGCTTTGTGAATATAAAATTTGGAGGCTTAAAAAGTACCCAGATTTTTGCAAATAAGCAATTGTAATAGCTTGCAGAACAACCCATGTTTGTTTGTATTTTACATACTACTTGGAAAATCAGCTGTTAAAACAATATCTAGACCTTAACTTGAATGATGCTACCATCCTTTAGTATAGCAGTTTATAAACCTTTGGAGAGGGACTGAGTTTTGTTTTAGATGTGCAGTAATCAACAGAGCAAGTCCTCAGTTCTTGCTGGAAGTTTTGAAAAGTTTGTCATGTTGTCAGTTAGTGACAACACACCACTTAGAAAATTCGTGGTTAAGAATTAAAAAATCTATGCGCTTTGCCAAGGAGAACAGGATTAAATACAAACAGTGGGCTAAAACTTAATGGAAAAATAGAACACATTCAGTGATGATAGCTGGGGGAAAGTTCATGTTTAAACCACAGTGAGAATGAGCTTTCTAGTTGGAAGCATGAGAGGCTGCATATGTTATTGCTTCAGTCAGGCCCCAGACTTTTCCAATTAAATGAAATGCGCCCCTCTGGGGAGGGTATTCTTCAGAGAGTAGAGCTTGTCACCACCATATGCTTCTGCCATACCACAGTGGAATGGTTTTCAGACCTTTGAATTGGTTAAAGAAATGCTGCGTGAAAAGAGGTGGTTTTAAATAGTGTTTCATGCCTGATTTTTAATTTTTTTTTCCTATAAGGAAAGAAATTTCTAGACAGCAAGGTAGCAAAATCTTCAATTTTTAATAAATTCTGAATCTTGCCATGAATTTGACTCTGTCAAACTAAGTTGTTTTGTATGCTTATGATTTGAAAGGTGGTCATTATCCTCAAGTATTCTTCTTTCTAGGAGTTTTTGGTTCTGTATTAGTAATTGAATATAGACTGAGAGAAAGCATTCCTGATTTAACAACCCATGCCATTTCCAACCCTTTTTTATAAGCTCTAGTGAGCAGTCAGACAAGGGGGACTGACTCTGAGCTCTCTGACTTGGATCACTGATTAGTGTTCCTGGAGTTGTCCAGCTATCTTAAATTTACTTGTGACAATAGATTTAAGAAGCGTAGCGAAGACACACTTGGAGCAGTATAACTAATTTAACTGCATTAATTTTCATCAGTGTTACTCTAGTAATGTGGGTAGGCATGAATGCAAACAAGCACCTCAGTACTGTTTTTATTTTTGCCACATACACAGGGGACATTGATCACTAGCAAGCTACCATAGCACTTCTGTAGAGCATTACATGAGCTTGCAAACAAGTTGCTCAATAGGGAGAAGCATAAGATGAAATATCTTTCCATGGATTGCATAAGTGCTGGGTGATGCTCTGTTCTTTGTGGGAATGGTGCTCAATATTTCAGTGTGACAGTTTGAAGCTTGAGATATCCAAAAGCACTTTGTTACTTTTGAATTGAAATGCTTTGAAAATACCATCTGTAGGACATGCATCTTTTTCTTAATGATGCTTATCTTGTCACTGAGGGCTGGATCAAGTTGCCTTAACACTTTAGGTGACCTGCATATCAGAGATATTGCCGGGAGACTAGCAGAAATGTGCTAGGACCCACAGCAGACTTATGTCTTTTTAGAGCAAGTGCCCTAGAAGTCTCTAGGCAATTGAAAGGTGTCTGAGCAATGTTAACTTAAGACAAGTGCATGACAATCTTGTGCACAACCAAAAAGGGAGAATTTGGTTTGGGATTCTGTCATCTTTGCTTTAAAGCAATTCCTTCACTGTTTGATGTAGGTTATTGGCATTTTTTGCTGAGATAAAGAAATGAAACATTTGTGTAAGAAAGAAAATTTAAACTTTTTTTTCCTCTAGTTCACTTAAAACAACTGAAGAAGAAGTGCTGATCAGGATTACAGTTATCAGTTCTTAATTACTTTCAAACAAATTCTGTTCATCATATCTGCCTACTCATACCAAGTGTGCAGACCCTTTGGAAAGGTTTTGTGGACTAGCATGAAATCTAAAAAAAAAAAAAAAAAAAGAAATTATCATTTGCCTGCTGTGTATTAATCTTTCCTATTTCTTTTTATGCTGTGAAGTGTGTATTATCTGTTGTCTACTACATGATTTAAAAAAAATAGTTTTGGAGATATAGGTCATACACTTTATACAGACTCCCTTTAAATTATCTTAAAATTCATATGGTGTCTGATGTCTCTCTTTTAGTAAATAAGCCATAGCATATATTCCATATTACCTTTTCGACATCTGAAAGATAACTGCCATGATTAGTATTACGCTAAAGTTGGACTGCTGTCTTGTGAATACTATGGTGGAAACTGCTTTTCCTGCCCTGCCAGTGCCTGCCCCTCGGAAGAGAGCACAAGAATGAAATTTTGTATTTGGATCTTTGAGCTAGAACCAAAACAAGCCAATAGAGGCATGAGTTCTGTAGGAACCTTGCAATGCAAAATTAAATGTCATCCAGTAGTGGTTGAGAATAATCAGCAACTTGATTTGAATTCATGGAGTAAACCAAAAAATTGCCTCTACACATTTCATGGATCAAACTAGAAGGAATGTAAGCTGTGTGACTGACTTTTTCCAGGCCTTCTGCTGAGACTTCTGCAAATTCAGCAAAGAGAGATATATCGTTACTTTTTTAACATGGGGTCAAGAAGATAATTAACTGAAAGTGGAATAATAAGAGCAATCAACATGTGCTAAAATGAAAAAAAAAAAAACAAAACAACAAAGCAAAGAAATCAGGGCATGCCTTTAATTAGACTGCTAGAACTACTGTGAATTGTTGAAATATCCTGTTGAATGGTTGAGAAAGTCAAGGTGGAAATCACAGGCATAGAGCCTGTCATGGAAAAGTGGCACAGAAGATATGGTGGACTTTGTCAGAAAGCTCCTGCTTTGAATCTACCCTTTTTATAGCTAAAATAAAAGCTTAAAATCTGAAGAAAAGCATGCTGATGTAAACACAGCCTTGAATATTTCATGTAATACACACAGGAGAAACAAACTGACCAGGTACATCCAGGAGCAAGGTACTAAGACAAGCACCCTAATGTGTTGTTGAATCTATCAGTAAAACAGAGATCTGAAACTTCTGAATGCATTTTTTCTGAATGCGTTTTTTCTGAAACTTCTGATGTGATTCCAGAAACTAGGGGTATGCTGGTACCAGTTTGAGTTCCTCAACAACGCTGTGACCTTCTCTTCCCAATCTAGAGCACTTTTTGCAGACCACACTTATGTCATCCAAACTGTGACTGGCACATTCCCAATTTAGCTGCAAGATGCCATTTGCATCAGGTCCTCTGGCATCATTGGAAACTTGACCTATGTAGAAATTGGTCTGCATTTTACTGTGTTTTTCTGCTCAACTCTGAGATCATCTTCCTCTTGCTCAGTTCTTTGTTGCTAACATTCACATTGCTGCTCACTGTGCTGCTCAGTTTAGATTACCATTGGGAGAAATAATTGTGGCTCCCATTGCAAGCTTTTGGAGATTGTAGTTGAAGTATTTGTCTTTTGGGCTGTCCCTGTGCATGTAGACAGAGGCTTTGGAAGGCCCTTTGAAATACCTAGTCATATGCAAAACTTCATGATAATGGATCACTGCAGGTACTTGATACAGAAATGCAAGCATCTCTGATAGGTTTTGTTAACCTGATAAAAGGTGTTGATGTTGACCTAATCTGAATTGCAGATCTGAAAAGTGAAACAAGAAGCACAGCAGTAGGATCACATCATTTTGTAGTCACAGGAGAACCAGTGGTAATAGCCCAGAATTTCTGCAGGTGAGAGCAGACATTTCAGGACATGAAGGGCTTCCTCTGCCCTCAGCCGTCAGAGCATGGGGAGGAGCCCAGCATCAGGCAGAACTGGCTGTTGCTGCGGTTTGAAGCTGGATGACCAGTTCTACTGCAGGTGGCTTGTCAACTGCAGGCTGGGATAGTAGAGCTTTGCAAGTGATGATGAGATACCTGTCAACAGATTGTGGATTAATGTAGGCCATCACTTGCCCTCATGCTGTTGCAGACTCTAAAAGTCTGATATTATTTCAGGAACATCCAGCAATATGCCCTCCTAAAACAGCCAGCAAATCTGTTAACTAGAAGGACGGTGTCAGGGTGCTGGCAGGGGACTAACAATTCAGCAAGGACAGAAATTAGCTAAACAACAGAAATAATTTTATAGTAATTCAGATACAGAAGTGATCCAACCAGGAATGAAAAACACAAGAAAAGCAATTTGCAAAAAACAACCCCCCAAACAAATTAACAGTGAAAGCACCAAACTTCAAATAAGCTAGAAATAAACAACAAAAAAAAATGCAATTCTATACAAAAGGGGCAGTCCATAAGCAAGTGATATGTAAATTGAAATTTTAAAAATAAACATCTGTGTAGAGTTTACATATGCAAGAAAATTAGCACTAGGGACTACAGTGCCTTAAGTGCAGCAAAACCAACCAAACAACAATTTGAAATGCAGCTTTCAGGAAGTTAGTTGTTCATGCTGAGAGTACTGCAGGACAGGGGTTTCAGATGCAGTTAAAAGCCATAAGTAACATCAGTGATCTGTCTTTCCCAAAACCTCCACTGGTTTTACTCTTAATTTTTCCCAGCCTCTGCTGGCTGATGTTGTGTGGCCTGCAGTAGGAGACAAGGGGGAAGGGGATGGCTCCTTCCGTCCGTCTGTCCTTCCGTGACAAATCTCCACAGGATAGCTCAGCGCTCCAGGTGAGGGATTCTGGCAGAGTGAGGATTGTCAGGCATCAGTCTGCTAGAGACAAGGAGTGAGGAATATGTCCAAAAAGGCCTGCTTCTGCTGAGGGACAAGGATCAGGTTGGCCATGGCTTCCAACAACTCCCAGCAGCTGGAGAGAAATTTCTCATCAGGACAGTGGTAGTTTGGAGGAAGAGGACTTAAGTCTTGGAGAATTTCTGTGCAAAGCCCATGATCCCCATCTCTTTAAGGTGGAGGAGGGATGTGGTGTGTGTGCTCCAACAGTGTTTGAGAAGCCTGGTGACTTCACAGCACGTGTATGACCTGAGGATCTGGTGGGTTGCCCTGGTGATCCTGTACAGTTTGTCCTGCTATAAACTGACTTACTAGGTTGAGTTTGTGATGCATTAAGATTTTACCTCTCAGGAGTGCACCACGAACACTGATAATTTTGTTTAATTGAAAAGCACCTTTTAATCATCTTTGCTTGTCCCATCATCCCCAGTACAAAACTGCCGCAGTACAAGTTTTGGTGCAAAACTCACATGGACTTTGCTGAGGGCGGAAAAACGAAGCCATTACCCTGTAATGATTGCCCTGAATTGTGCTCAGTAAGGGACCTCCTGGCAGAAGTCACTAACTCCCTCTGTGTAGGAAACTTTGCATTAACTAGATGCTAGCTACTTATAGTCCAGATGCTTTTTGCCTCGAAGCTGCAAAGCAATCATATAAAACTGTTGTCTAATGGCAGGGTGTAGCAGGGGCTTCATAGCACAAGGTCATTGCTGAGAATTCCAGGCTTAGGTATGGTTTTTGGCCCCTGTGCATTTGTACAATCATTTAATGTATTTTAGCTTTAAAGCTTGATCTGCCTAATCCAAAGTCCTGCTAAACTCTGCAAAATTGCTGTATGTATATGCATGTTCCACATGATTCACCATGAAGTCACATACAGCGGTGCTCCTCAGGCCGTCCGGCAGAGTACTTGCAGCTTATTTTTGCTGCTGAGGTTTGTAAGAGCCAGCACTGACTTGGTTGAGATCTGAAGATGACAACGGGCTAAACAGTGAACAGGGGTTATGTATCTCAGTGTTGATCCTGTGCAGTAGAAAGGAGGGCAACGTAAATGATTTGGAAGATCGGTTACAGGTCTGTCGCAGGCAGTGTTGCTGTGAGCGTGCCCCTCCTGACAAGAACACAGAAGGGAGAATGAAAGTCAGGGGTGGCTGTCACAAATTCACAAAGGCTTCTTTGTTTGAGACTGGCTGTTTAGCCTAGGGTAGCAGGTCAGGATATAAGGGTGATTTGATATAAGATGTGCTTGAAATATCAAATCATAGCTTCATACAATATCAGGAATGTTGGAATAGAGATGTTTGTTTATTTGTAGATTTTTTTTTCTAACAAAGCAATCACTAGCAAAGACTTGCTAAGAGAAGTAGAAACATGTTATACCTCGGCTGAACACTTGTTTCTTGATAAATAACAAGAGCTCATTTGTGGACCAGGTTCAGGATAGCTGTTGCATGGAGGGTGATTACATTCATCCCTTTGGCGGGCAAGTTCTCTATGACCCACAAGGCAGGTTTCTCCCTGCACTTTCTCATCAGGAAGTAGCTCTGGTTTGATGCACTGGCTCTAAGCAGATCACGGTGTCAGAAGCTGGTGGGTCATGTGCTGACCTGAACGTCTTCTGGTTGATACCCACCATTCCTGCTTTTTCCATGAGGTTTCCTACTGGGGGACTTTCACTGGTTGTGAATGGGAAAAAAAGCTCTAGGGTGAGTTTTTGAGGGTTAGAAGAACAGGTTGGCATTTCTTGGGTTGTTATTTTATTTCCATTTTTCTCCTCCCTGCATCCTAGAGTTGTGAAATAAATGCATATCAGGTCTGCAAAGAAGTAAACTTTCATGGGGTTTTTTTCATGTTTGTTACTTCCATGAGAAATGAGCATATGCTGTTGAGGGAAAAAGTTGTTGAGGATGCACAGTGCTGTCATGGTTTAACCTCAGCCAGCAACTAAGCACCACACAGACACTCCCTCCCTCCCCCTTGGTGGGATGGGGGAGAGAATGGGAAGGGTAAAAGTGAGAAAACTCGTAAAGGTAAAGCAAAAGCCACGCACGCAAGCAAAGCAAAACAAGGAATTCATTCACTGCTTCCCATGGGCAGGCAGGTGTTCAGCCATCTCCAGGAAAGCAGGGCTCCATCAGCATAACGGTTACTTGGGAAGACAAATGCCATTGCTCCAAACGTCCCCCCTTTCCTTCTTCTTCCCCCAGCTTTATATGCTGAGCGTGATGTCACGTGGTGTGGAATAGCCCTTTGGTCAGCTGGGGTCAGCTGTCCCAGCTGTGTCCCCTCCCAGCTTCTTGTGCCCCCCCCAGCCTCCTCGCTGGTGGGGTGGGGTGAGGAGCAGAAAAGGCCTTGGCCTGTGTGAGCCCTGCTCAGCAGTAACTAAAACACCCCTGTGTTATCAACACTGTTTTTGGCACAAATCCAAAACACAGCCTCATACTAGCTACTGTGAAGAAAATTTACTCTACCCCAGCTAAAACCAGCACATTCTCCACCCCTTATTCCATACCATTTACGTCATACTCAGGTTCCACACTATGCAATACATCCTCATTAACCACCACCCCCCTTCCCATTCTTTGATACAATACACAGATAACATTCCCCTAGTCGATGGACCACCCCTGTAAAATGTCTGTAAAATTTCCACAAATGTCCACTGAGTTCATTTAGTCCATGACTTTGGGCTCCATCTCTTATGGTGGTCACTCAGGACAGGAGAGGTGGTGTGTTGTGTGGAGTTACTGGGCATCAAACCCAGCTCAGGTCAGGTCACTGCTGCACTTGCACTGCTTCTTGTAAGGCTTGTCCTCCATCGGTTCCGGTGGTTCCTGCTATAGTAATTCCTATAACATGCAACTCAAATCATGGGTTACAACAATTTAAAGGTATATCTATTACAGTCTCCTCCCCTGGTCCCTTTGGGCCAGGTTATAGGGTTTAACATTGCAATGACCTCCTCCCCTTGCTCCTAGCCTGGCTACCAACAAGGGGTTCCTGCTATAGGAAATCCCATAACATGCAACTCAAATCCCGGGTTACAACAATTTAAAGGTATTTCCATTACAATCTCACCCCTGGTCCCTTTGGACCAGACCATTGGGTTTAACATTGCAATGAACTCCTCCCCTTGCCCCTGCTCCGGCTTGGACTTACCCACAGACTGCAGTCCCTTAGTGGTGTTCCTGCTCCAAGTGGAGCCTCATCTGTGAGCCACAGTCTCTCCAGGGGTGTACCTGCTGTGGCATAGACTTACCCACAGCCACAGTCGCTTTGAGGTGCACCTGTTCCAGTGTGGCCTTATCCATGGGCCATAATGCCTTCAGAGACAGACCTGCTCCAACATGGCCTTACCCATGGCTGCAGTCCCTCCAGGCATGTACCTGCTCTGTCATGGGCTTGTCCATGCCCACAGGCTTTGAGGTGCTCCAGCATGACCTCATGCACAGCCACTGATGCTTCGAGGTGTACCTGCTGCAGCATGGACTTATCCACAGCCACAGATACTTTGAGGTGTACCTTCTCCAGCGTGGACTCATCCTTGGGCCACAACCCCTTCAGAGGTATACCTTCTGTGGCACAGATGTAACCACGGCCACAGACACTTCGAGATGTACCTGCTCTGGTGTGGACTTATTCACGGCCACAGACGCTTTGGGGTGTCCTGCTCCCACATGGACTCATCCACAGGTCACAGTCCCTTCGACTCGAGTTCACACTGGAGTTCCAGCCTGACCAGTACAGCAGCACAGAAACAGCAGCGATGCCCTGGCCATCTGCCAGCCCAGGCGCAAGGCCATTGCTGTTATCAACACGTTCCCAGGCACAGCACAGTAAGATGATCAGCAGTACAGCAGCACAGCAAGCAGCGAAAGCAAAAAGCAGCCACGAACGAGCACTAGACTCTAACATACAGTGAGGCAAGCAAGCCCCAGAGCAAGCACAGGAGCTTGCCAATTAATAGCTGAACAGCAATAACAGCTATAAATTTGATCTAGCATGTTCCAGTCAAACCTGTCATTATCTCAACCCTCCGAGGCCCATATTGGGCGCCAAAAAGGACTGTCATGGTTTAACCCCAGCCGGCAACTAAGCCCCACCCAGCCGCTTGCTCACTCCCACCGGTGGGATGGGGGAGAGAATGGGAAGGGTAAAAGTGAGAAAACTCGTGGGTTGAGATAAAGACAATTTAATAGGGAAAGCAAAAGTTGCACTTGCAAGCAAAGCAAAACAAGGAATTCATTCACTCCTTCCCATGGGCAGGCAGGTGTTCAGCCATCTCCAGGAAAGCAGGGCTCCATCACGCGTAACAGGTACTCGGGAAGACAGATGCCATCACTCCAAACGTCCCCCCCTTCCTCCTTCTTCCCCCAGCTTTATATGCTGAGCGTGGCATCGTATGGTGTGGAATAGCCCTTTGGTCAGTGGGGGTCAGCTGTCCCAGCCGTGTCCCCTCCCAGCTTCTTGTGCCCCCCCAGCCTCCTCGCTGGTGGGGTGGGGTGAGGAGCAGAAAAGGCCTTGGCTCTGTGTGAGCCCTGCTCAGCAGTAACGAAAATATCGCTGTGTTACCAGCACTGTTTCCAGCACAAATCCAAAACACAGCCCCATACTCGCTACTGTGAAGAAAATTAACTCTATCCCAGCCAAAACCAGCACAGGAGCTTAAAACTTGAACAAACGTTTAACAGTACAGTTTTAATGCTAATAAAATAACTTTGCAAAACATTGATGACTCACTACCTAATTTTATATCAACCAAAGTTCTGAAGAGTCTGGTCCACAAACAGATCTTTCAGATACTGAATTACTGAAGAGAAGAACCTAGCTTGGATGCTGAGATAGCAATTTCTTGAAATAAAAGTTTAATTTGATACTGTTATACTTTTAAATAAAGCTGTCTGTTCTTGATACAGTTCATAAGTAATACAGGTCTTGATGCTAAGGATGAAGGGATCTATTCACTACCAAATTTTTTTCTTATTGTAGAAATTAACAAACAAGTTTCCAGTATTCAGAGTATAATTTAATGTATTTTCTTTTCATTCTTTCTTGATGCTGGATTCACTGTGTTCCTTTTAGTTAGCTTTATAAGCTTCCTAACTGGAGCTTATTAAATGTTACTTCAATAAAATGAGCTATATTTATTTCACAGGATGTTCATGTTGGCAGCTGCCTGCATGCATTCAATTCAGTGCTCCTGTGAGCATTACACCGAGACTTCCATAAAAGCTCATGTTATTTGAACACAGGAAAAGAGATCCCTCAAATGAAACTTGATTTGATCAATCTGTGAACTATGAAGGACCACACACGACGGTGTGGTTGTATTTCTGATGCTAGCATTCCCTTAATTACAGGGTACCCATTCTTCTTTCATGAAAATGCCAAAGGCTTCCTTACCCCCTTTGTTTCCACTTGGCTGCCCTGTGTATAGTCTTTGTAACACTAAACCCATATTTACGTAGAAGTCTGTGCATTTAAGAGAATGTGGACACAGTTACAGATATGTGAAGAGACTCACATGAAGCTTTTAAAATATTTATGGATGTAATTTCTGTTTCTTGCTCAGACCAGCCCTTTTCTTTTGCTATGCACCAAATGTCAGTGTGCCTCATTTCTGCAATGCAAGTTTGTGATTTGGCCTTATTTTTCTAAGTTTCTGAATTCTTACCCAAGTAACTTGGTTTGATTTTAAGGTGTATTTATTGGTTTGGTCAGTTCTTCCTGCCCACATAAAATTAATGTTCTCTCTGTCCCCCGTAACTGCTCTTTCTCTTTTCTGAGTATTGTAAAGCATACCAAATCATTGCATCATTTCCCAGATTTAGCCTTTCCTGTCTGGGTGAGACTGCCTACAGGAAGAATATTTCCGAGATTTCAGAGTTTTAAAAAATGCTACATTGGACATATGAGATGAGCTGAATCCGTAATTGCTGGAGCTGTTATTGTTTCTTTGAATTTATATAAACACTTACAGAAAGTTTGTTAAGATCCAGGTGCATTCCCAGCAGCAGAGGTATTCTCACATGCCTTATTTCCCTGAAAGTGAATGCTTGAATGGTGTTATGACTTGACTTTTGTTTGGAGAAAGGGAGGTATTGTTTGTTTTGTTTTATATCATGCATACCAAAGTGCATTTGCTGTTGACAGTCAAAACAGGCCTTCCTACCCGCTAGCTCTGCGAAGTAAATTTGGAATTTTCATTTTATGCATTATTAACAGCAATATTCATATAATTGGGGATGGAGAAATGCTCCAGTAATTGCAAACTGAAACCTTTTCTTACAACTGTAGTAGTTCTACAGTAGAAGAAGTGAAATAAATGTATATAGTAAGTAATTTTGAGTACAGTAGTTTATTGTGCTCAATAGTGAGTTTATTATGAAAAATTGCATTCTTTGTTTCTAGAGTGGATTTTTTTTTATATTTTATATTGAAAGCGAGAGATGTATTGCATCAGTGCAATGTATTACCTCATTTGCAGCTGTGTTCTAACGTACTACTTTTACATCTTTTTGTTTACAGCATTTTACTTAATTTTTCTTTTGCAGTATAAAGAAATGTAAAAATTATTACGAAGTCCTTGGGGTGTCAAAGGATGCAGGCGAAGAAGACCTAAAGAAGGCTTATAGAAAACTTGCTTTGAAATTCCACCCAGACAAAAACCACGCACCTGGAGCAACAGAGGCTTTTAAAAGTAAAATACCATTTTTACTTAAAATTTATTTTTTGATTAAACTTTGTCTGATTAAAGGAAATTCATCTGCATTGGTCAGTTGTCTTTTTACAAAATTGTCAGTTGGTGTTTTGTAGCTAATATTAAACTGACATTTTTATCCAATAAAATGTTTGACCTTTATTATCTTAATACATACCTAGAAGTATAGATAAATAATGTGGGCTTTTGCAGTAGAGTTTGGTTTCAGAGTATTGACTGTAATTTTCAGATACAGGGAGCAAATACTTGATCTGTGAAATCCAATTGCACTTTTTTACTGTTGTTGACTTAATGTAGTCAATTGAATCTTACTATCTTGAATCTTTACTATACTTGAGCTTGAAAAAAACAAAGTAATACTTGATAGCAAAATGCAGTTTTTACTGAATCATGTGCCACGCTAAGTTACCTTTTCCTTAGAATTCCTTGTATGGGTGTCGTTTTACTACTTTTTCCACACAAAAACACTTGGGTTCAAACATGGCCTCATTAATAGTTGCCTTTGACCATTTCTTAGGTAAAGTTTACAGTCTGACTTGACCTGATCTAAGGCTGCCAAGCTTAGCGCTGCACAAGGAAAATTGTTGAGAAAAAGCTTTTTAAAGAAAACTACACCTTCATCTCAGACACAGATGAAGAAAAATGTGAATCTGTAAGAAATGATCATGCATAAATAAACAATCTGATTGTGGTACATCTTTTTTATTTTTTTCCTGTGTGAGGTTTACATGCAGACATTCGAAAAAATCAGTTCGATAAAACTCTTAAATTGGGGGAGGGAAAAAAAAGAAAATAAAAGTCCTGAGCAAGACTTCTGATACAGACTTTAAGGGGTAATTATAATAATATATTAACAATTCCAGATGAAAAGTAGAACATAGCAGAAAAGTTGATTGCTAATGATTATTTTAATGCAGCACATATGTGATGGCTTTATCTAAAAAATATATTATTCTTATAAAATTGCTTCCAGCCCTATGAATAAAATAATTCTTCCTTGTTAATAGCATTTTAAATAATCTTTAAAATGTAAGAAATCCGTTTCTTATTATTTAATCTTTTATTTAATATTAGCAGTTTGTACAAGTTTGATTTCTTTGGCTTAATTTCACTTTCTGGTTCTTAACTAGATGAGTAAAGGAACAGAAAATTTTGTAGGGGAATCTTGTTGACTAAAAATTATTTAATGAAATCTAGCATTTTTCTTGCATAGAAATTATTGTAATCTTTTTGTATGGCTAAGTAAATTTATGATTTAGTTTGCCTTTAAAGGTGTCTGATGAGTTTCTAACATCCAGCTGAGAAAAGGAGTTTCATAATAATAGCTATTATTTCATAATAATGCTTTATTTTAAGGAAAGGTCACATTAGAAAACAGAATTGAGTTTGATGTTAGGCAAGGTACTTACTTAGGTCTTGAGCTACCTAGTACTACTCTTCTCTTGTATTAAGCAGTCTCCCTGAGGTTATATTTTAGAGTAAAAAGTTTGTGCAAATATAATAACTTTTAATCTCTTGGAATCTCTTTTACCAACTTCATCAAAAATCTTTCCTTTGAAGCTTTTGAGCAGTTTTTTTCATTTTTTATGTCCTTTATTTAAAGAAAATTATATTTGAATCAAATCTGTTGTGAATTAGCATCAAATAATCAAAAGCAAATAACAAATAGTCAAAAAAGATTGCTGACTGTACCGTGACAGTATGGTGTCTTCACTTTATGTGCAGTCCCCTGATTTATGTCTCCCTAAATTCTTAATTGTTGGGAAAATCTAAATTTTTACTACCAATTTTATCCTCGTGCTGAGTAACAGAGGAACCTTGTAGCAATATTTGTTGTCAGTACTGTATATCATGCTCTCAATGCAAATTACCAGGCTTCATTTCTTCAGGTTTTCTCCTCCACTTAAATGAATTGCTAATGATTATTTCTGAGGGCATCTTAAAAGGCACATAGCTAAGACTCATAAACTTTTTTTTAGGTTGGATAATGTTGAAAACATTAATTATGCAAAGCCATAGTCTTATTTGCCTGTGTTAAGGTTATAGTGTTGCACCTTTCATGAACTTTTGATCACTGATGGCTTTTCGACACTGAAAAACATAGTCACTCTGCCTTGTGTTGGTTGGCTGCAGAAGAAGCCTTTTGTTGGAGAGGCCTGGAGGAGAGGGAAGAAAGGAAAGCAGAAGGGGTTTAATGAAGATATGACTGAGTGAAGATTGTTCATCGAGTGCCAATAAAAATTTTCCTTCAATCTGCAAGAGCCGTATGTCTATGCAGAGCAGCTAGGGTCAAAGCTTGTAAAGTCAGCATGCTCACCTAACTCAGTTTTTCCCTTTCTACTGTCAAAATTGAAGTTGTTCATTTGTGATAATGTAGCATGAATGGGGACAAGCATCCAGGCCAGGCACTCCAAACACTGAGGTTGTATTGAAAACCTTGGGAACACACGTGTTCCTGTCATGCACGCATGTTGTACTCTTCATGTTACGTCATGCAAAACTTTGTGCTATTAAAGGAATCCATAAAATATCTTAAGAAGAATATAAAAAAATACATTCACATAGACAATAAAGTTGATGCATTTGAAGAAGTTACCTCTTCCTAAATGAAACCAAAGAAAACCTACTGAGTCTATGATGTTTTTAAGCCAGGCTGCTAGAGCAAACTGAACTTTGCAATTACCCCACTTCAAAGCTTTCATTATAATGCTTGATGCTTTTTTTGTAATTGCAGTGAGAGAGAACATTTCCACAGGTGTAGGTGTTCCCCTAGAAAAAGGATCAAAGCTCTCCTGCCTTCTGCTTAGTTCAATAGGATAAAAGGCCTTTGAATAGCATTGGTGGGAAACTTTGTGGAAGCTATGCTAAGAAAATTAGAGATGTTTCTGGACCCTGTACTATAGTTGATTTGTAACATACAGTAAAGGGCATAATTCGCTGCCTATTCTTGACTTTGAAATTGCAATATTCATGCTGGAATAGCTCTTATCTTTCATTTATGGCAGTTGTCTTTTATTCCTTGCTTCAGAAATCGGAAATGCGTATGCTGTGCTGAGTAATCCAGAAAAACGAAAGCAGTATGACCTTACAGGCAGTGAAGAGCAAACATGCAATCACCCTAGCAACGGTAGATTCAACTTCCATAGAGGCTGTGAGGCAGATATTACACCAGAGGATCTATTCAACATGTTTTTTGGAGGGACCTTTCCAACAGGTATTTGTATATATCAGTATAATCACTGGGATACACTGGTACTGCCCAGAGTGGCATTAGACTTTGTGACATTATAAAACAGTAAAATTACTCCAACCTGCCTCAGACCCCAACTCTTTAATCTGCATCACAGTTTATTTTTCCCCTAAGTGCTGCTAAATCCCAAAAATGTGAGTTCAGTTCTTTGGGGTTACTGCAGTGATTCTGTGGTACATGAAATAACAAATCAGTTGTCTTAGAGCTTATAATATTTATTTTAAACTTTGAAATGGTAAGATATCTTAAAGTTGAGTTATTTTATGTGTCATTGTGCCATAATGTGAAATGCTTTATGTTGTTGCTTCTGTATTGACCTCTAAATAGGTTTTTTTACGTGATTTAAATGTGGGTATTTCTTTCCTTAGGTAGTGTACATTCATTTTCTAATGGTCGTGCTGGCTACAGTCATCCTAATCAGCACCGTCAGAGTGGACATGAGAGGGAGGAAGAGAGGGGTGATGTATGTTTAATTGCCATTGACTTTAAACTGTGGATTGTGAAATTTGCTGGTAGTAGCTTTCAGTGATATGACTGTACAGGAGCTCTGTACTGTAGAGGAGGATTTGTACTTGCCAGTTACATATTTTAAAACTTTGGCAGGTGGTAGTCTTACTGATTGGTAAATAGACATGCAAATTTGAGGAGATAATAGCCTGGTTTTGTAAATCTATTGTTCTATGTCACTGTCTTACTAGGGACTGGTAGTATTAGCCTAAATATGCCACTAATTCTGGTCACTAATCCTTGTCTACATTAAAAAACTTATTTGGGCTGAGGTAAGAAATGTACTTATGGCTCAATATTAATCTATATGAATTATATATAGTCCTGTATAATTACATATCACTGTATAGATGAGACCAAATCATGGCATACAACATAACTGAACCAGCTCTTCATTTGGTAATTGCTTGTGGCTACATGCTAACCCATGAAGTCTTGCAGCTTGAGCACTCTGAATATTGTGTATGTATTGGAAAGTTAAGATAACACCACAGTGTTTGCAGGTTTGTAGTTACAGTTTTCCTAGCAGCTTTTGATGTTTAAAGCAGAAAATCATGCTTAGCATTAAATCTTGTCAAGTTTACCTGTTTACTTGATGCTGGTTTATGAAATACCTGAATCTGTTTTGTTCCTTAGGGAGGTTTCTCTATGTTCATTCAGCTGATGCCTATTATTGTGTTGATCCTCGTCTCCTTGTTGAGCCAGCTGATGGTATCTAACCCTCCTTATGCCTTATACCCAAGATCGTAAGTAATGCTTGATTACATTAGCTTAAAACAGAGGGGAGGACGTTGTAATCATGCTCTCCCACTTAGAAGCATTATAGAGAGCCTTGCATTAGTTGGTCCTTGATTTCCCACAGTGAGGAGGAGGGAAGGTATAGACGAAGCAGAACAAAACTTTAAAGTTAGTACTAGGAACATGCTGTGAGAATGTAATGGAGAAAAGAGGTCAGCAATACCTGCAGTTTAGGAGGTCTTCTAATACAAGGCAGTGGGTCCATGCAATGTAGCATGTTGCAAAGGTGTTTGCATCTCCAGCATATTTAATTGAATCCTGAAACCTGCTAAGTCTCATTATTCTTTTAGGGGTCATCTGTGCTTGTAGCAAGTGAAGTACTTGAAAGCAACTTTCTCATCCTTATTTAAGTTTTGAACTAGGTGAGGGCTGAGGAAATTGTCTATTCTTTGCTTCATTCTAGGTGATAGTAAAATAGTTTATCTTCATTTTCTTGCAAAGAATTCTACTAGTGAAGCTTACCTGTTTTGTACAGTAGGATATATAAACCCTTTTTCCTTGAGAGAAATAAATAACTTTAATCAAGCATGCAACTAGCTAGTAGACTTAGCCCACTCGCCACAACTGTTTTAAAGGTCCTTAGTTCCTTGCAGAGCTCTCAGCCCCACAACAGAAAGGTTTCTTTTCTCCTCTCTTATTTTTCAGAGTTCTTTATTTCCGGAGTGTGATGTTTTTCCCTTCTGCAACTAAGCTGTGTGATGCTTATAAACACTTCTCTGCCAAAATGTTTGCACACAATCTTTGATTTTTAATCCACAGAATGCCAGCAGGAAAATGGATTTGTCAGGGCTGGCAGAAAACACTTTAAAATGGAGATGCCTGTACTGGGTTGCTACAGAATAGTGACCTGTTTTTCTTTCTGTTGAGTTTAAATGTAATTTTCTATTACCAAAGCTTATGTTTGACTAAAGAGGTATGAAACGAGTGTCTTACTGAAGTGGGTTTTTTTTCAAGATCAACGGCTTAAGCAGCAGAAGTTTAATGTTCAGGTAAATGTAGTAATTCTGTTCTCTGGCAGATTAGACAGCCATTCATTTCATTACTTGTCTTGAAATGGCAAATTCAGTGATGTGCTGTTCTTCTGTAATAGCAGTATTTTTTAAATCAAATAAATATCTAGTCTCTCTCTTCCCCTTCCCTCCTTTTTTGCAGAAGTACAGGGCAGACCATAAAAATGCAGACAGAAAACTTGGGTGTCGTTTATTATGTCAACA
Source organism: Ciconia boyciana (assembly GCF_034638445.1). Lineage (NCBI taxonomy): Eukaryota > Metazoa > Chordata > Aves > Ciconiiformes > Ciconiidae > Ciconia > Ciconia boyciana. The sequence continues at coordinate 56,155,664 of NC_132938.1, read as the reverse complement.
AGGACTTTAGAAATGAATACAAAGGAGTGTCATTACAGAAAGTGGAAAAGAGCGTGGAAGAGGATTATGTGTCCAACATTCGTAATAACTGTTGGAAGGAAAGGCAACAAAGTAAGTTTGGTGATATGTGTAATTTCATGAAAGCATGCATTACTATAAAAAAAGATTGCCTCAGGCAAGAATGAAGGGCTTGTATTATTAAAATACCTGAATGAGAAAGCAAGTGTAAGGTTCCCTACTGCTTCTTGCTTCTAAAAGTGTCACTGAATTTCTGTGTTTTACTCAGTGACCTAACAACCATCTGCAAATCATCAGCAATTTTAACCTGCTACTCTACTACCTGTGACCATTTCTCAGAAAATTAAAGGCTACAGTGAATTGATAATGAGCAAGAAATTGCTCTAAGTTAAGGACAAAAGCTAAATTTCTGATCTCTTCCACATTATTTTATCATGGCAATATCTTGTTTCCCCAGGTGCTTTTATATAAATAAATAATTAAACAAAAGCTTACATAGGTGTTTCCAGAGAAGGAAAAAAATAATCTGCCTTGGATCACAGTACATACAAACACTGCTTTTCCAGGTGACCAAGGACACGCAGCATGTCCTGTAAAACATCATAAGCTGGAAATCAGTGCTTAATCTTTTGCCAGTGCTGAATAATTTTTCTCCCTGGACTTGGTAACTTGGCTATATCAGGCCTTAAAAACAGGTCTTATTTTAGTTTACCATCTATTTTTCTAATTTAATGTTACACAAGGACCTGTTTTCTTTCAGAAGCCTAGAATTCAGTGTTAAAGCATAAAAATACTGAATAGCCTCGACCATCTCCAAATCATCATCAATTTTAACCTGTTATTCTATTATCTGTGACCATTTCATGAGCCTTTCATGGTCTGTGAGAACAGCACTCCTAAAATGACATCAGTGTTGAAACCAGATGGTTTCAGCTTCTCAGCTGGTAAACTTCAGTAATAGCTTACTGGATAAATAATTTGTTCATGAACTGTCAGTAAACTGACCAGAAGGAAACAGAATGCTCTTCTCTGAGTGAACTCATGTGTTCCTGCACAACTTTACTCTCTGCGGTCCAGTGGTGCCAAGCCTTTCAGCTGAGATAGCCTCTTAGCTTCTCCCAGTTGTAAAAGACAGCCCGGCATCACAGCTAGTCAAATGCCTGAATGGGGCTGCACGCATTCATTACAGTTGGCCTGTACGTATACGAATACAAACTGCATTGCCCATGCATAGCAGGCCCAATGCTTCCTGGAGGCTTTATGCTCCTTGCTCGTGAGTACACATTGCTTATGCATAAGAAAATCTCTACGGTTTTACAAATTGCCCACAAGAAAGAAGTGCAGGCAGAAAACTGTGCTGATGGGTCACATGTATGGAAGAGAAACACCAGTACTTTGGGGGGAAAACTTTCAGATTATTGCCCAGAGTACTAGATTTGATCAGAATAATTTTTCCCAGATTTTTCAAATAGAGGAAAGCATCAGAGAATTTTTGGGGTATAATTCATAAGCAAATATAAAAAACTCTTGTATTTTTCCAGCTAGGTTGTCCTTTGATCATCTTGAAATGTTTGAATATGTTCACTCTTCATGAAATTAATACCTAATTTTTCATCTACAAGTGGTTGCTAGATGAATGATTGGTAATCGTATAATAAAATAGTTTACAAAAATGATCGTGGTTGTTAACAAAAAATTAAAGACAAGATATAATCCAGCACAATAAAAAGAGGACATATTATTTGTACATTTTTTCAGCGGAGTGTAGATCTGGAAGGATAGTTTGCTTTTATTGACCTAGTCATTACACTTGGATTTACTGGCATTTTATATTTGTGTCTCCTGTAATATATTTACTGTCTAAATATCTTTGAAAAGGTTTATGCAATTTCCACCTGGGGAGGGAAAGAGGAGAAGGAATACCTTTCCCATTTTTCATCATTTATTCTTGACGTGCTTACTTTTTTAAGCATGAACAGAGTCCTGGACAATGCAGAGGCCCACAATTCCATATGTACACATTTACTGGGAAAAATGTGATGACTTAGAGAAACATCTGACCCTAGTATAAAGAAGAAAAATAACCCAAAGGTGGTGACTGTCATATTGTTTGCTATTTGCAATTTATCAGGTAGTGAAAACTACCCAAATTGATTTTGAGAAAGCGGCCCCTAATAGATTTTCCCTATTTATAGAAACAGCTGATTTTGTGGTTTTAAGGATTCAAAATACCTGTTGTGTGTTGGATCTCCTTGACAGTTAAAATCTTGCCAGCATTGATTGACATTTAAGAATGCCTTGCTAATCCATTCTGAGTTGAAGGGCTGAAAAAGATTTTATAGAATTAAAATGCTCAGCAATGTCAAGCTATTGAACACCAGTATAATAGAGAGAGCTCTTTTATTAATACCTTGGAACGCTGGCAGTCTGAAGCAGCATCAGTTGAAGTAATGGGCTTAACATTCAGAATGGACTTTCGGGCACAGACAAGACGCTAGAGCTGTCAATAATATGCAAGACCACTGAGTGTGGCCTATATTCGTATTGTTTAATGAGGTCTGACAGAAGTAGTGGGGGGTTTTTTGTTTGTTGTTTTTTTTTTAAATCAGGTACTGCTGTGTGAAATATGAGGGTGCAGGAAGGCTGTTTCCCTGCTCAAAAAGATGAAATGCTTGTGAAGATCCGGCAGAGGGAATCTGTAGCAGTGCTGTTTAGGTGGTGTCTGGGGGTAGTTAGAATAGACGGAAGGAAAAAAGGGTGAGGATTAAATCTGAGGTGTTTTGGACAGCTCTGAGAAGAAATGTATCATGTGCAAAGCATTCAGTTTATAACCTGAAAAATCTTTTATCTTTTTTTAATTAAAGAAACAGACTTACTTTATGCAGCAAAAGTATATCGAGATGACCGTCTCCGAAAGAAAGCAGACTCCATGTCCATGGACAACTGCAAAGAACTAGAACGGCTGACCAGCCTCTATCGAGGAGGATGAACTACAATTATACACATACATCTTTACGTACGCCGTTATCTCTCTTGTAAATTAAGAAGAGATTTAGTTTCACCGTGAATGCTGGAAAAGAGGGGTGGATGTAAAACTCTACTGTATAGCTGTTTCCAGAAACCCTATGCTGAAATATCATTTAATGGCTTCTTTACCTACTGTGAAATATAGGTAACTTTAATTGTCTAGATTTTACTTCAAAGCTTCTGTGAATTCTTTCACCAGAGAGAATAGCTCAGAAAGGATGCTATACTTGTAGAGACTTAGTCATAGTGGTTCTCCTCTAAAATATTTGCCATGTAAATATCTGTGGAAAGAACACTTTGTGTATATACGAGTTAAATGACTTTCTATTTAAAATCTCAGAAATTTAGTTCCATACAACATTTTGTCTCACTGATGGAATAAATAGTATGATTACATCACTCCTATTCAGATGTCAAGTGTGTGGAGTTGAAACAAGAATTTTTAATATTTTATCTCTAACTCTATGTCAAATCTTCTAGGTTTACCAGCTTAGAGGAACTTGGTATTTTTAAATATAATGGCATATATTCCTAAATATCTGTTGGGGTATATTGATCTGGTGTAGAGTAGCAGTTAGCTGTTGTAGTTTTTTAGCGTTTCTAAGCAATGCTGAGAAAACTAAGAACTACGCTAATCTCTTTTCAAAGTAAATATTTGCAAATGCTGTACAGACCATTATAAGCATTGCTTTTAGTACTTGCAACAGTTTACAGCAGCTCTACCATTTGGTATTCCAGTAGTAGTAAGTCCATACGTATGGTTAAAATGCATCCATAGCTTCCTTAATTTTCACTGGAAAGGTAGAGGAAAACATGCAATAGTAAAATCTTAAAGCTCAAAAAAAAAAAAGCAACCTAATTTTTTTTCCTGGGAGGCTTCCATTTTCTTACTGTTTTTTTTTTCAAGCTAGGTCCCAACACTGATTCCTCAACGGGCACCACAAGTGGAACAGGGAAATATTGCTGAGGACAAGCTATGTGCCTTTCAACACTTTTGCCAACTATTTAAACGCTTTGCTAGTTTGCAGTATGCTCCTAAGGTCAGAGCCATATCACTTGTCCCGGGGCGGAAGAGGTAGGGTATGTGTTTCTCTGGACCAGAATGTTGCTGGACTGACTTCCTAGAAATGAGCAAACATACTGTTCGGCTCCTACATACAAGACCACGTAACTCAGTGGCTGGTACGTGGAAACTCTATGTAGCCACGCCTGCTGATGCACAGAGGTGTTTTGAGGCAGCTAAGTACAATGTACTTAAAGTTTATTGAAAGTGGGTTGAAAATGTTTTTAGGTTCAGTAGCTGATGTTTTTACATTTTAACAGTGCTATGCAGGAGAATGTTTCTTCTATTTGAGAATGCCACGTGGTCTGTAACAAGGGCAGTATTTTTTGTTTGAGAAAACTGCTATCTTTGAACAATGTTATCAGTTTATGTGGAGCCAAGTTCTCCTCCTAAACTGAAAGTTTAAATACATGACTGACTTCATTGGAATTCCTTCTGATCTAGAGCAGAATTTGACTTTAGAAACATGCTAAATGCTATTGCTCTAAGTGACCCAGAAATCATTTTGCATATATACCTTTTCTAAACTGTCCCACTGGAAATGTCCTCTATTGAATTGGTGTAACATGAGAGGGACTAGCTGCAGGCTTTTAACTAAGCAGCCAAACCAGCATTCAAGGTGGACACCAAAGCCTGAGGCACAAAGCAGAACCAAAAGCTGATGAAACAAACAAACAAAAAAGGGTTGCTGTACTGGATGTCCTTACTAAGATTATAGGAAAAGTATGCAGAAGTAATGGAAAGGCACCCAAATGTTGAAGTTTGCAATAGGAATTTCTGGAGAAAACGTGATTCCCCGGATTTTGTAACTGTCCAGAATGTATTGTAATTATACTAATGAAAACAAACTATCAAAGTACATATTGGTACTCCTGTGTCTTCTTAATAGAAGAAAATTGTTCCAAAGGCTTTAACAAGTACTCGGGCCTTCCCATTCACAAATAAGTCTGAGCTTGCAGGTGATCTTTTAGTTAAGAGGAAAAAGGATATCTAACACATTTGTCAAATACCGGAACAGTGAAGTCAGAGTGAAGAGATGGTCTTAGCAAAGCTGCTTATAATAATCAGATGGGTTATGTCTGCCTGCAGTTACTTCTGCTGCAGCCGAGAAGCAGGTAAATGGACGGATGTTGAGCTGTGTTAGGTTGGTTAGATTGCTATCAGTATCTCAGCAAACTGGAGTAACACAGTGGCTGTGTCCTATGGCAACACAGATGTCCCAGCAGTTTAAAAGTGAGACCTAGGCTGCTACATTTCATTGGATTATCCATTGCGATTGCCATTTTCAAAGGAGGAAACAAAGGAGGAAACAAAATATATGTTTATACTGCTGGAAAAATGCTACTTAGCATTTAACAGATCAAATAGTTGCACACTTTGAAATATGCAGTAGTGTGCAGAAGGATGCTCTTATTTCCTGTAGCATAAAGATTAACCTGCTTTAAATATGGCCTGCAAACATTCTTTTAATATTCCACGTGGGTGTTTCTCTTCTCGTGATTGTTACTTTTTTCTGAAGTCTGAAGGTTTTTTCTTCAGAAATGTCATTATCTTCCCTGGTTTTGTTGAAGGAATCTGCCAGAAAGTTCAGAACGAATTTTCTTATGAGCAAGATGCTAATTGAAGAGGGTGGAGTACTTGAATCTTTTCAGATGACCTTTCTTCAGAAGGTGAAGTTCTCATTACAATAAGACATTGGAAAGAAAAGGGAAAAACAAAACCGGTTTTGAACAGCCCGACTAAAAATCCCTCAACTTTCCTAGCTACCTAGAATTAACTCCTTACTCTCTTCATTTAGTCATTACCTGTATTTAATCTAGAACTAAAGATAGCACAAGCATGGGTTCTTGACTTCTCCTTTAAAAGAGCAAGCAGGAAAGTGCTGCAAAAAGTCAAAAATCTTGGCATGATGCTTTGACGTAGCATAATGAAAAAGGGAGATGATTTGCATCTGCTGAGATACAACATTGGTATGTGTTCTATTTATGGAGCATCCTGAGTCACAAGCGAGTTCAGTGTTCACATCTGATTAACATTTCCCTACAAGTTCTCTAACTGTTTAGGTAAAACAAGATTAAATTTGATTTTTTTACTTTTTTTAAACAGTCTTGATTCTTTCACAGGTTTCCAAGAAAAGGTAGAACATTATAGTCACTAAAATGTAACAGATGCATTTAAATAGGCAGCAGAGACAACTTTAAATTATATACATTTTTAATATAATTTTGTAATGAATGCTGCAAAAAGGATTAAAACGGGAGGCCAAGAATATGTTTTTTAAGGTCGTTTGGTCCATAAATTTCATTCATCCCCTAAACAGTTGTTATTCTTTCTTCTTGTAGATCTGTCAAAGGGAGCAGAAGGAAAATGTAATAGTAAGAGCAAACATTTTGTTTTAAAAAAATCAGTTAATATACAAATTCCTGAAGCTGTAACTTTAAAAAGTACTAGCTTCCCAGTTGTCTGAATCTGTCTAAAAATAAATAAAAATAAACTGAGTGCAGTCAGTTTTACCAGAGGAAGCTTGGTCATAACGATCCATGGCAATTGGCAGTCAGAAGCCCTGGTGCTGTATCCTTCATCTACTAACAATTTACTGCAACCTTGCAAGCACCACCGATCTCTGTGTGTTGCTTTCCCCATGCTCCTTTGTAAAGCAGTGTGTGGAGAAAAAGTACCATGTGACAAATGTAAAATTTTGTGCCATATTTGCCATATGATCAAGATACTTTCAGGAGCAAACAGTACAAATGTAACAAATACAGGAAAGAAATACGCCATTGTAAACCCTCCTCCCCATACTTCTCTTCTCCAGGATAACTGTGAGACTTCTCAGTCTGGCAGGAACTAGGTCTGAGTGTCAAGATTTCTCTGGATTTTTAGAAATAATATTAAAATGCAATGTTCCGTTACGATGTTATCCTTCATGCAGAATGTGCTTTTCCCATCAGTACCGGTTTGCTCTGTGTATAGAAAGGCTGTCATTGGAACTGGAGACAAAATTCCTATTAATATTAGCCACACAGGAGCCATCCCATAGATACTTTTGCATAGCTTTCAGTCATACTCAATGTGACAGGGAAACAAGTAAAATCGATCACCGAGCATCATGCCTACAAATTTTAAAAAGCTAGTTGCATTTTTAAATATTTTTAGTGTATGGTAGGGAATATTTTAATAAATGAGTGGACCAAGGTTGTCCCAGGTAGCATTTTCAAAATGCTAACAGAAGCTCACACAAGAATTTTGTGGGGATCTCTTTAGGTATCCCTCTAGTATGACCAAGTCTTTATCAAATTGCTGTGTCTGCATGGCTTGGATTGAGAAGGAGGTATGGATTCTCAATATTCAAATAAATTTGCCCTTTTGGATGAGCTTTTCCTGTGTTACTTGCAAAAAAGTGGCTTATCTCTGGTTGTTTCGAGCTTTTTTACAATTCCACTAGACCTATGCATTCAGAAACAGTAGCAATTTTCAGGTGAGCATCTTTCTTCTTTATTTTAATTAAGGTCCAGTATTGGCATCTAAGCAAAATCTTCAAGTATCGCCAGTGCTCGGCATGTAGCAGCTCTTTTTTAGAGAAGCAGCACTGTTACGGGCTGAGCAGGGTCGGGTTTTCTTGCCGTCTACCACTAGGGCCCTGGATTCTGCTACGAGACTTTCCAGACAGACACACGGTTACCACAGATGCCCTGTGGGCATCTACTGGATGAATCTGTTTTATTTCTTCACCTTAGCCATTAAATTCTTAGCCTGCAGGTCCATGGCTCGATGGACTAGATCCGAAAGTATGGGTACGTTTATGGGAAACGAGCATCACTGGAGGAGTAAAACTAGGTGTAAATGCACTCGGCAGAAGGGTTGGCGGTTTTTTTCGTTCCTTTAACGTAAGTTCTATGGGGGTGTTTTTCTCCAAGACTGTGCTGCCGTTGCCCCAGTGGTGCCCAAAACCGCATGAGCCAAAGCCTCACCTGTCAGAAGGGAGGTGCCTGCGTGGGGCCACCGAAGAGCACAAGGCTCCCCTCCCCTGGCGACCTCCGCGGTTGCCACTGACACGCTGCTCCTGCCCAGCGGGCAACCGGGCCACGACGGCTGCCTCCCCGCCGCTCCTGCCGGCTGCAGCAGGCCCAGGCCCAGGCCCCCGCCCCGGCGGCAGGGCACGGCACGGCAGGGCACGGCACGGCACGGCAGGGCAGGGCGGAGCCCCTGCAGCAGAACGCCTGCCCTTCAAGTGTGCGTGCCGGCCTGGTGTGCGTGGAGCCGGCGGGACGAGGCCTCTCGCAGCAATCTTCGAGGGGAATTCGGTAAGCCTCGGGGAGAAACCCCGGCATGTCGGGCTCCCCTCTCAGTCCCGCTGTCGCCCTTAGCGACCGGACCTTATTCCGGGGTGTGCCATCGCTCCCCAGCGCGGCCTGCGAGAACGCCTCACGTTAAGCATTACGCACAGTGTGGCCTTCGGAGCGCAGAGCGCGGCCTCCACCGGCAGCCCAGAGAAGGCCGCGGCCCCGCCAGGCGCTCTGCCCGCCCGCCCTGTCGCTCGCCCCTTCGGCCCCGCCGCCGGCGAGACCGATCTGGCGCTGCCCGGGCGGGGCGGCGGAGAGGGAAGCACTTCCGGGTTCGGGAGGGTGGCGCGCCGTCATGTGACAGAGGCTTAAAGGGGAAGCGGCGCCTGCAGCGGAGGTGTGCGGGTGGGCGCCGAGGGCAGTGGCAGCGCGCGGTGCGCTGGCCGCGCGGACAGGTAGGGCGGGGCGGGCAGGGCAGGGCAGCACCCCCCACCCTTGGTGCGACGGTGGTGTCGGCTCAACCGCTCTCTCTTCCCGGGGCGGGCGGAGGGTGGCCTCTACCATGGCAGCGGGGCGGGGGGAGGCGGCCAGGCCTCAGGGAGGGAGCGCGCCCGCCCGCCGCTCTCCTTCTTCGCGGTGGGGGCCGCTCCCGCCGCGCCGCGGGTGACCGGGCGCCCTCTCGTCTCGCAGGCCCGCGGAGGTGGCGGCGGCAGCGCCGGCAGGCCCCCAGCCATGGCCGACGTAAGTGCGGCTCCGCGGGGCGGTTGGGCGGCGGTTGGGGCGCGGGCGGCGGCCTCGGCCGGAGGCCTCGGGGGAGCGCCGGGGGGCGAGCGTCGGGCCGGGTACGTCCGAGGCGGCGGGGGGATCGGGGCCTGGTGGGAAGGGAGAGCCGCCCCGGAGCGGGCGGCGGGGCTGCACCCGGGCCTGCGGGGGAGCGGGGCGCTCCCTCCGCCCGGTTTCTGTGGGAGATGAGTAACGTGCCGCCGTCTCTGCCCCCAGGACCTGAAGAGGTTTCTCTACAAGAAGCTGCCGAGGTAACCGGCGCGGGGGCGCGGCGGGCCCGGCTCGGCCCGGCCCTGCGGCGGGTGCGGGCTGTGCGCGCTGCCCCCGCCCCGCCGGAGCGGAGCCGAGCCGAGCCCGCAGCTGGGGGTGGCCGGGCGGCGGGGCTGGCAGTGAAGTCGCTTTGAAACGACAAAGGCGATTATCTGAACCCTGCCTGGCTGCAGGGAGCTGCTCGTTGCCAGCCCCTTTCGCTGTTACAGGGAGTCGGCTAGCCCGGTACGCTCGTTGTGTTGTTCAAATGGAATGGAAGTCCCTTAAGATGAAGACAGCTGAACCTCTCGCTCGCTTGTTTGAAAGGAAGCGAAGTGCGCTCACGAAGTGTGCTCCTCGTGTTGTAATGAGGAGTGGAAAAAACATTCCTCGTGACTCAGTTGCCTAATCCTTGATAATTCCCTTTTCGGTAATTGCCAGTTACTAGCAGCGTTAAACAGCTACAGTCTGAGACACCGTGCAAACGGGGTGAAGCTGGCACTCGTTGAGTGAGGACAAGACGCAAAGGCTCTTGCTCGAGTAACGAAACTGGATTGGTAGCATCAGTCCTCTTTCTGAAGCTAAAAGTTCTGTGCAGTTTTCAGTAGTTTCATTTTGTATTTCTCTTTTTACTGCTCCAAGAGACCACCTGTACTGAAGAGAACAAGTCCCTTTCAGTTAAATATTACATTAGTGAAGGCATCAATTTTTTCCATATTTCCCCCTTCCTTGCACATTTATTTAGGAAAAAAGATCTTTGCTACTAATTACTCTGTTTTTAAAATGGTGTCTCTTCTGTTTTTTTGTTTGTTTGGTTTTTTTTTTTTTCCCCAGCGTGGAAGGTCTTCATGCTATTGTGGTCTCAGATAGAGATGGTGTGCCCGTTATCAAAGGTAACTTCAGCTTCTCTCTGTGTCCTGCAATCAAAATCCCGACTGAACAGCAGGGGGTGGAAAAGTGCAGCAGAGTCTTCTCTGGTGATGCCCGAATGTCCAAAACTGAAGAACTAAATTAGACTTTTACTTCAAGTTCAGTAGTTGGTTATGTACCTCTTTAAATTTATCCTTTTGTTTGTGTATGTGCAATGTCCTCAATAATTGTAGGCCACAGAAATATTCCTCAGCGAATAGGGTTGGAGTGGTGTAAGGTGCTTGTATCTTCAAGTCACTCGCAGGCTGATATGAAGTACTAGAGAGAGATTATTGGTATTTCGTTGGCTTGGCTGGTCTGTGCTCAGAAGCGATTGCATCTGACTTTTACACGTTACTTAATTTTGTTTGCTTTTTGGTACTGTAATTTTTATTATATCTTTCAGCCTTTAAGATGTTTTTATGTTGTAAACTAGTTTAAGAGTACTGAAGAGTACTGGTTTGAGTACTGCAGTTTGTTTGGGTTTTTTTAATGTCCCAAAGTATTTAAACACCTAGCAGAACTTGCACATCTTCACCTGTTTTCATTCAAGTCACTCTGTGCCAGTAGTCAGTTCAAAGGCTGGAATCGGTGCAGACAGCTAGGGGGACAGAACCAAAGTCACATCAGCACAGGCTGTGCATTGTAAAGGAAAAGACCGTTTCTTAGGCATGCTAGGGAGGACGCTGGTATAACAAGCATTGATCATGTACAGATTATTAAATGATGTCCTGCTCATGAAGATTGTCCTGTACTCGTCATGGAAGGATGTTAAGATGTGTTATGTGCTCCCAAACACCAGATCTGCTTTTGGCAGAGCACTAAGCTGGACAAGGAGTTGTGATGCAGTCATAGATACCATGTAAAAATAAGAATTTTCTGGTTTTGTTCCAGTTGCCAATGATAATGCTCCAGAACATGCACTGCGACCTGGCTTTCTGTCCACCTTTGCCCTTGCCACGGATCAGGGCAGTAAACTAGGACTTTCTAAAAACAAAAGTATCATCTGCTATTACAATACGTACCAGGTGAGTAGCCTCACTGTGGCCTGTTCTCAGTGACTAGAGCTGTTCCTGAGCAAGGGAGAGGTGGCTTAAACTCTGCTAGATTTCCACTTGGCTGCTATTGAAGTATTTGTGGTTTATTTATTACACTGTTTAAGTGGCTAAGCTAAACTTTTGCACTACTTATTAAGCTTCTCTTATATTTCTTAAAATGGAGATTTAGTGGTTGAAAATGGTGAATTTTTCTGAACAGGCAGTAACCAGGAATTTGCAGCAGGTGCTGCTCGTATGGCCTTCAGAATCTCTTAAATAGGGTTTATATTCTCTTTTACAAACAATACTTGTTTATAATTAGTGACTCCTAAAGTTAAATAAGCACATGCAGCCTACTTCATAGATGATCTTGCTGTCAGTATGACTTTGAAATTTGAAATACCACTCACATTTATTTTTTTTTTTACAAACTGGTTATTTGTGTCCTGAAATCCATCATCTACTAAGTTTCTGCTCCTCCTCAAGTTCTAGTGGTCTTGAGAGCTTTCTATTAGGACTGCAGCAAATTGGCCAGCTGTTTAGCCTACAGTATCTAGCTTTGTTTGGAAAATAAATGGGTGGGTGAGTTGGTTCACACGCATTGAGTGCATTGCTTTGATTCTCTTGATGCTAGTAGCTTATTGTTGTGCTCAAGATTCCAGTTTCCTGTTAATGGCAGAGGAGATACTGCTATACACTGAATAGTAGTTTAAAACAATAAACCTGCTTGCCCTCATGGTACCTGTGGAGAGTGTGGTCTCCATGGTGTACTCTGCTGCGTTTGCAGCTGAGTTAGACTTCAGGTGGATAACACTGCAGAACACAGGAGGGAGGGGAAGGCGAAGGCCAGGCTTTCCACGTGCAAGCTTCTGTACTGTGGTGTGGGTTCTGTTGGTGTTTTTAACCATGGATCTTATGAAATGGATACACTGAAAAGTCAGCTCTCTGGCTCTTGCTCCTGCTTGTCCTTTAAACTGAGGTGGCTGCTTGTTTCAGGATTTATGTGGCAGAGCTCTGACATCCAACATGTGTTAGCTGCTGACTGAACACTGTTCTCTCTCCCTGCAGGTGGTGCAGTTCAATCGCTTACCTTTGGTAGTAAGTTTCATTGCTAGCAGCAATGCCAATACTGGTATGTCTTCACATGTATTTTAAATGTTGCAGTATTTTAAGGCCCAAGTGTTTAAATAATTGAAAACAAATTACCCAAATTTACTTCAAGGTATATTAACTTTGCTGCTGCTATGAATTTTGTCAGCATATTGTGAAGGGGAGAAGGGGAAGGTGTGAGTAAAAACTCATAGATTTTAGGTGACTTGCTGAAGTTGTTATTCTGTTAAAGCATATTTCTCCTGTGATTAACCTTACCCTTGCTACGTGAGTGTTCAGTGCACCGGCAGTGATTGTACTGTACAATCCAGTTGTTCAGTCTCTTTCCGTCAGTTCCAAGTTGTGTTCCGCAGTAACATGTCGTCTGAATTCTGTGGGGTGGGGAAATCCTTCAGTGAGGCACCTGGCCTTGCTCATGGGGGCATCGGCTAATAAGAGTAAGAGCAAAAGGCATTTAATTCTTGCACAGCTGCTTGGGCCTCGGTAGCTGTGGGAAGCAGCAAGGCGACAGTGGAGGCAAGCAGCAGCACAGGGGAGAGCTGTGCTGCACGGCGTGTGCCCCCGCTGGTGCCGGGGCTGCTGCCCACTATTCCTGTGGAGAGTGAGTAGCTCAGGTGAAACGTTTCATGTTTTGGAAAACACTGCCTGTGACTTGGGAGGGGAGGGAGCTGTGGGGACTGGAGAGAGGCTTCTCAGTTACATCGGTTGATGGGATGTTCTGTCTCTTCTCTCTTTCCAGGGCTGATTGTAAGTTTAGAGAAGGAGCTCACACCCCTGTTTGAAGAGCTGAGGCAGGTTGTTGAAGTTTCTTAACGTGATGGTATAGCCGGAGTGCAGCATCCCTCTGCAGCCCAGTGGACAGAAAGATTCAATAATCCTCAGTCAAATAACACGTCTCAGAAGAAATACCACAGCTCCTTAGTATACTAAGTAAGAGTAAATTGTACATAGTACTGAATCTGAAATGATCTACTAGTGTGTTGTAGATGGATGTTACTTTAGGCCATGCTTCTTGTATTGTGCAGTACTGGAGAGACCACCAAAATAGCTCCCATGGAGTTTAGCTCAGCCAGCTGAGCCTGATCGGCACGATGCTGTTGGCTCAAATGAGCAACCCACAGATCTCTTGCTTTACAGGGAACTGGGCACGCGGTGGTGTTTATCCTCAGGCCAGCTACCACGACGTGTTGGAAAGCAGATTGGTTGTATAGCGTTATCAAAGACGTGGTTGAAGGAGTATTGTGAGTGCAAGTTTACTAGCAGTGATGTGTCAGTACAATCAATAAATATCCCAGCTTTCTTACGCGGGTGATACTTTGGCAAGGGAATGCTACTAATCTGGGTGCTAGCTGCCTCCTGCTTCCACTAAGAAGAAAGCTATTTCTATGAAAGCTGTTGCTTTTAGGGGTTTTCCTGATGCCCAGATAAAAGCACCCGAACAATGTCTCACTTCTTCATGGGGTTTTTGTGTAACATGGTTGTGAAGATCTCATGTCTCATAGTCTTTGTGTGGGTTCATTGCTGGTGACACTCTCAGCTCATTTACCCTTAGGTTTTCCTAAGTAAATAAATATGAATAAAATACAGTATTTTTAAATGACAGAGCCTGGTCTGTTCTTCTGTTGCAGCATAATACCCTACAGCACATCAGCTTTTCTGTGGAGAAAACGGGTCTCTTAACTGTTTGTAAATGTACAAAATCCAGGAGCTTACAGGCTGAAAACAAACCAGTGTTTCTCAGCTGGGTGATAAGGATGTGGAAGTTAGTGCTGACTGGCTTCCTATTGCTGGGAATTGATCCTGTGTTCTTCCCCTGCCCGCCCCCCCCCCCCCTCCTTCCCTCCCATATTCCCCTTGTGATGACTGCAGTGTAGACTTCCAGTGCTAAAAGCAAGCACCGCTGGTCTAAGGGAGAGCTCTTGGCAGGTCTCTGCCTCAGGCTGGGAAAGGGGGTGCCACTGCCCCCTCACCCACCTTCAGCATCAGGCAGGATGGGGGGAAACAGTGGTGCTGGACGTGACTGGGAATTCTTGGCTCAAAAGCGCTCTTGGAGATTAAAAGTTGTCAGTCAACCCTTTTGCATTTAGACTGAGCTCCTGGCTTGAGCTTACTATGGCTGGTCATTACAAAAGCAGCTGGAAACTGAGCCCCAAGGTGTCTCTGTGTGTATTTCTGGCAAAAAGCATTTGTGTTCCATCTAAGGCCTACTCTTGCTCTTTGCTTCTGTTCAATTTGTCTGTTTGTGAGATGGTGCTCGGCTGGCCTAGGAAGCAATTTCTTTTACTGGCTTCAGTTCGTGATGCCACGTGCTGAACTTGCTTCTAACATTTTGTAATGCAGCCTGTTCACGTGAAAAAGGGAAGGCTGCTTTTGTGGTTACACTTCAAGCTTCATTTCCAAGCTGTTTTCACAGAACAGTGATGCTGTTAGAGAATATCGTCTCTCTCTTCCCCTTACCCTGCCTCTATCTCACACAAACTCATCAAAGCTTTTTAACTGGAGATGCCAGCTTGTTAAACCACTTCTTTAAGGGAAGAAGGACAAAGCTTTAACAATGGAGTACAGGAATACAGAAGACCCTTGGTAGTTTTATAATGACATTTTATTCAGAAAACAGTCTGTATAAAAATATTTACAAATATTTTGAATTTCTAAGTTGAAATAAGATGCTAATCCTATGTCCAAATCTAGATTTTCTTTCTTCTTCCAGTATCTCTTTCCCCTCCTTCAGTTTTCTTACAGTAAAGGCATCTATTGAACACTGACCTGCTGCGTGAGCAATACTAAGCCCTGTGCCACAGCATTTGCACAGCGGGAGAGGTTTGTGTACACTGTTTCAGCAGAAACTCAACCGTTACACAGGGAGATGGGGGGCCCACCCCTCCAGGAGGAGCAGGATTGCTCAGGGGGTCTGGCAGCTGGGTCAGCCATGGGGTCAGGCCAAGCTGGCCTTGGGACCCTCCAGCATGTCAAACTTTGCTTCCAAAATGTAACATCTATTTTGATGACAGCACCAAAGTACTGGGCTTCCACTTCTCAACTCTGTAGCGAGCCACAGCGCTGTTAAATGCGTATGAGTCTTCCAAAATATAGATGGAAATTTATATCAGGTTATGTAGAAGATGTATTCTTTTAAATTCTATTTTTAGGGTACATGGTGCTGCTTGTTTAATTTAGAGCAAGCAGTACTTAATTCTAAACATAGTTCTGGACAAAAACCTTGTTTTGAGTTCTCTGCGTGAGGAAAAAAATACCAAATCCAGCCTGTTTTCAAGGGGGACTGTAAGGGGCCCAACTCATAAAGCCGCTAACAACGCTGGTGGCTGCCACAGGCAAAGCTTTCTGCAGAGCCCTGTCACCCACCCTTAGGGTCCCATGGCAGCTCTGTCATACATGCACCAGGAACCAGCTGCCTGTTTTTCATAATCTCAGTTTGCAAACAAGCATGCTCACATGACACTGCTCACTGTTACCTATAGATGCTGCGTGAAACAAACGTTCACTTATAGCCATCACTGCGGTATAAATCTAAACCGTACAAAAACATATTTGACCAGAACTAAGCGTTACTCATCCATCACCTTGAAAAGGGCCTTGAAATATTCTATGGATTGTAATATAGACACTATTTACAAAAATGGAACTACCTCTGTCATATTTCTTTTGGTTTAGAGCCTAAACAGGTAATACAAAAGAAATATTTAATGTTTCCAGAAAGGACTGGTTTTAAGTAACAGGCTCGAGGTTACAGAATGTGCTGCTAATAGTTAGTTGTGATGGAGCTTGCAATAAATTCTTGAGAGTGCTCTGAATAACCACAAAAGTTTTAAACAGTGACTACTTCTGCGATTAGTTAACAGGTGTTTGAATTAAGTGCATTACAGGCATACACCATGCACATCAAACCAACACTCTGGGTTTGCAACCGCCTCAACACGTGACTCAACAGCCCGAGAGCACTCAGCTGTACGAATCCTTTGTGTGCAGAGCTGGATGCAAGCGTCTGTGTGCGGGTATACACACACACGCGTGCCCACTGTGAGTAATGGAGACATGTGAAACCGCCCTCTTCTAAGCTGTGCCTTCCCCTTGGCAAAGAGGCAATTCCTGCCAATAGAGCAGAAGTATTGGAGGTGCAGCTAGGAACTGAGGGTGTTGTTACGCTGCTCCAGTTGCTTCCGTATTTGTGACTACAAAAGAAAGACAAGCCATTACTGTTTGTCTGCATGCATGTGGATGTGGGAGACTATGACCAACCCAAATATTGATATTTTTAAGGAAGTAAGGCTTTCGAGCCTTTACATTGTTTTCTCATTGCTTCCTTCATGACCCAACACATGCAGTCTGTGCTGATGCTCCATATTGTTTACCATCTACACAATGACAGGTGGAAGTAATTTCTTCTTCCTAATGTGTGTTAAAAGGACATCCCGAAAATGCTGAAGTGGGTTTGCAGGCATATACATTATGCGAAAACTACATATTCCAGTCTAGTTGGCCTGGAAGCCAGAACAACTACTCCCTTCTTGCAGATACTGAGAACTGTAGCACTTGGGTGCTACAATATTTGGGGGGTTTATGATGGCAGCACCAAGGGTACTGCTGCCCGAGGTGTACTGCCATGTAACACTGCACATCATCTTACCAGTTTCCACCGCAGTATTTTAATCCACTCGTCAGCTTCTATTCCAGTTTTCGCACACAGGTAGTATGTCCTTAGTGGGAACACTAAACTGTAAGTAAACAATTAAAACTTGTTTCTTAAATTGCTAGCACAACTAGTAGCTCTTCCTAAAACTGAACCCAGCTGGCCTGCACCAACAGTTGTTTGGACAGAGCAGGGCAGGGAGGCCATGCTCCCATTCAGTCACCAGGAGGGAGGTTAGCCAAAAACTGTTTACAGTCGGGAGACGCCGCCCCAGGCCCATAAGGACAAAAGACCCACACTGGGGCACAGAAGCGGTTACTGTGACCCATAGCAATGTCAACTGGGAACTGGACCGTACCTAAGTTCCATGGGTCTAGGTGATGATTATACATGCTTACAGAATTAGGAAAAGAAATGCCCATTACACATAGGCCCACACCCTTCTTCCTCGCCAAGACAAAAATCTTTTGCCAGCGGTAATTTGGCAAAGTCATGCAGGACTGACAGAGGTTGGCTGACAGAAACAGACTCATGAGTTAGAGGAAGAGCAGGGTCACAACTGGCAAGGGAGCTTTCAGAAGCACCCAGTGGTTACATTTCAAACTTCCCTAGCTATTTTGACCTTTCCAGCAAGGTGGAGAAAGTACAGCAACTTACCAGAAACAATTGACTCTTTCCTGGGAATAGTCAAATTGCACGGCTGAGCATTCCGTTAAGTCAAGTGCCCGAATCGGTTCTGTGGCCTTGAAAATAAAATGGTTTTAAAATGGGAACACATGAAAACAGAAGATAAGGCTAGCTCGGTTCATCTTCAGTGCATCTAGACCTCTACAGGCACACTAGGTTTTTCCAGGCATAGGTACAATAGCTGTAACACCATAAAACCAAACGTAACATCAGTGCTAACATGATATGAATTGAGCTAAATGTAAAAAAACCAGGGCAGTCAGTTCAGATCTAGACAAACAACAGAGGAGATCTCTACTGCAGGAAAGTTTGAGCTAGATGCAGACTGCTGAGGGTTTGATTGATGCATTATAATGTAACTGACACAGCAGCAAATCTGGTATCACTTCCAGCTAAGCTTTGCAGAGATAAGGGGATGGTTATAGGTTGTATCGGGCCTAGCCAGCTGTTGGAGATTTAATTAATTCCTAAGTGCTTTAAAAGGATGAAGCTGGGCAGGGAGAAATGCAGAAGCAAAGTTAAAGTAGTGCTTGCAGCAGAAGTGATGAGTCTGGCTGCATGAGCAGTGTGTGTATATCTAAGTTTCTTGTGACAGGCCCAGGAGTGCTCAGGTGCAGGAACATAGACTGTCTATGTATAACTGCAACCCATCCCCCTGAAGAGTTTCATTCTCCCTAGGCGCGAGAGTTCTTTGATTTGTTTCAGCTTCACACTGTTGAGCACCTCAGCAGAGGCAGCTGAAGTAGAAGAACAGCTTGCTCTCTGCCCAAACACCATTAGCTGTTCCCATGGTCCTTCATCGGTTGCTTTCACACCTTTCCTTCCATTTTCCTCTGGCTTAGTGGCTGTTAGTTATACCCTACGCTAGAAGAAAGCCACTCGTGCTGAGATGTGCTAGCAGATGCCATCCCAGGGCCAGCAGCAAGTTGCTTACCTGTAGGTATCTGCAACCCCACAGCAACAATGGGAGTGCCAGGAGACACCGGAGCTGCTGCCTGGGAGGAGGCCATGTTCCTGACAAAGACACCTTCTCGCCTGGGAAGTCACAACTGCTACTCAAACATTTGGTGTGCTGCCCTTTGAAATGTTATCCTGGAAACTTAATTCAAGTTGGCTTGAAATGAAATGAAAACTGATGGAAGGCCCCATAAATACATAACTGTTTATAAATGGTAATGTTTGGTGAGAGAGGGCAGTTGTGTCTGCCGTTTCGTTAAAATCTGTTAGACACTTGAAATAGGGCTTGGCAGAAGTGCAGAGGTAAACAGTTTGGCTGTGTTTATGAAGGAACCCCAACTGGAGGTATTGTAAGGGTGGAAAACTCTAGAGGTATTTCTTATTTTTACTCAGTTTAAGATAGAAATGGAACAGCAACTGTAAAGACACACTGTTTTTCGCAGATGCAGGGGGTTAATCTATGTCAGAGTGCTAGGAAGGAAGACATTTTTAAATTAGTGGTTTTCTATGTATACTGTGTGACCACTTGAAATAAAAGGATGAAATCAAGGAATGCAAAATATACTACTAGTATTTGCAGAAATATTTTAATAGCACTGCTGTTAGGTTGTGTGTCAAAGCTACCGATAAAAGCTGTGTTGTGTTGGTAGCTTAAAATCCACTGAAAAAAGCAACCAAAGAATGCCCTGTAAACAACAACTCTATCTAGTAGGTAAGACTGACAGAGCACAGTAAGTGTTTTCCAGCTGTAAAACTTACTAACTTTTTCTTGTTGAAGTCATCAGCAAAACTCTGACTTTATTTGAAAGGTCTGACCCCTCTGTGACAGTATGGGAAGCTTTAGCTCAGGAAGCTGTGACACAGATGCAAGAAGCCAGAGATATGAGGAGGCTGCAGCTGCCTCTGTAGAGGTTTAAAAGTAGAACTGGTGTTTGTTACTTACTGTCTGGTCTTTGAAATACTTAAGTTCATTCCTATGCAGTGTAAACCATCTTGTCTTCCAATTCTGAAAGATCAAGAACGGACGGTAATTGTCTTGTGAGAATTTAGTGTAATGCTTCTTAGGAAAGAGAAACCTTTAAAGCTGTTGACTTGCTCTGCTTTACAGTCGTGCCTTGTTGTTGCTCAACACACAAACTGTACCTCTCTACAGGGGAATGCAGGTGGAGCTATTTCAGCTCCGCACTGTCTTTAGCTTCTGTGGGTGACTGCAGAGTGGAAGCAAGGAGCAAGAGTTTTCCTTACCTTGACTATTTTGCCTTGTTTTATCAAATATCCTTCTTTTGTACCAAGCTGTGAAGTAACAAGGAAAGGGATTTGGGTTAGAGACTGAGCTCTGCTTCTACTTCCCACATCCCCCTCTTTGCCTACATCCGGAAAATGGAAGAGCAGCCTGTTCTTGAGGAAACTTCCCACAGCCACTTGCCCTGTCCTTGCTCTTGTGCTCCCCTCACACGGCTGGATCCACCACTAGGGCAAACATGGAGTTGCGCGGGCTCTAAAGGCAATTTCTTAGACCATGCCTCCCTCAGCAAGCTTCTGGCCTTCATCTTCTCAACCAAACACAGCAAAATAGTTGCAGTTACAGTTTATTTAGTAAAGTTAGATGGCTGCCTCAGTACATGTTGTAACCAGAAGCACCTGGGGTTTAGCTGACAGCGGAATTATCCACAGAAATCGCTCTTGAAATGCAAGCAGGGGCGAAAGTGCTGTTTTACTTAGGCATTCTCTTCTATCAAACAGCCACATGTGCTTGAGAGGAAAAACTTGTTACATTCAATATGCTTATTGAAAAATTGGTTTTTGAACTGTTTTTCTGCCACCATGAGTGATGCTGGGACCTTATGACTTCTCAGATACTGAAACTCTGTGTAGGGACCTAGTTGTGAGACTGCAGACCTCTGAAAACCAAATTCTTGCCAAGTTAATTACTATTTGCTCTTGAAAAAATATTGCCTTTTTATTGGTTGTATGTGGAAAGCAAATTTCTTTGGAGGTTAAAGCGGAACTCAGCCGTGAAGGGCTGGTTGTGAGACACATCAGAAGTGGTTCTTTTACCAACTTCATTAACCCATATTAATGTAACTCTTCCTCTTCTTCTCAAAAAATATAGTATGTAATTAAAATACTTTCCTCTCTGTTCTGAGCAATACTGTTCTGGAGAAACCACCTGTCTCAGATTATGAGTTACTAGGGTTTTAAAGTCTCTAATTACTGTCCAAGTGAGCCACAGATGTCAGAGCAGGTGGCCCAAATGGATATGAAGATGTTCTCTTGTTTCTCACACCAGTAAGGCGTAGCTTTTAACATGACACAGCTTTTTACTGTGCTCAAAATTACTAGGGCTGAAAGGGTGGAGGCTCTTCTGTCATATCGCTCTATTTTGGGTTTAAGTCTGTGTCAGAATATAGCAAGCCGTCTTTCTGCTTTAAGACAAAGTGATTCTAAAATAATAAAACCCAAGTGTGAAAATGCCAAAAAAACCTTTTGAGTAATGTACCTATCAGGATATAGATACTCTTATTAACATGGTTGTTTGGGGTTCCTTTTCCAAATGTGTCCCTGCCTGTCTTGCATGTCTTTGAATATTTTTTTTCAAAAGGTCACTTTTTAACTGACCTAGGAAGTCAGAGATACTCTTTCCTTCCTCCCAGTTAGGAAGGAGGCTGTATATTGCTAACTGGGCAAAATAATTCTAACAAACAAAGAAGACTGCAAAAATAATAAGTAGTAATAAGTTTGTCTATCAGGACTACTATCTGTTTCCTGTCATCTAATCCTTATATTCACTGAGTGAGACAAAATGTGGTAATCCTGTAGCTGTTACTTGGTTTTGCTATTTAGTCTATTCCTTTCCTCACCTGTGGGGAGAGAGAGACTTCCCACTAGCTGTAAAGAATGTTTGGCAAAACAAGGCCTTACTGTGCAACCTGACATACATGTTGTTGCATGCAGCCTGATGACTGCTGTCAGAAAGATGTGAGAAGTGTTGTGTTTGTCTTGTGTGGTGTGGGTTTTGTTTGGTTTGGGGTTTTTTTTTTCAAATTCCTGATAATGTTGCTACTAAGATGGCGTTCTAAAAGGAAGATAACAGGAGAATGAAAACCTTTCATATATTCTTTGTTTGGATGGTCACACTCACCTAGGTCAGCTGCAGACAATGTTCTCCCAGTGACAGCATTGAAGGTCTCAGTGACAACAATTGTAAAAGGCTTTATTTGCCATGGGACTGCACTTAGCAAGTCTGTGTTTGTTTTGCCTTGGTCGGCAAAGACCTCCTGTATTTATGAACCCATAAAGGGATGAATTACTGGGTTTATTCCATAGCTCACTCCAGCAATCATACTCAAATCGGGCCAGAAGCAGCACCCCTCCCACCAGAACACAACTTACTGAGGGAGCATTTGGAACAAGATCGCTCTCTGTCCTTCCCGTCTGCATTGCTGTGTGAACTCGGACAGACTCATAAATGGAAGGTTCTTCCACTTTCCGTGGGTAGGGATGCTTCAATACAATTAAGGTTCCTGGAGAGAAAAAGAGCAGGAGTAAGTCATCTGGTAAGACAGTCTTAGAGAATAACTGGCAGTAGCTGCCTGTTTGTGGAATGGTTAACTGTAGCTTTTCCTAAAATTAAAAAGGTGTAAGAGCTAATAACCTCCCCAAGATCTCTGCAACACTCCCTGTAAGGGGTTTTCCTTGGAAGGGGGCAGGAGTCAGGCCACACCCACATGAGAAAACAATCAGATGCTATAAATGACTCCCCCATACCGATAAAACCAGACAAATATTTCTAACATGCATCATCTGAATCTTTTAGACTGTGAAGAGTGCCTTCTACAAAAATCCACCCATGCAAACTACAGAGGGGCACCTGCTGCTGGATTCACCTGCTCAGTCTCGCTTTCTTGGCTCTGTCGTGTTGCTCAGAGTCCTCAATACCTTGGGCACCTGGATCTTGCCTAAATCCATTCCCTCATCCCTGTACAGTGGGAGTCAATTCTTACAGTCAGTTCTTTAATCTCTGAAAGCAAGAGTGAAAACGCTCTTCGCTTCTTCTAAGCAGTAGATAATTAAACCCCTTCTGCAATGCATGGTAAGTGGTGAAAAGTCAAGACAGCAACAGAACAGGACCGTCAGACAACCAGACCGTCAGGCAGGTGTCTCCTGTCCTGCTGGAACCTTCTTTCCAGTCAGGGAGTAACTAGGTAATACAGAACAAACTGAAACACAGATTTCATAGTTACAGCTGAAATGCTGACCTGCACGTGACCTACATTTTCACTGCATTCATGAAGATGTGACTACAGGCATTATCACTCCTGTTCACATGCAACTGTGAAAACTGTAAATATATGGTACCTTTTTAAAACCTTTAAACTTACTAGTGTTTGCAGGGAATCACTTGACACATTAAATTCCCTTCCTGCACAGGAGGCTGGCTGGGCGGGTAGGCAGGATGCTAGACTAGACATGAGGTCGTAACAGTCATCCTGGTTTTGCCAACAACCCACTGCTTGCTGCGTAAATCACTTGATCTGTCAGAGCTTCAGATACAGACTTCCTAACAGTAAGCCCACATCACCTTTAACTGTTTTACCATAGCTCTTTCCAGTCAGTAACATTTTGATTATAGCCATTCTTTGTTCTCCAAATAAGGTCACGTTTATTGCATGTTCTCTGCAAAAAGCTGCATTCCCAATAGTGAATCTATTCCAATATTCACAATAGTGAAGAACCTCCTTAAAATAGTAACTGCTACACCATCTAATCTCATTCTTTAAAAATAATCTCACAGCACACCAAATGCTGCTCCATTTGCATTTTATGCTGATATTGGCAGCTCTTAAAGAGGCAGGATGCTAGAATTGGTTAAGAACTTGGACTTGAAACCTACAGGTGATTGAGTAATTTAAAAGTGAAATAAAGTTTAAAGTATCTTTTGTAATGGGAAGAGCTACAAAGGGAAGTGGAAAAATTGCATTTGAAGTAACCAGCTGAAATCTGTTTGCAGGCACAGGGGGTGTATGCAAATGTGATATATTCAACTTGCAGTAGGTGAAAAGTCAGAATCAGTTTAATTCTCTCTGTCCTTGCAGAAAAATAATGCTTTATCATTTAAAATGAAATTGAGAACATGCCCATCACCAGTCTACAGAAACTACTCTTAAGCTGTTGCATAGAATCAGAGTACCATCATCTGCACACCATGGATAAAGAGCCCTGTTGCAGAACTGGTAGAACTAGTTTAACATTTTATACAATATTTGTTTTCTAGTAAGTTCTCCATGTTTTTTTCTCCACAAAAGATACTTGTACAGAATCATCTGGTAACTGTACAAAAGAACTAGTAAAAGCCGCACTGTAGCAAGATTCTTATTGCATGTTTGTGCATGGTATCTATTTCTAAGGAACAATGAAAATTAGTCCTGTTGCTGGAAATGTTAGCTTCAAGTGACTTTGGCTTTTTTGAATGGGTAATGACTTAAAGTTTTTATATGTTTTCAAAATAATTTAGGTAAAAACTGATAAACAAAGCAAACACGTAAGAATAACATGTTGACCTCATCACTTTGAATAAAGACACTATAGAAATATGATAGTATATTGCTTTAACCTTGTTACTGAATAGATTCAGCTTGCCTGTTCAATAAACCATGTCGCAGAACACAGTAGCCCCAATTTCCTTTTAATTATCTGTAGTTCAAAAGGAAGTGTACACATTACACCGCAGAAAAATAGATGTGAGTCCATGTAGCAATTTGGAGTGGCAAATGAAGCTGTAGTAAGCCAAGGTTTATTGGGCTTGAAGCACAAACCTGCAGCTGTCCCAGTACAAAAGAACCACTGTGCTCCATGGACCAGTTTGCAGGGGTGCAGGCCTGTGTGTTCAAGTACTCATCAAAGAGAGTCTGGTGTGCCTCTTCAGACACAAAACTACATCCAGTGAGACAAACTTAAATGGAAGATACTGGAAACCATTACATATTCCATCTCGTGGGTCTCTGACTTATAAAATCCTGTCCATAAGCAAGGAGGAGATGAAAAATGCTATCTTGCTTTACTCTTTCATTCCTGATCTCACAATGTTTCTGTAGAAAATTGTTTGTAAGTATAACAAGGAATAAGAAAAACTGGTCCAACTACTTTCTACTAATGCCTGAGCTAAAGGTTGCTTGCTGCTTTCCACTGAAAGGAAGTGTGGCCTAAGAAATCAGACTCCGTTGCTGGCCCTTCTGACAACCTGCTGTGTGACCCTGTGTTGGGCCAGTCATTCTGCCACTTATGACATTTGGCTTAGAGTGGGCTCTGATGAGCCCCTACCCACTTTTTGATATAAATCAGTTACCACCCAGGAGACCTTTGACACCAGTATCTGAAGGAACATTGCCTGAGTGCTAACTCTCTTTTCCTATCCATGGTAAGGTAAGGTGGAAGGTTTCTTGATGTGATGTTCAAATGGCTTTTCTTATTCTGTAACACATCCAACTTAAAGAGGTTTCACAGAGCCAGCAGAATCTGATTAGGGAGCTTTAAGGCGACAAGTGAGCCCATCATTCAGCAGTGTTGGTCCTGTGCCACAGAGATCACATAACACCAATGCCTTGATTACTAATGTCTGTAACACATGCAGTGATGGAATGGGGAAATACAAGTTTTAGATGTCACCTGAAATCTTTACAGCGTTAGGCCTGTGGGTGCATGTCTGATTTCACAGGAAAAACAGCTTACTGGCACAAAAGATACATGTAGGAACTCTGTGTTCAAACCACTTTTAAAAGCAATTTAAAAAGAGAATGCTTTGAAAGATACAAGTGCCATATTGAGTGTACCACTGCATTTTTCTTGGGGAAAAAAAATTTGCAAACCAACCCTTGAATTTAATGCTTGAGTTAAAAGAGCACTGGTGCATATTTAGTGTGTGACATATTACAGTTATTGCATGTGCCAACTATCATTTAACTGTTCTCTTGCATATCTAATTAGTACTACTCTGAGTTATTTGCATACACGTTCTATGCAGGATACTGAAGTTTTTGGTGCTGACTTGTACTGACACATCTTCCAACTCTTAGATTTGAAGCTAAACCTAAAACTGGCATTATCATAATAATACGCATCTGTTTCTCCAAGGATTCTGGTCCGGTGGTATTCAACTCACTTGTAGGAATCAAGTTTAATCTTTTGACTCTTAATTCAGGCAGCACATTGGCTGCTAAAGAAGCCTGTGCTTTTCTCTCTCTTTTTCTTAAAAACAAGACAAATCACTGTGATGGCAGATGGCATCAGCAGGCTGATCCACTGTAGACAGAAAGGGAGAGGTAATACAGGCCACGTGCCCTGCAGGAAAGAGGAATGTATCACTGTAGACTTCTTCCTTGGATGAAGACTAGAGGAGCTGAACAATTTCAAGTCCCTTTTCCATTTATTCTCATTGGGGAATGTCAACTTCATAGATGAACATTTATTTCCTCACTAAACACCCTGCTTTAGTTTTGCCCTTTCTGAGAAGGTTCTGTTCCTCCCAGTACATGCATATTTTGAAATGCTTCCTTCTCTCTCTGAGAAATCAAAGGGAGCTCATGTCCCTGGTTAGCAAAAACCCAGTAAGCTTACATGTAGTTTGTCTTCAGAGTACTTGAAAGAGTTTTTGAAGAGGAACATCTTAGATGCCTGAGGTTAATACAAACATTAATTTCTGAAGAGGAACACTTCAGTAGTAGATCTACTTGATAACACATCGGAAGCTCTTTTTACTTAGATCTGTGTGAAGCATGACTACAAATGTGTTCATACAAACATATGGCTCTCCTTACCTGTTTCGCTTCCAATTAAGGGCTGATTTGCAAAATGCATGACTAATTCCTTCAAGCTAGAAAATTCATTAAATCCAAATTTGAATGAAGTTCCTGTATGTTCAACATGGAAGTGTTTCACAGAATCTTTTCCCCTAAAATAAAAAAGGAAAATTTGTCAAGGCATAAATGCCAAAGGCATTTGGCATGTACAACCCTTAAATAGCAGCTTCCACTACAGGAAATCTGGCCCAGATCACAGGCTGACAATCACTGTCCTAGCAGTAATACTATTGCCCTTACTGTCGCTCACTAATACTCAACACATCTGAGACTCAGATTTATTAAGAAAAATCTAATTGCTGCTTGACAGGTATGAGATGATGAAAGCCTAGAAAGGCCAAGTAAGTGAAATTAACTCTTGTAGCAATCAGCAAAAACTCACAAACGAGGTTTCCAGCCTTCTGTCTAAGCAGGATGATATCCCTTCACTTATCAGGCTTTAGTCTTGATGGTGTACCTATATTACTTGGTCTATGTCTTACTTTTCAGGTAACATCCTAATCTCATTGAAAATGTCTTCTGTTTCTCTTTCAAAAATAGGCTGCCTCCTTTCTGCACCCAAACAGGGATTTAATAACCTAATTTTAGACACCTAAGGCTTTAGAATTTGTCTGCTTTGTCTCTGTACTCAGGTGAATGGTTCCTCTGTGGTGGGCACTGCCAAACATGAACCAGGGTTCTTTGTCCGTTGGGGAAGTAACAGCATGTGTTTATGAAAGCTGATGGTATTTACAGAAGTGTGCAAGGCCTCACTTCCTGGACGGGCAATTATTTTCACTTCAGAAGACAGTGAAGCACTTACTGCAAGTATTTCTCCCGTGAAAAAGTTACTTCTGTTAATGTTACTAGCATCCAAAATAGTCCAGAGAAAACGTTGTCTCAGGAAAAATGTATGTAGCAAATGTACTGAAAATATGGTAAAGAAAGGGATTTATAGCATCTTTTCCATTGTTTATTGCCACTTCCACAGGAGACTATGATTTCAAACAGGTATTTAAACAAATATTTATCTTTGAACAGTACTCATGATATTGTAGAACATGCCTCTTTTGACCTCCCATGTTTTGCGCTACAGTCAGCTGAGACACAATGTGTGCAAGCCAAGCGCAGATGCCCTACAGCAGCAAATAGCTGCAGTGACTCCACTGCAATGACAGGGTTTTAATCTTTTCATTTAATTTCACAAGAAATACAATGTTGCAATGAGAACAACTTCTATTTCCCAGTTCCTTTTTAAAGTTGCTAATTTAGCTGGGGGAGGGGATTTCAGGCAATATGTGATCTCTCTTCTTACAGCTGTCAATAAAAACCTCAAGGGATGTCTGAGCATTGTTTCCTTTTAAAACAAACTATAATAATGACTGAAGTTCCTTGTGAGGCAGAGGCATAAAGTAAAGTAAATGCTATAGAAGACATTTTAGGAGAGAAAGAAAATGACAGCTAGAATTGCTAAAGTTATCCTTTCTACAAAAATGTATCAGAATGAAATTGAATTACTTATTCTAAAATTAAGTTTTAATATTAGTCATAAAATTGAAAGGATAACTTAGAGTTAAACAAACAGTAGAAAATGACTAAAACATTTTAAAATCAGAATCAGTACTTCAAGGGAGCTGTACCACCAAAAAACTCATGTAACAGAATAAAAGATCAAACTCGAGACAGGGATATTCAGTTCATACGGTAATGCAGTAAGTAACTCTTGTTCCTACGTGGAGAGCTCAACAAGAGATTGGAATTGGCCTGAAGTAGACTTTTCTAGGTCTTCTATGGCTAGAATTTGTCAAAGCAGCAAATTTTTTTTCATTAACTAACTCTTTAGCTTTTGTTTCCTATTAAAAGAACAACTATTTAATTTTTATTTTATTACAGTAAGTTGTTTCCTGAGTGCCCTTTAAAACTAGCTTCAAGATATATATATATATATTTTTAATTGTCTGAGGTAGGTTACCTCAAATAATGTTTAGTTACATTTTAAAATCAAAAAATATTAACCAGCAAGACAATTATTAATTTAAAATTACTTTTTTTTAAGGAAAGCTATTACTTATAAATGCTACTATTCTTTTTCCAAGACTTGCACTCAATTCAGTCATTGCTACTCTGAATACTCATTTTGTAACATCACCTTCAGATCTGTCGGGCACCCCCCCAAGCTCCTTGTATAAACGGCTGCCTATAGTGGTAGTAATTTCAGCAGGGTATGTATAGGCACACTTGCTCCTGGGTCTTCTGTCAGAGATGAGTGACGCAATTAAAATTTGCCTTTTATACCTCTGGGGAACAGGGTATGTGCCAATTGCACTTTCCTCAGTTTCCAAGCGACTACACTTCCAAATTATAACAGCTCCTGGTACTGAATACGCAGAAAGTCACAATTTGAAGGGCATATGCTGTGTTGTGATCTGTGTAAATCTATTAGAGTTGTGAATAACTGGCATCATTATACTGATCAAAGTGACTTTAGCTTAAAAAGTTACTGCGATTCAGCTGAGCTGTGGTCACTAATTCTTCAGAGGCTGTTTGAGGCAGAAATGAGCTTGAATGCACTAGCTTAAATTTTCACTGTAGAGGCTTAATATATCATACGGCTGCCAAAGGCTAAGAATGTATTTAGGGTTGGTTACCTCCACTCCACTGACATGCAGTGACTACCTTGTGTGTCTAATGCATACGTCTTTCATGTTGCCTCTCTAAAGTATTGTGGCTTCTCTCCTTCTTGGGAGATTCTTTAAATGTGATTCAGCAGTGAAGTACCCAGGCCAGGCTACCTATGCTCTATACTGTCTGTGTCCTGAACTGATGTAAATTGCTGTAATTGACTTCAAGGGCCTGACATCTGTCACTTGCGAAATATTGTTCAAATCAGTCATGCATTACTGGCTAAGACTGAGTCTTAGCCCAGAACAGAGGACTAAAACCATCCAGTCAAACACTGGATCGTCCCTCAGAGATGACAGTTCTTATACAGTGATCCAGAAACTGGTGAAGTTAGCACCTATTAACTGGTATATTTACTACTATCCTCATCATAAAACTTTTCTACTCCCATCAGCTGTTCCTTAAACTCTTGTAACTGCCATACAGATTTTTATCATGCAGACTGAAAATCTACAGCCAAACCACGGAATGATGTTTTTCACCAATAAGATTAATTCATAGATTGGAAAAATGAGACCAATTTTCAAATCCAATCCAAACCTTTTTTTCCTTCTAACAAAATGTCATTCAGCAGGATTACACCATTAGGAATATATATTAAAATAGTTCAAGCCCTAGGAAAAATCTGCAGGTCATTTCAATGCATGAGACATGCAAACAAACATGGGAGTAAGTGAAGATTTTAAAACTACTAGCTGTGTGACATTAGATAAATTCACTTCTGTCCATACTCTACCTTACAGAGAGGGAGTACAAATCTTCCCTTTCATTACTCTTCCTCAAGAGATAGCTTCCATCCTGCCCATTGGAAAGCAGCAGCGCTTCTGCTGCATGTCGGGTAAGATTATCATGATACCACCTGGGAAGACACAAGGGGTTAAAGCAACATTTGCTCAGCTCTTAACTGACAGCTTCTGCTGCATTATAGAGCCAAGATAGAGAAAGAGGAAGGACTGCACTGCTACAATTTTGAGTTACCATCCTTCTCACAGGCACACACCAGTTACACAGAACTGTGCCCCTTTTAGCAGCCTCCTTTCAACACACTCAGAAAACTATTTATTTTTTGTTAACTACAAAGTTGTATACAAAACAGCTGACAGTTTGCTGAATCTAAAAAACCCTGCAAATTCTACTTGCATGAGAAACAAATTACCCAGGTCTGTGCTGATAAGATGAAAGCAATTTTGGGGGGTATGCAGGACCCTTTGTCTATTTTCAGAATCTACTTCCTGACATATCTACACACTTTGGTATACTTCCTCTTTTGGGGCAAACAGGCAACACTTAAACTCCTCCCAAACTCTGTATTTCCCACAACTCGGTTCATCTGCACTGCTAAGATCTGCAATTAAACGCATCTGCCTAAGCTTAAAATTTTCATTTGAAGCATAACCTTTTGGAAGGAACAGAGGAAGGGACCAAAACTAGCTGACAGAATTTGAAGTGAAAATTTAGGAAATCTCGCCACTGTTGCTGCTCGGCCATACATGGTCTGAGCGATGCAGGAAAACATCTAAACACCTGTTTCATTTAACTTCAGTTAAAATTAACTTCATTAATTTTTTTATATGAAAAATTCCACAAGGAATCCACAGAAAAAAAATCCTGCAAAGAAGATCATGAAATGTTGTTTACAGCTTCGTTTCCATGCAGAACGATTCACAATAGAAACACCTGATTTCTTTCAACAGAAAAGAATCTCTTTTGAAATGATCCTGAGACCAAACACAAAAAAGAGCCGCAGCTATAAAAGGCTGGAGTGCCAATCCTGTAAGACATGCTGTGTGCAGATACTAATGACAGTCATATACACACACACACCAGAACCTCTGGTGCAGAAGGAGGAGGCGATAGTGCACCCAGGGCACTGCTCTGCAGGGAGCACACCTCTCCCCTTGCCTATACGCAGAGTGCTGCCGAGTCTCCTTCCCCTTCCTTTAAACTGTGTGTGCCTGTAGTATTGGGGTCAAAGTCTATTATTGTTTCAGCCAGAGAAATACAGTTTGAAAGCAGAAGTGTGATCACAGCACCTTCCGGCATTTGTATCATGGCAGTCTTCAAACTGAAACGAGGTGTAATTGTATACTCTTTCTCCTTATCTGTTCATTGCAAGTTGCCACTAAACTTGGCATCTCACACAAAGTTTTAACTCTGAATTTAGACGGCTGCTATATGAAAGGCCAGCTGGCTGATAAATTGCTTTACGAGAGACTCCAGACTGTTAACCCTGTAGAAGACAAGATCCATGTGAAACTCAATACAGGCAGGGTTTTGCTGGTTTGGCTCTAGAACGTGCTCCGTGGACCATCTACACAGTAGAATAAAATAATGAATATTTAAAGATCAAAGTGTCATCTTCTGAAACACCTGTTAGCCAAAATCTGCTTTGGGATTAACTGCCCAAGTAAGTAACAGTCAAAGGTCAGATCTGTCCTGATGCGATGAGGATCATATCAGCATGCACACTTGGCCGGAGCTACAGCTGAGAAGACAACACTGTGTTTTGGGTGGAATTTCATAACACTGTTTCTCTCACTTGTGTGCAAAAGAAACATACATTGAGAAAATCTGTAAGAGGCCACTTTCATAAAGGAGGTGTATTCAGTTTGAGGTTGCTCATAAGTGCGCTGTTACCTTATTTCCAAAAAGCCTTTTACTCAGATTTTAAAAGAAGTCACTTAAATTTAAAAAATGTGGTGTTTAAATCTACTCTCTCTTTACACATAAAAGGCCAGTGAATAATGAAATTTTACCACTATGCCAAAAAAAAACCACGTCCACCCACTTAATTGGGAAAATAATGTTGTTTTAAATCCTTGCTGACAAGGTTGCACCAGTCTTCTTGCCTAAATATGCTGTCTCAGACAAAAATCCCTCAAATGTTATCATGTTCCTCTTGCTCAGCTTAAAAAGTAGAAGTGGATGTGAGACAGTAATACAGATCTTAGTGCCAAAATGACTGTGTTATACATAGCTATTTTTTTTTCTCCTCCTGACTGTCACAGACAGTTCAATTAGTAACAACTGTCAGGTTACTTGGATATTCCACTGTGAAAATGATCACTCAAAATTTGTTCCAATTGCATGATCACAGGTAAAATTTAAAAATGCTGTGGAAAATTTAGCATTTGCACACAGACCACCAGGAAGGTAAATAAATATACACCTATGCAAATAGTCTGCTCTCCCAATCAAGCCTGCCTGATAACACAAATACAAGTAAACAGGACTAAAAAGGAATCCCGAACAGCCCTGTGGTTAGACACTACTAGATACATTTCAGTTGAATTTAAGTATGTGTCAGAAGGGGAATCCTTCTATTTACCTTGTTTAGAAAAACTCTTTTAGGCAGTTCTTTGAAATTTGCGGGTAAATCAAGGTGGGAGACATGGCTCATTCAGCAAGACACTGTAAAGGACAGTCACCCTTAGCTTAAGTTTTGGTTGTCTTCTGAGTTATACCTGGGGGAGGAAACTGTTGATAGAAAACATAATATTGTATCTACCTTTTTAAAACAAGAAATTAAGGAAATCAAAAGGCTTTACAAACACCCATCTGTTTGAAGCCTCTAGCAAGTCCTCAAAAAAGCTGAATTGTCTTAACTCTTTCATTTTGAACCATGGTGCATATCTTGCATATTGGGCTGTTTCTGAAGGTCCTTCCAAAAGTCATCTTTATTTGACCCAACTTATAGAGTCTTGTATTGACTACAAAAAAATCCAGAAATATGCCCTGTAGTTTGACACTTGTCAGACTGAAAATCACCAGTTGTGTAGAAATTGCCTGGGGTTCCTGATTCAGATTTCTCTGAAGAAACACAAGAAGATAGAGGAAAGTCCTTCCCTGCTTCAGAGCCACTTCTGCTGGGTGCCCTTGGCCTTGCATGCCTTCCTGTCTCAAATGCATACATACTTCTGGGACGTTTTTCTCTTCCAATTATTTCATTTCTCCTACAAAAAAATCCTGCATGCTCCCCTTTTTTGGGTTCCTTATCATCGATTTGACTAGCAATCTCAGTTTCAGAGTTTATAATTGCTGTCATTTATCCATTCTTGTTACTTTAACTTTGTCCTAAATTACATTAAATCTCTTTATCCCATACGTGTAAGCATGTTTGTGTTGTCAGTGCGTGTTGTTGAAGGACCATTCTACTCTTCCTGCTCTTTGGAGTGAAAGAGTCTGCTGGGCCAATGAAAGCATGTCTTAAGATGGGCACACAGCCATAGTGAGATTACCTTTGTTTCTCTTTGGAAAATAAAGCATTTTCAGAAATGCTTTTCTGAAAGCATTTCTTTAGATCAGATTGCACTGGTGACAGCGTAGGAAGGGCTTTACTGACATCGCTGTTAAGAGAAGGAGGAGAAAGAAATGAGACACACCGTGCCCCAGAGAACCAAAACTCATCAGAGCACACAACCTTGCCCTAAGGATCTGCCCACCCAGTCACCAGCGGGGTTCCCCTGTGGGGTAAGCCAGTGGCTGCCACAGTACAAGCCATGTCTATGCCGGCCAGCCATACCACTGCAGCTATGCTAATCATCACAACTCCAGAAGAGGACACACTTGCGTTAAAATCTCTTCTTTCATTAAGATCTCTGTGTAGTTAATGCAGTGACTAAACCTCCCTATGCAGTGATGATGATCAGGAGTATGTTACAGCAGTGTTTGGGGTCGGAAACTCTGACTTCAGGTAAGAACATCATCCTCAAAATGTTCATTTGATCTTTTCTTTAACAACCCAAGACGTTTCAAAGAAAAATGTTAATGAAATTTCATTTCTATGTCCCCTGCAGATCAGATAGCCCTTAGGTATGGCATCTGTCATTTCTGATAATGCTGTTGACAAAGAAACCATATGGGTATTTTGAAAAACATTTCTGCCTGTGTAAATAGAGGCTGGTGAACAAACCTGTAGCTGGCATCAGGTGGATTAACTTTTTAACAATACCGGAATACACAGGGAACAAAAACACTCATCCATGGTTAACCCAAGGATGAATGTTGAGTGACTTGGATAATTCTCTTCTCAGCGATTTCTATGTGCAAATTGTGTAACACCCAGTAGAAACACTTGTTTTTCTTCCTCATAAAAATGAAAGATAGCACCAGAAGAGAGCACAGCTAGAAGTTCTCACTACCATTTGTTTTTAGTGTTTGGAGTGCTAACTCTTGAGGTACGCCCAGCTATCAGATAAATGCACTAGGCAGAGGTCACACTTATTTTTTGTGTCCTTATCAGATTATGTTCTCAGATAGTTATAGCCTGGATACAGTTAGAAACTGTGTGCATGTTTGTCTTGCTTTTGTAAAGAATCAGGCAATTCAAAGTTCCTTCTCTGAAGCAGGAAGGAGATTCTCAGTATTCAGCTGGGTGATCTCTCTGCTCCCTTCCCAGAAGCTCCCTCCCATACCGCAGAAGGTGCAATACTGCTAGCGCTCCTCGGTGCCCATCCCCGCGGAAAGCACCTCGGCTGCCTGAGCTGCAGGAGCCAAGCAGGAACACAGCGGATCTAATTCATCTCTCGTCCACCTCTGAAAGGGAACAGAGATCCACAGAGATAGGGGGAAGACAGTCCAGATGTGTTCTCAGTAGGACTTTACTCCAATATTCAGAGCAGTTATTTACCCTGGGTTAGGGTTTTTTTTGGTGGTAGATGTTGGCAGGTTTTGCACTTTTTTTTGTATTTAAAAAATATCTTCTACCACAATGAGTTGAATTTTTTTACACTTTGAAACTATATACTAGCCTCAAGGATGTATTCCCATTCTTAGGTTAAAGGAGTAGAACACTGTACTGCTTGATGGAGGGAGTGGGAAAGCACTGACTTATCTCCTTTGGCTGGATGCAATGCTCTTCACGTGCCTGTACTCCAAAACTGACTCTACAAAATAGCCTCACTAGTTCTCTGTTCTCTGCATGCTGGATTTCAGCAACTTCCAGATCATACCTGTCAAGTTTGGTTTCTTTTATTTTAACTTTTTTCCTAATATCAAACCGTAGAAGCATTACCTATCATCTGAAAGTCACAAAGTACCTCACATCAGCAAAAGGTAGGTACCTCTGTACATCACATCAGTAAAAGTGAAGTTTTGGCAATGTTTTTAATGGTGCATGAGTTGACAGAGCTCTAGAGAACCTACAAAAGAGCGAGAATGCTAAGACAGAAGTTATAGGTGGCATACAACTGTCCTGATTTTGGCTGGGATAGAGTTAATTTTCTTCCTAATAGCTGGTACAGTGGTGTGTTTTGGATTTTAGTATGAGAATAATATTGATAACACACTGATGTTTTAGTTGTTGCTAAGTAATGTTTACACTAGTCAAGGACCTTATGGCTTCCCATGCTCTGCTGGGCGCATAAGAAACTGGGAGGGTGCACAGCCAGGATAGTTGATCCAAACTGACCAAAGGGCTACTCCATACCATATGACATCATGCCCAGTATATAAACAGGGGGGTGTTGGCCAGGGGGTAGCAATCGCTGCCTGGGGACTGGTCAGGCGTCGGTCAGCAGGTGGTGAGTGGTTGTATCAACTTGTTTTTTTTCTCATGGGTTTTGTTCCTCTCTCACTCGTTGTTTCCCTTCTCATTACAGTTGGGGTTTTTTTGTTCCAATTATTAAACTGTTCTTGTCTCAACCCACGAGTTTTCACAGAATCACAGAATCATACAGGTTGGAAAAGACCTTTAAGATCATCAAGTCCAACCATAAACCTAACACTACCAAGACCACCACTACACCATGTCCCTAAGCACCTCATCCAAACGTCTTTTAAATACTTCCAGGGATGGCGACTCCACCACTTCCCTGGGCAGCCTCTTCCAATGCTTGACCACCCTTTCAGTAAAGCAAAATTTCCTAATATCCAATCTAAACTTCCCCTCGTGCAACTTGAGGCCATTTCCTCTTGTCCTATCACTTGTTACCTGGGAGAAGAGACCGACCCCCACCTCTCCACAACCTCCTTTCAGATAGTTGTAGAGAGCAATAAGGTCTCCCCTCAGACTCCTTTTCTCCAGGCTAAACATCCCCAGTTCCCTCAGCCACTCCTCATCAGACTTGTTCTCCAGACCCTTCACCAGCTTCGTTGCCCTTCTCTGGACACGCTCCAGCCCCTCAATGTCTCTCTTGTAGTGAGGGGCCCAAAACTGAACACAGTATTCGAGGTGCGGCCTCACCAGTGCCGAGTACAAGGGGATGATCACTTCCCTACTCCTGCTGGCCACACTATTTTTGATACAAGCCAGGATGCCATTGGCTTTCTGGGCCACCTGGGCACACTGCTGGCTCATATTCAGCCAACACTCCCAGGTCCTTCTCTGCTGGGCAGCTTTCCAGCCGCTTTTCCCCAAGCCTGTAGCATTGCATGGGGTTGTTGTGGCCCAAGTGCAGGACCTTGCACTTGGCCTTGTTGAACCTCATACGATTGGCCTTGGCCCATCAATACAGCCTGTCCAGGTCCCTCTGTAGAGCCTTCCTCCCCTCAAGCAGATCAACACTCCCGCACAACTTGGTGTCGTAGATGGGTGTCACATTTGCTAATCTCCAGTCAACAACTTACTTTTGCTCTTCCAGTTCTCTTCCCCCATCCCACTGCGGGGGAGGGTGAGGAAGCGGCTGTGTGGTACTTAACTGCCGACTGGGGCTAAACCACAACAACAATCAAAACTGGTATTTATAAGACATCCTTTCACTGTGTCACACTGGAACACTTAATCACACACCTATGTCAAGTACTTTGTTGGAATACAAGGGTGCCATTTCACAGGAAAAATACTTTAAAAATAGAAATATGAGGAAGTAACATCAGTGTATCCAGCCTTAAAGGTCACGTCTTCTAACTGTAGGCTTTCACTAGTTCAGCTTCTGCTTTTCACTTCTATTTTCTCTCCCCCTTCTCTCAACTGCCTTTGTTCTGATTTTCACCCATTTCTTTTGCCAACTTTCTAGCCATTGTAATTTTGCCCTTGTTTACATTAGAAATATAGATGAAGCAAAAAAATTCTTATGACCATTGCCCTGTCCCAGTCATACAAGTTCCTCAATTCCCCAATTTTATCATCATCTGATCTAGGCTTGTGGCCTAATTCCTCTTCTGTTACTAAAACTAAGCATGAAGTGTATTGTTCAGTCTTACAAATACCATCTATCATGGTATTGTCAAACCTGGAGCTGGAGGAACACAAAAGCTGTGCTGCAAGGGACAAAGAGCGCTCGGACTGCAAAAGGAAAAAGGCTACAAAAACTTGTTTCCTCTTGCCCTGTGTTTTTACCTCCAAAAGACAAACAGTGTCGCCCAAGCTATGCTATGTTGGGATGGGAGGTGTGTTACCAGACCAGCCTGTAATTACTCGGATGATGAGATACTCCACATTCTCATCTCTTGTGTAAATAATGTGAACTGCAATGTGGAATTCCCCAAACTCACGTTATACGTGATCAGCTACAGGAGTTTCACACTGCAGTGCACAGGCTGTCCTTTTAGTAGTAACAGGAATAAAGGCTATTGGAAAAAGGGTTGACTCCAGGAAGAGCCAAAGAGACCTTCAAAGAAGAAAAACGGTGTCAGTTTCCTTTTCAAGCCAAGATGCTTATGTGTCTTTTGACAAACTTCAGTGCTCCCTTTTAAATATTTTGGTAGATTTAGGGAAGAAGTTAATGAATGAGGTAACACATTTTTAACAACGTGTTCTGATTTTGATCTTCTTTTTCATTAGGCATTAGTTCCACCTATAAACACCTTGATAATGAAGCTGACAGTAATCTGAATTTTCACTTTGAACTCTTGATTGTTTGACCATTCAAACTCTCCAAATAAATACAAGCCACCATCTCCCATCAGACTGAGCGAAATAGTTTAAAAAAAAGAAAAAAAAAGCCAAACCAATCACTCTTGCTTTCTTTTGTTGTGATGTAAAAGGTCAAAAAGTCCATCTTTACAAATACGGAGGCTTTGGGAATAAAATCCAATCTGATAAACAGCTGTAGATATATCTAGATCTTTCCGTGACTGTGATTGTCCCTGATGATAACTGGGATTGTTAAATCTTATTTCTTGATCTTTTTTGTGGCAGATGGGATACCTTTAGACCGGGGTAAAATAAAGATGGGGTTTGTATATATTGATTTTTTCTTCTCCCTCCCTCCTGCCTTGCTCTCATCAGCTCCAATTTTCTCAGTGTAATTACAGGAGCATTAATCTAGAACAGTCCAGAAAATACCAGGTCCTCCAAATCCAGCAGAGAGTCAAATAGGTTTTACGCTGTACACCCATCTATATTGCTGTCAACTTTCCATTTTGATGACTAGCTGACGTGGTAAACTATGAGGATATCCTGGTACCCAACCTGCTTTCTCTTAAAGAAAAAGTCCTTCCCATTTCATATTTCTTCAAACCTTCTCCAATTTCTTTGATTTTTGCACAGTAATGCAGAAGCTCTAAAATAACCTGCTTCAAATTCCCCCCCAACGGTATGTGAATGTCAAAGTTGCTCCTCATTTGAATAACCCTTGTCTCTGTTGGTCTTTACTCTGGCAATGACATATATTCCTCACCAGAACTGGGTCTCAGTTGTGCTAGATACGATGTTGGGTGTAAGGGGAACTCAGCACTGTGATAGCACCAGGGACTAAGTTTAGGATAAAAAACCCTTGTGGTGGCTGAGAATTTAATGTTATGGTCTGGAGAGTGACACGCTTACTTCTCAGAGCTGAAGAAGTATTTACATTAAGAGATCTTTTAGACTATGCTTCCAGAATGTTTGCTATGTAAGGACTTCTTTTTCCTCTTTAGAAAAAAGAAAAAAAAAAAAAAGTGGCTTTAGTACTAGCCAAAAAAAAGGGGTTTGTTTAATGATTTGAAGGGAATCTTTGCTTGGCATTGCGTATTCATCTTTAGTGCATTTAACTCAACACACTGCCCTGAAGGAGATGCTTAGTATTTTGTGGTAGGGTGAAAAGTTTAGGTTTTCCATTGAAGTGGAAATAAAATAAAGAAGCTAAAGCTTTAAAAATGCATATTTGTAGCCTTCTCATTTGTAGTCTTTCCTTCTCACTGGTACCCCATCAGGTACCACATCAGGCTGCAGTCCTACAAGATCATCTATGAGGACAAACTCCTTGCCAACCAGCGAGGCTGTTTATAAGCACAGGTTA
Organism: Ciconia boyciana; assembly: GCF_034638445.1. NCBI lineage: Eukaryota > Metazoa > Chordata > Aves > Ciconiiformes > Ciconiidae > Ciconia > Ciconia boyciana. The sequence continues at coordinate 56,116,216 of NC_132938.1, read as the reverse complement.
CTGGCATAAATCAACTCAGGCCATATAGTCTAAATGAACAGACGTCTGGTAATTGGGAATCATGTTAGCCACAGCATCTGCAACTCTTTTTTTTTTTTTCCTGTAGATACTTTTTTAGGATGAGCGTAATCTTACAGATGTAAAGGAAAAGTATACAATGGCCACACTAGGTACCACTGCAAAGTGACTTTACTTCATTTCATATTTGTCAGATGCTTCAGTAACAGGCATTTCATCAACAGGTTCTTCTGAATATGGGAAAATATTAGCAGTGTAGCGATAGTAAGTCTCTACTCTAGATAGAGTAGTCCAAGTCTTTTGTTGCACTCCAATTTCTCCATTAAGTGAATTAATCACAAAAATAAACTATGAGTTGGTCCTTACCCATAAGTACTCAGGAAGCAAAAAACCTTTACTTTTTTCACCTATTCCTCTTGAATGCAGAAGTGACATCAGAGTCTTTTTGCTTTGTCATTATCTTCACTGGCCTTTCTTCTGCTTTGTCTCCCCTTCACTTTGCTGCCACCGATCCTTCCCTCCCTGTGCCCACCTGTGCTGCTCCTCCAGCTTGCGTTTCTTCTCACCCACGGCAACGCTGCCGGTGAAAAAGTAACTCAAGCCTTCCTCTTGTGAAAAGGAAAAATAACTGTCAGACAAAATGGGCAAGTCACATCGGACAGGGGAAAAGGTCTGTTGCAATCTTTGGCCTTCCTTTTTACTCCTCAGGGTTTGCTTTTGAGTGTGGGTGACGTCCTCATAACAACTGTGAACCGTCCACTGCTCTCACTGCCGAAGCCCGAGGTGCCCTGGGGAAGTCTGCTGCCTCCCTGGGGCCCAGCAAGGAGCAGTCAGCATGGCAGCTGGGATGGCAGCCCTCTGGGCCAGGGCCCAGGCCAAGCTACGAGGAGATGGCCGAAGGGATGGGGCAGCTCTGCAGCCAGGAAGGACAGGCAGCTCTGAGGACAAGCTCTGGGCTTGGTGCTCCCTTGAGACGCAGGTAAGCGATGTGGCACAAGCCAGGCTCTTCCCGACAGAGGAGGTTTCAATGTCACAGAGCTTCTCTGAGTGAAGCTGTAGCCCCCTGCCTCTAACTCTCCACTATATTTGAAATGCCTGCCTGCGCTCTAGGTTTTCTAACCATTATTTATTTCTCCCACTCACCTGCAGCACACTAGCATCCTCTGTACACAGCAGCCTGCCAGCCTCTCAGACCCACCACAGCGACGAGGCGCTGGGCTTCTCTGAGGGGCTGCACACCATGCACGGAGCCCTTCGGCGGGCTCGTTAAAACAAACCCCACTTTATCTTATTCCTCACTTCATTACCAAATTCAGCACCAAGAACCAGCAGCTCCCACCCTGTCAGATCCCGTCGGGCGGCCCGGCACCGCCCGAGGGCCGCCATTTCGCGCGGCGACCCCCCGCGCCCCTCAGCCGCCCCCGAAGTTGGGCGGGGGACGCCATTTCGCGCGGGGACCCCCGCGGCGCCGCCGCCCCGACCGCCGCTTACCCGAGCGTCTCCAGCTCCTCGTCCAGCGGGGCGGCGGGACGCGGCTCCCGGCACTGGGTCATCGTCCCGCCGCGGGACGACGGCTGCCCGGGGCCGCCTCCGCGGGCCGCTGAGGAAGTGCGCGGACGGGGCGGTGGCGCGGCACCTCCCCGGGCGGGTGCCGTCCCGCCTCGCCGCCGCGGAGTGCCCCGTCGGGGGGAGGCCCGCCCCGGCCCCGACGGCGAGGAAGCGACCTCGCCCTGGTGGTTGTCGGGGCCCGGCTCCTCAGCAGGTGGTGTGCCCGGTGTGCGCTGTGCCTCTCCCATACTGGATATACTTTATTTTATTCCCAGAATAAGTCATATTTCCAGTTACTTTAATCTGTACATCCGCAAAATTCATATTCTGAAGTGTTTCATGTACGTTCATTTTTCTCTTGCAATGGATGCCCCTCACCTCTTCCGTGTCCGCCAAAGTACTCAGTGAGGAAATCTGTGGAGGTTTCTGAATTAAGGTGAAATCTGTATTTATTCTGTAAGTGTCAGGTGTTAAATGCCGTACCCACCCAACCCTGAGAGTCCCGTGGGGTTTGTAGCTTGCCCCTCCGAGCTCCAAGCTTGCCCTCTGGGGTGTGGTACTGCTGCTGGGGAGGGCTTGCTTTGGAAGCAGGATACTGCCTGCCCAGGGCCTGCCTCGCCATGGCACCCTGACTAACTGTTTTCTATGGCCATCATCATCCTTCTCCGTGCAGACTTTAAAGAGATCATACTGTCTCTCAGAAACAGTAATATGAACATAATGTAAACGATTGCTGAAAAGATACTACCAAACAGGGAATGAAGTTGTATCAGAGGACTGAGCTCTGTGGATGAGAAATTTCTGAGCGTTAGCCGGTGCCTGTCCTTCCAAATGCTTAAATGATTTGCTGCATACTAGAGGTTATTTGTGTTCCCCAATACTTCATGGGCAGTAATTATTATAGGTCTGGCAAATTCTTTACTAAACTTCCTTGACAAAAAGACAGGGCTCCAACGTAAAAAAAGAAATAAATGGCAGAATGCTATTTTTTGGTCACACACACTGAAGGTATCCAGTACTGAAAATAAGTTGTTTCCAGAAAAACTCATATTTAAAGAGGCCGGAACAGCTACTTATTTTCTCACAAGCAGTCATACAAACAGCACACTCAGTGTGGAGCTAAGAGTCATTTGGAACACGCTCGTTAAAAGCCTGCTGCTCCTGCTGGTCTCAGGGAATCAGTTTTGGAAGAGCTTTTCTAGCCTCCCAAATGGGAAAAGCTTCACAGAGTTTCCATATGTCAGATCAGACTGTCCTGCTGTTTGAGCTTCTAATTGTGCTTTCCCTGGCTGCAAGGGGCTCTGATTCTGTACTTGACTGTTCATCTCGGCAGCCAAACATTCAGTTGCAGATACAGATTTCACAAATAAGCTGGGGTTTTTTTTCCTTATTAGGAAAAAAAAATTTTTTTTTTAATTAGGGGAAAAAATTTTTTTTTCCTCTTTCTGAGTTTGCCCCTTCCTCTATCGCTTATTGAAAGCTTGTGATCTGATACTGTCTTTGGTAACCTGATCCTAAAATCCACAACCTTTGGTTAAATAGGTGCTTTTTGATGTCTCCAAGGCTTGCTTGTATTTGCTGGATAGATTTATTTATTACTGTTCTCCTGTTGTGAAAGCTGCTTTGTTTGTTTTCAGCAGTGCTGAATCCATTCCAGGTTATCTTGTTTGTGTTATTGAAAGAGGCAGAAAAGTGGTTATCAAAATTTCTGGGTTACAGATGAAAAAGCAGAGAAAGAAAAATTAAGTAAATTCCAAACAATGAAGAGCCACAACTAAATTTCAGTGAATTCTAATTACATCACAAATTGTCTTAAGAGTTCAGCATTGCAGGCTCAAAGGTGGTTTCCAGCCCTTCTGTACCCCATCGTGTTTTGAGCACCAGTGTGTTGTGGTGGGAGAGGGTTCCCATCTGGGAGCAGATGCTTCCTCTTACTCTGCACCTGAGAGTGCAACGTTTCCTCTTCGTTCGTAGAAAAAAAATAAAAGCAGAAACTGTGCTCCCGTGCAGCACGGATCAGCCTTCCCTTTAAGGAAGTCCGCCTGAATTTGAGTTTTTAACATACGTTAGCCACAGGACAGAAAGGCTACAGATTGCCAGCTTTCATTTCCCAAAAGCCAACATACTTTAGTGTTGGGGTTTTGGTCCCTTTCCCAAGCGTGAGCATCCACATCGCAGGACTTGGTTTCGTGTCCGGTTTGAGCACTGAGCAGAGCAGACCTGTAGATAGCAGCAGTGTTCTAGCGCTTGCTGCTCAGCCCGGAGCACTGCTGAGCACAAAGCACCCCCGAAAGAAAGAGCAGAATAAGGTGCCTTTTTGAAAATCGGTGGAGAGTTGGGTTTTCTTCTCATCTCCTCACATCTGTCAGTCATCATAAAGCAAAGTGTGATTTAATTAAAAAAAAAAAAGTCTTGAAGTCCTGCTTGAATAACTGCCCCATCTCATGGGGAAAAAAAACCAAAACAAAACAAATAAAAAACCACCAAACCCTGTTGTTTTAACTTCAGGTCATGAATAAACAGAATAAACAGAAAACTAAGGCCATCAAAATGGGGAGGGGAAGGCCAATAATGATCGATACATATGTAATTATCCCTTGTCTTCTTTGTCACGCTAGGTTAGTACAGAATGCTGTAATTACCAGCAGACTTAAACTCCACTAAGTGCTTTACATTGCAGCTGTCAGGTCTCTCAGCCTAGCAGGTGCTTTCTTCTAGGACAGCACATTTGGAAATGATGTGCCTGTGTTTGGGCAGAAATTGTGGGATCGCTAGGTGAGGTTATATCGCATGTGCCCTGCAAGTGGTCAGGTCCCAGGATCATGATGGTTCTTCCAGGTTTTCAAGTTTTTACAGAGCAATTGCTTAAAACTATTTGAAAGTTTTAATTTTTTCAGATAGGTGTAATTTTGTACTTGAGTTTCAAGATACATTAATGTAATAAAGGAGAATTTGGCTTAGGTAGCCGTGCGACTAATAAAGCTGGTAAAGAGACATGATTGCTGCAAAAGTGTAATTAAATAACTCCAGTTACTTGGCAGAACTTGGCAGGAAGGAATTGAAAGTTTAATTTCTTTCCTTTTACCATTTCACCTCACCTTCTAATAATCTGAATAGATTATAGATAGCTGTGAACCACCCAAACAAACCCTAAAGGGAGTGATTTCATCCAAATGAAACTGAAAGGAACAGAAATATCACAAAGCCATCATTAACACTATTGGGATGAGGGCCAGGTTGGGACAGAGCTGTAGCTCATTGTGGGTTTGGAGCTGTGGGATGGGGTTTGGAGCTGCAGAATGGGGTTTGTCACTGCATTGAGCAGCAGCAGGTGCGAGGCAACTGCAGGCATGCTGTGATGGAGAGCCCTCAGCAGCTCCTACAGCTTCACTCTGTGGTCAGCAGGAAAGGTCAGCCCCCCTAGAGTGGAGTGGTCACCTGCAGAGTGCAGGTTTCCTGTACAACACAGAGTTGCCAATTTATTCCTTTTAAGGTAATTGCATCTGACAATTTTGCAGGGTCCAAGACATCTAATCCCTGTTACACTCGGGTATGATCCCAGGGGATACCATGAAACCCACTAAAACAACTACAGAAATCCTTCCACTGTGTTCACACATGGTATACACACTAATATCATCTTTTGCAATTAGCCTGATTCTTCCCTTCTGATTGTGTCACAGATTGTCTTGGAGTGTTTATTGAAAACAATTTTTTTGTTGGAAAACACTTGAAATGCTGTATATCAGCATAGTGATAAGTTTTCTTTGCAGATTTTGAGGCGCTTGAGGCATGTTTATTTAACATGTTCCCATTTTCTATGGTCAACACATTTTCAAAATGTGCCAGCTAACCCTACATTGTCTGCAATCTATTCAGACAGGAATCACAGAACAGAGATGAAAAGAGGGATGTGAAATTACCCAGGTTCTTAGGGAAAAGGAGCTTGAAGACAAATTGGGCAAAAGGAAGGGTAGTTCCTTCCGCATTTTCTCCTACAGTTCAGGCTGGGCAGACCCTCTGTACCTGAAGATCGCAGTAGTTGTGTTGCTGTGAAGGCTCATTCCCCAGACTTGGATTAGGACCACATCTCCACCTAGGTACGGCAAGAGATGCAACAGCCATGTCCTCCCAAGCCTTTGTAGAGTTTCCTCCCAAGTAGGATGGGCACAGCCATGTCACGTGTGAATATGATTACGTATGGGATCCCAGATATATTTATTTAATAATTCAGCTTTTTAAGTCTCTTAACTCTGCCCTTAGTAAAAAAACTCTCATTCCCCATACTCTTAAAGATGTGACTTTTGGGACCAAATATAGTTAGCATTTCCAACCATGTAACACTTTCTCCTCTTGTTTGTTCAGCTGTAGGAAATTCAGCTACCCCTTTAGGGGTAAGTAAAGGAGGATTTTTTTCTGATTTATGAACTTAAACAGGGACATGGAAATCAGTACAGGAAGTTTCCCTTGATGCTTGTTAATTTTTTCTAGTCCTTGCTTGCTGTGTACATAACCAAGAGCTGGAGCATGTATATTTTGAGATGATAGTGGGAGATTTAACGCTTCTAGTTAGAACAGCTGTGTTACTGCACATGGTTTGGTTTTCACAGATTTAATAACGTGGATAATGACGTGAAGATTACGTGTTCCCAGTTTCAGTTCTACAAGGAAAACTTTCTAGGAATTTTCTCAATCCACTGTTTAACTCACACGTGTGCTTGAAGCCTTCAACATGTTTTTCAGGTCTCCTCAGACACAGCCAAAGTCTCTTTAAAACTTCCTACCTTAGACCAATGTCGTTTTCTCTGTATAGACAGTGTGTGTTGCAAATGCTTTTTCTCTCCAGCCAAACCCCAAGATAATCTCAAGAAATAAACACGAACATCTAGGAATTATCTTTAAATGACAAAATGTGAGTTTCAGTGGCTGTTAGTGGCAGCATGCATGGGGAGGTGGAGGAGGTGGAGGAGGGTCTTGTTGCCAAAGGCCAGGGTGAGGGGTGTGGATGGAGCCAGGCAGCTCTTCTTGTGGGCCACGTGGTGCCTTGAGCCAAGTGACCTGCCAGTGGTCAGGTCTCTGTCCAAGAGGCATCATGCTTGGCTGGCAAGTCTGTGCACTGTGAATACCCAGTAATTAAAGATGTAGAGAGGAGGAGGCTCTCCGGACTCCCTCAAATCTGGGTCTGTGCTGTAGCAATCTGGGGTAGGGAGCAACGTCAGAGTTGGAGACCTGAACATCTTCACACCTGGAGTCCCACCAGGGATTCCTGCTCCTCTCCCACTTGCTTATGAAGCCAGCCCATAGCTCTGTCCTGCAGCAGAGCCCAGGGTCTCAGCTCCACATGTGTAATGAGTTATGGCTCCCACCTGACCACAGACGCGGGTTCCGGTCACACTTGGGATTACAGTACCTATCTGAGGTGCTTAAACTAGAAACTGCTAGTGCATCCAGAGCATAACTGAACACAGACACCGGTGTCCAACAATATGTGACAAAATTGATGGAGATACAGCATATGCTTTTAGGCTTAGGTAAAATTATCTTAAAATACAGAATGAAACTGTTTAAACTAGAAGGGAGGTTATGAAAAAAAGCAGACAATAGTTTTACTTGCTGTTTTGTGAAAACTCGGTTTCTTGCGTGATCTTATTACAGCTCATTTACATAAGGGGTTTTTTTGGTTTTTAGGGTTTTTTTTTCATTTTGAAATTTGCCACTTTGGCTTTTTGCAGCTTCAAAGTCTAGGTTCAAATAACATGTGAAATATATGCATGCACTATCAAACTTGATAGCCCTGTCACTTTATGCAACTATTTATGGATACAGGGACAAACTTTATGAGTAACACTGAGAGCTGAGTAGAAAGGAGCTAGGGAGAAAAATTATTTTACCCAAATAAAATTATGTTACATCAGTAGCTCTGAAAACATTTGAATGTTGCATCATTTTGCATTTTATGGCACTGTTGCTGCATAAGCAGGATACTGAGAATCTGGGTCAAAAAGGGTATGTAAGTTACTTTCTGAGGACAATGATTGCAATTGTAGTGCCTTTTCCTTGCTGGGGAAATGTGGGTTAATATGCTGCTCATATCTGTGTAATAGAAACCCAGAAGGCATCTTGCTGGAATTATGGATGCCAGGCATTTTCCAGAGCCTTGTCAAAAGCTCAGTTTGTTGCCAGTTGCTAATTTAAAGATATATATGCCCCATGGTAGTACAATTTTTTTCTAAAATGGATAAGAACCTAACCTTAGACAGGCTGTAGGTGCTTTATGATTAATATTACATGGACCCTAATCGGTTTAATTGGTGTTCAATGCGCTGCAAATGCCCGGTATTGATGGCTTCTTCTCTTACCAGAACATGGCATGAATGACCATTTGCAAGCCAGCAGTGGTTTCATCTTCCATTCTTTGTTGAGGCATTTCAGTGACTCTAAAAACCAATACTTTGTCACATTAACACCCAAGACCAGCCACCTATCTGGGTCCGGGTTATAAATAGAGATCCTCTCCAGAAGCCTAGTCTTACCTGAGACATCCATTTGCGAGTGCTGCCAGGCGTGATCCTTGCATGAGCGGTTGCAGTGGATCTCTCCTGCAAAGAGCAGGGAAGAGATGTTGCACATGTTACTGTGCACAGTGTGCTCTCCCAGCTGAAAGAGGTGGGAGCACGTGCTCTGTTGGTTTTGTTAAGCGGAAAGTCGTGCTTGGGTCATCTTTGGAAGACTGTGTGAAAGGAGGACGGGGCAGGGGAGGCAGGCAACCATGCTATGTTCTCCTCCAGAGCCTTTGAAATGCACCAGCCTTGTTCTGCCAGGACTGTCGCTTTTCTGCGTTTAAACTGCAGATATTGCCCTTTTTTTTGCAAGGCGAGTGCATTCAGCCAAGTAGCACAGTAGGTGGTATTAAAAAATCCCGCATGACCGCGCCGCTTCCCCACAGCTATTTATTGTACCGTGGACTACAACAGCTGCACTGGGCTTCCACGTGACATACATGTCTGGTCTGTGCCAACATATCAGTCAGCCCGTCAAGTCCTCTTATTTATGTTGCGACTTTCATAGCAGCAATCTCACTCCGCTTCACATGTTATAATTAGACCTTGAAAACCAGTTCAGATAAACATAACTCAAATGTTAAAAATCTCCAAACTGACTGACATAAACAAGTAAGGTAGCGAGGGGCTGGGGAGTTTGGTTTTGATGTGTCCTTGCCAGCATGTCTTTGGCGTAGTGGTCCAGCTCTGTTTTGAACAAAATACAGCTTTCATGTAGTGGTTTCACTTTGCAGCAAAGAAATGTTTTCCCCTTGGCTAAACTGAAGACAACTAGCTGTGCAAGAAAGGAATATCACGTGGCGTATTTGCAGAGTAGTGGTCGTTGTCTTTGGTTACATTACCTTACAGCAGAGCAGGCTTCACTCATGTTTATCCTTTGCAAAGTTGGTATAGGTCAGACCTTGTCAACGCTGTGGATGTGCTCCAAGTATAGCCACTGATCTAATTTCATTGCAGATAGGCAAAACTAATGAAAAGACAGTTGTATCCCGCAATACAGATGACTGAAATATAGGCTGTAATTGAACAAAGAGAGAATTTGCCAATGACCCGAGAATAAACCAGTGAGGATTTTTCTGGTTGAAGGGGAAGAATTAATGAAATTGAGATTTGAGAAGCAAACCTGATACTGTAAAGAAAATGGAGGAGACCTTTAGAAACACGGGAGTTGTATTGTTATTATGGCCTGGTTTGATTTTAGGAAGTTAAGAATCTCCTCTTTGAACTCAGAAATTCCATTTGCATTTGTATTCAGTCAATGAGTCTGCTTTCTTTCCCAGTCCTGACAGACTTTAAGATGTAATACCTGAAATCAGAATTGTTGGCCACCTTTATTTCTTGGCATTTCTCCAATTTTTACATTTAATGCAAGACATGGGTTGGAGAGGGAGTGGGTTATGTGTGGGCTCCCAGGAAATCCTAAGTTTGAAACAAGAAGTTCATGAGGTGCTAGCTCTCAACATCATTATTTTTAAGAACATTAAAATTTAATGAACTTCTTCCTCGCTTTGAAAGCATTTGACAGTCCAGGAGTCTGTTTGCCAGAGGTGGAATAAAAACAAAAACCCATGGTCTGTAATCTATTGGGAAGTGTAATCATGGATAAAGGCAAAAAAATTCCACTTATATCCAGGAAATTTTAGTTATTTAAACTACATTTCTTGTCTATAATAACCCAAATCTTTGGAGCCTTAAAACCACACAGATTGTTACTTCAGCCAGTGCTGGCCAAAGTAAATATGCTATACCCACAGAAAGCATTTTACTAACTGGTGTAAAAATTATATATTGCACACATATAAGTTACTACAAAAAGTATGAGAGCTTCATATACTAAGCAGAAGATTTCCCTGCCATATTTCTGTAGGGACCATAGGATCCTGCCCATGGGAGTTATCCTCGCAGTCCCGAGACCCAAATTCAAGTCACGCTCTAATATAAGCAACAAGCGTATGCAGCAGAGAAGAGGCTCACTCCAGAGCTGCAGGGGCCCATAGCACTTCGCCACATAAATGGTGCTGTTTTGCTTGATAGACCCAGAAACGTGCCACCCGAGGGTTTTACAGGGTGTGCCAGTGTCAGACAGAGATCTGTGAGCTTTCATGCTTGTGGCATGGTTAAAAACTGCACACAAAATCATACCAAATATTGGAGATACATAGTCAGAAGTCCAGATGAGCTGCATGGTTTGGTAAGGCCAAGCAACCTGTACCACAGCTGGGAGCAGAACCCACATGCTTTCACAAGCGAATCCCTTTCTGTGTTCACTAATGAGAGTCTGCAAAGCACTGGCTTCTGGGAAGGAAATGGTATGGCAATAAAAAGTATTAATGAGATTGAAGCTATTTTTAAACTGCTAAAATCAAGCTCAGTTGTTTAGGAAATGCTGCTGAAGTTCATAGTTGTTTTAGTGCAGGTTTAATAGCAGTCCTGAGGCTGACAGAAATAAATTGAAGCTCTGTAAATGACAACTCCATAGAACAAAACCACTCTGAATAAAAAATGCAGAATTGGTGTAGAGATCTCAGAACAGAGCAAAATGTTTATCTGCTTCAGGTAGTGAGAATTATTTTGACTTCTGTATTGGTTGCAAGTCATGTCAGAGTGTTTCTGGCAAAGCTGCAGACAAAGAATTTATAGCAATTCAATGTGGATGTAACAAAAAGTATAGCCCCGAGAAGCTGGACAGCATTTAATCTGTGGCGTATTTTGCAAGTGATAAAAATCCATTTTAATAACAGATGCATGTTCATAATCACATTCGGCAAAGGAGAGCTGCACATCCAGCATACCTTGGAGATGTCTCACTAGCGTACAAATAGGGATCACACTCAGCATCTCCAGAAAAAAACCTGTGGAGTCAGATGCGGGGGTGGGAGGGCAGTTTAGTTGATGCCAAGAAGGAAAATGTCACTTTGATTCTTTGTCTCCTATCATGGTTACAAAAAATAACCTAGGCAGCAGCAGCCCCTCTTAGCACTTTGAAAAACAAGCTTTTGCTTGTCTGGGATTCAAGGTGAAAACTGGATTTGGAGGTTATGAGCTCACATTTTTATGCTGCTTTGTACTGTAGGGAGCAGGCTCGACTGACTGCTCTGTGCTACCAGCACATAGTTAAGTATTAAGAGTTTCCTTTAGGATCTAAAGTACAGGGAGTGTAAACTATCATCCTTGCTAATTAAACAGCCTGCTGTTTAATTTTTCTGTCCTGCTCTTAAATTCCGATTTTCTTTAACATTAGAAATGTACAGAAATACAATACATTGAAGCAGAGCTGTCTCAGGGATGTCCAAGCACAAACACATATGCCGCTGGTGAATAACAGCAGCAGGGGAGGAAAGAGGAAATCTTGTCCAGGAGGAGCTGGCACATTCCTGTTACAGTGGGTACTGTCAGGTCCTTCAGACTGATACAGAGCAGATCCTTATCTCCAGGAGTGTACACAAGAAAAACTGCAAGGAAAATAAAGGCTGCATCAGATCTTTCATGATCGAAACCCATGGCTTCAGGGAGCCCTTGTATTGCCAGGCTGATAAATAGATTTTTCTTATTACAGATTTTTTCCTTACGAAGAAGTAGCGTCCACAGCAAAGTTGCTGTGAAAATTGCTTTTGAAGCCTGCTGCAAAAATGGGGAGAAGGTGACTAGGGCTGAGATATTTTGGAAAGATATCCTGTACTTGCAGAATATTATTGAGTATGCATTGCGATCAAACCAAAGCAAAGCAAAGGAAGCTGGTGCTGTGGCAGGTTACTGAGAGAAGTGGGCTAAGAAGGAATCCGTCAGAGAGCTCTTCCCAAAAGCTCTCCCACTGTTTGTACGCTGAGAAGCAAGGGCCTCACATAAAGCTGGGCTTGATTTTGCTTACCTTGGTGATCTGCTAAAGAGCTTGGAGTGCCAAATTAGCGGGGAGAGAGGGTCCTTAGCCAGGCTGTTAAGTGAATCAAGCCAGGAGGCACAGCTTGAAAAATGCAGTTCAAAAGAAGTAGTGTCCATATGCCCTCCTGAATGAGTGGCCGTGGAAAGAGATGAGTAGTCATTATAGTGCTTTGCAGCAATACCCAAGTTGAATGTTTCTTTTGTAAGAGCAGAAATAGCCCAAATTAGTCAAATGGTAATAATTCCATAAACCATAGACAAGTTTTGCGCTGTTAAGTGCATTCCCATGCACTCCTTGATTTCCACTGCTGCAGGTGAAAAGGAGTTCCCAAATCTGATCTCACCCTCCAGAACAGTTCACTCTAGTCTTTCCAGCCTTGCGAAGGGCTCTGAAGGCGTGATGAAAAGTAGTTGCAGAGTATTTAATCTGCGTGCTGGGGTGCTGCTGAGAAGTTCAGCTCCCTGCAGAGTGGTGGAGTCAAAAAATAAACTGTTCTTGTGGAAATCGTAGCAAGTAGGTAGGCTGCTGTATCTGTCACATTTCTTCAGAAAAAATACAGTATCCTAAGTGGAAAAAGTAGAACAAAGTGCCCCTTCCTTCTCTAGCAAGGAGGGGTACTCAAGCATTGCCAGACCAGATAGGAAGAAGCTCCCCTAAGCCAGCTATGTGCTTGCAAATCCCTGTGGGAAATCCTCTGTTTCTATGCGGGATTCTCCCCTGCTTATATTTTATTTCAAAGGTTTCATTTGGGAATAGAAGATTGTAATTTATTTATAGAGAAGAAAGAAGTCAATATGCAAAGCTCATATTTCAAATTCTCACTGATTTCACTGCTGAAAGGACCTATTCAGAGTCACCTGAAAATACTTGCCTTTAATGTGTGTTGGGAAGAAACTAAGCATATGACTGAGAGATGCACATCCAGGAGTTTTTCTTAAACAACCATTTCCCTCACATTTAAACGGGAATATATTTTGAGCTGCCATCTTAAAAGCTCTGTGGCTGGATTTTTGGGTGAGAACATGAACCTCTCCTCTACTTCTGGCACAGCCACAGGCCTGCTGGGGCAAGGCCGTTTCCCTTTGCATGGATTTCCCCATCTGTAAGACAGGGATGACAACTCCAACCTCATCTACTGAGTGCTGCAGGCTGGCAGGCATGAGCCAAATCATCACTTTAGAAAAAATAGTTATGTGTTTATTATACTTTATGTAATAACGCAAAGTGCTGTGGTCGAATACTCAAATGAAGAACCTCATAGGCTCAAGAAAAGCATGAGAAATAGGCTGTTAAAGGGGGGGGAAAAAGAAAAATTCATTCTTTTAACCTTCCTGACCTCAACTCTGTGGCAACCCACTGCTGAGGACAGCTGAAGGAGATGCACTGAATCAGCATGTCTCTCAGCTGCTTTGGCCACTCGCCCTCCTCGCCCACTCTTTGGGCTTCCCTGGCTATTGCTCGGTCTGTATTTATACCGCACTCCCCAGATACTGCAGTGGTCGCTGAGGTATAAATACTGCTAGACAGCTATATATCACTCTTGTTGCTGAGAGGGCTGAATATGGTACAAATATGATTTAGCAATGGGTCTCCCTCGTGGAAGGGAGTGTTTTGGGCTGCTTTGTGACACCATGACTTCTTCCATCACTGAACTCCCACCTTGGGACTTTGTGCCTGCATATAGGTTGAGGGAAGTTGGGATAAACCTGGGGCAATCCTCTTTCCTTAATGACAGCGTCATTTAGAGCTGAGCCACAATAGACATGAACTGTAAGGCTTGCTGCTCCTATAACATCTTTGCATTGAAGGAGAGCACAGGGCTTCACAGGCCTGATAACACAGCTATTTAGTTTTCGAGCCAAAACCGACTCCCCTCCAGATGGTGCAGAGTGCAGGCTTGAGGCAGTCCTGCTTCATCCACCTCTGCTTCTGCAAGCACATGCCTGGGCTTGAGCAGGGAAACCACTTGCAGTCAGCCCAGGAGGGAGGTCATGGGCTGCTGGAGGGGTGATGGCGGTGGTCATGATCAGGGTGGGGGGCTTAAGCAGGGGGTACCCTGCTTTTAGCCACATGGACACTGGTTTTCACACTTGGCAGGTTCAGGGTATGGAGAGATTAGTAGCATGGGAAAGTTTAAACAAGTAAGGTGCATGGTACACGTCTGCTGAGCTTCTCATCTTATTTTGTTTCTTTTTCCAGAAAAAAACCCCAGCATCTTTTTCCATTATGATATATGTGTGGGACTTGGAATAGCTTTTTTGAAATGCTCGGACTACTTTAGGTGTCTCTACATAGGAAAACACGTGTAAAACTTATAACAGAATTGAGGAGAAGAAATAATACAGGGTTCTGCTTTAAGCCTCCAGGAATGTCCCCGAGGGAGATGAGTATAAAACACTGTGGTTTTATTTTGGGGAAAATTTTCAACATCAGAGCTGTCAAACATGAGAATTCAGGAAGCTGATTCTTCTTTTATCAACTAAAAGTCTGACACTCTCCCCTCCCACATCACTAAATTTGTTTGGTTGTTTCTGTTAATTCAGTTGAGCAACTACACAGTGCAGGAAAGGAACAGCAACTATTTTCAGTGAAGCTAATTATTTGTTGAAAAAGCTAAAATTTCTTCTGGTCTTTCAATTATGAAGCCAAATCCAAAATTTCAGGAGTCAGTCATCCATTTGTTTTTGCACTGTGATGTCTGCATGGGCAAGTTGGAGAATGCTATTTTAATTTCTGCTCTCTGAGCTCCTTTTTTGGGGGAGGTTAATGAGAAGGGCAAATACTATATGCACAAATGAGGGCACTTACTGCTTTGTGAGTAATCCTGAATATAATTTTAATATAGTTTTATGGAGTAAAATAAGTCTAAAGGGAGTGGACAGAGAGTAGAGGTAGTAGTGACAGTTTGTAATTTCTGTGGAGGGTATGAAAAAGTCCTGAAACTCTTCCAGGCAATACCTAAAAGCTCATATACTAAGCAATTGCTCTGAACCCCCTCCCTTCCACTTGGGATAACCTTCCAGCTGTCCAGATGAGCCATGAAGGTGGCCTGTCACCTAAGTTTCAAGACCAGATTTAAATTTCTACAGCTGGGGTTAGCACATGATATCTGAAGCCAGAGGAGTGGAAAAATGGAATTGTCCTTCTTGGCAGGGCTTTGTCCGACAGCTATAGTTGCCCAGTTTTTCTCATCACCTAGTCTGGATTTTTTTTGTTTCATTTTTTAACGAGGAGAGAAACACAGATGGGGTTTCAGCTAGCAGTTGTGCTCTTTGTGCAGTTGTCATATTGCAGCATCCTCACCTCATCCCGGCATCTTGTGAGCAGGAAGAGAAAACAAAGGATGCATACTGCAGACCAAACATACGTAATGTGGTTGATGCTGTTCTTGACTTTGCATCCAGATCTCCGAGCTGCCTTGCTTCGGGCTGTGGAAGATGAGGGGAAGGAATGAGAGGTTCGGAGGGTCACATCCATGTCTTGGGGATTAGTCAAGGACTTCTGGTTTGCCTTTTTAATGAAGGGTGAGCAGCCCCGTTTGCACTGGGCTGCGCTCCTACCTTCTCCCTGAAGGCAGGATAAAACGTACCTTTCGAGTCAAGCCACTGTAAGTCATTCATTGAAAACAGCGCAAGCACCAGCTTTGCCGAGGAGAGGGAAGTGCATTACTCTCTTGCTCTTGCACATAAATTTTCTTAGAAGAAACTACCAGACAGGCGTTTCAAGAGGGTGTCCAGGAAAGAGCAGCGAGCAGGTGCCAGTGTGGGATTCTCCACATTGCTTCCCGACGGTCAGCGGGGCTTGCAGGAGTCTCTCTCTTTCCCTTGCTCCCCAGTAAAGGTTGCACGGGTTGGCATCTACAGAGAGAGCCCAGGGGTTTTTCCTCCCGCAGCCCTGCGGAGTCGAGTTGGCTGAAGGGGCGTGTGCTTGGAGAGAAAGAGCAGGAGGAACTGGAATCAAAAAGACTTTTCAGCTCAGTCGCAGTTTTACAGTAGAATACATCTTTTGATTTTTAAAAAAGGTGGTAACATTTTTACCTCTTCTAGCTTCTAATTTTAGCTTTAAAAATCAGTCTTTTCCCCTAGCTGAAAAACATGAAGACATTTTTTTCGCATGGAAATATTTTCTTCCAAATGTCTTCCCACTGGTTCTGTTGCTTGCCCAGCGGGCTCACACTTCATCAAGACCCTGCAAACATCTGCAGCCTTGCTGGCTTGCAGGTGGTGCCACTACCATAAAAACCAACCACATTTTGAACTGTTAGCAGAGTCCAGGCCTTTTGAAACCAAAAGTAAGGTGTTCTCCTAAGCTTGTGTGGATACACAGCATAAAACAACAAAACCAAAGCCTTTGAGCATTTCTGTGGCACTAAGAAAATAATTGTAGCATGAGAGGAAGTGAAGGAGGTGAGGGCAGAAAATACTCTTCCAAACACACTCCTTTTTCTTACATTTTTAACTTCTTAACCAACTATTTCACTGTATTTTAAATGCTTTTACCACTTCCACTCGAAGCAGTAGCAAAGGAGAAAAATTGTTACTGAAAGAAAAATGCAGGCAATGGCATACTTTTTTTTTAAACTAAGCATCAGAAAAGTATTTTGTTCCTCGTTACTTTAGAGTAGATAAAATATATCCAATTCTGAAACTGTTGGATAGCAAAATCATCTGTGATTGATTTGTGCTTTGACATACCACTGGGGGAAAAAAGCTTTTGAGATACCACATGGGGAAAGAGCCTTTAGGTCACTGAAGCTTTCTGAGGTGAGGGGCAGAAATGATGCTCTGGAGATGTGTTTCCGTAACACCAGCAGAGCAAAGGATGAGAGCAGCCCCAGGTACTGAAGCAACGCACCAGCTCGCTCAGGGGAATCGGGTGCTGGAAGCAGGTTTTGAGCTGGGGGGGCACGTGAGGGCAAAAGAAGGCTCAGGTGTTTTCTTTCAGCATAGGACATACACTGTCAAATTTGCAAGCAAATGGGCAGGAGCCAGACAAGCTAGCGAAAGAATAATTACAGGGTAGATGATAGGAACTAAAAGTACTGAAGAAGGAATGATGGAAGAAAGAAAAAACCTGGAGTGGAGAGGTAAGAGGCAGATAGCAAAAAAGAAAGCTCAGAGCCTAGTTGTAGTCCTAGCAAGTACTTTATCCAGACTGTATTTAAATAGCTTTCAGTATCTGTGGGTCATGGTATAAACAGCTGCTCCTCCTCAAGGCTAATGTCATTGAAGAGAAAAACAAAATGGGAATTTGTAAACACGTGTCAATCTGGGGGTTCCTAATGCAACCCATATGTTAAGAATATCAGATAGATTTGCTTCTGGTTTTGAGTAGGGATTAGTATTACCATTTCCAGAATGGCTGTAGGGAATATATATTTTCATTAGAGTGAGAATAAAAATCTTAGTCTTAGGCTTACTTAAAGTGATAGAGCTCTTTAATCTTAACACTAAACATCTCTGGAGCAGTATACAATCTGTGGTAGAGAAACTGGGCCTCCACTGCAAATTTGTAGCTTACAAAATGATGTTGTATAACAAAGAAGTCCCCATGTGGGTGCGTACATGTACGTGTATCCGAGAGGAGGAAAACACCAGTAGGCAGGGGCTGTGGGAAGCTGTTTGAGGTAGGTACAGGCATACCGGCCTGTCTGCAAGGTACTGCCTGGGTGTTGGGCAGGTAGTAAGCTAGTGGATATTTGGAACATGAGAATTTGCTATTTTTAAAGTTTATGTGTCCAAAATGGACTGTGCCTTGGAAAACACAGGGACTCCACAAAGCTTTATTGCTTGCACGGTTGGGAAGCAGGACAGGGATGGCGTTAGCTTAACACAACGTGAAAACGGTGCCCATCATTCTCCACGTCGTGCTGCAGAAGGGCTGATCTGGGAGGAACAGTCACTTTTAACAGACGGATGCAACCCTCTTGCTTTTCTCAATAGCCGAAGCGCGAATGGCTTATCTCTGTTGTTTTATGGGCCGGAGTGAAAGGATGAAGGATTTCAGACACGTGAAGGGGCCGGAGGTACTCAGGGTCTATCAGAAGCGTGACCTGGAGGCCACTGACAGCCCTTGTGTGGGGGAGGCAGAGGGTGAACACAAGAGGTGTACGATGGCAGGGGGCAAAGCAAGCTGGCAAGACACTGCTTGGTGCTCGTGACCCTGAGCATCCACGCATGCTGGAGAATTTCATCGCGATGCACAGCAGCACCTCAGCTGCGGTCCTTGCCCTGCAAGAGAAAGCGAGAGTCGGTGTTTGGAGGAACCATCTATCTCTGCAGGTCATTTCAACCCAATAGCTGCCAGGTCTGTGCGTCCATCCTCCCAGGTGCCACTGCTGCCGAGCTCCCCAGGATGGGGCTCGTGTGATATTTAGAGAGCAGCGTATCACCTTTCCTCAGAGCTCGGTCTGGCAAGGCACAGGAGGTGATCTAGCAGAGGAATTTCAGCCTCCAAAGCCTGTCTGCCCTGTGGGGGTATTTCTGTTTGGATGAACTGGCGTACAGAAGGGTAATATTAAGTGTTGGCATACATGTAAGCATACATGTTAAAACATCGTAGGAAAATTAAAGTCGGAAGGGACCTTTGGAGATCATCTAGTCCAACCTCCATCCATAAGGCTGTTGCCCATCATCTGTGCAGCTATCGAGGGCTCTTCTGGGAGTTTTTCAAAACAGTTTTTGTCAGTGCAGTAACTGCATCATAATTATCTCATTACGTAGCCATAAACAGCAAGGATGATGATAAAAATTGTGAGGAACAAGAAGAAAAAATGACATCAGAGCTCTTAACTCTGAATCCCCAGCAACATTTGAATTAAACCAGAACTTTGAATCCCTAATGTTACCCACTGAAATGTGCGGGTTTGCATCTAATCTTTTGGTTAAGTATTCAAAATATGTTATGTATTCAAAATTAGTTATGTAGTCAGAAAGCATACTTTCTTAATGAGTTAAATAGTGCTTGTTCACACTGGATTTGCAGACCTTATTTTCCAAATAGTGAAGAGGATGTGGAAAAATGCTTTTTTTTTTTGTGGGAATAGTGAAAGCATAATTGCAGAACCTTGCACTGTGAATAATAGGATTATTTTTGGAAATAACAGCCTTTTATGACAGGAAATGTGAGACAACAGATAACCAGTACTGTCCATAGCATATGACACAAGAAGAACAAGAAAATATTATTAAGGAAGTCTTGCAGAAACGTCTTTCTTTTGACATAACCCTTCTCTGTTTGTATACACGTATATTCACACATCCTTTTCTAAGACTCGTGTTTGCTGTGTAGTACAAGCTTTGTTGCTGATATAGGAAATGTTTGTGTACTTTTTATGATTTGTACTCCATTGTCCGTCATGAATCCTATTAATCTGACTGGGATGCTGATACCTGAAGGAGCACGTTGCCTTTGTGTGTAGAGCAGCAGGGCTGTGCAGGATCCAGGGGTGAATAATGTCACACGGTTTAATGCAGATGTTAGTGCGGTGAGCAGCTGGAGACCAGCGGCTGGAGCAGAAGAGGGCTCAGCACGGCACGGCACTGAAAGCAGATTGCAAAAAAAAAAAGCCTCAGAAAAAATAACCTGAGCAACAACCAGATGTAATTCAGATGAGTCCAGTGCAGACCTTTGTGCCTCCAGTGGCTAATCCACTGCAGAGGTTAATGAGAGATGCCTGCTTGCCTGCTGCACAACTACCCAGAACTGTCGCAGCAGGATTGAGCATCCATCCACTTAAATCCCTAATACGGCCCCTGCATTACATGCTTTGATAGCCCTGAGGCCAGCACATCAGTTCCCTTCCGTTCTGCACAGTGCTATTCACCCGACAGGAGAAATGTTAAAAAAAAAAAAACAATCACACTCTAGCAGGGAGCACAAAGTACTCCCCGGGGAGCCGAAAGTGTGGGATAGAAATGTGCCGAGGAGGAGAGGGCTGCAGCCCCACTCCCCCATATTCTCTCTTCCCTGCCCAACACCTCTATCCCAGTGAGTATTTTGCTCCTTAAGAAAGCAGCTAGTTTGAGCTTTAAATTAAAGTTTGGATACCTAATAGTGCATCATAGCTCGCCATGTGGCAAGGAAAAATGTAGCCTTGGATTTGGGTAGCTAGCCATTTAAAAAAGCACTGTAGTAAGCTCTGTGATGGTATCAGCAGGTAGCTCTGATTTATGTGTGACATAACCAGTTGTGGTTTCTTCCCGGAGGGATATCTGCATCTAAAAATAAACGTGGCACAGTTTGTGTTTTTGGCAAGATGGCACAGATACTTTTCAAATTACTCTGTTCGCTAGAAAACAATTGCACTTCGTCCTCTGACGAGCACCGGCACCTGCTGCCTTCTGAAGTTTATTTGCAGCATGAATCATCAGCGGGGCCTTGAAGTGCCATCAGTCCATGTTAGGCTCTGGAGACCTGGAATGCACGAAGATCTGGCCTTTTATGGACTCTACCTGGAAGCCCATCTTCTGCTGTAGCATCTGAATCTTGGTTTTGTTCCTCACCCTATGTCCCTCCCATGGAATATAACCTACATATCCAAACGATGGAGTGCATGCTGCTGTGGTTGCGGTTTCTGTACACTCAAGGGCAGTGGGTGCTTCATACGGCTCTACCCATCTAGGTGCTGAGGACCTAGCTTTCCAGCTTGTCATCTCGCTGTGTTGAAGCCAAGCACCAAGCAATCTTTGCCACCCTGTGGTCTGTAAAGGAAATGAATGAAACATGATCACATCCATGATCTAAAAGAGCAGTGAAAGTATATGTCTGTACAAAGACATACAAGCTTTTCTCATCAAAAACATGGTGAAAGCTGGTCTGTCCTGTTACTTTCAGAGGACAATAATGTATGTGTTACATTATTCCCCAAAGTGCCAGTGGCTTTGCAGCCATAATCTCGTCTTTAATTCTTTCTGCATGCATTTCACCATATTCAAAAATTAGTTACAACATAGAGCTATAAGGATCAGAAATGTCTCTACCTCAGAGCTGCAGAAGCTCAATACTTCTAAATGCCCTTGGATGTGAACAACACTGTACAGTAGGCACTAAATGTTATTATAGTAGCATTTACTCAGCTAGACTGGCCTGTTGAACAACAAGGGGCATGTTAAGAAATACAGTGGAAGGCAAGTCATGATGTGACATGGTTTCCCAGGCTGTAGGGAGAAAAGCTGCACAAATTCCATGTGTTTGTGTGCCTGTCTGTGGCTGTTTGCATTGGCAGTAAATTCAGGGTTTCCTATGAGTGAAAAGCACATGTGCAAGGGAGCAAGGTGTCAAGATACTAACGTTAACACCAGATAAGCTAGCTCTGGAGTCAGAAGCAATGTAGCCACTGCAGCGAAGCACTGTGCTGGAGGTAACTGCCTTGGCTGAGATGTATGTGGTTACAGTCGGATACGGTCCTTGCCTCTGGGGTCTGTGCTGCTGTTCAGCAAGGTCATGAGGTGTAGGTATCTGTAAGGATCAAGGGGGTCTCATCCTGCACTGCCTTGCACAGAGTGGGCATGTTCTGGCTGCCCTTGCGTACCTCTCGTTATGCACGCTGTTCCCGTGTCCAAAGCCAGAGCCTCTCAAATAGCTCCCTGAGAGCTGTACATGCACCCTGTGCTCCTGTACTGAGACAAGACAGCTGCAACTCGTCTCTCTTCCCCTTTGCCACCTACAGCAGCAAGGCATGGCTGGCAAGGGTTTAGCTCTCCTTAAAATTCCCAAATGTCTTCTGCCTTGAATGAACGTGACCCATCTAGACCTCGATTAGACGTCTACCGCCCCCGATCCTCTTGTGCATGGCATTTAAATATGATTGACTTAAACCCTGAGGGCTTCAAACCTGCTCTCCCTGACATGGATTAGTGCTGCTAAAATATGGGCACAACAGATGTCTCTTCTGTCCCACAGGTGCCAATCTGCCCCTTAGGTGCCCCTAAGTGCATCTCCCTTCTTGCCATTTAGCAAGGAACTCTGCAAGGTCCCTGCAGACACTGGCCCCATCTCAGAGAACTGCTAAAACTGTGCGGTTAAGCATTAGCTTGTTTGAAATGTGCTTACAGCATGCAGTATTGCAAGAACTTGCCTGTAAAAGGCAAACACCTAAACTGAATGTAAGCCCTAAATTACAGCTGGGAGACAAGAAGGTGTTGGAGAAATGTGTAACAACCTGAATTTCTCTGGGAGTTCCCATGGGGCTATCGGACCAGTTTGAAAAAGTTCAAATAAAGCAAGTTGCCATCCTTACCCAGCAAAAGCAAAAGGAGCCCAGCTTTGCCTCATTGTAGGCAAAAGTAGCCAAGCTTTTGGGCAGAGGTCACTTCTAATCCCTCAGTGGGAAACGGTGCCTTCTGTCTCTTTGTACCACATGGAAAGTTTTAAAGCAACCGAGCAAAGGACTCTAATTTAGGACCAGCACAGCAGAAGGATAGTGACCGGTTGAAGAAGGCTACTGAAGCCTCGCTGGGACCTTCTAGCTAGAAATGCCCCCCCTCTGTGCCACTGCACAAGCAGACCACATGAAGGACCCAAGCACAGCCTGGCCACGTTCAGGTGAGAGAACAAGACCAGCCACGCTCACAGTCTTCATCGAAATCCACAACCAGGGGTAATTGTGCCGAGTGCCCCACTGCTGGGGGTGCACAGGCAACTCCCCTGCTCCTGTGCTTGCTGGTGTTCAAATCGGAACAGGTCCTGCTCCTGTTTATAGATGCAGATGGGTTTTTCTGGATGAAATTCTTGATCGTGGAAATGTGCAGGAAGCTTCACAATCTGAGAAAATTGTATTTTGCCTGAACACAACATAGGCTATTGTGTATTGAGCAGCATCTGCTGCTCAAACCAGCAGAAAAGGCTTATTTTCTTCAACTGGTTCAAACAAAACTGTGGCTTAATTGAAAATTACAAAGGGAGGAACTGGGTCAGATAGATTAAAGCCAAATTTAAATGAAATGTCCTCAGAGCTGCCTGTTTGATGCCTGCAGTCTAGCAGGACGTGTGCCAGGTTTACTCCCATCACTTCACTTTCTCTCCTTGCTGCCTCCATTCCAGCCCCTCAAAGCTTTTGCTGGAGCTCTTCTGTGAGGTTTGGACTCTGATTTTATAGCACCTAGCCCAGCAGGGCACCTGTTCTGCTTAAAACAGCTAAGGTGCTTAATTTTGGAGGTCTGCTAACTTGCCAATAGCTCATCTGATGTGCAGAGATACTACATGAGTTTGATGTGCTGCCATTCAGGTTAATAACCTGTAATAGGTGTAGACAAAAAGGAACAGAAAATCCTATGTGGTGTTTTGCAAAATGCCAAGTCTGCATTTCGGGCATCACAAAACTCAGAGCTATTTGGAGCCAGGATTTTAGTTGGATGCCTTTAGTTTGGCAGTAAAACGCTTCTCAAATTCCACTCCTGATCTGGGTCCCAGGGGGTGTTTCAAATTAAATCTTGAAATTCTGAAATTGGGTATCTTGTTCTAGGCTGTCTTCAAGTGCAGGAGGTAAATTTTATCAGGATGCTGGTAAAATTAGCTGCTTCTAGCTCAGGGCTCTGTGAATGTCTAATGAAGGTCAGAATATTCTCCCTGATGGTTATCTGTGCTGCTCATCAGATGTAATGAGAGATTAGTCAAAGCACAGGCTCTGTTCTGCTCCACATGCTAAACTGAGAGCGGTGAAGGTATTGTACCAGATATTTCCTCCCATCTGGCAGCTCTGAGAGCACGCTCTCTATGGAGAGCTCGCTTTCCATATAGAAAGGTCACATGAACTTCATACTTACTAGATTTTATTAGCCAATTTTTGACATCCTTCCTGATGGCTCTACCGCATGGCTAGCTTGAGCTCTTCATCCTTCATTAGCAGCGATAATGATGTTCATTTTCACTCTTTGCTCCCAGTCACTACAAAAAAGCCTTGACCCTGTAGTTGCCTGATGACTGCTCAGCCTGTACTACTTACGCTTTTGTGCAAACATGGTGCATATACTTATCCTGCGGATTAAAGCACTCTGAAATGACTTACTGCTTAGACAGTTCACCCTGATCATTAGGCAAGTGTCTTTAGCACCTGTAGGCACTAAACAGGGCTGGCTAAAATAAACCCAACTTCAAAGATAAAACCAATAATTATGCTTTTATACTGACTTAGCTGAAACTTGCCTTGGGAATATTTTGCAGTCAGAGTCTCACCAAAATGTGCCTTATTTTGAAAGGGATATTTTGTATTTGTACTTTGTACTTACTGTGCATTTTAGCAAAACCCCACAGCTGCATTGTAATTTTGCCATGACAGCGATGGAATTGGTGCTGTGTTTTGGTATGTGGGTTAGTTTTCAGTGTCAGCTTTTATTAAAAAATTGCCTGTGATTTAATTTGAGAGTAACCAATGGAGGCTCCAAACCAGTACATCTATCTACACTGTTTTTAAAAATCTGATTAATTTTGAATTTTAAATGTTTGGGATTGGCAATACAATTAACTTTTAATCTAGTGCCAAGAATTTAACATGTACCTTGTCTGAGGTGTTGTTGTGAATTATTGGCAGCATCACAACCTTTGGCTTGCTTGTTCCATGCTTCCATGTTTTAAATCAATATTGATCAAAGATGGAAGCAGCCTGCAACAGTTGGACTAGAACAGCAATTAGCCTAATGACTGGTGGATCCTCTAGAAAACTTCAACAATTCAGGGCTTTTATTTTTGAGTTTCTGTATTATAGTTTTTTCTAATGCTCCAACTTCTCTAATGGAAATTTTTGCAAGTAACCATTGAAGTACATGGTTGTTCTGAAAACATCTGTTGATCTTTATACAGTGCCTCTATAAATAGCCAGTGCAGCTATTGCATCCTCATCTTAACGCTTATGTCAGCATTAATGTGACCAAAAAAAAATAGTGTCTGTGGAAGATACCAGGTTCTTAAGGCAAAAAAATTCAGATGTCTCACTTCTTCACCTTTCTATCTTCTACTGAGACGTATTTTAGTCCTGTCCAGCTGACAAGGGATAATGAGAATTATTGCTATGGTACCCTGCACTTAAAATTAGGCTGAGGAGAGCTGTTAAAATGCTGCCTGATCAATACAAATCCAGGCTGGTATGTTGCCATACACTTTTGTTTAGAAACTTGAAATCCTGTTCTGCTTTAGGGAGGTGAGATAATGTCCAGCTGGGAGGAAATCTCCATCTTGTGCCTGGTGAAAATGCTGGAGCAGGGCTGCAGGTTGTTCAGCAGGTGGAGTGAGCCTTTGATTCTGCTTTCATGCTGGTGTAAATCTGGGGATATGCTGTAAAGGCAACAGGCCAGTCGCTCCTCTGGTCAAAATGGGAGAAGGTTCGCATTGAACTGATGTCAGGGGCACGGACCCAGATATGAGCCCAGGACCTAGTTTTATTTCTCTAGTTTTGCAAATAAAAAATCAGACAAGCTTTTTGTTAAAAGGACGTTACCTTCTCTCTCTGTGTTTTACTTCTGTACGCAGCCAATTGTATGTTATTTTAAATGTTAATTTTTATTAACTAGTCTGCTCTTTTGTTCTGCCGTGCTGACCGGCCATTACAGCCATAAAGTACTGACAACCACTTTGCATTAAAGATGATATAATCCGTATTCTGGTAGGTCAGCTGATCGGTCAGGAAATTATAGCCTTATTCTCTCAGGTGTTATTGATATTCATATCCAGGGAAACACTCTGCACAGGAACAGCAGCAAGGTTATACAATTGCAGAAAACTTTGTAAAGCATTATCAGGAATATTAATAGCTCTGCTGACTTTTCTTATTGCTAATGGTGGGGGGGTTTCCCCCTAAAACAAAGACACGGTATTAGATTTAAGTCATATACTGTATCATCCTCTGATAAGCACAAAAGAAAAAGCTATTTCTTGAATTTTCAGTGTTTTCCTTTTTGACATGTTCTTTTAACACAGGTGCATTTTTAATATGTTCTTACTAAGTATTTTCTCACTACTTCTAATACTTAAATTTATAAACATGATATCTGAAAATAAAACCTGTGCAGAGTGTAGCAGGGGACAAAGATGTCTTCATCTCTTGCAGCAGTGTACTGTGACAGTATTGAATTTTCAGCTACCTAACCATTTCCTGAGTAACAAAGTTTGGGAACCAAACTAATTTGTTAAAAAGGAGAATGTAATGAACTTCCTCCACACTCATACCCAGAGACGTCTCTGCAAAAGCCCAGTGTGACTTGTCTTCAGAGAGTATTAATGCATGTGGGGGCGAGAAAGCTTTTGTACGTGCATCTATGTCTTGTCTGTTTGGCTTTTGTGCCAACTTCAAAGCCATCTGCTCTGGGGTAGAAAAGCCTGCCTAACAGACGAAGGCAGCTGCCATGAAAGTTTTTGCATGCTGATCTCTCAGCTACTTCTCCCGTAACCTTGGATGACCATCTTTTCTAGGTAAAGAGAGAGAACATGAACCTCCGGGTTAGGATCTGATAAATCGTGCCTTTCCCCTAAATATATGTGATTAGTTATATCGCTCCTGGTAAGCAATGGAATAAATTGTGTAACTTGAGAGCCTGGCTGCATACATTAGAGATTGGCATTGGTCTGCTCAGCTCAATCTATGGTCTATACTCTCTCCGTCGCTGCACAGCTCTTCTCAGGTTGCCATCATATCCCCATAACTGCTTTTTGCTATATCTGATCACTAAAAACAACTGTGCAGCCCAAACAGGATATGTGTTAACTAGGGCTTTATCGTCAAGTGGTGCTTGACTTTAGCCTGGATCACTTTAAGTGCTCACAGTCTTCAATGTATTTACAGGAGGAGGTATGGAGGTTTCAGCTGAGAGCAGTGATTTGTCCAAAAAGATCAGCGTGTGCTTCCTTTTATCAGCCAGTGATAGAACATAGTTATTCTGTGTTCTCTGCCTGCTTTATATTCACTTCATATGACTTACTGCATGGAAAGTCAACTGGCTTGGACTGCTGGTGGACCAGAATAAGAACTTTGTGGACTCATCTTTTTCCAGCATGGAGATGAACATGCACTAGTTGAACACATTTGAACCAGGGCTCAGGAGTTCATTCAAGCTAAATATATCATTGTAGTGCTGTTCAAGGTGTCAGGCACTAAGCTTATATAGGACTACTTTTTTCCCCATACAAGCCCACTTGAATGGTTTGACACCATTCAGAAAACCAGCCCAAAGCACAAACTGGTTTTCATTTGCTTTCCCTTTAACTACATAGGCTCAGCGAGACCACTGATCCCAGTTCAGATGCAGCTACCCATCTGGCAGATCTTTTTACTGAAACCCGGCAGTGGGTTTCTAGTACACCATGTACCTCTCTGAGCCCCTAAAAAAGACTCAGGGCAGCAGTCCCTCTGGAAACCCCACTTGCTTTTCCTCATAGATGGGAAGCAAGGCAGTTATGTTATGGCCAGATGGGGAGGTTTGTGCTACATGCCTTTATGCACCAAAGTGACTCATCTGAAGAAAGAAGCTAATTACCATAGGCTAATGACAGAGCAACTGGGACTTTAGGTGGGTTGGATTCCCCCTTTGCTGGCTATACAAGGAGCCTGCGCTCCCAGTCTGAGCAGCTCAACCAAGTTCCTGGCACAAAGTGGGATTAATTACAGATCAGTGAACCTCAACATTTGGCCAGAGAGGCATTAAAGTGAAGGAGTCTCCCTGGAGTCTTTTCAGACTTGAAAATTAGGCTGGGAGATTTCTAAGGGCATGTTGCTGGTTTGTTTTGTATCAGATAATTTTGGATTTAGGGGGTTGGAGAGGTTGCTGTTGGTTTTGGTTTTGTTTTCTGCTCTTTAAGGTTTGGGGAAGAGTCTTATTCTAGAAGCATTTTCTCCCATCTGTGCCTAGTCCTGGAGGGGTCAGGAAACAGGAATGAAAATACGTAAAGTAATTGTAAAGGGATAAAACTCAGATAAAGTTTCAGTTTTCCAATCTTCTAAAGCATAGAGCATCAGGTGAGAAACAGCTTTTGTGAAAAATCTAGACTTTTTTTTTATTAATCTCTTTCACATCGCAAATGCTAAAACAATCAAATAAAATCTCTCTGACGAGGAGCACGTTCTCAGGTTTGGCCCTTGAGGGTCTTCACTGTTGCAGAGGGGACTGTGACGTGGTGATGAGACAAAAAATGCCCACACAAGGATACCTAAAGGTGAGATATCCCAGCCCAACTTAAACCTTTCTGCTTTTGCAGATGAACGAATGGCCAGCATCCCAGCTAGCTAATTTAAAGCTAGCTCAAGTATCTCTGTGCTACATGCTATCCTGCAGCCACAAGCTAATATAGTTGTTACTAGTGTCACTGCATATCAATCTTTTGTGTCATCTAGGCTTGCACTAATAGCATAGGAAAGAAAACAATTACTAGAGTGTGGCCAAATAAAATTCCCAGCTGGTCACTTATTTACTGAACACTTCAGACCTATTTGTTAACTTGCGTTAAGTTCAGCAAATAGTTTAAGTTGGAAAAAGAGGAGGAGAAAGAGTTGTTAGTGTTTAAATTTTTTGAAACGGGGGGGGGGTGCGCGTGGTGTGTTTTGTTTTCTCAATCTCCATTCATGGGGAGGCTTGGAAACCATTGGACAGGAGGGGGAAGTCTTTCCCTCTGATTTCTCTCAACCTAGAGACTTACCCAAAGCAGAAGATGATCCATGCTCAGTTGCATGATTCCCCAGCCATGGTGTGCCGGTGCAGGCGGAGGGATAGGAAGCCGCCTGGCGACTGCAAGAGCCTCTGAGCAGAAGAGTCTTGTTTGGAGGAAGAGCGTTGCCCTATGGGGTCGGTTTGGCCCAGGGCTCTGCGGCTGAGGGAAGGGAAACACCCTGCAGCGTCCAGCTGGGCTGTTACAGGGAGCTCATCACCCCAGCAGGTTTGCATGCCAGCCCTCTTTGCTGAGGAGCTACGTGCAAACGTGCTCTAGTCAGAAAGTGGACAAATACATGAGCATTTTGGCAGAGTGGTCTCCAAAGCAGCTGGTATTTGCCCCAAATTAACCCTGCCTCATTACTGGAACGAGCAATTTATTAATTGAGAACCTCCATGAAGGCAACACTGGAGGACGAGGTTGGCGCATGCTGCGGAGGGGAGGATTCACAGGACGGTGTCGGGGGAGATGTGGTCAGTGTCTGCCTGGCCCGGAGGTCTGAATCACAGGGATTTCCGAGAGCTCATCGCTTCCCGGGAAGTGCTCAACACCTCGCAGGATCAGACCTGCATGCTCGGTGCAGGGAGCCCTACTAAACCCCACGTTCCCGGGTGCTGAAACACCACCTGTGTTTTCAAAATACCACGGTAAAGAGAAATAGTAGACCTAGTCAGAGAAACTTGGACTGCTTGGAGAAAAGAGAATAGACAAATTTTATGTTTAAAATATTCCTATTTTTCCTAAATCACTGTTGACTAAAGGAACTGTGGAAACGCGGAACTATATAAGCAAAAACCTAGCATAGCTATAGATAGATATTGTATGTTTTATATAACTATAGATAGATATTATGTGATAGCATATCTATAGCTATGTTTTACATGTTTTACCTATGTGTTTTCCATAGCTATAGATAGATACTGTATGTTTTGAGGCCAAAGCTTGAAACTGCAATTTAAATGAAAATTGCATTATGCTTCAGGATGACAAGAACTTCCCAGTTGATGAAGGATGTGTCCAGGGGCTTGCAGTCTTGTAGGGGGTGAATTGACTCATTGCACAAGGATTAGGACACAGTAAAAAAAACCAGACTGCATGTTGACACTGCTTTTTGAAGAAACAGTATTAAGATGAGAGAGATTTTTACATTGCAAATGAAAAAGTACTTGTGCTCTGGTTAGATACACAAGTGCCTATTCTTAGGGTGCACAGCTAAGGTTGCACAGGCTATGCTTTTATGCATCTCTGTTAAAAGTGTACATCTGACTATAAGCTCTTCTGGACAGGTTGTCGTCCTGTACTACAACAGAGAAATGCAATTTCTCTAAGTTAAAACTGTGTTAAAGTTTGTGTAACAGCTCTTACTATTTCTGTTTCTGAGGCTAGCTATTAAGAACTGATGTTTTATATATATTTTTGCGAAGTATAGACATTAAAATTTGTATAACTTTCAAT
Source organism: Ciconia boyciana (assembly GCF_034638445.1). Taxonomy (NCBI): domain Eukaryota; kingdom Metazoa; phylum Chordata; class Aves; order Ciconiiformes; family Ciconiidae; genus Ciconia; species Ciconia boyciana. Next base: position 56,086,123 of record NC_132938.1, on the reverse strand, counting down.
TCTATATGCTGCAGAAAAATATGTAGAAATTTTGGAAGATAAGATTACAGAATAATGCCTCACATAAATAACCTTTTCTTACCTCAGTTTTCAGCTGAATGTGGGGGGCTACTTACACAAGTAAGGATTTCTCATCTCAGTGAGATTTGGCAGGATCAAGGACAAAATTCAAAATAAAAAAAAAGTAGTCCAATTCAAATAAATCCCTTGCTCTAGTATTACTCAGCTTCAGCCAAGCTATCATTTTCCAGCCTCATAAAACTGTCATGTCATTAGCGTTTGGGATGGTCTCCTTATAAACCTGACCTTTACAATGGATTTTACACCTGGGTTTAAAAATCTCATTCTTACTTTCCCCCGCAGTTGCCTCGTGTACTGACTAAAGGGGTTTGTCGGATGGGAGCTGGTTGGATTTATAACTCCTCATTATATAGCCAGCTTCTCACCTGTAATTCTTTAATTTGTAAGCTAAGTGAACCAGTGGAGAAACATATACAACAGTATGTATGTGACCTTAATTCCGGGCAGGCGGATCGCATGCAGTTCATAATGGTGTTTATTGAGCTCCCCTATATATAGAAACTCCAGCCCGAGTGAGGCTTCACTCCGAGGGCTGCTTGATCCTCCTTTTCATCGCCAGGCAGTGGGAGGCACTTTAGCTGGCTTTTACTGTAAGCCCGGTGAGAAATACCCCCAAGACGTTTGCTGCACGATCTTCAGCTCAGTGACCAAACATAGGCCCCATGGCAGGGAGGTGTGCATAACGACCAGGGATCGCTTTTCACGTGGCCCTCCGAACATTATTTATTGAGCGCCGTGAGCAAATTAATCCCAATCCGATGCTGGCTGCTCTCCAAAGCATGGCAATTTCATGTTACAGTCTCACGATACCAGATTCGCAATTTACTGCTTGGGCGCGCGTTCGTCTGTAGGAGCTCTCCTACGTCAACAAATTGTTGCCAGAATTCAAAACCCCTCTGCAAAGCAGTTGATTGCATAAAGGGATGGTATTATCCAATATAAAATCCAGCCCGGCTGTTTGCATTTCTAATGCTAACGTAAGTGAAAAACAATAGTACTGCTTTATGTTTTCATGTGATGGCCCCTGGCCAGTTAAAAATAGATTTTTTTTTAAAAATAGGTTAAAATAATAAAAATATGTTTCATAAGATCTATTAATAAAATTAATAAACTAATTAACTATGAGGCAATTAATAAAAATATTAAATATAAGTAATAAAATATATTTTAACCTACAATACAAAACATAATAAAAATATAATAAAATATAATCTGGTTACATTCACATTGCCTCAAGAGATCATTCCTTGTTTTCCCATGTCCAAACACCCTGAACTATGAAGAAGACAGGTTTTGAGCCTGAACCTTTCAGCTCAAGTCTACCTCTATAAATAATCAATTTCATGTAATTTTAATGAATGGCCATAAATCAGCTCTCTTGTCCTCCCACCAGCTTGGCTGATAACACCTCAAGGAAAGGTCACGGTTTCGGGTTTTGTGGCAATCGTCTCCACAGTTCCAATAATCAGATACATCTGCAGTTCTCGGGTTACCCGATAATACTGTACAAAGAATAGGGTCACTGCGGAAAGTTCATTTCCAAAGGCAGGCCCGTGATGGGAGACTTGAGTGGACCCAGCAACCTGGGAGAGGTGGTCCTGTGGAAGAGGGACCTCGAGAGACCTGGGGGAAGGAGCAGCAAAGTTGAGATCAGTCAGTGTAACTTCAGTTCCTGGAGAAATACTAGCATAAATGGGCACACTGTAGGCCCTTAAAAGGTAACGAACAGATAAATAACAGCCAACGTGAGTTTGATAGGGTTTGTTCTTGATGAGTCCCTCTAGCTTCCTTCTAAAATAGGGCAATGGGCTTTGCAGAGAGAGCAGAAATGGCATTTGGCTTTGGTATGGCATGATAGTCTTCTTTTAGCCAGCTAGGGAAGCACTGTGCAGGTGAAATTATGAGGTGAAAAATGACTGCTTGGCTTGTGCTTGAAGGTCAGTTACAAATACTGCATCATTTGTATTAGTAGTGAACTTATGAGGGTCAACACGGTTGCATTTGTTCAGTATTTTCATTAGTAACTGGAGGATGAGTGGAAAACGTGCTCACAGTAGGGCCTGAGCTGAAGGACACGGTCATGCCAACATGAAAACGGCAGATGTTACTCAGGGGTGTATGAGGAGGACACAAAGTCATCCCTCCCCTCTCCTCACCAGGGGTGAGGCTCCACCTTGCATCTTGTGGCCACTCCTTTGCACTGCACATACAGATGTGCTAAAGAAAGTCCAAAGAGCAGTGATGGGAGATCTAGCAGGTATGTCCCCACGGGTAAAGGTTAAGTGAATTAGGGTTGTTAGGCCTACTGAAAAGGTGGAGAGTGAAGGAAACGCACTGGTCACCCTTAGATATGCAAAGGCTGCAGATAGACAGTGGGAATCATCTCTTCTTCCATCCATGGCAGAAATAATGGCTTTACAGCAAGGAGGAGTCAGATAGACCTGAGGACCATGTTTCTGATGGTATATGGATAATCAGGTACCAGGGGAGATGGCCTGGGGAAGCTGTGAAGTCTCTGCAAGCAGAAATTTGTCAGGACAGGCTGGACAGGCACCTGTCAGGATGTTCATTAAGGCAATAAAGTGTTTATAAATAATCTTATTCAACACGTTCCTGCGGTTTGCATGTGCCATTGCTGTCTCTGTGTAATAGCACCAGAATATTCTCTGGCATCAATGGCATTGTAGACGCTGTTTAACCTGACATATGCAAAATGCAGCAAGTATTTAATTTATTTCGTCTGAGTAGCAGACTTCCCATACAAATACATGAACTCATATTTAGACTGTATTTGCAGCACGACTGAAAAGTACCGAAGAAATCTAAGCTCGTTCTGGGATTACGTTCCTGCCTGTTTGTTTTGGCATGAGATTTTGGGGTCTGGAAGAGAAGGATGGGTAGCGAGGGGGAGGATCTGTTTTAAAAATATATGCATCTTCTGCAGACCTTGTAAGGCATCCAGCGGGAGCTGCTTATAGCAAGGGCCGGAGAGAGCTGTGGGCGGGGGGGTTGTTGTTTAACAAGCACTTCAGCCACCAATTCTCACAGGGGCTCAGTTACATGGGAGCACACTGCGGAGCATAAGGCAATGGCCAGAACACGATCCCGTCTCATCCTGGAAGGAAAAGTGGCCTCCCATTTGGAGGGCCACGCCAAGGCCTTTGAATCCTGCAAGCTCAAGCGCTCAGGTTAGGATCTTGAAATCCACCCAGCTCCAGAGTTTCTTTCCTTTGAAAGGTCTGACTTTCACTAAAAGGGAGAGGTCTGCCAGGAAGGAGCCCACATATGGTTTACATTTGCAGGTTGAGAGTTTAGAAGAGCCCCTCAAGCTCTCCAACAGGCTCAGGATGGAAAAGGAAAGATCCCCTCAGCTGGCGTAGTCATCTCTGTGTGAGAAGGGATTGACCTATCCAGGTGTCGGTTTTTACTTAGGACTCAGTACTTTGTCAGCCAGGCTCTTGCTAAATCCCAGAAGAGACACCATTTTAGTGCAAGTTACAAAAATCTAATTTTACTTCCACTTGGGCTTGTTAGAAAGTTTCCATACCAAAGCACATGTGTGGGTATTGTATTTCCTTTCAATATATCTGGTAGCACTTGGAGATTTATAATGTGTGCTGGGCTTCACTGTTATAGCTAAACCACAAGTCCCCTTCTCCTTTCCCAAAGTAGCTTTCACTCCCTCCTTCTCGGGTCCTGAGGGCAAATCAGGGTGCTGTTTTCAATTTTCCTTTCTCCTTAACACACACATCTAAACTCTAGCCAAGTATTCATTTGCTTTGATTTCAAAGACGATGTCTACCACAAAGCTCACTTTGACAATGTGCAATGTTATCAAAAAACTACTGAGAGAAAAATTGAATCCAGCAGTATTCAAATGCTATTCAAAAGAGATTAATCATCCAAAATTAAAGCTTCTTCCTATGACTGTATCATTCTTCATCTCTCTCTGAACCTATGGCAAAACAGTCTTTTGCTGTGTGCACAGAATGCAGCAGAATCCTTCTGCTGTTTCCTTATTTTCTGTGAAAGCCATCATTTCTTTCCATGCGAGAAGCGTAACCTCTCCTGCAGGCCATCTTAGTTACTGGAACCACCTCTGTCTTCTCTGTGCAAATAATATTTTGTTTTTCCTTCTGTATCGGCCTGATTTTATTAACTTTGTCATTTTTCTTCCTACTTCAGTTTTTAAAACTGTGACTCAACACTGTAAGAACTAAAATGTGTAACGCAGTATTAACATTTCTTAATGTTAATTAACAAATTAATATTTTCCCTTTCCCTAGACAGAGAAGGCTTAACTAAATCCTTCCCCTCCTGCTATTCCTCCACCAGTTGTTCACTTTTCTGTCCATGTCTCAGTTAAAGGAAAAAAACCCTGTGCCTCCTTCTGCATGGTCTCCTATGCAGAGTTTAGTTACAGTCTCCCTAACCTCATCCTTAATGTCTTTATTGTGCTTCTAAGTGCCTCTTCTCAAATCCCTTTTAAATCCCACTTCCCTGTTACTTCCATGAGTGATGTATTTTAAGGTACCCAGATATTTAAGCCTATCTGAATTTTTCCCATCACCTTTACCTGTCTGATCTAAGCTTATAATAGCAAAGGGCAGAGTGTGGCTAAACAGTGTGTGTTGTTATTTTTAACAGTAAGAGCTTAGAAGTAGAGTACCTATTATGTTACGAAAGGCATTAAACATACAGGTTTTGTGCAGTTGTCAGGACAGCTTCAGTAACACTTCATGACAGATTTGGATGCAGAAATCTTAGACATTGGTAGCTTTAGTGGGTGAGAGAGATTTAAAGGTGGAAAACACAAAAGAGTAATTGATGTTAATGAATGCCTCAGCTGAGTATTGCTGGGTTGATAGGGATGGCGTGCTAGTTACTGATATGCAACATTATTAAGTAAAATCACATTGATCTGATTATTAATCAATGGAGCTGTCTTGCCATCGTAGACCGAGAAATTGCTATTTGCAAGAAGGTGTGATGGAGCCACAGTTTTCCTGTACTTTTGACTGGGAGCAAACAAGTCTATCACTTTACTTTTGCTTGCTGTAGGGTTTGTCTGGCAACAGTAATAGATACAGAAAAACTTGAGAAAAAAAACCTCCACAACTTTGCAAAGCTGTTGAAGAACTTTGATCCTTTGTAAGGCAGCCCTACAGGGGAGCAGTCCTGGGGAGTCAGTCCCTGGGTTCAAGCTGTGCGCCCAAGCTTTGGATACTATGCATGGGGGTTATTAGGTACCTCCAAAACAGGCTCTATAAAAGCCGACACTAAGGTAGCTAAGAGGAAAGGCTAAGGAGAAGGAATTAAGCCTAAACCCCCGTGGAATTTTACACTTTGCTCAAGGCCAGACTCGCAGTAAAGCATCTCTGAGGGGCTGGCACCGCGTCAGTGCAGAAATTTCTGATACAAAAAAAAGAGGAGGAAATCCTTATTTTTTCCCCCTCCTGTAACACGCATACAGTGATTAGAGCGCTTAAGCTGGATGTTACAGATTCACTTTTTTCAAAGGGCATTAGGATTTGGGTGGCTCCATACACTTAGCAACCTCTTAGTGCCACGGGAAGTACACTGATCTGACTGCCTAAGGCATGCAGGCCTCCAGGGCTAGCCATAACTGAAAGTGGGGACGAACAGGTGTGGGTTTTATGTATGTATTTTTGTCATGTGGAGGCTAAATTCCCTGTGGTGGAGACATAGATATGTTATAAACATACATGTATGAATGCTCCATTATGGTCTCAGCCTCAGCTGTGAGAGTCATGGCCTGGTTTTGTAAGATTAGGTAGATTCAGTTCAAGATACTACCAAAGGAAAATAGCAGAAAAACCATCTCTGGACCATAGCTGGAAAATAGACCATGGAAACAGAAAAATAAAGAGTCAAGTTTCGATGCTCATTTTGGTGGGGAACTTGTCTGGGGATCTTGGCAGGACTATATAAACAACTGTTACAACTTTAAAAAACCAACACTTTTAATTGTGCAGGTTTCGGGAGCAAAGATCTGATGTATTGTGTATTCTTAATGCAGGAAAACCAAATACTAGAGAGGAGAGTAAGGTGTGAGAGACTGACACCCGAGACCCTGGTTTGGGGGATCAGAGGGTGGGGGCAGTGAGAGCGTGGGGTGGAGACCTTGACTGAGGGGAGGTATCTGGTAGAAGAGAGGCAGAGCAGGAGGCAGGGATACTACTGCTGCCAGTGCTCTGCCTAAGTACAATGAATGACCAGGGTTTAAAACCTAATATCCCTCTGCATCCCAAGCGTTTGGAAAGGACTGTATTTGAGGATCTAGTCTTGTCCCACTGCCAGTTGAAACCAAGATGTCTCTTTAATAAGGTGCTAAAAATATTGTCTTTCTCTAGCACTGTCATGTTTTTGTTACTGATGCTTGGGACAGAGCAGCAAGTCTAAAATGGGAAGGGGAGACACACAAAACCTGGTGAAGTTGTATGCTGATGCCATTTACCACAGCTCTGTGGAGGACTGCACAGTCGTTGCATCTACAAGGGGAGTTGAAGCTACGTGAACCTGGGCTAAGGAAAGATGAAGGCTGGGTAAGCTTAGCACTCCTGAGAGCTGGTGCCCAGCTTCTCATTAAAAGCACACGAGAGGCAGGACAGCCTCAGCAGGGATGGGAACCAGTTATCCCTGCTGCATGGGGAGAGCCTCACCGTGTGTGACCTGACTTGCTCCACACCCTCTGAGTTTGGAGGATGTGTCTTTCTGTTGAAGTATCACCTGGTGCTTCAGCAATAGTTTTCATGCTGTCAGTCTGCAACCTAAGAAACTACCATCTATCTATGTAGGGTACTAAGAGCTGGAGCCACCTCACTTGTTTTTGTCCAGGCAGCAAAGAGACCCTTATCCAAAACAGGATATGAAACCTGCCATTGCTGCAGGGACCCTCACAAGCCGCCACTTGGGTTCAGTAAAGGAGGAAGGACACTTTGCCTGGAGGTTAGTGGGAACACTGCAACCCCATGGGGAGGATGGCAGCAGAGCAGCCTTACTGTGGGGTGGGGTGAGGAGCTGGGAGCACGGGGAAACCCTTGTTTTAATGTGGACGGTGCTGGGGAGAGGTCTGGAATAGCGTCTGCTTTGCCTCTTGGTCCCTGCATCCCTGCGGCATCCCTGGCAGAGCCACACACCGTGCCCCTCATGCCAGTGCACGCAGCTGTAGGGGCACGGATCCTGTTACTTGCTTTGAGGGTTTCCGCAACCCTCCCCTACCTAATGTCCGATGTTACCAGCCCAACGCCGGCTTGCTCACTCAAGCGTGTGGGTGCTTATTTGTTTGTTAAGCTTTAAATTTAGGCCGTTATCTGCATTGTATACCTGAGGGCTGCTCCTCAACGTCGCTCGCTTTCCTCCATTTCCCTCCTTGGTGTTTAACAGCTCGAGTTTTCCTTTCAGGGCTCTGGAGTGATTTTGGGTGTGTCATCTTGGGGACCGCTCAGTAAAGCCCTCCAGCTACCAAAGGTCAGGCGTGCCACAGAAATGCGTATTAATAGGTCTTAGGTGCTGGTTATGTCTAAAATGGCATTTCCTGGAAAAAGGCAGCTCGGGTCCTCTGGCTGGTGGCTCTCTGGACCGCTGCGAAGGCACGGGGCCAGGCCAGCATCCATAGGGCGCCCCTCTGCAACGCACCTCCTGCGAGTGGGGACACAGGGTTCAGGGGGGTGGTTTAAGGAAGAAAAAAGCTGTTTAGGCACCGCTGCATGTGGGACGAGTGTGCACTTGGTGTAGGCGAGCCTGCGTGCTCAGCCGGTGCCCTGGGAGCTGCCTCTTCCAGCCGGTGCCACCGGCTCCCCGGGGAGCCGGGCAGCAGCAGCATCTTTGCAGGCAGGGGCGGCTCTCGCTTTCCAAGGGGTGTCCGGGCGCCTTTATTCCGGCAAACACAGACGTTTAAAATAGGATTTTGTTCAACCGGCGTAAGTGACGCCGGCTCTATGTATAGTCCGCGCCTGGGACCGGCCAAGTGACGCCCATCTCGGAAAAACCCGGGGCGACCCGAGCCCGTCCCGGGATGCCCCGCAGGGCGACCAGCCACCTCCCCCCGGTGACCAGGCGGGCCTCCGCTGTCCCGCGGCTGGCTGCGGTGCGGTGCGGTGCGGTGCGGTGGGAGCCCGACCCGGCCCGGCCCGACCCCTCCGCCCCCCGGCGGTGATGCCCGCCCGGGCCGGGAGCCGGCGCGCCGGGCGGAGGAGGGGAGGGAAGGGGAGGGCGGGGGACGGGCGGCCCGCTGCCCCCCCGTCCCCGCAGCGCTGCCCGTCCCTGCCGGCACGTGCCTGCCCGCCCCCTCGGGCCACTGCCGCGCCCCGACGGCCCCGGCATGGACGCGCCCGGCCAGCCGCCCGCCGGACCCCCAGCCGCCCCCGAGGGCGCGGCGGCGGCCATCGAGGAGGAGGAGGCGGCGGCGGCGGCGTACGTGGAGATCCGCGGCTCGCCGCGGGGGCCGGAGCAGAGCCGCCAGCCCCCCGCGCTGGCCCCGGCCGGCGGCGCGGAGCGAGCGGCCGGTCCCGCACCGGAAAGCGGAGCCGGCGGGAGCGGGGATGTCGGCGGCCCGGCGAGCGGCGGGCCGCCGGGCGGGGCCGCGGGGCCAGCATCCCCGGGCCGCGGGCGGGATCGCCCGCCTTCCCCGGGCGCGGCAGCTGCGGCGGGATGCGGCGCTGAGTCCGGCTCCGGCTCCGGCTCCGGCTCCGGCTCCGGCTCCGGGGGGGCGGCAGGGAGCGGCGGGCCGCCGGCGGCGAGGGGCTGCCCGGAGTCCTCCTCCTCCTCCTGCCCGTCGCCTGTGACCAAGGCGGGCGGCTTTCCCGCAATGGGCGACCCGGTGTCGACGGAGGGCAAAACCTCCTCGTCCTCCTTCGGCTACGAAAGCGAGGAGGACGAGGACGCCGGGCGCAAGGCGGCCCCCCCCGGCGCCCCCCCGGGCATCCCCTCCGGCGGCGGCCGCGACGAGGCGCACTATATCAGCACGCAGGAGATCCAGCTGAGCGAGGTGGACCACGACATGGACTTCGACGCGGGGCTGGCCGCCCGCTGGGACTTCGAGGACAACAACGTGATCTACTCCTTCGTGGACTACGCCTCCTTCGGGAGCGACGAGACCCCGGGGGACACGCCGACGGAGGAGGAGGAGGAGGAGAATAGCTGCTACCTCAGCACGACCACCAGCGACCCCAACAACCAGACGGACAGCATCGACAACACCAGCAGCACCGAGATCGTCAGCCTTACCTCCGAAAACGACACCCCCGGCGGGGACAAGCGCGCCAGCTCGGCGGAGAGCCGGTCCAAGCAGCCCGGCCGCCCCGGCGGGAGCTCGGCCGCCCAGCTTCTCCTATCAATCAAAGCCGCTTCCCGGGCTATAAATGAGTCTAGCAACGTGCGCGGAAAGCAAAACATTATTTACGCTGCCAAGCATGAAGGCGACATGAGCCTCCGTGTCCCCGCGGCTCCCGAACGCAATGCGAGTTTAAAACCGGACGCGGTCCGCGACCACGCGAAAAAATTCATCGCGGTCCCCGCGCGGCTGCAGACCCGCTGCGGGGCCGGCAGGGCGGGGGAGCACTCGAGCGGCGCCTCCAGCGCCGTCAGCGAGCTGGACGATGCCGACAAAGAAGTGCGAAACCTGACGGCCAGGGCTTTCCGCAGCCTGGCGTACCCCTACTTCGACACCCTGCGCCCCGGCTCCCGCGCCTCCTCCGCCTCCCTGCCCGACAATGCCCTGGGCATTAACCGCTGGTCCACCTACCTGGACCTCAAGTGCGGCAGCCTGGGGCCGAGAGCCGAGCCCAGCCTGCTGCGCGCCGGCCGGTCGCAGACCAAAGCCCTCGAGTTCGTGGTCAGCAAGCTCGACGGGGAGATCGCCCACGTCGAGGCGCCGCGGCGGCTGCGGGCGGGCTCCCGGGTGGTGACCCTGCTGGACCTCGGCGATGCCCCCGAGGCCGGGCCGCCCCCCGAGGCCGGGCCGCCCCCCGAGGCGGGCGGCGGGGAGCCGCCGGCGGCGGAGGGCGGCGGGGGGGGGTCCAGCAAGAAGTCCAAGTTCGCCTCCAGCCTCCTCAAAAACGTCATCTCCAAGAAGATGCAGCTGGAGCACGAGTTCAAGATGGAGCGGGGCGAGATCACCGACACCTCCTACACCGGGCTGGGCGCCGGCCGGGAGCTGGAGCCCGCCGGCGGCGGCGGCGGCCGGGAGCGGCAGCGGGAAGGCGGGGTGCAGCGGCAGAGCTCCCGGCACTCGGAGGGCGGCTCGGACTGCACCGCGGCCACGGCGGAGGAAGCGGGCGAGGGCGGCGGCCGGTCGCCGGCCTCCAAGGCGTCGACGCCCCGCGAGGGGAGCCGCAGCCTGGACCGAGCGCTGCCGGAGGAGCTGTGCGAGGTGAAGCGCAGCGCCTCGGAGGCCATCAAGGCCACCTTCCTCCGCAGCCAGAACAGCGCCTTCAGGTCCTGGAAGGAGCGGGAGGCGGAAAGGAAGGAGGAGAGGGCGCCCGTCGGTAAGCTGAAGCTCGGCCCCAGGCACGACTGGCGGGCCGACCTGGGCGAGATCTCCGCCGGCAAGTCCACCAAGATGTCCCGCCTGTTCGTCCCCGCCATCCAGCACACCCCCCGGGAGAAGGACTCCGGCAAGCGGGCGACCAAGTGCTCCGCCGCCGCCGCCTCCTTCTCCTCCTCGCCCCTCGCCGCCAAGCCCAAAGCCCCCGAGATCAAGATCAGCCTGGGCAGCCTGCAGCAGCCCCGCGACGCCGCCTTCAGCATCGCCCAGCTGCTGACGCCGCAGATCGCGGGCCGGCCGCCGGAGGAGGGCAGGGGCCAGCAGCCCAAGCCGCCCAAGGCCGGCGACGGCCCGGACAAGGTGCCCCAGTTCCTGGTGCGCGACGTGAGGGACGGCAAGCACAGAGCCCAGGGGCCCCTCCACCAGGTGCGGGACGTGCGGAAGCTCATCAAAAGCTCCTACAGCTGCGACTCGGGGGATAACAGCAGCGACAAGGGCAGCGTCGCCTCCGACCAGGGCGGCTCGGAGCAGAAGCCCCGGCAGCAGCTGGTCATCGCCGGCGTCCCCAGGTCCCTCTCCCCCGTGGTCATCACCTGCCAGACGGTCGGCCACGCCAGCACCAAGCCCACCGAGGCGGGGGCCAAGGCGGCGGGCAGGGCGCCCGCCTGCCCCCCGGAGGGCACCGTCCTGGTGCACCGCACCTCGGGGAGGCTGCCGGTGGCCACCATCGCCCCCAACAAGAGCGACCCGCGCCAGCCGGCCGTGCTGAAGATCGTCTCCAAATCCGCCGCGCCCTGGCGGCACCAGCCCGCGCCGCCGCCCGCCGAGAGGGGCCGGGGGCCGGAGGAGGACCGGGGGCCGGAGGAGGGCAAGGCGGCGCCGGTGCAAAACGCGCTGGAGAAGCTGACGGCGGCGGTGCGGAGCATGGAGGAGCTGTACAGCTTCAACAAGCGCGAGTGGAAGCGCAAGAGCGACCCGCTGCCCATCACCGACAGCCACGTCCTCTCCCTCATCGCCAGCCAGGAGCGGGGCGCCGGGCCCCGGCCGACCCCCGCCGCCGCCGCTCCCCCCCCGCCGCCGCCGGCCGATAAGGCGGAGGAGCCGTCGGGCAAGGGGCCGGGCGGCGAGCGGCTGCCCCGCCGCCCCTCCAACAACGCCGCCGACAACGTCTCGGCCAAGGCGGCCGCCTTCGAGAGCCTGGCCCGGCAGCGGCAGCGCGGCCCGCCGCCCCCCCGCGCCCTCCTCACCCTCCGCGGAGCCGGAGGAGCCGGAGCCGGAGCCGGAGCTGGAGCCCCCGCGCCCGGCAAGCCCCCCTCCGAGGGCGGCCTGCGGGGCCAGGCGGCGCCGCGCTCCCCCCGGCTGCCCGCGGGCGGCGGCGATGCGGAGCGCGGCCCGGACTGCGGGAACTACCTGGCCCTGCCGCTGAAGGCGGCCGCCGAGCCCGGCTCCCCCCCCTCGCCGGTGCCGGTGCCGGTGCCGGGGGCGGGCGGCGGCGTCCGCCCCAGCCCGGCGGCAGCGGCGGCGGCGGCGGCGGCGCTGTGCAGCCTGCAGCCCTTCGGCACCGCCAAGCGCCCCGGCAGCCCCGGGCCCCCGCCCGGGCCCCCGCCCGCCGAGGAGCCCCCCGCCGCCGCCCCGCCGCCCGCCGAGGGTCCGCCCGCCGCCCTCTACCGCCCGCCGCTGCCCTTCGCCGCCCTGCCCGGCGCCGCGCCGCCGCCGCTGCTCTGCTTCTCGCCCTCCGTGCCCGCCGCGGCGACAGCGGCCGAGCCCTTCCCGCAGACGCAGCGCAAGGTGCTGCTGGACGTGAGCACCGGGCAGTACTACCTGGTGGACACGCCGGTGCAGCAGCCCCTCAAGCGGCGCCTCTTCGACCCCGAGACCGGGCAGTACGTGGAGGTGCCGGTGCCCCAGCAGCCGGCCGTCGCCCCCGTCCCGCTGCCCCTCTCGCCCCTGGCCCTCAACGCCGGGGCCTACGGCGCCACGTACATGCTCTACCCCGGCCTCCTGCCTGCCGCCACCGTGCTGCCCGCCGGCACCCTGCCGCGCCCGCTGTCCCACCCGGGCAGCGATGCCAGCGCCCCGGCCGAGCCCGGCAGCCCGGCGGCGGCAGAGGCGGCTTTCGCCGAGAGCCCCTACTACGTGGCTACCGGCAAGGGCCCGCCGCCGCCGCGGCGTGGGGCAGCCGATGCGAAGCCGGTCATCAGCATCACAGCGCCAGCCACCGGCCCACGGATCGTCGCGCCGCCCTCCTTCGACGGCACCACCATGCGCTTCGTGGTGGAGCACCGGTGAAGAGCGCGGGTGAGTGGGTGCAGGCCGTTAGGCATGGCGGTCGCCAGTGACGGTTAAGGGCCGACCCGGTTACCCGCCAAATGAGAGCTGTGCCACAGCTTCTCCTCGAGGGGGGTAAGTAACAGGCCCGGGGGTCCGCAGGCAGGCCCTCACCAGGACTTAAAATATAGGCATAAGGTAGAAGCGCAAAGGTTACGCATGCCTGTGGGTGCAGTTTGGTATCCCTCGGAGCAGGTAAATACTCCCTGGTTTTTTGGCCCGGAGGCAGTTTCAGTAGAAGCACACCATAGTTGCTCGTCACGCAGCCTATTTGTGCAGTCCCATGGCTGGGGGGCCCCATCTCAGTGGGGTCCCTTTGCTCCCGGTGAGGAGAGTGCTGCTGAGCACCTCCTCTGGACCCACCTTGAGAGCCATGAAACGACCCCTCTGCCTTGGCAGCGCATCCCCGATTCCTCACCTCTCGCCTCTTCCTCTTCCTCACTAACAAGTGGGACGAGGCAGCGGGATATGTGGGGTAGACCCCGGTGTGCTCACCCAGTGCCATGGGGCTGCTGGCAGGGGCAGGGGTGCCTGCAGCTGCCTGCACTGCAGGAGGGTTCCAGCAGAGCCCACGGGCACTGCTGCAAATCACGATTTCGCACGGCTACTCCGAGCTTGGCCTGCCGCAGTCCCACCAGTGTCCGGTTACCTAGGGCTGTAACCCAGGGCCGGCCTCCAAATTCGGGGATGCGCGTGCAGGAGCATTGAGTGTCTGGTCTGGGGCAAGGATGAGGGCACGGGGCTGGGCCTAAGGCACGTGTCGAAACCAGGGTGCAGGATGTCTTGTGCAAAATAACCAAGGAATGATGAAATTTCATTTTAAAATACCTGAAATACTAAGAAAGTGTCTTCACGATGGGTGTCACGCCTCCTTTTGCCTCTTGCATTAAAACACACAGCTCATTTTTATCAAGTGCAGTATTGGGCAGAGCTACCAAAGGTTTTCCTGGCTTACTGAAGACTCATGGAGTCTGTTCTTGGTGTATATCAAGAGGCAAAGAGAAACAGCCTTGACAGTCAGAGGTTTGGGTTTGTCACCAGTTTGCACTGAGTTTTGTTCGGTCGCGTGCTAGAGGGTAAATTTTCTCTTTCAGTGTTTGGGTTATCTTTTTTTTGCTTCCATAGTTCTTTTAATTTGCATCATCTACTACAACATAGTAGATTATTTGTTGAATGAAACCTTACTGAAATGCTTTATATGCTTACTTCTTACCTGCTTGTAAATATTTTCTCTCCGAAATACCATTTTTTTATCCTGGATGTAAATTAAGTTGTTTTCATTGCCCCTTACGGGGTCACTCAGGACAGGCAAAGTAACAATTTAAGTTGCCCTCTGCCATGCTACTTGAATCAATCTTGTCAGTAAAGTCTTTATAGAGTATCTAGATAAAATGGCAAAAGCTATTTTATTTTTCCGTTTGGTCTATAGGCCAGATTCGGACCGCTAGCACAAGGAATCAGTTGGTTTGTGAGACTTCAGTTTAGAAACTCACTGTTTTTGAAAAGAATGTTTCTATCTTACAGCAACTATTTAAACGAAAAGCCCTAGCTTCTCAATCTTCTTTCACTCTTTAAAAGTGAAACCCATCATATTTCCTGGCGTGATTCGCCCCTTGTTTCCCAGGGAACCCCCCTCCTGCCATGTCATGCAGCTAGCTTGCCTACAATGCCTGGTGTATCACTGCCGTGGATGATGCTGTTGGCAAATTGCTCTTTCTTATTGGTGACATTAATAACTGCATCGACGGTCTGCTTTTTCACATTATGTCGGAGCTCTACCGTTGTGAGGAAGGTGTGAAAGCTGCCCCAAAAGATTGGCGATGCAGAAACTTGCGTACTCATTACAGAAGGTCATTCAGCAGTTTGAAGACTTCATCTTTTACCATTAATGATGCTAAGGTGCATGTTGTCTAATACAGCCAGGGATGCCCCTCCCTGCCATCGCAGACCTGCTGAGGTAGGTGTCCTCCTGGCATATAATGGATGCGGTGTGGGTTGTTGTTTTTTCTTTTTGACCTGTTCTGAAAGTCAGTGAAACAAATAATTTTAACTGCGTGCTGCAAGATGCATTTAGCTTGTCATCAGACTTTGGTTATTCGTATAGCTCTCAGTGGAAAATAAGGTATATGCCAGAGGGGAATCGCATCTATAGTCACCGCCTTCGTTCCCGTTATTCTATTCTGTCCTTGTACCTACTCAGCATTTTAATTCACCTACATAACTTTCATGTCCCTGTGGATAATTTTTTCTCTTCTTCTCTATTTTATTACCTGCTTTCTTTTTTGTTTCCCCTTCTTTTCCTGTATCTCTTTTGTCTTTCTCTGCCTAATTAAATGCGTGCGTTTGCTTGGGGTAGTGTTTTTCCTCTAAAAAGAACAGGAGTCTAACTTCATATGAATCAGAGGGTGAACTGTTGATCATTTTTTCATTCTGATTGCTTTCACATCAGATCAAGGGTTTTTTTGATTGCAGCAATGTTGTGTAGATCCTAAGATGGATTTTAAAACGGACAGATTTCATCACATGATTATGGGGCTTGAATAAAATACTGTCCTTTCAGGTCCCTTTTTTTCACTAGCCAAAATAAGCTGAATGAATGCTCTTTCTTTCCCCTTCCTGGAATGCTCCTCTTCCCCTTCCTGCCCTGCGCGTAATATCTTCCTCCCTTCTTTACTCTATTTTTTTCACATCTTCATTCACAAACTGCGTCGCCGTGTCAAGGACTGTTCCATCTTGGTCCCTGTCACCTGTTGGAGGCCAGCGTGATAGAGCTGACTCGAAGCTTTGGTGGCGGTGTGATGCCTGTGGCACTGTTGGCACCAGATCCTCGGCACGTCTGCTGCTCTTCCGGCACTTCTTTCTGTGGCTGGTGCTCTTTTCTGCATAATCAATGGGATAAAATGGATCCTATCAATTTGGATTCTGGCAAAATCCAAGATGCCATTTCTGAACAATTCTTACTTTTTTGATATACAGCGAATATTAGAGAATATGTGCGTGTTTCTGAGAGGTATCATGAGGTCACTTTTCTCCCTCCTCTTCTTTGCTCACAGTAGTTGGTGAGCTTTTAGCAACATAGTTCTTGCCTGCTGCACTTCTTCCTTCATACAGAAAAAAAATGATGCTAATTTTCAGTTCTAGTAAATTTGCCATATCTGCCTGCATCTGAACCTAGACAGCGCCGACCTGTAGTGAGTGGACTGCCTGAAGGGAGCTTGTTCCCAGCCTGAATGACTGAAAATGTGTTTTTAATTTTTGTATCTATTCCCACATTATACTTTGGGGAGTTTCTGCCTTGTGTTAGGTAAATAAATGAGAAAATAACATGTAGCAAAGTAGAAAGTAACTGTAGTAAATTGTACTGCCGATATTAGAAGGATATTTTTCCTTGCTCTGTTCAAATGTGTGTCTAAACTGAAACCACCTTCAGGAATACATGGGACATGTATTTTTGTGGTGAAAGTAGGCTAAGTCAAATGTGAGCAGTTCTGTCACGAAAGTACGCAAATACACTTAGTAGTTTAAGTGTTTCTTCCTACTTGCTGTCAGACAATCTATGCCTGCCTTTAGAAAGTAATTTTGTGTAGAGAGCATATATGAATTAGTTTTCTAAAGGCTCATAAATTGATATTTTTAAACTCTGTTTTAGTTGTGCCCTATTCAGCAAAATGTATATTCTACATGATTAAGTCAAAAAGTTAACTTACAGTGAAATATGCAGTACGTAGGATTTACTTATGCTGATGCCTTCGCCAAGAATTTAGTAAAGCACCCGTCCGATTTTAGTGGGAAATACAGGAATAGTCCAAGAACTAAAAGGGCTTCAGCATTTGATCTAGTACATCAGTCTATGAATGGAAATAAGCATGAGCTTGTGTTCATATTTGTAGCTACTGAGGAAATGTTTAAATAGTGCTTATAGCCTTGATACCAATGAAAGTTAAGCATGAGCTTAATGACTCTTCTTGCCCAGGATGCTTTCCTGGGCCAGTATTTAAGTCTTAACTCCCCAAATCGTGGAGCACATGATTACGGGTTGTTTCACTTTTGCTTACACCATGCTGGATGCTGTGTTTGTAAGTAAAGTGCTCACACCTTTAACATAAGTGGATGGATCGCTTAAATCCTGGATGGATCGCTTTGCCCTCTTTCTACCTATGTGCATGGGGTTCCGCAGGACCAGTCCATGGGGAACCGTGGGGTCATAAGGCAGCGCATGTTTCACACCTCGAGCAGCAAGGGCCAGTTCTGCTCAAAAAATAAGGCTGCCCGACCACTGACTCCGTTTAAAAAGTCGGGTGCTATCATCTGATTCTTGGCAGTAGCTTAAGAAATTAATAGCAAGAATAGTGTGACAACGAAGGAGATACTATGTGCTTCCCTGGAGTATTAAATACTGCTCTCTAAGAAATGGTTGTGGCAGCTCTCTAAGAATCTACTGTTTATTAATGATGCTTTTATGTTTGTTTTTTTTTACAGGGATAAGGAAGAAGAATCACGCTCCTTTAATCTGAAATACACTTGGTAACTCTAAACATGCATCCTAAAAACTGCTTCTACAGTTTTCTCATTTTTTTGCTTCATCATACAAAACAAGTGTGTAAGTTTCTTGTTTTCTCCTAAATACCCTCCAGTTTTGGAGTATGCATACATTTAATTTTCTGAGCAACACTAAATTACTGCATTATTTTCTGCAAAGTTGTTTTTATATTGAAGCCAATGTGCAGGCTTTAGGCATTGCCTCTGTGCTGGTGGCTAGCAGTAGTAGTGCCATTACAGCTGTTTGTAAAACACAGGGTGTAAATGCAGCAGTGTTCCAGTGTGGATCGATGCACAGCTTCGTCCAGGTCCCTGGAACGTGTAGTGATGATCTGGTGCAGCCCTGCAACTCTTTAAAAAAAATAAAGCCCTCAGCTCCCTCCCGTTGCAGGAAATGAGGGTCTTCGCCATAGGTTTTGGTGACGAATCGTGGTCAGATGTCTGTTTTGTACTCCGTACTTCTGCACTTGGAATTGCAAACGGAGATATCTGTAGAATTTAGATTATCTTTAGTGTTTATTTTTTGGCATGGTTCAAAATGCATTGTGTAAATTTCAGAAAACACATTTGATTGCTTTCGTTTTTCGTTTGCTCCTCTGTACTGTGTTAAACATCACAAGTTGCCTTAATTATGACAGTGTTTAAACACTGGAAAGCCAGAAATTGAATGTAATATTTTTAGACCCCAGTTCTAAAGGAGAGGACATAATTTATTTTTCTTTAAGACTACAGTCTTTTCTTCCTTAAATTGCAACATTGCTGAAAACACAATCCTAGCGATTCCCCTGTGAGAGGAGTTTTTTAATGTTACAGCCCCAATAATATATAGTCATTTCCTTAGCTGTTGTTTGACAGGTTTATCTGAGGGCTACATCTATGCTATCTGTATTTGCTAAGAAAATATTTCTCCTTTGAACAAGAAAATATAAAATAAGATTACCCAAAATGCAGTGATATGTACGTCCGTATGTCAAACTTTGCTTAAACTGATGATTTTGTTGCCAGCAACCTATTTGTCTCAGTAAAAGAGAATTGTTATCATGATAGTAAAACTAAGTTACGATAGTGTGTTCCCTGCCCAATATTTCAGTTCAGTGAAGTGCTTTGGGAAGCCAATAAATGTAAGGTCAAGCCTAAATTATTTAGCGTAAAGCTTTCTTGAGGTAACAGGTTGGAAATCTAAAATCTAAATGCAAACCCCAAAAGTCTGTACTTAAGCATTTACCCATAGGCAGGATTTTCCTGCACCTGTTCTCAAGGTTTCCTGCTGCTAAGGAAGTTTCAGGGTTTCCCATTCTTAAAGAAAGCCCCAGGTTTTCATTTCCATGAGTAACTCTCAAGATACAGAGAACTCAGCTACAACTGTCTTTAACCATACATGTGAGATTGTATTTCAATGCAATTTATTTGTTTACAGGCACAAATTGAAATTGCCCTCAGGATGAAATGCACTGCAAGTATACACATAGTGAGTGATTTAACATATATCTTCTCATTTATCTTCATCGTTCTGGAAATCCCATGAAAAAATACTATTCTCACCCTTTTTAAAGAGCTTGGCATGCCCAGCTAGAGCATATAGCGTGTAAGCTTAATCCCCGTGCTCTTCGGTTGTACGGTCTACAGTTACAAGCTTTAACTTCCTACCAGGATTCGGGCTGAATGCCTCTTAAAGAAAATGAATGCTTCTTCACCGTTTTCATGACTGATAAGACCGTAGACGTTACGACTAGAGTATCGGTGTTAAAACAGTACTTCGGACTGCAGGACAGTGCAGGTACCAGAGTAGATCGTCCACTGTGACATACACGTGTATGGTACGTACATTATAATACTAGCATCCGTGTTTAAAAATGTTTTGTCCTATCTTTTCCTATATCGGTGCTTGGAGCAAAGTTTCACATTGCAGTTTACAAGATATAGGTTTGCACACACAAACTCAGGGTTTACAGTTTCACCCGGTGTACTTGAAAGGAAAAAAATGCGTAGAAAACAAAGTGCCCAGGATTTCAACATGTATTTGTTGGAGGAAAATTTTATAGGGTTTTTTTTAATTGCCTGTGGAGACGAAAGCAATGAAATGAGGCAATACCAACAGCTCTTTATTTTCTCAGGGGAGATTTCTTCAGTGGAATGTGTCAATTCTAATGTCAAAAAGTGTTTGCTTAATTTTGTCTATTACTAAAGAGACTCCATGTTTGCATCAAGGGGTCAGTTTTGCAAGGAGCTTCGCTTCACAGACCCAGTCCAGCAAAGCCTTCAGATGCATCTCTAACTTCAAATATCTAAGCAGATTCCTGGGGACTTCAGTGGAAGCCCAGTCTCTTTATTTTTTACCCATCAACACAACGCTTTGCTGAACTTGGCCCAGAGCGCTGAGTGCCTTCCAGACCCGAGTGTCGGGTTCTTCACTTTTACGTATAAAACCGGAGCTCTGGGCTTGAGTCTAGCCAGACCCAGCAGATAGTGCCATGAAAAGGTCGCCAGAAAAAAATCCGGTAATATGGTGCTCCTCCATGTATACCCAGTGGTGAATTTCTCCAGCTGATGGGGTGATGTGTAACCACATATCTTGGATTAGAGTCAAGCCCTCTGTGTCAGGGTTCACAAGCTGCTAGTATTATATGTTTCACAGTGCAGTCATAGTACATTACAGCTGAAATTCACCCCGTGTGCAAAGCAGGGCAAAATCCTGTGCACCACTTGAGTTCCCTCCCAGTCCTGCCATCAGGGTTCGGGGTCTGCAACAGCCGGCCGGCCACTTCTGCGTGTTTTAGGTCAGGATCCAATTGAAAGTTTGAGCGGGACTGGAGTGGTGCACGAATGTTGTTCTGGTCTTTTGCAGCAGGGTCAGTTTCACTCAGTTAAATTTAATCCTTGGTGAATCACTTGATGAATGATTTAAAATGTATTTATGGGTTGTGTGGGTTTTTTTTTCCCCCGTTGTCTGCATTCAAAGCTGCCTTTACTCTCTAGTGTTGATGGCCAAAGTGTCATTCCTTATGCTTATAAATTACCATTAACTTGTGGCTACCTGAGAACACATATACTACTTTAAAAATGCTTGTGTTTTTTTCCCCTTTTTCTGTGTTTTTTTTTCTTTTTTTTCTCTTTTCTTTTTCCTCCCTTTTTTAAGGGGGTGGGTTATCAGTGTAAAGATATTTAAAAGTGCAAATGTGAAGTAAGTATAATGACCGTTAAGAGGATGTGGGTGATATGTCTGATGAGAGAGCAGTGGGCTATAAGGCAAAGGTGAAAATGCTGTGAACGCATTGTGTTGATGATTGTTGCCTGTGGGGGAAAAAAATAAAAAAAAGATATATAACTGGAGAAAAATGGACTCTTTGAGCTGCTCTCAATGTAGACGACACTGTGGCAAGTGCGTAGCCGAAGCCCGAAGTGATCCCGCTGCAGGATGCCGGGAGCCTGGGATTGAAGGACAGCGGAGTTGCTCTGAGAATTGCACTAGCAGCGTGTTGCACGTTGGGAACGCTTCAGTACGTCACGACCACGCGAGAACGGACTGTCTGAAACCGCTGAGTACCAAAGTTTGTAACTGAATGAGTTAGCATTTGTCTTATGTTGGGGTTTTTTTGAATGTTATGATAAATAAAATGTATTTTTCAGTAAAAGACACACTGCAAGTAAGCCTGCAGTTCCCTGCTTGGTCGTATTTTTGCAAAGTTACCTTCACTGTTGTGCAGAACAAGTGATAACAGAGGCATTATGTGGTTCAACATGTAAACAGTAACAGAAGAAAAGATTTCACCAGAGAGCAGATCCAAAACCCCGCACTCAGAGTCTCCCTGAGTTTGTGCCAGTGTTGTAAGACTCCTTCTGACCTCATCTCACTGTTTATTTTGCCCTCTTAGGACAAAGGGAAGTTGGGCGCATTGCTTCGTTTGACTCTCTTTGATTATTTTTTTTCCCCAGATATAACTAAAATGAAAAAAGAACTCCCCAGTTTCAGTGGACTCACTTTGACTGGTATATGGGTTTGGGTATCCAAAGAACTGCATCTTTATCTCTTGTAATGTGTTCAGACAGAGCAATTGTTGGGGTGAATAACTTTTTTCTCCTCATTCTCTATGTTATTTTCATTGTCTAATATTGTGATACGATCAAAAATAGGATCACTTTATTAGTGGATAGCAGCATTGCTTGAATTATTGCTAGGAAAAACCTTTTGCTGCTTTCACATATTCCTTCTACCCTAATGGAGATTGAGTAGCTTTCTGATGTTAAGTCAAGTCCAAATGTTTAAAAAAGCACGAGTCAAACACTGAAAAATCACAAAATGGACTTGAAAACTAAAAGATTAGTTTTGCAGTTTAAAAGAACACTTTCACTTCTCAGTTTTCAGTATGTAAGGGGCACATTATAATGATCTTCCTTTTAATCACGTGCCCTAGATGCTTAAAGGACAAGAGATTCTCACCTCATTATTTATCTGCAAGTAATACAGTATGAACACATCTGCTGTGAATTTGCTGTATCATTCCAAGGCATGGCTACATGGTCTTCCTACCTTGCTGGCAGCACAAATTTACTGGTAAAACAGTGGTTTGGTATTTGTCTCATTCTCCCTCTCTCTCTTTCTCGATTCTTTGAAATTTGTACCTTAGCATTGCATTTAGGATAGATGCCTGCCAATGTATAGTTAGTGATTCCTGTACAGAGATACAACTGGGTTAACTGGCAGACCCAAAAGACTTAAGAGAGGAATGAGAATAGATGTTGAAAGGAAGAATTGGGAAAAGAGGGGAATGAACTGGGGAGAGCACAGCCGTACAGGCTTAGCTCAACAGGAGCAAGCTGGGTGACCGCAGGAGGTCAAAAGATGACCAAAACAGAACCAAATTAATAGTGGGTGTGTAGAGCAGAGAGAGACACCTTAGATCACTTTGTTCAAACTAGAGTAGTCTGAAATTGCAAAGGGAGCTGGGGTTGTCAACAGGAAAATTTGGGAACCGCTCCTTTACTTTTCTCCAAGAAGAGCCCCTGGAGCCTGATTTCAGTGGACCTCTGTAACGAGCTCTTCACAGCACTGCTGGTTTCTCACGATAGATGGACACTTTAAGCTGAAACCTCTGCAAAAGAGCGGTCAAAAGTAAATATGCTGAGAGACATGAACTCTAACCTTTCCCTAAGGGGCCCAGTCTTGCAGCCAGTGTTTGTCCAACAGCAACGTGCCTTACACTAACAAAACTCCACTGAAACTAAAGTGAGAGAGTTTCCTATGACACCTTAAAGTAATCTGAAAAGTCAATTTTCTGGGATTGTCCCAAAAAGTCATTTCTGGGATTCTCAAGGATTGGTGGAGAAAATCGTACCAGGTTCTAAATAGTCTTTAAAACATCACTGGTAGGAATGATGAGACCAAAAGGTAGAAATGCAGCACTTTTTGCCAGGAGGAGCAGGAACAATGCAAAATGAGAAGCAGATAACTCCCTGATATCAGATCTAAGCAAGCTATCCAGGATAAAACAAGGTGGTTCTTCTTCTTTCTTCTTCTTCTCCTTCTTTTTATTCTTCCTTCTTTTCTTCTTCTTCCTTCTTTTCTTCTTCTTCTTCTTCTTCTTCTTCTTCTTCTTCTTCTTCTTCTTCAAGCATCTATTTTACAATTATTATCATCTTGGATTGTCAGTATTGAGAACAAGTAATTTGCTTGCCAAACCCAAACTGTATCCCTTGTCTATCCAGCTGTTTCATTTTTGAGGTACCTATCATCTAGTTACCAAATTTGAACCTGACACTGCAGAATACTGCCTGCCAGCCCAGCTCTGCCCTGCTTTCCATTGACCTCGGCCAGACAAGGCACACAGTTCAAGTTGAAAACATGGTTAAAAACCTTGCTCAACCAGGACTTCTGTTTATTTTGCTATTTTTAACAAATCCCCCTGTGTTCTAAGGTAAAATTGCAGCATGCATTATGTGGGCTTGTAACTTGTAAAACGTATCCATACGTAAGGACTGCAGTTCCTTCTACACTGTGTAACCAGGCAAATTCTCTACCAGATGCTCTCAATAAGTTAAAGTTGACTTTATAAGTAACATGTATTCATTGGAAATCTGGGATAAGTATTTTACAAGTTGTTGCATGTGTGTTAACCCTAGCATCTTTTACCAAGTATCAATTAATTTTATTAAAATAATTAAAATTATGATCTTGTTCCCACTAACAAAGGAAAAGGAAGATGCTGTCAGCATGACTGCAGGTTGTTCTGAGATCATGCTGATTTACACCCATGCAGCTCTGGTTGGTAACCATTATTGCTAGGAATGTATTTTACCAGCAGTTATTTATGGTCAGGTGTTACAAAAAAAATGATGTTTAGTCCCCATATCTGCTAACCTGTACTGCACTGATGGCTTAATTCATAGCCTCATGAGGAGGTCTGCCTTCCAAACCATTGATCTTTATATTCCCCTGTGCTTTCTGCACCAGAATATGTTTAGGAGTGGAGTGAGAAACTGAGTCCTGGAATTTGAATATTTTTTGAAGAGAATATGAAAAATACTCTTTAAAAATTAGCACTCCTTGAAAGTTTAAGGGGAAAGTTTCAAAATCTCTTTTGCAAGTGGGTTGCTTTTTGGACTTAGATGGATTATCATTGCACTGTTCTTTCTGTGGCTTCTGATTAGAAAGGACTGAGCATTTGCTTGCTTCTCTAAACTTCACGTATGAAATAGTTTAATTGCTACCATTGCTGATTATTTAAAAGTACGCATAACAGCCCTTATTAAAGATGTATGTTGCCTATTTGTAATTAACCCCCACTGATTTGATAAACGCTCATAGTGTTTGCTTTGGTTGTAACCCTAAGTGTGTTTTCACTTCAAATGCAGGCTTAAGCAATGTATTAATTTCACCTTATTTTTAGAAGATTGTCAGTTTTGTTGTTTCCGTAGCTATGGAGCCCACATAAGGAAGCCGTGGCCTTTCATTACCCAGCTGTTGGACTAAACCCCTTCTGGCATCCCCATTATGTCCAGCTGTTAGGGTCAGATAGCTTCAGAAGCAAGTGTATTGCTGCGATACCAGGGGGTATCCACGAGGACATGTATCACTTCTGACGGAGCAACGTGGGCCTCAAAGGCTCTGTTTGATTTAGTTTCAAGGGATGTTGTCAAAGCTGTGGAAGCCCCAAAATTGCCCTTACGGAATGGTTGTCCCATTCTGAAAGACTGGTTTTCAATAGTGCAGGTGGGCATATGATTTTCCTCAACCAGCCGAGTCAGGGCTCAGTAATAAAATTTACTGAGCCTGGGCTGAGTGAATAAAAAAGCAAAACACACAGGTCAGTATCTCTGGGAGACCTGGTGTATTTGTGTTAAACAGACCTGTTCATTTCACGTGAAAGAGAAGCAAACCTGGTGTCGTTGGACAGATACTTGGCAATAGCCAGATTATCTTTCATAATTGGAAAATATTTTACATTATGCTTTTTTAAAAGTGAGCACCGATGTTGCATTATTTTTATGTGCCAAAGGGCACACATTCAGAAGGATCTTAGATTTGATAAATTTAAGAGGGGGTAAGCCTTGCAGTGGGATTGCTGATATCAGACACAGATCATACAGATATGAATTGCATTATCTAGAACCTTTTTATTCTGATTTTGGTTGTGAAGTCATGGGCGAGCCTGGCAGACTGTTGATGCAAATTAGGATGTGGGGTTGAGGTCATCATCTGTCAATATGTCAATTCTTTACAAGTGAAATAGTGATGATAGCTATTTCTTTGTGCCACTCTTTGTCCACCTTCTATATTTCGGGTGTCAGATCACTGCAGGAGGAGACTGCCTCTTTCTAGGTGTGTGAATACTTAGCTCTGATCTTAATTTTGTTTTATGTGACACAAATAGCAAGTAGTAGTAACAAAAGTAAAAGCTTGTCTTCAGTTTCAGTTCCTAAAACAGTAGTGGAGGTATCAAACAGTGTCTACAAAATAGAGGGTGCAGACTTTGAGTATGGATATTAAGGGGAAGAGACAGCTTTGTGGGAGCCTTGCTGAAAGAAGGAAGACTGTGTTTGGGGAGAAGGAGGGGAGGTTTGGAAGGGAGGAAGGAGAAACTGCTGCTCGTTGAGGGAGGAGGAATGCCTGGGGATGGGGTATTGTGTAAATTCTTCAGGAGAGGAGCGAAAGAGGGCATTTAAGGCTGAGGAGCAGGAGCAGGTTTGCTGGCAGTGCTGGCCATGTTATTTTACAGGGTGGTGTCACTGCCAGCAGTGTTGGTATCCCTTTGGCCTTAACTCATTTCTGATAAGTGTTGACACTGAAGAGGGGCACATAGGTCTTACCTCTCCTCCGGGCAGGGGATTTGGGCAGGCACCTCCAGCACGTGGTGCATCCCGCTTGGGGTCTACACCACCATCTGGAGATAGCTTCATCTCCTGACTAGAGAGGGAGCCCAGGACAAGTGGGTGTCCAACTTACGTTATTGGTTCCCATGTGGTGGTGAATTAAATGCTTCCTCTTGCCCCTATCAACACCATTCCTTCCCCAATGAGAGGCTTTCCCAACCCAGAAGATAACAGACAAAACCCAAGACTGAAAACAAAACAATTTTTTCACACTGTATTTTTACCTGTTTTATTTATGCTTTGACTAGAAGTGTGTCAGCATTTTCAGGAAAGACAACAAGCAGACTGTTTCATCCCATTGACAGTTTGATTTTTGCAGATTTCTGCACTCTGTTTTTTTACAACACAAAAGAATTTGGAATTTTTTTTTATTCTTGTAATACATTGTTTTTCAGGACAATCTATGAGTTTTTCCTGCCTGTTTTTGTTTTTTTTGAAAAACAATTGTTCCTGGCTTTTTATTTTACTTTTTTTGTGACCAGCACTCACCCACCTTGTCCTATAAAAATTAAATCAGATGGATCATGTCAGAGATCAGCTGAGCTGGGATGAGGTATATTTTTTCTTAATCTGCAATGCTGTTGTAAATATAAAACTTTTTTTTTTTACAGAGTTCTTATGAAGACACTGCTTGAACAAGCAAAAAGATAGCAGTCATTTTAATCAGAGGACTTCTATGAGTAGTGATTTTTTTTTTGCATTGAAAGATGAGCCTAACTTACCTAGAAGAAAATGTTCTGGCTCTGCCCAGGCTTTGCTAGACTGTATATTCAAAACGGATTTTTTTCAGGACCTTTTCCTTCATCATAGTTCAGAATTGCCTTAGTGGGTGCTCATTTTTTGGAATACACCTGCTTTGATTACACACAGGGACAAAAATTTTCAGGAGGCAACCTTGAAGAGCAACCAGTGTTGGCTTAACTCTGCTCCTGGTGATAATTACAGAAATTATACCATTGATTTCAATGAGAACAGAACTAAGGCAACTAAGTACTTCTGGAAACGTTACCCCACATTTTTAATCAATTGTATTTAACTATAGCAGTTAATAAAAAACCCAAAAAGATAAATAATAATAATAATAATCAAGCTCTGACAGCTTAAAAAAAGGGAAAATCCTTTAAAATCATGTAAAATAAAACCTGCTTTTTTTGTAAACAGGCAATACTGAGTAAGCAGGAATTCATGGTCCCATTTAGATGTTAATCGTACTTGAATATTTGAATGAGGATTGGTCATAGGCCTAAACCACCTAAATATGTTAAAATATATTCATAAATAATCATTCTTTATACATCATAATTGTTCTTACTGCATGTCAAAAACATGGACTTCTGTATTCCCCAAGAAAAAAAAATGAGGGATTATTTTTGCTTTTGGCACAAAAAAGTAAAAATAAAGAACTAGCACCACCCTTAAGGGAGTGCATGGAATACTACCAAATTGGTCTTTATTTGCCTTAGCTTTTTTTTTTTTTACAAAAGTCTTAAATACAGGTTAATATGTAAACACTATGCACGCACTGAGAGTTTGATCCTGGCCTGTTGAAATCAATGGCAAATTTCCCATTAACTGCAGTAGTGCAAGATCAAGCTCCAAGTTAGTACGGTACGTACAAGCCTAAGTAAGTCATTGAGGGAGCCATGGATTCAGGAAAGCAAAAGCTCGGGTGCTCGTTTCAAAACCAGTTGCTGGAGGAATCAGACTTTGCGCCGAAAACCTTCCTGCACATGTTGGAGTTTTCTTGATGGAGAGGGTATTCATTACCTGCCAACAGTTCTGCTTTCCCTCTCCTTGCAGTGTACCGTCTGCCAGATGGTAGACTTTCATACTTAGTCACGTAACGCCTGTAAAGACACAACATGGTGGTCTGGCATTAGCAAATTTATGCAAAATCCATACCCTGTAGGTGAGGCTAGAGAGAAAAACTTTACATACAGATGAGATTACACTTCCACAATGTGTAGGTATAATCAGCAGATGTTTTAGTATCTGCAGAATAACAGATACTGTTTTCTTAGGATTTCCTGGAGATCCTCGAGTTCTGTAATTCCTCTCAAGCTTAGCATCTTTTGGATCAGAAAAGCCTGAATGGAAATCTGGCCCAGGCTCTGCAAATGTTATCGCCCTTATGTCTTAGCAAATAGGGATTAGGAGGGAGTAGTAAACCCAGCTTCTCACATGGCAATGCAATTACTACTCTTTGGCCACTGGAAAGCATCTTTTTTACCTTATTGCGCAGTGGTTTAGCTTTCAGGAAAGCTGGTGCCTTAATAAAATATGATAGAACACGATGGTTGCAAGAGCTTAACGCACCAGGTACTTTTGTTGGTGCTAGTAAATAGCAGATGATGAAGAAAACTTTCCACTTCAGCTAGTTTATGGCTATGCACTTCCCCTCTCAACAGTCCAATAGAGAACTACTGCCAGCAAAGTTTCAGGTCACCATTAGAACTGATCCTATGCGAGGCGACCAGTGTCCTGCCACTGCAGTTAGTTTAATTGCAAAACCAAATTAGAAAATTGGACTAAAGTGCACGTTTGGAGCAAGTTGTGATCTTCAAAAAGGTCCTTTCTGAATCTCGGGGTGAGGGACAGGGAAGAATGGGTTAGCAGAGAGGTTGGTGTGTGTAACGGCCTACGCTGTACCTCATTGTGTTAGGCTGAAATTTGGCCTCTGTTGTTAATCTCTCATGGCTGTGAACACCAGAAGTTCCAGATTCAGCAGCTGGCTGGAAGGACGCCTCAGAAATTGTGTGATCTTAGTTCTTACCTGAACGGAGACTCAACTTTGTCCATCTGCATACAGACTAAAAATGGGTACTGTGAAAACTGCACCGTGGAGATGAAGTCCAATGTCGTTTCTACTTCCAAAGTGGTTTCCATACCAGTTTTTACAAAGAAGGAATCCACCTCAGTGTTACCAGCTATAAACATGGCTACCCTGCAAATAAAGTCAGGCATTACAATTAATTCAAAACACATTAAGAAAGAGGAAATTAAATTGCAAACAGTCCTACCACCCATACATAAAAACTGCCCTCAAAGGAGCCTGTTCTTCAGGTAAAGATATATAAATTCAGGCGAGACCAGTGGGAACTGGTATTACCCAGGTGGAAAGGAAAAGAGAAGAACAAATGTTCTCCCATGCATGTAACTGTTATTTAATTTTAACTCATCTGCAAGGTCTTTTACATTTAAATTCTTCTCATTGGGACTACCGGTGCTCAGGAGCCTGAGCTCTCTACAGCTGTAGCGCATGCTGGGAGTATCTCACCGGTTCTTGACGTTGGTTTTGGATTCCCTGTACCACAGGCTGAACTCCATCCCTCCCGAGATGTCGATGGCCAGGCCGCCCAGGAACTCCATGCTGGCCGTCGGCCCGGACTGCAGCTGAATCTCCTAGAGCCATCAGAAAGCACAGGTAACCCCCCTGTTACTGACTGCAGACTTCAGTGGTTTCCTTACTCCCTTTTGTACTGCAATCACACCAATTGTCATTTTGCAGGAAAAAAAAGGAATAGAGGGCTTTTCTGAAAGGGTGGACAAAACAACCCTGATATACCTTGCTCCCTAGAAAACGGGATGAAGCTAAGGCGAGGTGCCTTGCATCCTTTCCCTCTCCCCTGTGTGCCAGTTGGCATAATTTCTGCAAGGAGTATCACTGCCAGGAATATCATGGCCTCTGCTTCCAAGAGCTACCAGGCAAGCCTCATGGAGGCTCTGCTGGCAGTCCAGCTAAGTCAGATTAAACTCCTCGCAGGAGCCCCAGCAATGGTGCAGTGAGCTGTGACTTCTTCAGCACACCCGAAGGCAGCCCTGTACTGGCAGTAGGATGCAAAGTGCTGCAAGCAGTCGTGCAGTGTGTAGTGGCTCCTAACCCACCGTATGGCAGGAATTACCTCTTCAGTGGCTGGGTGGCCAAACCCATAAGCTAACACACCTTAATTGTCACTGTGAATTTGCATTTCATGCATTTTCCATCAACCCTCAAGTGTGCTCATGGCTTCTTGAAACCTCTACGGCTGGACTGGAAACGCATCACGTGGAGTACGTTTCGGAAGTGATAATATAGCTCAGGGTCATGGCAGCTCATTACTTTTAAGTTTTGACATGCAGCCAAGATTTTAAGGTTCGCTCAGCTTGGCAATCTAACTCACTTTATATAGTTGTCCTACTTCCCTAAGAACTAGTGGATTAATTCACTGTTTTAAAAGAACCATTAATTTGAGAAAAGTTTATTTTGATCATGTCCCTCACGTACAGGACACTTCCTCCTCTCTGCCAGATGGTTTTCTCCCTCCTCCCAGGTTTCTGTGCCTGTGGTATTCTCAGCACCTGTAATGCTACGGGCATTTGTAGGATATGTGAATACCCAATTTCCTCCCCCTTTTTGATGTCCAGGCACCTTAAAAGTCTCTCTTTTCTTCTTAGCTATTCAGTAGCCCAGTGCTTCCAGCTAATGCTGTCCCAAGATTTAAGAAAGAAGTAAACAGGGACAGTCTGGCTTCCTAATCCCTATAGCAAGGAGCAACATTTAGGAGGTTTTTATTCAGAGCATTAAAGTTTTCCTGTCGTAATCGAGGACTTGGATAATTATGATTGCTATATATAGTTACTTTACCTTCTAGGGTAAATAAACAATCTCTGAAACAATCTTCTTGGCAGAACCAACTTGGCAGTCGGTTGCTGCTGAAGTGGGCTTGAGATTTAATGTAAGAATGCAGTGGGCTGGCTGTGGCTTATAAATCCAGCACGCCCCCAGCAAGTGTGGTCACATTGTGCTCTGATTTCTTATTTTCACCCAAGTAAAAATCATGGGTTGGAATTGTGGTCTTTCTGAAATCAAAGGGAGTTTTTCTACTGACTGCAATGGGGCAAAGAATACTTTCCTTGTCGGTCTGTTTAGGTGTGGAGATAAAGCTTTTTCTACTTTATTTTACTTTGCTTTTAATTGGGACTGAATTCATGGGTAGCTGTTAATGAGCGAGGAGGTAACAGTATACATTCTGGCAGAGACATGTACACACAACCAGAGGAGTAGATATTTTTAGATGCATTGTCAAATTGCACCTAATAATACTAGGGTAGGCTTGGTTTGCAATGGCTGCACAGTTTAAGGCTTTAAAGGCTACCTAGAATTAAGTCAGGTTTGTCACTGAAACCAGCAGAGAAGCTAAGGAGCACTTGTCTTGTGTTTTACTAGCTCATCTATTTCCTTATTTAGAGCTCAGTCCTGTCCTTCACCTCTTGTGCAAACCCAATCCAGGTTGATGGGAGGTGTAAATCACAGGGACCCAGCCTCCTCAGGAGCAGTATTTTCCTTTCCCTTTCTATTTTAAGCTTTGTATGTCATTTGCAGTGGAAAATGCGATCCGAAAGATCAGAATTGGTAGTTTGCTACTGTTTAAAATGCCGAAACGTGCTATGTTTCAATAAAAACAAGTTTCTTTATGTACTGCGCTGACCATGCTACTGTAATGCAACACAGAGACGGCTGAAAGAGGCACTTCTTTGGGAACTGGCTATCTTCCACTGGGGTCTGGCTTTCAAATGGTTTCTCTGAACTATTAATATAGTGTTTAATTTCTCTGTGCTTCTGGCAGGTGTGTTGCCTAGGAGAAATATTAATACTACTGAACTTTAATGCAGGTGACTTAGGAGTCTCAAAAACAGTTTTATGAGAGCTGTTTATTTTATAGGGGGAATTATAACTTCTGGTCAGTTATTCTTAGCCCTCAAACAACACTGTGAGAATTTGCAATGGCTGTAAAATATACTCTGATTTCAGTTTGAGGAGTTATGTGAGAAAAGATGTTACAAATGGTGGGCAGGAGTGTAAGCTTTAGAAGCAATATTATTAACTTGGAAATCACGTCTCCAAAATGTGCCTATTGTGATTACTGCAGTTGTAAAGTTACTGAAAGGAAGCTATTTTCCAGGGGGAGGGGGTTATTTGGTAGATTTGACAGCACTTTGAGTACAACTCAGTTTTTGTCTTTCTGTGCAAAATGATCCTTATAAACAGTAATAGGAAGCAGAACTTTTCTAATATTTAAAAATCACTTTTCTCAAAATCAGGCTGCAGCAAGGCAAAAATTGCAATCCAAATATTACATAAGTTCTTTTCTGACAATTCAGTTGCCCCATTTTTAAGTTTCAGTCTTGGCTTCTAAGCCATCCTTTTGATGTTTGATCTCAACTGTGCTGTCTGTATCTTATGTTTGTTTTTCACCTGCCCTGAAATCACACTGCGGCCAGCTGTGGCACACTGAGTTTTGGTATCATAGAATGAGCACTGTTTCCCATGCCTGGTTTTCTTCTTTGAAAGAAAATAAATCCACATTTGTCTTGGTTGTCTACAGTACGATTTTGTAAAGGGGCTTATGTTCTGGGCAAGCTCTGTCCATGCTGGCCAGGGAACGTGGAGGCAGTACTCAACTATCAGGCAGCTAGATTCATTATGGCTCTCTTGCACTGTTTTTCCTCAGTTCCAGTGTTATGTCATTCACACTTCCATTCTGACAGTGTTTTCTGGTACGGTTGTAATCACAGTTCAAGAACTTGATAGGCGAAAGCATTTCTAATGAAGCTTAACTGGGTTATGTGGAAGTGCCCAAACTGTGTTGATATTGCTGTTGACCTGGACATAGCTGTAAAACCATTCTTTCTGGTTGTGAACACGCACTTTTGGTTGTGCCCACTGCTTGAGTCCCAAAGAGCTTAGGCAGCAACTGTGCTAGTGGCAACCTAAGAGAGAAAGCAGGGTGGGATCCCATCTCATCACACTGCTGCCCAGGCTTCCAGAGAGTCAGTGGCTGACCAAAAATGTTACACCCTGATATTGTTAAAAATATCCCAGCCCTGGTGTGCCCCAGACTTTTGTGAGGCTCTCCAAAGACAAGGAGTGGAGAATCTGCTGGCTGGCAGAGCTCTTGGGGTGCCCGGCCAGCTGATTCAGACAGGATATGTATGGAGCTTGGTGCATGCACAGCAGTTGGAAATATTTAGTTCTGTAAACACCATGCTTGTATGTTCAGCACTGGACATGATTATCTTTCTCACCTCTGCAGTCTGTTTGTTAAATAGGTCATGGTAAAGTTTTTGCCCATAATCTGCGTGTGAACTGTAAAGCATTGTTGGCATGAGCTTTCGTTGGGAAGCCCTCTAGACTTATAATACTGTTATAAAAGGGCTGAGCTGGGTTCAGGATGGGGACAGCTGTCATGTGCAGAGGGTGTTTCTGTGTAATTTTGATCAGAGTGGATTTTCTCATCATCTGCTTTTGGCATTTTCTTTTGCCAAGAATTAAAGGGGAAAAGTAAAAAGTAAAGTTTGGGCCTGCAGATGTTTCATGAGCTGAGTGCTGCTGTTAAATCCACAAGTTCTAAGGAGATCCCTGCTTGGGAAGAACAAAAATATCAAACCAAATGCTGGCCCTGCACTTTCAGAGAGATGCCTAGATTTTTAGTCCTGCAATAATACATTATGTAGCTGATTATATTTGTATATGAGTCTATATTTAAGCATAAAATTAACAGACCATTTGGGGTGACAGTTGCATAAAAACTGTGTAATCCTCATTTTAATTCCTGGTTTTGCCTAGCAATAAGCATTCGAAATTTGGACCTCTTAGCATTGAAGGTTAGTTACCTGGAAAAGTTTGAATGCCAGTGATTCATTCATTCGGTACCTGACAGTTATTGCCTAATTGGACATAAGGTCTCTGGACAACTTGTGAAGAGGAAAACTTAAGTGGTCACATGGGACAATACTGTATTACAAGAAACTGTGGGACAGGAGGCCATAGCTGATAGCAGTATGAGTTTTCTACAGGAAACACAGTTGGATTTGCTTTTATTCAGTGTTACTTTGTTTCCTAGAATGATATGTGTTCTCACCTTTGTTCTAAATTGCTTTTCATGTAGTTTCATTCTGTTGTTTAATACCTGTGACTTTTCTATTGCTCCCATAGTAAGAGAAGCCTCTGTAACATTGGTCAGGTTTATCAGCATTGAAATGAAAGAAAATAAGATGTCCTACAGTAATGGTGTGGGGGAGGGAGCATCTGTGCTTAAGAGACAGAAAAAGAAGCAGTGTGCTATTAGTACCTGTGAGTAATCTGTCAGGAGGATAAGTCCTTTCACCACGTTAATGGGATCTCCAGTTGCTGAGAACATTTTAGACATTAAATCACCGTACCCTTGGAAAAATGTAACTGGCCTGAGTTGGACATCGAACAGAATGGCTGACATGCCAGCAAAGGAGTCCAGGTTTTCCTCGCCTTCATCAGGAGTTGCAGCTATTATGGACTCTAGACCTTGAGCTTCAATCACCACCTAAGAAGCAACAGTGATACAGAATCAATTAAAAAACTCTGCCTGACTCAGGCTGTTAACAACCTACACATATTCTTAATGTCTAAGAGCCTAACTCTAATTTATGCAGTTGTAGATGAAAAAGTATGAGGCTAAGACTTAAGGGAACTAGGTATAGCAGCTAGAAAAATGGAAAATAAAATAATCTCACAGCATGTTTTTTCCCCTTAAGATGCAGGCAGAATTTGCCCACATGCAGCTCACGATCCCAAGCCTACTTTTCTTTCAAACAAATTTTCCTTTATTCATATAACTATTTTCCACAGACATTTGAGAAGAAAACCCAAAGATGTTCCACTGCACAATTTTGTCCTGCAGAAATTTAGGAGGATTATAATATTGAAGGTAGTTGCCAACATTAAGAAAAGGCCAAAACAGAGGCATCTCATTTAAATCTCTTTGATTCGTACATTTGATCTACTCCTTGTATTTCCATCCTGTGTTATACCCAAAACACAGGACTTGATTTTACAAACTCATAAAGCTTTTACTGATTACATCAGATAAACAGTATAGGCTTTAACCAGAGGCAGAACTTGATATATGATACAGAACAAAACACCTGTCTTTTGGTTAGGGCAAACATGTGCCTCATTGGCTGTCATGGGTTTCTGTTACTGGCTTGTTCTCTGCCCAGTGCAGCAGACCTCATGGTCTTAAGCATTAGCTGAGTTGACTAGAAGCTATATGAGGAGAACCACATACTGGCTTAGTTTTTATGTGCAGTGTGGCAGTTACCTGGCTGGCATGAAGTTCAGCATTTCTATCGAAAATACGGATGTTCATGTTACTTCTCCTTAAAATGCCAGAGCCTGAATAAAGGATGTCAAGGCTGTATGTGGATGATACATCAGGACCACCTTAATTAAAAAAGAAAGAAGGCACCTGTGACTAAACTAGTGGATTAATCAAATGTTTGGGAATACAAACAGGGTTAAAAGTCAGTTTCATGGTTACATACGTGTAATATAGCCAGAGTAGGCAGAGGAAGAGCCCATCTTGGAAAAGCGATCATAGTTATGAGCACGCATGTCCTTCAGAACTTGCCGAACTGTTTTGCTGTGGTATTTCAAAACAAACAAACAAACAAAAACACAGAGACACAAAAATGTTACGGTAACAAATGTATTACTGTTCTGTAGAAATATCAAATTTGAGAGAGGGTGGATTTCCCAGTAGGAAAGAGGGTCTTCAAAACCCTCACGTTTTCCCACTAGAAATCTGCCCTAACCCAGAGTTCCTTTTCCAATTTCAGCTACTCCCTGCAGCCATAGAAAGGCAAGTAAAGGTCTTGCTTGAAAATTAATGGTGTTGAGAAGAAGAGATATTTTTATTATTTTCATTTAGTGCTGTGATCTTTAAAATTTTTCTGGTTCACTGGTTCTTAAAATATAAAAGCAAGGGCCCCACTGAGAGAATTAAGACCAACAGATGACATTTCTTACAGTAATGCAAGTTAGATGCCTAATTCTTATTTGTACCTCTGAAAATGTGAATAGCTATTAAATGAATGTCATTGAAAAGCAGAGATTTATTCTGAAATATCAATACTTAAAAGTGACACAAAAATCAGGCATCCTTTTATACTCTCCTTCAGTTTTACAGTAGTAATTCATGACAACCTGTGTGTTCTTTGGCTTTCTGCAAAGAAGTAAGGATGAGCTGTATTTATTTATACTGAACTTAAAGTACCTTGAAGGCATTTCAAAGTTGAGTATATCTTGGATCATGGAGAGCATGTACTTGTTCATTTCCAGAGGCAGTTCACCAATGGAGAGCAGGATGTTTTTCACTTCCATGTAGGATGGATTACTGTTTAAGATGATAGCAGCTGCAGTGGTTCGCACTGTCTTTTCATGGACTTTACGATTCTGGTGGTATATCCTGTTCATTGTTTCCTTCACCTGGTCAGGAAACCAGTTATTCAGTCAGTGCTCACACAGATGACTGAGCAAAGTACAGATTGGAATCTTGTTTATATTATCAGCTTAAGCTAGCTCCATACCTAGGGCTAATACATAAGGATATATTTTCAGCACCCTGTTTTTCATGGTCCTTTTGGAATGTATGAGACATGTATAGCTCAGTGACCACATGGGCAAGTGGGGCATCTGTTATGTTCTCTCAGCCACAGTCCAAATACAGCCTTCCACACTGATTTTCATAGTGGAGCTGTAAGTAAGTAGGAGCACTAAGATCAAAATACTGTGGCAGCGGTAAGATCAAGAGAGAGATTTCCTTGACTGTTAAGGGAATAGGTACTTTTAAAAAAATCCAGAATCTTGCAATTTTAATTTTCTAGATAGTGCCTGTGGTGGCCTCATGTCCCTGAGAAGGTTGTGACACATCTTTCTTACACATAAGTCCATGGAGAGCCATGTAGCCCCACCGACAGAACGGCCTCTGGCATGTTCACTGCAGAGCAGCACCCTGACAACCTCAGTCACAGCTGCCAGCAGTAGGTATGAAATGGGATGCAGGGTAATGCAGCAGAGGCAGGACCTCATGTTCCACCATTTTGTATGTCTTCTCTTACTCTTGGAGGCTGCAAGGTAAGATGCAGCTATTTTACCCTTCTCTTACTTCACGCATTCTCCCTGGCTATATGAAAGCACAAGAAAGGACAGGGGTTATGTAGGTGCCCAAGTGTTCCTAATGTCTCCTGTACATCACAGAGAAGGCAGTGGTCTCGTGAAGGGAGCCCAGTTTTCCCTGCAGACTGCCTGCCACCTTCCATGGCTGTGTGTGACTCTGGAGCCAAAGTTTGACTAGCGCACGCAGGCTGGGAGCTGGGATTTGGCAAGCAGGAATGTACAGAGTTTTCTGGGTGGAACTGAAATGTGTATAATAATTCCCTGGAGGTAAAAAAACCATACGTGGGGCATCTTTAAAAAGAGTGGGACTGACAAATGAACTCTGTTAATTTATAGTTTAATACAATCTCTTGCACTTCTTTTCTTGAGCAGTATGTTTTCTTACCTCTTTGGTGAGAAAAGAAGGATCATATCTCTGTAAGGCAGTGGCAGCAACATTGCTGATGGGCCCTTCTTCTGACTCGGCGTACTTCAGAAGCAGTGGAATTGCTTCGGGAAGGAGTGCATTCTTCAGTGCCAGCAGGTACATCCTCACATTGTCATCTTTCTTAGCCTTCTCCAGTCTACTTAGAATCAGCCTTTTGGCTTCCACAACAGCCTAAAGAAAATCAACAGCATGTTTAAATGGTGATCATAAACCTACCTTTTTCCCTCACAGAAGCAGGAGGGGCAGGGCTGGGTTCTAGCATGTTTTTGTTTCAAAGCATCATTGCGCCGGGTTAGCAAAGGTGTCATTTGTAAACTGTATGTTGATGGCTTCCTTCAAGCATAACCAATGTGGCTATAGCTACAGTGACAGCTGGTCCATAGATTTATCATTTGCTAGCTGCTGATTCATTTGCTAGTCCCCAAGCCAGGGACCTCACAGGTCTTACTTGTGTGGTCAACATGTCCCCACAAAAAAAGACAAGGGAAATGTTCTTTAGTGCTTCATAACATAACGTTGGAAGAGTGCTCAGCAATTACAAGGGAAGGAAAAAGGGATTCCTAAGGGCCATTCAGGTGCTCTGTGTCTTTTCAGCAGTGTGCTGCAATCCCTAACAGCACAGATCCAGCAGGCTGCAGTGCCTTGTCTGATCATCCTCATCCTCCATCACCAGCACCTACTCAGTCCATGGCCAAGGTGATAGCCTTCCTCCTGGGTTGTTCTGTGCATGTTTGGGGCAGAGCTGAGTACTTGAACCAATGAATTGTCTTCAAAGAGCTGAAATAACCTGAGGTGATTGCAGAGAGTAAATAGATCCTGAGTTTGCCAGTGTTTCTCTGAGGACATGGCTCATGCTTTTGGACAAGTGAGCAAAAGTACTGCTTCTGCTGACAGACTAGGCAGTGAGAAAAAGTTCTGTCAAACAAGGGCAAACTGGGAGAAATCCACAGAAACGGGAAGAGAACAGATTAAAGCCTAAAGCTGACAAAGTAGATGTCATTATTAAAAAAAGAAAAGTCTTCTCTCTATCAAACATAGGAGTTTATGGGCTTATTTTAAAACGGGGGGAATATGCTTCCCATGTCTCTCTTGCTCTCCCAGTAACATCAGCAGGGATCATTCACATGTGTTGCAGACCAGAATTTGGCCAGCAGTGAACAGCAGATACTCACTGGAAGCTTGCAGCCTTCTCTGTCGCACAGCTTTCTGATGAGCGCTCCCATGACAATGACAAGAGTTTCTCTGATTTCTTCATTTGCAATATCACCCTTAAACTTAGCCTGTTATGCAAAACCAATGCTGTTAGTCTCTCTATAAATATGATGAACCACAGTCTGTAGTGGGCTGAATACCCTCCCTCATTTCCTGTGAACATTAGTGCAATGCAAAGGCAGTGATGACCACAACGGCCTGGGCTCAGGCTAAGCAGAGCACTGCTCTATCATTACATATAGTAACTGACTGCCATTTACCCCTTGAGTTACATTCAGTGTCTCAAATAGTAGATTAATTTTGAAGCTATGTTTAAAAAAAAAAAAGACGTATTAAATCATTACAGGACTTTGATAAGGCAACAATCAAATAACCCTCAAATCGTTTTGCTAACATTCAGACTTATGTTTGTTTTCCAAGTAGTAGATATTGATAACATTTTACAAAATAAATAGAATTCCAGTCTGGACCTACTAATTTTTGTTGTTTCCAGGCTATATGCTACTGGCACACTTAAAGGAAACCCTGGAAGGGATAAAGAAAGGAAAACTGGAAACAGCAACAGCCGTTTCTTCTTCCCTTCCCCTTTGACAGGGATGAGGCTGAAGAATATTAACTCCATTGTATTTGTATTGTCCTTTGACTTACAGTTAAAGATTTCAGGAGCATTTCACTGGGGTGAGAAGCAAATCCACAGGCATACAGGAATCGCTCCTGCAGGGTGGAAGTGCTTGCATCCTTAAAGTCAAGAAACTCCAGTATGGCCTCCAGTGATGCTGGGGTTTGAGCAGAGGTTACGGCATCCACTACCTGCGGACTACAAAGAAGTGGAAATTAACGTATCATTGTAATGAACTAGAAAATACTGAAAAGACTTTGCTGCATACAGAAAAAAGAAGCTAATGTGCCGAAAGATCTCTTCATTGCAGGTAAGATACAGATTTTTTTACTCTCATTGGAAAAAACCATGTCCTTGAATTCTTCCACCTCAAAATGGTAGATGAACTCCAGAAATTATTCATATCCATAGATAATAATATTTGAATTTATTCAAATATAGGATCAAAAAAGTATTAAAAAACCAAAACTATCCAGAGTGTCTTAAAGTTTACAGGACAAGGTAGTAAATGGAAAAAAGTGTTTTATTTCTACACACAGAATAGCAACTACAGAACAGGCTTCAACTCTACCTGAGTTACCCTCAGGTTTATCTCTATTGTTATCAACTGCTATAATTTGTTTGAAAGATCCTGACTGTATGGTAGGACTCAGAAATGCTTTCCAGCTCCCAAGTCTAGGTGCACACACTGTTCATACCCAAACTCTAATATTAGGACAATATCCAGGGATGAACCATCCCCTTCTTTGCGCAATAGCTTCCATTTGAAGGAAATGCTTCCATTTGAAGGAAAACGGGCAAGTCAAGAACAAGTTATAGAGTGTTTCAAAAGAAGCAATCAGGATGAGAAGCTTTGGGTAAGTTACAAAGCATGTTTGCCTTGCATTGTAGATACAATCTTGGTGGCTGAACAGTGTGCTACAAATATATTATACTACAAAAACAAACACAACTTTACCAAAAAAAAAATCCTTTTCCTGTAGATAGTACTGAATACTGGTTTTGCAATGCTAGGACATCACCAGTAGAACTGAATGAAACTCTTTGCATGCAATTTGCCCTCCTGCAGTTTTAAGTAACTTAAACCTTTTGAAAGCTTGTTCATTATGACTTACAGAAGTTCTTTATTTTCACTTCTAATGATCTGCAGTATCTCCTCTTTTGTAGCTTTTCTGATGTTCTGAATGAAGGACAAAAAGCTTCTTGCTGCTTCAGCTTTGGAAAGTTTTTCAGGATACATATGTTCTCTGATGCTCTGCCAGTGTTCAGAAAGCTGTAAAGTAATTCACATTATGTCAAATCTCTCAGATCATAGTTTCATTTCTCAAAATCAGACTTACTAAATGCAGATATGTGGGCCAGTTATTGCTCAAATTAGCTGAAATCCAATGGATTGCTGATTCTTTAGCTAAGTATTATTTAGTTTACGATAACCCAGAACAAATATCTTTGGAACCTTTCTATAGCTCTCTCTCTTCCAGCACTTTAGTATTTTCCTAATAATGTACATTGTCTTAAATGCAATCTATTTTGGAACAAAACATCATTATTTAGACTGTAACTGGAATAAGGTGAATTCTCTCTCTTGCAAATTTACTGCACTTTCTGGTGAATGCAGTGTTTGCCTTCTGTTCTCATTTTCTTCTAAGTAATTTTTTTTTAAGTAAAAGATGCGCAATCCCCAGTTCACAAGTTAACAATATTTTCTTAGAAGATGGTAATTTTATAAGTGGCTTGTGTGGAACAGGAGTAAATGTCCCATAAGTAATTCCCATTTCTTATTCATAAACCTGCATAAGATGGGGAGGGATTTGTGTTTATTGTACAAAATGATAGGTAACATGGTATTAGAACAGGTATCAGCTTCTTCATATGTTGTTGCTGTACTTATTCCACACACCACATTTTTGACCTGAATGAGCCAACATGGTACCAAAGCACCTATATCTGTCCTTCCAGATACACTCCCACAAGAAACTGGTGCAGGTATTTTGACCTTTCGTCTCTCACTTGCCTTTGCCTCTGTTATCTCAAATTATCGAGAACATTCTTTGGTGAAAACTCATCTGTTCTTCACAGCAGTGTTTACTGCAGTTTTCCGGAGTGGGAAATAACACCAGCACCCATTTGACCTTTACTAAAATACTTCCCCTCTTCATGGGTTTTGTATTAGGCAATAACACTTGAACCTGCCAGCAAATAGAAGTGTCATCCAGCAGTGCAGAGTGCAACTTCCATCAACTGTAATAAACAATAATTAGGCAACAATGATTGAGACATAGGATATTTCCTGGGGATTAATGACCAGCTGGGAGGAGCTCATGTTCTGAGGCACAGATGGGTCTGTTAACCTCAACTGGTGATTAGTGCTTAGCACCAAGGTCAGTATGGCTATTATAAGCTGAAATTGGATAAACATATGGGGCACTTTCTATTCCCCCTGTTGAAGTTGCACCATAACCTGGCAAAAAATCTCTAACCTCATTAATCCTCTATTTTCTTCTGTGCAGAGCCCAGCTGTGTGGGCTGCTCTTAGTCAGCTTAGCCCATACCTTAGAGACAAGCAAGGTGGGACATGCGAGCTGGAGCCATCTCAAGCAAAAGAGAGTGGAGACCAAGTCTTCCTCTTTGCGGGGATGCTCTAACAATTCAACTGCTACAAGGAGCAGCTGCTGTCTCCTGCAGTGACCATGGCTTTAAAAAACAGCATTGACAGTTGACATTTGCGAGGAGCCTCGTTCTCCTGATGTGAATGTCAGGCAGTTTGGATTGAATACCCCAAGGATTCAGGTGCAGATGCACGCACTTCCACATGGCAACTCAGCCAAGCTTGGACACAAATGTCTGTCTTTCTGACAGAGAGATCAGACCAGAGATCTTGTGGGCACTCTAGGAAAATTCAAGCCAAACCAAGAGGTCCTAAACTGAGCAGGAGTTGGTTTTGAATGTCAGCTGCTTCACCAACCTACAAAGATTGGCTGCACAAGACAGAGAAAAACCATCTCAGTTTCAGAAGGGACAAGCATCCGTTCCTGTAGGAACCATGAGCATAAAAAAAATGTAAGAGCCATGAGCTCTTCTGAAAAAAGCATGCTTTATAATGTCTAAACACTGAAATCTAGGCCTAAATTTAAATGTAAATGTTGGCCATAACCTCACAGAAGCTAGTGCTGCCATCTGTGAAGTAGGGATAGTAATGGTTATTTTACCAAATTCATAAAGATACAGATAAGACCTGTTATGATTTAAAAAGGATTTTGAAAATGTAAAACTGTGGGGCATACCATGTCAGTATGGAATTAATGTATACTATGATATATAAGTACCAAATGTTATGTTGCTGCTTTGGATACAGTGTTCTGTTTATAGACCCCATCTTTTCATAGCAGTTACTGTAAAACACAGTGAGAAAGCAGGACTTCATTCTCATCGTTCCATTAGGTTTATAATGACATAGCTCAGTCCCCAGGCACTGCTCTGGAATTATATCCTATGTTTGTTATCTTGGTCTGGAAATTATAACTATTATGACAAACTCGGTTCCAAGTGACAAATTGGTCAGCACAAACCCCGATGGGCAGAGTCAGGGAAAAAGCACCTGTCCCTGCTCTGTTTAAGATCCCTTGATGTTCCCTGCTCAGAACTGCTCCAGCACACATGCAACATCATTATTTCATTTCCCCCAACATGTTTTTTTATCTTCTCTGCGGCTCAACAAGCATTAGACAAGATAAATTATTACAGTGCAATGCTACTTCCAAATAACTAGCACAAGTTCCAATATAGTAAGGTATTTGTGCTCATAAGGAGTATCTCTGGAGGATTAAAATTATGTGTGCTGAATAGAAGCCTTATCTTGCTTATCAAAAACTGACAGAGAATAATAATTCTTAAATTAATGTTCCCATTCACTGCTAAATTCATTCCACAATAGTAACAGCATTAAAACTGTTTGCTAACAATCACTGTAGCAATTGA
This sequence comes from Ciconia boyciana, assembly GCF_034638445.1. Taxonomy (NCBI): domain Eukaryota; kingdom Metazoa; phylum Chordata; class Aves; order Ciconiiformes; family Ciconiidae; genus Ciconia; species Ciconia boyciana. Next base: position 56,043,093 of record NC_132938.1, on the reverse strand, counting down.
TATTAGTTTATGATGAATAGCATCAGTAAAACAAAAGATGATGTATTTACAGTACCACACTCTTAGTAGTCTTTAGATTACTTCAATATATTAAAAAAAGATTTTTCTTTTCCAGGGGCAAAATGAGAACAGTATTGGACTTGCCAAGAATACTAAAGCCCCATTTTATACTTATAAAATACATACAAAGTCTTTTAAATAGTAGACTTCCTTCAGGGTCAGGCAGTAAGAAGAGGCTAGATATATTACCAACAAATGTTTAGCCTGCCTAAGGAATGGCTAACCACCTTTAATTTCTAGGAGCAGTTCAGCTCCTCCATGACAGAATTGTTTATAAACACTGGCCAACCATCTTAAAAGTCATTTCCCACTCCATTACCCAGAGGAAATAAGCTCCTGCCAACTCAAGGTCGGCAAAGATGAGAGAAACCAAAAGGGTGTTGTATTTTCTAGTGGTCTTGAGAAATACTGCACTCAATCTTTGAAAGAGAGCAAAAAGGTTGGTACTTTTAAAGGTAGATCTTAAAACACCCTCGTGTGGTGGAGCACCATTGCATCACTGCTGTGCTCCCCAGTCTGGGGCACGTAAAACGTTCATTGCTACGTTATTCATTGCTACGTTAGACCGCTCCTAGTGGGCTGCTTGGACAGAAACTTCTTTCACACTTCTTCCGCTCAGCTAACCAACCGGACATCCAACGAGCCTGTGTTTACTTACTGAAGGACGCTTTTTGCATTCGGATTTGACTGGCTCTGCTACTAGTGGCACAGCAACGTAACTGGAGTCCAAGGTCTTGATAACACTGGCGACTTGCTTCCCAGCGATCAGTCCAGGGCCAGCTTGTACTGACTTCAGTTCCAGTCTCTGCCTGTGCATCCATACAGTGAAGACACCGTTAGAGCTCAACCGTTAGAGCAGAAATGCAGAAATCACAGCAAGAGGAAACAAAAAAACCCTCCACAGACCAAAAATACAGAACACAGACTTACTGAAGTCTCATTTTAAAATGTTCAGAACGTGGCAAGTCTATGGCTTTTTTAAGGTAACAGAAGTATCTGATACCAGCAGAATTACTGCTACAGGTATATGGCATAAAATACCTAAATAATAGACTTTCTAAAGTATGGATTTATAGCACCTGGTAAACAGCCTTCAGTAACCATATACATTCTGAAATGTTTCATATATTTGTTCATAAGAAGATCTAGAAAGTGAGATTTTGAAAGTACATTTTTTTAATATCATAATACTAAGTAGATACCCAAATCATTTATCTTGTATGAGTATTTCCAAACTTTCAGTGTTTTGGAGTCTGGAGTCTAACACAGATCTAGGTTTCACTGTTGTTTCCTTTCTATGCAGCACATTTTGCTTTCTATACTTCTGAACTTTGACATACTAGAAATGGAGATCCATTTGAAGTATTTCTTAAGAAATGAGAGGACACAGAAATGGAACACCTACAGAAGTAACGTGTTGCTTAAAATGTTTTGGCCAATTCTAGCTGTTTCCATTTAATTTCTTATAAATGTCATTATTTATTATTTGCAGTATGGTAGAGCCCTTAATCAAAGTTGGACTAGGTACCATACGGATACAAAAGAGACCCAAATCCTGACCTTGAGAGTTTAGAGCCTTAGATCTTGATGCTATAAGACATACACATATAACCTGATTTGAACCACTAATTCTGCGTACTATCAAAGACAGTCAAATTGCCCAACTTACTTTGAAACTATTTTGGCACCTGTTTTTTGTCGGTAATTCAGAAGCAAAACATAATTTTCTTCCGCTTTAATGGATTTAATGAAACTGTCTTCCAGCACATAAGTTGTGGCAGATGTGGCTTTTGTACTGACATCTAAAATCTGAAAATAATTAAAAAATAAACCAGAAAAAGGGCTGATCAATAAACAACAGAATAGGAAAAGAGCTCACAGTTCCACATCGGGGCAAAACTCATAATGAAATAGAGCTCAATGAGGAAGGTGCCTGTGGGTTGACAACATCTCAAGCTAAGCCTACAAACCAGGATCTTCCAGGTTCTCAAGAATTCCTTCTGCAACAAGAAGTCACTCAGTTCTGCACCATGTGTTTCAAATTCAATACATACCAGAAAAAAAAAGAGGGGGGAGGATGGGACGAAGTTATGAGCAGGCTGTAACCGAGAAAACGCTCGGTACTACATTTAGTTAAAAATACTCTTTAAATAAGATGAGAAGCTTTTCCAGGGAAATGTTTTGTAAATAAGATTGTCATGTTCACACCTGGGAAGCAAAGCCAGCCACCTTCCTTGTTCTGTTTGTAAACAGGATGAAGTCTTTGTGGCAAGTGTGAAAATCAGGAACTCAGTCATAGTGTTGAGGCGGTTTATTAACAGAGCATGTGCTACCGTTCTATTTCTCTGAGCTGAGAAAGGTCAGTTTCTGACACAGACAATCCCCGTGCCTTCAGCATATGTCCAGCTTGCACTCAGCAGTAACCACTTACAAAGGCATTTACTAGTAGTGAGGGACCACTAAGGACTTCAGTTACCTCTAACCTTCAGTTACACCTGTGCATTAGGGAAGCCTTTGACCTTCCAGGCAAGCCTGACAGGGCTCCACTCAGGAGTTAGCATCTTGCCCAGCATTTATTGTGTACGCTAAATGCTGTGACTCAGCAGCTGGGAAAAAGGTTACAATTTTCACTATGACTGTGACTGTATATAGTGTTTTCCTCCAAAGAAAAAGAAGCCTCACATTGATTAAAAATTCAGTACAGTCAGGACAAAAGTGCTGTAAATCTGCATAGAAACTAAAATATATTATGGATGAGATTCAAAAATGATGAGAATTGCTGTGCTGCACTTAATGTCAGCTGAGCCAAGGTGGTTGGAGAATCCATTCCCTCTTCTCCCCATGGGTACTACATATGAAATTTCTACTTGTAATACTACAAAATGTACATGTAGAATTTGCTTTCTGTAATGCAAGAAAGGACTTTTGAGAAAATGAGTAATAGCTATTAAGGATATATTTTTAAATAGGCAGAACAGATTTTATTTTGTTGAAGAAATCATACCCGGTTGTGGCTGGTAAATCCTTGTTTTTCTATTTCACAGGAGTCCAGCGCTTTTATTTTAGTCACTTGATCTTGCCGCACATGGTAAGTCGTGTTGCATTTGCCAGATATGTCCACCTTGAAAAAAAGAGTTAGATTAGGATAATCGCTTGAATTTATCTTTGTGACCCTGGAACACCTTCCAAAGATGAATCATTTTCTTCCCTGTTGGAATCTTTTACATGAGATGCTGCGCTGTTTGGGTTTATTTACCGGTTTTGAAGATATCAATGTTTCTAACAACCTGCTCTGGATAGCCAGGGGTACTTTTCATTAGATGGCTATGAAGGAAAGTAACAATGTTTGTTTACACAAAAAGGTTAGGAAACACCTGGCAGTTGGCACTATACTTATGAATTTGAGTTAAATTCCAGCTTTGCTCATGTGGACAGATGTAAAAATTTAACAGTGTAACGCAGATTAAATGGATGCAGCTAAACCATTGCTAACTTTGTGTGGATACTCTGTTTGATTTTAAATGGCCTAATCCATTGAATTGAGTTTAGGAATCAACCGACTTTAAACATCAGTATCATCTCTTTTATAGTGACCTGGTTTAAGTTGGTATATTACCAAATTCTGCTAAATTGGTAAGAGCATTTTAAATCAAATGGATTTTACCAATTCTTTATGTTAATTGCAGCAACTTAACTTGTGTCACCAAATATTCAGAAGGCTGTCTTTACGTTCCCAACCGCAAATGTGATCAAAGGGCTGATTTCTGTCACACTTCATTCCTTCTGAAGTCAGCAGGAGCCACAGGTCTACCTTTCAGGGCAGACCAGGCTCTGCCTGTTTCTCTGATGATGATTATCTTGCCAGTAGAGCACCATACCTCACGGGCAGTACCAGAGTGCAGCTGTAGCTGGAAAAGGCTAGCCAGACCTCTTTTAATGTTCTGAGTAAAACCAGGTTCATTTTGATACGAGTAGAAGTTTTGGACCTGTAGAAATAAAAAACAAGTATATAACAAATCTGGTTAAGTGAGAAAGGAATAGTGAAGAACCCCTCTAGAAAAACTCCCTTTTTTTTTTTCTGATTGGAAAACTGAATTTGGACCTGTTGTCCTTATTTAAGCAAACTCCAGAGTCTGCAGGGCCTGCCAATAACACTACAAACATGTTTCAGGCTTTAGCTGTATCTAAATACTGCTTCAGTGCAGTGAGCATTTTTCCTGCCTATTAATTAGAAATAATTTAGAAGGGAAACGGGAAACTACATAATTTCACAAGTCACTCATTTTTGTGCATAATCCTCAGATAATCCCTCCCCACACGCACATAGTATCTGTTGCACTTTAATCACAGATTACAAAAACACGGAATGAATCATAGGTAAATCACAGTTAGAATGATTAAATTATGTGTCAAACCCATCACAACCTTTGTACTTCCTGGGTCAACTGTTATGCTTGAGCCTCTCCTCTGGTAACAAGACTTTGCACCTCCACTTTGTATTCAAGGTGCTTTAAAAGCGCACTTTTTTCAGGAACTGTAAGTACAATCAGTGTGTTATCTCAGGGCAACCCTGGAAAGTGGTATCACTGTGCCAGGGATGAAAGTATCACACCACAGAGAAATCATAAAAGGAGCGTACAGACCCTATTACCTGAGAAAAAGCTCAAGTTTTTAATACTACATCTCAATCTTAGTGTGTGAACTGCTTAATGTACTGGGAGCAGATGTATTTTGACTGTGTTCTTCTGATACCTCTGTCCTCATTTAGGGATTTGTACAGTTGGAAGGGAGTGCTGTCCTGTTTCTTTTTATGTTGTGTAAAACTGATGACAAGGCTGAGTCTGAAAGTTACTGAGCAGGCCTGATAGCAGCTGCAATTCAGTAGGCTGAGCTGGCGGCCAGGGTATGTGCTCAGTGCCTATTTACAGCAGGAGGTAAAGATCCTGCCGGGATAGGGTGTCACAGCCCTCACTCCGCTCTGCAGAAGAGAAAAGGGAGTGTGACCTTCAACCTTCCTCCTTTTTCACTGCCCCACTGCCCACGTCCCACCTGCCCACTTGCTCGGGCTGCAGAGGGGAGAGCGAGGCTCTTGGCCTAATGCTCCCGGCCACAAGCAACGAGAGAATGAAGAAGTGTGGAGAGGAGGCAGGAGCAGCCACAGCTCAAGCCTTGTCGCTCCTTGGCCAGAGCAGTAGGCTGAGCACAAGGGGACAAGTGAGCAGCTCTGCAGGGAAAAAGAGAGGGAGATGGATTTACTTGATTCCCTTCCTGAGCAAGACTGGGACCCTGAGAGGTACAAGTGGACACGGGTGCTCCTGTGGTGGGACAGTGCTTTGTTGCTCTCTCAGGGCAAGCTATAAAACCCAGGTAAACACTGAGACACATCTGCTCACTGTCCCTTCTCTTCTGATTTTTGGAGACAGTTCCCAGTAGAGGAACAACATGAAAGGCTGTTTCAGTATCAAGCTCATTAACTTGGGACCACTGAAACTGCAGGTGACACTGAAGTAAATAAGCAAGCCAGAGAGGTGGGAAAAGCAGTCACACTAAAGTATTTGCTAAGGGTTTAAAGTGATTAACACTGTTCCTCACAGACTCGGTATAACCTCTCTTATGACAAACTGTATCTCCTTTTCTGCCTTCAGACCTTGGATAAAATCCTGGTCTCACTGAAGTCAACAGCACAAATCTTATACAGCAGTTATGCATATATCTACATGTGTACCCATATATTTGTGGCCAATCTGCTGTTTAGTTCCATGCTGTATGGTGTTCTCAACGCACAAGAGGCTTGGGCTGGAAGGGCCCCTTGTATAGGTAAATTACAGTCCATTCTAAATTATTGTACTTCGTATAGAAAGATAGGGCATGATAGCATATTAAGAACACTGAGAGGATAGTGAATTGGTAAATTCTCCAAGCCTGTAAGAAAATATTTGTCTCGGGTTTCCTCAGGGGTTGAATTTTAAAAGATAGGGTCTTACTTTTCCACGGACTAGCTCAAGAACTATGGGCCTCTGTAAAGCTTCCAGATATTCTTTCCCGATGATCTTCTCTGTGCTTTTTCCTTTGAAGATGTTTTTAGCAGCTGGACGTTCATTCACATTTTCAACTTGAACATCTCTTATCTAGCAAAGTAAAAGCAGAGAATATTCATGTCTAGCATTGGCCTGTGGTAGGCTGAAGAGACTAAATCACCTAATACATCTTTTTTATTTCTTCATTTTCGGTTATGATCATTAATCTTCTGATTACTATGTCTATGTTTTCAAAAGAACCCAGCACTCACCACTGGGGAAATAAGTGGAAGAAAAACTCACCGTAAAGCTAAGTACCAAACCCAGTTTGTATTTAGCAAATGTCATGATTTGCAGCTAGAACCGAGGCTTCAGACAACCTATTGCCCCTCAGGTAGGTGCTTGCACCCCCGTTGTTTGAAGCCTTAGAAGCTGTATGAAGCATTTTCAAAATATAGGAGATATTCTGAAGTTCTGGCTTATGATGTTAGATATATTCTTGTGAAGTCTTATTCTATAGGAATCAGTTTATCGAAGCAGCTGGTTTTAGTTGACAAGACTAGAGAAGAATAAAAATTTAACTCATCTTCTGAAACCAAGTTCTTCAAGATTAGATTAGCAGTTAGATAAATGCAGAAAAGTTTGGGCACATTTTAAGTTGTCTGATGGCATTCATTACCGTAATTTTGATCAACTGGTCATCATCATTGTCAGGATTTCTCCATAAGAGGTTGACATCCACACCAGAAGAAAGCCGGTAGCCTGCACTTTTCTGCAGTGATGCTTTTACCCGATCAACATACACTTCAGCTGAGTAAGCAAATTGATATAGCTTGTCATTATTTAAGCTTGGTCCAGTAGTGTGCCCTGTTTGGAAAGCAAAAACAGTGGTTTAGAATTGACTAACTCACATAATCTGTCATTTTCTCTAAAAAACACCTTTAGAAAAATTAAAAATTTAATTGCCAACAAAAGATTTATGGGAATGATCCTGCTACCCTTGATTACAGAGTCTGTCCCACTGGAGCAGATGGGGTTTTTTTGTGATTAAGTTGACACTAATCTCATATATTTAAGATAAGAATGCCCACAAGATCTTTTGTTCTAGCTCTACACTTAAATAAATAAAAGACAGTCAAATTCTTTACTTTGGATATGTTAGCATTAGTAATTAATCCAAAATTATTTGCAACTCAAAATACTGTAATTAATCATGCAATTTGTGTGCTTAGCAATTTGAAATGCACTGATGTAATTTGTGGGAGCCAACAGAAATTGTTCTCTGCATCTCTTGCACGTTTATCGGGAATCTTTCCATTGAAAGCCTTGCCCAGGGGTGACATGAATGTAATGAAGACATTGGGAAAATATTTTTTAGATTAAATAATTAAGCCATTGTTCTTTAAACTAAATAATTGTCCCCGTAGCTGTGCCTCTGCTGTTAATTGATGTATTTTAAGGGATATAAAAGCCAAATTCTAGCATAAATACAACTTGCATACCCAATTTATGGTGCCATTTCCATCTGCATTAACAACTCAGATAGACTGTTCCCTAGGGATTCAGTTGCACTCTTGTTAGTGTAAATTAAATCTGTAGTATACAAATGACTTTCATTTTTCCTTTATAAAACTACTTACTACCTCATCCTTTCTCATCTTCTCTTTCTCTGCTCTCATGCACAGCCATGTGGGCAATGTGTGGCACCAGTGTCACAACTCTCTACCCAGCCTCAGGCACAGGAATTAAGACCGTGCCCCTAAAATCTGTGGCTAAGGAAAATCAATTTCTTCTTGAATATCCTTTAAATATTTTGTCATTAAGGGTATACATAATACCCCTTTTCACTGCTTTCAAGGGCTTCCCTCCTCTGGTGCAGATGGCTACAAAGATCTCTTCCACACAAGAAAAATTGATGAAGTCAGTTTGTAGAGGGAAGAGGAAGGGGAAGGGGAAGGGGAAGGGGAAGGGGAAAGGAAGGGGAAGGAGAAGGGGAAGGGGAAGGGGAAGGGGAAGGGGAAGGGGAAAGGGAAGGGGAAGGGGAAGGGGAAGGGGAAGGGGAAGGGAAGGGGAAGGGGAAGGGAAGGGGAAGGGGAAGGGGAAGGGGAAGGGGAAGGGGAAAGGGAAGGGGAAGGGGAAGGGGAAGGGGAAGGGGAAGGGAAGGGAAGCTGGCTGTGCACAAAGTGCTGTTACATCTGCAAAGTAAATACACATACAGTGACCTTAGGTGCTATCTGTGAGCAGCGCAGCACTAGCCTCTCAGACCTAAATGCTGCACCACTGAATCCATTGGGAATTTCTTCATGGAGTTCAGGAGGCACAGAGCAGAAACAAAAACTTCACAACAGAGTTAATCTAAGAAAAGCAAAGTGCTGTCCTCAGGGAGATGCATCTCAGTCTTATGAAAAGTGCAGGGGGGGGGGGGGGGAGAAGAAAAATCTATCAAAACATCTCAGGCAAATTCTTAAGCATGCTGTAATGTAATCAGTGTGTTCAAAGTCTCTTGCAGACAATCAACAGGCTATCTTGATTTATGTCATGTCCCTCAGTGTTTTGTTTGACTCTGCTAAATAAATTTCAAATCACTGCATTGATAAAAAGGAAAACCAAAGTCTTTTCTTACTTCACTCTCATATTTTAAATCCCAGTTAGGTAGGTGCACAGTGTAGTTCCAACATAGCTGTATGGATATATTCTGCAGTGCTCAAAGAGTCCAAAATCTCCTTTTTTTAAAGTTTTGCTCACTTCCTTCCTCTATTCACTCAGGTGTCATAGCAGTAGGTTAAGGTCAGCTTCAAAGAACGTTTCCCTGAGGAAACAGCGACCCCAACAAGTTCGGTCTGCAAGTTGCGTAAATTGGCACACCTACACAGAACTAAACTGACTTATGCTTTATGCCAGCTGGAGATGTGGCACAGCAGGTTTGGTAATCCCAGGGGGAGCAGCCTGTTTGTATATGAGAGCTCAAAGCTGTGACTATGGATCTTTTTGCAGGGAGACTGAAGCATTAATGTTGGCAAGACAGGGCTCTTCTGGTTTTGTATGTCTTGTGTGTCTGCTTCAAAACAAAGTCACCAAGAGGTGCAGAACCCTTCTTTCAGGTTTACTGTGAATTTCCTAGCCAGTTCCCCAATTTCCCTTGCTCCTATCAGCTTTGAAACTACATTGCCCTTGAGAGCAGAGCGTGCTCAGTGCCTGCCCAGAGATGGCTGCACCTTTCAGGGACACTCCTCGTTCCTTGCAGTACCTCAGAGCTCATTGCTTCCTGGTTCGAAATGTCCTTCATTTGCAGCAGAAACAGCAGTGCTAATGATTTAGTATTGGCTAAGATTTTACGAATGCCACCCACTAGGTGCTTTCTAAACACAGAAGGTGACACAGTCCCATCTAAAGATAAAAGGTGCGGGAAAAGCATGACCAAGAAAAATTATCTGGGTGCTGACAGATGTGTGTCTTAGTAGTTAAGGTGGATGTTTGTGGTTTTGCTCTCTCTCTCTTTTGAGTTAAAAGCACCTTTCATCTGTCCTCTTCCTTTTCCCACAGCTCAACCCACAGAACTTTTTTTGCAAGAGTTCCTTCCCTCTTCCTCCCTTTTACCATTTGCTTGACCCCACATAGGAAAGAGCTCTTCCCTCCTGAAGGAAACAGATGAGCAAATGACGCAGCAGCTTCTTGCAAGTGTCATGGAAGAGATGAATAATTCCAAAGTATTTCTGGGAGCTAGAATAATATTAGGTTCTGAAAGCTTTCACTATTTCATACGTGGAAAACAGTGCAGTAGCCAGGGCAGAAGACGCCTTTAGTTGCAAGACTGGTGTCACTAATGGGAAAGGGTGAGCCAGCAGTGGATCACAATAAGAGAAGGAGGAGGGAGTACTGAAGGTAGTCCCAAGGAGTTAGCACTTACCCCGCTGGAAATGGGGAAGCCAAGAGAGAGAATTGGATAACATGGTCAGTTTGAGAGGCAAGGGGGATATTGGTGGCCGAAGGACAGAGACACAGTGTCACTGCCCAGAACCAGTATTCAAAACAGCATAACTAAATGTTCATGCCATCTTTCATGAAGAAAACACCAGTACTATTTAAAAAGGAATATTCCTACACCTTTCTGTTAGAAACTTTTCTTAAAAAAAACCCCTGCCTTTAGAAGCTCTTTCCTTTGTATTCAGCACAGCACTGGGATCCTTGCTGCCCGTATAGCCATTGCCATTTCAGCTGACGGCAACTGTCCCACTGACTGAGAAGGGAGAAGAGATGGACATAAAGACTGCAATCGGCCATGCTCTCTTGGGGTCAGAAGTGCCTGCTTTCAAGGTGGAGTGCATAACACATAAATGGTAACATGCCAAGTCTATAATTAAATCATGATACTGTATAATACAGAAGGTTACACTGCATGAGTAGAGACAGCTGTCAAGTCCTGTGCCTTTTATTAATACATATGGCATGCACAGCATGTGCGTCTCTAACTACTTGCTGGCTCTACCTTCATAAATTATATTTGCCACTGTTTCTGATACTGGATAGCTTTAAAAAGCAAAACCCATCCGCTTCTTTGAAAACATTTTTCAAGTGGAACTGCAGTAGGAAACTTTCACATGTGCTGATCTAGCTGACTTATGAAAAGGATATTCCTTCAACGTTTCCAAAAGGCAGCATGGCCTGGTGGAAAGGTAAAACATTCACCCTAATCCCAGCTCTGTCACTGAGGCACTAAGTGGCCTTTGGGCCAGTAATTTAGCTCTCAATCTCTCTGCACAAGAGAGAGATGAGACCTGGCAGAGCTGAAGGGAGGACTAACTAATGAGAAAATGCTTGCCCAGTACCCTGGGGATGTAAAGTGACAAGCAAATATTACTTCACATCAAGAAGGAGCTTTGCTTAATTGATATTAAGAAGAAGCTGGGAAGAGCAGACACCAGAAATGTGGCACGTCAGTATCTAGCCATAAACGTTACTTGGTAGTCTCGTGAAATACACTCACAGATAGAGGAACTGCCTGCAAACTTCTCTGCTTTATAACTCCGGTCGTAAGGGGGTATGGAGGTAGGGAGGAAGGTTGCTGCTCTGTGCTTACACACATACGGTGTCCCGGATCCCCTGCAGGGAGCAGGAGAGCACCCATGAGAGCACCTCTACAACCTTTTTAACAGTTTAACCTAGGATGGCATGCCCCCCTGCTCCTGATCATGATGAGGGCATCCTCATTAAAAACTAGGTGTTGGCTCATGTGTTAAGGTTGCTGCTCCTCTAAATTTAATGTCAGGTTGTACGTGAAGGGCCACTACTAAAGACACCTTTCCTTGCATCATACACTGGCACTGCTGAAGCGGGCAGTCTCCAGATTTCATACCCTTGACCTTTGTCAGGACACCTGAGTAAAGCCCTGCTCCCAGGGCTTGTGCAGACATCCAGGTTTTCATGACTTATTGCAGAGCAAGCTCCCCATGAAATTAATGGGATGCTTGTTACCGACTTTAGTGGTAGCTGAGTCAACTGCTCAGAAGCTGAAACCTGGAGAGCCCTGAGCACTTCCTGACTCTGCTCCACCAGAGCACTTCTGTGTGTTTAACTTTTGAGAGTGTGAATAGTCCCTTTCAAGTAGGTGCCCCCACAGCATGTCCTGACTAAGCAAGGTCAAGATCCCCAGTCTCCTGGCTTACACCACTGGCCCTGTGCACCTGAAAACATTGCCTCCTCCATCCTCTCTGCTGACAGGAATGCTACAAGCACTTAAGCCTTTGTAATTACTAAATGCATTTTGCATTACTCAAGGACAGACGAGTAAAGATGATCGGTTTTGATGCAAAACAGATCTGCATATACACACTGGTTATGCCTTTGCTGAGACAAAAGCTGAACCAAGCCCGGTACAGACCTACCTTTAACAGAGGCTGAGTAGGTGGAAATGATGCAAAGGAACAGCACGGTAAGAAGAATCATGCTGGACTGCCCTGAGTTCCCGACTGCAGCATGAAGTGTGAGAGCCTCCAAGAAGTGAGCTGCTGAGAGTGGAGGGGTGCTTGCAGAGAGACCTGCCGGGTCGGCCACACTGTTTATCTAGATATAGTAAAGGTCAGATTCCAAATTCCGCACTCAGGTACTAAGTTCATCAAAGGACTTAGAGTTAATTATTAAGAACTAAGGTAACTGGTGGTTTCTACCCCATTTTATCGATCACCTCAGCTTTCATTTTTTAATACTGAGCCCACACAGACACATTTCTGAGCTGGGGAACCCACCTCCAGCCCCGGCAGAAACAGGAGCCACTCCTCCTCTGTCTGAACAAAAGGGCATTCGGGTCTGTTGCTGCCAGGGGCCAGACCCTAACCACTACGTCCACTGTCTTGTATCAACTCTGTGAGCAACCCCAGAGGCAGATCCTTTTTAACCATCTTCCTGGAAGCAGAAGTATGTGGGATTTGTCAGTGCCATCCCAAAAAGTGATGCTACTTTGTTACAGAGACTCAGATGCAATCTCAGTTCCTGCTATATTGTATCGTACCAAATAAATTATCTTTCTTTCAGCAGCCCCAGCCCACATATCACATCATTGCAGTGGCAGAGGTTAGAGACTGAAAAGATGAGATAAACCAGCCATTCTGTCCCACCTCGGTGAAGAGTACCTGCTTGGCTAGGTCTGGGAGCAGGGCAAACCAAGCCCTCCTTTTCACCCCTATTTTCCCCTTTTCTGGTGCTCACTTCACCACCTCCCCTGATAAGCCCCCGGCTGAGTAACCCACGTGCTTCCCTGTTTCCTCTGAGAGTAAATCCCAGGCCATCTCGCACTAAGCCTCTAGGCCACAGGGCTCGCTAAAGGACCTGCTTGTCCCTCAGGTGACAGTGGGGCAGTAGGTCATCCCCTACGTTCCTCGGCACCCCCTGGGTGTCACAGCCTGCGAGGGGGCACCCTCTCCCCCAGCATATGAAGCCTCCCTGGCTCTGCGGGGAGGGAGGATCTGGTCCTGCATGTAGAGGAGGCACACCCATGAGCCATCAGCACGCTCTTTCACTCCACTTCCAGAGGTTGCTTTAACAAGACTGCGAGCTACAAGCACCCCGACTGAACCAATGCCGCCCCAGCCTGTGTTTAGCTGCTCCCAACAGGCCATTTCTGCCACCAGCTCCTCTGTATTAATAAGGGATCGTAAGTTGAGAACAGCCTTCGCCTTGGGCGGTATAAATGCCTCCTTCGTTGCCTTGTGGTAAAAGAGAAGCCAAGCACCGTGGATGTCAAACGTCGCCCCGTGGTGGGAAACAACAGGTCCATGCCAACACCCCTCTCTCACCCTCATCTCTCTGCACCTTGTGGAAGTCCCCCCAGAGCTCTTCATGTGTTGTGTGTGCGTGTGCACGCACGTGGGAGGGAGGAGATTAGTAAGAAATCCTGAGGACTGCTACTGCTTCTCCCCAGTTTGTTGTTATTTATGCTGCTTCCCCAGCGCAGGTTGTGACATGCTTCTGAATTCAAGGGACTGAGGCAGAGGACTCCAGCTGATCCTTTCGCTGTGTTTGGTAAACAAGGACCTTGCCAGGCTTTCTGTGCTTTTTTGTAAAAAATAAGGATCTGTGTGCAAAACCAACTTTGGCTAGAGAGAGACCAGAAGTATGGATCCTGCTTTGGAAATGCAACATTCACACTTCACTCACGGGGAGGAGTTGATGTTGGTCTGAAACCTGGAGAAGAGCAATTGTCCTCTTCTTATGCTCTTGGGACACAGGAAATGTATTTCTTCCTTGAAATAAAGTTATTTAAAAAAAGGCCTCTCGTAGACACCAGAATATCAGAGGCCAGATCCTCTGCTGAGTTAAATCGGTGTATCTCTTTGGACACCAGTGTAGTCGTGCCAATTATAGGACTAAGGATGTAGCCATGATGTAGAGAAATAGTTTACATATATTTCCACGTGCATATACATATATATTCCTGTAACGCATACTTGGTATATTCTTCAAATGTCTTAAAAACAGAAGGCCTGAGCGTCACCTCAGTTATGCCCGGAGTAAATCAGCAGTGATTTCCTTGAAATCAAATTACACCAATGAAAGAAGTGTTGCACCCACCAAAGTCCATTACACGCAGAGGTTGCAGCATCAGCCCCTCATGTACGCTTCACGCCATGCTGGCATATGGCTGGGGTCAAAGTATTACTGTTGCTGTGCCTTTTCCAGAGTCCAAACTATAAGTCTCATATCTTTATATGACCTAATAAAACTAATGAGATTTCCTCACTTCTTCTGAGGTCAACGAAACGTTTTTGTCTTCTCTTCACAAGCGACAGTCTGAAGATCTTGGTGTTCAACTCAAACTTTCAGCTATGTGCATCAAAATACCCAGGTCCATCTTTGCCCTTCAGCTGGTGCCTGTGTGCCCCAGCTCCTGCTGTTTCGGTGAATAAGACACTCCGCACTTCTGCCATGGGGGGCAGGGAGAGGTAGCCAAGCCACTGGCTAAAGAGTTGTGCGCATCACTCGCATCCTAACCTTCGCCTCAAGAGTGCTGCAATCGGACCTGGCCCACAGAGAGTGATGTCTGTGTCCACACCTGAGCCTCCACAGAGTATCTTTGTTGCTCTCTCATACTCTGCCTCTTCATCCGCAGTGCTGTTTCTATAAAAGGCTTCGATACGCAGTTTTGAACTATGGGGTGTTTAGTTTATTCTGTTGCTGGGGAGAACTCACCATTTGAATGAGCATCTTGAAAAGTCATGTTATGGCTCTATCAAAATAATGAAATTCAGTTAGACAGCTCTTTCTCAATATTTGCAACTGCTCAGGTCTTCATTTTGCTTTGTCACCACTTGGCACTTGGCAGACTTCAGAAAACATTGCATTAGCCTGTATCAGTGTCTGAGGATGTAGGGGTCTGGATTAGCAATACTGCCGCTTTGGAAAGTGCAATATGAGAAAACAGATTTATAAATCAAAATGCATAAGCAGTTTCTTCATTCTAAGAAAAAGCACATCTCAATATCATATGAATGTGTTAGATGCCTTTTTGCTTTTTTTAAAAAAGCAAGCAAGCAAATGGGTTTCTATCAGTAACTGATCTGCAGCCTTCTAATGACCAAAGGAAAATGAAGGATTCTTCACAGGACAGTGGCACATTTGGACTTGTGTGATGCTGGTGTGTAAAGCTAGATATTAATAATAACATGAGTGAGGTTTTAAATAGACACCAGCAAAAGCAAATGCAAATCTAGCTATTTTTAAAGTAACGCAGGGAATAGGAATCACAAATGAAATCAAATATTATGGCAAATATTAAATACGAACAGCAGTTAAAGGTCAGTGTCCTACTATAGTGACACCATACAGTTTTTTGACTTTAACATAGCCGTAGTAAACCTGAAACCAGCGCTAAAACTGAAAGAGTGTGTATATCTGGAACCACTGAAACTTGAGATAAACACCGATGCACATGAAAAGGGTATTATGGTAGCACACACTCATATGTTTGCTAACTTCGTGTGCCTCATTAGCCAGGGGCGAACAGATAGCTACATACTTAGGCTGCCCAAAATATATTTTTCTTATATTATAATCCCGATCTCCAGAACTGACTCCTATACCAGGGCAGCATTCTTTCATGAAGTTATCTGAAGGTGAAAGAACGTCACCCTTTGTTGAGTATTGACACTAGAGTTTAAAAAGCTAATTGGCGGTGGCTTTTAAAAATCTGAAGCGTGAAGGCGTGTACCCCTTTTTAGGGGGCAGAGGGAGCACAGCATTGCTGGGGGACCTTTGGAGCTAGAAATCTGCTCTGAGGAATGTCACCACTTAAAAATACTTCACTGGCCCCTGTGTGAACTCAGTAGTGTCATCAAAACCATCAGATAAAAATAAAGTTTTCTTACTTTTCGCTCCTCTTAATCCCATGGAGCCACCGCAGTCATAAGCAAGAAGCACAGCTTTCCTCATGATTCGCAGCACGGGCATTTGCCTGCCGGTGGTACTCGTCTAATTTCAAAGCGATCGGCTCATCCGTGTACCTGCCTGCAAGGTCGGGCCCTAAAGGCCCCTAAAGCCTGGCCACGCACCCATGTCCACCCGCACTCGCTCTGCCGCCACGCTCAGCAGCAGCCATTCACAGCCAACCTCGGCTTGCCAGCGTCTGTTATAAGCAACGATGCAAAAATGAGAAACCCACCCAAACCATTACCCATCTTCAAGTGCATGTGCTATAGTTGCAGCTTTTTCTTTTGTTATTTGACTGGAAGCTGTTCCAGGTGTGACGAGACCTGACTCAGAACACAGCAATCAGTGTAAACCCCCAGTGCCTACCGGGACCGGGGCGAGAGCGGCTCCCCGCCGGCCTGCACAACCGGCAGGGACGGGTCCCGCCCTGGCTACCGGCTGGTCTTTGGGCAGGGGAGAAGTACCGCGCCGTAACACGGCCACTCAACATTTACGCGTCCTAGCGCCTTGCCTCAGCGCCGGCGCGGTGTCCGTTAGCGGCACGTGACCGCCGCCCGTTGCTCGCCGGGATTTGTAGTCGTGGCGGGCGGGGAGGTGCGCGCGCGTGCGCGCGGGGGGGGCAGTTGTTCCTCCTCCTCCCAGCACCCGCCCCCTCCCCACCCCTGGCCTTGCGCGTGGGGCGGCTCGCGGGTACGTTGCAGCCCCCCCCACCCCCTCCCCCGCCGTGTCCGTTATCCCTTGGGGTGTGTGTGGGGGGAGAGCTGGGGTTCAGGCTCGGGTTTCCTCAGGGGGAAGGAAGGGAAAATGGCCGCCTCCCAACAGCCTGGGGAGCGTGACCCCCCTGTCCACGCCGCAGCCCAAAACGCCCGGCTGTCGCTGCCGCCTGGGGGGGTTCACAGCCGCCCCGGGCCCTTGTGGGCGGGAGTGGCCGGTCCTATTGAGTTATGAGGTACTTCGGCGCGTGAGCAGAAATAACGCCTGTGTTTCTATATATATAACGTGTGTATACATAGATACGTGCATATCTATAGATGTATGTGTGTATATGTATATGTGTCTATATATACATACAGAGATGTATGTATAGAACTCGGTATCTGCGGGGCGTGCGCGCTGTGGTGCTTGCAGACGCACCTGTGCCGCGCAAGGCCGTGTCGTTTGGCACCCACGAGCATCTTGACTCCCTGGGTCTTGTGTCTTAATGCCCCCAGACAGGGAAATCGGTGTTAGCTAAAACACTTCTGGTTTTCTGGTGTTTTGTGTGTTTTCTCGCTCTTCTGTTCCTGAATAAGCCAGGAGGTTATTTTTTCTGCATGTTGGCTCTGTAAATGCAGTGTTCTCCTGTGAATTAGTTATCTTTGGAAAACTATGCGGCAGTTGAGCACAGGGGAGCTACTAGTATGAAAAAATAATACTTGCCATTGAAAAGGAGAGTGTATAGTTGTAATTTATTTGAACGCAGAACGTTTTGCTGAGTAACAATTTAGTCTTTTCACCCCCTTTCTGTGTTTTGTCCACTGACAGTGGCCAGTGTCAGTGGTTGGCCAGTGTCTTTGGTTCTCAGAAGAAATAAAAATTAATTTTGAAAGGGTACATCTTGTTCACGCCTTTTTTTCCCCCCAAAATGGCTTTAGTCTCTTTAAAGTTACATTTCTCTAACATGCTGCCATAGTTCTGTCGCAAGATACCTCTTTAATTATTTCTGTTTGTGTATTTGAGAATAGTTTGTGTACACATAATAGTACTGCTAATGTTTTTTTCTTTTACATTTAATCCAGTATGATTCCCTACTTTGAAGCAGTTGTGTTTTCATGAAGTTTTTAATTGGAAACTGTTGAATAGCTGCAGATGTAGCAGGCAGAGTGTTAGACATGATCTGAATAGAGGTTATAATCTCTCTAGTATTTTATGTTACTGTTTGCAGAGGCACTAACCTAGCTTTAAACAAAAAAATGCCATCTCTTATTTATTTTATTCAGGTTTATGGTAGGTGTAAAGTGATATTTGTTCTAATTGAACTTCTTGTTAATAACACTCATACTATTGTTCTGTTTCTTACAGAATTGGTGAGGGAAAAGCTTGCTTTTAATGAAATACTTATCACGTGTTGAGAAACAAGTCAGTAAACCCGGCCAAAAGCTAATGTCGTCAGAAACGCCAACAGAAAGTCCAGAGGTGCCAACGGAAAATACCATGTCCCCTGAAGTTCCTGATGTGGAAGGAAAGGTGAAGTCAAGTGGCAATCAAGTAGAGAGACAGGAGGCAGGCTCAGACAAGGAAGAATGCCTTGAGCTTATGTCCAAGAGGCAAAGGAAGAAGCTACTGAAGCAGAAACAGTGGGAAGAACAGAAAGATCTACGGAGGTATGGTTTGCAAAATAGCTTTCCTGGGATCATGTGTACTATTTAGTGCTAATAATAATAATGTGTCATCAGAATTTGTGTGTAGATTGCTTTAGCAAATCAAGGCAGTTGAACCAGTTTTCTCCTATGACAGGTTTAAAGCAGTAGTCACAGGCTACTCCGTTTGCATATGAAGAAGCTATAAAGGTAAGCATCCTCTCTCCATACTAGAAGTGTTCCTCAACGTGAAGAGGATATCTGGAGGGATTCAAACTTGCATGTTTTTGGTTTGTCAGAAGAGAGAAATAATGCGTGGCCTTGTTCCTTTCTGAATGGGCTGTGCCCTCTTTCCCTGGTGCTGTCAGACTTGGTGAATCTTACAAAGACAGTGAATGAAAAAAAATTTTTTGACACTTGAAGTGCTGTGCTATAAGTTATGTTGACTTATGATCTGTTAAAATAGTTTTGGAAGATGATGGGCTTCTGTATTATTCTGTTGTTGAGAGAAAGCATATCTGCAAATGGGTTGATCATGGTTTATCTTTGTTGTGCTGAATGCGAAGTGTTCCTGCCTGAGACAGTGGCTGTTAAAGTTGCTGCCTCTGAAATTTGATCTCCCAACTGCCTGCTCCCATCGGGGGAACAGGGGGAAGAAACAATTGCTTCAGAAGCCTTTTGAAAAACTGTTCAGTGAAACAGAAGGTAAATTGCCTTCCACATTCTGATACTGCAATTTTGGCAATCTTTTTGGTTGTTTCTGTTATGAGACCTGACTCGGAGCACCCTTAAATCCATGAGACTCCCACTACTGACTTCATTGCATTTGTGTCAGATGTCTGTCTTTGTAGGTATATACAGAACTTCACAAAGACGGGGTATGTGTTTCATGCTGGTGTCAGCCTAGCACAAATGCAAGCAACAGGCTAAGTTTAAACTACCACAGTCATGGGACAACCACCTTGATCATAGAAGTATGCATTTATGTGCATAATGTGTACCTCAGCAGATTTGGCAGCGCTTTTTGAAGATTTATTTGTTTGTTTGTTTATTTAGGCAGAAACGAAAAGAAAAGCGCCAGAAAAGAAAACTAGAACGTCAGTCAAAATTGGACTCCAATAATGAAGGGAATGACAGAAAGCGTATGCGAAGGGAAGTTGTTCCTAGTACGCTTCGCCTCATTGTGGACTGCAGCTTTGATGACTTGATGGTGCTAAAGGTAAAAGAAACTTACGCATCACATACAAATGTCAAAAGGTTCCCCAGTGACAGCATTGATGCAATGTCAGAGCACAAAAACTGGAGAGCAGCTTTCAGAGGAGAGTTAGCGTGTTTAAGATTGTGATGACTCCCAGACCTGCTTATGTCAGTTGCTGAATTTTTGGGGGTTTGGAATGTACCTTTATATAGGCTTGCCAAAGATTTTGTTTGCCTTCATGGAGATGTGGTAAGTTGGTTTGATTCCAAAACCAGGAATATAGAAAGAGTTTGTGCCTCGTGTTCACCATGAAGTTAGATGCAGTTCTGCCTCAAAATGGTTTTGCTAGAGGGGCTGCAAATGCCACATCCAGTTACTTTCTCTTTCAAAGTGGACCTGAGGCTCCCAACCATGCTAGTAAGTATTTGTGGAAATGAGAATTTTGAGCATTATAAGGATACTGAGCTTTTTCTCTCAGTCACACGAGAGGCAGTTGGGACAGGAGGACACTGTTCAGTCCGTCTCTAAAATTTTAGAATGGATGAAAGAACGGGTGATATGAGAAAGATCAGCATGATACCCAACCACTGGTCAAGATGCTTTGTGTGGTGTTTTGAGAGCAAAACAGCTTTAATTCTACGAGGAAAGTAAGTTAGTCTGCAGCCTCCTGTAAGAGTGCAGCCTTTGGTTTCTGAGGCAGACCTCTCCCCTCCCTGTTACCCTGAGCTGTTCTGCCTCTGCCAGACTCCTTGAATTCAAGCTTTCGCAAAGCCCATCTGGCTGCTTGTTGAGTGTAATGCAAAGCATGTATAGCACTAATAGAAGCTGGTGCCGCTCACCACAAAATTTTGGGGAAGCTCCAGTTGGCATTTTGGAACTTGGTTCCCTGAGGAGCCCTTCAGCAGTACCCTAGAAGAGACCAGAGGACCTCCTTGATAGTTTCAGAGATGCTGGCTGGGCGTTTCCTGCTGAGCTTCATCCTTTGTAAAACACGTTTCCTTCCTTGGTCAGGCAGAGCCCCTGTTAGGCCTGGTATAAAACCTGGCACTTCTGCAGGTGTTTAGGAAGGGTGAAGCGTTGTAAGTGAAGATGGTTGTGGCCTTTAGCAATGGGGTTAATTAGACACTTTCTCTAGTGTCTGTAAAAACTTGCATTGCAATATTGTAGTGATAAAGTCTAGTTTACTTGAAATCCTTTGGAGATATCAAAACATTGTCAAAGCACCACATGAATCAAAGCAATATAATGATGTTCATTTTAAAATGGGAACAGTTATATTTACAAAACACTGCTTTTGGGGCACTGAGAATAAAGCTATGTAATGTACCTTAGAAAAAACATAATTGGCTAAACATCAAGTCAGCTGCATTTTAAGTACTACGAGTTAACTGTTGTCCAAATTGTCAGGTCAAAATGCTGGAGCCAACCCCTAAATTATTTGCATTGTTCTGGGGTTCTTCAGGTTAATTATGCATATTTAATTTTTTAAAATATAAACTGTATATTCTCAGGATTTTCCCATGGGTGAAAGACTGAGTATTGTCACAGTGATAAATCTGCTTGATTCCTCAGATTAATTTTGCATATGTTATTACATATAATTAAATCTCAGTGATTTTTGTTTGTTTTGTTTGTTTCCTAGAATAATGCAAAGCAAGCACATGCATAGATGTATCTAAATACACTTTTGTGGAAGATGCGCGTTTCCTTGTTCGCATAATCCCTTCACGGTGGCTGTTTTTTCTCTCAGGGTCTGGTGTCCACACTCTCAGTAGTCACTTTTGCCAGTTAAAAGCTTCCTTTTTCTCTCTTTAGCTTCTCACTGGCTCATGGTAAAGCATTTTGTGATGGTCTGTCTGAAGGACTATGTAAAAACAAATTGTGTTGTATACAGGATGTTAAGAAGCTTCACAAGCAAATTCAGAGATGTTATGCAGAAAACCGCAAAGCATTTCATCCTGTGCAGGTATGTTTAAACAAACTGAGTGCTGACTATTGCCATTACAAAAGCATATGAGAAAGGCAGCTGTGACCCAAGTGGTGAGAACTGTAGTAGAAAAAAAATATTTACGCTGCCTCTTTTTAATAAGAAAATTACTTCTATTGTAATAGATTAATTTTCAACCCACATGTTATAAAAATGCCCATATATATGAAAAAATATGTGCATGCAGATGAAGAGTGCCAGATACTGGCGTGCCACTAAAATACTGTTGGTAGTCAGTTTTATCTGTGACAGACTGGGAAAAAAAAAAAGTGACTGTAAGTGCCTATTTATCTTTTAAATGTCTCACCAACTGTATGAATATGGTCTTAGTGCCACTTTCAGCTAAAAACTAATTAAGAGTTTTAGCTAATAGTTAAGGATAGAAGAAGTCTTGTACAGAGAGGAAACAGATAGGCATATTAACATTTCAGTATTTTGTACCTCTTGTTTGTTCTTTTTGAAGTTTTACTTGACCAGCCATGGGGGACAGTTGAAGAGCAACATGAATGAAAATGACAAAGGATGGGTGAACTGGAAGGTGAATAATTGACTATTTCTGTAAAAAGAAAGCTTGATTATAATTGCTAACTAGGTTGTTAGTTGTGAAGGACCTGTGCTTTTTCCACATGGATATTTCTAAGACATCAGAGCAATAGCATATTAGAAATAGTGTAGCTTTTTGTGCTTTTAATGAATTTAACTTAAATAAACGAAAGACTGCTTGTCTTGAATCTAGATTTGATTTTTGCTTGAAAAACTCCACACATATCTGTTTTCACCTGTTTTTATTGAACAGATTCCATTCTCTGATACACTAAGCAAGACTACTTGATTTAGACAGTTCTGACAGTCGTCTGTCTTGACAGTGCTTTTTTTTCCTTGGCAAAAAACAAGACTTTAAAGTCATGATGTGATTCTCTTGTGTGAATCTTCACTTCCATTATGCTTCCTCTCAACACTGAAGTGTTCTCTAGAGAAGTAGCTTGTCTTGTGGTCAAACTCGTGATTTTCCTTGCAACTCTCTGTTAAACCAATATTCCAACAACTTCAAATGAAGACCACTTTGCGTAAATAAAAACAGTTCTACTTTCAGCATGTCTTGTGCAACAGCTGCTTTGCAAAACCATAGCATAAACCTCTCATCAAACAAGTAACGTTAACGAAGCATTTACTTCTGGTTTTGCTTTGTTTAGAAAGGTGGACTTGAAAATTATTTGGATCCCTAGGAGAAATATGGTGACATTTGAAGGGAATCATAAGAACTTAAGGATTTGTAAAGTTCTTCTAGGGTTTCAGAAAATTTCCTGATGATTTTTATGAGTCAGTGCTGTAGGGACTGTGGATTATTTATGCAGAAGTCAGTCTGTACTCTGCTACGTACTTAAACATGAATGAGGGATGTGGAATGACTGCATACTATTGGGTTTATTTTTGCTGGTTCCACCTTGGGTCTGTAAAGTTTGCCCAGCAATTCATCAGTTGAATGTAACTTCTTTTAACTACCTTTTTTTGAGGATATCCAAATTAGAACAGAGCACTATAGTGAGCTAATAAAGAAAGAAGACCTAGTATATCTTACCTCAGATTCTCCAGACGTTCTCAGTGAGCTTGATGAGAAGAAAGCCTATGTGATTGGAGGACTGGTGGATCACAATCACCACAAGGTAAACTGTGGGTCCATTTCTTTACAGCTCTTTTTTTTTTTTTTTTTTTCCGGGGTGGGGGTGGGGTGGGGCACTTTATTTGACATTAATGCTGTTCATATGTAAACTAACAAATAACAAGAAAACTTCAAAAAAGACTTACTTCAAAAAAATTTTGAAGAAAAGGGGAAAAAAAACTTGTGGCAGTAGCAGTGGCTTGTGTTCCAGAGTGCAGACATGCTAAGCTTTTTAGGATTTTATCTTTTCATTTTAAATATAGGAATGGAATTAATAACACTGCTCAGTTTACTGTGGGCTGTATTTTCAGACAGAAGGGTTTGGTTTCTGTTCATGCACTTGTGTGTGTGTGCGCGCGCTTGTATGTGCACGTGCCCAAATATAGATGAAGAACAGCACTTGAATCTTGGATGTCCTTTTTTAAAAAGTTTGCTTGTCAGGAAAACTTGGCTAAGTAACATATATGCCTCAGGGATCTGGTTCCATACCTGTATGTGGGATCGTGCTGTGTGGACCTGGAATGTCATAGAGAATTCAGCTGGGAAATTAAAGCACTGTTACTGCTTTTCTTCAAAGACACTCCTATGTAATTTCTGGTGACATGCTTAATATTTCAATGTGATGCTAAAAAAAGGGATGGGTCTTAAGCCTTACCAAATGATACTTCAGCAGTTAGTCCACAGTTAAAGGCTAGGAGGGAGCTAAAGCAGATCCTTTATATAGTCATTATGGTATAAAGCGTTTACACAATTTTAAAGGGTTTTTTTGCCCATCTTGGGCACAGGAGTTGCCAGGTTTAAAAAAGCAAACAAAATTTCTTTATCTTTCTTTACTCTTCCTCTCAAAAAATACCCAGTTACTGCAATCTGAGTAACTTTGTACTCAAGCATAAACTCGCCTTTAAAACAGGCTATGACTGACACATTCTAGAGCTGCAGCTGCATGAGCAAGTTTTATTTACAGTCCTTTTGACCATATATCACAGTGTGACATATATTCAAAGTAGTAAGTTTTCCAAAGGTAGCCCTTAAAGCAGGTACTGTCTAACCAGGGTAAGTTTCTTTTTGTAACTATCTTCTAAAGCAAGATCATGGCAGCACTGGCAAAACTCTTGCCAGAAAATTGTACTTGTAGTAATCTGTATGGGCTGATCTGAAATGGTGATTCTCAGTCCCGTTGCTTTGGTGTCTTTCCCACAGGGAGTTACTTACAAAAAAGCTGTAGAGCAGGGAATTGGTCATGCACAGCTCCCGCTTGGAAACTTTGTCAAGATGAACAGTCGGAAAGTGTTAGCCGTCAATCATGGTAAGTTTAAAATCACAAAATAATGACATTATTATAGAATACACCTGCAATATTCAGAATTTGAACCCTCAAAATGTGCATTGTAGTGCAGATACCCAATTCTTATTTTATTATGTTGATATTTATTGAATCTAGTTGCCTTTGGGATACAGTAATTGCCCTGACCTTTAAATATTTTATGGTTAAATGTAAAGGATGGTGTCTTAGCCACTTAGAAGTGCACCTCCTATTCTAATGACTTGTCCCATGGGTAATTTTGGCATTCTTACCATCCTGGTCTTATTTCCAGGCTTAATGCATAAGTGAGTAAAATGTTGGAAACTATCCGATGTATTTTATCCCAGGGGAGGATAAATGTATGATGTTTTCACCTCTTTGGACAGCTTTGTTCAGCAGTAACTGCTTAGGTACCTGTAGACTTACCTCATTTGGTATCAGCAGTACTCCATCTGCTGAGCTTTCATAACTGTATTTTTACCTCGTTTCCTGGTTCTGATTGAAGTATACAATTGCTTAACAAAGTCTTAAATCTCACTCCTTTTAAACTTTCAGTTTTATTATTAGATTATCTTTCAGTGTCATTAAACAAAAATACATGCAAAATGGAGCCTAGTCAGACCTTTATGGAAATTTTTGAGTTGGTGTCCAAGTTTTTATTTTGCCCCGCTTCAGGTTCTTTTATTTTATCTTACCTTGCTTTATTTCAAGTTTATTTTATTCTGTAACACATTACTCGATGAGAAAGTTATTTTCTTAAAATGCCATTGATTTATGAGGTGTGTGTTTGCATGATAATAAAGATTATTTAAATGTGGAGGAGAATATAGTATATCACTGGAATTAAAAATTATCAAACCACATGTATTTGTAAGATTTTTACATGCTTCTAAAACTTGATCTTTAAATGTTGCTTTATATAGACAAGAATAGGACTTTATGTGTTATTCATCAAAAGTTATGATAGCTGTAACTTTCTGCTGGAGTTTTTCTGCAATAATCTTATACTGACCTCTAGTGCCAACATTTCTGGAGGCTGTCTTCTACATGTTTGAGCACTGTGTATAAATTGGATCACTTACATTGAGGCTTTCATTTATCTGCTTTATGGTCTTGTGCATGTTTCTTGTGCCAGGCTTTCAGGCACTGATTTCACTGCAATTTAGTTGCCGAGATTTCATTTTGCGTGAGCTTGTCTTCCCTTGCCCTTCTAAAACGTTTTCAAATTGCAGCTGAAAGGCTCTTAACACACAGACCCTTTTTAAGGTAAAGATTATACTATAGCAGTATTTTGCTTAAGGTTTTTGGGAAGGAAAATAAACACAACTCCACCACCACCAAAAGTAGAGGTACCTTTAACAGCTATAATTAAGGCTCTGGTGTATATTCTAACCCTAATAGCTTACAACCTAAATCCAAAAAGACGGCTTTCATGGGAGATGCTACTTGGCATGAGTAAGGTAGACAGAATCAAGCTGCCTCTCAAATCTCATATTATAAATTTTGTGTAGGTGAGAAGGATATTTGCACTGAGGTTTTTGTATTTTGCTGTGAATACATCCACCTCACTGCTTTGTGTAACTGTGTAATTGCTCACCCTTTCTGTTTTGATTTGGCTATTCGGGCCTCTGGGTCCCCACCCTCGGTGCAGAAGCTGAAGCTAGCAGAGTACAGTACAGGGCTTGCCAGATGAGACTGTGGGACCTGCCTGGTCCTTGTGGAACTACTTTTGATAGGTGTGAATTTGGAAAGTCCTGTAGAAGAAGAAACTCTTTCTGAACTGCCTTGTCAGTCTTTGAAGCACATTAATTAAATGGGCCCTCTGGTGGTGGGAGATTGAAGGCGTCGTTAACAGCAGAGTTCGCTTGTTGCTTTTTGCTTATTTATTTATTTATAATCTTTCTCTCTTGGGAATGAGTCTCCATATATTTCCACAGGCAGTTCAGTGCCTGCATCGCCATGTTAAAATGGCATGAGGAACACACGTATGTGTGAAATATTTGATGCTAGAAAACAGACAAGGTGTAAGATGTGACTTATTTTTTTTAACTCGATCTGGAATTTTAAAACTTGAAGGATTTGAGATCTGTGTAAGACACTGTATTGCAAAACACAATTGCAAGTGTAGCTGAGAGAGTTTGCTTTCTTCTGTTTGTATCACAGGTTTGTATCACAAGGCTAATACTTTGTAATGTATATTACAGGGACCATATTGCTCTATTCCACTCTACAATGATGTCTACCAACTGTTCCCACTGCCTTTTTCTGTCCTTGCATAATATTTTTGTTGCTATTGCAGCCCATCATAGAAGCCTCTGTTCTCCTGTGAAAGCCACTCTTTTTTCCATCAGTGCTGTTTTACTGTGCAGATAAAGGAAGTTCCAAAACAAAGGAGAAGAAACGTGCTCCTTATACTCTTCTTGTCTCTTAAGCCAGCATTTTTGCACAGGTGCTTTCTGCAGTAACTTATAGTGATATTAATATAGTCCTTTGAGAGCTCATACTTTCACAGTACATTTCAGGTGAATAACCTGCTTAGTAAAATGGCCAGCTCTTCAGTATCGGTGTCACAGGGAGCAGCTGGCTGTCCAGTAAACCTGGATCCAGGAAACCTCTAGTAAATGTGACACTACTCTGTAACTTGACTCTCAATGAGTATGAGATCCATGCTGCTCCTCCCTTTTTGAACGCCTGCCTAACTCTCTGTAAGTTTTTTTTTCCCTCCACAGCTCCTTTGATCCCTTCTCATATGCTGTCGCTTGGCATCGAGAACGCTTGTGCTGGGGTGCATTCTTTGAAGTCAGCATTCTCCGGCTGTGTTAGCACTATTCCTGTAGCCCCAAGCTTGAGGAGCCACCTCTCTGTCCCAGATTTGTCATCCAAGTCTGGCTTACTCACCAGCCATAGGACCTGCTGCTGCCAAGCCACAATCTGTGTTGAGAGGTTTTTTGGATAGCCTGGAGTTTTTCTAAATAAGAATTTGCCAAAGAATTTTGCATATAATGCAATTTGGAGCTATTGTCAATCAGGGAAAGTTTTGGGAGGTGAAACAGGAGGAGTAGGGTGACTGTATGGTTAGCATAATAGAAACAGCAATAAAGGGTCACAGAA
The DNA here is from genome assembly GCF_034638445.1 of Ciconia boyciana. Classification (NCBI taxonomy): domain Eukaryota; kingdom Metazoa; phylum Chordata; class Aves; order Ciconiiformes; family Ciconiidae; genus Ciconia; species Ciconia boyciana. The sequence goes on along the minus strand of NC_132938.1, from coordinate 56,015,500 downwards.
CTGGAGACTAATAAGGAATTTTGCCATAAGCTCAGATGTAAATGAAAGAGAAAGCTAATTATAGCAGGTTTTAGGAAGACTTTGGGCTGTCCATATGCTAGGGAGGGGACAAAGTCATTGTTCAAGTGCATCCACAGCAGTACTCCTGTCAAACATGAGAAAGCATTAGTGCCTGTATAGAAGGCACAGGTGAGACCTGGAGTACTGAGGGGACATTTCTCTCTGTCCCCGAGAGAAATTAATTCAAACTGGAGCCGCTGCAGAAAAGCACTGCTGTAGTAACTGTCTTACAACTGGAAACTCAAAGTGTGCTTGGCTTTAGACTGCAGCAGTAGCAGAATTGCCTTGTCTGCTTCTGCCTGTACTTCATCAGCTTTACTCTGAAGACGCCACAACCGAATGCATGTAAACCTCTGTAAAAAGGGATTTGGGAATGTGTTCCCATCAGCAGTTCACTTATCTCCCTGTAAAAGAGCTGATGGTCTTTCTTCACATTGCAGTGTTTGAGATCATCCTTGCATACCTGGAGAAGAGAGACTGGAAGGAGGCCTTTTTCAGTGTCTTGCCACAGCGGAAAGGGGCCGTTCCTTTGGGAGAAGCCAATGATTCATCCAAACATGCTCCATCTGGAAAAGAAGATGAAGACAGTGACTCGGATGGCAACTAGGCTTCAGAATGAGATGGTGGGAAAGATGAGACATGCAGTTCATGGGATAAAACTGGGACGCGAAGTAGTTACACTGCAAAGACCATCTGCTGCCCTTGTGATACTGAATTGTCTCAATGCTTGGTAGCTCCACAGTTGGCCCAGAGCTGTTTCTGGACATGAAGGGTAAAGATAAATGCCGTTTTTTACCCTGAAACTTCCATATTAATAGCTTTTTAGAAAAAAATAAATTAATGGCAAATGCAGTATTTTTTGTTTCCCAAGGAAGCTATTTAATTTTTTTTTTTAAATATTATTTTTTTATACATACCAAGTTGGGTGTATTACCCAAGACCATTAGTAGTTACTATTTTAATGTATGCATTTTTCTCCATTTGTGCTCTGTGTTCTTAAAAGCAGTGAATGACAAGCGTTCCTGTGACCTCAAAACCTGTACCAGTAGTGCCTGTTGCAAAGTGTGCATGAACACTCAAAACAAACAAACAAAAATTCTAATTTTCCTGAGCATCTCAACAGACAATCACAAGCAACTGAACTACCTTTATCAGCTGAGCCACACTGATTTATATACCGTGTTTAGTTAGCTGGGGTGAGTAGATGAAGTAAGAGTGTTGGGTTAAGCCAGTGCTTTATACTTCAGTTTGAGTTGGATGGATGTCTGCACAAGTGCAAATTGTGTGCCTTGGTTGGTACGTGGTGCACATTGAGTTGAGGTGACACAATCACTTTTGATTACTTCTTGATCCTCTTAGCAAAATTTATCACATGGTCTCAGAACAATACCAGGAGACAGGAACTCTTTCTTACAAGACACTCAGTTTCAGTATACCTGTTTTATCACATGATCCTGTATGCATCGTATTGTTTGTCAAATATTTTTCCTTAAAAAAAAAAAAAAAGTTGTAGTCTCAGTCTTGACTGGAAGTTCTGATTCAGCTTATTTCTAACTGACTTAAGTGCTTTTGCAGAGTACTGAAATGGACACCTTGGAAATGTGGCTTCACTTCACCTGTGAGCCTGCCCCATCCCTTTCTTCTATAGGGACTGGTAGCTGCAGCTTCTGAACAGTGCAGCTTTCACATAGGTCGGCTGAAGAGTGTGAGAACACGTCATCATAACTGTTCATCTTTGCTGAGCTGGAATCAGAGGCCTGATCCAAGTATGACTTAGCTTGTATCCATTTGTATTCCTCCCTCTGTTATTACTGCTTTCAAATGGTGACTAGTCCCTATGGTCTGTAAACGGTTGACAACCAACTAGTTATGACTTTATACACTCAGTGCACTTCTCTATACTTTTTAAATAACCATAGAAAAGTTTCTTCTGTTAAAAGTATGGATTGTGGTTTGTTGCTCAAGTAATGCGGGGTTTTTTGTTAGGCTTTACAAAGATGGGGTTGCTTTTGTTCCAGAAACGAAATCAGCTTTTTCATAAAAGCATTGCTCTTTTTATTTCTGTAACAAGAAGTGCAGCATAAGTATACCCACTGTGTATTACACTGATTCTCTGATACAAATGTGTGTAAAGCAGTAAAATTACAAGGAGTTACATCTTTACACCTGAGGTTCTGCATGTTAATGCACATAGCACCTATTAAACCTGATCTAAGACTCTTCAGTCTCTCTAAGGTTTTCTTAAGACCATTTCATACACATGCCTTATTCACTCAGGCTTGAGAGTGCAAGAGCAGGTTGCATAGACAAACCGGGGACTTTGGAGACAGTTTGAAAGGGTCCAAAAGCGTCTTATGGAATTACTTTACTGACAAAGCATTTTTTGGGTGTGAAGGAAGTGTGTGGCTTAAAACACAGCCTGTCTTACATCTTCACCAGTGAAATTAGATAAACACACACTCCCATGTACATGCACGTGTTTTTAAATCAAGCGGTTGCAAATCTGAAGCTTACCTGTCTATGGAGAAATAGACAGAAGAAAAAGATGGTCTGGCATGCTGCTCTTGGAAGGCTCCTAGTGCTAACTCCGCAACGTCACAGCAGCTTGGTGATTAGCTGTTGCCTGTTCATGTGCATTGCTTGTCTCGATCACCTGGTCTTCCTGTCCTCACTGGTGCCTTAGCCAGTAATTGCCATTGCTGTTGTTTACCTTTTCTCTGTTTGTGCTAACCTAATTGGGTCATACTAGGCTGAAGTTCATGCCTGTTGTCATGAGCTGTCTCTACAGGATGCTGACCTTGGGATGTGTTAACTGGTGAGATGGAGCAGTAAGCAAGAGTCGACTGGGATTTCGATGGGAACAGCCCTCTGACTACTGCTGCCATCCTCAGCCTTTCTAGATGGTTCTGCAGCCGTCTAGAAAAGGCTGTTCTTGGCAAACCTGGACTCGCACCGATGAGATTTCTAACCCATTTCTAAATGCTTTAGATGCTTGGCTGTTCATTGGTGGAATCACCAGCACTAGGCACGAACATACTAGAGTAAAGTCGTGATTCGCTTTCAGGCTGCAGCTATGCAGAAGTCCTCAGGGAGAAGTGATGGTTCAAGAAGCCCCAAAGGGCCATTCTTGCAATGATTTCAATGTAAAGTTATTGATGAAAACAGCTGAATTGGGTGGAGCACATGAAAATCACCCCAGCGTCAGATCAAGTGCGAGAAACTGAAACCTGTTTGTGAGAGAGTCTGGGAGAGTAGCTTGTAAAAGCAAGGCGGCTTGTGCTATTTGTGACACCTCCAGTCCCTGCCATGATGCCACAACTCCTCATGACAGACCAGGAAGGTAGTCCTCCTGTCTTTCCAGTGTCTTTTTGCAGTGTGGAAATGGAGGCTGGTAGGATGGCCATTTGCTGACGTCCCTGGGAAAAGCATCCCGAGCAGTCTTGGTGGTCTGCTGTATTTCACTCTGATCCTGAAATACATACTCTGATGTATTTCACATGCTGTGTCCTTTTTTTTTTTTTAGCCCCTGGCTGTCTGTGTGAAGAAGGGCATGGAATTCCCAAGTAGTACCTCCTACCTCTGCAGCAATGGGCAACTGTTTGAAAACAGTCAAGTGACCAGAAACCTGTACTGTGGGATTTGTGAGAAATCATGGGAGTCTGAGTGTGGCTTTCAAGTTCATTTAATTGTAGTGAGGGGCCTCTAGGCATCCTGCATCTGGCATTCGGCTTTTCAGTATTTTTAATCTTGTATCTCGATGCAGGGAGTATCTGTTATGTATTTTTTTTTCCTGTTGTTTAATATAAAACTGGTGGGGGGTGGGTTGGGGAAGACAGTTCACCCTGATTAAATTGTGCAGTCTGGGTGTGTGACATGATTTATTTTCTTTGGAGGATGCTATTAGTGTGTTTATCCTGGCTTCCTGCCATTGTCAGATAGAACTAAAGTGTTACTTTACTTACCTACAGTGAATAAGTTACAAAGTTGATAATAGTCAATGTTATTCTAATACATTTTATTCTTTTTCTTAACTGCTTAATGAAATTGTTCTAAATAGCAGCACAGCTACTTGAGCTCAGCTCTTTGTTTTTTTCTGAAAGCTCTGAAAACTTGCCCATATTTAGTTATCATGATAAAGCGTATAACTCATATTTCTGTATTCACTGCACAATGCAAAGATTTTACATATTTATTGAATGGGCAGATCTGCAGTGACAGGATAACCTCTCTGAAGAAGGATAGAAATAAATACTTGCAGAGGGATATTGGTTTGCAACCTGAGCACTTCACGAAGCATTTAGAAATACTTGACATGGATGCATGACCATTTAAATTGGTGTACTATCTGAACCTTCTCAGTAACAGCAGACAGATCCTAAAGACTACAGACTCCCAGCTGTTGGGGGTAGCAACAAGTGATAGTTCAGAAGATGGGGCATCTGATTTTATTAGAGGACATAGAAATGCAGCTGCCTCACCAGAGTAGTCTTAAGAGTTTCTCCATCCCTGCTGCACCCTGATGTGATTCTGAGAATCTGCTTCAGCTTCTCCTGCTAGAGAATCCAGGTCACTGATAAAGCCAGCAGGTGGGATCAAGGAAGGCGTTGGAGGACACAGCACAACTGAAGCTTAGGATGAAAACTTGACTGGGCAACATTTGTATTGGGGAATGGCAAAGTTCAGGCTGGATCGACAGGTTACTACCTGAGACACTTCGCAACATAAATGACTTTAATTCTGATCTTGAGATTCACACATTGAACATAACCTTTTTGTCCTTTACTGCTAGGATGGGTGAAGTGCCCTTGAGGGAGCTTTGTTTTCAGACATCTAGCAAATACAGTAACAGATGCTTTGAGAAGGGAAATGACTGAGAAGATGCAATTGATTGTAACTATCCTTGCAAACTATTGCCCTTCTGGCTCTAACATGTTTGCTCAATACCTGTCAGCTTCATGGAGGAAATGTAACCATGCTGTTGAAAGACTGTTAATGTGGTTGCTTTCATTTTGATTCTGTTCAGTAGTGAGCCTCTGAGGCCTCTGAGACATAATTAAGTTTTTCAGGCTCAGCTAATGCAGCATGATGCTGAGAGACAGCTGATAAAAAACACTCAGGACAGAGATTTATATGGAATTAAGGCAATCTCGGTATGGCCCAAAAGCATTTGGTTAAGTATCCGGCCCATTCAATGAGTCATTACCACAGCTCAGTCAGTGTGTGGTCACTCAACCCTGCTGTCTGGTTGCCAGTTCACTTGGTTTCCAGTTTGGTTTCCAGCTGACTTTGTAGTGTTTACACCTAAGACACATGGAAGCAAATTCTAGCTTGCTGTGAGGCAGACATCTGCAGTCACTCTGCAGGCCAGATTTTGAAAATCCAGGGTCTTTTTTTTCCCCAGTGCCTTGGGCTTGACATGCATCTTTGCAGATAATGTGTGTGTGCCCCTCTTCTTACCCCAGTATGTCTGTAACTGTAGAGTCAAGTCTGCACACAAGAGCTCTTTCTTTGTGCAGGCCTGGCTGAGTCATGCAAAAAGATGAATCTGATGCCAAAAAGTGTTGCCTCCATCCTTTTTTTCATTTAGCTCACTTCTCATGTACCTGTGCAGCATGGTTTGGTTGAATTGCTTGAGGACTAAATATATTGAGCTTAAAACTATTTTAACAGGGAGTCTGAACAGGTATCTTTATAATATAAGTGCTAAGATTACATATTTCTGTATGTGAAGGTGAGTGGGAGACACTTCAGTGGCTCTGAATAGGGCAGCCTCCACTGGAAAGGGGATATCTGTTGTTTGGGGGTGGCTGTGGCACAGGTGAGACTTCCGATAGAGTGTGAAGGCAGGACAGTCTCTTGTTTCCATAGCACTTTCTCACTTGCAGTTCTTCCTAGGAATAGTGTGTCTGCTTGTGCTGGACCTCTGTTTCTCAGCGTTGAGAGCAAAAGGTGTTCTTTCTCCCTTTCTGGAAAACAATTTGAAAAAGCAAGCTGTACATTATCAGGCTAGGCTTAGAATTATGTTAGACTGGTTTGGCTTTGTTCCAGATGCAGTTGAGAGTATAGAAGCACATCCACTCTTTAACAAAGAAGCCTCCCTGAACACCACTATGAAAAGCAGAGATTGTTGCTTTGAAGTTTCTACTTTTTCCTTCTTGTTCTTATGTAAGATTACTCTTCACCCACTCCTCCAGTAGGGTTACAAACAATAGTAAATGCTGGTAGCATTAGACCTGGCATGAATGGCTTTGTTAAAATGATAACATACTTTGGGACTGACTTTTGTTGCCTCTGTGTGCTTCAGAAGGGACACAAAGAGGTGATAGTTGTGTTTCTTGGGAGTGCCAGTATTGTTGGCTTGCCCTGACTGGGTAGAGGATGCAAAAGTGGGCTTTGGTAGCTGAAAAAGTCTGAGAAAGCCTGATTTAGCCTGCAAAGAGTGAGGGAGATGTGTTAGATGAGGGCGAATCCCAGAGTTCATTGGCAGAACGAGTTTCAGCTTGTGTATAACTTACAGGAGCAGATTTTAGTGAAGAGGTGAAATCAGTACCTCTTGCTGCTATGTTCTTTCTAGCAAGAGGCAGATGCAGTTGTACACATGTCCCTCACCTTGCTGTATTTCTGAGTTGCACCAGTTAGAAGATTTACATGAATGTCCATATCAAGAGAAACCAATTGAGTGGCCGCAAGAAAAGAGGGTCTTGGGTAAGTTCTCTTAGAGAACTTAAATTCAGGTTTTAAATGTCTTTTTTCATGTTGTCACTGAATTCAATGATTCTGTGATTCTAATTTGGGTCCTGCTGCGGAGGGAAAAGTTAGAGCTTCTGAACATTCACAGTCCCTGTGCTGTTTGGTGACTAGCATCCTAGACACATGGTGTCTTAACATTTATAATTTCCATTACTTACCCTGTTTCATGTTTCAACTTGCCACTAATTCTTTAGCCAAAGACAGACATTCTTTCTTTTTCACTTTCTAAGTGAAAAAGAAAGCATGTCTAACTTTACAACTGGTATAAACTATGCACTGCAATATACAGGAGGCTTTTCTCAAAGGGGTTTCAAGTGCTCCTAAAACTTTATGATGTTCCTGTGATAACTAAATTTGTATCAGAGAGTGTGGATTTTTTTGTACTTAGGAGCATTTTTGATTAAGGCATGATAAACTTCAATCACAAAGTTGCATTTTTCACCGGAGGAGGAAACAAAAGTTTCTGGTTATGAGGTTTAGCTTATCCTTAATCCTCGCAACCTCACTGCTGATTTTACCTGGACTGATTAATTTCCCCTTCTGGACCTCTCTGAAGAGGAGGGAAAGGCTTTAGCAGACTCAGGCTATTCATGTTCTCTGTTGTACCTTCCTTAGAATTCAGCACACCTTTGTCAGTTGGTTCCGAATAAATCAAACTGGACACGAAGTCTTTCTCTGAAATTTGAAGGTAGCAGAAATTTTATTAAAGTTCCCACTTGCTGATCTGGATGTTTAGGGGTGAATTCAGGAGTTCCCTTACCTCATTTTCAAAGGGCTTAAGGGCATAAGACAGACATGTTTCATTTGCTTTCTGCCTTCCCCTCGCCCTCAGCAGCCCAGAGCCCCACTGGGAGAGCACGTTTTTCCACCCTGCACCAAGCCTGAGTGCACTGCGGTCTGAGTGACCAATTTCTGTGTACTGTCACCTTACTGCTCAGCACAGCCACAGCTGGGCCAAGCACACTTCACTGGATCCTATTCCTTCCACCTCAGCAACCCCACTCACTTCAGGTCTATGAGAATTTCAGGGTTTTACGTGAATGTACAAGAGCGCGTGCTTTTCATAATATGTTTGTTACCTTTTTTAGTTGCCCTTGTGAACCATTTTTGGATCTCGGTAAGCGAATCTGTCTGCAAAATTTTGCTGAGTTTTTCCACCACCTGGAAGATGTACAGGATAGTTACCATGAAGTAAGAGAAGCTGATTCGCGACAGTTTTTGCATGTGTTTTAGTTTAGCTGTGTGAGTGTGCAGTTTTACAGCTGTGCAAATTGCCCAGCCTAAGATGTCCCATCAGTTTTGCCACAGTGTGAGCTAAGGACAGCAGTCTGCCTTTTGCAGACTGTGCTGTTGAGCGAGTGCCGTGTACACAGCACTTCAGAGACACAGGAAGGAAATTCCAAGCAGTGTTTACTACCTATAAAGCCCCTTGTGTGTGACGTAATATTTGCAGGCTGTTTTTTAGAGAACAAGTTTCAGCCCGTGTGCCAGCTGCATTGCTCCCTCAGTGATTGCCAATAGCAACTTCCAGTTAGGTGAAAGTAACTCAAGAGTAAATGCTAAATACAGAAGTCAGTAGGCTCCACACTGGGGTGGCGGGGGGAAGGAAATCTGACCAATAAAGTCCCACACGACCCTCGAGAGAAATAAAAATGTGTAACATCATAGGAAGCCATATACTGTAGCACTCATGTCTGACCTTTATTTCATGATCCAGGTAGCTCAGGTCAGAATTCACATTCTCCTGGATGTGAGGACTGTAATGCAAGTTGACGAATGGAGAGGAAGGCTGGGTGACAGGCGTGACGTGGATTCCCTGTCTATTTGCAGGTTGTGCAGAGGCTTGGAATTGTTTTTTCAAAAGCTTTTCCAAAATAGAAAACAATGTGTAAAGGAATGGCTTGACACCATTTAAGCAGCAGTTAAAGGCAATGTGAAGTATATGGCTAACGCTAGTCCCCAGCAAGGGTGTGCAGCAGAAAACACATCTAAAACTGTTATTCAGTTGAATATGACCACCTATAGGTTAATTGCATAGGTTGTTACAGCTTCTAATATACAGTCACCGAGAATAATAATAGATATTCGTGGCATAATGGGTAGCACTGAATGAGAATGAAAGTGATGCTGGGTAACTACTGATGGAAATCAGATGAGGAAGGGATTAAATCTGGACCTATGGTCTGTTTGCTTTTCCATGATGGGTTTGTAGCGTGCTGCTGAGCCACTACTCTTTATTTCTCTGTGCGCAGGCTTCACCAGTCTATTAAAGGCCCAGGAATCAAAATGTGATTGGCAGAAGGTTCTGTTTGTAAGTGCAGAGGAAAAGCAAAATGCAGCTAAGAGCTATTAAGAAACAGTAGTTTACTGAGTGTGGCTACATGGCAGTATCTGTCCATTATGTAGTTATTTTGCAGCCAAACCACAGTAAATACAATTTGAAGAACTGTGATCTGCATGTATAAGTGAACAGTAAAAGTAAAGCATGGTCTTTACTCACCCAGCTCAGGAACAAAAGAGCAACATTTAGACAGAACCCCACCCCCCAGTTAAAACAGAAAAGTTAGGAGAAAAGTGAGTCCTTATTTTTAGCATTTCTACTGCAAAACGTCTTCGTAGTGCCCTCTGCTGTCCGGTACCAGTGCAGCAACACTTGCATTCCCTTTTTCTCAAGAGTGTGCAATCCTCCTTGTGATACCGTTTGTAATGGAATATTAACTTAGCCCTCAGCTCTCCTACAGTCGCAATAGAGGAGGCGAGTAATTAGATAGCCTGCAGCATGAGACTAAAGACTTATTGCAGAAAGAATCTTTTACTGGAATTTATGAACACAGCTGCAAAGTTGGACCTAAACCCCAGCGTGCTGTTTCTACAAAACAGTGTCAGCAAAAGTAAAACTGTTGGCAGTAAGTAATCTAAAGAATCTTCGTGTTGTGAGGGGAGGAGGCTTTTTCCTGTACTTGTTTTTTGTAGTGTGACGTTTTTTCTCCAGCAGTTTGAAACAAAATAAATTTTATTCCCGTCTTCATTGGGTTTGACCATTTTTCTTGCTAGCGAAGCACAGTGACATTACAGAGCTGAAAGTGATACAGTTACAGCTTAGTTATCACCCTACTTGACAACGTCTCCCTTCCAAGCTCTCGTGTTCTACACATGGGATCATCACATCCCTCTTTTTGGTTCTGCGCTGTCCTCCTTAGCAGTCCAAGACTGTCAATTCAGGTTACAGTGTTGAGAAGTGAGAGAGCGAGCGCCAAAATACAGAGCTGTGTCTTTTTTTCCCTTACCTTTTCAGATGAAGTAGGGTTATTTTGAATCCTTTCAGGAACATCTGCACGTCCTTCTGGAAATCAACAGGCAGAGTGTTTTCTCAAGTTGAAAAATAAAGGCCATAAGATACACCTTATGTTATATCAGGGTGGGGGGCAATTTTAATTACAAAAATGCACAAGCCATATTTTAGGTATCTCTAAGGGGGTGTATTTCTTTCCTTTTTTGTTTGCCTTTACTACCTCACATAGTACATTAATGCAATTATTTGCTGAGATGCCTAAGAAAACTGAAGAAAATCCTGGAAAGTGTATTTCATAGATGCATGCTTGTAGTGCTGTGTAACCACTATTGCAGAATGTTGCTTATGGATGGAATAATTGCTGATAATTGTGAAATTATTAGATGTCTAGTGAGCATATAATCTCTAAAAGCTATGAAGATGCAAGAGTAGTTAGCGGGGAGAAATCTTGTAAGATGCAGTGACTAACACACATAGAGGGAAGAAATACTTGCCTTTTAAATGTACGTTCATTGCCCTATGGTCCCTTTACCTGGACCTGAGCTGTGATGACACAGTGCCCTGGCTGAGACCCAGCTGCACCTTTAACAGCTCAGGTTTCTCTTCTGCTGCGGTATAATACAGCAGTTTGGTGCCTCTACTCACGTGTCACAGACTGTGAAGTGCCTAGCTCACTTTGCATGAAGCCCTTGAGCTTTGGAAGGTAGCAGTTGGCAGATGTGTTGCTTGTGGTGTTCCCAGTTAGCACATGTTCTTGATCAGCTGCTTGCTCGGGGATGACTGTGTTGCCAGCAGGTGGGTGTTCTCTTGAAAAGCTGCTTCTTACAACACAGACCAGAGCGTTGTTTAATCCTGTGCAAAAAACCAAAGGATACAGTCTTTACTACAATAAACATGCACAGTTAACTTAGCAGGTGATCTTCAAGGAGAGTCTGTGCTGGAAGAATGGAAAACAGAGGTATCAAACTTGAAATTTGTATGTAATAATACAGGGCTTATGGAATGGTGTGTAAACAGTGAATAAACTTGACATACTTGAATAGATGTCAGAGGGCCATAAGCAGTCTGTTACAGAGGATGGTGTGATCAGCCACTGCCTGAACAGTGATGGTGTTCCAGATAAAATCTGGAGAGTGGCCAGGTAGGGTGAAGCACACTCATTTAGCAATGCCAATCAGGAGATAAGTATCATTCTTCTGCCTCTCTTAAAAAGCTTGTGGTTTTCAATGAGAGTCGCAGCATTTAATGAAGAACTAGAATCCTCCTTTCTTAGCCAGGGTAAAAGGAATTTTATAAACAATCACTATTTTTATCATTAACGTAAGTCAAACTGGATTTAACATGGCAAAGAAGCAGTGCTATTAAGTAGTTGATGAGGATTTTCAGAACCTTGATTCTGGTTAGTATCTGACATAAGACAAATATTAAGGAGAAAGTAATTACAGCTAAACATTACTCTGCTGAGAGTACAAAGATATCCACCAAATTAATCTGGCTGAGCCATGTAAGACTTTGGTCTTTGCTGGCTGTGGTCAGCTTCTCTTTTTTACCAGGCTCTAGAAAAAGAGAGAGATACACACACAAATGCATGCTTTATTTTTTGTGTGTTCTATATTTTTACTTTAGGTAGATTTTATATATATATATATATCTGCACACACAGACACACAGAATTGTGTACATTATACGCTAGGTGGTCAATCTGAAAGGAGTCTTGCTTTGTTCCTTCAAAGGCATCCCTTCCAAGATGCAAGAAATTCAGTTTTATTCAGAACTGATTTGGTCCTGCATCACCCTTCATCCCTTATTACAAAAGTTATATCACATACTCATCAACTACCAATACCAATCCTGATGCAATATCTACTTATTCTAACAGTCCCCAAGGAACTCGGCAGAGATTTTTTTTTCCCTTCGTGACCCTTCTGTGCCTCTCCATGTATCAGCAATTTTCTTTCACCTGCTGCCAGAAAGATGCCTTTGAGAAAGCATACAGGGTCAGCATCTGAAACAAAAGCCCATCCCTAGAAGTACTATTTCTTCTGCTGATGCAGATGGCACACTGATTTTGACTGTATTCCTTTCAGGTGTAGGCAGAGTAATCACAGCTAGATCTAGCACACAGCAGAGCAGCACGGTGTTTTTAGAGCACCAGGTTACTCTTATTAAATGCTGCATTGTGTAATATGTTGCTCCTGGAAAGGTACAAGAATTATTTAGGTGAGAGTGAAATAGAGAAAAAAATTGTGACAACCTGTCTCTGGCACTTACGGTACACTTGTGAGCACAGAAGGAAAGAGGAAGAAATTATTTTAGCTTGAAATAAATTATTTTAGCTTAAAAGAAAGTCCAGACAGTTGTCTTGGTGAAATAGTTTTAGTTTGCCTTGTAAAGAATTTAGTGCTGCTAACCTTTACGTTACCAACCTGAGATTATTCATTGCTGAGGACAGGTAAAGATGCTTAGTGGATTGAAATTAAAGTAACGGCTGTTTTTGATGAAATGCTTCTCTTAGACAGAAACAGGAAACGGGAGCCGTGGGTACTTTTGGAACAAAATCGCATTACACTCGCATTTCTCTTTGTGTTTGCCAGGACAGTTGTCCAGGCTATCTGTGTGGGCCCTCAACAACTCTTACCTGGTATGTGACAGACCATCCTAGGATGGGGAATGTTCCTGGAGAAGTAGTACTTTCCCCCTGAGCAGCTAGACTGAGAGTAACACCAGTTGTCCTTCCATGTGTTGTGGTTGAACTGAGGTTCATACACTGACTTGAAATTGGTATTTGTTCTGTAACCTTTCATATTCTCTTGTGGAGTGTCTTTCTGCAGAGCAAGTTGGCTCTTCCGCTGATCGCCTGAGGCCAAATGCTGGAGGTAAAGTAAAGAACATGAACTCAGATAGACTGAAAGTTAGTGGAAACTTCAATTACTGTTTTTCTTGTTATTTTTACCTCTTCCATATACAATTTGGAGAAGCTGTAAGCACAGGAGGGTAGAAGCAAGCTACCTACTGCTCCACTCCTAAGTAGTTACCTCAGGCAACCAATGCTGCTTGTCGGCACTTTCCAGCTGCTTTTATTTCCTTGCAGTTTCTGCTCCGGACCTTAGCCGCTCCTTCCTGTGCATATCTGAGACCCCTTTTTGTAGTAACAGACTCTATTGAAGCAGGGGGAGTGGATTGCTTTCTGACTTGCGACAAGAAGTGCAGGGACAAGTGATGATAGCAAAGGACATGTCCAGGCCTTTTTGGTTTCTATCTTTACTAAGGGTTGTGTATGCAGAGAGGCAGTCCCATGTCTCTTAATACTTGGTATCTGTTCTAGATCTTGGGTTTAGGTTGAATAATAGACTAGTAGCTGTTATTACCATTAACTTGGGTTTTTTTCCTTTCCTGTAGTAGCAGTCACTAATGTTCATAGTGTTCTTTGCCTCTGGCACTTGCTTAGGATACTCGGCACCGTAACATCTAAGATTGGGAACATCCTAAGAACGGCAGTTTATTGAAGGCACCTTGCAAATGTCACACAGAGGGGTTAGCTAATCTATTTCATGATGATCCAGAATCAAGTTCATCATAAGAAATTCACCTGTAAGAGCTGCAGGCTGTAAGAGCCTGGATGGGCTGAGAACAGAATAAGCATTCGTCAGTTATCTGTTGGGGTCAGGAAGCAGCATATTTTAAGGACTATGTGGAGAGAAGAGGGTTGGGAAAGGACAGGATGTCTTTTTAAGCAACTCTTAATGTTTTGCAAGGTTACATTTTTATTCCATAACTATGTCTCACCAGGGGAAAAATGCGAGTGAACTGACAGATTTTGCAATGTGCACAGAAGGTCAACAGACGTGAGGAGGCTTGCCCATCTGAAAACAAAAAGTATAAATTCCAGAGTTGAAGGTCTTGCATTAAGGTCATGCTATGCCCTGACAAACCAACCAAGCAAGGCAAGGTCAGTGTTTGTCGCCTGTGAATCATCACATTTCAGTGCACAAAGAGGCAGGGTGGAAGCTACAGTTCATAGAAATGGTTTGAAGCTTATGGCAAGCTCATCCTTTTTTTTCAAATTTCAAATACCTGTATCTCCTGATATCAAAAGTAAAAATACACATGTTCTGATTTTGGTTGTAGTGGATTGATTGAATAATTGACATAATGGATATGGCTATTTTGTGTAACATCCTGATTGCATTTGTATTTCTCAGCCAACCTTTATAACTTCAATTAAAAAAAAATAATTAATTGGGAGGCTAGCTTTTCCAAAGCCCTATAATTTTTTTAAATGTGTAGTACTTACCATAAAATATTCTCTCCATATGCTTAAGATTAAATGCTTACTCAAAATAGTCTATAAAGTAACTTGTAGGAGCAGAAAACGCTTTCTTTTTTCTGGGACTTCTGATTTTCTACATAATCCTACTTATGTTTTTATGTTGGCTACCTATAAAGGACTAGCTATATCTAACTGAAGTTTTTAAAAATGAAGTTCATGTGGGAGGGTTCTCTTCTTTACTAAATTGTTTAGTGGATTTTCTTTGGTAATCTAAACTGTCTTGTGAAACATACTTTTAGAATCTCACTAGTTATTTAGCAGCCTCAGAGTACTATATACAATAATTGCTGGTACAATACATTTTGGGGATTTTAGGGGTGTTACTTTACCAAAATAGCAACTTATGACATTGTTAATATTTAAGTTAGTAAAATTAAATGCAGCGATACCACGAACAATTGGACGTTTGACAGAACTATGTTACCAGCTAGCACTCATTTTTATATTGTAGATAAAATCGCACCCAAAATGTTGATTATCATTGCAGTATTCAACAATACTCAAAGGATTCCCGTTTCCTTACAAAGAATGCGTACAGCAGTTATTTAGAGTAGTCTTATCTGTCTGATCTGACTGTGTTAATGAACTCTCAAGAAAAAATGTAACTTATCTTGTTTATTGCCTTTTCACCAGTTCTCAGTCTATACCCGGAAAGCATGTAAGTGATGGTGTAATGGACAGAAAGGTCTAACTACCTGAGAAGCAGTGCTGTAGAGGACCTTGTTCTCAGCAGGATGCTAGGTCAGCTAGGTAGGTTTGCTAGCTGCAGCAGGTAATGTTCCCCCTGTAGCAGGGATTCACGTCTTTCCTCGGGTAAGGGTCTTCAGCTGAGCGAGCGGCAGCTGGCTTGTCTGCTCTGCCGAGCAGCTGTGGCAGGCACTGGGCTGGTGATGCGGGGAGACTCTAGAACTGCTCTTGTTGACACTTCTGAGCTGTGCACCGCCATGGCAGCAGCACAGCCCTATCTTTTGCCTGTCATTAGCAGAGGGAAAAGCTTGTGTACCTCCAGTTCATCCTTTATGTTTTTAGCATTCTTCCACTTTAAAATTAATATTTGTGACCAGAAATAATGAATTTCTGTAGAGAATTAATATTTGCATGTGGACACAGAAAAAAAGGCTGTGCACAGGACTGTAAAATCACCTGACCTTGGGGTTTTGTGTTCAATAAAATTCACAGTTTTGGACAAGATTTTAGGGATTATTTTTTCTAGAGTACAAGTGCAGTGCTACATAGTTTCAACAGGTGAAATTCTCATCATCAAGTAGGGTTAATGGAGTTAAATGAGTAAGTGTAAAAATGCATTTTCAGGCATTGACCAGTAAGGATCTTAAATGTAGTCATGCGATTGCTGTTTGAATCTAGTAACAGGAAGAAAATCTAGAAATCTACATTGCGATGTGGCCACTGGTTATTGCCAGAGATGTCTCCAATGGTGCTTTGCCCACAAAAATAAGATTCCTGCTACACTGAGGTTGCAACTCCAGTACACTTTTCAGGTCTCCTTAGAAATCCTCCAAGTTTACAAGTGTTATTATATAGACTCAGACACTAAGTCACAGGATATTTTGTGTCTCAGTTTCACAGGCTCTTATTTCCTTACCACTGCTCATATTCCAGAAAGCACAGCTATCAGAGATGGCTTTTCCCTCCCTGTGATGGTGGACCAGAATCAGTGCTTTTGGTCCCACCAGGGGGCCATAGCAGTCCATTAGCTTGTGGTCTCCAGGCGCAACTATTTCAGGACATTATACTTGCGAGTGACTGCTACTCATTTAATTTTTTATTGGTTTTGTTGGTTTTGCAAGCCATCTTGGGAACAAAGAGGAGAATAAAAGCTTTGTGAGGTCAACAATAAATTAGATGTAAGTTTCTTGTCGTGATTTTAAGGTCTTTTGTAGAAAAAATGGGGCACACTGTTTCTTTTTGTATTCACCAGAAGTGGGAATATATGGCATTGTCCACAAGAAGTTGGAGAAAAGCAAAAAATGGAAGAAGTGTGAGGAGGCTTTTTTTACACTTGGAGGGGGAAAAGAGGAGTGTGACTGGTGTGACTCTGTCATTACGACAAATGTTTGGATAACTTACAGGCTAAGTTGCTATTGAATCTTTTCAAGAAGAGAAGGCAGCTGATAGCAGAAGCTCTAAGAAAGGGTCCATGCAGCTGCTAGCTTCTGATCCTGCAGCCCAAAATGGCCTGTTACCATTTGCTTTGTTGTAAGGCCCATGTAGAGAAGAGGCTGTTGTGAAGGCACAGAGGTAACAGGAAGCATGGGCTGATTTTGAGTTGTCATACGTGGGGACACAAAGTGTCAGGACCCCTGGGGCACATGTTAAGATCTATATTTTGTTTCTGAAAGCACTTTTATCAATTATTTTTAAATAAACCCAGCAAGGTTGGCATGAAATTGTGGATCTACTTCCTCATGAATCCTCTGTGTCTGTGGACGGGGGAAGAGCACAAGAGAGCCAGAGTTAACAGAAAGTACCTGCATCTTTGCCACATGTAAGAGACAGCAGGACATTGTTGAAAGGAGGAATGCAAGAAATTCAAAGGATGTGGAAGGGACTGCAAGAAGTCTTTCATACTGCTGTTCAATTAATTTTCGAGTAAACTATGACAAGGAAATGGCTTCCTGGGGACCACGACTGTCTGCCTACAGAACAGACTGTAAGTTGCAAACCTTGTTTTTCCAGCGTACTGCGTTTTTTTACGATTGCTTGGGATTTCCACGTAGTTGCTATAAAAGCAACTTAAGCAAATAGCCAGGTGACTTGTTAAAAGGGAGGTGCCATTAAGATCTCACATAGTGCATTATTGTCTTTATCCAAATACAGCAAATGAAAGTGAGGTTCTGGAGCAGCATTTTCCTGAGATGCAGTACAAGGAGCTTAACTTTCTTTGGTAAATTGATGAAAGGGATAATTTGGGAAAACTTCATTTTTTACAAAGCAGATTCATTGACTGGGGAATTCAATCTAATTCTGTGACTGGGATGCCTATGGGGAGGTAATACTGCTGATGCTGCAAGACAACAGTTCATAATGTCTTAAATGTTAAAGAGATGATGACATATCTAAAAGGAGAAATGGAGAATGGATGGAGTCAGGTGAAGGGCAGTAGTGTTAGCTGCCAAAGTTATGTGTTCTGTGAGGTTTGAATATTGTGCGGTTCCCTCGTTCAGCTCAGCCTGTTGATTTCAGTGGAAGGTGAAAGGATGAAGTATTATTAAGGTATCAGAATCTGCCAGTAATTCTGGCACTTTGCCTTTTCACACTTTCCTTTCCCCAGAGCTGATCCATATTTCTTCCACTATAGTGCTATAAAAATACTAAGATGATTTTTCAGTTTTAAAGGGAATAGCTTTTTTGGACATGTATTTTGTTGCCTTATGAAAAACATTTTCCAAATGTTAATTGAGGTTGAAATTGTGCCTGGGTCCACCAGTTTAGACATAATGGAGGATCTTTAGTTACTCTTGAAACTTATTCTTATCTATCTCTTCACCTCAGTTATCTATACCATCTTGGACCGCTCTCCAGTAGTCTGGGCTCAACGTGAAGTCTTATTTTCAAAAGCCTAAGTCTCGTGGAAAGCAAGAAAGATTTGGCACATAAGCTAGGGGGATACCTTGGGAAAACTCAGAACTAGATTTGGGGATTTGCACGTGCAGAATATCAAATCCAAGAATTTATGCAATGCCTATCTGTATAAGAAAACAGCTAAGATGTTCTGTAGAAGTGTAAACCTGAGCTGGACAATTAAGTTTTAAAGGTACTTTAGCTCTTGCACCCAGCTAGAACTGAGAAGTTGAGAAAGAATAGGGGCAGATACAGCAGAGCGTTACAGATTTGTTTCAACTTTGGATCAAACAGCAACTGAAATCTTGAAATAAAAGGCTGGCTGGAAATGCTTTGGGAGTTATTGATAAAAGTCTTGGTGAAAGATAATTGAAAGAAGTCTGGATTGGGGGGTGATTCCAACAATTTTCTTTGGTTTCAAAATTTATTAATGTTTCTTAAAGCAGTGGTTCTCAGGAGGGGGGGTATCTTTGTGTTCATGGAAAGGTGCTTCTGAAAGACTTCTAGTCAAAGCTGGAGAGACACAATATTTGTTCCAAAGTGGTATCCAGCTTTTTGATTAAAAAAAATATAGAGTAAGCAGCTTTAGCTACAGTTCTGGTAGCAGTCCTGTGCAATTTCCTATGCAATTCAGAGGATTGTGACCTACATAAAGATAAAGATCTACAGTAAAGTAAAACCATGAACCACTTTGTTGTCCCCATTCCTACAATTCCCACCCCTATAGTGATACAACAAGGAGCATTCAGGATCATATCATGGAGATACAAAGATAACTTTCTCAGTGCCAGATGTTCTTCAGGCAAAAGAAATACCATCTCTGGTTTTGATCGCATTCGTGGCAGTTGCTAGCTAAAATCAGTTTACAAGCAGAACAGCCTGGGACAATAAATAGTAACTGTGAGTAAATAATGACAAAACAAACAGAAATGGTGGATAAAAGCCAATTTGAGAGAAGTCTATGATCTTTCTATGTTCAGATATCTCCAGGGTGTGAGGGGAAGGGCTGCTCTAACATCTTAAGATCTGGATTCTTTCATGAACTGCCAGTTGAAGACATTGCAAGGCAGCTATTATCAGTGCTTACTATTGATTGGGAACCTGCTTCCTCCTGGCTGAATTCCATGATTTTATCACTCCTTTCAGGAATGGATTTAGCATGTTCAGTAATGCCAGATATGATTATTTAACAAATAGGAACATCTGTTCAGTGGTTAAGTGCCCCTCTTGGTTCTGATTTCTGGCTAAAATCAGGCAGTAAATTGCTTTGCTTCTCTGAGCTTTTTCTTTCCACCTATTTATCTTACCGATACCTGACAACCTTAATTGCATTTTTGATCCAAAGATAAGCTGGTGGTGGGCATAAAGCTTCCTCCACCTCCCCTTGTACAGTGATGTGCACAGAAAAGGTGAGGTGGGACTGAAAAGGAAAGCCAACAGAGCTCTACAGGCAGCACATACTACTGGCTTTGGAGGTCACTAAATGTACTTTTAATTTTTTTGCATTTTAGATTTACATACTGTATGCAAGTTATAGCACTGGTTGGCGCGCTGGTGTTCTAGCTTGTGGCATGTTATTTAAGAAAGCACATTTATTCCTCATTTGCAATCTACAGGCCTGGCTGTATTATTCTCAAGATTTTCAACACACTTGCATATTTCAGGCATGGCCCACTAAAGCATTGCACTGGAAGCAGAGATGAATCGCTGTACTGTTTTATAATAGGAAAAGACAAGGAATTAGTTTCTGATAACAGAAATATTTACATGCAGTGCTCTCAGGCATTTCTTAAAGAAAGATCCTTCTTTGAATCCCAGCTTCAGCTGTACAAAGTTAACAAAACTGTAGAAACATAGGCAGGGAAGTTCTCTGCTTCACTCCGCTGTCCCCAGGGAAGGTCAGCTCTGGCATGCTTGTCTAACTAGGTCTTATAAGACGTCCAAGATGATGGCACCACACCATCTCCAAGCAATCTATGTTTTTTGCTATCCATGCCCAGAGAAAGTTTTTTTCTGAAGTGTAATTTGAATCTTCCTTCTTTCAGTTTAAGTCAATTTTTTCCCTGGCCATCATGGAGATGGAGAACAGAACATGAAAAAGAAAAGCTGCACAGAAACTCTGGAAGAATATGATCACTGTGTTTCACCATCAGGCATCATTGCTCTGCTTAGGAAAGCTCTGATTTTCATTGCTGAGCTTTGTAAAGTTTTGGGTACTGCCAGAACTATTACTCAGCAATCCTGAGCAGCTGCTGAACAGCAGAATACATCCAGAGATCTTTACACCTGTCTAATAAAACAGTAGAAAGGCAATAAAGAAGGTATGGCTCGATGAACCTGAAAAGAAAGCCTCAGAAATAGGAAGTATGAAGGGGATATGGCAGAAAGATGAACCTTCTGGCTGAAATGGGCAAACTTTCTTTTAGCGGCTTGCAGCGGGGAGGTCACAGCAAGTGCCGTAAGTAAGCCTGTTGCCTCGTTCCCTTCCTGCTGAGACTCAGCCCCCCTGGTTATGGATGGGACATGACAGATCTACCAGATTTCTGAAGTCAAGGACCCCAGCTGTGTTCATCTGCATCTGTGTTGTGGCAATTTCCCAAACACTGTACTCCTGCAGGTTAGTATACTAGCCCCCTGCTTGTCCTTTTCCTGGATTCAGGTCAATTTGTCTTTGATTTGGGTTCCACATAGACTCCTGTCTCATGTCATATATGGTCATTGACCCTATGTTTGCTTATGGAGCAATTGTGTTTGATTCTAGACTTGACTCTGCAGGAGGGCATCTGAATGATTTGAGTGGAAAAGAGCCTCTCTGAATACCCCCATTTTAGGGGCTTTCAGTCAAGAAGTTGGCCACTGGTGGTGTTTTTTGCAGTGCAAGCTGGCATGCTGCACAGCAGTGTAGCTGGCTGGGGGGATCCCCACTGACTGGTTATTCCAAAAACCCATGGCAGCACCTCAGCTCAGGGCAGTCTTGGGGCAGTTTGACTGCCAGCTGCAGCTGGGAGGCTGGCTGTGCCCACTCTTTGCGCCCCAAAGCCAAGAAACTGAAAAAGAAAATACCCTGAAGTGCAGCCTAGGACTATTGGGCTTGCCTTTGAAATATTGTTACCTACTGACATCAGTCCCTTTTCTGAAACTGCTTAATAACCTGAACCTTCCTCTTGGAAGCTTTGAGAAAGATCAGGTATCAACTATTTAAATGCAGTTAGCTGAAAATTGATAGATGGATGATGATGTAAACATGTATTGCTTTATGGGTACTGTCACACTGCTGATGCACACTCTGCAATGATGTAGATGGCTGTAACAACATATTTGGAGGTTAATCTGTTTTGAATCATTAAGGTGGTACCTCAGTGCGAGCGCTGTTGCAGAACTTCTAGGGCAAGATTCTGCCGTGCGCTGGTCAGATATAGGTGGCTTGCATGAATTAACAATGCATTTACTTATTTGTAAAAGAGATCTTGAAGGTGGTATTCCTAAAATCCTTCAGGCTTGAGGATTAGGTCAGAGAAGTTTGAAGAGTTCCAGCATTTAAACAGAACTTTTTATTACTCGGGATATGTTGTAGATCCAGCATGCAGCTCATTAGGTAATCACACTGAAGATCATAGGTTCACCATACTGTTATTGGTGTTGGTTCATATTATTAGAAAATATCCATTTATTTACTCCACAGGGGGATTTTTAAATAAGTTTTGAGTAAGCACATATTCTTCTTGTGATAAGTTACTCTGAAAGGTAGAGATGGATGTCAATATGACTTCCAAATCTAAGGCTGACTAAACTTTGGCCCATCTTTGACATGTATAGCTTAATTGTCTCTCTTCCAAGAATGTGGCTCTGTTAGTTGGAACAACACCATCTACTGACACTCCTAAAGCCAGTAAGTAATAAAATTGTTGATTCATACTCATTCCCTTTTGCTCCATTTTTACTTCAAATAGTGTAAGATGTGCTTTGTTCTTCTTGTTTGTCACTTGGCTGTGATTTTTCAGAGACCTAAAAGGAAGATAAAAGGCATTATTTAAAAAAGGGTTGTTCATACTTGATTCAGCACTCTCCTTAGATATTATTTTCCTATATATTTGAAGAAGCAGATGAAGCATTCCATAAGCAGCTGGCAGGAGTCTCACAATCTCTAGCCCTTGTTCTCGTGGAGGACTTCAACTTAACGGATGTGTGCTGGAAATACAACGCAGCAGAGAGGAAACAGTCTAGGAGGTTCCTGGAGTGTGTGGAAGATAACTTCCTGACACAGCTGGTAAGTGAGCCTACTGGGGAGATGCCTCACTTGTCCTGCTGTTTACAAACAGAGAAGAACTGGTAGGAGATGTGGTGGTCGGAGGCCATCTTGGACTTAGCAACCACGGTACGATAGAGTTCTTGATTCGTGGCGAAGTAAGGAGGGGGGTGAGCAAAACCACTACCATGGACTTCCTGAGGGCAGTCTTTGGCCTGTTCAGGACACTGGTTGACAGAGTCCCTTGGGAGACGGTCCTGAAGGGCAAAGGGGTCCAGGAAGGCTGGGCATTCTTTAAGAAGGAAGTCTTAAAGGCACAGGAGCAGGCTGTCCTCATGTGCTGTAAGATGAACTGGCAGGGAAGATGACCGGCCTGGCTGAACAGGGAGCTTTTGTTGGGACTCAGGAAAAAAAGGAGAGTTTACCACTTTCGGAAGAAGGGGCAGGCAACTCAAGAAGAGTACAGGGATCTCGTCAAGTCATGCAGAGAGAAGATTAGAAAGGCAAAAGCCCAGCTAGAACTCAATCTGGCCACTGTTGTAAAAGATAATAAAAAATGTTTTTACAAATACATTAACAACAAAAAGAGAACCAAGGAGAATCTCCCTCCTTTATTGGATGCGGGGGGGAACATTGCCACCAAGGATGAGGAAAAGGCTGAGGTACTTAATGCCTTCTTTGCCTCAGTCTTGAATAGTCAGACCAGTTATCCCCAGGGTATTCAGCCCCCTGAGCTAGAAGACAGGGACAGAGAGCAGAATGAACCCCCCATAATCGAGGAGGAAGCAGTTAACAACCTGTTACACCACCTGGACACTCACAAGTCTCTGGGGCCAGATGGGATCCACCCAAGGGTACTGAAGGAGTGGAGTACTGATGTCCAAGGGTACTGATGTCCACCCAAGGGTACTGAAGCTGGCGGGGGAGCTTGCCAAGCCACTCTCCATCATTTATCAGCAGTCCTGGTTAACCAGGGAGGTCACAGACAACTGGAGGTTAGCAAATGTGACACCCATCTACAAGAAGGGCCGGAAGGAAGATCTGGGGAACTACAGACCTGTCAGCCTGACCTCGGTGCTGGGGAAGATTATGGAGAAGTTCATCTTGAGTGTGATCAACAGGCATGTGCAGGCCAACCAGGTGATCAGGCCCAGCCAGCATGGGTTCAGGAAAGGCAGGTCCTGCTTGACCAACCTGATCTCCTTCTATGACCAGGTGACCCACCTAGTGGATGAGGGAAAGGCTGTAGATGTTGTCTACCTGAACTTCAGTAAAGCCTTTGACACTGTCTCTCACAGCATTCTCCTGGAGAAGCTGGCAGCTCATGGCTTGAATGGGTGTACTCTTCGCTGGGTTAAAAACTGTCTGGATGGCCGAGCCCAGAGAGTTGTGTTGAACAGAGTTAAATCCAGTTGGCGGCCGGTCACAAGCGGTGTTCCCCAGGGCTCAGCTTTGGGGCCAGTCTTGTTTAATATCTTTATCAATGATCTGGATGAGGGGATCGAGTGCGCCCTCAGTAAGTTTGCAGACGACACCAAGTTGTGCGGGAGTGTTGATCTGCTTGAGGGGAGGAAGGCTCTGCAGAGGGACCTGGACAGGCTGGATCGATGGGCCAAGGCCAATTGTATGAGGTTCAACAAGGCCAAGTGCCAGGTCCTGCACTTGGGCCACAGCAACCCCATGCAACGCTACCGGCTTGGGGAAGAGTGTCTGGAAAGCTGCCTGGCAGAAAAGGACCTGAGGGTGCTGGTTGACAGCCGGCTGAACGTGAGCTGGCAGTGTGCCCAGGTGGCCAAGAAAGCCAATGGCATCCTGGCTTGTATCAGAAATAGCATGGCCAGCAGGACTAGGGAAGTGATCATCCCCCTGTACTCGGCACTGGTGAGGCCACACCTCGAATACTGTGTTCAGTTTTGGGCCTCTCACTACAAGAGAGACATTGAGGGGCTGGAGCGTGTCCAGAGAAGGGCAACGAAGCTGGTGAAGGGTCTGGAGCACAAGTCTGATGGGGAGCGGCTGAGGAAACTGGACTTGTTTAGCCTGGAGAAGCGGAGGCTGAGGGGAGACCTCATTGCTCTCTCCAACTACCTGAAAGGAGGTTGTAGAGAGGTGGGGGTTGGTCTCTTCTCCCAAGTCACAAGCCATAGGACAAGAAGAGATGGCAAGTTGCACCAGGGGAGGTTTAGATTGGATATTAGGAAAAATTTCTTCACCAAAAGGGTTGTCAAGCATTGGAACAGGCTGCCCAGGGAAGTGCTGGAGGAGTTCAAAGAATGTGTAGATGTGGCACTTCAGGACATGGTTTAGTAGGCATGGAGGTGTTGGTTTGACAGTCGGACTAGATGATCTTAAAGGTCTTTTCCAACCTTAATGATTCTATGATTCTATGATTCCTCTTCAAAGTCTTTTAACACTTGCTCTAAACCCAAAACCTTTCAGAACCAGTGTTTAGCTAATTTGCAGCTTCCACCTTTGGCTTTTGTTCTTCAGCTTACATCATTGTCCCATGAGCAATTGATTTATTTTCTGTGTGTTCTGGAAAGGTATTGGTGTTTATTTCTGGGAGTCTTTGTTTATGTTCTCACAAAACTGCATGTCATGATCCCATGCTTGCTTAATTCAGCTCCATTGCCTTGTCATTCACATCTGTGTGATCTTCAGATATGGTCCCTAAGCTGTTTGAACAGATTTAATTTGACCTTCCCTGCATGCTAGCTCTGAATCTTAACCTGCTGCTCCATTTTATCTCTGCACTTCATAGCAATAAGCACCTGCAGAGTTTCGCATACCTAATCCTTTGAACATCCTTAAATGTGCAGGTGGAAAAATACAAAGGGGTTGAGCAGTCACAGCTTCTGTACTGTGTAGGGTGGGACTTCAGAAATGTTGCATTTTTTTTCTATCTGCCAGTAACCTGTGGAGCCCAGAGCTGAATCTTTTGTGCTTACCAAGTTCTGAAGAGTAAGAAGTGACTCGTAAAAGAGTAACTTGGAAATTGCTATCACACAGTAGGAAGAAATGCTGAATATTCAACTTAAAGACACTCCAGAAGGCTAAAACTGTATTTGCTTATTTAACAGCTAAATCACTGTCTGAAAAGAAACATACGTGTACCTTGGTAAGCTTAAAGATAAATATTAACAGTGTAGATGCAGGAAAAACTAAACTATTTTTAAAAATACTTAAGTATTAGCTAAAGCTAATACACATTATTTGTAGGGCAGAATGTATAGTTGTTGCTAAAAACTGTGAGGCATAACTGCCCTTAAAAGCTTTTTTCTGTAAAGAGTTAAGTCACTTGAGCTGTGATTATAATATTATCCTGTTAAATTGGGTCAGGTTCAGTGCAGAAGAACTAATTTTGTTTATGTTAAAAGAAGGCTGTTTCAGAAACCACTAGCTCTCTTTACCTGGAGTCAACTTCATGCATTGATTCAGGAAAGCAAGCGATGCAAGGCTGATCAGCTCTGATAGGACTGAGGAGTGGGAAGCAGGCTGTACTGCCTGTGAAGTGGAAGTAAAGAACCACCTTCCATTAGAAGCACCTGTAGTCAGAAACTGTAGCTATGTGTGGTGGGTTGACCTTGGCTGGACACCAGGTGCCCACCAAAGCCGCTCTATCACTCCCCTCCTCAGCTGGGCAGGGGAGAGAAAATACAAAAAAAGGCTTGTGGGTCGAGATAAGGGCAAGGAGGGATCATTCAGCAGTTACTGTCACAGGCAAAACAGACTCAACTTGGGGAAATTAGTTTAATTTATTACCAATGAAATTGGGGTGAGGTAATGAGAAAATAAAAACTACATCTTAAAACACCTTCCCCCCACCCCTGCCTTCTTCCCAGGCTTAACTTCACTTCTGATTTCTCTACCTCCTCCCCTCCAGCGGCGCAGGGGGACGGGGAATGGGGGTTGCGGTCAGTTCATCACACATCTCTGCTGCTCCTTCCTCCTCAGGGGGAGGACTCTTCACGCTCTTCCCCTGCTCCAGTGTGGGGTCCCTCCCATGGGAGACAGTCCTCCATGAACTTCTCCAACATGAGTCCTTCCCACAGGCTGCAGTTCTTCACGAACCACTCCAGCATGGTCCCATTCCACAGGGTGCAGTCCTTCAGAAACAGACTGCTCCAGCGTGAGTCCCCCATGGGGTCACAAGTCCTGCCAGGAAACCTGCTCCAGCGTGGGCTCCTTTCTCCATGGGGCCACAGGTCCTGCCAGGAGCCTCCTCCAGCGTGGGCTTCCCACAGGATCACAGCCTCCTTTGGGTATCCACCTGCTCCAGCATGGGGTCCTCCATGGGCTGCAGGTGGATATCTGCTCCACCCTTAACCTCCATGGGCTGCAGGGGGACAGCCTGCCTCACCATGGTCTTCACCACAGGCTGCAGGGGAATCTCTGCTCTGGTGCCTGGAGCACCTCCTCCCCCTCCTTCTTCATTGGCCTTGGTGTCTGCAGAGCTGTTCCTCTCACATATTCTCACTTCTCTCTTTGGCTGCAGTTGCACAGTTTTCTTTTTACCCTTCTTAGCTAGGTTATCCCAGAGGCGCTACCAGCGTCGCTGATGGGCTCGGCCTTGGCCAGCAGCGGGTCCCTCTTGGAGCCAGCTGGCATTGGCTCTGTCAGACATGGGGGAAGCTTCTAGCAGCTTCTCACAGAAGCCACCCCTGTAGCCCACCCGCTACCAAAACCTTGCCATGCAAACCCAATACACTATGGCTACAATCTGCTGAGCATGGTCAGTGTTTTATGTCCTTTGCCCAAGCTACAGTCCTCAAGTAAAGACAACCTGGAGTTGCATGAACGGGCCTTTGTTCGCTGATGACTTCTTCTGGGTGCAAGCTCACCAGCCATTAACAACTCCAACGTCCTTCTTTCTCTTCTGCCTCTGTCGTTAGATTTCACTGGGATCTGCTGAGGTTAAGAAGTCACTGGAGAGAGAATATTAGTGCCACACGTCTAGTTGGACAAAGTGAGATAAAAAGCTGATAAAGGAATTGCGTATCTGTCCTGGTTTCAGCTGGGATAGAGTTAATTTTCTTCCTAGTAGCTGGTACAGTGCTGTGTTTTGGATTTAGGATGAGAATAATGCTGATAACACACTGATGTTTTAGTTGTAGCTAAGCAGTGCTTACACCAGTCAAGGACTTTTCAGCTTCCCATGCTCTGCCGGGTGCACAAGAAGCTGGGAGGGGGCACAGCCAGGACAGCTGACCCAAACTGGCCAAAGGGCTATGTCATACCATATGGCGTCATGCCCAGTATATAAACTGGGGGAGTTGGCTGGGGGGCAGGGATCGCTGCTCAGGGACGGGCTGGGCATCGGTCAGTGGGTGGTGAGCGGTTGTATCACTTGTTTTTTTTCATGGGTTTTGTTCCTCTCTCACTCTCTTGTTGTTTTCCTTCTCATTACAATTTATTATTATTAATTTTTTTTTCCAATTATTAAACTGTTCTTATCTCAACCCACGAGTTTTCTTACTTTTGCTCTTCCGATTCTCTCCCCCATCCCACTGGGGAGGGGGAGAGGGTGAGCAAGCAGCTGTGTGGTACTTAATTGCCTAGTGGGGCTAAACCACAACAGTATCACATTTTAATTGCATAAGAAGGAATACAATACATAGATAAGCATAAAGAAAAGTTATCTTCATAGTGAACTGCCCTAAAAGGGGAGAGAATGGGGTCTAGGGATCAGTTAAGTCTTTTCTGGCAAGTATCAGAGCAAAGCATTGAGCCTGAGGGCCTGTGTGAGCAAATCATAAAGGGGCGGCACTGTACTTTCCCTGCGTGCCAGGGCCGCTGTACACCTCGAACCTGGGCATCTTGAGCAATCTGGCAGAGCAATGCAAATAATGCAGCTTCTGCAACATAGTTACGCAAGTCAGCTCGTGTTTCACTGGCACCATGTGCAGTCCTTTTTCTTGCCACCTTCTTCCTAAAGACCGTGCCACCTACCCCTGCATAGGCTGCAGACAGGATCCACTGTCCAGTGTTCCCAGTTGGAGGTACCCACTCTGGCCAAAGGAGATGGTTTCCAGATGTCCTCAGCTCCATTCCCTGAAAAAAACATTTCATGGACTTGATGTATATATTGCTAAAGAGATGAGGGGAATTTTGAGGGGAAAGGAAACATAAAGGGATCAGAGAAGAGACCAATAAGGAAAAGGGATGGGAACTTTAGAAGAAAGGAGGAAAGGAGAAAGATAACTGTCAAGGAACAAACTGGACTATAAATACTTCATTGTGATACAAGTTTTTCTAGGAAGTGCAAGTCACTAGGTCTTACCTCCTGAGGCTTTGTAGAACTGTCAGCACATTTACAGGAAGGTAAGTCATGTTGTTTTGGATGTATTTTGATGCAGAGTACACAGAATGTGTCTTTTACCTTGAAGGCCTTACTGGGAGAATTTAGAGGGTTTTTTATATACATTATTTTTGTGTTGACATTTCGTGTTACACTACCACTCTTTTAATTGCACCACACCCCACAAATTTTCAACTTGACATGACAAGGCATCCTCTGTGATAGTGGTATTGCCTACACTTTCCCAGAGGTGCCCAGCCTTCTGCTCTGAGGTCTTCAGCCATCACTCCACTCTCAGGTCAGAGATGTATGGGTATATGGGGTGTGCAGGGAGTCAGGGAGCAGATTTTCCTTTAGCTGGGAGAGGAATGAGTCTTTTTTTGGTTTTTGAGGTTGGCCATCCATATGTATGGTCTTTCCCAACTGATGTGTCAGGGTTGCAGCATGAGGTCTCTGCTGGCTGGCTGGTGGGAAAAGGGGCTCAGAGCAAGGTGGCTCAGAACAAGCCCATGTTCAAGCAACTTCTTGAGGGAGAATACAAGTTAAACTGGCCAATTTTGTATAACCAAACAATATATTTTGTCAGCTCATTACTGTAAGCAATATGCAGAAGAAATCATTTGTTACTTCCATCTAGATAAAAGCAACGCGGTTAGAGTCATAATGTCCATGTGTGAGTTTGGCCAACACAAGGCTTATCTGAGGTTCCTCTACCTTAGATGTGCCACAAAGACTATACAGTTCAGAAGGTATGTAAGCACAACGTGTAGTATCTGCTATACTGTGAGCAGTCATAGCTTATCTGCAGCATTATCATAAATCAATACATTTATGAAATTAGTTTCCCTATGAACTTTGAGATGACCTTAGCAGGCAAAATTTCTGTGGCATCTGTAGATCTCTACTCTCAAGAAGCAGCAAGAGAGATTAATTATGACCACTGCTATATAAAGGAAAAATATGTTATTACACTGTAATACACTGTATTACACTGGATGATGTGATGGTTGGAGGCTGTCTCGGGCACAGCGATCACAAAATGCTGGAGTTTTCGATTCTTGGAGAAGTCAGGAGGGGAGTCAGCAGAACTGCCTACCCCCAGGAGGACAGCAGGACTTCCGGAGGGGAGACTTTGGCCTGTTCAGGACACTGGTCGACAGAGTCCCCTGGGAGGCAG
Organism: Ciconia boyciana; assembly: GCF_034638445.1. NCBI lineage: Eukaryota > Metazoa > Chordata > Aves > Ciconiiformes > Ciconiidae > Ciconia > Ciconia boyciana. The sequence continues at coordinate 55,985,765 of NC_132938.1, read as the reverse complement.
TCCTGAAGGGCAAAGGAGTCCAGGAAGGCTGGGCATTCTTCAAGAAGGAAATCTTAAAGGCGCAGGAGCAGGCCGTCCCCATGTGCCGAAAGACGAGCCAGCGGAGAAGACAACCAGCCTGGCTGAACAGAGAGCTTTGGCTGGAACTCGGGAGAAAAAGGAGAGTTTATGGCCTTTGGAAGAAGGGGCAGGCAACTCAGGAAGACTACAAGGATGTTGTGAGGTTATGCAGGGAGAAAATTAGAAGGGCCAAAGCCCACCTAGAACTTAATCTGGCTACTGCTGTACAAGACAATAAAAAATGTTTCTATAAATACATTAGCAACAAAAGGAGGGCTAAGGAGAATCTCCATCCTTTATTGGACGTGAGGGGGAAGCATAGTGACAAAGGATGAGGAAAAGGCTGAGATACCTAAAGCCTTCTTTGCCTCAGTCTTTAATAGTAACACCAGTTGGTTTTGGGGTACCTAGCCCCTGGCGCTGGAAGACAGGGACAGGGAGCAGAATGAAGCCCCCCTAATCCAAGGAGAAATGGTTAGTCACCTGCTACACCACTTAGACACACACAAGTCTATGGGGCTGGATAGGATCCACCCGAGGGTACTGAGGGAGCTGGCAGAAGTGTTCACCAAGCCACTTTGTGTCATTTACCAGCAGTCCTGGCTAACCAGGGAGGTCCCAGTTGACTGGAGGTTAGCAAATGTGACACCCATCTACAAGAAGGGCTGGAAGGAGGATCAGGGAACTACAGACCTGTCAGCCTGACCTTGGTGCTGGGGAAGCTGATGGAGCAGATAATCTTTGAGTGGCATCACTTGGCACGTACAGGACAACCAGGTGATCAGGCCCAGTCAGCATGGGTTTATGAAAGGCAGGTCCTGCTTGACCAACTTGATCTCCTTCTATCACAAGGTGACCCGCTTAGTGGATGAGGGAAAGGCTGTGGATGTTATCTACCTAGACTTTAGTAAAGCCTTTGACACGGTTTCCCACAGCATTCTCCTGGAGAAACTGGCTGCTCATGGCTTGGATGGGCGTACTCTTCACTGGGTTAAAAAAACTGTCTGGATGGCCGGGCCCAAAGAGTGGTGGTGAACGGAGTTAAATCCAGTTGGCGGCCAGTCACAAGCAGTGTTCCCTAGGGCTCAGTTTTGGGGCCAGTCTTGTTTAATATCTTTATCAATGATCTGGATGAAGGGATCGAATGCACCCTCAGTAAGTTTGCAGATGACAGCAAGTTGGTCCCTCTACAGAGGGACCTGGACAGGCTGGATTGATGGGCTGGGGCCAACTGTATGAGGTTCAACAAGGCCAAGTGCCAGGTCCTGCACTTGGGCCACAACAACCCCATGCAACGCTACCGGCTTGGGGAAGAGTGTCTGGAAAGCTGCCTGGCAGAAAAGGACCTGAGGGTGCTGGTTGACAGCCGGCTGAACGTGAGCTGGCAGTGTGCCCAGGTGGCCAAGAAAGCCAATGGCATCCTGGCTTGTATCGGGAATAACGCGGCCAGCAGGAGTAGGGAAGTGATTGTCCCTTTGTACTCAGCACTGGTGAGGCTGCACCTCGAATACTGTGTTCAGTTTTGGGCCCCTCACTACAAGAGAGACATTGAGGTGCTGGAGTGTGTCCAAAGAAGGGCAATGAAGCTGGTGAAGGGTCTGGAGAACAAGTCTGATGAGGAGCGGCTGAGGGAACTGGGCTTGTTTAGCCTGGAGAAGCGGAGGCTGAGGGGAGACCTTATTGCTCTCTCCAACTACCTGAAAGGAGGCTGTAGAGAGGTGGGTGTTGGTCTCTTCTCCCAAGTCACAAGCCATGGGACAAGAGGAGATGGCCTCAAGTTGCACCAGGGGAGGTTTAGATTGGATATTAGGAAAAATTTCTTCACCAAAAGGGTTGTCAAGCATTGGAACAGGCTGCCCAGGGAAGTGGTTGAGTCACCATCCCTGGAGGTATTTAAAAGACATGTAGATGTGGTGCTTAGGGACATGGTTTAGTGGGGGACTTGGCAGTGCTAGGTTAACAGTTGGACTCCATGATCTTAAAGGTCTTTTCCAACCTAAATGATTCTGTGATTCTATGAAGTCTTGGGGGGCTGGGGAGAGGAACTTAGTTTCAAAAGAGCAGAGCAGACTGTATGGATGAATACCATGAAGTCTGCCATTCCCCAGATGGAAGACAGGTCACCATCTGTGGACTCTGTTAGCCTTTTTCTGTAGGAAGCCTCAGGCCAGACTTGCCTTTGTGTTCTGTGGGTCTTTGAAATTGTTTAGCAGGGGGTCTTGACCTCTGTTCTTCTAGCCCTGGCCAAACACAGCTCGCATCCCTGGCAGGCTGGAGTTGAGTCTCAGACCACTAGAACATCGTGCTGTCCCTGAAGTACCTGCCTGAGGTTACATATGTCTACCGCGTCTCTTCCTGTGTACCCCTTCTTAAATTAATTACAGTCATACAGGTAAACCTGAGAGAGCGCTGTACTTAGTAACTACTAGTCAGGTTATATGCAGTATCTTATCTCTTTTTTGCTTGTTTCTGAAGGAAAAATCTTGATTTCAGAATGCTGGGCATACTTTGAAAATAGATGAGGCTTGAAAGCCACAGCAAAGGCATGCAGTGCTGACTGCCACCCAATCCCTCGCACCAGGATGTTGTGCCAGGAGAGGGTAAGTACATGGGCACATGAGCATGATGGGGCCTGCACTTGTGGGTGTTGGTGGAACCAACGGGTCAGGCAATAACTCACAAATTGAGCAGGGTGTTGCACATGGTAAGAAATGTGCATCATCTCACAGCACTTCTTGCTGACTTACTGATTTTTGTTTTCCCATCAGCATGATTGGCACGTCCTTGGTTACTGTTCACTGAAAGCCATTCCAACAGATTAATGAGTAGCTGGACTGTAAAACTAAGGAATCAGGAGCAGGTACAGCCGCAGCCAGATGGTGTATATTTCTTAAGCAGCTTGCACAATAGCATGTTTTGATATATCATCTGAGCTCTTATGAGTGTCACCAAAGTAATTCAGCAAAGCCTTCATGTTCTCACTGTGTCCCTGCTGCTGTGAATTGAAGAGCCACTCTCTCCTTTTCTTTTTGCACCTACAGTGCCACTGAGAGCAGTGGGTTTGGAGGGCAGCCTCCCAGGGAGGTGGAAAGAGGGGACAGCTTCCAGCCAGGACTTTTGCTTTCTTCTGTGGTGTTGAGGGTAGCCATAGGTGGGATGCAAGAAGGGTAGAGAAGAGCCTGACAAAGGAATCAGGAAGACAGAGGTGCTGTAAAGAGTGAGGTTTCAGCAGATGGGTGGTTTATTTTCATTCTAGCGCTTTGGCTGATAAGGGGTGGGTCTCTGAGCTGGGAGGCTTGGCTAAAAGGTCAGAGCAGTGTACTTGCAGGAGCACTTCACAAGACTGGCGTCCAGCATATTGGACAGGACTTGTGGTATCAGCAACGTGATTGCTTTGCAGCTGACTGAATTCTTGGTGCAAGAAATCAGTGGTGGCAAGATTGGAAACAGACACACCGGTCAACATGAGCATGGCAGGCAAAGTAAGCAAAAGTTTATACTAGAAATTTTCTTTGCTGCAGCTGAGTAATGCATTTTTAAATGCAATTTCTTTGCAGGAGCACTGTAAGTCCTGGTGGTATAGCACAGATGAGATTTTAGGAGGAAGCTGGTACAGGAGAGCTGCCTTTACTTGCAGGCCACTGTACTCTCCTAGGAAATGGTTGTTACACTCTTCAAGGCAATAATTTATTTATTTTTTTAAACACTGAGGCAACATAATATAACAGCACCAGAATAAGAATAACCTCCCCTCACAGTTAGCAAACTATTTTTAATCTCTGATTGGACAGTTTAAAATATGATACAATGTAGTAAGTGTTCAGATCAATATATTGATCAGCTCTATCAGTTTCCATTCTGAGATCCCACAGTGGTTTAAACTATTTTTAGCTTCTTTATAAGTAAGTCATATCCTTTTGCTTTCTAAAAAAAATAGTTAATATTGTGTTAAATTTCAGAGTGTAATCGTGCTGATGTTAGGACAGTCATTAAATTTGAATATGTGTATAACAAGTCTGGGGGTTAAGACAATGAAGATCAAAAGTAACTATCACATGCAATGCAGTACTGAGCTGGGACTGAAATGAGTATTTACGTCTTTGCTAGAAAGTAAGTGACAAGAGAGATGTTGGTTAATACCACTGCTGAAGACGGTATATGTTGCTTCTTGCACTACCTGAGCGATGCTAACATACACCCAGAGACATGCAAGAGAGGTCAATGGACAGGAACCCAGAGGTGGAAAGTGACTGAAGGCATGTACCTTGCTGGAATGTGCCTTAAGAAAGTACCAGGATTGCTTGCTGTTACTGCCAGCTGTCTTCACTATTTTAAAACCAAACAAAACAAGAGAAAATAAAATAATGCTCTCTTTAACTCTGAGATACCGCAAGTGGAAAATTAATTGTAGTTCACTTATAGGTGAATTCACTAAGTTCAGTCCTCCGCCCAGCCTTGAACTGAGCATGATAAATGAAGTCTTGTGATGTAACTAAACTGCCTTGTTTTACTTTGTTTATCTTGGAGTAATAGATGAGTTACCATGCAGTTTACGTGACCAAGCAGCATAATCCTTACACTCTGTAAAAGGGTGTTTTTCTACACCTACCCTCTCCCTGCTGCAGTAACTTGTAAGGCTGGTAGAACACAGGAGCAGAAAAGAAAACCTTGTGACTCCAGCTAGTGCTTGCCTTAATAGATGAAATGGGTGACAGTGTGCTGGTGGTGCATCTGTGGGATCCTGTTATAGTTGGTAAAAGTTCACAGGGACTCAGCCATCAGAACAATACATAGTTAACCAGTGTCTAATTGTAGGAGAGATTTATTTGTTCTCAGCAATCCCAGTTCTTGGCTACCTTTTTTCTTATAAACACTACGTGTGCTTTGCATGTGCAAGTTGCGAAATCATTATTGTGCTATGTGGGATACAGTATAAATGCATAAGCCTTTTTTTTTTTTAAAGTAAGTTTCCTAGAAAATGTGGCCCTTTAAAATGTGATCTTTGGCCTCACTTGTGAATTTTTTACTAATCACGCTTGCATTTGACACTTGAAACGTTAAATTTAGTGCAGACCTCTCCCGAGTCTGTCTTTTTCAAAGCATTGTGCTCATTCCCACTTTGGGTCTGGCTGCTGAAAGTGCGCTATTTTATTTCATATGTTTGGTATTTCCTAGTAATTATTTTCTTTGTTACCAGTTGACAATTTGTTTATAATTAGACATTATTTCTACTTCTACTTCAAAAGCTTTGATACTAAGAAGTTGCTTTATTTTTTTTTCCTGTGAGAACTTTGCAGCACACTGGTGTTAAGTTGTCCCAGTCCCAGGGTCCCAGTCACGCAGGATACTTGTGCATGTGCTAAACTTCTTGCATTGTGGACTTGATTCGCCTCCATTTCTCTCTCAAGATAATGCCACCTGAATGCTTGCAGTCAGTAGGACTTAACTGAGTCACTGAGGACTTAATAGAGTGTCACCCACAAGGGTGACCATGGAAAATCATATTCCAGCGCCTGGAGTCATTTAAAGCTCTGGGATGGGCAGAGACCACCAAGGAAGAACAGGAATGAATACAGGGACAGAGAGGCCCCACTACCTTTGAATACACTAGGAGTGAGCTTGCAGGGTGGAAACTGGGGCTACCTTCTGTCCGAGGGCCTGGGATGAGGAGTGGACAATGCTCCTCTCTCTTCTGAGTGCATTCTTCTCTCAGTGGCAGATGATCAGAGGAGCCCAGAGGCCCATCAGCACCTGGACAAAGCCTGCGGAGCTAATGGACAAGCTTTAGCCTAACAGACAAAAAAAGCTGTCTTGGGTATTGGGAGTAACCCCACCTGAGTTAAATATCCCTTTTGAGAAGCAAGGTACCTTAGCACAGATAATCTTGCACTAAAGGCAGTGTTGCTTCTTCCAGATTACTTCTGCATGGTGCTACGTCATTTTACATAGGTGTCCTCTCAGCCATCACCTCATGCCTGAACTTGGGCTGTAATAAAACATTTATAAACCTGTATTAGGCTCTGAATTCCATTTTTTGTAATTTTGTCAGTTCCCGACACAGGCAGTTCTAGGCAATACAGACTTTATCACAACCTGATATATGGCATCATTTAGTGTGCCGTCTCCAAGAAGACACAGATATACACCAGTAATCCAACACGGCAAAAATAATCCTCCAAGAAAGTTAGAAACAGAGAAGGAGCAATGAGGATGGATAAGGTATCCAGTTGTCCTAGGAGACTATTATACATGTTGCTGAAAATGTCATATGACAGAAATATGAACAAAGTCAGACATGATCTTGGTGGGGGGAAAAGAATGGGCTTACACTGTGCTTTAGCGTTGGCTTTTTTGTTGTGTTTTGGGTTTGGGTTTTTTTTCCTGTAGTTTTCCCTCTCCTCCCCCAAATATGAGCAGGAATTTCACATGCAAAAATGTAGGAATCTGTCTGTGTGGTGACTTGCAAATGCAAGTGCCATCCCCTTTTTCTTTGCTCTGTTTGCAGGTTATTAAATGCAAAGCAGCAGTAATGTGGGAAGCCAATAAACCGTTTTCTATTGAGGAAGTGGAAGTTGCCCCACCAAAAGCACATGAAGTTCGCATAAAGGTACTAAAAATGAAATTTAAAACAATTGTTATGACTTGCATTCTATCTTGCTGTTTATCAGAATTATTTCTATAGATTTTTAGGATCCAGTTGGAAAACATTCACTAGGTGAGTAGTTACTGTTCAGTGAGCTCCTATGGAACATGTTTCAAAGTCCTAAATTTGATCATGATGTTCTTTTAAAAAAAAAAAGTTTTCAGGGTTAGGTTTTTTGTTTACTAAGACACCTGTGCTTCTCATAGGCTGAAAAAATTACAGTACAAGGCAAAAATCTGAATCTCCTATAGTGTGGAGCAAGAAATTCTCTTTTACTTTGTTTGAATCTGTGCCAGGAGATAGCTCAGTAGGGGTGGGAGCTTCCTTTTCTAACTGGGTATTGAGCATCTGTTACATTTCAGGAACTTTCTCAGTGGAATTCAGCAGCTGTTTTCATTTTAGAGCAGTTTCAAGGGTAACACAAGTGAGGAGAGCCCTCTCATGGGGTTGACAAACTCCATTTGTCAGAATAAAAGTTGTAAAGACATACCTGAATTTTTCAAAAGAACTACTGCTGCCCTACCTGCAAGAAAAGGCAAAATGTGATATAAAATACTATGTGTAGCCTAAATTTTTGTATATATAACATATACATTTAAATATATAAATAATATATAATTATAATGTAATTATAGATAATATTATATCCTTGTATAATACATATTTTATATAACATCTATTATATGATATATTGCAATATAATCTAAACATAAGGAATATAAATATATATATTTCTATGTTTATAAATAATATGTGCTAGTTAATTTATATTTACATAATTTTGTAATATTTCTATAATATTACAACCTTTTTCTATTTATGTATTTATATATAAATATTAGGAATAATTTATTTTATTCTGTTCTTCATACGTAATTGTATTACTGGAACGTTGGTTCTGCCAGATAATCAACGAGACTCCCTATAGAACTCAGTAGCGCATAGCAAACATTCACAAAGGAGCCTTGCTTTGTAGATTAAAGACTAATACAAACCATGAAAATCATGAATCACACAACCAAAAGTGTTTTACCTGTAGATTTACTGTGTGCATATGTGACTTTGGAGGGAAGCAAGTGACTTCTCCAAATATATGACATCATTTCACTTCCGCACATGACATGACATAGTTAAATACTGAAATATTCCTCTCTTTCCTCTAAATCAGATCATGGCCACAGGGATCTGTCGCTCTGATGACCATGTGATAACTGGTGGACTGGTTATGCCTTTTCCAATAATTCTTGGGCATGAAGCAGCTGGTGTTGTGGAGAGTGTTGGGCAGGGAGTAACTTCGATCAAACCAGGTATGAAACAGCACTGAACACAGCCCCTGTGCTGAGTTTCCAGCTCCTGGTTAAGTCAAAGATGATTACATGCGTGAGTACTTGTATTGCAGAGGAAAATGTTCCAACTTTTAGTTTTTTCAAGGATACCTTAAAGGACACTACGTGCTGTTTCCATCTTTCTGTGTTCCCAATCTTGATTTATTTTCAGATTTTCTATTCAATTTCTTTTGGTTTTGGCTAAAACATCTGCAGCTTGCTTTCCACCTACATAGCGCTTTTCCTGTTATGGGATTAGGAACATAGATTCTTTGCTGTTGGTCATAGGAAATCAGGTATTAGCTGCAGGTTCTTTAAACACAGTTTACACAGCTAATGTCTCTCAAGAGTAAGGCAGAGGACTTACAACATGTCAAAGCACCTTTTAATTCTCCTGACAGCTAAATAATCCATTGACTTGAGTAGACCAGAACTTAGGTCTGTGTGTTCAATTACTTCACTTTAAAAGTATCAGGGCATGACTGGGGTGCCCACCCTGCCGCAGACTTTGCTTGTGTGCAGCACCAGTGCAGGTGAGTCAGCACTGCTCGCTGAGGGCTGGATCGCTCTGAGGACACTCCTCTGGACCAGCTGCTCCTCTTGCTACCCTCTCTTGGAACCACAGTGGGTAGATAGAGAAGTCAGTGACAGATGCTGATTTTCATCCAACTGCTGCAAGATGAGGCAGGATTTCTATACACTTTTACTGGACTGAACAAATTCTAACAAGGGCTAAATTATTAAGACAAAATATGCAGTGAACAAAATCTGCATAGAAATGCTCAATTTTATCCAGGCAGTTTGTTACAATACCTAAGTAGTTCACTTTTAACACCTCCGTACTTCCAGTGTCTTTGTTCATACTGGCAACAAGTATGAAGTCTGTCCAAGGAAGGTTGGTATGTATGATAAGAGAAAGTTTTATCAGAGATTTCTGCTTTAACTCCAAACAAATATGCATATTGTAAATTTCAGTGATAGCTCTAACTGCTTTTTCTCTTACCTCTGGGTTCATAAATCACTCCGTTGTCTAATTCCAGCTGCCATGTGTTTCCAGGTGAGCTGAAACAGCAGGCCTGAACACACACACGCACAAAATCCCATTTCTCAGATGTTGCTTAATTTACACCTTCAAGTTCTAAAAAAAGGCTCCAAGATGTGCAGAGTTTCTTTAGCAGAATGATTACTAAGCCCATGTCACAGTTCTAAGTTAACTGAGGGTCAGGGTAGTGGGGGCATTTCATGTTCTGTAGGCATTTTCCATTTTTTAGTGGAAATCAAAGATTCCCCTTGACTTTCAATATGTCAAGGATTAGCCACATTTTAGAACTGCCAAACCACAAATCGATCTGTATTAGGGATTACCTGTTTAGAGATCATTAGGGATTTACCATACATGGTTGCTGTGGAAAATGTGTAGCAGCAAAAAATTGCACTGGGAAGCTATGTGCTACTTTGTTAATCATGTAATTGTGCTAGAGAATTAAGAGATGTTGTCTTAGCTTGTGTGTGTGTCACTGCTTCTCTGACAAATATTTTACCTACCTTTACTCCAATGCAACAGTAATAGGACTGCAAGTAGGAAAGAGATTCAAGAGGGCTGGCAAATTAATGCTTAATTTCCCCTTCTTTGTATGCACAGTTTACAGCCCTGTTATCTGGGCACTCCAATCTGCTGTCCTAGTGGATGTCAATTTTTATCTCAGTTTCTTTACCTGTGTGTTACTATTTTCCTTTTAAGTAGAAGATGCAATAAACTGCTGAATCAGTACTTCAGGTATGTCAGTAGCTAACACGGTTTTATGACATAGCTCAGACTCAATTCTATGAAAGACAGCAGGAATTTTGCATATCGAAATTAGGTGTCATAACTTTGCCCTAATTATGTCCTTTATAACAGAGAGAGATGGTTTATCTTCCAAGGGCAGCAGAAGGAAATAAAACCACCACTGCACTCCTAGGGCACATTCGCCTAGGGATTAAATACACTTGCTTCATGTTTTTACCTGCATGCTGCTTGTTTGCCTTTTTTAATCCTCTGTCATCACTGTTTTATTTCTAGGAGACAAGGTTATTCCACTCTTTGTTCCACAGTGTGGGGAGTGCAACAGTTGCTTAAGCACCAAGGGTAATCTGTGCAATAAAAATGAGTGAGTTTTCCTACGTTACCTGCAACCCTTATTTGATTTTTAGTTATACAAAACTGATCACATTCAACAGATTTCACTTGCCATTATTTCTGGTCATCTCTCAAACAGTGTTGGTTCAGGTACTGGATTAATGCCTGATGGCACCACTAGATTCACCTGTAAAGGAAAAGCAATTCACCATTTTATTGGTACAAGTACCTTCACTGAATACACAGTAGTGCATGAATCTGCTGTAGCCAAAATTGATTCTGCTGCTCCTCTGGAAAAAGTTTGTCTAATTGGCTGTGGATTTTCAACTGGCTATGGGGCTGCTGTGCAGACTGCCAAGGTAAGTATCGTGGTGGGTGTTTCTGGTATCTCATGGGGTCTGTCCAGGATTGTGTGGCCTGCAAGCAGGTCATCAGCATGGCAGCCAGGAGGTGTAGACTCTGTTGAGTTCAGGGTGGAAAGAAGATACTAGTTCTTTGGCTACTTCAGTTTCTCTGTCTCTAAGGTACTCAGAAGCCTTCAATTCAAAATCCTGTAAAAATACTTATTACCATCCAGTAAGTTTTCTCTCATAGCTTCATCACCCCTAGAAAAATGTTACAACAGAGCTGATTTGTTTTATTGTAACTTAAGTCTAGAAATACATGGAAGCCTATATATGCAACACTCATAATTGGTAGCAATACATGAATGTGACTTTTACAGCCGGCACTGTCTCCAGTGGAGTGACACTACAGATCTTAACACCACTGGAATATAAAGCATCATTTAAAAAATGTGTCTCTAAACCTGAAGCTGAGACATATAATGAAAACCTGGTCTCAGAAATGTATTTTAGGGACAATTTATCTTAGTCACATGTAGGATTATAACAGTATAGCTGGCTACTGCACTAGTAGGTATGCATGTGCAAATTCCTTCTCAGCAGGTAATCTCTAAATTACAAGAAGTGGCTTAAGTGAAAACACGTTGATAATAAGAAAATGCATTGTACTTTACCTAGACTGTAACAGTATGCCATGTTTATATGGTTATTATAGGTGGAACCAGGCTCCACCTGTGCCATCTTTGGTCTCGGAGGAGTTGGCCTTTCTGTTGTCATGGGTTGCAAGGCAGCTGGAGCTTCCCGCATCATTGCTGTTGATATCAATAGCGACAAGTTTGCCAAGGCCAAAGAGCTGGGAGCCACAGACTGCGTCAACCCTAAAGATTTCAAGAAGCCTATTCACGAAGTGTTGATCGAAATGACTGGCTGTGGTGTGGACTACTCCTTTGAGGTCATCGGCCGTACTGAAACCATGGTATGCAAGCAAAAGATGTGGTCAAATGAGGCATTAGCTTGTTAGCTCTCTCTTCACTTGTTAGCTCTCTCTTCACTAACCCACTAAGCACCGAGGATGAGGAGCTGAGAGCCACTGGCAAAGTGTCAAGCTAACTTCAAAGTTGTTAAGTCCAGCTATCTGCCACTGAGATGCCGGGACAGAAGCATGCTCAAAAACTTAGGAAAGGGAACTTCAATGTAGTCCCCTGGCCTAACCAGGCGGGCTAAATTTCACGTAGCCCCCTATCTGCTTTCCAACAGTGGCTTATCACTAATGACTAAGACAAAATGGGGAAGGAGAACAAAGCTAGGACATACCTAGCCCATGACAGCAGATACAATGGTGTGAGCAGATACAATGGAAGTTGTTTGATGTGCTTGCGCTTACCAAAAATGAATTGCAAGCTGAGCCCTGAGAGGAGGAGAAGGGATTCCAACTTTTGCGCCCCAGTGGCAAACCTTGCACGACTCTGGGGTGTGCCTCTGTTTCAAATGCAGGCTGCAGCCTTGGCCTGTTGCCAGTACAACTACGGAGTCAGTGTGATTGTGGGAGTGCCCCCTGCAGCACAGAAGATCACTTTTGACCCCATGCTCCTCTTCACTGGTCGCACCTGGAAAGGGTCCGTCTTTGGAGGTAAGGACTTGGAAAGATGTGGTTTAACTGGCTTGGGAAACTTGTAAATCATCTTGAATGAAATGGGATATATCTAAATTAATTGCTTAGGTCATCCTACTGGAAGGAATATTCATAGCTATTTTGCTGACAAAGAAGCACAAAGGGAATTAATTATGGGAACTGTTAGTTAATGGTGAGAGGAGAGAGAAAAACAGAGGGAGGGAGGGGGAAAGAAGTGGGAGAGAAGAAGAGGCAGAGAAAGAGAAAGGAAGAGATAAAAAGACCAAAAATAGAGAAAAAGAGGAGAAAACATAAGAGGAAAAATGAGAAAAAAGAAAGGGAGAGAGAAAGAGAAAGGTAGAAGAAGAGAGAGAAAAGGGGGGGAAGGGGGGGGAGGAGAAGAGATAAAAATAGAGAAGAGAAAAAGAGATAAGGAGAAAGAAAAGGAGAAAGATAAGAGAAAAGGACAAAGGGAGAAAAAGAGAAAATGAGGAAAAGATAAGCGGGGGAGTGGAGAGGGGAGGGGGAGAAAGGAGAGGGATAAAGGAGAACGAGAGGGATAAAAAGACAGGAAGAGAGGGAAAGAAAAAGAGAGAGCAGGAGAGATGGAGAGTCAGGACCCTAGAGGACATCGGCGGTCAGACCCACCTGATTTCCGCATAGGTCAGACCCCAGCTCAGCCTGTTGCCAGCTACTGTTAGTCCCTTCCAGGTCTTTCTCTCTTCTGAGCTCTCCCAGCAGAGTCGCACACTCAGCAAGCCCTGCCTCACTCAACACAAAGCTGAAGGCCACAGACAACTTGCTTCCAACAACAGGTTTTCTCACTCACAACCAGTTCCTCTGATGTGTTCAGTAGACACCTGAATAAAATAGCAGAGACAAATTAGGTTCCTCTGGAAGGGCATCCTACTAGTTGAGACAGCTTTATCTAATACCGCTTGTAAGAAAAAACCAGCCACATCTACCCCCCATGTCCCCAGTTTTGACCAGACAATCAAGTTTCCAGTTACCAACACGGATGTCAGCATTCTGGCTTTTGTATGGTGTGTGATTTAGTGGACGATGTATCAATAGACAAGCTGAAACAGTATTTAATGTGGGGGAAAGTTTGGATTCTGTAAAGATTCAAATTTTTACTGGTCTTCTACCAGTAAAAAACCCACTTACTGGGTTTGTCATATGTAGAATAGCTACACTTCATCCCATGTTTCCTGCTGGCACTCTGTGTTACAAAAGTAAAGACATGCTGCAACATTTAATCATGCTATCTGCTATAGAAATTTTATCTGGAAATTTAAGCTGCCATGAGTTTTATCTGTTTTCACGAGCATTTAATGTTTCATTATCCGTTGTCTGTGGGTTTTTTCAGGCTGGAAGAGTAAAGATTCAGTCCCTAGACTGGTTTCTGACTACATGAAGAAAAAATTTGTTCTGGATCCATTAATAACCCACACACTTCCTTTCACTAAAATCAATGAAGGATTTGATCTGCTAAGGACAGGGAAGAGGTAAACATCGTTTAAGTGTAAGGGTTCTATATAAATAACCTAAAGGAGCTGTACAGTAACACAGGGTATGACTTCATGGCAGAGAACGGGGAAGGCAACCCTCTATGCCCCTTCATCTCGCCCAGTGTGTGTCCATGGGTTGCAGGTGTAGTAATAAAGCCAGTAAAGCTTTAGCTTTTGAAATGCAGTGGGCCCTGTCTTTCCTTGCAGAGGAACTTTCAGATTCTACTTTGAGCAGAGACTCTGGGTGGCAGCGGGAGAAAAGACTGCGTAAATGAGGAAGGCTCTGCCCACTACCCACTGGAAAAGAGCACGCAACCAAGGGAGCCTGGGAACGCCAAGCTGTAGAGTGCCAGGGGTTAGCTACAGCACATCCCAAGAAATGTTTTAGGATAAGGAGCAGGAACACAGAAACAGCCTATGGAAGAGCAACTCACCATTCCTCTGGTGAGTTAGGGAACAGAGTCCCAGTGCAATTAGTCCTGAAGTGACTGGGTAGTTTACCTTGAACTTCGGAGCTTTTCAAAAAGGAAAGTACTTGGTGTATATATACATTGCAAACTCAGAATTTAGCTCTCGTGCGTTCCTCAAATATTTTGAGAGTTCAGCTCAGACTCTTTTCATAGGGTGTTGAAATCAGAAGTCTTGTGTGCCAGAGACATTTGACAAGATTCACCATGGGAATAATTGAAAATTCTCCTGGGCAGAAGTGGGAAATGCATTTGTATATCTCAGTATGTGTGGGGACTACCCTTTTTGAAAGTTCTAGCTGTTTATAACTTCCCCAGTCTGGAGAATTACATTCATGCTTTCTTTTCATTGTCATTTGCTAGCAGTTATTTTTGGTGTTACTAGCTCTAAATATAAAAAGCATGTAACAGAAGAATTTAGTCCCTGAAATTTGTTCTCAGGTTCTAACTATGCAGCACGCACTTCATTTTTTGACTGTCCTTATTTTAGATGTGCTGTAAATGTTAGTTTTAGATTTTAGTGTAACAAACAGGGGAAAATGGTGAGGACAGAGACACCATCAGCTTTGCTAAAATACTGAGTCAGCCTGAAGACAGAAGCATGTTGCAGCTGACCATTTTTACCAAGTGACACACTTCAGTGTTTCAGCCCAGATTAAGCTGTACCATTCAGAGCTTACCCTTAGAGACATTTGTAACTGGAAGGATGTGTCTAAGCCCCCCTCCAAGGACTTCCCAGGCTGTATTTGGCGATTAATTGCCAGGAGCCCTGGGCGTCATGAGTGAAGGCTTTGCAGTCTTGCATGAATCTTATTCTCTGCAGCAAGGTTTGCACATCTGCTCTGTCATTTTGCTGCAAACTGGGGCTGGGGCGGGCAGGGACAAGTACCCCGGTTGACAGCAATAGCCTAGATTTTCAGAGAAAACAGCAGTGTTTTGCTGATGTTAGCCCAGGGGCTTTTCTACAGTCACTAACTTGTCATTTTGTATTGCAGTATTCGCAGTGTCCTGGTGTTTTAGGATTCCCAATTGTTAAGCAGCAGATGGCTCAGCACCAGTACAAACTTCGTTATCCTCCAATACAACTGATAAGAAATACAAACCCAGACATTTCTGAAAGGTCTACCACCACCACCCTTGAATAAAAGGATGAAGCTCAAACCCCAGACTTCAAGCACAGCATTTATAAATGAAATAATCTTTTTCCTCTTACCACTTTCTCTTGATTCTTGCTTTAAATCCTCTGTATTGTGCTGCAATTGTCTTTTAATAGCCAAGTATGAATTACCGGACTTGCTGGTGTCACAGGTGTTATGAAACGTTTGGCTTTTTACATTGTCTTTCAATATGCAATCTTTTCATAAAAGAAAAATGAAGGAAACTGTTTCCTTGGGCCTTCATAACACTGCAAGCTTAACAGATTTGTGCATGCAGTTCAGCACAGTAATGTACATGTGTACATTGTGTACATTATACAAATACAGTATGTATCCATCCTGAATGATTTTAGTATTCCATTACCTGATAGGCAAGGAAATTACTGCAGAGATTAAAATTTATGGTGACCATGTGTTTGAATTAATAATTTCAGTAAATGATATTTAAGTAAATCATAGACTTAGGTACTGGAGAATGTCTCACCACTGGACATTTTACCAAATTAACACTTCCAAGCATTTTATATAAAACTGCTGTGGTGGTGTTCTGTGTTGTGGTTTGGGTTTTTTTCTACCTTTGTACCTCTTTCTTGGGGATGTTTTAGTTGTTTTATCAGTATGGTTTTAGATCTTTGGCCAATTTATACAAGCGCATCTGATGCTTGGGAAACAATGTGAAGAAATATGAATGTGCATCAAGTATTGTTATTTGTTTCCATTAAATAAAGGGAGGTTTCTTAACCTTTAAGTGTGAATACAGAGTAAATGGGCAGAAACAAGTGACTGGGAACAGTTTGCAAGAAATCAAACATAAAGCATCTTACTGCTTTCTGTGTTTGTAGTGTGGAAACAGGAACAGAGGCTATTTCTATCTCGGCAAACATGGTCAACATTGACTTATCTTTTGAAAGTACCAATCAGAGCTCGCAGGCACTCGTGTGCATGGTAGCTGGGTAAAAGAGCCTGTGAAGTAAGGGGACTGTGTGCTAATGATAACTTGTTTGTGTCAGCAGAAAGAGTCCTTGAGCGGCCCAGCTAGGTTAATAATTTGAGGATAAGTTTACCAAGAGATTAGACTTTAACAGAAGAAGATCCTTAAACACATGTGTGTATAATAAACTCAGTTTACACAGCAATTAAGACCCAAACTTCAGTCATTTGTTTCTGTGGGGTTACCTGTACAGTCAGGTCTGAAGATTTTTTTCTGGACCATAAAATAATTCTTTTCAGGTGCAGTTCCGTTGAAGAGTTCTGATCTCTTTCAAGGCACGTTGTGTGTGAACCAACCGTGTAAACTGGATCACTATGCAAAATAGAAGGAGAGGGGGCTTAATTCCACTTAATTGATCTCATCTGTAGTAACATGGATTCAGCAGAAACAAGAGCATAATAATATCTCAATTCTCAGAGTATTCTAACAAAATGTTTTCTAACAAAATGTGGAGGCCAAGCTAGTTTATTGAACCCACTAAGGTGTGTTTAGCTCATGACTTAAACAGAAGCCAAGGAAAGCCTGTTTAAACCTAGCTTGTGAGGACAGAAAGGAGGAGTACGGAGAGGTAAAGTATCCTCCATATGCCAGATACATGTTTTTTCCAGGGCATTCCCTATTGCATGACGGGTAGAGAATACGCCAGCAGTCTTCAGAGTAGGAGAAAAAAGAAATAAAGCTAGGGAATACTACAGGCCGCCTGATCAGGAGAGCCTACTGATGAAGCCTTCTTCCTTCACCTACAGGAGGCTTCATGCTCGCAGGCTCTCATCCTACTGGGGGACTTCAAGCACCCCGACATCTGCTGGAAAAGCAGCACGGCGAGATGTAGGCAATCCAGGAGGCTCCTGGAGTGCATTGAGGATAACTTCTTAACCCAGGTAATAGACACCCCTACCTGAGGGGATGCAATACTGGACCTGATGGTCACCAATGCAAGTGAGCTCATCAGTGACATCAAGACTGAAGGCAGCCTAGGCTGCAGTGATCACGCATTGGTGGAGTTCACAGTCCTGAGGGATATGGGACAGGCGAGGAGTATAGTCAGGACCCTAAATTTTAGGAAGGCAAACTTCCAGCTCTTCGAGGAGTTAGTCAGTAGGACCCCCTGGGAAACGGTCCTCAGGGACAGGGGAGCAGAACAGAGCTGGCAGATCTTTAAGGGTGCTTTCCATAAAGCGCAAGAGCTCTCAGCCCCCAGATGTAGGAAATCAGGCAAGGAAGGGAAGAGACCAGCATGGCTGAGTCGAGACATGCTGGTCAGACTAAAGAGCAAGAAGGAACTGCACAGGTAGTGGAAGCAGGGACAGGTAACCTGGGAAGAGTATAGGGATGCTGCCCACTTGTGTAGGGATGGGGTCAGGAAGGCCAAGGCGCAGCTGGAGCTGAACTTGGCAAGGGATGCAAAGAATAACAAGAAGGGCTTCTACAGGTATATCAACCAGAAAAGGAAAGTTAAAGAAAGCGTAGCTCCACTGATGAACAAGAATGGTGACCTAGCATCAACAGACGAGAAGGCGGCTGAGGTACTCAACAACTTTTTCGCTTCAGTCTTCTCTGGCCACCGCTCTCCTCACCCCTCCCGAGTCAATGGACAACATGTTGGGGACCAGGGGGGTAAAGCCCCTCCCACTGTAAGGGAAGATCAGGTTCATGACCACCTGAGGAACCTGAACATACATACGTCTATGGGACCTGATGAGATGCATCCCAGAGTCCTGAGGGAATCGGCAGATGTAGCTGCCAAGCCACTCTCCACGATAGCTGAAAAGTCATGGCAGTCAGGTGAAGTCCCTGGTGACTGGAAGAAGGGAAACATTGTGCCCATCTTTCAAAAGGGTAGAAAGGATGACTCTGGGAACTACCGACCTGCCAGCCTCACCTCTGTGCCTGGGAAGATCATGGAACAGATCCAGCTAGAAGCTATGCTAGAGCACATGGAGGACAGGGAGGTGATTCAAGACAGCCAGCATGGCTTTACCAAGGGCAAGTCCTGCCTGACCAACCTAGTGGCTTTCTACAGGCGAGTTACCACATCAGTGGACAAGGGAAAAGCAATGGGTGGACTGTTTGGTGGATGAGGAATTGGTTGGATGGTTGCATCTAGAGGGTAGCAGTCAACGGCTCAATGTCCAGATGGAGATCAGTGACGAGTGGTGTCCCTCAGGGGTCTGTACTGGGACCAGTGCTGTTCAATATTTTCATCAGTGACATTGACAGCGAGATCGAGTGCACCCTCAGCAAGTTTGCAGATGACACCAAGCTGAGTGGTGCAGTTGACATGCCAGAAGGACGGGATGTCATCCAGAAGGTCCTGGACAAGCTGGAGAAGTGGGCCCATGTGAACCTCATGAGGTTCAACATGGCCAAGTGCAGGGTCCTACACCTGGGTCGGGGCAATCCTCGGTTTCAATACAGGCCAGGGGATGATGTGATCGAGAGCAGCCCTGCGGAAAAGGACTTGGGGGTACTGGTGGATTAAAAGCTGGACATGAGCCAACAATGTGCGCTCGCAGCCCAGAAGGCCAACTGTATCCTGGGCTGCATCAAAAGAAGTATGGCCAGCAGGTCGAGGGAGGTGATTCTGCTTTGGTGAGGCCCCACCTGGAGTACTGCTTCCAGCTCTGGAGCCCTCAGCACAGGAAGGACATGGAGCTGTTGGAGCAGGTCCAGAGGAAGTCCACGAAAATGATCCGAGGGCTGGAGCACCTCTCCTACAGGGCAGGCTGAGAGAGTTGGGGTTGTTCAGCCTGGAGAAGAGAAGGCTGCGGGGAGACCTTCTAGCAGTCTTCCAGTACTTAAAGGGGGCCTGCAGGAAAGACGGGAACAGACTTTAGCAAGGCCTGTTGTGACAGGACAAGGAGCAATGGTTTTAAACTAAGGGAGGGCAGATTTAGACTGGATTTAAGAAAGAAATTTTTTACAATGAGGGTGGTGAGGCACTGGAAGAGGTTGCCCAGAGGTAGTGGAGGCCCCATCCCTGGAGACGTTCAAGGTCAGGTTGGACGGGGCTCTGAGCAACCTGGTCTAGTTAAAGATGTCCCTGCTATTGCAGGGGGGTTGGACGAGATGGCCTGTAAAGGTCCCCTCCAATCCAAAGCATTCTATGATTCTATGATTCTATGGATAAAGTACAACAAACCTCCTCACTTCTGTCCTCTTCACGCATCCCCTGATCATGCAAAGCCCATTATGTTGTTGTAATCTGCCAAGCATAGTAAACACCTGCTGTTAGTATCTTTATTAGGATAGTTGCTGGGGTCCAAAACAATAAACCCATGAAATCATTCTTATTAGGCACATTTTATCAGGCAGCAATCTAGTTCTGTGTTCACATGGAGGAAAGAAGAGGCTTCTGACTGCGGAACAACAAATAGTTCATACTGTCCTAGAGTATTTCTCCCTGCAGATCCCCATCCACACTCAGCTGAAGATTCATTTGTTTGTGTGATTGTGCAGCTCTGGCCAGCATGTTTCTGACAGACCTTCCCAACAGCTCTGCCTCTGAGGTACTCCAGGTGGGTTCAGGGCCACATGCAGCAGCTCTGTGTGAGCCTCCATTTAGGAGCTTTCCTGTGAACGAGCAGGGTCCACACTCCCCATCGGAGCACAATCTGTCCCTTGGCGCATGACGACACTATGAAAAATCCACAAAAGCCATGAAAAATCCAGTAATTTCGCAAGAGACAAACTCTTTGTCTGACAAAGCACAAATGGTGTTTCCTCAGACCTTAAACTATGCCAGTGTTTACTGAACATCACTTGGCTTCGTGTACAGCTGAGCACTCCCGTGTTTCTGCTCTCCCACCACATCCCACCTACCCAGCAAGTCCCTCAGGAAACAGCACAGGACAGTTGTGTAGCTCCAGCAGTGCGTGCTCCAGTGTGCAGAGACACGCGCTGTGCAGCTCTGGTTTAGGTGATTGTAAGATCACCCTCCCTGACCACACATCACAGGCAAATGATCATTCCCACACAGTGTAATCCTCCCTATTGCTTCCAGGTTATCAGACAGAGAGCACAGATCCCAGTTATAAAATCCACTGTGCTGCACAGATAATTGGGAGATGACAGGCCAATGTTTTGTTCAAGGACTGTCACATCTTTGGCTGCTCAGGACAAGTGAAACAAATTTTTCTCTTGCAAGATACATAAATCATACCACAAGTCATGATAGATTTGGTTTTTTTAAATGCAGCAGGCAGACCAGGCTGAATATTGAAAACCTTAACAACTTCATTCTAAAAATCCTTATTCCTAGGAAACTATACATCACTAGCACTCACAGTCTGATGGAGGCTACCAAAGGTGCACAAAGAAACCTATGAAAAAGTAGAAGTTTCCTGGGAAAAACTGCTAAACATCCCTGTGCACCTGAAACACACATCAAAATGATCCACAAGTGCGTGGCCACTCTAGTGCCAGGTGCTTGCCTCCATGAGAGGAGCACAGCAGCACCTGGCCATCATCACGTAGAGATTGGGCTTGACCAGCAGGGCTGGGGAACAGGCTGCCCAGCAGCACTTCCACGCGGCTGGACCCACTGTCACACCACAGGGCCACCATGTCCCAGGCAAGAGCTCGGCCAGTTGCTGGGGCACGGTAGTGCTGCCGGTCTGCATCGATGAAGCTGGAGACAGGTTCAGGGGGTCTGGGAGCTGGGGGCTCGGCCTGCCAACATCAAGTGCTGCTGCTGCTGCTGACCTTGCCCCTCGTCCCATGAAACAGGGCTGGGACATGCGGTAGCAAGCGCCAACACAAACCTCTCCAGGCAGTCCCCTGAACACATAAACCTGGCGCTGACGTCCTCCCAAGAGCAGAAGCAGTTCCCAAACCTGAGGGTCACACACGGGGTGCTCATCTTAGCCTGGTCCTCCAACAAGGTCTCGCTCATCCAATCTCCTATAAATCACCTCACCCGATGCCTCAGGAGAAACAGATCTGTGAGAACCAGGAGAGCCCGGGGGAGCGAACCCCCCTCGCAAACTTGGTTACACACGAGTGAAACAAATGTGTCCTTGGAAAAGCCCCCCTTGCTGACACATTGTCCCCTTACTACCCAGGTGAAAACAGCTGCCATACCACAGACAGTTAAGCCTCACTCCAAAAGGGCATGCATGTTTGGCCACCATACCATGTTTTCACTGTCTTTTTTCTCTTCTTTTTAATTTTTAATCCTTTCGCAAACACCTTGGTGTGAACCACTGCCAGGTCAAATGCTACCCCTTGGCAACCAGGGGACCCTGAGGAGTGAACCTCCTCTCTCCACACCTACCGGAAGCCACTGGAGGAGAAAGACCTCACTGAGCTCTCTGCGCCTTTCAGGCAGGGAGGGCAGGGCATGGCCGAAGGCAGAGCCACCAATAAAAGCCTCCCCGGTGGACTTCTGCCCGCTCCCCGTGGAGCGTGACTGCTGCTCATTGGCACCTCCCTACCGCTATCCAGCTCCTCCACCCAACACTCGCTGTGCTCCTCAGCATCCGACGCTGGACACAGATTAACCACAGCTCCCCACTCTCTGGCGGCGGCCCCACGCCAGGACTCCCTCCACGCTCCCTGCCTCCCCCTTCAGCTGCGGCCGGCAGCCGCCCAGGAGTGCTCTGGCTCCACTCTGGGCCATTTCACAACACGGGGCTTCGGCCAGACGGGCAGCAGCTTCCCTCCAGCCTGCCGCAACGACGGCAACAGCTCTGCTGAGACCACATGGCCACTTCTGGAAAAGTAAGGACAACACATTTCCCATCTTCCTTTCCAAGGTGTCCTGCTCTTGGGGAAATATTCTGTAAATGGCTCAGCCTGTGCACCTCTACTGCACACCCTCTTTCCTCTGACGTTACTCCTGTAACCCATCCGAACCCCTTTGACTTACGTGAGCTTCTGCTTTCATACAACTGCACGTGTCGGTAGCTGCGTTAGGTAGTCCATTCCTCTCCTGTTCTGCCCAGCAGCTCAGGAATGAAAATACTGAATCGTACCACTCTGAAAAACACCCTCCTGCTCAACCCCGCTCTGCACTCCTGCTTTGGCAGGGAAACACAGCTCTTCAGAGGTGCGCTCTTGCCTTGCATTCAACCTTTTCCTTGGCAAAACCCCTTTCAAGCTGCAAGCTGAATTTTGCTGACATCAAACCAGCTCTGGGGTGATCAGCTCGGGGTTTGAGAGATGCCACACACAAATCATCCCTTTGGCAAGGGAAAAAATTATCCAGTTAAGGATGGGGACCGTTCCTTAACCCCTCTTAGGTACCTTCAGCCCAGTATCTTACAAGACTGACAGCAAAGCTCATAACAGGCATTTCCACTGGTACTAAAAGTGCTGTCCTTCTGGCCTGAAGATACAGAAGTGCATGCGTTGCTGTCAAATCTGCCCAGTAAGCCAGAGTCTCTTTCCTTCAGGGATCTTCTCCATGTCACCCAGGAAAAGTCAGCTTGGAACTCACTTGGTACTCACGTGGCAAACAGGAGAAGGGCCAGAGCCGTCTTCACCTTCCCCTTAGCACAGACCAGCCAAAGGCCAGGCAGGGCATCAGCATGGAGTGCTGTTGGGAGGATACCCCCAGCAGGGCTGGCAGCCTCTCCTGTGCTGCAGCAGCTCGGCCCTGCTGCCCCGGGGTCGCCTCCAGAGCCCTCTCCCACAGACACAAGGCAGGTGGGTTTTTCCAGGTCCACGGTCTCAGGGAAAACACAAGCCTGACCTCCTGTGGACTGGTCACTTCATCTTTGCATTTCACGCTTCACACTATGCCAGTGTTTACTGAACATCACTTGGCTTCGCGTGCAGCTAAGCACTCCCATATTTCTGCTCTCCCACCACATCCCACCCACCCACCCAGCAAGTCCCCCAGGAAACAGCACAGGACAGTTGTGTAGCTCCAGCAGCGCGTGCTCCAGTGTGCAGAGACACGCGCTGTGCAGCTGTTTTAGGTGACTAAGACGACCGTCCCCTGCCATGCGCCAAAGGCAAACATTCCCATGCAGCGTAATCCCCTTTGTTGCTTCCAGGTTATCAGATGCAGAGCTGCTGTCGCCTGGGCCGTGGGCAAACCGCTCTCTGTTGAGGAGGTGGAGGTTGCACCTCCTAAGGCAGGCGAAGTCCGTATCAAGGTAAAAACATGTTTCACTATTTTTTTTCTGCCTTGTGGGAATTGCTCTTCTTGTGGTTATACCTTGAATATACCTGTCAGGGATTTGTGTCCACTAATAGGCCCTAATTGTCCAGAGCAGCCCGGTGAGAATTAGTTCAAAAAACTGGGTTAAACAGAGGCCAGATCATTTCTAAAGCTCATCTGCTCTTTCCTCTCCAAACAGATTGTGGCCACAGGCATCTGTCGCACAGATGACCACATTTTGGAAGGCTGCTTTCCTAACGTGGATTTCCCAGTCATCCCAGGCCACGAAGGAGCTGGGATTGTGGAAAGCATTGGAGAAGGTGTGACCTCTGTGAAACCAGGTAAGACACACACACACACACACCCAGGAGTCAGCTCTCAAAGCGGATGAGACTGCCCAGAGCTCAGAAATTCCCCCCTGCTCCTGCATCAGTGGCTCAAAACCTGGGTGCACACTCATTGCACTGGACTGTCACACACACTTTCCTGGTCTATTCCCCATGCACATGAGCAGGGCTCTGAGCATCTCCTCCTGGCAGAGAAAGCAGAGGGTTCATGGTAGGATGCTGCCATCGGAAAGCTCAGCAGAGGTGCTCCATCAGGCAGCACCCTCAGGGCCTGCTGAGCGAGAGGCACCTAACAGGGATCTGCTTTGTTGCAGGAGACAAAGTCATCCCCCTTTGCCTTCCACAGTGTGGGGAATGCAGCTTCTGCCTGAATCCCGAATCCAACTACTGCCTGAAGTGCCAGTGAGTTTGTTTCTTCTTCCCCTACACTTGAATGCAGTCGGCCATGTGCCAACAAGTCTGACAACCCCATGGGTGCTTTACTTGATGAATAACAAATGCATGCACCTCCCAACAGTGTCTCTGAACCACAAAACCTGCTGCCTGACAAGACCAGCCGGTTCACTTGCAAAGGGAAGCAGATCCACCACTTCCTGTGGGCCAGCACCTTTGCAGAATACACCGTGATCCCGGAGTACGCTGTTGCCAAGATAGATGCTGCGGCACCTCTGGACAAAGTCTGCTTGCTTGGCTGTGGGTTTCCCACAGGCTATGGGGCTGCCATCAACACCGCCAAGGTTAGTATTCAGGCGTGTCAAGCACAAGCACCCCATGGCTGCCCTTGCACCCTCACCAACCCTGTGCAACATAAACCTCCTCCTCACACTAGAGACTCACAGGGCCCATGTTGTGCAGGTAAAACCAGGCTCCACCTGCGCCATCTTCGGCGTCGGAGGAGTTGGCCTCTCTGTTGTCATGGGCTGCAAGGTGGCTGGAGCTTCCCGCATCATTGCTGTTGATATCAACAAGGACAAGTTTGCCAAGGCGAAGGAGCTGGGAGCCACCGACTGCATCAGTCCTCGGGACTTCAAGAAGCCCATCCAGGAGGTGCTCACTGAGATGACTGGCCACGGTGTGGACTACTCCTTTGAGGTTATTGGGCATGCGGATACCATGGTAGGTGGCATTTAGCACGTGTCCTCCCTCCCAGCTCATTCACAGGCTCCCATCAGGGCAAAATTCACCCCAGCAGGCAGTTCTTTGCCTGCTGCCTGCACTGCCCAGAAAGGCATCTTTGCCCAGAAAGGCAGTCTGTTGGCTTTGGGAGAAAATGATGTACGGGTCTCAGGAGAGGCACTGACCTCTCCGTGTCTGCTGCACAAAGGAGTATGTGTTTTCAGATTACCAGGGAGGGGCAGACGACTGCACAGAAAGAATGCTTTTCTGACAAACTCATCAGTGCATTCTCTAATTCACCTGCCTGTCCCATCAGACTGCTGCCCTGGCCTCCTGCAATATGAACACTGGCGTCTGTGTGATGGTTGGGGTACCAGCTTCTGGTTCAGTGATTTCCATCGATCCTATGCTTCTGCTGTCTGGGCGTACATGGAAGGGGACTCTGCTCGGAGGTATGAAATTCAAGAAAACATTTTCGACATTTCCATCTTTTCCTTTCTTGGTAGTTCCCAAATTATAGAATCACAGAATGGTTTGGGTTGGAAGGGACCTTCAAAGATCATCTAATCAAACCCCTCTGCTGTGCACAGGGACATCTTGCACCAGAACAGGTTGCTCAAAGCCTCGTCCAACCTGACCTTGAACACTTCCAGTGATGGCACATCCACAACTTCTCTCTTCCAGTGTCTCACCACCCTCATCATAAAAAATTTCCTCCTTGTGTCCAATCCAAAGCTACCCTCTTTCAGTTTAAAAACATTGCCCCTTGTCCTGTCACTACAAGTCTTTGTAAAATGTCTCTCTCCATCTTTCTTATAAGCCCCCCTTTAAGCATTGAAAGCCCACAATAAGGTCTCCCCAGAGCCTACTCTTCTCCAGGCTGAACAACCCCAGCTCTCTCAGCCTTTCTTCACAGGAGAGGTGTTCCAGCCCTTTGACCATTTTTATGGCCCTCCTCCAGACCCACTCTAAGAGGTCCATGTCTTTCTTGTGTTGGGGGCCCCAGAGCTGGACACAGCGCCCCAAGTGGGGTCTCACAAGAGTGGAGTAGAAGGGAGGAATGACCTCCTTCGACCTGCTGGCCATGCTTCTTTTTATGCAGCCTAGGACATGATTGGCTTTCAGGGCTGCAAGTGCACATTTCCTGCTCACTTCCAATTTTTAACCCACCAGTATCCCCAAGTCCTTCTCTGCAGGGCTGCTCTTAATCCATTCATCCTCCACTCTTTACTGATACTGGGGATTGCCCCAACCCAGGTGCAGGACCTTGCAGTTGGCCTTGTTGAACTTCATGAGGTTCCCATGGGCCCACTCCTCAAGCCTGCCAATGTCCCTCTGGATGCATCCCTTCCCTCAGTTACACTGCTCAGCTTGGTGTCATCTGCAAACTTGCTGAGGGTGCACTCAATCCCACTGTGTATGTCACTGATGAAGTTATTAAATAGTATTTGTCCCAGTATGGACCCCTGAGGAACACCACTCCTTACTGGTTTCCACTTGGACATTGAGTCTTTGGATGGGGCCATCCAGCCAATTCCTTATCCATCTAAGAGTCCACCCGTCAAACCTCTACCTCTCCAAATTAGTGGCAAGAATGTTGTGGGGGACCGTATCAGAGGCCTTACAGAAGTCAGGGAGATGACATCTATAGCTCTTCCCTTGTCCACTGATGCAGTTGCTCCATCATAGAAGGCCGCTAGGTTACTCAGGCATGATTTGCCCTTGGTGAGGCATGTCACCTCCCTGTCTTCCATGTTTTGATATCTGTTCCCGGAGGACCTCTTCCGTGATCTTACCAGGCACGGAGGTGAGGCTGACCTGTCAGTAGTTGCCAGGGTCCTTCTTTCACCCTTTTTAAAAATGGGTGTGACGTTTCCTTTTCTCCAGTCACTGGGGGCTTCGCCTAACTCCCACAACTTTTTAAATGTGATGGAGAATGGCATGACAACTACATCAGCCAATTCCCTCAGGACTGTGGGATGCATCTCATTGGGTCCCATGGACTTATGTATGTTCAGGTTCCTGAGGTGGTCTTGAACCTGATCACTTCTGATGAGAGGGACTTCATTCCCACAGACCCTGCCTTGAGGTTCAGGGACTTGAGAGATGTGGGAAGAGAGATTACCAGTGAAAACTGAGGCAAAAAAATTGTTGAGTACCTCAGCCTTCTCCATGTCGGTTGTCATTAGTGTGTCTGTGGAACAGGTACCCTTCAGCGCGTATGAATAACTCCCTTGAAAATGAGTTTTCCCATCTGAGCAATGTCCTCAGCTGTAGGACAAAAGATACTTTTCCTCATAGTCGTTATTCACTAACCTCTTAGTCACCAAGAATATGTCAAGCTTGGCAATGTCCCAGAAATCCTCTTTGAGAGGGCTTCCCAGAAAAAAAACCCCACTACTAAACAGGAGCACTGCATTTCCACTGTATAGATAGGCATGAAACATTCTAATAAACCTGTAACTATTTCATACAGTTCAACACACACAACTGTCTACGCTAACTGGGGACTAAAACAAGGACAAAAACACTCTCCTCCCAGGGAGAGGAAAATTCCTCACAAGATAAAGGCACCAGTACTGGTCGTTCAGTCCTGACCCTACAGTATGTGTAGGAAGATCATAAATGTCTCACAAAAGCAATTCCTTGTTGCCCCACTAACACCTTCCTGTTGCACCTTGCTCTCTCCTTCCACTACAGGACTATTCTTCCCTCTCGCACTCTCTTGCTTTCTCCCATCCCCGCCCCTCTGTCACACATATACCTGCTACCTGGCCTTTCAGGGGTGGCCACTCTCATACACACTCATCTGAACCCCCAGCAACTGATCTCAGCTTGCATTTCACTGCAATGTAAGTCCTTCTGTCTTATGCCAGAGGAGGGGCTGGTGCACCTCAGGGATCTTCTCACTCCCTCCAGCTATACTCCCAGCTGAAAGAAGGGACCCTCTCACATTTTTAGCCTCATGCTATTAATTTTCACAGAATCACAGAATCGTATAGGTTGGAAAAGACCTTTAAGATCATCGAGTCCAACCGTAAACCTAACACTACCAAGACCACCACTACACCATGTCCCTAAGCACCTCATCCAAACGTCTTTTAAATACCGCCAGGGATGGCAACTCAGCCACTTCCCTGGGCAGCCTGTTCCAATGCTTGATAACCCTTTCAGTGAAGTAAAATTTCCTAATATCCAGTCTAAACCTTCCCTAGCGCAACTTGAGGCCATTTCCTCTTGTCCTATCACTTGTTACCTGGGAGAAGAGACCAACCCCCACCTCTCTACAACCTCCTTTCAGGTAGTTTTTGATGCATTCCAAGAAGTTTTCAGGTAGTTTTTGATGCATTCCAATTTTGATGCATTCCAAGAAGTAGCTACCGTGCTTTACAAGGGCACAGCCTCAAGTATGTTTTACAGGTCAGCATGGCCTGGTAGAGGGGACAAGCCCTTTGTTGGCTCTGATATTCTGCTCAGAGGAGAGCTGCTACACTGTTGGCACCAGCAAACTCTACAAACATTACCTAACAAAATAGCATTTCTCTGATTATTCACTGCAGGTGCTTTCTCCCATTCCTAGGTTGGAAGATGAGAGATTCTATCCCCAAATTAGTTTCCAGCTATTTGGAGAAGAAATTCAACTCAGACTTGCTGATCACGCACACACTGCCGATTGCTAAAGTGAACGAGGGATTTGAGTTGTTACGTGCAGGGAAAAGGTGAGACCCTGACTAGCAGGAGTGAGGTACAGCAAACACCACCTCCACCTAAAATTCAAACAGCCCAAACACTCTGGCAGGCAGAGCATGCAATATTACCTTCTCAAAAAGCATCTGAGCCTTCTGAGGAAGCAGGGCCCAGAGCCATGTGTCGGGAGGATCTACCATAATCCAGAAGGAAGAGCCCGCACTCAGCACAGGGAACCCTCCTGCTCATGGTTCAGCTCAGCAGAGATCCCATGGTCCCCGCACTGCACTGAAGCCAGCACAGACCCTCAGACACCATAGCTCAGGGCACTGTTTGAAAGCACAGAACAGGCAAAGGAGAATGAGGAGTAAGGGGCATCCTTGGTGACAACAGCATAAAAGCCAAAGGAAGGAAGAATGTGTCTTACAGTGGCAGCACAAGAGCTTTGGGGAGGAACAAGGTGCCTTAGCTCCTGAGGGGTTCCCTTCAGCAGGGTTTTGAAGGCTGCCCTGTTGCTGCACATCTCATGCAGCTGAGTTAGGAAGAGACTGAATGAGAAAGGCAGCGGCCAGTCCTCAGGCACACCTGCCTGCCCCGCTGCCTGCTCCTGAACACCCGCAGCCACAGCACCTGTAACTCCTCCCTTCCTTTCCACTTTTCAGTATTCGCAGCATCCTGCTCTTTTGAAGGACACAGCCATGGCAGGCCAAGCGGAGGGACCAGAGCAGGAGACCACCTCCCTTCTTGCCCAGCACCTCACTTTGTGGGGTGCAAGGAGACAAGAACAAGGAACTCGCCAGTGCTGGTGCCGCTGCCAGTGCTCCCGTGCCCGGCCAAGACCCAGAAGGACACCTCTCCTGAGAAAACACTTTTACCAATAAAGGGCTTCGGTCAAACTCGTCCCATGCAGTACACTCAATCAACAGGGGTCCCACGGGGCAGGAGGAGCTCCTCCTCATACTGCAGGCCCCCCTTCCTCATCCATCACACCCCTTGTCTCAGCAGCAAACAACTGCCTTTGCCCCCTCCACTGCTGCTGCTGCTTCCCACCTTCACCCACCTTACAGACTTATGCCCACGCGTCTCTGCCCCCATCTCAGCTGGGTGAATGCTGCAACCTCAACCAAAGTACAGCAGGGAAAACACAGCTGCTGCTGCTGCTGTTCTCTGGTCTCCCTCGCAGGACCAAAATGTGTTTTGCTACATGAGGTTATCCTCAGGTAAAACCTGTTACTCCAGCCCCTTTCATTTAAACATGAGGTTTTCTTATCACAGTACTTTGTCCTATTCTCTACTAATTTTCCCTTCTTCAGTTCATATTTGTCCTCTTTAGATCCTCTGGCCTCCTCAGCTCAGTCTGGTGGCTTCTTTCCTGATCTAGTTTTTTTCTTGATAACAACCTCAGAGAAATTTACAGATTGGAACCAGGAAGAGAAATTACAAGTGCATTTATTCCCACGATATGTAAAAGTGAGTGCTAGCGGTACTATGCCTAGACTTTCAGAAAGTAAAAAGCAAAATTCCTCCTTACATGGCAGGAGTGCAATTCTATAGGAGCTACCAGGATCACAACCGGTCTGGCAACCAAATTTGTTCTGTGGACAAAAAGGAAATGCAAGAATGTGATCCTTATGGGTCCCTTCCAACTTGAGATATTCTCGGATTCTATGATAGCATGGACGCAAAGTTAGCAATTGCTGTGAGATTCCTGTTCTCTATTTTTAACACTTTTTTTTCCCCTCAGCCATTCTCCCTCACTAGGGTGAATAGAATCAATTGTACGTGTTTAATAGACCTTTATCGATATTTTTGTTATATCTCTTCAATGCATAATATTTCAGGGTGAATCTAACTCTCACATTCCTTACCTCATTTGCCTCCTCCCCCTTCCACTTTGTATGAGGTATACAATATTTTTGTCCTAATGGAAATTAAAGCAACAGGGCACCTTAAAGAATAGTGAATTATCAATCTTTCTAACAAATGCAAAGCCATACCTGCTAGGACATGATCTACTTTGTTCTTCATAGTAGAAATACAAAGATTGTCTCTGAAACTGGTGCCCAGTTACATTGAAGACAAAAAATTAATGCTGAGGCATTAAAAAGGCATTAATATCTGCTTTTGTCTTTTAATTAAAAATTATTGAAGGGTTTGAACTACTGCAGGCAGGGGAAAAGATAAGATTTGTACTTAGCCCTTGTAAGTGCATTTCAGTCTATTCCACAAAGTGATTTCTGTCAAATATTATTCCATTTTTCCACCACTTTGATACAGACAGGAAACGAACATAATACACAAAGGGGGCCAGAACACTGACTACCACGATGAAGACAAAGACCTTGAGGCCTGTGCCTATCTGTACATACACCTGACCTAACAGATCAGTTATTAAAACTTGCCTGATACGCAAACACATATAGCAAGTCAGGATATGAAAAACTGTTGAATGCAGATACACAGTATCTGTCATTAAAGAGTTAATCATTAAATCCATGCCTACTGACATACAAGTTTGATTTTATTTTCCCTCTATTAAGTGGATAAGAAAAAAAACATCCTCCTTTTTTTAAGGTATACACAAAGCTGCACAGCAACAGCATCTCAGTATCAACTCCCCCCCACATTCACATACATTTCAAATGTTTTGCAGAGATGCCAGCTACCCATAGCACTTCACAACTGCAAGCAGGACAGTCAGCAATTCTGAAATCTATGCTGTCTTCACATCAATGTTGGATTTGCAAGTTTGATGGAGGAGAACATCACATGGATGTTTTAAGGAAAAACAATATTACACATTTGAAGGACCTTTTTACAACCCTTTTGTAGGCTATAAGCTCAACAGCAAAGACTGGACATGTCCTAAGAGGCATGAAATACCAGTACATGTAGCACTGTTCACATTTATGTCCTTACGTGTGAGATGAAAACATAAGCCATATGTATGGAATGCTATCTAGGAAGCAGTTGAATGATTTCATTACGTGTCACAGTATTTTTAAAATTCATTGTTTTAAACTTCAAACACTAGCAACCATATGGGATATCAGCCATACAGCATTTGTCCTCTGGAATTGCTCTCCAACTCTTGCACAATGTAGAAAATTGAATGGTAATCAAAACCAACTAAAATAAGGCTCAAAAGCTGTGTAAAGTGGGTCTGTCTGAACAGCTTAAAGAATATTTTTGTTTCCAGCTAAGCACTTAAACATCAGTCCACTTTCAAAGTGGAGTGAAGATTGCAAAGCACATGAAAGCAACTAATCCTGGAGAAGAACCACATCTTTGCTCCACCAAATCTGGTGAGTGAACTGACAGGATAACAGGCATGAATGACATTTGAATCACCTGTAGAGCTGGGTGTCCTAAGCATGAGTCTAGAGAGCAATGCCTTCCTGATTCATGAATGCTGCATTTTTTTCTGATCAGGGCTAATCTTTTTTGCATCCTAAGGTTAACAGATGTCTTTGCATTTTAAAAAATATTAATATTAGTATATCTATCATTTTGTTCAACAGCTAAAGAGTTGAGTTCTACTTACTACAGCACTCTAAATGGTTCCTGATGCAAGAAGGGTTTTTATGTCATTATTGGTAGTCTTCTAGAAAATCATCCCATTCTTTAAGTATATAAAAATGTCCTGTCAGCCACACAGAAGGAGGATTACCTTCTAGTGGACAGGCCTTTTCTAGTCTATCATTTCCGTCTAGACTAGAGCTGTTGGGATCATGAAGGTCCTCAAGGCTGAATTAGGCATGTGGAAACTTACTTTCATTACAGACCACACGAATTTTTAAACAGCAGGCCCAGGAATGGGAGAGGGACTGCCAGAAGGATGAACTGGCTTTCAGTGCTGGGCTAAGCAGTTAAAGGATGAAGAAAAAGGGAAGCATGGAGCAGAGAGGTAGGGAGAGAACACAGGTCTAAAGAGAGGAAGGATACAACACCTGAGCAAAGATTTTTATTTTAAGTTGAAAAGAGCTCTCATTGCTTTTTCTAAGAACACACAACATTTCAAAGCTATAATCAATATATGGCATTTGACATGCTGCGATCAACTTCACACATGTGACTTGGAAAAACTGATTCTCTTTACTGGCATTTAACCATATCATCTCTATTTTCAACCTCTTTGTCCATCACCCTTCTGTTCCTTTTATCAGTCTCTCCTTGGCAGCAGCTTAAAGTTGAGTATGTGATAAGTCTAGTGATTCTTGCTGGTTGCCAAATTACACATAACAACCATGTGCATTCAATATTCTAACGTGTGGCATTTCTTTCCAGAGTAGCAATGGGAAGGACACATTGCTCTTTAGAGTGGTTTCCATTATTTAGCTTATCTGTTTCAACTACAGTTCTATTTTAATCGATTCTACTGCTCAGTTTCTTTGAAATAACAAAAAAGACCATGTCTTCTAGAATATAAATGCAGACTCAGCAGTCTAAAGCTACCATCAATAAAACACCTGTAGATTTATGCAAGATATATTTTAACCCAGATAAATATTTACTACTCTGTCCTAGCAAACAGTTTATATGGGCAACGAGCCCATGTATGAGATTGCAAAAATCAAAAGGAAACAAATAGGTTTGCTCCATAACATATACATGAAGCTTCGGAGTATCAAACATTGTTCTCATACTGTTAGAGGTGAATGTAGAGAGCACCCAGCTCTGAACAGACCATCACTTACACTATTTTCGGTTTCTGTTTGAGTATTTGTGACTCTGTACTGTTTTCTTATACTTGAGAGATGACAATCACACACCATTTCTCATCGTGTCCCCTTTCCAGGTCTTTCACATTGTAGAAGTAACACAAACACAAACGTCAATCAATCTTTGCTTCTAGAACTATGTAAACTAGCACTATGTAAATGTAGTATATTATCTGAATAATCCTTTGGCATCTATTTTAAGTCAAATACGCTGAGCTCTGACTTATACAAATGTTATGATAGCCACGCAGCAGGGGATATCAATATTTTAAATACAACCTAGTTCCCATAAAAATGCAGTACATCATAAGATGGTTGTCATTTACACCACCACTTTAGAGAAACTGATGGTGATGTGCACTTCTAGCAATATCATTTACATCAATGAAATGGTAAGCAAATAAATCTCTTATGATGCTGATCAAATGTGTGGTTTTTTAACATCCTACATGTTTTTTAAAAACCACAATCCGCTGTGCATAAAATAACAAAACAAGACTATTAAAGTAATGAACTCATCTCAAAACAAGAGCTCAGATGGTTCTTGAGAGACCATGTAGATTAGCTTTTTTCCCCAGTGCAAGATCAACTCTCTGTATCATTCCTGAGAGATAACTTGTGCTCAAAGGCCTCCAGTGATGATCTATTCCATTACCTTTTCAAACTGTATCATACTGTCAAAGTTAATCTTCTCAGAGAGACTAAATCTCCTGCTCAACCTTATAGCTACTTTTTATGTTTCTGAAGACTGTTACTATGTCTACGCTCACCCTTCCCACTGTGAAGCATTACTTCTCCTCTTTTCAACTGTATTCTTGTTTCCACAGCCACTATGATGTTCGCCTTTCCTCTACCCCCAAATAGCAGGGTATCACTAACTCACGTTCACTTTGTCATCCACTATCCTCTGCAGACATTTTTTTTCTGCAGGACTGCTTTTGACTTGTCACTTGCCATCCTACGCTGATCACTACACTCAATCGCATCCCAGGTCTTTAAAAGCATTCCCCCAAACTGTCAGGATCATTTTCCAATCCTTTCTTTCAGTGTCCTTGTAACCCTCCTGCTATCTGCACATTTAATGAGTATACTCTACTCCACCATTAAAATCATGTAGTAGAGCTGACTCTACTATGGATTGTGCCCAACAATTGTGCCCAATTTAGGGAGAGGAAAACATGAAATACATTTCATAATAGGATGTTGATCTATTTTTTTGTTTTAGCCAATATACTGTGGACTGAATTTCTCAAATTTGCCTAGTAAAATACAAAAGGAGAAATACTTTTTCCACTATCCTATTTACACCCCAAACAGAAAGATTGTACCATGCTATGTCCCCTTGTGGAATATACTCAAATTTATTTTTTTAAATAGTTCCACTAAAATACTGTCTGGAAATATAAGATCAATGACATTTGCTAGCATAAACTTATACTTTGCTGCAATCCCAAAGTCCCTCAGCAAAAAAACCCAGATGTCACTGAAGCAGCATCAACTTCAGCAGCCAGAGAAAACTTAGCCATTGTATCTCACTCAGTACTTTTTTGATCCAGTGAGCCTCTCTCCAGTGTTTAATTTCCAGTTCACTGGATTAGTGATAAGTGGCAAAAGATTCAATATAGATTGGACAGTGGAGCACTCAAACAGTGTTTCTCCAGAAAGACTTCTGTCATGGCTCCCATAGGGACCGTCAGGAGCCTGCAGTTACGGGTGAGACTAGGAAAAAGAAAACCTCATTGCAGACAACACCCATCACATTGGGTGCCTGTTCTGCAGTAACACTGCAAGTTGTCAGTCTCTTCTCAGAGAATCTGTTGCTCAGCCACAACTTATTGACTGGAGTACTGCAGATTGCTCAACCATAGTTTGGTGTTCTGGAGATCATCCACCAATCTTGTTAATGAATTTCCAATCTCTTTAGCACAGTCAAGGATTTTAAAACTACTGCTCCCTATGCATAATATTCTTCCCTGAAACTGGAGGGTGATATGAGAGAGCAAAAGTAATACCTCTGCCCACTGCAGAAAGGAAACAGATTCCTTCCGTGAAAAAAGTCAGGGCATCTGAATTTCTCTGTGCACATGTAGAGATGAAATGATGATTTCCTCCTAGAGGCTTGGGAATCTTAGATCAAATAATCAGCTTGCTAATTTTTGTCATGCTTTATAAACCAACAGTCTATTAAAGAAAAGAAGAAAAAAAAGATCTTTTTAAATTGGCAAATTATTTACCGTAACTACATTGACTCTGAGCAGCCAGTAGGGACTTTGGTGAAGTTGCAGCATGGATATATTTTTTTTAATATATATATGTATGTATACTACATATATATCGTGTATATCTATGTTTAAGTTTGTGGAAAGCATGTCTTGATTTTGCACCATCATACACTGTGATGGAAACATTGGCTGGAACAATTTAGTTACTTCATTGTCAGATTTGGAAACATGCATGGCTATGAGTATACTGTGCACAGAGCCAGAACGTAAATTGTTTATATCCGTGTGCATGTGTAGAAAACACCCTTCCACAGCAAAATCACATGCCAGAAGCAGTATCTGGTTGAGAAAACTTAATGGAGTTTATCCTCCAACTCTTTTGGTGTTGACACCCCTCCCATGCCTCATAGTTAGCACCGCTGCCTGACCCTGTCTTTTCTTTCCTAATATGAACTTCTCTAGCACCTCTATCCCCCATTCCTCCTGCTCTGCTTTTAGAGCCAGGGACTGCTCACAACATCAGACTCAAGACGTCCTCAAAACTCTGCCTCAAGCATCTCTGTTTGTGAAAGCTCCTAGTTCTCATAAATTCATTTCAGAGTCTCCTACAGGAGACGAAAAGCCTGCTTGGGGCATCCAACTCATAAGCAAGAAGTCAATAATTACAAGTGTACACAGTATCTCTGTTTCACAGAAATTATTTATAGAACAGTATCACAGAAACAGCCACCTCATCTGTTTTACAATGGAAATCCTTGGAACTGCCCGCTACAATGAGTACAGCTTTCAATATCATTGTTTACATTTTATTTGTATATAACACATTTTTCCCCTGCAGAACAGGCAGCAGAATCCCTTTGCCATGCCTATTATGAAATACACAAGTTGGCAAGCCTGGCTGGAAACACAGTTTTCATGCTCCAAGTGAACTGGAAGAAAAACATCTCCCAGAGACAGAAAAAATTCCCTTGTTTACCCAGCACCATTACCAGGCAGCACTAACAACAATGTCAGTATGGAAACTGAAGCAAATTATATCCAACTTACGTATACTGTGCATGGATGACTCATGTTGTAGCTCCTGACAGGACTGCAGATACGGCTCTAACCATATCACGTTCAGACGGACCCTTCTGTGTTTCAGTTTGTGCCCATTGCCTCTGGTCCTGTCACGGGGCACCACTGGCTCTGTCCTCTTTGCACCCTCCCTTCAGGTATTTGTACACATGGATGAGATTCCCTGAGCCTTCTCTTCTCTGTGCTGAACAGTCCCATCTCTCTCAGCCTTTCCTCATGGGAGAGATGCTCCAGGCTGCTAATCATCTTTGTGGTCCTTTGCTGGACTCTCTTCAGTATGTCCATGTCCCTGTTTTACTGGAGAGCCCAGAACTGGACCCAGCACTCCAGGTGTGGCCTCACCAGTGCTGAGTAGAGGGCAAGGATGCCTTCCCTCGACGTCTGGCAATACTTCTGCTAATGCAGCCCAGGACACCGTTAGCCTTCTTTGTCGCAAGGGCACATTGCTGGCTCATGCTTGACTTGGTGTCCGCCAGGACCCCAGGTCTTTTTCTACAAAGATGCTTTCCAGTTGGGTGGCCCCCAGCATGTACTGGTGCATAGGGTTCTTCCTCCCCAGGTGCAGGACTTGGCACTTCCTCTTGTTGAACCCAATGAGACAAAGGACAGCATGTCTTTTCAAACCTAAGAAATAGCAATTTCCCTTTAGCTCTCATTTAGAGACTTTGGCATCCAGTATTTGAAGTGAATCCAAGGGAAATAAAGAGAAACTCACACTGCAAGTACCTTTTTCAATTACTCTGGAAAAACTATGAACCACAACGCTTTACTGAAGCATTATTCTTTTCCTATAATGCCAGATTCTAGTCTTAGCCATACAGTTAGTCTGGTGTGAGATCAGACTTTGGTCCATAGTCATTGGTATCAAAACATCTTCTTCCACAGTTTTAGTGAAACGTGAAGGTGCATATTGTAGAAATTAACCAGTTACAGCTAATGCGATAAATACACAGAATACAGAAATTACACAAAGCAGCTCACTTAGCTAGGTTAGTTATTACATAAAGCAGGCAAACCACAGAAATATTTCAATAATTTATCTCTTGCACAGACATGTTAGCTTGTGTTTTCAGTTGAGACTAAATATCGTGATGAACAACAAGTAAAGAAATTCTGGATAACCATGTTCAAGGACAATGAATTCAAACTGGAAGAGATGCAAAGGCATGCTACTGGCAGGGCCAAAGGAAAGAAAGCCACAGTGATAAAAGAAACTATCAGCGTGTGGCTTACCCAAGTCTAACAAAAGGGAGGGTAAAAGGATATGGCTACCTTCCAAAAATAAATTAAGGGTATAAACACTAAACAAGGGAAAAACTTTTTGCAGTAACTGGCATTGTTTGCACAGGAACAAGTGGGGGAAAGTAGCCTAGAAATTAAAAGTAGACTAATCAGATCAAACTATTGTAAATAATCTTAATGGCAGTAAACCCCCCTATTTTTAATACGGAACATGACACGTTTATGATGAAGTGCTACATGATACAGTTCCTACAGCAGCAAAGGAATAGACTCAGATTTATTGCAACTGCATCTTACATTCAAATAGAGCCTTTCATATAAGAAATCTATCCAGCCCCTCAGGCACATCATTTGGTGCACAACACTCATACAGAGATTTGCTGCTGTTCTAGGCACTGCTCCGTTCATCCTATCCTGCCTAAACAGCTGTGCAGGATGACACATCTCTGGGGCACATGTGTCACAGTGAAGGTCTCTGCTGATTCCTGTGAGTTCAGAATGGAAATATACTAAGCACATACTTATTTCTCCTAATTTCCTTTCCTTCCTTCGGTATTTACTGTATGATCAAAGTTTTACGAAGCCTTAAGTAAAGAGAAGTCTAGCAACCATCTAGATAATTAGCAGAGCAGAAGCAACTTTCCTGTCAACAACCACTTAAGTTTTATACCTGTGAATAATCCCTTTGCATGAAGACTTTTAATGCAACTGGCTTTCTCCAGAGGTGCCAGTTGCTCTAACTGAGAGCACCCAGGCACCTTGCCATACAAGCAACACTTCATAAGGAACAGAATTAAAAAGAAAAGCATTAAGAGTAATTACTCACTGACTGACTTAATTAGATGTGACTGACTTACTAAGATACTCTCATCAAAATTTATATTTAAAAAGACACTTGTTACATGACCAATATCTAAGCCATTGATCTGGATTATGTTCTGCAGCAAACAAGTCAGATTGCAACATCTTGGTAATGTTTTTACTTGAATTGGATTTTCTGCTGCAACACTTAAGACTGCTTGGTTTGGATACTTGCTACTGATTGTTACAGACAGTAAAAAGTCCATTATAGTCCTAATCTGGATTGGATAGCTTAAAGAACAAGATGAGGCAGTGTCAACTAAATTCCTGATCAGATCAGCACATATTCTGATCAATTCTCACCATATGCCAGGAAAAAATAAAGTCTTTAAAGAAAACAATATCATGTGATGGTACAACATGGTCTTACAGCACAGATAAACATGGCAGAAATGTCAGGATGCTTTTATCTTCATACACAAGTTGCATGAAATATAAAAATGGTCACCAATTTCAGTAGGAAATCATATGCATTTGATACTTGCAGGTACAAAACCCCCTAGTTTCCTTATATAATTCCTCACAAGTATTAGGACCTGGGCTAATAAGTTTTTTTTCAGAATTCTCAATTTCATATTTTGACCTGTACCTTAGAGATACTCAGTTACCCTCATTTTTGTTTTACTTGGAGGTAACATTCCTTTTTCTCAGCGAAAGGGTCAACATTTCAAAGACGTGTCAGTAACAACATTACTAGTAGCTTTATGCCAGTACTAAACTGATAATATTACCGAAGTCATATTACCCAAAGTTTGCACAAACTGAGATGGGAGCCATAGTCTGGAACAAACACAGCACAAATTTGCTTTGAACATAATTAAACATTTGCAATAAAGGCTGGTTATCTCTTGAAAACATCCTTTGTAATAAACCTGCTGAGAGATTTTCTGCTCTATAGGGTTTAATAAATGCAGGAAGGGTCTTCCTTTGTTTCAATTTTGGCAAGAATTATAGGAATGTACTTATTTTTGTTTTGGCTTTCTTCACATCCTTTGGGCTTTGCATGCTAATGCAAGACAAAGAAAGTCTTCTGTTGTACATCAGAATATCTGTTTTAGTAAATAGATGTGTTTCAATAGAAATGCATATAATTTTTATCATCTTCTCTTTTTTATCACCAGAATAGTATTAACGGCATCTCTTGTCAGCCAGTATTTTGCTATTCAAATCTCTGTAGTTCCTTTTCTTGTTTTGAGCAAGAATTCATCCCCTTTAGCAACTAAGCAGTGAGGCGTGTATTTATGTACTTTATCCATGTATAGTTGGTGATAAGCAGAGGATAATGTCTTTTGGCTTTCACATGCAAAATTTATGTTTTCATTATGTTACATCTGTGTTTATTGACTGAACCAGTGCTAAAGCTCTTCTGTGGACTTAAGTAAGTTTCTTGAAGGCTTCCAAGGTATGTATGTCCTAAACATTAATTATTGAAGAAATAATGGAGATTTGTAAAAATCTTTAGATTATTAAAAAACCTGTGATAAAAGAGAGCTTGGTTACAATGGCATAGTCTGAATTTCTCAGGTGAAATCTTACAGAGAAACTCAGTTCAAATGGAGAAAACTGTAACTGGCACCTAACTTGCAGCAAAAATGGCCTTTTCTCTGTTCTGAACGAAATAAAACAATAATAATAATAATTTATCAGCAACACAATAGAACTTACTCACGTTACAGTGTTATACTAATGCCTCCAGTAGCAATTTTTAGAAATTTGGTTGATGTATTGTAATTTCTTTTGCATTTTTGAGGGATTTAGACTAAATGTTTTGTTTGGTACAGTACTGCCACAAACTATCACTGAGTTAAGTTCAGCTCCAAAACAGGACACACATGGAGTTTAGATACTTGCATTCAAAAGCAACATCCAAAAAACCCTTTTATTCCCTAATAGGCTGGGGCATCTAACTTCAGTATGCCCTGTTCCAGTTTTGATCTGACAGTTCCCAGGTTTGCACTTTCTCCAGAACTGCCCCAGTTTCACAGGTTCTTCCCCTGACTCTGACAAAGCATTTCTCTACCAATGCGATGTAACACAGTAGTCCTATATAGGAACTGCCAGTCCTTGTCCAAGACCAAGAGGACATCGTGCTAGGCACTCTGAATACTGAATAAAAACGTATCCCCTGCCCTACAGAATTTTACTGGGTCTGGCTGGGATGGAGTTAACTTTCTTCATAGCAGCCCATATGGTGCTGTGTTTTGCAGTTGTGACCAAAACAGTGTTGGTAAGACATCAATGTTTTATCTACTGCTGAGCAGTGCTTGCGCAGTGTCAAGGCTTCTCCATTTCTCACTCTGCTCCCTGCAGCAAGCGGGCTGGGGTGGGCAAATGGTTGGAAGGGAGTACTTCTGGGACAGCTGACCTGGATTGACCAGAGGGATACTCTGTGCCATTATAATGTCATGCTCAGCAATAAAAACCAGGAGGTAGTCTTTCCAAGGTAACTGTTGCTCAGAGACTGGCTAGGCATCAGTCTCCTCATGGGAGGTGGTAAGAGATTGCCTTTGCATCACTGGCTGGTTGGGTTTTTTTTCCCCCCTTAGATTTATTAACTATAAGCACACACGTTCATTAATTGGGTAAGCTTGCTCTTGCAGTTCACAGACATTGAAAACTTAGAATCCGTTACAGCTTTGTGTAAATAACCTTTGAGGATATTATTAAGGCTGTTCCTGGTAAAGGAACATATGTAAAGGGACCCAAGATAGTATATAATACCCAGTGACTTACGGATACTAGACTGCACATTCCACGTAGATCACTACCAAATACATTGTTTATTTAAATATTCTGTCAGCAATGTGTAGGGGGATGCAGTGTAAGTAGCCTTCATTTTAAATTACTTTAAGATCTTACCATAATTCATTCCAAAAGTGATTTATTTTTTTATCCCAGGAACCTCAGAAACTAAACTTACAACTCAGAAAATCTGCAAATTTTCTACTAGAAAATAAGAGTAACAAAATGACACATGCTTCAAGAATCTAAATCTAATTCTAAATAATCTTTTGTATCCAGGAGAAAGAAACACAGAAAAACAATTTGGAAAGATACAAAAGAAAAAGTAGGCGTAAAAAAGGATATGTATTCTATTTAAAATGTAGATTCTTTCATGACAGTGTTTCAGCAGTTAGTATACTTGGTAGAGGCTTGAAATTTCTGGAAGTGATTATCAGAACAAGGTCATTATAAGGGTCTCCCATTTGCCTCCCAGTTTCTCAAAACACTGGATACAAAAAGATGCGATAAAGCATTCAGACTTGCAGTTTATTAGGAGTGACCCTGAATACAACAACAAAGAACGTTTTTATTTTCAGAGTGTAACTGGATATGTAAGAGCATTTAATGTATTAAATATCCTCTTTCCAGAATATTACTAAAGTCACTTGGGTTGTCATCCTATCAAGCAAGAACAAAATGATGTGATACTTAAAAAAATATACAAAGTTTATAATTTAGTTGACTCCTTACAAATCAGCAATTTGTGGAGTAACACTTGACTGCTACCACAGCAATGAAGGTATCCTGACCAAACACTGCTTTTTAACTGAAATTCATAGCAAAGACAACCAAAAAATACCACCAGCACAGATCTGCCATTTAACTAGTAATAGTTCTGGTGCTTTTCTTCTGTTCAGCAGGTATCCCTCAAAACCAGTGGATTGTGGGGGCATGTTTTATACAGGATTCAGAGTATTCAGGTTATTAATATTACTGTATCAGCATATTAGTGCGCAGTATGGTGGGTATATTGAACCTGGACAGGTACAGAATACTCAGCAGGAATTAGGCACTTGAGAGATGTTATATATTCAATTAATTTCCTGTACTCATGAAACATTCATCAATCTGATTTAATAGTTTTTGTGAAATATGTATGTGGCTGATAAGGCAAGAAAAGCATCAGAAAAGAAAGTGTGACCACTGGCTTGAAGTAGGGAATCAGGCAGAAAATCAGGCAGGTGTCTAATCTTGGATCAAATTGTTTTTTCTTGTAACCTTATTTATTAATTAAATTTAGTTTGTTCTCTGCTAACAGAACTTGGTTTTATGGATTTTGTTGCAGGTTGGAAGAGTGTGGAGAGTGTACCAAAGCTGGTGTCTGACTATACAGCAAAGAAATTTTATTTGCATGCCTTGGTGTCATACACATTGCCATTTGACAAAAATCAATGACGCTTTTCACCTTATGATTGCAGGAAAGAGGTAAGTTACCAAGAAATCAAATCTACATTATACTGTTCATGAGGCATATTTTAATCATAGAAGCTGGATATTTTGTTGTCCTATCTTATAAGTCTATCATTTTGGATGCGTTTAAAAAGAAAAGAGAGAAAAAAAAAAAGATGCATCTTTGAATGGTCCAATAAAACCTCATTCCTGCCACTAATTCATTTTTAAAAAGGAAAATTAACGTGCAGTCAATGAGGCTATGTATTTCCACAGCGTTAGGTACCCAGTGCTGAGTCTTTCTGAGGAAAGCGAACACACACCAAAGCCTGTATTCCACATTCAAACTGAAGTATGCGTCTGGGCCTTTAGGCAACACTAAGAGAGTTTCAAGAGGAGTTAGCCTACAGAACCTAGGGCTTTGTACATCTACATCCCAGCTGACTGCAGTAACTTTGAGCAAACTTCTACCTTGCTGGAAAAGCTTAACTGCTGAACTATATAACCATCATAAAGTGACAGGATAGAGTAATAAAATTTTCAGCTTATATAATATAAAATATGTAGGATTGGAGAAGACACAAGAAGCATGGGGTGGGAGAATCATTTAACGGGTCAGAGAGGTCTCTTTATTGAAGGATGTTTGAAAATACTTTGTCTTCACAAATGTTCATGTCATACTCTCCTTTAGTGTGACTTTTCTGTGTCAAGGACAATTTAGCAAAGAGCAAGGGAAGAAAACTTCCCCAAATTTCTCTTCAGCATGAGGACAGTTTCTACGGGGATACAAAAAAGCTACTGAGCCAACCAATTAAACTATCACTTTCACAGCCTGCCAAAGGAGAGCAATGCTGCTAAGCTGAGGAACAGCCCACAGCAATAGGATTGCCTGAAGCTCTCACAGAACAGGAACGTCTAAAGACAATAAGTGATTACTGTACATACCCACGTTCCATATACTGATGTTTTGTGTTTGTGGGTTGGGCTTTTTTCTTAAGTTTGAAACAAACTTTTACGTGGTTGATTTTCTTTGTTGCAGCAATCAAACTGTCCTCGTTTTCTAAGGATTGATCTCAAATTTTTAAGACTCTCACTTGAACTTAAGCCTTATTTTTGGCCGGTATCTTTATTTAACAAATTGATTTAACAATTAATAATGAATAAATATGTATTAAGAATTCATATGTATTTAAGAAAGTGCAGCTCACACAAATATGGAATGGTTAATATTGAAATGAAATAAGGGACAGTAGCTAGCACTATATTATTTGAAGC
Organism: Ciconia boyciana; assembly: GCF_034638445.1. Classification (NCBI taxonomy): domain Eukaryota; kingdom Metazoa; phylum Chordata; class Aves; order Ciconiiformes; family Ciconiidae; genus Ciconia; species Ciconia boyciana. Next base: position 55,941,707 of record NC_132938.1, on the reverse strand, counting down.
ATATTAAAGGAGTAGATAACTTGCGTATTATCATGTAACATTTATACACGCATACATGGATGTGGTTTCATTTTTGCAAATGCTGTTGTACTTTTAATATATTTCCAGCACCAAGTCCCACAGAATATTACAGCACAACTGTGCAAAATCTTGCCCAGAGAACAGGATTGCCACTGTGAGCAGGTCATTCTGCTAAACAGACCCTTCTTTCAGTGCTGAACATTGGACCCATAACACTATAATACCTTTTGACCTCTTTTGAGCAACTCTTATCCCAGCCCATAGCCCTTTGAACTTCTGGAAACCCCTCAGCACGATCAGCAATTACACAGCACATCATGAACACACAAATGAGTTATCAAAGGTTAATAAATTGCATTTTGTCTGCCAATTTACAGTAACTTCTGCACATAGAACTCATGTTGCCCTGATATAAAAGTCACCTATAATTCTCTGAACTACTTTTTAAGCATAAAACAATAAGACTGCAGGTAATAACAACAAAATAACTCGTTAAATGTTTTAATTGAGTTCTAGCAATTCCCTACCAAGAAAACACTACAAGAGGTTCCTCCCAATCAACAATATGTTTCCCCTAATACCGCATGTGGGTCTGCACAGCCTTAATTTTATACAAGTGACAAGTCTCCAAAAAAGTAATCAATTAGCCTAGTAACTCTGTAATAAATATAAATACATAAATAGATTTGTGCAGGATTGGGACAAAAAAATTATTTTTCTTTTTGAAAAATATCTAAACCTAGATGAAACAAAATTTGATTGCTATAAAATAACTCCCTTAAGTCAATTGTAACTTGCACTTTACCAATTAATTTGAACTGTTGCTATGTGAAAAATTGTGTAAGTACTTCTGAGTAGTGACAAGTTCTGCCATTATAGCAGTGCCACCTGGCAGTTACCTTTCACTGCTTTCTCTGCATACTGCCTATCAACTTCTGAACATGCTGGAAGAGGTGGATTTCTGCACAGCTCAAGCGTCTGCCTGCAGCAGACATCCATTGCCGAGGTTTGCCCTGCGCACAGGGGTGTGTGTGGGCACACACATGTGCAGCTGCCAGCTCCACAGAATGTTCTGCCATCCTCATTGCTAAGCTCTGCTACCAGCCACGACATGACGTGTGCCTGTTCAGCTGCCCTCTCCTCGAGCCAGTGAATGCACTACAGCTAACTTTCCAATAACTTGAAGATTCTCCTGCCCCTTTGATAACCATCACTAACTGGGCAGGACTTCAAATTTCAGCAGATAATTAGAGAGCTCCTCAAATTCTGCTTGATTCCTAAAACATCACTGGTTTCACAGCTGACCAAGTAATTACGTTTGAAAGACTAGCAAAGACATTTATACATACCAGAAGAAAATGCTGTGAAGTGCAAGCAAGGAGGTGCCAGCATAACCCTCCACCCACTTTTATCTTTAAAATTTCCCTTGCATAGTTAGTTTAATATTAACATATTAGAACCAGCACATAAAAGATCCACTTTTTGTGTTTCATTTGATTTTCAATGAAAGCAAATACCTGAGACCATTTAATCACAAACCTCCACAAATTACTTATTTCCATATCTAAAATATAAAAAATCTTTCAGTATCCCAGCCTCATGTGCCTCTACTGCAAAACTGTTATGGTCACTTTCATATCTATTCTATATCTACTTCAATATTCATATCTATTTTGAATACATCTAATTAACATGGGTCTTTGTTTTGAAAAGTTATTTTACTTCAGTATACTTTAGTATTATACCAGGATTAATTAGTGAGTACTAGGATTAATTAGTGAATTTATTCCTAAAGTTTTTCTCTTGGAGCCAACCATTTCTTGAAATACTGGATAATATTTTAAATTTAGATTTGTATTTACAAAACCAGAATATTTTAATTAACAAAGAATTATGCAAAGAAATATCAACCAGCTTAGAACATTTTAAATTAAAACAATCTTGAAATGTTTCCATCTTTCAACCAGCTATATTTGTACTTTACAGAAATAAATTGATGCTGATTTGAAGAATGGCAAGAATTTCTAATTTTTTTGAATGCTACACAAGTATTATCCGCCAGTACTTCATATGAAAATGTAGGAAAGCTTAAATCAGAATTCAAAAGGATGGTTTTGAGAGCAACACCCCACAAAAAGACTCCTATACTCAAGCAACCACAGCTGAAACCTGTGCACAGGTTATCCCAGGCTTAACAGGGTTGTTCTAATGAAATGTATCTATCAAAACTACTTAAACTACATCGGTTTCATTTGGAAAATCATATTAATAGGAGAAAAATTACCTCTGGGTCAATGTAGCACCATTTCTGTTTGGGGAAAATAAACCAGGTGTTTGTGTGAATGCATTTCAGTTTCGCCTAAGGGCAGGCATGTCAATCCTTCCAGCCTCCCTATGCCTTGCCAATCTGTTCACCAGTGTGTGAGGTTGCAGCCAGCAGTTACAGCACCTAACCATCACCTCCTAGTTCTGATGCTGGCATACAGCCAGCTTCTGCTGTTGGCACTCAGATTGCCCCAGGACGAGCATCCTGGCAAACCACTTGCATCTTCTTTCAGCATGTACTGGCTGCCAAGCTTGCAAGTGACTTCTTGCTCTGCATCTTCTTGTATTTCAAAGTCAAACTAAGGTACAGAAAACCCTCACTAAAAACTAATGCCTCCAGGGGGCATAATAATATAATTAAAAAAAAAAAAAAAAGAAAAAAAAGAAAAAAAAAAGGTAATGCAGACTCCTAGTTATTTTGGGCTTTTCCTCCACTCTCCACACGGAACAGAGAACATCCTCCAAGCAAAAATACGATTGTCAGGCCTCTCTCCCACATGCTCACAGTGCTTCCAAGCCCTCCTCTTCTCTCAGTCTAAACTAATGTTTCTGATTAGCACATAACATCTGCTAGAACAACACACCAAAACCAACCCAATGTAAAAACCACAGTAGCACTAGGAGCCCTCACCTACAGAACTGTCCTACATAAAGCTGAAACACACATGACAAAGCATAGACAGTTCAGTCAAGAGCACACTGTGATGACTTGATTTACTTGCACAGTACTGAGAACAGAAAGAAAGTTGCAAAACCACTTACCATGTCCAGGGGCTTCCAATAGTACACAGCAACACTGGAGACAGCACCACAGAGCTGCAAGGGAAGGAAAAATGAAAAAACCAACCACTTTAATCTCTCAAATTGAACAATGAGCATTAAGGAGTTAGGATTTCTGTATTTGTGCTTTTGTCTACCAGAATCAGTACCTGCAGTTTCCAGAATGTCAGATACTAACAAAAGCTGAGCATCTGCAGAGTTTAGCTAAACATAAAATGTTTTGAGTCTTTTTGGAAGCACTGACAAACCCGGTGTGACCAAGAGCATGAAATTCACAGGAGAGGTTGGCAGAGCTGAATTTAACCAAGGAAATGGACAAGGCCTGCTTTGATTTCAACTACAAGGTTTTAGCGGTAGCCAGCGAACACACATTGAAGTACTTAATGGAAAGCCTCAAGAAGGCCATGGGACAGGCAGCCTGATCACACGTCCTTTCATTCCTTCTCAACACCTTTCACCATATGTGAAACCTATATAGCGCTTTCACTGCCCACATTACCTTCCAGCTGGGTGTCAGCTTTCCTGAGCCTACAGGTCTAATTTGTCATTTTAGTTACATTATTAAATGTTATGTTATTTTTAAGTTATTTATTAAATGCTATAGTTGTTTAAGTTGTGTTATTAAAGTTTATTTTTCCCCAAGCTGGTGCTGTTGTCTAACTGTGGTATTTGCTGAGCTTTGTTAGCATGCCACTGGAAAATAAAAATTCCATTTCTTACTGAGGGGGACTTAGTTACACCCTGCAATTCCTCAAGCACCAGCACCTCTCATGTAAAATCCCGCAGCCCGTGGCAGAACTGTTCACCTGATCTTACACAACCACGTCCGCAGATCTCACAAGAAGACCTTCCTATCCTGCCTGGAGAAAGAAGGTTCTTCAGAAAATGAAACAACAGTGTGAGCAGGTTAACGATCCCATCTTGTAGCAATACCCCCTTTGCTTCAAAGACTGCCAGACGGGATCCCAAGGGCCCCAGCCAAAACTTCCATCTCACTGCAGACCCCTTAGCCTTCCCTGGAAAGGGGCTGCCTTCTCCCCATTTGAAGCACACCGCTGCCCAGTAAAGCCTCCACCACTGCGGTTTAGCCAGCCAAGTATAGATTCAGGTGCGAAGGACCCACCCTGGAGACATGAGGAAGCTCCCACCTGTGTCCCGGTGAGATACAGGAGGTACCAAGTATCTCCAGGCCGGGTGCAAGAAGGAATGCATGTACATGCACACGCTGCAGCCTTCAGGGAGCAGCGCAGAAGGGGTCAATTACACCCCATTACTCGGGAAGGAGGCTGGACAACCTGGTGTCGGCAGGATCAGGGGACTAGACCCAATACCCAGGACAACGGGTCTGTTCCCTCACAGGCAGAATAATGTAAATCTGCCTGCCGGGCTGACGTTGTCAGACGTTGATGCAGCCGTCGGAAGCCACAAAACCAGCCACATCGCAATGCAGCACCGGGGGAAGCCGTGAGAAAACGGCCAGGTCTTCGCCCGTACCGAGGTTTGCAGGAAGAAAAGCACTGCAAGGGGTTTGTAACCCCCTGCGGGCGCTCCTGCCCTGCCATCCCGGCGGGGAATGAGGGAGGGAAGGAGCCAGCCCCCTCACGAAGCGCCCCAGCCCGCCACCCTCACCGCCTCCCCTCCCGCCACACACCGCCTACCGCCCCCGCGCCGCCCGCCCCAGGGCGCATGCGCGTGGGCGGGAGGGGCGGGAGAGGCGGGCTTCCCTTCCTCTTCCCCTTCCCTTTCCCCTTCCCCTTCCGTTGGGCAGCGGCAGGCGCGCGCGATGGCCAGCGGGGTGAGACGGCTCGCGTGCGCGGAGGCGCCGGGCGCGCGCGGTGGAATGTTCCCCGGGGCGCGCGGAGGGGCCCGCGCGGCGCCTGCACGGGGGAGGCTGAGGCGGGCCCTGCCCCGCCCCACATCGGCGCCCTGCGGCCACGGCGCCGGTGACCGGACGTGCTGGGAGGCTTTCCGGAGCCGGGGGTTGCGGGCCCTTGCTGATGTGTGTGCTCCCGCCCGGACGCTGCAGGGCGAGCGCGCAGCGCTAGCGAGAATCGGGGCGCAGGGCTTGGCCTGGCGTCTCCTGACTCCTGTCCTACGCGTACACGGTGTGCGGCACAAATCAGTGCCGTTATTTGCGCGTGGGAGGCGCCTGCTGTAAGAATTTGCAGGGTTAGGAACAAAACTACGCGCATTGCTCCCCGCCGTGTGTTATAATCAACCACTGTGCACGTTTTCTAGGTCTGAGGGTTCTGCTTATGTGCTTAAGACTGTTTGTTAGTCACAGTGTTGGAAGAACGAGCAGAAGACCTTGAGCTTTCATGGTTTCCTATGGGCTTCGGACAGATGTGACTTCAAAAGGGCTGGAGCACCTCTCCTACAGGGCCGGCTGAGAGAGTTGGGGTTGTTCAGCCTGGAGAAGAGAAGGCTGCGGGGAGACCTTCTAGCAGCCTTCCAGTACTTAAAGGGGGCCTATAGGAAAGACGGGAAGAGACTTTTTAGCAAGGCCTGTTGTGACAGGACAAGGAGCAATGGTTTTAAACTAAGGGAGGGCAGATTTAGACTGGATTTAAGAAAGAAATTTTTTACAATGAGGGTGGTGAGGCACTGGAACAGGTTGCCCAGAGAGGTAGTGGAGGCCCCATCCCTGGAGACGTTCAAGGTCAGGTTGGACGGGGCTCTGAGCAACCTGGTCTGGTTAAAGATGTCCTTGCTATTGCAGGGGGGTTGGACGAGATGGCCTGTAAAGGTCCCCTCCAACCCAAAGCATTCTATGATTCTACGATAAGCTTGAAGGAAGGGAAGAACATCACTTTGCAGACGGGGCTGGGAAGGCGTTGGCTTTTCAGTGCACGTTCCGTTGCCACAACGAAGTAAGGAGCGTACTCAGCATGTCAGCTGAGATGGGTGGGCTTGGGGGAAATAGTCAAGCACAGTTCACCCTGTGTGTTTTCTTCCTGTGACTGTTTAGTGGGACAAGAAAGAATAGATGTGTGTTTGGGACAATGCCACTTCATGGTGAGTGCGATCCTTGAGGCCGCTCTCCAGCAGCGCTGCCAGTCCATTTTCAGTAGAGCTGGACCCTGCTTGCTCTCAAAACCATTGCCTGGCAAGTTTGCTGCATTGCTTTCAAAATGTCATGATAGTCCAAACTTAATTAATACTGCCTTAATTTCTGTGCAGCAGTTCGGTGTCCTGGGTCTGAGCAGGCTGGGTGGTCTCACTTGTGCAGACACTGGAGGCTGGTCCAGGCCGGCAGCAGTTCCAGAGAGGATAGGGCAGATTCTGTCACTGCCAAGAGCTCGATTTCATCTTGAGTGAGATGGCTGATCGTGTGTGTGGCTACAAGCAACTCAACAGTTCTGCTCCTGTGCTAATATATTAATAGAGAAAATTAAGAACTGGTGACAGTTGGGGTTTTTTTCCAGTTGTTGGCTTCAAGATTTTCAGCAAAGCAACAGTGGAAAGCTTTGAATATCGAAAGGTCAGAAGATGGGACTTTTCTGATATCCACTCTGAATAGTCCAGGGGCCTTTATGGCTGTATGAGTTGACTGCTGTTTCAAAAGCCAACTTCTTTAAAAGTTTCTGAATCATAACTTCAGTTTCTGAAGTTATTATTATTTCAAAATATACTTCCTGATGTGTAATGTTAATGTGTAATGTTTTAGGAAGATCAGAATTTATCCCATAAGGAGACTTTTCTTTTCTGCCTTCTTTAATCCTGTGCTTAAATAAGCATGTGGAAATTCAAATTTTAGGAATGCACAGTCTCCTTTGTGAGAACAAGTGACTTCATGGGGGGAGGATGAGGGATGGATTGAAAACCAGTAAATGATTGACTGAATGATGGCTCCTCTTGCACTTTGTGCCTTGAATTTAGATTTTCTGGCAAAATCTTTGGTACATTTAGAGATTATGACTGAATGCCCATACTGTGACTCCCCAGTTAGTTACTATGTCACATTTGGTGCATTTTTATATTTACCCTGGTAATAAAAAGCAGGGCAAGGGGAATTCACGGTTCTAGGTTAAGGGTGTTTCTGTCCAATCTAGGCCCCTGCTGGCTGTAGGAATGGGTACGTGTTTTGTGTTATAAAGCTTCTGTCCCTTTAGGGTTGGCAGTATTTATTTTAGCAAGTTTAAGCCAAGGTAAACATCTGCAGTTCTGCTAGTACAGGTACAGCGAGGGTGTTAACTGGCTCTGGCAAAGTCCGATACTGTTAATTGTACAACAAAAATACTATGGGAAGTCATAAACTACCCATTATTTTCTCTTGTACACGCAGGTGATGAATCAGACCTGGCAAGCTCAACAAGTGGTCTTGGTACTGTTATTTCTTCCAGGCAGTGAAATCTCAAAAAGGCTGGATGACTGCACATCTGGTCTTGGGAATTTGTATTAATCCCCTTCCAGTGATTCCACGGGAACACCACAGCTAGTTTGAACGCACACAATGTCATTTTCTCACATCAGTTTATATTGCATGCTATGAAATGCTTCATATTTCCAACTGTCATAGCAATGGCTTAGACCTTGTTTGCATGGAAGAAAATCAGTGCAAGTCTTCTGGTATAACTGAATTATTCCAAAATACATGGACGCTATTCTTGAGTAGATTGCAAAGGGATCTGTTCCAAAGCAGTCTAGTCTGCAATAGTATTCCTCATCAGGTTTTATGTAGATAAGGTCTGGAATTTGATTTCGCAACTGGTCTGTGTGTCCTGCAGGAAGCTATTGCAGATCATATTTGCTGAAAGATATTGTCTGTCAGAAAGCAAAATTCAGATTTGATACCCTGCACATTTTATCCTGAAGGATAGACCCGGAGTCATGCTTTGTAAAACTGACATCTAAGGGTACTCCACATGCTTACCCTTGCAGCACCCAAAGCTGCTCTGGATCGTATGGCTATAATGCCTGCTGATTTCCTCAGTCAGTTGTGCATATGTATCTGTTGATAGGATTGGGTTTACGGATCCACAGATCCTGCTCTTTCATCCAGGCTCTGCACCATTTGGCTTGAAAAGCTTCTGGGAGGTATAGGCGTGGTTGCAGAGCAGGATTTGCGACGGTGAGAGCAGTGAATGAACACTTGCTAAAAGTAATCCATGCAGGCTCTGCAGAGGTGCTAGCGCACAATAACTCGCTGACAATATAGCAAAATCTCTCCGGTCCCTATGCATCACTGGAGGGCTTTGCACGTCAGCTGCATGCACGCACATCTCCTTGCCAAAACTGTACTCAGCACCATCCTGATAAGGAACAAGAAATTCACTCTTGATGGGGGTCACAGACCATTATGTGACCACCAGTTTGCTTTCTGAAATTTTTTAACTTGGAACACTCTATGCTCAAGGAACACATCTCAAATAAATGCCAGTCTCTTATTTTAAACCACCATTTTTATTATGCAATCTTTCCATTCCTATTGCTCATTTCACTGCAGTATTTGAGTATCTCCTAAGCACTCCTGGGTTTATTATATTTTTTGCTCAATAAGAGAATGACATCCAAATTTCAGATCTTGGTTTACTCATTATTATTTAGCTTCCTGAAAGCAAATGTAGGGCAATTAAACCTTTGTGTTGAAATTATGAATTTCAGATCTGGGATTCTTTCCAAAAGCCAGTAGTGTTTCTCTCATTTTCTCACTTGGCTGAACAAGAATTATTTTAAATGAACCATACGACAGATGTCCTCTTTTTTTGTTGTTGTTGTCTTTTAGGTTATTAAATGCAAGGCTGCTGTTGCCTGGGAGGCAGGTAAACCTCTCTCTCTTGAGGAGGTGGAGGTTGCTCCACCAAAAGCTCATGAAGTTCGTATCAAGGTAATTAAATGAATCGTTAGCTGTATGCATTGTATTTTGGGAGACGAAGTATTAAAGCTGAACAGTTTGTTTACCAACAGAAGAAATGTTGAATGGATAGCATTAGTTCATTAGTATCTCAGCTGGCTTTACAAAGAAGAAAATTATGGTATTTAAATCATCTGTTTATGAAAAACAGTTTTAATTTCTACTTGTCTCACTTCACAGTCTGGTCTAAAGATCATGGCTAGTCTTGGGGATCAATTCCAGTTGTTACAGACTAAACTCCCTCAAAACATTGGAACTAGGAACACCTTTGATCTTGTTTGAAGGGCAGCAGCTTGTGACCTGTTGCAGCTGTGTAACACAGTGGATTTTAACTTCAGTCAGGCCGTAAGTTACTGGCTGCTGAGCTGTGTGATTGGTCTCTTGGATTCCCCATACCCAAGTTTCTGATTTGATCAGGACTTTCCAGTAGCCCATATCTGCCAAAAAGGTGAAATTTATCTCTCTGGAAAGGATCTCTGTGTGGTCCTTAAGACTTAAAATGGATTTATGCAGTACTGAGAGTTCTGTGTGGTCTCTCTGGTCATTTTACCTTTGAGAGACTGACTGACTTCAAATCTGAGATGCCAACCTACTTTGAGACGACTTGGAGTACTGATTTCTAGCTTTAGGAAACCAGGTGTCATCTTCTACCCGTTTCAACGTCAGAATTTAGTTGATGGAAATGAGAAAAGATGTACTATCATGACTTTACTTTTTCAAAGTAAGAAAAAGTGCCTTGCCTTGGCACTCCTGTGCCTTGCCAGGAGTGAAAGTGTGTTAGCTGTATCACAAACGCTGCCAGGATTGGCAAATTTGTCCCAGCAATTGTTCTGAATTTCTGACCAAAGGGAAATATTTAGCTCTGTGCTACTATTGTGTTCTTCAAGGTGCCTCAGATTATGTATTTCTTCACAGATAGTTGCCACTGCTGTCTGTCACACTGATGCCTATACTCTCAGTGGTGCTGATCCTGAAGGATGTTTCCCTGTGATCTTGGGTCACGAAGGAGCAGGAATTGTCGAGAGTGTTGGGGAAGGAGTAACAAAAGTAAAGCCGGGTAAGAAAATATCTAGAAGTTTTCTGCCTTCTTTAAAAGTGTTACTTCACTGGAAGGTCAGCTGTCAAATTGGACCACTGAAATGCTATATTGCAGGAGTTAATATAATGTCTTATTCTGGGGTGTATGCCTGTGTAGATTTCTCTTGTCTGTGAGATACAACAGTAATGTATTCAATGTGCTCTTGGTTTAATGCTTGAAAGAGCCTAGCATAACCAACTTCTTACTTGAAATTGGATCAATATAGTTAGAAGAGGGTTCTTTTTCAAATTATAGTTGTTACCTGTTGGTTTAATTAAAGGGCTTAAAAATGTTTAATTGTGTTGTTCACTGTTGATTTGGGGTTTTCTTTTACAGTAACATTCCTATTTGTTCTGGAATGATGAACTTCTGATCAGCTGTCTGCTCAGACATGAGAAAAGTCTTTTATCTAGCACTCTCTATAAACAATGCTACTCTATACCGTAAACCGTTTTTAATACATGAAGAAGTTTTTACATGAACAGAGGCTCACATAAAAACCATGAAAATCGAGTAACTTCAGTTTTTTTCCTAATCCCTTGCTTGACTTGATAACTAGCCACAGAATATTTTTTATTTTTTCTTAGGGGACACTGTTATCCCTCTATACATCCCCCAGTGTGGGGAGTGCAAGTTCTGTAAGAATCCTAAAACAAATCTGTGCCAGAAGATAAGGTCTGTATGCTTTTTATTTTGACACACAGTATAGTATTTGTTCAATGTATACCTGTTCTAGTTATCGAAAGTAATTGACAGGAGTTATCTTTGAAGAATAAATCTCTTGATGCATCATTTGATGACTTGGAAAGTAGATGTTTTAGGGAGTCAGTTATGCACTGCTTTCCATTCTTCCTTAAAATTTATTTTCTTTTTTGCCCTTAAATAAATCTGTTTTCTCTGTTTTCATGTATGTGAAGGTGTAAACTGCTAGCTTGTGTCCACAGCTTTGAAAACATAAATGCTGACTCCATATTTAATCCATACTTAAGGGAAGCACTTCAGGGAATTTAGTTCTTGGGAGTCAACACCAAAGCTGTCAAGTAGTACAGAATTATACAGAAAGCTCTTTTTTCCTTAACACCTGCTTCCCAGCTAAATTTCCAGCTCCCATTCTGGAAAAGAATTCTCCCAAACCCAAACAAAAATCCCAGTGACATAATTGACAGGTGCTATTCAAGGGAAGAGTACTGAAGGAGGTGAAGACAGCAGTGTGATACCGTGGCACAAGCATCTAGCATTGGTACCTAACAAGATCAACATGTTGATAAAACTCCATTTCTTTCAGTGCTTCTGTGGAGGAATTAACAGCATGAAGCTTTAGGAGTTTAGCATCTGAACTCCTGGGCTTCTGTGAACTCCTGGGTTTATTGACATGATTAAACAATAACAGTGCAAGTATGCAACTGCATCTCTGTGCTACTTAACGGATACTGTCTGGTGAGAGATACTGCTTAGGACTCTGACTGTACTTTCCTGTCTTTGCCTTAAGAATTACTCAAGGGAAAGGACTCATGCCTGATGGTACCAGCAGATTCACCTGCAAAGGAAAGCAGATTTACCACTTCATGGGAACTAGCACCTTCTCCGAGTATACTGTGGTGGCTGATATCTCAGTAGCCAAGATAGATGCTGCAGCACCTCTCGATAAAGTGTGCCTGCTGGGTTGTGGCATCTCTACTGGCTATGGGGCTGCTGTTAACACTGCTAAGGTAAAGGCTGTGGTTGCCTCTGCCTTTTCTCTGTAACTATATCTGAGCCAAAGTACACAGATAGTTTAGGGACTAGATTAGGACTGTAAACATGATGTACCAAACTTCTGTTTCTTCCTCTTCAACTGATGAAGCTTAGCTAAGAATTCCTGACTTCTCCATAAAGGCCAGATCAGGTTAGAAGAACCTGATGCCCTTTAGAGGAAATCCAGGTAGAAGATTCTGCATCCCTTTTGATACCAGCTATATATAAATTATTCTTCCAATTCATCTTAATCTTGCTGCAAGTCATTCTGATAGTTTGAAGCTCAGGGTGAGACAGAGCTGGTAGGTGAGTGTGCATGAGTCTAGGGCAGGTTATGGGAGTCGAGTCTTTGGGCAAAAAGAAAAGCTTAGTACCTAAAGAGCTTTTGGATGAAATTTCTGTATAGTTTCCCTTATCTAAGTGATAAAGTCTCATAGCCATATATATTTGCTTCCATGTTTCTTTCATTACAGACTTCTTAACCTGTGTTTCCCACTTACGTGGAAGGATGAATTTTCTTGGTGTTGCTCATGGCTCTTTTCCTGTTCCTAGGTGGAACCTGGTTCTACGTGTGCTGTCTTTGGTTTAGGAGGAGTTGGGCTGGCAGTTATTATGGGCTGTAAAATAGCAGGAGCATCCCGGATCATTGGCATCGACTTGAACAAGGATAAGTATGCCAAAGCCAAAGATTTTGGAGCTACTGAGTGCATTAGCCCTCAAGACTTCAAGAAGCCCATACAGGAGGTGCTGGTTGAGATGACCGATGGTGGTGTAGACTACTCATTTGAGTGCATTGGTAATGTTGGAGTCATGGTGAGTGTTTGCGTAACAGTAGTATGCAGAGGGAGGGTATAGCTAGCTGCCACTTAGTTGTTTAGCTAAATAGCGAAATGAGCTGCTTTCTTGTTACAGAAAACATGCCATACTAATTTATTTGTTTTCAATAGTAATGATAACTGCTATGACTAAAAGGGCCAATTTACATCCAATCCTAATTACGTAATGAAAGCAGATGCTACTTCTTAGGTTGAAAATGGCACTTATAATTTACAAACTTTTTCCTTAATGGGAGTTCTTTGAAATCCCGAGTTTTCATATGTTGACAGTTGAAAAATTACCAAAACCCACATAAAATATATTGTACAATGAACAGTAAAATCTCAGGGACCACTCAGTATTTCCCTAATTCCTCAAATAATGAATTTAACCTTTGGAAATACAGAAATATTACTGAATGTAAGGCTAGGTTTTCAGGAATTACAACAGCATTCCTGTCAGTAACATGGTCTAGATTGTTTCTGATTACAGTTTATCCCAACTCCCAGTGGGAGTTCAGAGTGACTTCTCTGGAAGCCAGATGGGATATAAAAAGAGCAAAGTGAATCTTTAACAGTATGAGGAGTCTGAACCAATGGAAAATTTAATGTAATTTTCAGTGTATTTATTGTTCCTTAAATACTAATGTGGTGATTCATTAACTGGGGGAAAGGAAGTGCAACCTGTGCCAGTCTAGGCAGCATAAACATTAGCAATAAACGCTCTGCTTTGTCCTATCCATCTGTGAAGAGGGCTGCCTTGGAAGCCTGCCACAAAGGCTGGGGAGTCAGTGTGATAGTTGGAGTAGCTGCTGCTGGTCAGGAGATCTCCACACGGCCATTCCAGCTAGTAACTGGGCGGACATGGAAAGGGACCGCATTTGGAGGTAACTCTCTTTTGGTATGGGGATAAAAATAACTTACTATGGGTTCAAGTTGGGAAGAACACACTGCCTTGCTTTTGCTTGTGCAAGAAATGTACTACTGACAGGCTATTCATAAATGCTGTGTTGATTTTTAAGATAAAGATTTTAAAATCTGATATTCCTACAGACAGGCTACAAATAAACACATTGGTATGATATCTCACATATTTTGAAGAGACAATATAACTATATGCTATTGAGTACTAAAGGAGCGGTGTAGAGGGATTGCTTCATCACTTATGGAAGGTTTGTTTCAGTTTGGTCCAGTGAAAGGACCTAGTCTTTGGGGAGATGGGAACTCGCATAAGCATGTTTGTGTTGCTTAATCACTAAGCAAATTGTGGGGCTAACATGGGAATGTGCTATAAAGAGCTTTAAAATAAAAAGCAACAAGTACTTGATACACATTTTCTGCTGTCAGACCAAAAAAAACCGTTGAGACTTTTACAGCTACTGATAACTTGGGGATTCAGTAATTGCTGAAGTTCATGGAAGTATCCAAACTTGATGTTATTATTACACTGCCCTTTTTCCAAGTAATACAAAACTTAGTTGGGTTATAAAGATACACAGAAGGGCTGATAGACATGCCTCGTGCATGCTTTCCGAGGGGAGGGCTGCTGTTACGTTGAATGCTGAAATACCTAGTGAAAGGTTAGTGCACATACATGTGTGGATAACGTGTGCTCTTGCCAGACCTAGCTGTCCTCTTGCATTCCTTACTGCCTGCGTAGAGCAGGAGGGACAAACATGTCACTGATCTCAGTTCTTTTTCATATTTATCACACAAGTACTCATGTAAGAGTTGTATTTTTTCTTTCTCTCTGTATTCTGAGGTGGGTGGAAAGGGGAAAAACAAATGCATGCTTTCTGTCTTTCAGGCTGGAAGAGCGTAGACAATGTACCAAAACTGGTGACTGACTATATGTCCAAAAAGATCAAGGTTGATGAATTTGTGACTCACACCCTGCCTTTTGACAAAATTAATGAGGCTTTTGAGCTGATGCACACAGGAAAGAGGTAATGTTCATAATACTGAAAGGGGTAGAAGACAGTTCTTGATGAGATACTGTCAAAATATAGGTTCCCTGCCCACTGTTATGTTTTAAACAGGGAGGATAAAGGCTGACATATACTGTGCATATTCATTCTGAGATAAACAAATACATTTTCTCTGAGCTTCTAGGCATGTGCCAAAACACAGGCAGAGAGTAAAAACCAAGCAACAACATATAAGGGAAATACACAAGTATGTAAAGCTGATAAAGGGGACAAGTCAGACAAGGCTTCCAACATTGGTAAAACATTCTTCCTCAGAAAAAGAAGTATGAAGAGACTGAAGAGGAGTTCACATGAATACATTTTTACAAGTCATTAAGCTATTAGTCTATCTTAATTAAATAGTAGATTTCGGTATATTTTCAAAGTATTTAGGATAGATTACCAGCACAATCAATCACTTGGAATGATGTCTTAATATGCTACATTTAATTTTTTTTCTCTAGTTTGAACTGGGGTAGAACATTCATATGATGGGTTTGTACTTCTTAACATACAGCAGTTTCTGCCTTTATTAAGATAAATGGCAATTTGGACTGTTCCTACTGCAGACTTAGGCCATAGTTATATTAAACTTCCTAGTGAGGCCCAACTTCACTGCATATTAAAGTGGCCCTACTTGCTGGTAAAAAACCTGCTGGATGCGTGATGAGCCTTGCTGCCCTTATAGCAGTATACTTTGCAAGTGGTGATCAGCCTGCAAAAGCAGTACACAGTAGGGTATTCTTATCAGAGGATATATTGGGTGATCCTTGTAAAGCCTTGTATAGATATGGGCATGGATGTGCTTGAGGGAAAATAGGGACCAGCATGGGAACACTGTGGCAGAACTTGTATCTGCAGGTTAAAATCTAACAGAGGAAAGGGGAGAGGATTAGACAGTTTTAGCCTGAGGTGTGTTAAAGCTTGTCCTGCTGTGTCTTTTCAAGAGCAGGCCTCTTTTAAATGAGTTTTAATGAGATGTTCTGTAATTTGTTGGAAATTCAGAGACCCTTAATGAGAGACCTACCAGTGCCTCTAAGAGGAGAAACCAGTTTATTTAGCAGACTAGGTCACATACTTTTTAAGAACATGTTTTGAATGAAGGGAAAAATCAGCAGGTGGACAAGAGGAAAAACTGGAGAGATGTCCTAGTAAAAAAGAAAATATTTTCCTGCATATTTGCACTAATGCAGGCAACTCTGTTTATCCGTATATAGGTTCATCTGCAGATGGGTAAATAGTTACCAGCATTATCTCAAGAAACCATCATGGTCTTTGTACTTGATCTCAATCCATATTGATGTATTGTATATAAATTTCTCAAAAGTAATAACTGTATCTGCTTTATCTCATATGTATTCCTATTTTTGATAAGTCAGTTAACAGTAACTGCATCTGTACTTTATACAACTGGAAACACTGGATCTATGCAAATTTCATCTGGCAGTTGATCCCATTTCCCAGTTGCAAACTTCAGTATAATTTCAATGCTTTATTCCTACATGAGTATGTCCTATGAAACTAATAATGAAATTTACTTAAAATTCTCTAAGTAGCCAAAAGAGGAAATGCCTGTAAATATTAATGTTCCTGATCAATATTCTTGGCTAGCCACTGAAAACTGACACTCAGGTAGTTTGAAAAAGCTTCCATTTTGAGTATCTTATTGGGGGAGAGACTAAAAAAACCCAAAGATAACAAGCATTACTAACCCATTTTTAACCAGGATTTTTGATAAACATTATAGGCATAAGCATAACTTCATTCTTACAAGAGACAGAAGTTAAGTTAAAGTATGTCTCAGCAATGAAAGGGAGGGGAGAAAATGGACTTCTTAGTAACTTTTTTTTTTCTTTTCCATTTTAAGCATTCGAACTGTCCTAAAGCTTTAGAGCCAAATGTGGACCTTCCAGTTGGCCAGCAACATGGTAACTGTCCTTTTATAATGGAATTTCTGATAGAGGGTAGAATCAAGCAAACGAAAACTCACTGGGACTAGGAAGACTATGTATTTTAGGGTGAGCATTCTGAATATTAAGTAACAAAAAAATCAGTAACCACTGAATAGCGTTATATAATTAGCACTGGTTGTGGAACTTCTATTTCTGTACTTGTTCTTTAAATTCAATAGTGCCTAACTCAATCTACTTAATAAAAGTTTATTTCTAAACACAGTGTTGGAATTATTGAGCATTAAGACTGTGACTATGATTGCCATATCTTAGTGTTTTCCTCTTGTGATTTTACAGTATGTGTGTACATGACAGAGGAAGAGCATTCTTCAGAGTCAGTAGCAAATGATGTGGGATTCATTACACTAGGCAGTTTGCTAAGCACAGCTGGGTTGAGAAGCAGCACTGATGTGCTGTAACTGTACTGAGAGAGTGGCAAGAACTCCAACAGCTGTCAAGCTTCTGAGGCTGTTCTAGGACTAAAAAGGATGTACCATCCAGCTCTACCTTGAAGCCCCTGTAGAGCAGAGTGTGCTTGGATGTATGACCTAAGTGTCCAAGTGTACCCATGTTCACTTGGGAAGTCCATATTCTGCCTTATTTCCTATTTGGCTCGTTACAGTAGCTGTAGGCAGGCCTGTTGTAAAGATGATAGCATAGACTACTCTAGCCACTTGCCCTAGTGGTGTCCTCCAAGACTTCAGTAGCAGAGTTTTGTCATTTCTTTAAACTTACTGGCAAGCTAACACTGCAAAAACAAACAGCATGGGATTGTTACCTCTATTTAGTCAGAAACAGGATCATGTCATTGAATCAGGGAATGTTACTATTAGAGCAACAGTCTGCTCTTGAGGGGTGCAGGGGAACAACAGTAAAGAGCATTGTGTGATGAGGGCTTCAGGGTTTTGTGGGATTTTGTTTGTTGGAGCAGGAAGGGTTAAGTCTTAATTTTGGAGTTGCAGGGGTTTTTTTCTTAACTATAGTTGAAATGATCTGACTGGATAAAATTTCTTTGAATAAGCAGTGCCACAGGTCCAGAAAAACACAGAGGAACAGCAGAAACCAGACTGCAAAGCAGAGGCAGAAAGGCTACCCAGTTAAAGAAAGGTTTTTATGTATATAAAAAGTCAGTGCTTTTCAGTGAACCAACGACACTGATTAAGAGAGAAGTTTCATGTTTTAAGGGAGCCTGGTCAAAACAACTGTTACAGAGAACTCTGAATGCAAACAGTAATCTTACTAGAAGAAATTCCTTCTCACCACTAACAACTACCTTACCCCAAGACACTCCTATACAACTGGGACAATTACATCTTTCCCATTTGTTATTGGAAAGATATCCCTAGAGCATTCTAAAAATAGTTGAGGTAGCTGCATTTCTAATTTAATTTCAGACAGAGTAAACAACAAAGTTAACTCCTGTGAATGTCATAAGAATTCGATTTTGAGCATCTGGAAGAAATAAAAAGTGAATTTGTACCAGGAAAGTGAGCCCCTCCAACACAGGAGTGAAGTGATTCTCAGTACCTTGTCGCTCCAGAAATGCTGGATGAACATTACAGAATTCAGTAGAAAACTTGGTGTTAAGCCGTTCCAGCAAGAGAACTCTAGAACTACAAGATGGTATCAACAGAATATTAGCTCAACATCTTGGCAAAACTACCCCCCAACTGGATCTACCAGATTTAAAATATTTATACTATAACAGTTGTTCCTCTAGGCTGCATAGACTAGATCAAGACCATACAATCATGCTGTCTGCATTACATTATTACGTTAGAGAATCTGCATCTTGGAGTGGTTGTGGAAAGCCAGTCTTGTAATACCAGGGTAAGTCAACAACAGACATTTAGTGATACCAGAGTGCTCAGGTCAAAGACTTACAGCTTCTTCGCAGCCTGAAGAACTGATGTCCTTAGCCCTTATGTAGCAGAGTTTTCAGACTACTTTGTCCTGCAAAGCAGTTGATTGAATGGGGCATGTTTGAAGTAGTCTCTTTGAAGTTGCTCAGCTAACAAAGGGACTCAAACACAAGAGCTTGTACCCCATTCTTGGTCATGAAGTTACTGTATTGAACTGTACCATCTTGACAACTGTAAGGACTTCAATGGACAAAAAGTTTCCAGTAAATGACTGTACATGAAATGTGTATGTATTCTGCTGGTTGTCATGTAAAAGATGCAGCTTGCCCCCTCATGCTGTTACTTTTATTCAACATTAGCTATCAAATCTTCTCTCCTAAATATTCATGTTCAAACAGCATGAAGAGTTTCCACACTCTCTTATATGACAGTAATGGGAAAATACTTCAAGAGATTGTTTCAGAACTAATTGCAGGATTGTGGTTTTGGCAAAAGTGTATACAATTTCTAAAAATTTCATTTAAAAGTAGATTTAAATTGGTTTGGTTTTTTTTTTAGTGGATAGCAACTTGTGTAAGAATCAAAAAGAGATCATTTCCCAAATCCAGTCGGCACAAGCCTAATATGCCATGTTCAAGCAAAGTTACAGCTAGATAGGTGAAAAAATAGCCTTTCACAGTATTTTTATTTAATAAGTTTTGTTCTCCAGGCTGATCTGCTATTTCACATTGAAAGAACTGGTATAGATGCTGACTAAGCTTTCCACTTGTTTAAAAATACTGTAGTAGTATGAACTCAGTATGAACAGTTTTCATGCTGTGATTTCAATTTATAGGCAGAAATGCATAGCATCATAGATTACTTACATTAAAAACATGCAGTGTCAAATTTGGTTGTATTGGTGCAAGGACAAAGAGGTATTCAAGTGGCACATGTGCAGGTTTAAGGGTGAATTTTAACTGGTTGCATGGATCTACCAGTAGTAGTGCAAGTACAAGTAGTAGTAGCATCTACCACTAGTGCAAGCAAACCTGGATATAATTGAGAATGCTATGCCTGGTTTTGGATCACAAAAAAAAAAAGTTATTTCTGTTAAAAGCAGCTACAACTTTTATTTTATAGACCAAAAATGAAGCCCCCCCTCATACACACACATATAGAAAAGGCAAGACCGTTGTAACCATTCAAGTGAATGATATGGTGGGCAAACCTCCAGGACAGTCATCTCCTCAATACATTACATCTCATTCAACACAGGTAATTCCACTCAAGTACTACAGTCTGTTTTGTTAAAATCTATACACACACACACACGCATACGCACACACACACGTTCTATATGCATCATTTCAGGTCACTTTACTGCATAATTAAAAATAATAATAAAGGTAATGAAAACATCGTAATGATACTCTTACAGCAACAGAGGTCTGAGGCACTCAGGGCAGAGAAGACATTTTCTGGCAAATTTGGTATTTGTAGTACACATGAATCCAGTTCTATGAAGCACTAACCCCTTTCCCCCACCTAAATTCTGCAGTGCCAAGGGGAGCCAAAGGTATGCAGTACCTCATATGCTTGGGTCTAATGTGGCAACAAATTCACCAGACACCTTGTAAAAGGTGTATTTTATGCCCATGATTGTATGATTTAATGTGTGCATTGGTTTAACTATTTCTTGCATTACAGTGGTGTAAGATAAGTCTGCAATGGGGTCAGAAAAATTTTTCATTACAATTCAGAAGAAAAAATAAATTCCCTCAGCAGAGACACCAAAGATGATGGAAAGGAAGTGGGCATGGGAAAAGAAAGGGTAGAGAGAAGAGAGGCTTAATCAATCCACACTCCTTAACATGACAGTTTCCAGCTCATCATGACCCATTAACAGAAAATACAGGGGTATATATACTAACATTGCCCACTCTATATGCAGTCTGAGGAAAAAAGATCTGTTTTCATAGCTGCCCCCCTAAGACTTTCCAAAAGCATGAAACTGACTTAACTGAGGGGGAAAAAAATGAGCTGTTTAAAAATTACCAAAAGAAAACGAACACAGCATTGAAGGTATTTCATTTTCTCACACCCAGACTTGTTTTCAGATATATACTCGTTTCACTGTAAGTCTTGCAAATCCCATAGCTACTGCGGATGTACCTTTAAAAAAATGCCCCACAGTTAACACACGCAGGGATCCCATGAATCGTGGGATCTTTTTGGTTCTTGTTTCATTCCTTTACCTAGGCAAGTCTGATAACATCAGCTTCACCAAGCTTTTGGAGCAGGAGATTGCCTGCACATACTGCTTCACCAAGAAGCAGCTTATTCCAGGGAGCTGCATGTAAGACAATTTATTAATTTTCCCTGTAGGAAGCCCATACTATCAAATCTCCAGCAAGAGAAACAAGTCCTGCCATTAACACAGTGTGTCACCCACAGTCACAATCACCACAGAGGCCATCAGCAGAGAGATGGAGACAGAATTAAAGGTAAGGGTAGCCTATTCTTGGCAACATGCATATCTTTCTCCCTTCTGTCCCCTTCTCAACAGATAAACAAAAAAGGGCCAGCCCATTAGAACAGTATCTGCAGAAGCAGGAGCAAGTCTTTGGAACTAGAAATGCTTAAAATCTCAGGTGCCACTCACATACCAAGAGAGACAGGGCACACTGAAGTGGTGAAAAAAACCTGGATCCCAAAATATCAAGTCCCAGTGGGAAAGGCTACCCACACTTTTCTAGCTAATATCATGGCAGCAACAGAAGCAATTGTGGGTCTAATTGGAAGAAGGGGGCTAAAGAGATAATTGAAGAAAAAAGAAAAATATAGCATGAGTGTTGCAGGTAGGAGGAAAGCAGGAAATTATTTAAATTCTTCTCTGCTTTTCCAGACATTGGGTCAGGTTCTTCAAGATATTCCTCTTATCTACAATCACTGAGAACAAAGTAAATGATGAAATCTCTCTATTCTGTACTCTTAAAAAAATGCATAGTACAGAGACAAAAAAAATATATATGTATCTTTCAGATCCACCTGCTCAGTCTAGACTATCACTGGGACATGAAATGGGGGCGAATACTATCCAGCCGCCGGGTTAAGATCTCACAGCCTGTATCAGTGACCAGAAGCGTGTGTTCAAACTGGGCAGATCGCTTTCCATCTCTTGTTACCGCAGTCCAACCATCAGGCCATGTTTCATCTTGCCAACCACCTAAAAACATAAATGATGACTTTTTGACTGTTTTTAAGTAACAGATATCAGTTCCCCAAAGAGAAACGAAAAATCTATCAACTATACAGACTAGAACCAGCATCCTATTCCATCACTACTTAATAGTAAACAAGAGTAAACATTTTACTCTATTGCTAAGTTGCTCACCTTCACAGATCATTGGTTCAATTGTAAATACATGACCTGGCTTCATGACTCCAACTGCCTTATTTTCTGCAATAAAATAAACACTCAAGTTAGAAAAACTGATCCCATCTTAGTAAATTAATGAATCCTTGTCCTAGAAGAATACAGCAGGAATACTGTAAAGTCAGAAAAGCCCCTCAGAGATGGCCCGTTCACTTGTCCATTTTTAATTCTACATTAAGATTTCCCTTAGTTCTTTCCTTCTCTCCCTCCTCCAACACCACAATATTACTCAAGGGGCTTAAAATGAATTGCTGTCTTTCTCTCCAACAACTGGAGTTCAACTCCAGTTCTATAAAAACACTGAATAAATGTAATATAGGAATTTCTGCAGACTTCTATGATGAAAAACATCATTAAAAAAACCCCGATAAAAATAAGAAGCACTTAAGATAGTCAGAGAAGGCTTGAAACCTCTTAATTTGTTTCCACTGAACCATTAGCTCCAATAAATTGTCAAAATATAATAGCGGTTAACTAATCCCATGATTCCATTTATGAAAGACACATTGCCCTCCTCATTACTCTGGGTAATGAGGTCATAGTAGTGTCAGGGTGATAATGCTGTATTTCTTTAGCTAACATAAAAAGACAGAGAATTTCAAGGCATCCAGGACAATAATACTGGAAGTTTTGACTCCAAAAACTCCAAAAATGTTTATGTGGAGGCACATGAACTGATGCACAGCACATCTCTAGGGAGTGTAGTTTGACTGAAGAAAGGCTTCAGCCCTTCTCCTCTGCCCTGTTTCACCTTGAACGGCAGTGCAGCTTAGACCTGACTCAGCCTAGCATGTGAGAGCTGGAACAAACTCCAGTATTGCACAGGAACCATTAGCTCCAAGCTACTTTGCTGCTGTAGACAATTCGCATCAATTCTTAGATACAGATCCCTCATCCCCCAGTGTACTCTAATGGTGTAAATTTATTAAATCGTCTAAATCACCTAGATGCTTTAAAAATCTCAGACATCAAGCGGACACAACAGCAACCAGAACATTTTTCTTCTACTTAAAAGGTCTTGTCTCTATCTCCATCATCTGGTATTTCTTGCTCTCAATACTTACATTTAAGTTTCTGGTCTTCTGCATCTGAACAAATTTTGTCCCTTATTCCCTGTAGTTTTCATGATTTTGTTAAATAATTTAAAGACTTATAAAATGAGCTTTTTGCTTTTAAAAATCCTTTCATAGTAAGCCAGAAATAAGCAGCATCTTTCATTTTTTTTTCTTCCAAGAGGCTTTAAGTCCCTCAGGTCTTTCTACTTTGCTTTTGCTGTGAAACTGTATTTAAAAATATCAGAAAAAAAACCCCAGTATCTTCCTTTTTGGGAAGAGACATTTTGGCTCAATTACAAAAAAAAAAAAAATTTCAAAGTTCCCAACAGCCAGGAAAGATAGAAATTTCCTTTTTCTTGGACTGCATTTTACAGAATCACAGAATCACACAGGTTAGAAGAGACCTGTAAGGTCATTGAGTCCAACTGTAAACCTAACACTACCAAGACCATCACTAAACCATGTCCCTAAGCACCTCATCCAAATGTCTTTTAAATACTTCCAGGGATGGTGACTCAACCACTTCCCTGGGCAGCCTGTTCCAATGCTTGAAATTTTAAATTTAATTTTAATTGGTATAAAATGCCCTCCATCTCCAAAGCATCCAGATTTTCTTCATTTTACACGACAAAATGTAAATACCAGGAATTGATACCCTTCTACCCTGTGATTAACAGATTTTCTCTGTTTTCTGAAAAAATAACTTAGGGAAATGATGACATGAAAAGTCAGGGATTGCTAGATCATAATCTACAACTATAATCTGTGTTAAAGCTCATTAGGAGATGGGAAGATGGAGGCATCTGTCAGGTTTGAGGAAATAAATGTCCTATCAGGGGAAATAAATGTCCTATCAGCTGAAGTGGGTGTGAACTGTTAATCACTGTGTCATGATATTCATTCTATCCTCAGTTGTCCACTGGCACTTAAGTGTCTCTCCTTTGCCTTTGTGGATGCTGTTTCTTAGTCCTGCTGGCAAAAATTGTCATGGGGACATTGCCATTTCCAAAAACTAAAGCTGAGAACCTGCTGGGGAAAGGGTTGTTCCTCCTCTGCCACACACTACAAAGAATTTTCCAGGAACACCAGATCACAACATTCAAATGAAGAAAACGGAAATATAACAGGATCCAGATTCAGGCACAGCACCCGACTATACCATTCAAAAAGCCTTTTATTTACATCTGGAAATGGCAGTAAGTTTTTACTTAGACCTTCTAAGGATAGAAATATTTGCCCATTCATGTCAGACAAGGATGTCTAAGGGATTAGTTGGGAATTCAGGCAAAAACACTGAGCACTTACCCAGTACAGATGAGACCTAACACTAACCGTTAGTGTAGGCACAGATTGTCTCAGTATATAATATATTCACCTTATTTAGGTTCATAAAGCATGCTATGCTCCAGAGTTTAGAAAAAAATTACTTCACAAGTGCAAAAATGCTTACTTGATGGCTGTCAGGCAACATGCTACTTTATTAGAATATAAGCAAGAAGTAAATTGGGTGCATTCATTGCAAACTACTTCTTGTCTACAGGACAACCCAAAGGGAATCAATACTCACTGGCATAATGTGGCACATTAGGGGCTGTATGGAAAAGTTTATGGATTCCGTGCCCACAGTAGCTCCGAACAACTGAAAATCCATTTGCTTGAGCGTGTTTCTGAATAATGTTTCCCAGTTCTCTGTACCGAACACCAGGTTTTACTGCAAAATTAAAGAGATACAGATGGAAATTTATAGAGCTTTCTTTCAACATAACTAACCATCAAACACCATTCAGGCTAATATCTCTCTAGCACTCATGGCTTGTATGGCCATCTGTTCTAGTGTGCAACTTCCTACGATCACTTAATCCACCAAGTATATAAATGAGTGCAATAACATGACAGAGGGAGGAAACAGTCTCATATAAAAGAGAAAATGAGAGGGAAAGAAGAAAACTTCGAGAACACTACTTTCTTCCTTTCATGGATGTAAGTGCTCATATATTAAAAGGATGTTGAAGTTTGAAATTAAAGACAACAAAAGACTTTCAAAGTACTTGGTAACTTCTCATACCCAGAGTTGTAGTGCTTCTTTAAATGAATGTATGAACTATATTTGAATATACACTTATCTTTCTGCTACTATGTGAAAAGTGCACACAAATAAAGAGGAAAAATGATTATACGTGAAGGACCAAGAAGGGGAAAAAAAAAAGACAAAACAGGTATCTCTACTCTTAGACAAGATTTTTAGTGGCAACGCTACAGCAAATAAGAATGCTCATATGCAGGACTAACTTTTTTCACAATCCTTTTAGGAAGCCTTAAAAGATAAAGAGTTTGAAACAGATTAAAATGGTGTGGGAAAATTCACTTTGAGCACTTGGACAAGGGATTAATAATACCATAAAAGCAACAATGCCTCATCCATCAGCTCATGAAGATGCATACCAAAAGCAACCTTGAGCCACTAGAAAGAAAAAAGAATGTAAACACTATTTCAAGATCATTCACAACTCCCTGAATACATGCTGTTCCTTCAGGAGACAGACCTTGTGTGGTGATGTGGAGCCATCTTAAGCAGAGTTCACATACATAGCTAAAACTTTACATGCAGCAAGCCATTTAGTTCAATTCTCTGCTAATGTAAACAACAACAACTTAAATCAGTTAGCTGAATTTACAGAAAATAACAAGAAATTTAGATTACTGGAATGTGCATGCTTTTCCCAAAACACAAAAAAAGAGACATGGTGGGGAAGAGAGGAAAAGTTAATCTGTTGGTTTTGTGCTAAATAGTTGTGAAGTAGTACCATCTCCTTCGGGCCTGACAATACCAAGCAACTCATCTCAATG
This sequence comes from Ciconia boyciana, assembly GCF_034638445.1. Lineage (NCBI taxonomy): Eukaryota > Metazoa > Chordata > Aves > Ciconiiformes > Ciconiidae > Ciconia > Ciconia boyciana. Next base: position 55,915,999 of record NC_132938.1, on the reverse strand, counting down.
CAGCAAGGAGCCCCCTGCTTCTCTCTCTCATACAAGTCTCCTAGTTAGATCTCCGCTGGTTCAATGCCAAGAAATTAAGATTAATTAAACAGGGCAGAGGCAACCCTTTTTAACAGCCGAGACACATGCTGCCAGAATTCCTACTAGCAGGCAATGTCTAAAGCCCATTAAAATCTGTTACAGCATCTAAAAAGTTGGTAAAGAAAAGTTACACTGAGCATTTAAATCTCATTATAACGAATACAAAGGTGAACTTCTGTCATAGTTTACACATCAAAGCCAGGATATGAAAGATAAGAGACAACACATATAACATTTGCTATAAAGTACAGGAGCAAAGATAAAGCAAATGACCACTTTGTTTTTCAGAGCTGTTTTTCAGCTCTGAAAAACAAAGTGGTCGTTTCAGAATAGTAATCCCGCATAAATAGGTAATCTACATTCTTCACAGGTCAACTCTGTAGTATTTTCTTGATCACACAACGGATACGCAAGACATCGTTCATATGGATTTTTATCTTTTCAGCTTGGCTACGCTATCTCCAAATTATTAACCAAAGTAAGTTTGTTATAATTTTTTTTCCTTTACGTTTGATTAAATGCAAGTTTAAAGCCTTCATATATAGCACCTTAAACTTCAGTCTTGAAGTTTAGCCTCTAGGCCATGAAGTGAGTAAATTTTATTGGGGATTTTAAGAAGCTGCAGGGTATAAAAGATACAGATGATACAAATATTTCCAGGGACTTGGGAGATTTTTTTGTTTTCTGTTTGTCTAAGAGAACTTAGTATACTGCTTTGTGAATGAAGTTGAACATGACATTCTCTACCTATCTTTGTATCTCATTTGTATGTCTCTATGAAGCTGTCCTGAGTTATATCTAAGGAACATAATTAAAGTCCTGTGGGTACTGAAGGATATGAATCTGTCTTCTCTGGCGCATTCCCACAGTTGGAAATCAAGAGCTCATAATTAGCGTTATGAAATAACCATCAGGTTTGGCAGGGGTAAAGAGATAGTTTAAGTGTTCAAACAGTGCTTTATCTCATCAGTTCATTGTGCAACACCATACAAATTATAGAAGTAGGAAGCCATACTTTGGTTTTCCAAAACACTTTGTTCTTCATGTTCTCTAAACTACTCAGATCAAGGATGTCTTATTCATCTACCTAACAGTCTGAAAAGGCTGTTTCCGTGTAAATATCATCATATGTTGATCAGCTCAGCATCAATTACATTTTCCTTGTCAACCCACATTTCAAATAGAAGTTGCAACCACCACCCACAGAACCGTGCCATTTGAAGAATCACTGTATTATACAACATACATCATCTGCTGGTGACACACACTAACTTCTGTGTTCTACAACAGAAGTCATTCCCAGGTAATAGCAAATATGAGCACTCTTGTTTGAGAACCAAAACCACAATGCTTCAGGCCCTAGCCAAAGGGTTTACCTGCATCGATGGCTTGCATTAGGCACTCATAAGTTGTTTGGACAAGCCTCCTTGCACCCTCATCAACTTCTCCAACATAAAATGTCTCATTCAGATCTCCATGGTAGCCATTACGATAGACAGTAATATCCACTGCAAAGAATACCAAACATATTGTTATATTAGCATTGTATTTCTCACTTCTTGTCTCTTGATTTGTGAAAGGACAAACACATGTAAAAATGCAGTATTGTAATTGTGAAGTTATAAGATTACTTTGGAAGAATTCCAGATGTAAACTCTTCCAGAAGAATCAATTTTCACATGCTTATCCTGTAGATTCTATAGAATTAATAAGATAGTGTTTCCACTGGTCAATGGTTTGATTTAATTAAAAAAAAAGAAAAAAAATTAAAAAAGATAAAAAACCCCACACCAATGCAACACAGACACAGCAAGCTTATGATTGGTTTTGTAGCTAAATATAAAAACAGGAAAGAGAAGCTCTTTGCTCCACGGTGATTTACTTCATTAAAATATTTTCTTAGAATTAATTCCAGCACTAATAGGGGAAAATTAAATTTAAAAAGGTATGTAATCGTGTTTTAACCCATATTTTAACTTCAATAATCTCTATGCACGTTTAGAATAATAAGTCACACCTTTGCAAAAATTGTAATGCCAAAACCCATTGCTTCCAGCTAAAAAGGTAAAATTTCTTGAACATTAAATACACAGCAACTTTCCAATAGTGTTCCTAACTAAGAAAAATACACCAAATGACTTAAAACTTTTTCTTTTTTCCTTCAAATGAAAGAATTTAAACATTCGGTATCAGGCAAATGGCAAGAATGAGAAGGGCATGCTTAAACAACCGAGGTTTAGAAGAACATAGTAAGAGTTGAGAATTATGTTGCAGCAAAACTCTAACTTGCTTGCTTTGTGTAGAAAGTTGGTTGTAAACTAAAAGTGATATAACTCATTCTTGAAAAATAGCAGCATAAGTAGTTTTAATGAGGAAAAAAATGTTTTTTAGTTTAACTCATTCCAAAAAAAGATATGCCTTTTTGGATTAAGAACATCCATACAAGATGCTTGTTGCAAATAGTCCTTTTCCAAAACATAGGAACAGGCCTGCCAGTTTAGACATAGCTGTCATCTATTCTGGTATCCTGTCTCTCACAGCAGACGAGTAAAAAATTAAAACCTGCCATCATATAGTCATTATATATAGTAAACACATGCAAAATAGTCTAGATTTGCATATCAAGTTGACTTCCTGTGGTAGAATGGGTACTTTTGTGTTTAACAGACTTTGTCAGTAGTCTGGTAGGTCTAATAGCTGCTAAAGTACCAAAACCATTAGAATAGTTATTGAACTGCTATTCATGAAGAAATCCACACGCAGACTCCCTCACAGGTAAATAGTCATGAAGGAAGCTATACTGAGTGCATGGGAGTACTGGAATACTTTGACCAGTGTACATATGTAGTAACATAACAGGACTGTACAGAAACCAGCACCCTGGTAACTTAGCCAGGTAAGTTTCTTGTGAACTGTGTATCAGAGCTCCTTAGCACAGTGTCCAGACTACTTGCTGCAAAGAGGCTATCTCTATAGGCCACATGATTACAAGACTTTCTCTTGATGCTGCCAGATTTGGCCAGAACATCTCACTTTGCAGAGAGATCAGCTTTGCTTAAGAATCTGCTCCCAGGGAACAGTATGATAACAAAATGTTATGATGCCCTGCTCGGAGCAGGGGGTTGGACTAGACATCACCTGCCATTACCTTCTGACTGATGTTTTCCTGTGATTCTAAAAACCTGTTTTGGACTCTGACATGGCCACCTTTTGCTTCCAGCAGGCTAAAAAGTTTTAAGTAAAGAGGAAGATGGGCACTTCCCTCTATTGTTCACTGGGCATATTCCCTCCAAAGTACTTTTTCTATCTCGTCCTTTGTACCCTGTTTTGTTCCTTCTTTTAACAAGGCTTTTGAGCCACTACCTTACCAAAAGGAAGCCTACAAGACTTAGAAGCCTTTTGAGCCCATGGGGAATGCACATTCAATCCACAAGATGTAGACCTTTTGTAACAAGACCTACTTGGCTACAAAAGAGTAAACTAGTTCTTCCTCATCAAAACAAAGCAGAAGGCTCAAAGCTTGAGCAAGTGCAGTCAGGGCAGAGATGTGAACAAAGGTATGACTAAACCCTTTTATAAAAGGTGTTTTATAGTGCTGAGGTACAGTCTTGGCATGCAAATATTGGAGAGGTAAGGCACCACGTAGATGAAGCCAACCTAGTAAGCTTAACTGGGCTTCTTAGTTTGGACTCCAGCAATGCCAGAAAAGCTGTCAACAATAGAGAGCTGTGCAAAGGCATCATCTTTGAAATTAAAAAAAGATAAAGGAGCTTTGGCCAAATGGTTCCATGTATGCTACAGCTCAGAGCTAAGTCAGACCAAACCTGAGCTAGAAAGGGGAAGCAATCATGAGGCTTGTTCTGAAAAGGCTGGTACCCACAGCACTCGAGCTGTAGACTTAGTAGCTACTATTGCATGTTAATATATATCAAATATCTGACAATCTAAAAGGATTCCAACCTGCTTCTAGAGGTAGGCCAAACCTTAGGATATGCTGAGTATTTACTTATGGATAAGGGAAAAGCAAACCAATGCAATAAACAAAGGTGCAAATGTTTGTACAAAACAAATGTTATTAATTTTTACTGCCAAACCAACAAGAAATGAATGAGAAAACAAAAAACAGTCAAGTAATTTATAAAAGTAGCCCTCACCACCCAAGAAGGCATAAGTACCTTAAGTACCATGAACAAAAAGCAGCTGGTACTGTTAGCCTGTGAGATGCTCAAAAAAAGGGTATGTTTTTTTAATATGCACCTATACAATGCCTCACCATTAGCATCCTTTACAGTCATCATAATCATCATGTCCGTAGCAAAATCTTAAGGAGCTAGAGCCATCTAATTAAAAATTCACACAGAACTAATCCAGTTGAATAATTCAATATACATTTTATTCACTATTTATACAGTCTGGAACAACTGGAACCTCGCCCACAAGTAGAATACTCAGGCACTATACTAATACACAGACCAGGGTAGAAGAATTATAAAGCTCTTTAAGTGGACCAAACTTTTGAAATTATTTTATTAAATAAACTCATTAATTTAAATATGTAAAGAGCAGAGGTTAATTGGTAAACAAGAACAAAAGCCTCTCTCTTAAGAAGCTGTTCCAATCATGTTGCCTGCTAGTGAAACCTCACCTTACTGCACAGTTTAACTGGATAGAAGGTAGAAATGTTGAAGGTTAATTTTCATAGCACTTACCATTAACAATATCTCCCTCCTGCAACGGCCTCCTGTCAGGAATTCCATGACAGATCACTTCATTCACTGACGTACAACACGACTTAGGGAAATTATAATAATTCAGAGGGGAAGGATAGCAATTCCTTGCAATACAAGCCTAATTTAGAAAATACAATTTACACTTTACATTAGTAAGTTTTGTACAAAGAAAAAAGGTATGCACAACAGCTTTACAATAAGAATGACAGGTTGAAAAGCAGTGACTCTTGAAAATAAGATTCTTCAAGCATTTTTTGGCATTACAGTATTTTGTTATGCTTTGCATTTCTTACTGGGAAGAAAGTAAAGCTACTTTAATTTTTGTTTCTACTCAGTTTTATGTTCAACTACCAATGCTGAAATATTCAGGTTTAAAACAATGCATGGCAATATTTATTCAGTTAAAAATCCAGCCATTTTCAATGATTGTTTTTAAGCACCTAGTCTAATACTTGAAGTATTTTTGCAAAACACACAAGCTAGACAAAATAACATTTAGCACCACTCTTTCACCCCTAGCTTTAAAACCTTAAGCTGCTTCCTTTGCACTCACTCTAATAACCTTTTTGGGATTTTTGCAAAACTGACACATACATTTTATATATACTTACCTATACATATATACACACACACACACACACTATGTGACATACTGAGCAATTCTGGAAAAATAATACTGTGTTAACTTTTTTTTATTTTAAAAAATAATACTGTTTTAAAACTGCAAAGTACCAATTAGGGATATCGGTCAGTATTAACAATCTGCCATGCAAAAGTTTCCAAAAACTGCTGAGGAGGGATAACACCATTTTAACTACTAGTTGTTCATATTAGACATTATGCATAAGCAAATAATTTAGTGTTTAATGCACTTCAACAGAAACCTCCGGCCTAATCAAACCAGAGTGAGTTCCTTACAATCTTAGTTCAACAGCTGCAAATGCAGATAAAAAGAACAGCAACCAGAAAGCGCTCCAACAAACTTAACTATACTAAAATTGTTGCCTTCCCCACAGTGCACACAAGTATCCTCAATTATCAGTTTATAGCCTTATAGAGAAGACAGCAAAGAAAAATAAAAATTACACAATTCAAGTATCTATGAATAGTTAAGCCAGGAAAATACTTGAACATGCATTTCAAATACTTCGCTGGATTGTGGCTTTAGTTTGCCTGACTGCAAACATCTTGTTTCAATTCTCTCTCAGGCTCCTCAGTTCTGATTCCCAATCATAAATAGTTAACTTTCTCCTCTGTACATCTTAACCAACAACACAAAGCACAAAAACTCCATGGCCTACATATGATGTTCTTTATATAATGGTATCTGTGGAGCAAAAAGGGTTTAGAAGAAAGAAAATTATGTGACGTTAAGCGAGAAAACAGGTCAAGAAACTTAGAGGGAATCTGAAGCTGGAAATCATGGAAGGAGCTCATACAGAGAGAGGCCAAGGAGTTCCTAACTCATTTTGAATCTACCATTGCACTGTAACGTATTTCTAATATCTGCACTACCCACTAGCTTCAAATTGGGAAACAGTTCAAAATAAAGAAAATGAATTAATGCAACAAAGAAAACCACACAACAATCATTGAAAAATAAAGAGAGAGAAGAAAGCACTTATAAACACCAGAAGAACAATAAAATAACCTTACTAAATGGACAGCATGATCAATTTCTTCAGTAGTTACACCTGCTTTCACCATCATGGCAGCAACATCCAATACTTCTCTAGCAAGCTGCAAATGAAACAAAAGTACTGATTTAAAATAAGACTGGGACTACTCCCTAGAATATTAGCAACCCATTTTCTACAGCTACACCGAGATTGCTGGGAAAGCTGGGTAGACAGGCTCTAGAAAGACTTCGAGATGTCTACAGGTTGTATTACTAAGCCACCTCTGTGAGATTTGAAAATACCCCAATTAAGATTTGGACCACAATTTCCCTGAAGTTTATAACTTAAATCAGACTACTTAAATACATTTCAAAGTTTGACTTTATGCACAAGGAAGTTATTACAATTGAACAGCTCTTTTTCAAAAATTGTTAGGGATGGGGCTCTTTTGCTTTTTAGTTTTTAGTTAGTACTAACTCTAGCAGAGGAAAAAGTTCTGTTCTCATTTACACACTATAAAATATATTCTTAACAGTAACAACACTTCAGCCACAAATTATCTTACTAGTAACAACAAAGCCAGAAAACAGATAAGTCATCTTTCTGCTTGCAAAATAGTTTACTGTGAATTGGAAATCACAAGGAGAGAAAAAGCAAGAAAATACCAAATTTCCCAAACTATTTTTCAGTGCTCAAAGGTGATTCAAAAGTTTGTACTCTCAAATGTGCTGTCACAAACTGGTAAAATCACTATAGATTTTTAAAGAATAAAGGCACTTCGTAACAAACCCAAAACCCCCTTACCCTACACACTACTCGCATTCCTTCTATATCTTCAGATGAGAGTATTTTTATTTGAGAGGTTCCTTTTAAAGCTTGTTCTGATTCAGACATTCCTGAAAAGAAAAAAGGGGGAGGAGAAAAAAAAAGAAAGAAAAAACCCATGTTATTTAGAGGAGTGATTGCTACGCATGTCCAATCAAGGAACTTACTTAGCTTACCAATGGCAATAAAAGTACATACTTTCTCACCACAGACTAAAGTAACAAACCCACCAAGTCATAGCATTATTATCATTATCCAGATTAATTTGAATTCATAAGCCTTCCACAATATTGTAATGCCCACATGTGCTCAGGATGCCCGTTCACTTACTGCATAAAACCATCATGTCCAGTTAGTCAAAACACAACCTTAAAAATCAGATTTACAAGGAAATTATTTTATTCAGAGAAAAGTATTTTTTCTTTTTCTTTAGCTGCTTGGAGATAATAAATAGTAATAAATAATATCTTAAAAGAGCCATAAAGGATTATATAAGCTTGTTAATATCTCTAGTTATACTATTGCAATAATCAGCTGATAAAAACATGTAAATTCTTCCTATCAAATTCTGTGCAAGCTCAGTTTTATAGTTGAACAATCCCCTAAAAGACAGTATTTTGTGTTGTTTAAATATTTACATTCTGTAAAGAATAACTAAAGAATGGCTGAAGATTTAAAAATAATTCTAACAGACCTTATAGCAGCTTTTTTGGGAAATGCAAAGCATCAATACCGATATAAGAAGGGGAAAATACCAAAACAGACCAATAAGCAAGTAATTTTGAATGTATTCCCTCTGTGTCCAAAAATAGCTGGAATTCATATATCAGTTTTCTTTTGAGGGTTGCTTACTGCAGTTTTGTTTCGTTTTGTTATTTTAGAACACATTTCCAACAGATACACTGATGTCACTGAGAGTGGCTTAGCAGAATTCACCTGTGACAGCCAACCTATTGCTGTTTGTTATGAAGTTAACCACAGGACTAAGACTTGCATGGTTTTTTTCTTTTCTTTCCTGAACACCTTTGGAAGATAACACATTACAAACTCTGGACTTCCAAAAAATACTTGTAACCATTATTTCTGAAAAATCAGTAAGTTAATGTGGGGGAAGAAGAGGTGGAGTGAGAAGAACAGATAAAAGAAGAGGTTCCCTTCTCCAATATCTCCTTCATGCTTTAAAGGCTTTTTCAATTAAAAGAAGAATAGAAAACAAACATAACACTTCATAATTGTGATTTGTTTCAAGTTACCTAGCGGGTGATCAGCATAATCCGGTCTCTGAATATAACTTGGCACCGGTCTTGTTGGCGTCTAGATAAACCATAGTCAACGGGGTTAGGTTGCAAGAATACTTATTATAGTCACAAAAACAGAGACTCATGCAGCAAAATTAAATACAGTGAAATATGGCTAATTCCACTTACAAAAATTTGTGAAGTATGCAAAAAACTCCAAAACAGTTTCAATTTTCATTTCTCAAAGATTCTCCTGTTACTCTCTATTGCTTTCATATTATACAAACACCTTCACAGCTTTGTAAAAATCAAACTTTTACAGGTCAAGTAAATGAAACTGGTTTTATAACATATTATCCCTGTTACATTGTAGTGTTTATTCTGCTGCTTTCCAGACTGCAAATGCACTGGTTCCAAATACATCTTTCCTCTCTCTGGTTATTAGTGCCTATTAGCAAGATTGTTATGTCTAATCATCACCCTAGTCATTAGCAGTTTATTATAGTTTCATTTGCATCAATCCTACAGCAGTCAGAAGACACACAAGCAAACGTTCAGCGATAACACTACTAAATTACTTGGCCAATGACATATCCAAAACACCCTTTCTCCAATGACACTAACAAACACACGTGGGCTCAGTCTCGGTTAATCTGTTTCTGATGAGCCTGTAACAGATGGAGAAGACTATAGAGAGGATGCCACAGGGGCAGCATTTCTAGCACAAGCCAATTAGAAAAGACACATGTAAATACAATGCCATTATTCCCGTAAAAACTTTGGCTTATTCCATGTACAAACTTGTACCAATTTAAAAATACAGCTATACTAAGGTCATCTTCTAAACCCACCTTTCACAGCTGAAGATGTTACTGACCTCCATTATTCTTCACCGTTCCACTGCTGGAGATTACTATAACCTCTGTTCCTTCAGCAGAGCTGTTCACCAGCTTACTCACCAGGTTGTTTCAAACCATTTACGTAAAATAACATAAAACTATTTATTTAAATTCTAAACTAATTCACCTGAGTTTTTCTGAAACAGACTGCTCCATTATTGGTGAGAACAGTAAACAGCTAGGAGAAGACATCATCTGAACTAGCAGCAGCTTTTTGCAGAATAAATGTCAAAATGTACAGCCAAAAGGTATGAGCTGAAGCCTGTTACTGATGCATGTTACCTCACATGCACTTCCTTCATTTTAAATATACCAAGAGATAGATCAAGTTAAATCAAAATGAACCACAACATGTCCTTGCCATCAGGTTCAGATTGTTTAAGAAGCTTTCCTCTCTCAGCTAAAATGTGGAAGGTAATCGGGTCAGGACTGGTCCATTAGTTGCTACAGAATGTAGCAGCGCTGGAGTACAGAGTGGCAGCTATTGCTTACCAGTGGATAGTGTGGCCTGAGTTTACCAGTATATCGATAGCCAGACCAGGGATTTGTGTTAACGTCACCTTCCAGGGTCCAAGAGGAAACTTCACGCTTAGCTTTTTCATCTTCTGAAAAGACAAAAAAAAAAAAAAATTGCAGCAGCAAAATCAGTCTCACTAAGAGTAAGAACTGTGGGGTCCAAGAAGTACATAAGTGTAGATTTGACTCTTCCTGGCATTTTAGATACTGATATATGAAAGTGTAAGTACCAGTTATCATTTTGTATTGCCCTTAAATTTTTCACATTCAAAATTCACATCCTGCCAACTCCATCTTTATTCAATAGCAAACTGGGGAATGTCAGGACAGCAGTATTGAACGCACTATTTAAGTTGCTCTTCATTTGTAGTTCTAAAACATAGTTCTGTGCTTGTTTTCATTCTTGGGAAAAAGCATATTTCTACAGAAACACTCATTATCCCTTCAGTTAACACTCTTGCACTGTAGATGAATGTTCCTTTTCTGTGATTTCTCTTAGCATTCGGTGACAGAAATGAGCTGGGGTGGGAAGGAGGGTATCCAACTGTTGGTTTCCATATATGGAGTCTGCTGCCCCTCCAGATCTGATGGAGAGAGTGCAGCTGCTGCCACTTCGACATCTCAGGACAGGCAGTGCATGCACTTTACAAGATGGTCCCAATCTGCTGGAGGTTCCCAGCTCTCTTAACTTTGTGAAATTCACCTCTGCTGTGGTCCAGTGACTGATTTCATTCACAAATAACACTATCAGTCCTAACAGGGCAGATTGAATGTGTTTACATAAAGGATTGAAGCAAGTAGCTCGTGACCATTACCAAAAGAAAAAATATTTACTCTGAAAGAAGAGGCAAGGGTTAAGAAAAAGCACAGTAGCATTAATTTTTAACTCATAACCTGATAACTTAAGTTTGTTTTCTCTTTTTATATCTCTCAAGAATAAAAGAGATGGCAAAAGGTCTGCCATAGCAAGCCCTAACGTGAGTTCCTCAGAGTCTCTGTGGCTGACATCTGAGCCATCTGCTTCCATGACATTTAGATGAACCACTGAGAAATAACAACTTAAAAATCCAACGTTTTAATGAAGCAATATTTTGGATTCCCTTGAGAAGCTTCAGTAGCTTGTTGCATTAAGGTCTGGAAGGCTATCAGAACCAAGCCAGCTCAGCTTGGGCCCAGCAGTTATCCAGGAAGCCAAGAAGATCATGGATTTAGTGGAACCATAAAAAAATTTGCTGTCAGATAAACAACGGCCTTAGAAGACTGCACCAGAGGATTACTAGAACTACTAACAAAGACAGTTTCATATTCATGCAAGTACAAAGTAATAGGACACAGAAAGCAAGTGTGAACTATGGAGACCCCTACACTGCGAAGGCAGAAAGAAGGAAAACATCTGTCATTGTTTGTGCTACTCCGACCTATTAACCATGCAACATTTATCATGGAAAAAGGAGTTTTATTGGGTTTTAGGAAAGGAGGAGGAGGTACATTACTTGAGGATTTGAATTTCTGCCATGCCACTTACTTTTTAATCCCACCTCCCTTTTAAGCAGGGCTTGATGAAGATGGGCAGGGGATGGGGGGGAGGAGGCAAGGGCAGCAGAACTGGGGTCTACTGTCGTTTTGTTTGGTTGGTTTTAAACTCATGGATTATTTTTACTACTCAGGTAAGGGAGAATCTACTAGTGTACTAGTATTTCTGTGCTAGAGCTACCAGCTGTAACTAAGGCATACAGATACTCTTATTACCTTCAACTAAACTCAGCAAAATCCTAGCTATGATACATCCTCCTATCAATGGCTGCATCACTGCACAAAAGCATTTTCCTTTTCTTCTTTTCCCCAAAGGGGTACACCCCAAATGTACAGAACAGCTGCACTCTGACTGCCTCACTTGCATCCCAGCAAGCGTCTAATCACGAAGACTTCACAAGAACCTTTTCCGCTTTACTGCCTTTTACTACATTAGACATCAATGAACAAGCCTGGCAATGCCTTATAATAATGGTTTATTTTTCTCCTTGCCCTTTATTTCAGCATCCCTCTTTCTTTGTTCATATACCTGGCAATGTAGCTCAAGGAATACTTCATACAAATAGAAAAGGAAACAGAAACAGAGATTTCTGTACCACTGTCTCTGGAATTTTACATAGATCTTTAGATTACCAGGAACTGGAGAAAATTTCAGATATGCAGAATCCAGTGCCAGATATCTTGGAAAAATCCACACCATTCTTATACACAGAATCACAGAACAGCTGAGATTGGAAGGCACCTCTGGAGGCCATCTGGTCCAACCCCCTGCTCAAGCAGTGCCGCCTACAGCTGGCTGCACAGGACAAAAATTCAAAACAATATTAAAACAGATTTTAAAAAATGTACTTACTTGCTTTCTTGTGTAATAACTTGTGAGTGGCCCAGCTTCCCTTAAAGCATTCCTAGAATTGCAAACAAAAAATATATGTACACATGTTTTAAGCAGCATTATCCTGGACAGACATGCCATCCCCACAAAATAGAGAAGCAACTGTATTTTAAAAGAAAACTACAAGACTGATTTTATTAACCCTTATAGCAACATGCAGTAAATGCCACTGTAACTGCTAGTCTTAACAATAGAAAATACTACATTCAACAGCTTATGACCCAGAACAGACAGAAAGCATAGCCAAACAGACGCACCCACCACAGTGAAACACACTGATCTAATCCTAGCTACTAAATATTGTCCCCTTATCGTTTTAATGAGTAACTAAATGCCATGGTTGCTCCGGGTTGGCTGAAACACAGAGTCTATCTCCATACCAGATCTTAAAGCATTGCAGTGGGCAGGATGGTCCTCCCCTGGCTCCTCCAAGAAGCCATCTCCTCCTCCTAAGTGCGTCCTTTCTGCCTCCTTCCCCAGCATAGGAAAGCAACAGAGGCCAATCAGCATGATCACAGGGGAACAAATGAAATAGATTAAAGGAGGGGCGAAGTGAGGGCTACTGAATGGAAATAGGAAATGAAAAAAAAAAAGTTGAAATGGAAATCAAGGAAAGAGTGGCTGTGAAGGAGTTTGTCTTTTTCTCTTCTTCCCAAGCACAAATAGAGCAGTTCATGTGATGAACAATGAATCAGCGAAGGGACAGATGGAAATGGCTGGCAGCTGGAGAAGAATAAAGAAAGACTAAGATGAAGGAAAGACATGAAAAAAGGAGAGATTTAAGTAGAAAAGCTGCAGAAGGCAGCATTAAAGGTGACCCTTTAAGGTGCTAATTAGGAAATTACTTGGTTTTGTAGTAGAAAGTCGAATTCAGTGGCTACATGCACTCAAAACAACCATTAGGAAACAGCTAATTCCAATCATTTACAATAACAGCTGAATTTCTGAAGAAAGAGGCAGGAAGCAAACTGTTTTCCTTTATAAGGAAAGACTAATGCTGAATCATCATTGTGAAACTACCATCCAGAGCCAACAACCGATTCAACCTAATGCATACAACACTCAGCCAGTCCAAGACAACAAATCTGTAAACTAAGCCCAGCATATATCATTCTACCCCTGCTCCGTGGTTGCTATTGAGCAGTCTTAACTGTCTACTCCTGTAGACATCTCCCCATTTTCTCATTAGTCTTGCAACCAGTAGTTACCAAATTGTACCCACAAGACCACAGTGAAGTGGTGCACAAGTATGCCTACGTTCAAAGAGACCCTGTTGCGTGCTACTTCACTCATTACCAAAACCAGTTGTTTGTCATCTTCTCCTACGCCGTATACTTGAAGTCGCCACATTCTCTGGACTGGCACTCAACATGCCATGGTGCTCCATAATGGCCTGGGCAACAAGAGGCTTTGAAACCAACACTTTAAGATTACCAGAGAGAATGTCTTTTTGAAAAAGCAGCGGAAGGTTTTACTGTCACACTTATATAACCCACTGCATACACAGACCTTTGCGCTGCACTATTATCTGTTTTCTGTTAGAGAGCTGGGAGAAAAGGAGCAGGTTTTAACTGAGGCCTGTTTTAAGAAGAAAAAAAAAAAAATCTAAAAACCCTATTTCAAGGACACTTAGAAGCACCAGTATGGTTTTAATTCCCTTTTAAACACCAGGCCTCTGTTCTGCAGCAGAAGGATTACACAACTAAGAGCAGCTACCAAGTCTGCCAATCTGGAATCCACTCCTTGGGATATAAAGGAGCATTTGGGGAATGAAGACGTACATCAGCTGTGGTAATTACTGGCTGTAGTTCATTCTTTCCTTCCCCATGAAACTTTGGAGTGTATCTTCCAATGCCATTCCTTTCTCCAACACCAACAGTCTTTCCTCTTTGCCAGCCCATAACCAGAAAACACCAGGCAAACACCACACAACTGGTAGTATCATAACCTGACAGGCTGCATTTTGGCTTTTTATTTTCTGCAGATGTAAACAACTTAAGAGGATCCTGCATAAGGCTGCCATATGTATGAGTTTTCCCAGACATGTTTCCCAGATTTTGCTTGTCCTCTATTTCCAGAGGAACAGCAGCTCCGTCAGAACTACTACAGCATAGCTCCAAACAAGCTGCTGTACACCAGGACATTCCAGACACTTGCACTATATGCACATCAATCAACCGCAACACATACACACAGCAAGTCCGAAGCATTTTTGTAAGCACAGGCTATTACACATGCAGGGTACAATCAATGAATATCTCTGTCTTGGTCTGACACTTTTGGAAGGCACTCAAAGGATATGATGCACATCCACCTACAACCAATGTATTTTGTGTAGGATCAGTCATATGCTTCCTGTAAGCACCGGACTTACCGGGTACACAACAAACTATTTATATTCAACAACTTACTGCACAAGCACTACATTGCACATGCCTGCAGAGTTCTGCCTTGGTAATTCCAGATAAAAATATGGCAGCTGTCATCTCACAGGCTGGAGAATCATAGCTCTGGCGACAAAGCACTACCAATGTACCACTGCATATTGCAAACACCCTCACCTTCTATACAGCAGAATTCCTGACAAGCCATGGAAGAAAGCCACTCTTTCTCTCCATCTGGGCCACTTTCTGGAGAATTTTCTGGAGAAAATTCTGCTTTTCGCTGAGCCTTCTCTGCTGAGCCTTCTCCTGAGACATTTACTTCAATCTTCCTATTATCATTCCTGCCTCTAATGATTCTTCCATGTTCCTATGCCATATACAGACCAGAATAGAAAATTTTCAATGATTAAATAAACAAAATCCAGGAAAAAATATCCAGGGTGATTTTTAATATTAAAATGAAGAAATTAAATAATTTTTTTCTGATACAGTTAAGAAAGGAACACATGACCTCGCATGGCTATATTTGAAAACATTAATTAGCTTCAGAGGGAAAGTACACAGGAATAGTATGAATTTGGCTTCAAGTTTCTTGGAAGACTTTGTGGATTTCATTTCAAAAGCTACATTATCCATTACTGTGTCGGATATTAATATCCCACCCTTCTCACCTAAAGCATTTTTCTTTTTATTGCATGCATTTTTTTATATAGCAGTCAAGACAGACTTGGAAACACTGAAGAGGACTGTACGAGAGGTCAAATTATGGGGAAAAAAAAAGGCAGGGGGCGGAGGGGTAATCCTCAATTTGTTTAGAGCAATCTTGGGTACAACTATTCTATCAGCAAGAAAAATACAACTGTGATTTTTAGACAGAGGCCGTCAACATATTTAAACCTTTAACAACACTTCTGGCTTCAAGGCATTCTTAAGCCAATCCGACTGATTCTGAGTTTAGACACAAGCTCAACCCAGCGTTTACCAGAACCTGTGCATTTACCAAAAGGTAACTAAAGGTACAATCAGCATTATGATCCAGAAAGATTCCTCTTGGATCACCTCGTGGAAGCCATGTTATTTCTCTAAATGATTTTTACCTGAAGGACTCAGCCCAACCTCTATTTAATGGTTGAAATATTGACAGAATCATGCAGCATAGCAGAATTTGTTTTACAGTGGAGTGCATTTTCACTGTGAACATAATGATCACTACCAAATACCTTAGGCTTTTTTTTTTTTTAATCAGCCACTGAAAGAACAAAACAAAACCCTTTAAAACAGTTACTGAGCTACTTAGCAAGGATTATTTTTTTCCTATGTTTATTGTCATCTTTACAGTAATAACAGGGAGCTTCTTATTCTTTCGGTTCATGTATCCATGCAACCTGATTAAGAGGTAGAAAAGCACAGCCAACTGCAAATTCCAGAGGAGAAAAGGGTGCTAAATCAACCAAGATTAGGATATAACTACACTGCAAACCTCTGTATAGCACAGACATAACCAAACTAGCTTTAAATAAGCTACCCAAGTACAGGAAGCTATGCAGACACCACAACACCAACTTAAAGGCATATTCATCGATTGTGTTTCTGAACTGCCTTTGCAAGGTAGCAGCTCATTTAAAGTTAGCTCTGCCAACTCTCCATCAGCAATTTCCAGCCTTAAGGCTGGCATTCTTCTTCAGGCTCCCCTTCACCTTTGGGTGCTACTGCTTTATACAACCTGGCATTTGACACTGTAAATACACCTATCAGCAGGTACGCAAAAACCACCCCACTGTACGGTTACTGAGAACTCCATTTCATGTCCAACTTCCACAAAATTACCCCTCTCTATCCACTGTGCTCATCATTTAGATCTACTGTGATGAATTTCCAAAAATACCTATTCTACAGAAAAAAAAAAAAAAGACAGCTGGAATCAAGACTGTGGGGACAGACTGGCTGTCTCTGCATGTCATTATACCATGAATTGTAATAGGCAAACATGTAGGAAACAGTGCCAAGCAGTACACTCTATTTAAAAATATTCTGAGAAATTTTTTAAAATAGAATTTTAAAATGTCCTTTGGAATGTAAAATTGTCTTGGGCTTAATCTGAGATCATGTAGTTTTGCTTAATGAGAACTCATTTTTAACCAAACCACCTTGAAGGTATGCAAAACAGAAGACGAGAAAAGCTTAAGTACAGCATTTTAGCTTAAGAAAAAATTCAGGTTATCAGTGATATATATATATATATTTAATACAATACAGGTTGACCATACATTTTATCCATAAATACAAGTATGTTGAGGAATACAATTGTTAATACATTTGATGTTAAAATAAAACAGTTGCCTCTCTTTAGCATGCTGAACCCTGTTCTTCTAGGTGTGGTACAAGCCCACAGAGACAGCCTCTGGCCTGAAAAACTCAGTACAAAATTCCCAAACTAGCCTAAGCAGCATACGTGACTAGTCAGTTTTTCAGAAGAGCTGAATATGTATTTTCAGATTTGAATCCAAGGGAAGCACCTACATGCAGCACCTTGGTATCAGCAACATTGGCTTTCTCCATCATCTAAAGCCCGATCTCACCCAGAGGCTCCTGGGTCCCACAAGACAAAGCTCTTCCTTTGAGGAAGGGACTGCATTTTGCAACTCTTCAGATTTACAGACATATACAAGTGATTTTTGAGAGTAGCAAAGGAACAACGGACCAGAGAAATTCAAACTGGACCATCCTTTCAGTATATTGAACACTAGCTCAGAAAGCCTGCCTATAGGAGTCTGAAGTTTTACTTTCAGAAAGTTATGAGGGCCCAGCATTTTTGTCTCAACAATAACCAGGCATTTACCACAGACACAGGTATTTATGGTGATTTATAGGCAATTAAAAATGTTGGCTTCCTGGTGAAGGGAATCTGCCAAAAGACCTTCTAGAAGGCAGTATCTGCAGAGTGCCATTTATACCAAAAGAAACCCATATGTGTTGCAGTTGGATCCAAGCAGCAGGTTCTAGCCTATTTTAGGCACAGCAAAGAACAGTGAACCAAGAATGAAATATGGCACTTACGTCCCACGGTCTGACACGAGAGAGGACAAAAAATAGTTTCATCCAGGTCCGCTGCTCCCCGCTCCCCACCCCCAACACACTGAAGGTGAAAGGAAACAGTGAGGCGGGGGACAGAACACTACCACTCTTCTCTTCAGGACCACAATTTTTCACAAATTACTGTGACCTTGACTATCCAAAGCTGTCAAGGGTCCAGGGCTGAGTATCAGTGAAAATGTGCCTCCCAGAAAGGAGTTAATCAGTATACAAACCCACTGAGATAACAGAGCAGCATTTCTTTGCTGTCACTGGAATTTAACAAGTCATACCCCACCTCAAATGGAAAGAGCCCTGCTGGTGGGTATCCACCATTGACGAGAGAGATGTTGCTGCCTACTGTACAGTTCAGAGAAATTGTTTCCCTTCAAGCACCTAAACCACATGTTCCAACCATTGCTCACATGTGGCAGCTTCACCATGTCACAGTCCTCACTTTTGACACTATTAACCAGATCACTTGATATACCCGGGCCTCTTTAGGACTGACAACACACGGGCACACAAAGCAAGAAGGGGTAACCATTCTCCTTGAATAAGTTAGGACTACTCTTCTGATAGCAATCTGTGGCCTCCACCTCTCCGAGAAAAAAAAAAAATGCAGCCCAGGCCACTGACTTTATAATAAGAGAATGTTTCCAGTATGTGGCTAGAAATAGATATTCCTGAATTTGGCTGGAGAAGTGCCCCCACACCAGCATCCAGTCCACACCACAAAAAAATCTCAGACTACTCTGTTTCATCCGAGACACTTACACAGATATAAATAGTATGAGAGAGGAAGTTTTCATGAAAGCAACACAAAATTATTAATAAGAGATCAATTTACAGTTAGAAGGCTCATATAAAATTGGTAACTGGAGATCTCAAGAACAGTTACTACTTTCCCTCTGTTCATCATTCAGCAGCTCGTAGAAAGCATAGAAGAAATGTAAAATGTGCATTTAAACACAAACTGTTTTAAACATATACTACATATAATTTACACACAAGTGACTTATCTATAAAGGCAGATTTCACAATAGCAAATTCATCTTAGTAAGAGGAATCACATGCTTGAGATGTGATGCTGGGCATCTGTGTTACTTCCACATTCAGAAGATACAGTGAGATACAGTAATTCAGTCTAAGATGATAAACACACACAACACTGTAGTAAGTATCTACAAAAGAGAAAGCAAGACAGTGAAAGAAGGTAGCTGGCAGTGACAGTACCTGATTTACTAGCCTAAATTAAGATCTTATTAAAGGTTACCTAACAGTAGGCAGAATCCCTCAGCAGAATATTCCCCCTCATTACACCCTGGAGTAAAAGAAAAAAAAATAATGCTGGGGTTCAACACACCTCCTCAGAGCTCCTCCACTGCTAAAAGCCATCTTTACCACATCTCCATTACCAGTTCAAAACCTCCCTGCTAGGCCAGAACTGGGCTGCCTTGGCCCCTTTTCCACCCATGACCCACAAGCACAACTGTTATTCAACAGCTGTACCCAGTTTCCAAGGTGCATACACCCAGAGATGAAACAGTGTTGGCTCAAGGGAATTTCAAAGGATGTCAAATTACTTCAGAGTAAGCATTTTCAGGGCATGTTGTTGAGACATAATCTTTTTGATGCAGAAAGGGGAAAAAAAAAATAAATGACCAAAATAATGCCCTTTCTCGAGGAAAGGAGAAACACAAATGCTAAATCCACTGGGGAAATCACTGTCTTGATACAATCTACTTGAAATGTTCACTTCAATTCTCTACGTGCAATGACGAAAAATAACGTTTAATCAATCTCCTCACTATACTGAGATTCTCAGTCCTATACCACCTATCCCACCAATTTCTTAACAAATTGTATGTTACTACTTATAATCCAAACACATTGCTCCATACTGGTTACCTTTCTACAGTAGTTCACGCTTTTCTATTGTTTATTCTTAGCATTGGAGAAAATAAACTCCTACAAATTTGGTTTTAGCTCTGATTGGAGTTTTGGCTGTATGAACAAGTCATCATAGGCTTCCAAGCAAATTAATTAACTTAGTGTGCATGTCCGTACAGATGCTCTTACCCCTCAAAGAGACGCCAGGTTACTTGTCACTCCCATCCTGCCCTCAGCCCAGAGTAAGCACCTGCATACCTGTAGCTAACGCCACTGCATACAATAAAGATGTGTTGACTTTACGGCTATGCCAAAATGGGTCACAACGGGCAAGCCTGCTCTTCTGCAGCACGCTCTTGAAGCACTGGTGTTTTCTGATCCTGCAGTGCACAGCTTTGGGGAGCTAAACTAGCGGAAAATTTAATGCAACGGCTTTTTCTCCATTAAAAGAAAACCCTAAAAACCCCAGAAGTGGCTCACCAAAGAACCAGGGCCAGCTTAATGGAAGGGGTAGAAACCTTCATCCTTGGAGGGAGGGAATAGGACTGTGCCAGCCACAATGCAGGCTGTGCTGTGAGGTGGAATAACATCCTAGGTCCACTCACTAGCTTATCTAACAGTTATTTATGCATGTAATACCACAATGGAAAGAAAACCACCAAAGAGAGAACTTTGGAAAAGTTTTACAAATGCTAACCAGTCCAATACTGTCAGCTGAAACTTGCTAGAAGTTCAGAGAAAATTTCCTGGCTTTTAAGACTCCTTTGCCTATCACGTGCATATTTGAATGGACAGCCAGGTTGTCAGCGGCACCTCACCTACCCTGATGGTGCTCGCAAGACACCAGCGGAGCACTGCAGTGAGTCTCCTCCATCGCACACACCGGATGATGGGGAGAGCTGGAACCTGGGGGCAGCCTGTGCTGGGCCCCACACAAGGGGGGCTGAAGGTTCTCGCTGCAGGTTAAACACAGGGACTCTTCTCTCAGTGCATGACATTTTTTGCACATCTTTGAAAACAGGCTGCTGTTAATTTCCTTTTCTCTTCTGTAACACGTTTAAGCCCCAAAACCTTCAAAGCACCTTTCACACGGGGAATAACTATGCTTACCTACTTTACTGATCAGGACAGCGAGGCACAGTGAGGAGGAACAACACACCCAAGGTCACTCAGAAGTAAGACAACTGGGATCCCCAGTTCAGTATTTTATTTCCTAGGCAGGACACCTTTACAAGCATGTAGTTAGTTATCCAGCAGCCTATTTTAACAAGCTAATAGCTATTTCTAGTAATTCCCCTTTTACCTTACAACAGTAGCAGATACTTCAAAAGAATGAAACCTAATACATAGATAACAAGAATCTCTGCATCCTATATAAAATTAACTGAGTTGGGGATGGGACAGAGGGGAGTGAAGATGTTACTAGGACTTCTCACACAGGCTTGTTTGGTCTGTTTAACAAATGGTTTTGGCATCGCCAACTAGTATTTGTATATGCTGAAGACGCATTTATAATGAGTTTTACATCAGACATGTCAAAACGGGTAGTAAAACGCAGAGCAAATCCTACAAACCAGCTGTAAGCACCGCATGGGAACTAGAGACACAGAATCATCACAACAATTTTGAGTTGCAGTCAATGTAATTTAGCATTGACTCCCAGAATCTGGCACCAGAGACTTCAGGGGAAAGTACCAGAAACCATACAGTGGGTGTGTTACGTGCACGTGGGAAGTTTTCCCCTAGTCCCTATGCAAACCATAACTACCAGTTTACATCCTGACTCAGAAAAAAAAATTGTCCAATTAGTAAATTAATCTAGCTGATGTGACTGAATGATTTTGTTAAATTTATCTACAAAACTGCAATGATTTTACCCTGAATTATAATTCTGACAGTGAAGTTCACCATTAATCTCTAAATTAAACACGCACTTCCTCACTGACATTGACAGAAACTACACATACAAAATGTTCAAAGTATTAGGCTATGTATTTTATTGTGCGTTTTAGAGTTATTCAAAAACCAACCAAACAAAAAACCCCACTCAACAGCCATCAAACAGTCCTTTCTATTTAAATTAAGAACCAAACGATATTACCACTGTGGTAATAAGTGAGGATAGCTGAGGCCTAGAGAATATGTTTAACAGGAGTTGACGGCTGTATGACAACTGGCCTAACCCAAATCTCCTTGTTCGGTACCTTTAAAGTAAAATACCTACGGACATTAAGGAGAAAAAAAAAAAAAAGAAAAGGAAAAAAAAAAGAGCACCAAATTATTCTCCCAAAAGCTCATATTTAAAGGAAACAGAAAATCTCTTTTCAGAGCAACAAGTCTCCCGATGTTTATCAAAGCCAAGCAACTCCAGAGCCAGAGCTGATGCAGACACAGACATGCACACGCTGGAATTTGATGAGCACGTCTCATTCTGTCCCACTAAGCCCTTTTTTTTTTTTTTTTTTTGGGGGGGGGCACCCAAACCTTCAGGCAGAGAAAAAAACGTGCACCCCCTCACGACCGCTCCGGCTGCTCTGCAGCAATCAAGCCCCGCATCACCCCTAGCCACGAGGAGCAGAGGGGCTCCCACCCCACCCGTGACCGACCCGGCACCCCCCGAGGCTCCAACTCCCCCCCGTGCGGGGGCACCTTCCGCGAGGGCAAACGGCGGACCCTCCTCCCCGAAGCTCGCAGGGACCTCACCCCGGGAACGAAGGGCCGGGCCCGGGCGGCCGGGGGCAGGCGAGGGGAGCTGGCTCCTCCGCCTCGCCTCACGCCCGGAGCCCGGCCCCGCGCTCGGACAGCGGTCCCACTTGCTGACTAGAAATCTCATCCCGGTCCCTCCCGTATTTCCTCTCTGCGAAAGGAGAACGCTCCCCGGAGCACGGCAGCGCTACGAGCAGCCCGCGAGAGAAAAACCCGGCCCGCAGCGTGGGGACGGGCGGGCTCCCAGAGGCGCCCGCCGGGCAGGCGAGCGGGGAGGGAAGGGGAGCGGAGCCGCCGGCAGGGCGGGGGCCTCACCTGAGAGCAGAAGTAGGAACCCTGGATGCCCAGCTTGAGGCAGGTCGGGCACTGCAGCTTGGCCTCGCTACTGCAGCCGGCCGTCTCGCAGACGCGGGTCTCCACCGCCGCCATGCTGCCGGGCTGCCACAGGCGCGGCGCGGCGAGCGGCGGGGGAGGAGCCGCCGCCCGGAGGTGCCGCCGGCTGGGGCGGGCGGGGAGACGAGGGGAGGAGCGGCGCGGAGCGGCCCTAGGGCCGCTCCGCGCCGCTCCTCCCCTCGTCTCCCCGCCCTCCCTCCGCGCAGACGCGGGGCGAGGCGGGGGAGCGGCGGCGGGAGCCGCAGGTGCCCTTCAGGAGCGGTAACTTCCCGGAGATGGCCGAGAGGAGAGCTGGGGACGCGGGCGGCCTGCTGACAGGAAAACCCTGCCGGCGGGCGGCAGAGGTAAGAGGAGAAGCCAGACCTCCTAATTCCCCGTCTCCTGACTTCATCCGTTTGGCACGCTGTTGATCAATTCATTGGTAAAAGGTGTTTAAGATATTATTTTTCTTTCTTGTGGCTATTACTCAGCAAGATCCTAATATGCATGTATGGCGCGCAGGATGTTTCGTGTGGTTTCGCTTGAGATGTGCGCTGGAGTTAACTGCCTTCGTCTCCATCTGCCAGGAAGAAGGAAGTTCGTTGCCTTCAGCGCTCGTGTTTTTCATCAGGGAGGCTAATATCTCAAATTTTTCATCATGCCCTCTTTATTATGGAGTGAGATGTTGGTCTGTAGGGCTGTCTGTGTAGTTTATAATAATTCTTTTGCTCTATTTTTAGCTCTCATTTGGGGGGCTGGGGGAAACCATCACAAATTCAATATTCAGTACGGCAGTAACTAAAATCAGAAATATAGGCTGCAGAGTCACAGTGGCATTATCACAGGAAGGATGCTGATTTTCTTCCTGGAAAGAGAAAGATTAGATACCAATGATCTGTCATTAAAATAAGTGTGATTAATACATACGTTATATTTCTCTCATTTACATGGGTTGATCTCGAAAAAACTACTGCCTGTGCCTGTAAAGCTAACGGTGCTTACGTTCTCCGAGTATTGATGTCAAAGCTATTGTCAATATGTACTAAAACACCTCTAACTTAATATCACTGCGAGACACTTTTTGCTGGTTCATAAGTCAAGAGGAAGTTGCTTTTAAAAAGAACATGGAGAGATGCCTATTGAGTAGGAGAATAGCTGCAAAAGACTTCAGAGCACATGTTTGCCAGATCCAGCCGTGAGTGCTGGGATCCCACTCCTTGTTTAAATCTCAGTTGTCTTCCCACTAGCTGGCAGGCACAGCCTATGATTTCAGTCAGAACTTTGCAGGATTGGATTCTCTCTTCCTGCTTCAATGTCATTGACTTCGATGAAACTACACCAATCCTTATTCTGATCTTAGTACACAAAATATTCTCCTCATTTCCTGGCATCCAGATAACTCCCTGGAAAGTGTGATTCAAAATCCGAACTGTAATCTCCATATTTTCTGCAACTGTGTTCTATGCTCTGTGGTCTTCTGGCCCCATCTTTAATTAAAAAATGTTTATATATCTCCTAGGCTTAGAGGTTAAGTGAAAATTTCCGCTTACTAACTCCAGAACAGAAAAGCATACATCCTATTCTTTTGTCACAATAAGTGTATTCATACAAACATACTCACTATCTTATGACAATGTAATTGGTAAAAAGTGGCTAAGTAGCCCAGCTGATTAGGGGACCAAGGCAACAGATAACAAAGTATCTGATCCTGGTTTGTTGTGTGATAAACGCTTTCACTAGCATGGTCAAACAACGGAAGGAATTTGATGCCATGCTATTAGTGAAGTGTAACTGCAGGTGGACACCTGTCTTTCTGACAGTTCTCACCTTCATTTCTCTAGTATTGATAATACTTGTGTCCGCCTGTTGTTTGTAGAAAGAGAATACTGTGAGAGTGAATTAGGAAACATTTCAAGGATGCTTGTAAAATGCAAAGATTACAACTATTATTTTCTTCGAGTGAAAATAGCTACTTATTGATTCATGCAGCTCATGCTGTGACAGCATTTAGGTCCAAATTCTGAAGACAGGCAATGAATTGCCAACCAACATCATGAAATATCTTTAAAGGACACATTCACAGACTGTGATTTTACATATTCCAAATCCAAATCATTATTAAAGGCTTGGTTTACCCTTCTTAAAGCAAAATGTTACTGAACGGGCAGAATCACTCCTAAATGATCCATGTTGCTAGCAGGTATTGTACTGTGTACAGCCCATGAAAAATCAGTGCTCCTTTTCCAAGTATCCAACAAATCAAGCTATCAAGCAATGGCAGGACAGGTACCTTCGTACACTTTAGTTGCCGCTTTGTGCCATTTAAAGAACCCTAAGGAGCTGTAGACATCATTTACCTGGTTAAGCAGGATTTACAAGTACTTGGTGTCACTGGCATGGTATAAAAAACCTGAAGCATACTGGTTGATCTAGTCCAGTGTCTTCTGCTCAAATGTCATCATCTGCTTCTTGATGAGATTTCGGTATAATCATCATTAATAATTTAGGATACTTTACTAAATTTTATGAGTATTTAATTCACATTTACTTTGATGTCTGAGTATAATTTTACAATTTATTCCTGTTTGTGTCTTTCAGTATCCTTACTAGGACAATGTCAGTATATGTGCTCATTTTGTAGTGGTTGATAATGATGCAGGTTAGAAAAAAAGAGGACTCCCATTCTAACTAGTAGACAGGGTTCTTTCTGTTACTCAGTTTCTTTTATTTGCTGCATTTCTGAAGTGCAAAATAAAAGCATGGTGTTTCCCTGCTTACCCGGAGAAGCCAGAGATGCATATATTAATTAAACAATTTAAAAATATATGTAATTTAAAGAACAGTGAGCCCCCTAATTGAGGAATTAACAAATTTGCTTACTTGTCCTCTTCAGTGTGTGGAAAGAACACAGACTGCATTTGCGGATCAACCTAGAATAACAAACTCTGAAAGATTTGACCTAAGACTTTTTTTGTTGTTGTGATGGTTTTTACTTTTAAACAGCCCTATATTATCATCCCCATAGTAAGAATTATGTGGATTCTGTGGTATTTCAATGCTTTTGTTTTCCAATTTGGCCTTGATTTTCTGATTTGATAAGTGAACCCATTCACGCCTCCTGGAGGTCCATCCACTGCCATTTCCCATTATCTGGTGGCACACTCATTCTTACCAGGGAAGTTCACTGACCTTTGCTGTGACCTTCCCTGAGTGGAGCTCTTTTTTCTCTGTCTGGCTTTTCATGTCACTTTCTAGCTGCCTGTCCCCCTGTGTCACAGACAAACGCACACAGAGGCGCATGAGTCAGAAATTTTATAGCCCATTCATGATCCTTGATTTATGTCAATGCTGTATTCCTGCTGTCCTCCCAACTTCTCCAAAGTGATGCAAGGCTGGGAGTGCGTGAGGTTAGCAAACAAGGGCAGAAGGAGAGGTCAGCAATGTCTCATGGGTCAGATAGCTGCTGCAAAAAAGCTAGAGCAGCTGGCGGCTAAGACAGCTGCTAGTTAGGAAGAAAATGGCCACTGAATTTGACATTACTTAATTAAGAGAATGCCTTAGCTCATGTTCCCCCTCCTCACTTTGCTTCTGTACATTGCAGTAGTGGGGGTTGAGCAATCGCACTTTCCCAGTGAAGCTCTTGGGTATAGTAGCTGTCTTCTGTTCAGGCTCATTGAAGACACAATTAAATGCCTCTTTGTTTAGCTATAACTGAAACAATGCAAAAATGCCACCCAGGAGCTAGACCACATGCAAATGTGCACTATTGTGGCTTGGCCAGATGGTACAGGCACTTACTGAGATTCTCGTCCCAAATGCAACAGTTATGTAGATGGTGTGTGTCTGTATGTGCGTGTAAAAAAGAGAAACTGCAAAACCATCACAAACGCACACAAAGACAAATGTCTCAAAGATGGCCAAAAAAAGCACGTAGCATGATCTTAAAAAATAAAAGCGAAAGAAAGCCCTTGTAGGAAACAGTACCCAGAAGAAAAGACAAACCTGTGGTCAAAGCAAAATAGTCTTACTATGGGCAGAGAAAAAAAAGACTTTATAAACATCCTTTGTAAATGAACAGAGTTACATTAAAGAAATACCTGTCTCAATTTTTCCTCTTTAAAGAAAAATGATGTGGGGTTTCAAAGTCTGCCTACTTCTGTAAGTCAAAAGAGGTTGCAATATATTGTAAGCCCCTGCATCACTCTTATTCCTTCCATTGGTGGAGATACGAACTAAACTACTGAACAGCCTACTTACAGCCACAGTTCAGGCTGGAGCAGGCTTATTCAAAACTAATTCCAAGCGTGCTTTCTCTAGTTGTGGTGGAAAGGAAGATCCTGCACATTCTTTTGTTTTGTTTTGCTTGTTCAAGCCGTGCTGCCTCTTGCAGCATACGTGTTAATATAGTGGATCAAAATTTCTGCTATGATTTAAGAGCGGTTCTCTCTGAATTCAAGAACACTCTTCCAGTATCCAAGAAACTTAGCATTTTCCAATATACGCATATGAAGCTGGTTGTTTATCATGGGACAAGAACAAAGGAAAACAAGCTGCATCTTTTTAAACAAAATGGTATTTTATAAAAACATTCCTATTTAACAAATAAGTTGCAAGCTTTAAAGAAAGAAACTCCACCGCTTGTACTATTTGAAAAAATCCATGAATGTGTCTAGAGGTGATAAAAAATTTTTATTCTTTACTATGGAAACAAAATAAAAGTCATAGAGTGAAGTTCTGGCCCTATGAATTCAATGGGAATGTCACTGATATCAACAGGGATTTCACCTAGGTTTTGTCATCAAAGTCAAAGCCATAAAAAAATAAGACGTAGTAGTAGTACAATACTAATAGCGTTTTGTTTCCACTTTCGACATCCTGGACAATACTATGAGACATTAAAAATTATTTTTATTTTCAGGTTTCAAAATCAAACTAAGATGATCAGATTTTTAATTACATAAACCACAATTATTCTAAAAGTGTTATATTGCTGAAGTGAGTGATCTGCTGCATTTCCACTCAAATCAGTGAGATACAGGTGTGCAGATCAATTAGAGCTTATACTTGAGCACCTCTGACTTTGATGCTGTACTTTGCAGAATGAAACAGATGTTCCTAACAACTACTTAAAGTCACACTGAAAACTGATAGAGCTCTAAAGTGTGCGAGGATTACTGAAGAAGAGATACTTAACATTTCTTTACTTCAGACTCTTCTTTTTTTCCACTATAACTTCAAAAGGTGTGATTTTGTGGATGTGTCTGTGATACCTCTTTGCCCTCTATCTTGATTTTCCTTTTAGTTTGAAGATCATGTCACTTGCAAGGCAGCCACATCACTTCTGAGGATCTTGCTTATGAGTGTCAATGACTCAAAGAAAAGATTACAGTAGCTCATAATCCTCTCATTGCTGTTATAAGTTCTTGGATACCTTCTGATGTAATCTTTAGAGGCTTTGTGCCTCTGTAACTCAACAAATCAAAGAAAAACATGTACCAAATCACAACACATGCTTACTTCCTATTTGCGTGGTAATAAGGTAGGCCATGTTCTGAACTAAGATGTACTATATTCATCTATCTTATTAAACATTTTTAGTAAGCATACCTGTCTTATAGGGGACTTTATGCTGTTATCCCTGTATTGCATAAGAAAAATGAAATAACCAAATGCTATATGACATTCAGTATCATTTGGTGGTTAACACTCACTCACAGTTCTGCTCAGCAAAATGACATTCAAAGCTATAAAATGTAGGTCTGTACACTTGGTTCACTGAGAATAAAAATACAAAGTTAAACGCAGAAGAAGCTGAAGATAAAATGATCAGAGAGGAAGAGGATTCTGGATAGATTATCTTTATTTATGTTAAGAGACTTAAAGGCAGGATTAAAACAGGCAGTCAAAGAATGTGCATGGTCGCCAAACAAGTAAAATGGAATATCAGATCCATCTGGCAGTATATTAGGCAAATAAATAGGAAGGCTTATTAATTACTGTATTCACATTAAGCAGTCTGTAAAGAATTACTAGGAACCAAATTTTATAAAATACATAAAATGAAGAGTATGTCACCAGACAAAAAATAATGCTTCTGCATGTATTGACCTACTTTCTGAATGTACAAATTTAATAGATTATGTTCTTATTTTGCCATCATAACGTGGTTTAACATTATAGAGCATAAGGAGAAATATTTTATTTCTTAATTTCTGTTTTATCACTGGGAAGATATGTCCCAGTTCTTTTATTGTGAAAACTTTTTCGGTATTTATTTTATAAAACTATTATAAAAGGTTAAGAACTTAAATATATTTTTGTTGTGTTTTCCTTTAGAGATATCGGGTGGCAGATAAAACATTACTTTATTGAACACTCTGCCTTTGTTAAATAAAAATCAAATCGTAACACTAAAATGAATTCTATGGCAGAAAAAATACAGCAGAAAATTTACTGTTCCAATACATTTTAATTATAACCAATGGCCATTCAGTGATCTACAAACAAATATAGTAGAAGGCAGCTTTATTCCATCTCCTAGTAGTAAAGAAACAACAAATATGATACCCTGCACCACCCTGTTGGAGACTATAGCCTCTCTTCAGGATTGTGTACTGACACTGCCAGTAATAGATGCTTTTTATTAAAACATTCACATATCCATCCCCTGTCTGGAGTCCTATAAAAATCCCGAAGTCCTGAAGTGAAGCCATTTGCCTGAGTACCATAAGCCCTTCCCGGTCCTTTTTCTGCTGGCACAGTGTATCTGTGGATGTGGATTTACTTGTACCTCTATAAACATTCTTCCAGTAACTGTCTGGCGGTACCACAGCCCCCATAGGAGTAATTGAGCCAGGCAACATTTTAGTCAGTGTTGGCCAGATTTCAGAGCGACAGGAAGTTCACCTCCCCTTAAAACCACTTTGGTTTTGGAAAAGCTACGCTTTAAATCAAATCCAATTAACAAACTTATTAGAAATCAAATAATATTTGCATAGGTTAACATGTCAAGCCTAAAGAGGGGGATTTTAGAGGAGTACAAATAATTACTGACTTGTTCCATAATTAACCAACCCAATATTGGGTCTGGTTTACTAATAGTGAAATGCCAAGGAGGATCAAGTTGATCAGCAAGGGCAGGAAATAGGGCAGGAACAGGACACTTTGTTGCATGGAACAGCTTGCTAGAAGCGCACAAGAAGATAGACAGCTTTTGACTTCACCCTGAGTAGCATTCAGGATCTGGTTTGAAATCTCGTATTAGAAGAGCCATTCTGTGACAACTGCCTTACCATACTTTGATGCAGTATCATTACAGGAGCAGCAGCAGCCAAAACATTCAGCAAATTTGTCCTCAGTTTCAAAAAGAGGAACTATGTAAAAATAAGAGAGTTTGTTAAAAAGTAACTTTAAAAGTGCAGCTAAATTAAATGCTTGGATGCAGCAAGGAAGCTATTTTAAGATGCACATTTTAGAAACTTAAGGACTATATGCACTTGGATTATTAAGGAAAGCTTGAGAATGGGCAAAAGGGAGACAGCACAGGTAAACAACAGGCTAAAGGAGGTTGTTAGAAACAAGAAGCTTTCTTTAAAAAAAGGTGAAGTAATACTGAAATGAAAAAAAAATAGAAAAAAAACACATATTCCTGCAGATTAAATGTAAGAAAACAATTAGATTGGGTCCCACCCAAAGGAATCAAAGCTAATAATCTTTCTTCAATCCTTAGGAACAGGAAGCCTTCCAGAAGTCTGCTGGACTAATTGATAACCATGGTATTAACAGGAGTACTCAAAGAAAACAAGGCCGTTGCAGAGAAGTTCATAAACTATTTGAGCCAGTGTTCACCAGCGGATATCCTGGAAATGGAAGGAATTTTGAAGAGAGAATGGACAAAACTGATAAAATGAACAGTAAGAAACCACTAGGACCAGATGGAAATTGCTAAGAGGTGCGTGTAACTACACTTTTAAAATTGTACTGATACCCGGTGTCTGCAGGATGGCAAATGACATGTCAGTTTTTAAAAAGAGTTCCATGGAAGATAGGGTGCCTGACGGGCTGGGACAGGAAGTCTGCTCTCTCTCCCTTGCAAGTCAGTAGAAACTATGGTGGGCAGTAGAAGTGGTGGACACCTGGATAAATATGATCTGCTTGGAACTATAGTTGTAGGTACTATAAGTTGTACTTACTACCAAGAGGTAACTCATCTGCTTGGAGCAGATAAAGGAATACATACCTGTCAGAAGCATCTAGAATATTTTCCACTCACACATTTCTCTCCTAAACAGCTGTTTCTCTCACCTCTTCTCCACGCCTTCCTTAGATACCTTAAGACTTAGTGCTGAATAAAGTGTATCTCAATCCCTCTGTCACCTCCCTTAACTTCCTCTGTTTTCAGGAACGTAACTTCTTACATGTTTTCTGTCATGAGATGAGCAATACTGTCCTGACTCTGGAAAGTGATTTCAAGGGAGAGAGCTTTAAAGGGTAGCTTTCTAGGGGGAATTAAAAGCATTTTAACCACCATAATTACAAACTCTCTGTTCCTCATGCTGTGCCTCCATTTCTAGGTCACCCTGAAGAGGGGATACTGCATGAATGTGCAGGAATGAACCTAGTCTCAAAGCCTGAAAACACCCTGCTTGCTAATGAACTCCTTAGCAGGTAAAGCAGAATGGATGCATGCAGATCCCCTACAAGACTGTGACAGGAACATTTCAGAAAGAAAATGAAATGCCTCTCTCCAGAGGCTTACAGGAATTCTGCACGGCTACAGCCTTTTCTCATGGAACCAACTTACAGCTCAAATGTACTGTTATCCCTCTTGTACTGCTGTATTTCTACTGTTCATCTGATCAGGTGTCATTTTTGCTCATGAATAGCAGTCTCAAGTATCAGATCCACTACACTGCTTTAAAGATCTTATTTCTTAAAATAGCTCCATTTAATTTTTAGACCCTTTTTGTAAATTAGGAGTGCTGTGGCAATTCAGATACCCTTTACAGCCTTCCAATCTCCTGTGGAACCATGAAAAATTTCAGCTGTGGTAGGTCTCATTTTGTGCTTGATTTCTGCAGGGCTGCACCCTGCTATTTGCACACAGAAAAGCGATCATTTTCTTCCATAGTGGCTGGAATAAATTTCTCAGGACTTCTAATTCATTTAATCGAGAGCCAAGAGCTAGGGAAAATGTAGCTGCTGCAACCCCTGTAGTTGTTATTATGGTCAGAAATATAATTCTAACTGGTAGTGGAAAGAGACTGAGTCAGCTGAAACAGTGCAGCAAAACATCAGCAGTGTCAAGTGTTAAGGCCTCTTGGTTTTAAAATGACAGCCCTTCTATCTATGTCTTTTCCTCTCTTTGAGAGGGCTCCACCTTTCAGCATTCTGCATTTTGAGATATTATCGTCTGAGTAAATAGGAACAGACATGATCGCTCTCCTAGAAACATAGCTTTTTAGTAAACTAGCTTTAGAGTTGTTACTGACACACAAATGCTGAATTTAAGTCTGCCTCTCTACTTTCAGATACATCCTGACCAAGGGAAGAAGACACATCTGCATGGCAGTTTGTGCGCAGGCATGATGGCAGATAAAACCCAAAATGTTGCGCGGCCCACCAAGTGGCAGACATTTGGCTAGAGGACAGTGTGCCCAGGTGAGCCTCGCAGTGCCTTAAACTGCCAGACAGGCTTAGGAATGCAGTGTCCCCTGTGCTCAGGAGGGTGGGAGCTGACAGTGTCTGGAGCTGTCCTTAGGAGAAGCAGTGCCCATGCAGCCCTTGTACAGACATGTCCTTAGAGCCAAGTACAATTCTTGACGCTCTGAAGTATTGGGGAGGGTCTGTTTTGCGCCAGAGAGACATGCCTAACAGTTGTGAATTTCTGTGCCTCAGTTGCCAACAACCGAAGCACTCAGCTGGTAGTGTTGTACGCCTGTGCGGGCCCAGCCTGTGCACCCTGGCTGTGTTGCATTTCCGTGCTGGGAAGAGGTCTGGCTGGGTATTACCTTCTTCTGCTCCCTGTGGTACACGAAGGAAGTGGGGGCACGGGAGCTAAGAGGGATCTGCAGCACGCTTTGAGCAAGTCCCTGCTGTAGAGGATTGGACCAGGTTCCAGGGCTTGGCAATTTGCTCATAACATTCAAAGCTTCAGCACACTTAATTGTCAAACCTGTCTAATCCTTCCTTGGCTGGAGAGCACCTCTCCCTTCCCTTCTCCCATGCGCCTCAAGCGAGCCCTAGTGACAGGCCTGGGAAGTCAGACACGGTGGCTGAGGGTAGAGTGGGTTTCCATGTTTGCATCCTTTCACAAGCAAAAGGAGGTCTTAGGTGGGCTGGGTCTACCTCTGCTGACAGATGCTTTCCCGCAGAGCTGGGATAGGGAAGGGAAGAGACGGGAGGTGCCTCTCACTTTTCTCTCATCCTACGAATTCACACAATCACAGAATCATACAGGTTGGAAAAGACCTTTAAGATCATCGAGTCCAACCATAAACCTAACACGACCAAGAGCATCACTATACCATGTACTCCTATTTCCCGGTGCAGGGAAGGCATCCCACCTGCCGGCTTTGTTCACTGCTGTCCCGTACCTCCCTGCAAGAAGTCCGACCGTACCCAGACACCGGCAGCCTCACGTTTTGGATGCGCCGACGTTCCCGACACCAAACTGCAGCTGCCTC
Source organism: Ciconia boyciana (assembly GCF_034638445.1). NCBI lineage: Eukaryota > Metazoa > Chordata > Aves > Ciconiiformes > Ciconiidae > Ciconia > Ciconia boyciana. The sequence continues at coordinate 55,882,554 of NC_132938.1, read as the reverse complement.
CTGGCCGTTAGGTTTGAGAAGCAGTGGGTTTCTCCGCTTGCTACCCTTTTTTTGCCTGGTGAGTCCAGATCACCGGCCGCCTCTCGGTCCAGTCCGAGTACCAGGTCAATTAAATGCGGAGTCGGCAAAATACCAAGGTGAATGAAACAAATAAAGCGCATGGTCTGAAACACTGGACTCGTCTGCGGTGAATGATGCACTTAAATGGATGCTCAGGCGCCCGGCGGCTTTCCCTGCGGAACAGCAGGCAGCCGAAACCACCCCTCCCGGGCCGCCCCCTCCTGCACGGGCAAACGGAGCGGGCCCCGTGCCGGGTGTTCAGGGGAACAGGAGGGCTGTGAAGCGGTGCGTCAGGCGCCGGGCACCCTCCGTGTGCTCGCAGGTGTCCCGCTCGGCACCCCGGGAGGCCGGTGCCGCCCCGCCGCTCCCCGTCGCGGCCGCCAGAGGTCCCCGCCCCCCGGCGCTGCCCGCCTCTTCCTCCCCACGTGACGGCTCCCGGCCTCCTCCGCGCTCGGCGACTACAGCTCCCGGCAGGCGCCGCGCCCCGCCCGGGGCCCGAAGGCCGGCCCCTCCCCTCCCCCTCCCAAACGGCCGCCGGGCTCACGTGACCGCCGGGCGGCCAACCGGGTTTGAACCTGCGTTTTTTATCCGCCCCTTCCCCTCCCCGCAGCGCTTCTGCGATCAGATCGATCTAAGATGGCGACGGTGGAACCGGTGAGTGTTTCATTCCCTTCTCCCGCCTGCCTTCCTCTCCCTCCCGCCGCCTCCTTCTCCTCCTCGAGCCGCGGCTCCCCTGGCCGCGGCGGGCGAGGGGGCGGCGGGCGCCCGGCCGGGCGGGAGGCGGATGGGCGCCGGGGCGCGGGCGGCGAGGCCGGCGAGGAGCGCACGCACGCACGCAGGGGGACGGAGCGGGGGGAGGGGGAGCGGGAGGCGCGGGCCTGCGCGGCGGGAGGGGGAGGCGGGAGGCGGGGGGCTGTGCCCCCGCCGCCGCCGCGCGGGTGCGGGGGGGGCCGGGCCGGCGGCGACCCAGGGCGGGCGGGAGAGGGGCGGGGGCAGGGCCCGGCGGGCGGGAGCGAGGCCTGCGGGCCGGCGGCGCTGGCTGCTGCCGCCGCGGCGCCCATTGTGCCGCGCCCTGCCCGCGGCCCCCGCCGCCCGGCCTGGCCTGGCCCGGCCGTCCCCGCGGCGCTGCGGCGGGGGGGGACGCCGGGGCCGGAAGGCGCGGCGAGGAGCAGCCCTGGGCGGCGGCGAGCCGGCCCGGCCGCCTGGCGGGCGGCTCTTCGCCGCGCTTGGCGCATGTGGCGCGGTGGGGGTGGCCATGTTGCTTTCCGCCCGGAGAGGCCGGTGGGTTAGACTTGCCGGTCACCGAGGGGGTGGCTCGTCCTCGCCGGGCGGCGAGCGGCCGCCTGGCAGACGGGGAGGGTTGAAGGTCTAGCTTCGAGGCAGCCAGAGCTGGCGGTGAGAGGCCTTGCGGTTCGGAGGCGCGGGGTCGCTAACCTGGGGTGAGGATCTGTAAGTTAGCAGATGCGCTGCTCGGGAGGCTGGCAGCTGAAACAAGAAAACGGTGTGACTGGTAAGACTCGGGGCGTGTTGCAAACGAAGTCGGCTTTTTTCGGTTATGTTATCTTTCTGGATTAAAATGATATTTTTATTCAAGTTGTTTTATAGTTTTCATGATAATTAAGTACTCTTTTTCTTCTTCTAGGTATTGAGTTGTGTTTGTGATGATATGCTCTATTTTATAAACATTGTCCTAGCCTGCTCTTCCATAAAGAACTGAAGCAGCTGAAAGTGGTCTGAGTATAGTTGTGACTCTAATCCCACGTGCTTGTGTATCGTGAGGAGTGGACAGCAGAAGACTGTGTATTAGGGTTTCAAGACAATGAGAAACTTAAAGCAGGCTAGTTTCTTGCTGCTGCTTACCCACTGTGAATAAATAGCCAGTGCGTACTTTGGAGAGGCTTTGTAACATTCAGACAAAAAGTGTTTTACATTTGAAAACCACTTCACTGTTTTTAAATAAAGGTTAATTTTACCCTTTTGTGTAAGGGACATTGATTCTCATATTATGATTTTCTTCCGTGAACAAAAAAACCCCACCTTTACTTACAAGGAAGAGATTGAAATTGGTTGGCACTTATAAATTGTTTGACTAGCAGTTCTGAACAAGAAGAATGTCAGTTGTTAAGGCAGTGAGCTGGACCACCAGCAGCACCCTTCCCATGTTTTCCAGCCACAGTGTTAAACACTTGTTTTCCCATCCAAAAGCTGATCTCTGAGCTGTAGCCCACATATCTGAAGATGAGAGGTTCCTGTCAGCTCAGTGTTTTGTGATGACTGTGGAGCTTAGCAGGGGTTGTGGTAAATAATTTGTAATACTGATGGCCATTGGAAATTGAAATTACTCTAAGGGCTTAGGTTTGTGGCTTTCTTGGCTGTGGTGCTGGCGTAAGCCTGTCTCTGCACCATTCTCTCCATTGTTCTTGCATAAGCATGAGGTTGCATGTTGAGCTAGATCTGGGGCTTAATTTAGCCAAAAATAAACAATTGGTTTTACCATGCCATTTCCCAGCAAGATTGGTTTCCCAGATCCAGTTCACCATGCAGTGACAAAAAGCTGTGCTGAGCCAGTAAAAGTTGAAGATAGGGCAGTGTCTTAACTTAAACAACAGTTTAAGTAATGCTGCTGTTGAATGTTCTGCCATAGTTGAAGTATGTTTGACTTCAGGAAAGAAATATCAGCTATGCTTGCTTATTTTCAAATTTATTTAAATAATAAAATTTTTGTTTATTGTCCTTTTAGGTGGCTCACACTTCTCCTACCTAAGCTTAAAGTTAGACTTGCGTAGTGACTGAGGTCATAGACACTTAATGTTGCGGAAATACTATGTGCTTTTCAATGGAACAGTTTAATTGTATGTGTGGTTAGGGACTGGATTACTTCTTGATCATAGGGAAGCTTTTCTGTTGCTGACCTTCAAAATCTGGACCTAGGTTTGTAGAGGTGCCATCTGTGATGCTTCCCTAGTGTGAAAATGTGTCTCAGGAAATGCAAAACACAACTGAATGGGTCTTTTTTTAAATGTAGGCTCCTACTAAAATCGGTGAAGTTTCTAGTACTTCCATGCTCTCAAATGTAACATACACTTTTGGTCTTGTTAAGAGGCTGGAAAAAAATGTTTGAAACACTTTAAACTCAAGTTTCAATATTCCTAGAGTACTGTAAAGAGTCCCATGGAAGTTGCTAGGAAAAGCAAGATTATTCTAAGTAAATATAGAGCTGTTGCACAGGTGTTTACTTCTCCACTGCAGGGGCAACTTAAGCCTCTGCAACATTGACAGGTTAAAACTGTTTTTCTTGTGCTATCCAGGTTGTTTTTCTCTTAAGACTCTTCTAGATTAATTTGTGAGAATATGCAGAAGTTTGTCCTGTTAGAGTGTGCTCATATTGTAGCCTTTGAGGATTAAATGTGATCAGATAATGCTGCAAAAGTCCACAAAGTCAACAACAAAACTGATAGTAATGCTTTAGTAAACAGTAGTTTACCAAAGGTGACTTTAAAATGTAGCCACACAAAGCTTGTACCTTCTAGGTGTGTATAAATTTTGTGGAAGTAACTTACATGTGAGCATCTGATCCCTCATCATTCAAATTGGAAATGGACATCATGGTGTGCTTTTTTTGCATCATGACAGTTATTGTTGACAATTGTCAATTGTCATTGTGCAAATGCAATTCTTGTGAATTTAACTCTGAATTTTAAGATACGTGGGTGAAACTTCAGTTACGTGTAATTTGAAAAATGCTTGTTTAAACAGCTAACCATCAATAGGTAGGACTTAACTTTCTTTAAATGAAACAGTATTATCTCAAGGGGTTACAAACATAGTGGTATAGGGCCTTGAAATTCTGGAAAGTTCAAAGTAGCTCCTAAAATTCAAGGTAGGCTGAAAGGTATTTATTTTGTATTATTAACAGACAGTTAGCATGTAAATTAAGTGCAGGTTATGTTCAACTTTAGACTTACGCTTATTACTAGGTATTTCTGCTGTAATATAGTCAGTGACCTGCTATGGTTGAAATCAGTATAGTATTCAGCTGTAGTATTGTGAACACAGTTGCTTGCTCACTGCATTTTTCTGAAATGATGCAGGATAAATGTATCTTGCATGCTGTTTAATAATTGAGAATGTCTATCATAAACTTTCAAACTGTAAATGACATTTCTGACTGAATACAAAGCTTCCTCTAAGAGGAGGAGGATGTTGGACAACTTACAAATTTTTTGAGATAAACATTTTTCTGAAAGCAATTTTTAAAAATTACATTTCATGCAGTGTATAAAATGTCAAGCTTATTTCAAGGGAATGCATAAAAATAGCATATGAGACTGAGTTGTTTCTTTTACTGGTACTACCTGCAGGTGTGGAGGTATATGGGAAATTTTGATGAGAAAATGCAACCCTTTTGGCAGCTTTGTAAAGATCAGTGTGAATTTTGAGGGGATAGAGAGGAGAACCAAATGAGGGAGGTTGGTAGAGAGCCTGCATTGTGAAAGAAAAATGCAGATTTTAAGTGAATTAATATTACTTTTTCCTCAAACAAATTTGTCTTTCACTTTTCAAGTATTCTAAAGTCATGGTTAAACATAAGTTTAGAGGCTATTTTTAACCTAGAAACTTCAAGCAGTGACTCATTTCTTTAAGTCCTAAAACCTATTCCTGTTTAAAATGTTAATGTTATGAAGGTACTAAGTGTGTGACCTGCAGATTTAATTGTGCTATGTAATACAAGTGTTCTGTTAGCTGCCTGAAAGTGACAGTTGTCCTTGATTCTTATATAGTGGATGTGAGGCAGAAAAATTTTAACTGTTTAAAAGTTGTCTTTTTCTAAATGTGCAGAGCAGTTGCTTAAATGAATAATCTTTTAAATAGTGGTCAGTTTTTCTTACGTTCAGTGCTGTTTATCAAAGTAGCTTGTGTACATTACATGCTTTACAATAATGGGGCATACCAGTAGTATGTCCAGTAGTTTATCTTTTTGGTTGAAGACTGACCTCTTGAGCATCCATACATTATACAATTTTGTTTTAAATTCTTTTCTGAAGATTCAATATGTCTTAATTTTTCAGCTGATGTAAAATGCTATGCTCGGTTGTACGAGTGGCTCAATACACTTGTAGTAATTTGGAGTGTGCGGGGACATCAGAGGTGTGTTGTCCCTTGAGTCATCTGAACTGTTCTCCTCAGCAGTTTTGGGAAGTCTTTGTTTTCTTGTCTGAGTGCCTTAGAACTAACAGCATGTTATATGTGGGAAGTCATCCCATGCGTAGATTTCATGTTCCAGTAGCAAAGGCAGCAGCAGACTGCAAACTGGGGTGAGAAGTGGTAGCACAAGGGCAGCCTGCTTAGGCAGCTACGAAAAAACCACAAACATAGTGAAGTATTTTGATATACCTTGTAACTTGTTTGCTAATTCTAGTCATAAGGTTGTGAGTTAAATGTTGAAAATCTGATGGGTACTTTCAAGTGTATGCCACTCATTTTTTCAGAAGTCAAAAGGGCTGTAAATATTATTTGCATCTTTTAAAACCTGAGATTATATTTCCTAAAAAAAACAAACCAGTGTGCCCCCCTGACCCTGGAGGAGGTGTATGACCCCTCTACTTCAATCTTTTGTTCCTGTCCTCCTGTACATGTGTTGCACTTCTGATCTAATTTGGTGGGATGTCACTCAGTTAAAATCATGCCCCATGTTTGTGTTCTAATAGTGAATGCCTTTCTAAAAATCTGTGGTGGTCTAAGCAATAATGTATGCAGTTAGGATAGTTGCTCTGTATTAGGCCTTGCTATGTCATGCCTAGAAAATTTTTCTCTGTCCTGGTGTCTGGAAAGCTATTTAACACAGTTTAATTGGTAACAGGTGGCTATTGGTACCTCTCTCTTCCAGTTGGTATTACACATACTATGGATGATTTTTACCTCTGTATATTAATTCCTCAGAGCTGTGTATTAGATCATAATTTGGTTTGTTTTCTTACAGCACATAATACTTGCTTGTGGGTGGGCTTAAATCCTTTTTTTGTCCAGAATATTTTGAAATAAATAGCTCTTGATTTTGTGCCTTGTGAATTGTTATCCTAACAGTAGTGTAGTAGCAGTTATCTGCAAGAAGCATAAGGACCAGCAGATAGTTGACATGCTTTTTCCCTAGACATCTGCTAACTGGGATGTGCACTTTCCTCATTCTGTAGGAAACCCTAAACAAGAAGGTGGAAACTCTCAAATGTAACTTATTTTGGTTTACTGCAAGAAGACTATGGAAGCCTCTTCCACGAATTGATTCTGTTAATTTTCACCAAGAATGCAGAATAGTGCTAGGTTATGTCCTTTTGGGACATAAATGTTGTGCTCTCTCAACTGGACTTCCTCAACAACTTCTGTAGGCAATTAGATGACATGAATGTGGTCTGGGCAGCACCTGGAAACACTTGGTGAAACCTAGTCAAGCTAGTTGTTCTCTTCAATAGCCAAACCTGATTAAGCAGTTTTTACTGTAAGTGCTGTTTGTTTCCTGTCCAGGTGACATGCACGCCTTCCTTTGATATGTTGGTCATTATGTGCTGTGGAGAAAGAATAAATAACACCAATTAAATCTGCAAGTTTCAGAATCCAAGTAATGTGCAGATAGGCACAGTCATTAAATGCTGACTAGGCAAATGTTTCATGGACTTCTGCAAGCTGATTCCTACATCAAAAAACCATGTGGGTAGTGAATAAATGTCACTTTTAATTACGTGCTGCCTTGTGTGTGAGGAGTAGGATTGGCCATGTGAAGCTTTCCAGTTTATCTGGTAATACTACCCTATTTTATTACATCTATTTTAAAAGCAGCAAACCCAGTGGTGGCTTAGTTTAATAGTAGACGCAAAGTCAATTTTAGGTTAAAGAATGCATTAGTTATGAGCAATAGTAAAGTACTGTGAAGGATTTTAAATTTAGTAGTCCAGAAACTGCTTGTGGAGACAGTCTGACTGAAGTAAGTTAATAGTGTAGCGATTTCAAGGTGTGAATTGGTAGAATGTGTACAATATCACTTTAATTCATATTGTATTTATAGAATCTTTTAAAACCTGCATGCTTGTGGTTTGGTGTAGAATTTCAGTAGCTGGAAAGAGGCTGGATACAAGAAATGGACTTTGAATGCCAATTAGTGAACTTACTTTGTATTTGACTAATAATGAAAAGTGCTTTGCTATACAAATACTTTAGCTTGGTGATCAGAATAGTGAGATAAAGGTAAGATGAAAGGAAATGGGAGGTGATATGATTCATCAGCCAAAAATGAAAATGGTCCTTTTTCCGTTTTTCTTGGTGGTAGTGGGAAATAAAAGGTAGTGAAAACAAGCTGCTTTAGGCTTCTGTGTGAGACCAGCCAGGAAACTGTTTTGTGGTAGAAAGTCCTGCTTCCAACTTTACACCTTTTTCCAGGTTTATTCTGGTGTGTTACAGCTCTACCTGTCCTTGATGGGCAGCCTGGTGCTGTAAAAAAAAAAAAATAAATAAATCTGGCTGGGTTAGTTTGAGGGAGTGGCGTAATCCTGGGTCAAGATCATAGTTAGCTGGGCCTTGCAGGTGACTTGTCATGTACTGTTTTTGACAGGAGCTTGAAATAATGGTTAGTCTGAGTTTCATTAATGCTAGGTAGCTTTCAAAATATCTTAAGGGACTTGTTATTGTGGTGACTTAACTAAAATGTTTGTGCTGAGTCAGATGTCTTATGTTTGGCCAGAAATGGACTTTCAAGTAGTTATGTGAAGGGTGACCATCATTATACTGGGCAGGTGTTGAGGCTCATTGCATTTTTTAATTGTCTGAAGGTGCTACCTTAATCCTTTCTAATGTTGTCTTGTATTAGAAGTTACAAAATGGCATAGCCCTGCGTGTGCTTAGTAGTTTGGTATTGATTCTTCCAGTTTATATGTTATGATACTTCTGGAAGACTGACCAAGGAGACTTTAGGATTAGCTCTTTGTATATTGAAAGATATTTGAGCAAATGTGAATGAGATTCTCAACTGAAGTTATTTTTTGAAATACTCTGCATTTGTCAAGAGTGAGTCTATTTGATGTAAAAATCTTTAGTGTAATAGCATTTGTAAATCAATTGTAAATATTAGATGTCACAACTGCAGAGCATTGTGAATGAAAGCAAGCTTTATCACAAAACCTAGTGCTTAGTTTACTTCCAAAATATCAACAAGATTTTCTTTGTATGCTCATTGTATTTGCACATGTAATATTTCTAACTCTTCTAGTTAGAAGCCTCTGAAGAGGCAACACTTAAACTGTAGTTGTCTATACTTGGCTTTTTGTAGTATAATGATAACTTGGATGAGGAAATATTGAAATGCTTCCTTAGTGTATTTTTCAGCTTTTGTGCGTTGACCATCTTAATTTGTTCTGTGGGGTTCTTATATGTGACTAAAGGGAAAGATGTATATTTGATCCCATCAACTTAAAAATAAACAGGACTAACACTAGAAATATTATTCTAGATAGAATTTTGAAGTACTTACTAAGCTTTTTGAAGATCTGTTTAGCTTTTTATAGTATTACACTGAAGGAGATTTGACAGATTGTTCAACACTCTGCTCCTGAGGTTTTGAAAGTGATGTTCCCCATTAGGGAATCTTCAGAAAGCATTTAGTTTTATTAAGAGGCAGGAAATTGTACTGCCTGCCCCTTGTACTGTGTAAATCAAAGCACTGTCCTAGTTGTCACTGGCCCTGTTAGGCCTTTGCATTTCAGTCTTTTCACTGTGAACATGGGAGCATATGAAAGCATTCTTACATGTGATGTAAATTAGCTTTCAAACTGAGATTTTTTTCTAGGTGAGCTGTTAAACTAAAGCATACTTAATGATTTTCAAGCATAAAGGTGTAACTTCTGTGAAGTAAAACATAATATGCTTAATTATGATAAATATATTGATAATGAAAAGAAAATCCCTGTTAAGACGGATCTTTAGGTGTTATCAGAAGAGTCTGCCAGCTGAGACTGTGAAGGTTAAACGGTGTGTGTTTGTTATCACTTCAAATCCATTCCACTTTTCAGCAGCTTTGGTGATGATAAACTGAGTAACATGGAAGTCTGGAGTAAACTGTTCCATGAATTAGATGGCTTGCCATTACTTAATCCACCCCTACGCTGCCTTGTTCTCTTAATACCACAAAGTTTAAATTGATTTTTAAGTACTGCTTTTGTATTGCTGCATTTAGGAATGTCTAGAGTCTTTGGGTCTGCTGTAGTTAGTATTTGTTTATATTACTGTAGTGCTTTTTCTTTCACAGGGTCAGCTGTACTGGCATTTTTGTTAGCTGTAGGAATTCAGCTCTAGTCCTCATTCCTTGTCTCTGTAATATTCTAGCATGGATTGCAGATTAGGGGGAGATGGTGGTAACTGGCAGGGACACTTGGCCTCACAATAAAGCTTTGTGTTCCCTGGTTTGAAGGAATGGCATTAGAATTTCAAACCTGACACAGTGGCTTCTCGAACTGAATGACAAGCTTGAGGGGGTTTGCATGCAAAGGGAATATATTATTTTGCTTCTTTGTGGTAAAGTATATTTGACATCTCTAGCACTGTCTCTGGAGATTTGAAAAAAATAATACTTGGAATCAGTCTAATCTGTGGTAAGCCTGTGTAATTACATCTATTTCAATTTGAAATTTGAGACCTGATACGTGTTTAAATTCTGCTGTTTGGTGCCTGAAGCTTTGTTAGTAGCAATGTTGCAAATATAAAGATAACTACTTACTGGTTTGGTTTCTAGCTGCTTGTAATAGCTGATTTCAGACCTGAGAATTATAGGCATGTCTCCTACTTGTAATAACAGATTTTTCTAAATAAACAGGGCCTGTACATCTGTTTCCAATGATGCTTTGTCAGAAACTGATAAAAAATCATTTTCCTTCTGAAATTATTATCCTGGAAATTAATTTTTAGATGTGTGTATCCTAGATAACATAGCATATTATGTATTTCTGAAATAACTCTCAGAACTGTTTCAAAATATGATAAATGTTAAGTAAATGTTTCTGGAAACAACTGACACAAGAAGCAAATCACTGAACAGCAGAATGTGAATTCCTGCAGTTAGTATTTATTGTAGGATTTGCTCAGATGTTGAAGAATAAAGGGATGCAGATCATGCTTCCATGATGTGATTTGGGCCCCTAATCCAAGATGAATTAGAGGAACTCTTAGCTTCAGCCTTCTTAAAGTTACTTCAAAGAACTAAAATACTTCAATAAAAATTGAGAAGGAACGTATTAACTCCTTTCTTCAAACAGGAAACCACTCCCAACCCTCAGCCTTCAGAAGAGGAGAAAACCGAGCCAGCACCTAGTCAGGAGGTTGCCAGCCCTGAACAGTATATTAAGCATCCACTACAAAACAGGTAAATAGTACAGAAGCATGATTGTAATTTTGCCAAAGATAGAAAAATGCCTGTGGCTTTACAGTGCTCTTGTTTACCTTATGTTTTCTAGCAGCATTTTGAGCATTCCCATTTTTTTGAATATTTTTGCAGGGAGGTTGCAGAGGAAATAGAATCTGATCTGTTGTAATTTAGAGACTTTTCATGTAGTGTTATTACAGAAGCTGAAAATCTTTGCAAATTTTCATAATGCAGCCAGGTAATTGGAAAGAGCATGGCTTTGCTTTTAGTTGGAAGCAAGCAGAGCTTTTGTTGCTTTTGTCTAGTGTGTTTTAAGAGACTGACACTGAGATGAAGTTGCTGCCAAGCAGAACTGGAAAACCTTCCATTCTGCCTTGTACTTGGGCAGTTCCAGTGCCAGTGGTAAAGACTTCTCATTCTTACTTCTTGTCAGTCTTACTCCTTCATATCTTACAATTTTTTTCTCCTATTTGGAACTGAAAGTAGTAGAAGCTGTGTTAATCAGCCAAAGAGCTAATTAGACTTGATCGTATGAGTGGTTGGTGTCTACAGTAATGTTTTCATTATCTGTAGGAAGCACAGCAGAAGAAACCTTATAAAGTGCAAATGCACACATTTGTACCAATGTGTCACTAAGAGAAAAAACTGTAGGGCACTTAAATGTTCCTATTTAACAAGTAAAACATGGAGCAGTAGTTAAAAGTATAGTTAAGAAAAGTTGTCGAAAAATCAAAGCCCTCTTACTAAATTCTGTGTTCAGTGTGCAAAAACAAGTATGTTTTAAAAGCTACTACTCAGCTTTTTACTGAGCTATAGAGATAATGAGGACTTTACCAAGAAGCTTTGTACTAGAAAAGCTTGACTTGAACTGCCTTTCTGCAGTGAAGATGATATAAGCTTACAGGTTGAATTCCTTTAAATGTGCACAAAAGTTACTCCAGCAGCATACGTACACTTCAAAAAGAGCAGCTAGGAAGTAATTTTCTCCAAGTGAGCTGAAGAGCTGATGTGGTGTGCTCAGTACTTAATGTTGGTAGGTAGGTGCTGCCCCAAAATGAACCTTTTACCAAGTGGCACCTTACTCTTTTTCTAAGTTCGGAGCAAGCATGGAAAACCCCTCTGTACTGTAGTTCTATGCTGTGTGCATCCCATTTTTCCCTTGTTGTCTTTCTCTCAATTTCCATCCTTCCTTTTTTTCCTGTGAACACTTTAAGTTGGTGCTGACACTCCTTTATGAATGGTAGTGGGGCTATTACTGGAAAATAGTAAACTTTTAAAACAAGGCTTGAAATGTCAGGAAAAGTCTCAAAACACCTGAGGACTTAAAGTACTCTGCTGTGAGAAGGTAAATCTACTCTAGTGCTAACCTGAGTGAAACTATCGGAATTAAAAATAAGCCTGTTTTCTTAAATGCCTCATCAGGTATCCTGTTCCAGCATTTTAAATTATACTTTTTAGATCCAGAAGGGAGCATCTTTGTGTGAAATGTTCAATTTATAATATGTGTTGAGATTTGTACTCAGTGGAGATAATGATTAAGAAAATTGGATGGAAATTTTTTCATTTAGTCTTGGCTTTATATATGCAGATTTAAAAACTTGAAACAGTTAAAGTTGGTGTTTTTTTTAAGGTGGTTGCCATTAGTAAGCTTAATGCAGCTTCCCTTTTAAAACTTATGCTCTCCTAGTATGTGACTGCTTGGGAAACTTTCATGTCCTGTATAGCTTTGGTGTGATATAATTAGCTTTTGTAACCTTTACAAGGAAATTACTGGAAAGGGAGCTGTGCTCCTAGTTTGAATAGTTGGTATTGTTTTAGACCATAATCAGTTATTTGCGGTAGGGGATTGCAGTTTAGCAGTGGCAGCAAGGAGAAGCATCTGAGGCTTAGAGGTTTAGAGTCTTAGAAATGTTACAAAATTATTTAAAATATTTACCTAAATGGATTGATCAAGTCTGCCATGATTCTTGTAATGGGAACACAAATATTGTTGATCTGCAAAGTTGGATTTGAGAACTGAGTTTCACATGTAGCTTATTGATGAAAACTGACTTCCATACTGATAATATGTTAAGTTCTGCAATTAGTTTGGGTATAACAATACAAATCATGAATTATATTTTTAATATACTTTAATTTCTAGATGCTATTATTTTATTTTGTTTTCCTTTAGATGGGCACTCTGGTTTTTTAAAAATGACAAGAGCAAAACTTGGCAAGCAAATCTTCGTCTTATCTCAAAGTTTGATACTGTTGAAGATTTTTGGGCGTAAGTAAAGACTTTTCAATCTGCATAATAATCCTGGTGTGTGTTGGCAAGGCTTATGCCAAAGTCAAAAAAAAGTGTTCCAATTGCAACTTTTTTGGGTGTAATATGAAATATTTGCAAAACTGAAGGTGAGGTCTACCCCATTTTTCAGAACCTGGTAGAATGTAACCTTTGAAGAAAATGTGATTGGATAATTTTTTCATACTTTAAATGCACATTGTCTTGCTGTTAACACTGCAACACTGCTTATATTCATATGTACATGACATGCATGTAGAAAATTGTACTTGTGCAGTAGATGCCTCATAGTAACATGAATTTGTAAATTCTTGTAGCCAACTGATTGTTACTTCCTCAGCCCCAAATTTTGCTAGTTGATTAAATTCTCAGATAGCTGGCCCACTTCAGATATTCAAAAGTGCTTGAATCTGGAGCTTAGTACTTGGTAGATTGATGCAGTTTAATGGCATGTGTGAAAAGTTCATTAGAGGTTACAGAAGAAACTACCTTAATTTTAAATCGAAGGTCTGCAAAAGTGGTTAGGCTCAAACAGCAAGAAAAAAGCCTTTGAAGGTAGGCCTGTGCTTTCCGAACACTTGCTTCAGTCAAATTCAGGTAGCTTACTTGGAAGATTTTGCCTGCTGTAATGATGAAATATGGAGAAAATGCAAATGGCATGAAATTGAGGGTGAAAAAATGCATTATATATTTGATCTTAGTGTTTCATGCTACATTGAGTGATAGGGTTCTTCTTTTGGATGTGATAAGTAAGGGAGAGATGGTGTCTCAGTGGAATAATGAGACCTATCAGTGACCCATTAGCACCAACAGGAAAGAAATAAAGATACTGAAAAAGCTGAACAACTATTTATCAGTGCAGTTGTCAGGGAGGGGAATAGGATTCCGTGCTTGTAGACAGCTTTCCCATTCCTACTGTGAGGGTGACTGATGGTTGAATGAGCAGTAGTTTGCAGTCTTGGGGTATGTGGTAGGAGGCTAAATTGTTTGAAGCTCACTATTAAAGTTGGGTAAGTTTTTTGAGCTCCTATAACCAAGATAGTCTGGGTAATTAAGTGCTTAATCTAGATGTCTGCAGTCAAGGTATAAATTGGTCACAAGCAATTGAGAAGGTTGGAGTGGGAAATAGGTGTGTTGTTCTGTGGAAAAAATATTGAGATTAAGGTAAACTTGAAGGAAGCTGGTAAATCTGTAACTGGCTTCGTAAATTCCTGTGCCTGATTTCTAATTGTTAGAACATCTCAGTAATTAATTTCCTTTTTGGTGCTGGACCATGCCTGAATGTTAGTTGGTCTTGGACTCCAGGTTACTGTGGTATGTGCAGGCCTTTTTCTGAAGTCTGACCTTAACAGTGCAGGAAAAAAAAGCATCTATTTTCTTGCTAGAGGAGACAGTATGTACTCCTTTGATTATTTTTTTTTGCTCTGAATTGCATAGTTGTAAATTTAATTCGGAGTATATATTTTATATTTTGTTTGTCATCTCTTCTTGTCTTCTGAGTCCTTATTTCAATTTGAATTATCAGGCCTACATCCTTCATCCCTAGAGTATTGTATTAAATAAAGTTGAATATTTCTCCTAAAACCTCTCTCTGCAGAGAGTAGCCTTAGAAATATAAACAATTATCCTTATTCCATGTATGTATATGTACAGAATACACATGCACACAGAACTTGTTGCCATGAAACTTCAGTGAGTTATGTTTCTAATAACTTTGTTAGAACTAGGTATAAAAGAAGCACTGGTATTTCTGGAAGATACTATTGTGTAGGAATCCAGCAAGTGTTTATAAACCAGTTTCCATTTTCCTTTAAGCCTGGAACAGCTTAAAGCTAATGCTTTTATACTGCTGAAAAATACTTAGGAAATAAGGTTGTTTCTGAAATAAATTTAATGCTTTTTAATTTTTGTATTTGATTTGGTCATATGTCTTAAATTCTTAAGAAATTTGTACCACAAAATAATGCTTAGTTTTTAATCCTGCTTTTTTCCCTCCAATAGTTTATACAACCATATCCAGCTCTCTAGTAATTTAATGCCTGGTTGTGACTACTCGCTCTTTAAGGTATGCTTGCTAACCTTTTATTTTTCTTCAGTTATGGATGTTGATGGATGGTTTCCTGACTAGGAAAGACACTGTCCAAATATTTCACTTCAGATATTTAGGAACATGGTTGGGAATGTCCTAAAGGAGTTAAATTTTTTTAGGAAGTCCTAAACACGTGCCCTCTGAAAATGAGGCTGTCACTAGTTCTGAAAATGCAAGTACTTGCTTTAAAACACTTCACAGAAAGTACACCTTAATCTGTTGCTATGTTTGTCTTCATTCTATGTTTGAGATGCTTGTGCAAATAATTAAGTCTCAATAATTTTTATAATATGAAAGATTTTCCAGCCCTGTCATTTGGTGTGACGTGAAATGGGTTAAAATGTCTGAGTTCTGTGGGAGGCTGCAATGTTCTCCAGTATTCTTTGAGCACTACTAGCCAGATGCACAATGCTCCTATAATTAATTTTTACACCACCAGTTACATGCCATATTAATTATGTATGTAATAGAAAATTGTACCCAATGCTGACACTTAAAGCATGCTGAAGAAGTGTTCAGACTGGTGAATAGGAAATGCTGATGAGAAAGTGTACATGAAATCGTGCCTTGGCTGGAGTGGTGATTTGACCTGGAGCTCTAAATTAAATCCTAAACTCTCCAAAGCACTTCTAACATACAGCTTCCTTTCTGGATTCAAATACCTGAATAATCCTCTAAGTACTGGTGCCTGGGTCCTCCTTTGCTTATCAAACATAGCTACTGGCTGGGACTCCTCAGTAGATTGTGTACATAGTTTGTAAACCTTAGCAGCTTTAGGTAGTGAAGAGGTGGTGATGCTTGGGTTTGGGAAGGTAACGATATTTTAGGTGACTGAGAAACCTTAGCAGGAAATTTTAAGAAGCTGTAGGCCCTTCAGAGGTTAGGATCTCTATGGATCATGCTTGTATTTTTTTGCATGAATCCTAAATTTGTGGTTTAAGTATGTGTATCTATGCTGTGTTTGCATATCGTCAATCAGCAATAATTTAATTATTTAAATGCATGGAACAGGTACAGAATTGGCAGCTGTTGCAGGCTTCTGAGCAATCTCTTGCTGTTGTCCTTCAGTCATGACCTCGTAAGAGTGCCTCTTAAAGGCAATGAAGTAGTTCGAGCTCTGCAGCTGCCAGTGAGGGTGTTAAATTTAAAGTGAGCTGACACCACTCCATCCTGCATGTTGAACACTTAATTAGTTTTCAGCCAAAGTTTTGTAGCGCGGCTTTCTTAATAGACATTTCTTAAGCAAATTTCTCTGTCTAGACAGTTACCTGCTTTTTTAATGACTGACTCTCCTGAAGTGCAGCATAGCTGGTGGATATGGGAGTGGCAGCTGGCTGCTTTGCTGGATCAGTGCATCCAGTGTCATTTAATTCAGTACAGGGCCATTGGTAAAGCATGTAGCAGAATGCAACTTGCTTCTAAATGGTGTGTTGATTTTTTGTGGCCCTGGCAATTAAAACCCTCTTATTCTCACCTTGTTTCTGCAGGAAGTCATTGAGATAGACTGCCAAAGGTGTCTGTTTCAGTGAAGTAATCTATATGCATAAGCGAAGCACTTGGCCAATGTTGCAATGAGTCCAAGACTTAAAATAAGGACTCCAGAATGTAGCTGCTAATTTTATCTGGTTTCATATGGGGCAAAGTGGATGTTTGACTTCGCCTGTTCCCACAGCTTTTTATGTAATGTTGTGTAGCCAAGACTTTTGCCAGGGCTGTGATTTTTCTGTAGAAATAACAATTCATTAGAGAAGGTCCACTTCTTAAGCTATTTTGGAACTTTGGTATTGGTATGAGTCAGTATTTCTGAACAGGTATGTACCTTAAACTGTACACTTTATTCTTAAGTTGCTATTTCAGTTACTACGGGTGTTTTGGTTATTCTTTAGGAAAAATACAGATCAAGTCTGATTTAACTTCTGAACATTCTTTGCAGGATGGGATTGAACCCATGTGGGAAGATGAAAAAAACAAGCGAGGAGGACGATGGCTAATTACACTAAACAAACAGCAGAGACGAAGTGACCTTGATCGCTTCTGGCTAGAGACAGTAAGCACTATGGCCTTACAAGTTGCAACTGAAGAATCTTGCATTTGTATTATTTTAACTGGTGTGTTCTTTCTGTGTGCCACACTAGACTTCTAACTTCCTGGCAGCACAGTGTCCTGTAAGTTTTTATTGACAGGCTGTGTTTGAAACGTGGTTTTTCAATAGTGATACTCAATGTAGTTGTATTCTGAATACTTTCTTATAATGGGCAGCAATAGAGATAATTCTACAGGACAGATTAACCTTTTCCTGTGGAATGTACAGAATAGCCGTTGAAAATAATACTTTGTCTTGAATTTGACTCCCAAATTTAACTGCTTAAATGTAAGACTATTTGTAAAACAAATTGTTACAAGTGAATTGTTTTCAGGTTTTGGTCTTGCTGAAACAAGGGAGTTTCAGATTTATTTTTATTCTTTCTGTACTTAACACTAGAATAGGCAAGTAAGAGCACAATCTTCCTGTGCACTATAAAAATACTTTTTTCCATTGCTGTTATCTTTTTTGAATAGATTTTTTGGATGGTAAATATACTTCTAGAGATTATGTGGGTTGCAGTAAATGTGTTGTAGAAAAGGATACAACTGTACTGTCTAGGAACTGACGCAGAATAGCCTAAAAGTCTAGTCTGATCTGGGTTTTAGGGGCATGGATTGCAGGCAGTACAATGCAAAGCAATCTTGCCAAATCTCTGATCTTTTTTCCCCTGCTTGTATGAGAGGCAAGAAGTATTGCACCCCTTAAAGGGACAAATGGCCTTCAGGATCAAAGCAGAGGTGTCCAAAATACCAGAGCTATTAGGATCTTTCTAGTCTCTGTAGTGATTTGAAGAAAGGATGATGAGCACTATACTACTAGGCAATATGACTGCACATGAGTAAATAAATGTCGTGCTGTGTGCATTTGGCCTCTCCCCCTAAATGCCTGTATGTATGAGTCCTTCTGACTCTTAATAACCATTACATATGGATTGGAAACACGTAGATAGTCTATGAAGACTTAAGGCTAGAGGGCTCTGCTTTTTGTTTAGCAGCAAGCAATGGCACAGAGCCCAAATACCCAGGTGACTGGGATATGTGCTCTAAAACAACCCTGTCACTTCTAATTCCAGTAATTATTTGTAACCAGCTTTCTCCAATAAAAATCAAAACCTATTCCTTTATCACTCCCCTTTGGAACAAATTTTTGTTATAATCTGATGATCTTAACTGTAAGCTAAACATCATTTGAGAATACTTTTTTCCCCTGTTGTGCAGCATTCATGAAGAATGTACTTGACTGTAGTGTTTACTGAGTGTGGTAGTCATCTTTGCATGTATATGTACTAAGGCTGTTGATCAATATTTTGAATGTTTGTGTGTGGTTTAAACTTAAATACTTATGGCTTTCATTACCCAAGTGACTGTGTGCATCCTGCAATTGGGTGTAACATTTAAAGTGTGTGTCGTTATACCTGACTTATTCAGTAGCACACTTTGTCCTTTTTGTATTTCCTTGATGAAGTCAGCCCTTGCAGCTCTCATGGGTACTGAAAGACCTGCTTTGTTCAAAAAGTTGCAAGTGTGTTGAAGTTCCAAATGTTGTAAGTGATTCTGGAAAACTATGGCAGTGTATTTAATGTACTGTGCAAGTGAAGTAAACAAGTGCCCATTTGGAGACTTAATACTTCAGTGTGCACAAGGATTTTTAATTCAGCATGGACCAGATGAATCTCTTAACCACAAGAAATTATCAGTTTTGTATATCTAAAAATTGCTTGTTTTACAAGTTGCAAGTTGTAGATTTTAAAAAACACTTCCACAGTTAGCATGTTGTAGAGGGATGTGACCTAACTCAATCTGATGTTCCTGAAGTGTACCATGTTTGCCAATTCCAAGCTTCACCATTAGAAGTCTGGCGGGGGGAGAATATTGTATTACTTGTACACTTGTATTGTTGCACTTGCATTACACACTGTTCAGGATGACTGATTCCCACTTTAGAGTATGTGGGAACTCTGAAGCTTCCGGAGTGTGCTGATAGGAAGTAACACTTGATTAGATAGCTCTTTTCATCTAAGTTGCAGACCGATTTGCCTCTGAATTGATGTACTTCAGAATTGAAGTTGGATCTTACATAGCTGACATTGTCCAAATAGCTCTTCACAGGCTCTTCCTAGATAATGAATGTAAACACTTAAAATTTCATATTTGTCTACCTGTGTTAAACATTCTTTAGAAAGAAGAATAAATTCCTTTAATTCTTACCTGATTTGGGATTGGGAGGATGGGGTGGGAGGCAACACTATGTAAATGACCAACTGTCAGAACTTGCAGCTGCTGGGATAGGAGGAGAGATGGAAAACTCAAAATAGGAGGAAGAAACCCTACTACAACTGAGTTTACCTTCACTTGTAACATTTGGAACTTCAAGAAGATACTGTTATAAACAGAAAATGATTGCTCTATGGCAAGTGGCTGTAAGCAGTAAATGTAGTATTCCTCCAAGTCCTTTGCGTACACTGAGTGTTTGCCTGTGGAGCAGGATTCTGACTTTGAACTGCCACTTTTAATGGTTAATCTTTGTTTTGTAGCTGCTGTGCCTTATTGGGGAGTCGTTTGATGACTACAGTGATGATGTATGTGGTGCTGTTGTTAATGTTAGAACTAAGGGTGATAAAATAGCAATATGGACAACTGAATGTGAAAACAGGGATGCTGTTACGCATATAGGGTAAGTAATGTGATTGGTGTCTTGAGTATATGAAGTGTAACAATGCCTTTAAAGCCAGGTAACTTAACAGAGAATGCACTTCAGGCAAATGTAGCCTGTGCAGAGCTGTATCCCTCTGTATGTGGTTGAAAGTTCAAGTAACTCAGTGTCAAATTATTTGCATTATTGTGTAGTTTTTTGTATGGGCTTCTGTTAATAACTTCTTTGCACTGCTGCATTATGTTCACTGTACTTTAGCAATAATAAGGAATTGAACACAGACCTTGGTACAAGATTTGCCTCATTTCACAATGAGGCATTGTAATGAATACTTGTAGATAGTGTAGATTCTGTTGCAGCATGCCAGTTTGTACAGTGGGTAGCCAGTAACAGACTGTTGGTAAGACTTTTCTCGGGGAAAGTGATGCTTACAAATAAGAGAAGAAAGGCATCATAAATCTTAAGCTCACAAGGATGTATTTACATTTGAAAAAAGCTGGACAGTGATGTGCTGTGAAACTCTACAGATGTTTTCCTACATTTTTGTCTCTGTTTAAGTGCAAATCAAACAATGCTGATTTTCGTGGATTATTTGACATGTGTAATAGCATGTTGTGATCTTCATTCCAGTAAGCAACAGTAGTCATCTCGGATTATCATGCATCTCTACTATGGAAATGCATGTTGTGCTCTACTATTTAGCAATACTTGCTAAAGCTAGTGGATTCCTTATGCTGTAGTATTGATGCTTCAAAATTACCTGCTGTTAAATTCAGTCATTGTAGGCCACTTAACCTATGCAAACCAATGAAAATATTTATCTTCCCAGCTTAGCATGTCTGTCTTAGGCCAAACTTTAACTATCAGGCATAGTAGCTTACTAACATTTTTCACTTATTGGGTAGCTTTAACACGTTCCTTATTTGGGCCTTTGAATCTGGTGGGGTCCACCTTGTACTAACAATTTCATTATACAATTATGTTCAGACTTGAAAGGTAAGTAGTTAACAGTAGACACACTGATCTGTGGTACACATCTGCTAATAGAGAATAACCTTACATCAAACCTAGTAGGCATCAGAGTGTGTTTTAGAATGGTGTTAACCATTAGCTAAGGAGCTAAGATGACTCCATTAGAGAACTAACTGTAAAAAGTTAAGATTTTGCAAACTGACAATGACGAAGGTAAGTTATGTTGACTGCGTGCTGTTGTGTTGCCATAACTCCAAAGACAATACAGCCAGCTTTTATTTAACAGTTAAAATTGGGGTAAGCTATGGTCCTGTAAACTGCTTCATTATGATTAGGGTAAGTTAAAAAAACAACTTTTATATAGTTTTGTTAACAATCTGCAGTTGAACAGGCTTGTTCTGTGGTTTAGTCAGAGCTTGCAGCCTGGCACCATTAGTGGCTTGCATCTCAGTCATCCTCTATGCTAAGGAACACAGTATGTGTGTGTAAGCGGGGTACTGCTGCTTCTTTTAAGTCATAAAATCTAAGCTGATTTTTCTTAAAAAAAGAAAAATGGGTAGCTGCCCATGACCAGTACCATAATGAATTGGGGGGGCCTGCTTGATATCAATATTTAAAGAAAAGACAGCAAGTCTGTGCAACTGAGGTGTGTGGTGATAAAAACTGACTGTTCCAGGGAATTGCTGTTTTATTTGGTTCAGGTGACTTTATAATCTCAGTAGTTCTAGAATCGTGGACCATGACTTCTTCATAGCTGTTTTGTTTCTATATGTGGGAATATAGCTTGCTGATATTAATGATATTCATGTGAATGCAGTAGAATCCCTGTGTTCTACATTTAGGTAGGCCTGTGAATTTTTTTTTGCAAAAGCTTGTTCTATTTAATACGGTAAGTCATTGTTCATACAGAACTGTAAGCTGATTTTTAGATGCAATAAGCTAGAAAAATCCTGTTTCAAGTCCTTTATTCATACTTTAGAAATTGTTTCTAAATAGGCAACTATTTGTCATGAATATGTCAGCAGATCTTAAAAGCAGGTGTCCTGTTACTGATTCCTTCCTAAGGGCTTTGCTTAAACTGTTCTATTTCTTTTCTCCAGGAGAGTATACAAGGAAAGATTAGGACTTCCTCCAAAGATAGTGATTGGTTATCAGTCCCATGCAGACACAGCTACTAAGAGCGGCTCCACCACTAAAAATAGGTTTGTTGTTTAAGAAGACACCTTCTGAGTATTCTTTCATAGGAGACTGCGTCAAGCAATCGAGATTTGGGAGCTGAACCAAAGCCTCTTCAGAAGCAGAGTGGACTACGTTTAAATTTGATTTCCATCTAAGTGTTGCTAAGATTTGTGAGAAGTCTCATTCGCCTTTGTCTTGTACTTCTGTGTTCAATTTTTTCTATTTTGGCTGAAGTAACCATTACCAATCAGAATTTTAGTACACTTCACCCCCCCCAATCCATAAATGTTTTCCTGGCCCACTCTGTAATAGCTTGGTAGAAACATTACTATTACGAAAAATACCCATTTGTTTATCCACGGTATTCAGAAAAGAAGCTGCATTTCTGTACCTGCAGGAAATTACTCTGTGTTACATTTGCATTGTATGCAGTAACATTTTGCTGGTTTGGAAAAGAGTATGGTGCATACAGTTTTCTAGCAATTTTTTTATACAGCATCATCTTTGCTGTAACCTATGCTGATGGCTGCTAGATTAATTTATTTGTTTTCCCTATTTGATAACATTAGTGATATTTTGATTTCAGTTGTTTTTGCTCATGTAACATTTGGTGAAGAATCTGGGAATATGACAAAGGTGGAATAAACATTAATTTTGTGCATTCTTTGGTAATTTTTTGGTTTTTTGTAACATCAAAGCTTTGCTACAAATTTATGCATTTCAGTCAAATCAGTGATCTGTTTGTGTGATTTCCTAAACATAATTGTGGATTTTTTTAATGTAACACCATAATTTACATTCCTTACTAGAAATAGTATGTCTGTTTTTGTATCTTATGCTGTATTTTAACACTTTGTATTACTTAGGTTATTTTGCTTTGGTTAAAATGGCTCAAGTAGAAAAGCGGTCCCATTCATATTAAGACAGTGTACAAAACTGTAAATAAAATGTGTACAGTGAATTGTCTTTTAGACAACTAGATTTGTCCTTTTATTTCTCCATCTATACAGCAAGTATTTGTACTTCTTGTGACAAGGCAGTCTCTACTGTGGCTTCTATTGTAGTGTCTTCCAAGAATGATAAAGTCTGGAGCCTATAGTCTGAAACTTTTATTAAATCTATTAGATAGCACCCTAAATCAAAGTGAAATTATACTGATGTGGCTACTGTTTTTTCTTAGTGGTTGGACTAATTGATGGCTTGCATTGTTTCTTTTGACTTTGGTTTATGCCAACCAAGAAATTCGAGGGTACATAGAAAGCTGTCTCATTTCAGGTAGGAACTACACTAAGAGTGCTGAAGTGAGTGATTCTACTTTAAGTATATAATTCCTATATGAAGTACAAGTAAAGCGCACTAGAGACACGGCTACAAAATAAAAGTATATGAGGATCTAGATAGTCTGCTATTATGTATGACTTACAATGAATGAAACTTTCATTGGCTTGCAAGTTGCTGTAGGAGCTGTAAGTTTGCTTGACTTGCAGGATTGGGGGAAAATTTTGAAGTCCATTGAGTTAACTTCTCGTTTTGAGCCATGTGAGAGGCTTTTTCTTTCTACTCTTTAATAGAGCATGCAGCAAAATCGATGCTTTATTGCCAGTTTCTTATTTTTTTAGTGTGATGTACTTTAAGATCTTGCCAGGGCTATATAGCCTTTCTTCAGTTAAACTTAAAGGCAGATGCTTATTGGGGTTTTGATCTTTGTGATAACTCCTTAAAGCAAGTTTAGTCACTGTAGCAGTGAAGCTTCAGTTGAATCAGGCTTTTAAATCTGCCTGATTAAGGCACTGAAGTGTTTCTATGTGCCAAGATAGACCTGAATACTTTCTTGCACATTTTAAGAAATGTGTGTTGTAAATAGCGTGTCAGACTGTACCAAAAAGGTGTTACATTAACTTCTGGATTGTTCTTATGTCTGTTCAATAGAAACACTTACAGTAGGCATCTATATCTAATGATACTATGCCTTCAGTATTGGTCATTAACCACGATAGATGTTGGATGCGGAGAGCTATTAGGCTGCTTGTATGCTGGTTTCTCTGGATTCTGGTGTAACTGGTTGCCTGCCCTGATTCTGCAGGTGTGCAAAGCAAGTTGAGTTTGTTCAATAGGCAGGGACTGCTATATTCTGCTATGAGCAGTCCTATTTTCTAGCTTACTGCTTCAGCTCATCATCTTTGCAGTTAAAGTAAGCTTTTTGAACTAAATTCCTCTACAGTATTTCTGTTCTATATCATCAGCATCAAGATGAGTAATGTTTATAAAGGCTTTGATATTTCTGAATAAACCAGTAATGCTTGTATGCATGGGAAGGCAAAGATGAATCAGTTTCTTGAGTGGTAACATTAGATTGTCTATATGTATGTAATTTGGGAGCGCTGGGGCAAGGCTCACTAAAATGAGTAATTCAGAAACACAGGTAGTGCTGCCCTCTTGTAAAGAGTGTTGAGTTTAAACTGAGTGCTGTTGTGAGAAGTATATAGTATTGGTTTTGTTAGATTTCACTACAAGACTGACTGGAATATTGTTCAGGGTAGCAGCATTTTGTTCATCTAGAAATGTGATAGGTTTTTTTGGTGTGATCTCGGGTTTTTGAGCCTGAGCCTATTTAAGCAGCCAACTGACTTGCACTGTAATACGAAAACTTTCAGTAAGTTGATTTGAGGCTTTTCACTGCTCAAATAACAATTGCTATGTTTCTAGAAGACTTGAGTGAAAATTAAATGACATACTTGCTTTATCAAATATATAACCTATGCCTTTTAATTCATCACTAGAAGAAGCAAGTGACCATGAACCTAGTTTTCTCCAACTTGCAAATCACTTTGTGCTGCATACTGATGTTCTTCTGATTATAATGGTGTAGTTTGTATTCTTACACTATGGGACAAAGCTGAGAGCTCTCCATTCTGCGTATTAATAAAACAGCCACAGGCTCATGAGGAAAAACCAGTAAACATTCAAATTTAAGTATCTAGTTTTGGTACAAAATATTCAGTGTCATTAAACTTCCAGCTAAGTGGGTAGCCATTGTCAATGTGTGGTTTTAGTAAGCCTGAGAAGACTGAAGAATAAATGTCTGAAGCATCTATTCAGAAGTGGTTTTACATGGTACAAAACCAGCAGAGCAAGCTTGCTGTGTTCAAAGAGGTGTAAGAATGTGCCAAAATATAGCCTGGGAAGAAGGTAAAGATGAGGAATATTTGTGAATTAACAGCTTATGGGTGTACTGTAAGTCTCGGGCTGTGCAATGCTTTTCACTGTTGCTTTCTGTTTGTCCTGCTGCTCTGCCACTGTCTTGTGTTTCAGCCTGTCTCTAGCTCAGGAAACTTAAGTTTCAATGTTACCCAAATTGTGGGAACTTGGAATAGTAGCTTTTAGCAAAGCTTGGACTGAGCTCAAAACTTCCATCCCACCTAATGGAATATTTTCCTACAGAAATGCTTGGAAAAAATACTCTGGACTCCATGGGACCCTTACTGAAAGCAAAAAAAAGCATTGCATTTCAGCCTAGAAAAGGGACATGGATCTTCCCTTTGATATGTGACCTCCCTTGTTTCCAAGAAGCTTTACTTTTGAGTCTGGGCCTGATGGCTTTAAAACTAGATTTTAAGAACATCCTGCACTGAAGTACTAAACCAAATAGTTGAGCTTAATAGTTAAACCCATAGAGCTTTCAGCCTGTCTAGCGCTTCACTTCTAGATGACTTTGCCCTCTTAAGAACAGTCAATGGTTTCTGCATGTTTTTTGTGAGTAGGTTTTAGGTCTCACAGTAAATCTTTTATGCAGAATTTGTGCCTTTTCATATTGGGCAAGAAACAGACAAATGAAAATGACATCACCAGTAAAGAAGTAGTTTATATCTGTTTCACTGAGACATTTCATACCTGTCTATCAAAACTAGACTTGGAGAGCAGGAGTGCAGAAGCATATTAGCAAGCAGTGTGGAACCAGTCCCAGTCCTGGCTGTCCAATGCACCTGCTGGACCTCTCCATTATCATTTCAAAGCTCCAGAAGCTGTTAAATCTTGAAGACTTTCCATATTGATCTCTTTGCAGGACACTCGTCACTGTAGCTGCTTGAACAGACTTTCTGCCTTTTAGCTCCTAAAGCTTTGTATTCCACCAGAACTTGTTTTCAGGCATCCAGCTCTGGCACTGCAGCAAAGCCTTTAATAAGCACTTAAATTCCTTCCCCTGTGACAAAAACCACAGTCACTTCTGCTCTTGCCTGGTGGCTGCCTGGCACTTTCTCAAAAGACTGTAGAATGCCCTCCTAGCCTTCCTATTTTGAAATAAAGCAGGTTGTGATGTCCAGAGCTAAATGTGAATTGTGGCTGAGCACATGATGATTGTTATGCTTCCTAGCATTAACTTATTTTGTGTGATGCCTTAAATGTAAAAACATCCTAGCTGAAGTCAGTCTGTTGGTATCAGTTTGCCTGCTAACCAAACATAACTCAGATTTTTTTTTTATTCCCTGCTAGTACTGAGCCTGTGACAAGCTTAGCTGTGAATTCGTGGGGTTTATGACTGCCTGTGCTTTTTCCCCGTCTCCATTTTTCTAAATCCTGATACTTTCCAAGCCTTATTAAAACATGTTTAATAAAGGGAAAAATTACACTGAGTCTAGTCACTGCTTTTTTGGTCACTATGATACCATGGAGAATTCCAGGTGTTGCTAAACCCAGATAAAGACTGTGTGACTTCTTTGGCATAATAATCTGCTTATAGGGTTTTCACTTTTATATCTCTAGCCATGTAAGTATGATAATAGTGAAAATGATACTTGAAAGCATGTGTGTGAATATATCATATATAAAGCAAAAATGACTCATCTATTTTTTCTATTTTTTTCAAAGTAGAAAACAACTTGTTATTTCTAAAAGGTTTCTTTGGATGACTTTCTGTAATGAATTATTGGAATTTGCTTACAATAAGTAGTTTAGATCAATCTTTTTTCCTTATGTTGTGCCTACTAATGTTATCGAGGAATTGGACCCAACCTTGTAGGTAAGGTTTGGTGTTCTTTGAAGTAAAGCTAGTTTTTGAGCCTTATATTCCTCCGTATGTACAGGGTAGTTATCCTAGTGCATCTCACCCTGAGCCATACAAATACGCAGAAAGTATAACGAGAAATGGAAGGTACTACTTTATTTCTGTAGCTTGAATGAAAATAAAGCTTCTGAGGAACTGAACGTCTCAGCTTCTTGACTCTGTACGGGGTGTAGAGAAATGCAAATCAAATATGAGTAAGGTACTGCTTTGAAATGCGTTCACTCTTCAGTTTGGAGTTTGTGTGTAGCTAGGGCTTCTGCAGCTCACCCACAGATCAGCCTTGTTCTAAACAAAACTTAACCTAGTGTGATTGCAGAAATACTGCTGACTGCTCTTGTTTACCATAGTTTCCCTAGTAGGAAAGAGCAGTATAAATATGTTTGTATAGTGGTACCAGCTAGCAGAAAATTGCAGGTGATCTCCTAATTGGAGCTCCTGTGTTCCAGTTGTGCCACCCCATTGATGTTAAACAGCAGGAGACAGTACCTTGAACTTGCAGGAGGGGTTTTAGTCTGTTTATGCTATCCATTAAGGGGCTTTAAGGCTAGAAAGAAACTGTCTCTGTAGGTATGTCATTGCACAGCTGTACACTTAATACTGGAGATTTTTTTGGATACAAGAGTAGATGTTTGACTCTGCTGTAAACTGATTTCAGTACAATGGCCTCGGTTCATCTCCTGTGTTTGAAATGGGAATGTTCCTGTGTACTGAGGAAATAGTGACTGCTGACTTCCAGAAGCGGAGATGCTATGTCAACGGTTCCCTGGACCTGGAAAATTCATCTTTGAGTTCATTCCCTAAAGGCAAGGGAGAAATATCCACAGGCTGCCATGTGGGGACAGATGTATTCCAGACTGGTTGGGTAAAAAAATAAAAAGCTTAAAGTCCTCTTAAGTCATTCTTAATTTATCAGTAGAGGTGTATCTTCCCTGTACACACAAACTGGGGGGTGGGGATAAAGGGCAGAACTGAGATTTGATTTTTCTCAGGCTGTGAGGATTGTTCAAAGGTATTTTGGGGAGAAATAAAAATTGAAGGTGAGATTCAAGCACCAACAGGTTTAGCTGAAAAGCAATGTCATTCTAAGGTCAATTCCCTTTGTTGCAAGGAACTAGTATTCCTTTATTGCAAAATTAGACCTAAATCCTCAAATTAATGTTATCTAAAGTTTGTGAATGTGACTTTAGGTCATTTTACCTTCATTAAACTGGGGATTTACCAATGTTTTGGGGGTTTGTAATAATGGTGTGGACTAGTCATAATCTGTATCACCAGTGAACTCTTTCAGGAGTGGGTTGCAAAAAGAAAATCCTGCTTAGATATAGATGACTTCTTAAGCAGCACATGGTTCTTTCACATTTGTATGAAATGTGAAAATGATGGAAAATGAAGAATTGGCTTTTTCTAACAGTTTTGATGCTTTTCCTTGGCCATTGTTTCCTTGTAGATGGGGTGCTGTTTAGACATCCCCCTGCAGTTGTGCAGCGGTGTGTGCAGTGGGTCTTTCCTTGCAGTGGGAGTGCTGGTCCTCGCTGAGGGGATACCCTGATTAAGATGTGCATCTCAGCAGCTGGAAGCTGGTTGTATTTGGTAAGCTTTTGCTCTGGGTGCTGTCAGTTACCTTCAGTAAGCTCCAGGATTGAGAGATGAGGTTTTCAGTTCTGCCCTCTGAGGTAATCTCCTCCAACTATACTTGTATTGCAGTGTAAAAACATGCTCCCGGTTCTGGTGCACCTGATGTTACTGCACTAACCCTGTCACTTGCGTGGTGTTTAATATTGTGATACAATCCAGAATGAGTATTCATATGACATTCTAGGTGTTTTGCCAGAACATGATTAATTCGTAACTGAACACAACCCCAACAACCTTTCCTCATTTATGCTCTTGAGGCTACATCTTAATTGCACTGAAGCATATGGTTTAGGGTCATCTCTAGTAAAATTACCTTGAGGCAACTCGGTCCTACTCCTTGTCTTTTTTATAGTTTCTCTAGGTTTGAACAATAGAGCCTTGGCTCTTCTGAAATGCTGTAGT
Source organism: Ciconia boyciana (assembly GCF_034638445.1). NCBI lineage: Eukaryota > Metazoa > Chordata > Aves > Ciconiiformes > Ciconiidae > Ciconia > Ciconia boyciana. The sequence goes on along the minus strand of NC_132938.1, from coordinate 55,853,731 downwards.
GTATATACCTTCATTATAATATTGGTGAGTTTCAACTATAGCCTAGGTCTGCCTTCCTGCCCACTAGAGGAAGCAGTTAGTGGAATTTGCAGCAGAATTGGCATGTGTCAGGAAGGGAATAAAATGCTTGGGCTGTGTGAGCTGTTTGCAGTGAGATCATTTGCTGGCTGTCCTGTTCCCGGCTGCTGTGCCTTGCAGTGCTGGGCCTAGTTAGTAAGGAGGTTTGTACAGGCACTTGACTATGCTTGAGTATACTTCTGGCTTACAAAGCACGGTTTCTTCCCCATGTTGTGTCAGTTTTGAGAGGCTTTATTTTTGCCTATTTTATAACAGTTTCTAAGGATTTCCCCAGCATTGCTGAGCTGTGCTCAATGACAATTGTATTGGCAACACCAGAGCACTAAAATGTTTGAACAGTTCTCAAACAGCATGCTGGTTAATTCACCTGCATGCAGGGCTGGCTGCAGCTGGGCTTGGCTCGCTTGGGAGGGAAGAGAGAAGAGATTCCTAGCTGCCTGGTGCATCTATTTAGGTTTTTTTCCAAAACTGAGCTGTGACATTAAAATGGAGAATGCAGGTAGTTATGATAGCCTTTCAGTTGTGCCCATGAATATCTCCTCAGGGGGGTGGCCAACAGCAGATAGAGGAGGAGCAGAGGCTAACAGGAGTGTGCCAAAGGACAGTGAAACTATTACTGTGTAGTGACTGAGCTGCTGGGGCAGTGGAACAGCTCCTGCTGATCTAAGAGATCAACCCAAAATACTATTAAAATCTGTAGGTTTTGTCCTAAACATTGTAATTCCTCCTTTCTGTAGGTCTGAGCCTAAATACCTCAGAACTTTAACCTTCCAAGGAAACATTTCATACCTTGCTCTGCATGTTTCAGAGGCTAGTATAGGCTGTGCTTGTACAATTGGCCCAATTTTGTTAAAGTAGCCACGAGCTGTTTGTGTGAGACGAGCACAGCTCTGTCTTGCACAAGGGGAGCTGCGTGTAGAGCGTGTTCGCGCCAGGCAGAGTGCCTCAAGCACTGGCCTTTTCCCGGCTGCCTTTGCTGTGCACTTTCTCTTCAGGTAGTCTTTTGCTTAGTTAAAATACAGCTGCTGGGCTGTAAGTATAAAAGTCCTTTACTGGACGTAAAGTTTCAAAACAGCTCAGAGGCGTAGCATGTGTGAGCTGTTCCATACCTTGTAATAGCATTAGCGGATGGGTGACTCATACTGTAGTTTTTATGCCAGAGTATTCAGCAAGCAAGTATCATCCCAACATTAATTCCAGTGAGGAAAAAAAGTATTAATGATGGTGATGAAGACAAATTGAAGGCAGCTGAGCCAAAGCATTTCCCTGGGCCTTGGGCAGATGCTGAACCTGAAATCAGACACGATAGAGATTGTGAACAAGTTTTACAACTCATCCTCAATTGGCATCAAATCCTTTTGATACAGCAGCTGCTCTGTGAGGTGACTTGTGCATGTAACAGTTTTATCCGTTGCTTACCTTAATGCGATATTTCAGGTTTTTCTGATTTGCCCCATGCTGCTTCCTTACTAAAGCAGACAGGAATCAGTTTGTGATATGGTTTTGTTGGACAAGGCAGTTCATATTTTCCAGGTTGTAGTCTGAGCTCTCCCTTGAGCTTGAGACGATTGACTGTAAAAGGCCTTTTAACTGCAGAAGACTAAATGGGTGGGGGGCAATGAGCTTGCAGTTCTGTGCAGCAAAGTCCCTGTGTAAACATCAGTACTCAACCAGAAAAGAAAGGGCTTTTGCTCTCTGGACAGAGCTTGCCTCAGCATTAGTGCAATGTGCTCCTCAGGTGTTAGCAGATGGCTCTTGGGTGATGTGAAAGTAGGAAAGGCAGAGAAAAACAAGTTCCTATGACTTCCTGATATTCTGCCTAAGTCCACCCAGATCTTCATGTCTGTGTGGGGAGTGCTGGGGTACAAAATACAATCCATGGGCTTCCCTACCTGTCTTCTGTCGGTGTCCTTGTGATATTTTACAGAGGGAGAATTCAATTGAGTTTGAGATCTTGTAGAAGGGGAAACAATTCAGATAAGCTGTTACTTAAACTTTTTGTTTCAGTCATTTAGTGAGACCTAGGGATTACTTTTTTTTTTGCAAATATCAGTGAACACTGACAACTGAGTTCTTGTTTTCCAGTAATTTCAGCCCTGTGGCTTCAAGTTCATTTGGTCTGTTCCTACCACATTGTTACCCATGCAGAAAACAGTTGTTGACAGCTTAAAAAACTTAGCCTGTTGGGGTTTTTTTTTCCTTTCAGCGAAGTTCCTTTTGTGCTTTGTCATTAAGCAACATGGGGACAGTCCATTGTGATCTAGATTTTGCTGCAGAGGCTATAAAAAGGGGTGGGGATAGGAGTGTGTGGATTAAGAATTTTGCCCCGGATAAAGGAACTCCTCAGTGGCACAAAACTGGCGGGTATTAGGAACATCTAGCAGGATGATGTGCTCCCACAGAGAGACCGTATGCCAGCGGCACAGGTTAGAACAGCTCCAGTCCAGCTGGGCTGCAAACTCCCTCTCCAACTCCAGGGCCATCCCTGGTTTTTGGGCATCCTCCCTTCCGTGCACAAAGCAGAGCTGAGCTGCTGAGGGAATATGGCCATGTATTTCCCTGCAGTAGGCTGTGGATCGCACACAAAGGAGTGTTTGAGAGCTTCACCAGGTGCATGTATCATTTCCAGATATGGTCTGGAAAGGCTTAACAGCTGGGCCTGTTCCCACCTCCTTCCTGGCTGAAGTGATTGGATACTAATTCCAGTACTTGCAAGAGCACATTTTCCAGGTGCTGGCCTCCAGCTATCATCTGCCTGCATGCAGTAATAAAATATTAACATAGAAAAATTCAGGTGGTAAACATGTGGAGGTAGATGTTTTGCACTACAGCAGTAGGCAGCATGTCCCAAATGGAACTCCGCTAAAAAACACAGGTGAAGCAAGGTACAGCACCTTGCCTTTTCCTGACAGTTGGCATTGCCTTCATCTGTTGTGTTTAGGGTCACATAAAACCTTCATTGTGTTTTCCTGTACAGCTGTTCATATCTGCCCTGGCAAGAGGGACTTAAACAACACATTTGGAAAAATCAATAGACTTCAGCTGCAGGGGGATGTGGCATAAGGTGAATTTTGCACTGAGCCCTTTAGAGAGCTTGTTTCTTTTATCTAGTGGTGTGAGATGTGCAAGAGGAAAATAGCTGTTACAGAAAATGTTCTTGTGCCTTGCAACAGTCCAAAGCAGCAAGAAATGCCATAGTTACAGCAGTTGTCTGTAGCCGTCCTGATTAGAAAGGTAACTCTTAAACCATGGTAGATGTTTTTGAAAGTGTTGATATGTTTTCAGCATTCAGTTTGTGACTGTTGTCCTCCTGGACTGAAGGGAGAGCAAAACCATGATATTTTTGTCCATATAGTTAATTGCTATCTATTACTATGGGTTGTGGTATAAGTAGGAAAAATGAACTACATGTAACTATAACACTGGACCGGGCTGACAGGAATTTTCTCTCATTAAACTCATGTTCCATAGACTAAAATGTCACTAAAAAGGGGATACGCTTTACTTTTTTCCATGTGGTGAAATCCAGGGCCTGTTCATTCTTTGGGGACAGTTTAGAAAACAAAACAAAAATCCCCCGAATGCAGGAGTTTCATTACTCCTAATAGAGCTACAAAAAAGATACTTTATTACTTAGAGCATTCCACGCAGAAAATTGCTATTCTGGCTCACTCTGGAGCCAGGAGCTCTGCTGTTTGCCTTCCTTTGGCACATACTGTATTCTTGACCATGCTTACTTTAAACTTGGGGCTGACAGCAAAGGTGTCCTCCTATCTACTGACTTGGTTAAAATATTGACCTAACTTTGTGTACTGTTTCCAACAGTGACTAATGACAGATGATTAGAAAACAGCTTAAGAAATTAAGGATCTGTAGTGTGATCTTTCTTCTGGGACACCTTGTCAACTTTTGGCAAAAAAACCCCTGCACCTAGACCATCATGTTTAATAGCTACTGGTTGATCTGCCTCCATTAATTTGGCGAGTCCCTTTCTGAACGAATTTATAGTATTGGTCTTAGATGTTCTCATGGCAATTGAATATCCAGCATAGCGATGCATTGCAAGAAGGCATCTGTATCATCCTCCATAGTAGCTTCCCACAAACAAACCCGTCTCAGATTGAGCCTCCTCTTCCAATTCCGTCTGGTGGCAGACGTCCCAGAACTACCACTTAACAAAAGAAGGTGGAGATACTAATCTTTGCTTTAGCTTTTTTTTTTAAACTATGTTCTCTCTACCAATCCTGTTTACAGCTTAGTTTGCATCTCCCCTTCTGTTGGGTTGTTCAGTTGCCGAGTACTGGAAATCTGGTTAACAACTTAATTTCTTCCACCTAGGATAATGCAAACCATACAGTTGCAGTATGTAAATAAGTCTTGCAATTTAGAAGACTGTGCCTTAAAAAGAATGGAATTACAGAAGCAGATCATCTGATTTCAAATTAGAAGAAGCAACTCTTTCTGATAATGAGCAGCACTTTTCCAAAATGGTACCAGCTGCCCCCCTCCAAGTCCACCTCGCTTCATAAAGAGGACCAGGTTTGTTTCAAATGCAAGCCTTATTTTTTGACTCTGGTAATAGTTGGATCATTAAGTCCAGATTTCACTTGGCAGAGCTGTCCATAGTTAACTTTGCTGTTGCTGCTAAGTCCTCTTTCAGTTAAAAATAAGCAAATTCAAATGGTGTATACTTGCAAAGGAACCTTTTCTCCTCTGCTTGTGCCTGTTGCGTTAGCTGTTTTCAAACAGCCCCATGGGTTCTTGATTACTTCGGGAACCTTGTGTCATGAATGAGTGGAATGCACCTCACTCAAAAGAGAGCAGCAGCAATATGTTTTATTGTAGAATAATAATTTGACAGGGTTCAATAAATTCGATGGAATTTAACAAAGTTTAACAGTGGTTTACCAAGGTTCAATAAGTTTGATGGCAAGGTTCACTTTATTAATTACTGCATGGAAGAAACATACAAAGGAAAATTGAGTTAGAATTGAGTTAGAATGATCCACACAGAGACCGGAGATGAAAAGGGTAAGGAAGACCCTGCTGTTGAGTCATGAGGTTCAGGGTGGACCCCCTTGCTTTCTAAACTCCTGATGGAGCTTAGGTGCGGCTAGGTCCAATCTTAGTCTCAGACTTGGACAAGGTTTATGTCTAATGGAATTATCTATACAAAGTTTGTAGTAATTAATATTTAATAGCTACATGGATTAGTAATGTTTCATTAGCATTAATTCAGCATGCTATCAGTCACTTACCGAGGATCTGTCGCAAGTAAGGGATCTCTCTGCCTTGGGCAAGGAAGGATCTCTCAGGTAAGGAATCTCAAACCTTGAGAGGTATCCCTGCTCAAGGAAGAGTCACCTGGCGTGCAGTCCAACTGCAATTCAGGGAGAGCTCAAATTGGACTTATCCAAAGATCTGCCTTTGGTAAAAGGCCTCTCTGCCTTGAGGAGGAACCTTGAGAGGCATCCCAGCTCAAGGGGAGATCACCACCACACAGCCATGCTGCCTAGTAGGGAGAGCTCAAAGAAGGCTCACTTAGGCTGTCATATTTATGGAATAAAGGGGTTGGCTCGTAGTCAAATCACATGTGATGGAAATGTAGGCATGAGACTCCTTATACCCACAACTTTGTTCGTTGATAAATGAGTCTTGGAAAAGCCACCTGCTATTCATGTGTTAATTGCATGATCCATGATCCAGGTGTTCCAAGCTCACACGCATCAATGCTCACTGTGTCACTCTGCTCCTTTGTGCGTTTTCAGATAACAGACTGAAACGAGAGTAGTTCTTGGCCCAGCTACGGTTCAGGCCTTTGCCTCCTTTGGAGCCTGTACCAAACTACTGCTAGTTTGGTTAAGGGGTCGAGTGCACCCGTCGCATCTTGTGACCTAATAAATGAAACAGCCATAAACAAAACCAGCTTAATTTCTTCGCGTCGGGCATTTTGCCATGGAAAGTCAGCGCTGGCTGGCTCAACGCTGTTGTCAAACAGAAGAGGTACAGGAGAGAGATGACTCATCGTGTAAACTCATCTTTCTCTGTCATGGCGAGGGAGCTTTAGATGTTCCTCTCTCTCTCTGGGCTTTGCAGACCGGGAACTGCACCAACCTGACCCATGCCTGGGTGCAGGGCAGGTTCACTTTGAAGCATGAGGTATATTTCCATGGGGGTGACTCCCCGGGTGAGCACATGCCTGTGTCTTCATGCTGCCTTCTTCCAGAGTTCAGGCTCCTGCTCCATAAAAAGCACTTCACGGGCTTTTCAGGTAGCTACAGTAGCTCTTTCTTTTAAAGCTGACCTTCAAAGGAATAAATGCTGTCAGCTGGATCCTGTTTTGTCTGCTTTGTGCTGTATGAAGAAAGGCTGAAGTGAGAGAGATGTTTGAGGATGTCCTGATTATTTTTTTTTCTTTTCTGCTTGCTCTCTACGTCACCAATTAAGATCTTGTGTATCCTGGATGACAGAATGGCAGACCTGGAAATGTAGCAGAAGTGTGAATTCACAAGAGTAAAAATTGGATCTGCTTGAGGGGAAGGGTCTTTTTTTCTTTTCTTTGATTGTTCTAGAATAAATTAAATCATGGTAAAGCTTGCAAAAAGGAAGGAACTACTGTTAATGATAAATAGTAATATGTACAAACCCCTCAGTTTCTCATAAATATTCATTTTACATTTTAGGGAATCTGACCTGTTACTGGCACCTGAATTTCAGGTGCATAGAGTTTCCATGTTTGAGAGAGTCTGTGTCTGCAAAGGAGTAAAAGCCTCACCCTGGTGTAATTGCTACAACTCTCCTATGTAGAACTGTTAATTTTTCTCTGCCAAATAAATCTCTTATCAGACTTTGATGTATTGTGTTGCCTCCTGAAAAACTTAACTCCTTCCTAGACAAATTAGCTGAAGATAGAAATACTTCCAAAACCAATTGTTCTTTATTTGTGCACAAGTTTTACCAATAAGGGAAGTTTCATGAATGTCCCTCATCTTGCCTCCATAAAATTAACTTTCACACATCTTTACTGTAATCTATTAATAAAACTTAAGCTTACAAAAATACCAGCCATTCCACATAATAGCTTCTTTAATATACATTTTTTACATTCCAAGGGTAAGGGGATGCAAATCTTTCAAGAAATGATAGAAGACAAGCTCAAATAACAGAAAATTCCAGCTATAATCTACTTTCCTTTGAAAAAAAGATTTATAGATACACCAAGTTTGCATTTTATTTCAGTCCTCGTATTTAATTGAAGTAACTGTACTTGTGTTATGGACCTAGATGTAATGCATAGGCTGTGTTTAGTGTCTCTATCTTAAAGTTCCTTAAAGAGAGACCTGTAATGTAGTGGCAAACTGTGTGCATGAGATTCAAAAGCTAAATGTGGAAACTGGATGTGACTGCTGAGTCATGCTGACAGCTCAGCCTGGTTAGCTTTAACAAAGGTTCAAAGAGGAACGGGACATCTTTTTGATCAAGGAGGTAAGACCGAAGAAGGCTTCTGATCCTTAGGTTTCTGGTACTGTAAGTAGGGCTTTGGCTTTTTGACTCTGTGCATAACATCTTATTAAAACAATTATCTGAACTGTTCCTTTGCTGTCAGATATCACTACGGGTATAAACAAATTTTCATTGACTTAAGGGATTGTGCCCAAAGTGCATGGCTTGTTGTTGCTCTATAATTTTCCCTAAATGTGATTAGGCATTCTTGCACTGGAGGCTGCCGTTGCTGCTAAGGGACTCTGGGAACACGTATAATATACTACTTAAATGTGAGTGTACTGTGAATGGATGAGCCGATTTTCTTCTTGCAACCAGTCGGGTTAAAACTCAGTCATGCCCATGAAAAGCCAATGGAAAAGGGACATGAAATCACAAGACAAAAGTATTTTTTCCCACAAGCAATCGTTTGTGGTATCTGTCACAGGATGGCCTTCTGCAAATGTACATCTGCCATAGGAAATGACTCCATGAAAAAGTTACATAGTGACAGATGTTCCATGTTTTTAGGTGGGTTTACCCAAGGGGGGAAGGACGTGCTTCCTGTTCTCTGACTTTATGGATACACATTTGGTTGGGGAAAAAAAAGTTATTAGTGTGTGATAGTTCATATCCTATCAAGGATAGAGCTGTTCGCACTTTTGGTATGAGTCACACTGGACTAAGCACTGCATGGTGCCAGTCGTTTCATCCTGTTAGCTCTTGTTAAAAATACAGCTGGCTTGCTCTCTCACTTACCTTGTATTAGTTATCTTGCCTTAGATGATATAAACTAAGATCACACCTTTTCTCACAACCAAAGGCAAGGCCCACTTTTACAGTGCACGTGGCTCCTGCCAGTCTGGGCCCGTACAGCAGATAATGGATCTGATCTGCAGTCGCTGTCAGTATTATTTTGTGGAAGTCTGGGTTTCAAACTTACCTGGCTGCCTGACGCTACCAGGCCTCCCTTTGGATTTACTCATTGGATCTGACTTCAGCTTTATTTACCACTAGGCTTGTTTTACTGTTCCAAGTAAGGGTTAGCCCCTTGCTAGAGCAGAACATGTGGTATTTGTCAGAAAGAGACAGCTTTAAGGCTGCCAGATAACCCGACCAGCCTGCTGCTCTGCAAACAATTTTGTGCGCCCTGCTGATAACGATAAAGCAACTGCACTGAAGACTATTAGAAGCTGCTGATGTCTGTAGGGGAGCAAGGCTCTCAGTGACAGACAAGTGCTGCTCTGGCATACGACTATCCCTAAAGAAAAGCACTTACAAACTTATGAACATTTATAGTATCTTGTTACTGATGATGGCACCCACCTGCAGTTTTTCCGCTGTCACTGTATGTCATCAAGCCCCAGATGCTCATTATTTCATTCTCATCAGAATCACTGCTTTGGTGTGCAAGCCTGTAAGAAACTCTCCATGGCTGTTTGCCACAAACTGAATGATACCAAGCTCCTTCCAGACCAGTCTGAGTGGTGCTTATCGAAGGGTTACTCATATAGGCCTTGCCTGCACTAGAAAAGGTGTCCACCTCTAGTATGAGGCATCAGGACTGAGTGCAGCTGGATCCATGGATCTGCTGGTTCCATTAACTCTGTTCAGTCTGTATCAGAAACTGATTTTAAGCCTTGCAGGATTAACATAAGCTTTTTCATTTAGGGATTATATAGACCTATAAGGTCATGCTGGTGCCATTTTGCTAGTACTCATGCTATTTAAAAATTGCATTGTAGATCAAATTTGAAGGGCCTCAAGTATTTTAAGACTGTCATTCAACCTTGTACAGGTGGGCCAAGTTTATCTGGTATGTATCTATAATGAAAACCCTGAGGAGAGCAGAGATCTGTTTTCTCATTACAATGACAGCAATAGAGAAGCTATGGCTTAAGTTAAATCTGTCAGGTTTCACCACTGCAGGGAGGTAAGGAAAGCAACGCCTTCATCCTCCCAGCAAACCATGCAAATAGAAAAGCAAAGATTACAAAGCAGAAGAGGCTGAAGGAAGGATCTGCATCTAAGGAGGAGACAGCTCAGAACAGGTCAAACAGAGAAGCACTGTGTGTCCTGCAAATATTTGCTGTGATGAAGCATGGGAAGGCATAAAAGCAGTCTGAAAATCTGAGTATTTGCCATCTGCAGAAAGAGAGAAGGGGAATCAGAATGCAGGTATTGCTCTCTTCTCCCGGCTCTATTCCCAGAGGGCCAAGACAGGTAATGGTTGCAGATGAAGCTGCTACCTTCCCCTGTCTTCAGAGGATGTGGCCAACCTAGCAGCCTCCTTGCATTGCTTTCATTTCAGTACAGCTCTGCTCCTCACACCAAATTCTTTTAGAAGATCTGTGGACTGTTATTGCCTGCCCTTGCCTTTCCCCTGTGTAATTTTTGCAGGAGGAATGGATCAGTTTTGCTTGACATGACTTTGATGTCTGCTGCTTTTAAATCAGCTTCAACTGATGTGAGACTCAGGTGGTGGCAGCTGGGAGACTGCTTAGCTTCAAGCATGGCTGGAGTTGTTCTGTGACCTGAACAAGAAGGTGAACGTACTCTGCTCTCTGGGTGGCAGAATGCCATGCATTAAGGGGGACAGGAAATAGGTATGTGGGAGGAAGCCCTTACTCAAACAGTTAATACACCTAAATGTGAAGAAAGAGGATTTGGTGTCAAAATACATCTGTTGCCCATGGTTTGATGCAGTCAGCATGGCATATATTGCTAAACCTTTGTGCCAGCTGTTGTGGGCACCTAAGTTTCCATGATTTTTTGTTGGCTGCTGCTGCTTTTGAAATTTGCTGCTTCTGACATGCAGGAATATTTTTTTTAATGTGTGAGTGAGCCTGCAGGACGGGAGTGTTGATAGCACACAGCTGACCACGCTGTGCTGAGAGCTTTAGTGCAGCAGAATTTCAACTCCTGGCTGCAATGGCAGTTAGAAAGAAAAAGGATCAAACTGGACAGCTCTCATCAAGTCCTCTGATTCATAGTTTCTAAAAAGATTCTCATCCTAGTCTACTTTGCTTTGCTATGTAAAGGAAAACATACATACTTCTCCCTTTGTATTTAGAGAGCAGGCATGGATTAGGCTTACTAAGCAATAATCAGCTTTCACTGGTTTAAAATTAACTAAAACAGCACTAGTTTTTTTTCCTCTCAGCTGGTGTCAGTAGGGTTCAGAAGGTGTCTGGAGGAGATGGCTCAGGCTTTTGTGGCAGGGTGAAGAGAGAAATGACCTGCAGCAAGCTCCTTCCATTGCCAGAGGCATGGTGTCACGTCCACCCTGGATGAGTTTTCCTGGCCTAGCCTCCCAGCTGCCAGGATGGCTGTATGGGAGAGGTGAAGTCTGGGCTGCGGTGGGAGGGAGGGAGAGGTGTCATCCTGGTGGGGATGGGAAAGCGTGTCCTAGAGCAGGTGTACTGTGCTACTGTCTGCCATCCTCAACCTATTCCCCTAAAGAGAATGTCCTGTCGGTGCTCTCCTCCCCTCTCCTATACTGTGCTGACAGTGAGCTATTTATTTTGAGTTGTAATTGAAACATGTATGTTGGGGATTTTAAGCCCCCGCCCATTGCAGTGGGTAAGGACACTGAGAGGCCTTTGCTGCCTTTATTTCCTTCACTTCCCTGCTAACGTGCTAAGAGCTTCAACGTTTCTGACAGAGGATGCTGTACCGCAGCTAGACGGAGTGTTTCTCAGTCCTGCTGAAGGCTTGCGCTATGATCTCACCCTTACCCCACAAGCCTATGAAGAAGAAACACGTTCTACATGACCTGACCCTTTGTCAGTGTGTCCTTTTAGCTCCGTGTAATCATGTTCGTATCACAGCCCATGGTCTCCATGTGCCAGCAAAAGGAGGCTGGAGCCTGTGTGTGCCCCAACACAGCTGCTCTGTGGGGCTAAGATTGTTTGATCTTACTTTGTCTCCTCTAATTAAATTGTTTTATTTTGGTTCTGTGTTTGGGGTGGGGGTGTTTTTTAACACACCTACTATCTGGAACCCTGTAGTGTAACTCCAGGCTCGTGTCACACTCGGTTTGGATTTGGTTTCCCCTTTCCCCCCTCTTCTTTTCTCCCCCCCTTCTTCTCCCCCACTTCTTCAGCAGAGCAACAGCTAAAGTTTTCCCTTTCCCACTATTGAGCAGTTGGACCAATGACCACCCCCACACCCCCCCAAATCACAACTGAGATACATTTTCCATGTTAAAACAGCAATTGTGTAATAGTTTACAGCGTAGCACAGAGCTGTGCCTAGCGCGCAACACTCGCATTCTCAGTTTCTTCTGTTGGCCAAGTCATGCTGAGAGATGTAACGTAAGGCTAAAAACCTCCACAGGGTGTGGAAGGCCTGTCTGTGTGTGAAGCATCTTTGAATGTCCTCTTAGACAGCACTGAATAGTAGAAGGCTATTTTCCTTTTCTAGCATTAGGGGGAGCACAGCTGTTAAGAGAAAGAGACTACATGGTAAAAAAAATAAGATACAAACAGAAAAAGAAGTTCTGAACCTTACGAGTTCAATTTAAACCCTGTCCCTACATTATGGTCTGTTTATAATCCCCGTGCCACCAGTAACAAAGCTTCTGCAGATACCCAAGATCGTAGGACCCTGCTCTCAGAGACATCAGGCAAAGAGGAGGAGTGGAAACAGACAGTCTGATAATTTTTCAGTCACTTAGAAAGAAGCAAATATAACTGAGTGGCATTAGCAATTGTTGAAACCTTGTTTGGCATTCCAGAGGCCTTGTTGACAACAGCACTACAACAGCCATTCAGGAATGCTATTACACCACCAGGACTGTCTCTGAGATGTTGCATTTTATAGACTATACTCTCTTGTTTTAGCTTCCAGTGGCGTAATTGCTGATTGTACATAGGGCCTTGGCTACAGAGGAAAATATTCTTTTCTTGTTCTAAGCCCTTGGCTCTGCAGATTGGTTTTTGTTTTGTACTTTGGTAGGAGCATTGCCCAATAAGCTGTGTGGTAAAATCTCTCCACCCCCAGCCAAAATCGCAGAACTCCTATTGACTTGCTCAGAGCTGGGATTTCACGTGTGGGCTCAAAGTCCGTAGGCCTATGTAATTCCTCTGCCTCTACCTCTGCTGGCTTGTGCTTGCTTCCTCCACTCACGAGAAGTACCTTATTGATCAGTTCTCTTTAAACCTGTAAGGATACTTCCTGGCTACTCTGTGAGCAAGGCTAGCAGAATCAGTCCCTGTGTGCATAAAAGATACCAGATAATGACATTTAGGCCAAATATTCTGTCAAGGATATTTTATTTCATATGTTTTCCCACAACTCAGCACATACTTTAATCATTGGAATGGACAGTCTGACTGATTGCTTGGCTGATTCCCCTAGATTCAACACCTAAAAATAAGTGTTTAAAAGTTACATAATCTTGGAGCGAAGGCTGCTTCCTGCATGTTCTTTGGAAGTCAGAAGTCCAAGTTGGGGCTTGCTGCTTTGTGGGAGAGCAGAGCAGATCCTCTGAGAGCTGGCAAGAATGTGCCAGACTTGGTTTCTAAAGAGAGAGCACGAGGGAGCATGGTAGTTTGGTTCAGGTCTTTCCAGTGATGTCATCAGCTGGTTCTTGTTGGTGTTACTGGCTTGGTTCTATCAGGTTCACAGGAACAGGTCAGCATCCATGCATCTCAAGCCAGCCCATTCTGCACACATTCCATTTGCTTCTTTAGGAATATACTGATGTTAGTATCGCCAAGAGAAGTGAAGGACAAAGTGATTAAGAAGAATGATTCCTTTCAACGGAAGAGTCTGGGATACCCAAAACAAGCAGGTATGGGTGGCAAACAATGGTACTGCTAGCTGCAGGAAGACTATGCAAGAAAGACAAATAGTAACTGGTATGTGTGGATCCTTCCTTGGTAGTATTACTCAAGAGGAAGTTTCTATGAGACTTGGGGTGTTTGCAGTGCTTCCAGAAGTCAGAGAAGGAGAAGTGGGAGAGAGTTGGAAAGGGATTAAAGAGGGAAGAATCCTGCGAAGGGCAGGAAAGAAGGTCAGAAAGATAAAACTTTTGAAGCTCACCCTAAGAAGGGCACGAAGGCAACACATGCCCCAGAGTGACAGTGCCATGAAAGCTACAACAGAAATCACCAGTGGGAAAGGATACTCTTCTTTCCCCCTCCTTTTTTTTTTTTTTTTAATTTAGTTCAAAAGGATGGCAGGAGCATGAGGCAAACTGTTATTTATGTAGCAGGGAAGAGACACACATGAGGACATCTGTTTTAAGGAGCTGCTTCAAAAATAACCACAGGAGTGTGTTTGCCGAGTGCAGCAGGCAACCTGCAGAGTAGCAGAAAGTAAGACAGCAGTGGTGCTCTGAGTGCAGACAGCCCCAAATGGCTGCAGGATTGTGTACATTTGTACTCATTGCCAGACCACCCCACCCTGACCTCAGTGGGTGTTTTACAAATTGAAGGAGGTGCTGTTTCCATATTTTCTGCCCAAAAACATTGATCCCTTCTCTGTTGCTCTCCTTCCTGGCTCCTTTTTCTTAAGTCAGCAGCTTTTAAATTCCAGTTTCAAGTCTTTAAAAAAAAACCCTGTTTCAATGAATATCCAAAACGTATGGCAGAGGAATGCAGATTTGGATACTACTCCATCCCAAAGATGAGGCCCTATTCACCTGGAAAAAAGGCAAAGCAGACTGAAAGATTTTGAAGCAGGATGCTTGTGTCTAGCATTCTGCCCTAGCCTCTTACTGACTGCTGAGTACAGGAACACGCAGCAAACCTGGCCACGGATCTACTGAGATGCTGTAAGAAAATCCATTACAGCTTACCTGTTGCCTCAGCTTCCCAGTGGGTAAAACAGAAGTAAAAAGCACAGCTTTTCTGCTCATTTTCCTTCTAAAGTCTGTGGTCTCAGACAGCTCTGAAAGTGTTGTGGTGTAGGATTCAACACAAATATCAGGTGTGATCCATCAGTGAAATGAGAGGGGCAAAGCCAGATGGCATGAGGCAGCCATCCCACCGGGGAACACAATGTTGCAGGCACTGGGCAGTTAATTTCTCCTGTTAGCCAGGTGAGAGAGCATGTTTGGTAAAGACCAGATGAAATATGAGCATAATTGCTCATAGGGAGACTCAACCTCTCCATGGCCAAACACTCCTTAGAACAGAACTCTGACAAAACATTCATGATGAATTTGCATCCCTATCTACTTTCCAGCTTTTGGTAGGAGAATCAATGGCAAATACCACTTGAAAACAGCAACCAGATACGCCTCCCTCCCCGCTTTTTTAGCTATCCACTGTAGGTAGCAGAAACATTATGCAAACAGAAGTGAGAGTTTGAGATATAGTAGCTGATATCACTCTAGTAGGAAACAGCTGTATTTCTTCTATGCTAGTGGCTGTCAGCAAGTAACACTGACTGAGCTGACTTCAAATATCCCCTAGCTCAAGGGAAGCATTATCCTCTGTACTCCCTCCAGTACTGTGTTTTCTGATAAAGAACAAATGTGTCTGCTAAAATCAGTTCATCCTTCAGTAACTACTTGGAATGAAACTTGTTTTCAGTTATGAAAATTCTCACTTACAGCACAAAGTAACTATTTGGAGTTTCACAAAATTATTCCATATTTACCTGGCTATGGCTGGTATAACCATGACTGTACTTTGGCCAGTGTTTCGTAGCTGAGTACAACCTGCAATGCAGTTTCATGTGTATGTAAGCCAAGAACGGGATGTGCTTTGGACAAAATTTGATATTTCAAAAGAGTTCAGTAGCAGTCAAAATAGCTTGGAGTAAAATGTTGCAATAAGGAATTTAATATCATGCTGTTACTCCATAGGTTAACAAACATAGATGGAAATCAATTCCTTGTCACTATGTAAGAGAGGCAGTATCTTTAATCTTGGTTGTTGTAAGTAAAGCACTTACACCCATAGTTGGGTAAACAGATAATTGGCTTTATGTTTTTACTGAGGTTCAATTCATGTTGAAACTAATAGTCATTTAATGTCCAGACTGCTTAGGCTATCCCGCTGGATACATCTTCTCTGTGCCTAAGCAAGTTGCATACTAGGCCCCGTAGGACTTGCATCTGACCACTTTCAAGGAGATGTGGGCTTCTAAGCACTGAGATCGCTTCTGGAATGGGAGCTCTGGCATACCGAGAGGTATTCAGGCATAAACATTGTATGTTTTTTATTCTTTCCTTGAAGTATTATTTCATGGTTTACTGTTTTGATCTCTCTTCAGGTCTTGCCAAGATTAAGCTTTTTCTAGTAGTTTGTAACCATATAGAAAATATAAAACAGTTCACTCTCAATAAATTTGGTGGGTAGGTGTTTTATCCCAGCTTGGACTAAGCAGATGGCTTTCTTTGTGTAGCTGTTTGATTGCGTCATTCTTGTTTTATTTGTGACAATTCGGCTTACACCTCTCTTTTCCTTGTGTGAAGTGGGACCTGAGTGTATTGCACCATTCTGTTGTGCATAGCCTCTGGACATGCTGTTCTCTGCTATGGAACTATGGAAAACTGCCCCAAATTTTTCCTGAATACTGCTGTGCAGATGCAGGCAGGGTGGCATGTGCAAGCTCGTGAGGACACAGATATATTCTGAAAAAAAGACTGTCTGAATAAGCACTGTAAGCAGGCGACTGTAAGCAAGTGTACTTCTACAGTGTACAACACTTCTACAGTGTACAGCAGGCTCTTCCTTGTCAACCTAGCAAAAGCTGACCTTGTGTTTGATACAGTTACTTCTCCTGCCAACCGCTCTCCCAATTTGGCTGCGGGGTCCTACGCACCTTAGCTTGGTCCCTAGATGTCTCACTGCTGCCGAGTCCTGCACCTATCAAAATTTGGGAAATGTCCCTTTCTCCCTCTACAGAGCAGATGGAGGCCCTGTGAGCATCCCCATGGAAAGCAGACATCAGCAGGCTGCACGTCAGGGTAATTTACCACTAGATGGCTGGACCTCCTTTTTGTCCAGCTCTCGGTTTTGTTCCCGGCTCAGGGTGACAGTGCTTAAAGCAGAACAATGGACTCGTTGTAAGCTCTCTGCCCACCCCCTTTATAGTTTAACATTTTTAAACAGCTAATGCTTTTAGTAAATTTACCTTTATGATGAATAGTTCAATCTTTTAAAACATACTGAAAGGCCTGTGCTAATATCTAAGAAAATGATAGATGTTTTGCAAGACAAAAAGAAAAAGCTCCCTACTCCTGTTCTTTTTTTTTCATTCCATTACACATGCTATATAACTTCCATTGAGTCTTTTAGTTCATAGGCATATGCATCAGTGTGACACATTTAACAGTTCATCGGTCAGACTGGGATACAGCATAATAAAGTCCTGACAAATCGTGACATAGCAGCCACATATTTTGGTCTGATGAATTTGTAAAATTTTTAAAACTTTTAGACACTGACATTTATGTCACTGTGCTTTGGTGCAGAAATGTCTGTCCTGAGCAAAATTATCTTTCCTTCAAGAAAAATTATTTTGCTCATGGTCAGTCTCTTCAAAAAGGTTAATACTTCTGGGTGAAGAACATCAACTTTCTTGATGACTGCAGACTGATACATTATACAGAGCAAGGCGGCCTACTTCAAAAGACAGACATTCTCCTGCCGGCAAGCAGACAAGAGGAATATACAAAGCACGCATCTGTTTCTTGAAGATAGCACTTTTTTTCCCTTAGTCTCCTCTCCATATTTTCAGATCCACTATTTGTATTTACTGGGTCCACATTGTGTGTTTATAGATATATTTGTATGCTTGAGTTCGAAACAACTGAGAGGTACATTTTAAAATTAAAATTACTTTAGTAATTTTAGTTGCAACACTAGCATTTTGTGCTTGCCACTTGCAGGAACAAGGAGGAGCCGTAGTCCCTGCCTCCAAGGTAGTATAATCTAAAACATCAAACCTGGAAATCTCAGAGCACTCTAACAGCTTTGCGAGAAGCTGAAGATATGCTGAAGATGTGCCTAAAGATGGTGGTACATGAAATGGTAAGATGGAGAAAAATCTAGAAATAGGTCTAGGGTAGGATTTCTTTTGTTTTCCAAATATTGTCTCAGGTACCAGTCACTCACAGTTCAATTTTCTTAAAGCACTATGACAGCAAAAAAAGCTGATGGTATAATTACTGTGGTAGAAGAAGAGCAGGAAATTAAAATGAACTCCACCCATCCAAACTCACAGAGAAACAGAGGTAGTGAAGCATGCAGCAAATGACTAGCCTCTGAAAAAACAGACTTCAAAAGTAATTGTTCAAGCCAACAAGAATATCGGTCACCACTCTGTTCTCATCTGCAGGAAGGTTTCCGGTTTTGTTAATGTAACAGGAGAGAGTAAGAAAGGCTTGGAAATTTCCACTTACTGGACTTGCAAACAAGTGAATTGTATATTTTTCTGAAGTGCCTTCCTTTTAAAGGTGCCTGAAGGGTAATATGTGCAGGTTATTTATGAAATGTAACCTTGCACTTGGAAGTAGTCCAGAAACAAAGTCTGGACCCAGTTTACTTGCTCTTTGAACTCTTCAAAATACTGGAGTTCCCACGTAAGTAGAGTAATCATGTGGCTAGCTTGAGTCTTATCTTCTGCTACTTGATCCTGTCACAAATGGCATGCTCTCACTGAGCACAGAGGACTATCTGCCAAAGATGTAGCATTACTACAGGCATCGTGTATTTCTCCCATAACACTATGGGAAGTAAAAAGCCCTAACAAGACAGCATGGTTTTGTAATGACTCTAGTGCTGCTATTTTATGCCTTTTGGGAATGTTTAAAAAAATGTATTTTATTTACCTTGTTCCTTAAGCAGGTCCACTGATATAAACTATACAGAATATTGCTGTAAAATACCTGTTCACTAGTACTATTAAAAGTGCTGTTGGCTGTGGCAGCTGTCTTTGCGTAACATCTGAGAAATCAAAAGTGTCAATACCAAAGGTAAAGGAAACTCTGGTATCTTTGATCCTGCTTTGTGGTAACTGTCGTCAGACGTGAATAGAGAAGGTGCGTATGAAGAACCAGACACAAAATTGTGAGGAAATCAGGCTAAACATATCAACCACCTTCCTTTGGGATTACCAGCTCACTTGCAGAACTCTTGTACAGTCCTAATAAACTATTAGAGGCCCTGGATGCACTCTGTCATGTAGTCTGACAGACAGGAGACACCCATGTCACAGCAAAGATGGCAGCCCTTTTGCCACTGCTATTGCCATAGCTCAGATGAGCAAGCACGTTCCTGCCAGAGGTTCGGAGGTGGTTCCCCGCAGCTGGACTGCACTGCAGATCTGGGGCCTCCTCCAGCAGGTGCTCACTCCCTTGAGCACCTCAACACTCTCCCCAGAGGATTTTGGATCAATTCTCTGCTGTGAAGGCAATGACATAGAGTCCATTCAGATCACAGCATCTCTACAGCCATTTGAATGAAAAAAAACATGGAAAAAGCATTGCTTGGATTTAAAATGAGAGCTTCTTGCACAGTCGGCTTTTCCTACTCTGTTCTCAGCAAGATGATTTAAGGCCCCACCTGCACAGAGGTCTGGGGGCTGAACTCTTGACCAGGCTGGCCAAACATCTATTCCAACACCTTTTAGCTCAACTCTTGGCTAAGCCATGGCTGAAATATTTCCTAAAAGCTGGGCTCCGAGATTAATTGGTCTGCTAGTCTCCCCTCATGCCACTCTGCAACTTGCATTTAAAGCCTACAACAAGCAGATTTGCAGTCTTGCGCTCTCTCATCCTACCTCCTGCTTCCACTCCCTGACCTTCTGACAGGTTTACAGATCTGCCTGGAAAGAGATGCCAGACTGATTCCTGAGGGACTGTTCATGCGGACAACTCTGATCCCGGCTCCCAGGAAAAACAAAAATCTGCACAGGAGGAGGGATGGGGGAAGCTCAGGTGGCTTAGCGGTGAGTAAAGGAAACCCTTGAAGGGAAACATACTCAAAGATTACTTAAAATGGTGGATTTGCAGAAAATCTTCTCACCATTAAAAACACACTCAGAGGAAATCCTCACTCTCCTGAGTGCTGTTACAGAGTAAACACCATATGTTAAACCTCTGAGCTGTGAAGCGAGGGTGTCCTGTGTTACTTGATGAAGAATGGCTGAGAGCAACTCAGAGGGCCTTGAAAAAACTAATGGACCTTAACTTAAGAAAATCATATGTTGCTCCACCATAGGATAAACATTGGTTGCCCTTTTGGGCAGAGCATTGTCAAGAATTACACCAGAACTTTCAGGTATACACAAGCAATACTCTGTGGTTGGGAAGGGAACAGTTTCCAAATTTGCAGAGTTTGACCAGTGCCTTTAGCAATACAAAGTCAGAAGGATAAATCTGGCACTAACTGGAGTCCGAGTTTATATCCATATTAACGACCATGGTCCTGTAGCACCAGTAATGCAAGTGGAGGCGACTGCCCATATTCTGATTGTAGCCACCCCTAATTCAGGACTGCAAATCTGTGTCTCTTTTGTAGAATAATGCATATGTTTTATCCCATTAAGCCCCTGTGTATAAAATGGTTGTAAGCAGTACCTTATAGTTAATGCACTTTGGAGCCAGTTTGAATGTAAGAGCGTTTGAACCACACCTGCAGTCACTGTGTGACAGTGAGCTATGGCCCAGGTACGTCATACTATGCCTGCCTCACTGTTGTATAGACTTGTCAGAGGAATGAATAAGAAAGAGCTCTGTAAAAATCTCCAGAACAGGGGCTTGCTGAGGCACTACACTACAGAAACAGAGCTGCATTTCTGAATGTTTGCCCCAAGCAGCATCATGGTGCAGCTGCAGCCCCAGCTGCTCCTTTGCCTTTGACCGCACAGTGAGGGAGGAGGCATGCCACCACTCCCACCCTTTCCTCCCACAAGCGGCAGAGGTAGCAGCTCCTCGCTCCAGGTGCCTGGCACAAAAAATACCTCTTCCTTCTCTCACAGGAAAGAAATAGCAGGGTGTATTATTCTTCCCTACGCTTCCAAAGTAGCATTTCTGGCACTAACGGTCTGCATATCTCATTTTGCACGTTTGCTC
This sequence comes from Ciconia boyciana, assembly GCF_034638445.1. Classification (NCBI taxonomy): domain Eukaryota; kingdom Metazoa; phylum Chordata; class Aves; order Ciconiiformes; family Ciconiidae; genus Ciconia; species Ciconia boyciana. Next base: position 55,833,135 of record NC_132938.1, on the reverse strand, counting down.
CAAAGGGACTTCTGAGGCTGCATCTTCATGTCTATCTGCTTAGACTGCTGCAAGACTTGTCTGGGCTCATCTTGAACAAACCAGCTTGTAGACTGCAATCAGTAGAGCTCGGCTGAGTAGACTTCGTGACCATTATTGCTCATACTTGGTAGTTCTCTTTAAGTAATTTGCATCCCAGTTAGTAGCTCTCATCATCTTTGTTCCAAAACCTGCCAAATGCTGGTAGGAACTTGAGTGAATACAACTTGCAGTTTCTTTATAGAGTTATTCTTCCTTTAAGAACACATGAAGTAACAGATCCTTACACCAAAAGTACAGCATTTGGAGAAAGAAAATTAAGGCTCAGATACACATTCTCTTGAGAAAGTAAAATCAGACATAATGCAATTGGTTATCGGTTATTATTTGGTACGCCTTAGCTTCAGATTCTGGCCTCTAACTCTGTAAATGTATAGACATGCTTAATGCTTTGTGAATCATCCGAACAACAACGTTGTTGTTATCAGATTATAATGATGTTGGGTTGGTCCTGCAAGAGGATATTGCTATCCAGTATTGAGAGCTAAGTTTCATACTGAAAAAGCAGCTCAATACTCACCAGAAAGCCACTAACCAGTGTTAGCCATAACAGTAATTAGTCAGTACTTGCACTTGTGAATTAATTGAAAAGATTTGTGTTATTCTTGTGGGAAGCTGAAGTCATGTTCACAGCTGGGGCATGGCATGCAATTCCACCAAGGCCAATACAACTTGTATCATCACTTGAGTTTGGTCCTATGAAATTCTTATCTCAGAACTCCTTCTAAACCTAAAAAAATCCCCCTCATCAGTGGTCACTCATTTGCTAAGTAGAAAACAAAGTGTTTTCATGGTTGCAAAACTATCAAATTAACACAAATGGCATTACAAGCTAGTATGATATTTAAATTGAAAAATATTCTGAGGTAGATAATACCTCTGACTCTGTAAATCTTGTTGTATGTCAGAAAGCTCTATGGCTTCCCTATGGAAAAATACTGCTAGCCTATGAATTTTAACTAAAATGAAGTGTCTAGGAAATAACTAGACTTAGGGACACAGACATTGAACTTTTCTTAGACCGCAACTCTTTATCTCACTAAATGTGGCACGTGGTGAGATTAGCAATGTGATAACTCATGGAACTACAGTCTTCAATGTGCTGCTTAGCCATTTCTCATTTCGAGTCACTCAGGCTTGCATTTCTTTTTCCCTGGAAAATGTCAAATAATTCACAGATCAAAAAACAGGAGCTGACACAGAGGTGCTGGATCTAGGAAATTATTGAATTGAGGAACTGGGATGAGAGCTCTTCACTTGGTGGGAAGTAAGAATTTCGGAGTCCACAACTTTTAAGATACAAACTTCTCAAACTTCTTGCACTGACTAGCATTAGACTTGGCCAGTCTTTGGTCAGAAGTCATCCGTGGATATCTAAATCTTAGAGATAGGAAGTAGATTTAATCATTCGGATGGGACTTCTTCTCTGATGTCAGTAGTAAATCAAAGTGTTGCCTAGTGTTACAAAGCATTGTGCTACTAGAAACGTGGCTTTGTCATTGAAATACTGTCCATTAGTACTTCTGTGACTAGTCAGATGAATTATAAACTAACAGAATTTGAATAACTGTCTTGCCATTATGCAAGGAAAGGTAATATTGCTCCTGCTTAGTATTGCCTCAGGCTTTTGTGCCAAAACATCACAGTCGAACTCAGTGTGACAGTGAATTTAAAGTGCTGCCACAGTCATCTTGCTCAGCTTCCAGACCTAGGTGGCCAAAGCATGTAAGAAGCGATCCACAAGAGATGGCACAAAGCCAAAGGATGGGGGTTTTTTTATCCCTGTTTGTTTAGGACAAGAGACAAAATGTGTTTGTAAACCAGAGAGGCTGCTGCAGGTGCAAAGGACTCTGTTCCAGCTGGCATTCTGAAAGATCAATTACCTACATCAAAGCTGTTCTGCTGCCTTTGCTATCTGGTTGCTCATTTCTGAGGCTGCACAGGAACTGTACACACGAAGTGGATTAAAAAGAGCAGGGTTCAATACCCTCTTCAAGTGAGCAGTCTAACCGTTAACACCAGACGTCCTAAGTTCTCCTTAAGCTGATCAGATGATGGGGCAATGTGAAATGCTTTTGACTTTAAAATGACCCTTTGCAATGATAATACTATTTTTGATTGAGAAAGGAAGTCATGTAATATGATGCTATTAATTGATGTAGGTTGCATTTCTTTTCAAGTTGTTGATTGGGAATGAATGGATTAATAGGTAAACCATCTGAGATTGTTACTGAATTTATTGTAATAAATATTACTCTGCAATATTTTCCTGTTGCCTGTGAAGCATTAAAATGCTACAGGGTGCCAACACGTGGTGTTAGTAGGGTGTTATGACAGTAATATTATAAATGTTTGTACAGGTTGTCACCAATATTTGAAGCCACTTGTAAAAACAGCACCTTAATATAATACATTATTACCATACCCTACTGTAAGCGGTGATGTGCTTTTACTCATTGATACAGAACCTATGCATTACTAATTATTCACCCTTTTCTACCCTCTTCCCATGGATGGTCTTGCAAAGACATACTGTTAACAATACCCTAACAACAGACACAAGGATAACGTTCATGTGGTAAACTACACAGTCCTACTTAAATTGTATAGATGTGTTGCATTAATTTCTCATTTACCAATAATTTTGCTAGCAATAATGCTTATTTTCATGGATCCATTTCAGCAGATGCTTTTTCTTCTCAACATCTACCAGACCTGACAGAGAAATATTCCCTTCTCTCTCAAAAAAGACACATGACCAAGGCCCCATAACAAGTATGAAGTGATCTTGAATCAAAGACTATCTTTTGTAGTTCTAACAATATCATACTTCTGAAGTGTGTTATCTTGCAACCTTGTGGAGACGGAAAATGTAATTTATTACAAAGAAGTCTCCCATCTTTTGAATTAAAAGTATTGCCCTTATAGCTGGATGAGGAAACTCTGAAGACTTGAAACACTGAAATGGTGATATTCTTCAGCAAAGAAATGCTATTAATTATTCCGTTAATGCCAGACCACATGGACTCTGAATCCCAAACAGTGAACGAATACAACTAAGCCACTAACTTCACAGTTGGCAGGTTCAATATAAATTCAGAGTATGTTAAAATACAAACTCTAGAAAACATTGTAAAATAGTCTTGTGCCTGTAATGCATACGAGTTCATGTCGGAGGTTATCTCAAGGCACCCATTCAGAACAACCTCCACAGTACAATTACGGTCTTGCTCCTTCTCATTACAGCAGCCAACCTAGAACCATGCTGCTCTCCTGGCTTTTCTCCCGGTGCATGCTATGGAGCGCTGTCCTCTGTTCCCTCACACCAGCCAGGCTGTGTTATTCCTCACTGCCTCGGCGTTGGCCGGCCTGTGTCATCCCCCAGTCGTCGGAGACAGGGAGCCCCCGCGGCCTGGCACCTCTGGGTTTTGTGCAACGCCGCGGCTGGGGCAACCCACCGGGGACTTCGCCGAGGGAGGTGTCGGAGGAAGAAAGAATGGAAGACACCCGTAACGAAGAGACGGGCTCGTCGCATACCGTTACTCCTCACGGGCACCCAACACAAAATGAACTGCATTTACCTCAGCGCTGACAGGTGTGGCCCCTGACACACATCCCCCCCCCCCCGCCCCGTCGGCAGACTCCCCCCGCCGGGGCTGCCCCCAACGGCCGCTCCAACGGCCACCCTGAGGGCCGCCGGCCCCGTTACGTAACTGAGGCGGCGGCGGCGGCAGCAGCAGCCGCCAGGCCGCCCTCCGCCCTCGCCGCCGCAGACAAAGGCCGGCGGACACAGCCCCCCTGCCATCAGCCCCGTGGGAGCCACCCTACGGCCGCCCCTCTCGCCAGCCCCCCCACCCGCCGGGCCGCGCACCGCGCCGCTGGGACACGCCATGGAGGAGGGGGGGCAGGTAGAAGAGGGGGCGCCGCAGAGCCGCCCCCGCCCCGCCCCCAGGGCGCCTCGGGCCGGCGGCCGCGCAGTTGGATTGGCGGGGCGCGGCGCCAATCACGCCGCCGGGGCGACAAGCAGCGCTCCTTTCCCCGCCCCCCTGCGGGGCGGGGCGCGCGCGCGGCGGCCGTTGTCGCTGTGGGGGCGGGAGCGCAGCGCGAGAGGGCTCGGGGCAGATCGCGGCTCCGGCAGGGCAGGGCAGCGCCGCGCCGGGCTGTGGCGGCGGCGAGTCCCGCGCCTCTGCCCGGGCGTCTCCTTCCCCGGCGGCCGCTCCTCTCCTGCGCTCTCCCCACCTCCCGCTGCGAGTAGCCGGGGCCTCCTCCATGCGGGAGAAGAGGAGGAGGAGGAGGAGGTGGGAGCTGCTCGCCGGCCATCCCCGGCGCCCGGCAAGTCGGAGCCGACCCGCCGCCGCGCCGCTCCTGCCGCATCTCCCCACGGCGCGCAGCCGGCGCTGAGACCTGCTCGCCGCGCCGCCCCCAGCCCCCCTCCTCCTAGTCCCGTTCCGCCCCCCCATTTTTTTTTTTTTTCCTTCTTTTTTCCCCCCTTTGATTCTCACCCTGGCTGCGAGCAAAGTGTCTTCATGAGCGCAGAGGATGTCTGGGAAGCACTACAAGGGGCCTGAAGTCAGTTGTTGCATCAAGTATTTCATCTTCGGCTTCAATGTCATTTTCTGGGTAAGTGGGCCGGTTGCACGGCGCTTCGTGCCTTCCTCTGCCGCCGCCTTCTCCTCTTCCTCCTCCCCCGCCGCCGCTCCCGGGCTGGGCACGGCCAGAAATGAAAACTGAGGGACGTGTAAAAGCGGAGCCCGGGGTCGTGCGTGACAGGCGCGAGGCCGGCCGTTGGGGGTTTGAATGGGGCTTTCAGGCGCGCGAGGCCGGGGGTGCCGCCGTCTCAGCCTCCCTCCTGCAGCCGCCTCCCGCCCGCCCGGCTCCGGGTAGCCCTTCCCTGGGCAAGTTGGCGTGCTGCATTCCTGCACCTTCGGAGGCTGCTGATTTCTTTTCCCTTCTGGCCCTCCCAGTTGTTTTTGTTGTAGGTGCGAAGAGGGTTTCTTGCCCCTTTTTTTTTTTCTTTTCTTTTTTTCCTGCTCCCTCCTTTCTTCGCCCTTGTCTGCTTTGTGGTGGGGGAGGGAGCAGCTAGGCACCCAGGCCTGGAGAACGAATTGATCTGCATGTTTTCGTGCTGATATCCCCGTTAAATAAAAATAATAATAAAAAAATCACAGCTCAAGTTCTCTGAACAGTGCTGTTTAAGGCAATGATTACACAATGATGAGGTTGTGTACGGCACGGGTTTATTATGATTAGCTATTACCACGTAGTAGTAGTAGCAATAATAGGATAGAGGAGGGAGGAAACAGTATTCCCACCCATCCCTAAAGTGCAAGCCCATGGAAGGCTTGGTTGGGCATTTGCAGGGATTCCTGGCTGTGCTGCTTCATCTCCTGACTGCACAGTATCTTGTTGCACCATTCTGGCACTGGATATAGAGTAGGCAGAACTGTATCATGACATGTAACCTGTATATAATAGTATTTCTAGCATCTTCTCAGTGTGTTGGATTTGAAAGAGAAGCAGCTGGTTTTGGATGTATATGCCAAATTTCGTAACCACAGAGGGAGGGGGTGAGCATTCTCACACACACGTAAATGATGAGGTTTTATCACTGCATAGAATGTTAAAGTTGGGTGGAGGCTTTTACATGTACAGTCCCCCTCTTTTCATGAGATATTCCATTTAGCAATGAGAAACATGCCCAAACTCCGGTAGGATGAATGTGTTTTTGAGGGGCTTTGAAGGCAAGTTGAGTACGTATCTGGTATAGTGGCTTCTCTGGACTAGAAAGGTGAAATGGGGGGAAAAAAAACACCTTGAAGTTTTATGGATGAAGGTGGGGAAGAACAGAGGAGAGAAACCTTCTAACCAGTACTGTACTTGTGATTATCACCTTGGTGAGAATAGAGGAGGGTGATTACGTAGCTAGCAGGTATTCGTAGCTAACCTTGTGTCTGTGTTCCTGGAAAGTAAAGATGCCTGAAGAGAATTTTTTTGAAGGATCGGAGTTTTGATTAATTACACTTTTATAGTGAAATACCTTTCCTTAATCAAGAAAGTAAGCTGTTAGAGTGAAGTTGACTGCAGTTTTATGTCAATGTTTACTTGGCCAAAGACCGACCTCTGGAGATGAGTGGTTGCAAGCTTTGTAGTATTCTGACACTAGGGTAGCTGTTTTTATTGTACTATTCACTCAGTTTTTAGTGGTCGAATTTGCCGTGGCTCTTTTCACTTGTCTGTTTTTTAATTTTGATTCCCCTGGGCATATGTTGCTGTGAACACAGATGTTTTCCAGCAAGGAACAGAGTAGTGTGAGGAACACTTGTGTGCTTGGACTAAAAGAGGGAGATTATGGTGAAATATACGTAAATGTGTTATCTTGCTCCTTCAGGCACTGTCAGTCTGTAAGAAGCTCTATACCCTGTATTTCCTTCATTTTATTCTCTGAAGGTTAACATGCGGATGGTGCAAGTGAGGAAGTGGTATCTTTTAGGTATTTTGTGGCTAGTCGTTTTCTTATTTCTGTATTGTTGAGGCTGATGCAGCGTAGCTTTTGCATGATGGCAGATGTTCTTCTGTTGTAACTGAATGGGTTAAAGGATATCTTGCTAGGCCAACTCGCCTTTATACTGTGGAATGCTAATCTGAAGACCTGAGTAGGTTGCCCACTCTGCTGTTTGCTTGATGTGTGGCCCTTGCTTACAGATTTCCCCTTTTGCAAAATGCTAATTGTCTGATTTGTGTCCTTGGCTAAAATTCTTGAAATCCACAGAGACAAAACACTTCTATAAAAGTTTAGTCATTTTTTCAGAATATTGTAATCTCATTATGAGGAAGCCTGCATTTATTACCATGTCTCTCATGATTTGGAGTGAAAACATAGGCAGTTACTCTTGTAGAATACATTTTAATGTTGTTTTTACTGAATTAATAGTAAACCCTTCAATAGTCTATCATGAAACTGGACCAGAATAGCTATAAATGAAAATTGCAAGTTTTGTTGGCCGTTCACAGAAAGTGATAATAAAAAATAGCCACTAACATAGTCATTGTAAATAGATTGAAATGATGAAGTGGTCATCATATTAACCCCATGAAGCTCTGCAGGGATCTTGCAAACATGGAGATATGTAGAACACCTTTGTTAAAACTTCTACCTGAGCATTATTATATAGTGGTTTTAACACAACCTTTTAAAACTTTAATGTAAACAAATGGGAAAATACTCTCTCTTCTGCATCATAAACCAATGGACTAAAAATAAAGAGAACTGAGTTGGAAGAGTAATGGTTTTGACAAGAAAATTGTCAGTGCCTTGAATAGAGGAATATTATAGATCTGCCAAAATTATGTGGGGAATGATTGTACATGCTACTTAAACTGAAGATATTACAAAAAATGGGATGCTTTGTATGCCACAGAATATGGGCAAAATAAATTATCAGACCTTTTTGTCAATTTTTTGGTTTTGTGCTGGTCTGTTATTTCTTTCCTTGAAAAACACAGCTGAATTATTAGAATAACAAATATGGGAAAGTTGCACTCTAATGCTGGATATGTAGTTGTAACTAAAGCTGACAGCGTGCCCTTTAGGAGATAGCACTCAGTCTTGCACCACCCCAGATAACGTGTTCTTGTCTATGTGTTTCATACTGTTGTAGAAGACAATATTAACCGCTGAGTTGGTGCGTAATTAATGTTCTAGGTATATTTGCAAGCTTAATTTTTTCGGAAATTCAGTATTAAAGTTGGTAAATATACTGGAAGTGTTTGTTCAGGAAAAATTATTTTATGAGATCACAATGCTCTCATGGAAAAGGAAGGCTCATTTGGCACTCGCCAAAGTAAGATTTAGGAACTGAGACCAAATAGGCACAAATACATCTAAATCAAAATTTAGAATTCAATATTATGTTTCCCTTTCCATTGCTCATCTGACATTCTTCTGCTGGTTGTTCGTTAGGGCGCACGCCTGGGCTTTAACTTAGCTAACATAATGCCTGTGTGAAAGCACCATGTTATGTTTGCTACCTTTCTAGGCTAGTGAAATAGACAGTGCTTTTTTATGAGCCTCATGTCTTTGTCTAGGTAAACCATAATGTAATCTGATTTAGATGAGAGCTGCAGCCATAATATAAGGTAACAGAAAACATTTTTCTGTACTTAAAGAAAGCAAACAAACAATGCCTCCTCCCCACCTTCCCCCTTAGACTTCCATGTAGAATGATGTCAAAGGTACAATGCAAAAAGTAGAAGTAGGCCACCCTGCTTCCCAAAAGGCAAGAACCATTTCCACTTCTTTCCCCTTCTACTTTTGCAAGACAGTTTTAAGCTGACTTTTAGTTCCAAGAACTGTTTTAAATTGCTCTCTGTGCTTTATTATACTTGATGGAAACTGTGGATATATACTATTGCTTAACTCTGAATTTCAATCCACACTTGATTTCACTGACCCTAGCCTCATTGGAAAGATGTATAGAAAGCATTGACACCTCAGACAGAAACCTTTGCTTTACCTGATGATTCACTGCAAGTTGTGAGATATGCTGCGATTATGATACATCAGAATATTACAAGTCATAATTTGTGTTTTAATTTGCTTGGCATCTGCTGGTTTTGATGGCAACCATATGGGAGTCTAAATAGTCTGCTGAATTACAGGAAGATAGTGGAAAGAAAACTGTATAAAGTTATACAAGTGTGTTACGGGAAAAGTGTTGGAAAAGTGCACTGACCTTTAAGGGACAACAAATAGACTGTTTATTAAATTTTGTACATTGTTGATAGTTTGTTTTCAAAGGGGCAGAAGATCATTTTCGGATCTCAGCTGGTTTTCAGATATCCACAAGGAAGTTTTGGTTATGCAATTTTCCCTTGCCGCAGTGGTTAAAAAAAAATAATCAATGTGAAGCTTGTTCCATGCAATTTTCAAATGCGTTCTGTAGCATTTGATATTTTAAAAATTGCATTGGGAAGATGCCCTTGCATTGGAAGTGGAAGCATTCTGTTTGCTCTCCCCTCGTTCTATGATCAAATGATTTTATTTTTTTTTTTAAATTTCTTAGTAGCACAGATAACTTAGCATTTCACAAGTGGTCTCACCAGAAACAGAGCAATGGCAAGAACAGAACTTGTCTTGGGAAAATACACAACTGTTTTGTAACAGTGCAAGGCGGTGATGTACATACTGATGAAGCCAGCAGATGTAGCCCCCGTCTTTTAAATGCATATAAAAATACAGTAACTCTGCTGGCTCCAGGGGACTTGCTTCAGATTTGTAGAGGTCATTCTTGGAATAAAAATTTTCCTTGCCTTGCCTTCCCTTGTAACTTTGTGGCAGGCTGTATCATTGGTTGTACAAAAAGAAATAGATGAGGAACATGGATGAAGCTGTTTCCTTTCTCCTAAGTATTTGTTTTGCCAAAACTAGGTGTTTGTAAATATGTTGTTTTAAGCTATGTGATGTTTCTAGTTTATAAAAGATCGAAGAAGCATAAGGGCACAAGAACTAGAAAAAACTAATTGTGATTGTGTGACTTCTCATGTTTGATGTCAACATACTTCCAGTGAATATTATTGGAACTACCAAATGCAGCTTACATACTTCTCTTCTGTGTTAAAGATGAATTTGGTAAATGTATTTACCAGTCTCCCACCTCGATTGAATTGTCATAGTTAGTTTTATGTGGTCGTACATCTGTCTCAAAGTATGAAGAGTTAATTTTGAATCTTTAGTGTCCCAATCAGAGAAAAGCTGATGCATGTGAATGGCACCCAGAGTACAGAATAGTTCTGCAGGTGAAACATTTTATGAATATTTGTATGTGCGAAAACAAGTTGTTATTGGTCCTAGTCCCATCCCCCTTGTTGCATGTTGATAATGTTTTCTTAATAAAGGCAACAGATCTGTGTTTTGTAACATTGAATTTGGAGGTAGACATGCTACCTTAATTCAGTAAGATAGTCTTTTCATGATAAACTCTTTGGTGTATTTATTGTGTATGTACATATTCAACTACAGTGTATCATGTAATAGGCACACAGGGAAAGCAAGCATGAGTATACTGGGGCAGAAAGGCTTTTTTTCCAAACGGGAACCCAGAAAACATATTTTTTGGGAAAAAAAACCCCAACTTATATCAGGTAGTAGTGCAATAGATGTAGGGTAATTTTCAAATAGAAAATGTGGGGGAGAAGGCTGTTTGGTTTGTGGGGTGTTTTTTGGTGGTTGTTTTTTTTTGTGTGGGGAGTGGAAAGAAGAAAAATGTAAGGAACTTCTCTGTCCTCTCCAGTGGACAGGAGTTTGAAAGTGTGTTTGTAATCTGTTCTTAAAGAACACTCTCTAAGACCTAGTTCCATAGATTACAATAATCCTACTTCTTAGCAAACTTTAATTTATTCTTTATTCCTTAAACTCTGTAAGACGCAATAGTTAATGATTAGTAGCGGAGAAGAAACTTGGGCTTACAGTTAGTGAAACTATACTTCCTTTTCTTTTGAGCCCCATTCCTACAAATAGACTTCTTGTTGAAAATGCATTATAAACTTTGGTACCAGGGCTACTACAAGTTATACATTTGGAGCAAGAAGCTGATGTGTTGTTAAATGCTCAGTCTAGGTACTTCAACAGTTTATACTCCATTAACCAAGGGCAGTAACCTGTGAAGATTTGCTATAAGCATTTAGGATATAATGTTTTGCTTCCAATTAAAACTGGAGGTGAGAGAGAATATTTTTGACCCAAAGACATCTCCTGACCTAAATCTGCCAGTTAGGGAATTCCAATCTTGAACTATAGTGCTGTAGGATAGAATCGGCCTTCATACTTTGCTTTGCCCAAAATATGCAGCACATTTCTCAAATGCATGGCTAGTAGCCTGTCAACAGGACTCTAATTGTTTTATTGATGTAGGCAGGAACAAGGAGCTGAACAGGTCATGAAGTAACCCAGCTTTGTTAGTGATGACCCAGAAGTCACTGTCAGCATTAACCGTTAAACTGCCTTCCAATATAGTAACTTTTTAAACTCTTCTAAATATCTGACTTTCGTTAGCTAGCATTCCATAGTGACTTTGTACTCTTGTACCAGTTTCCATATTTTTTCGCATTAAAAATTAGCAAATATTGTTGCAATGCAATAAAGAAAGATAAGCTTTTTTGTTTTAATTCTATTTTTACCAATGCACTGAATTGCATTCCACTGCAGTTTTACAGTGCAAAATCCAGGAAAACATAGATTATTCTTTACTGGTTTGAGGCCTAATTTGTTTATTTTCCATTGTATTATTGTGCGAGTTTGGAAAACATCCCATTTTTTGTGATTGTGCTGCTGCTCCTGCCAAAAAATATCCTCCCTCATGGATCACAGTGGATATAGATTTCCACTGATTTCAGCAGGACTTTGTACAGGTATAAGGATTGGTATGGGTGGATGTCACTGTTGGCACAGTGCTCTGTGTAGCTGCTTCTGTAAAGTACACAAAGATCTAGAGCAGTCCAGCCTTCCCCTTACACTGGCATTTAAAAATGTCACTAACACACGGAGGCTTGCAGTCAGGGATGCTTGATTTGGTATCAAACTCTGACTCAGTGTGATCTCATATAACCTCCAGATGGCCTGACTTGCGGAGATGCTAAAAACAGTCAGATCCTACTCCTTTAGCTGTATAAAATAAATGAGGCAAATGGCAGTAGCGGTATTTATTTTAATATGTATCAATCTCCACATTAGATTCTTCAGCTAATGTTTCAACTTTTCCAGTTGCTTTCCTCTGGACAGCATTTAGAATAAGTATTTCAGCACACACAGAGGATGTTATGAATGAACTGTCAATTTCCCACAGAACTGGGAAAAATCAATATGCCTCTTCCAGGCCCTGAAAATCCCTCTGCTCCTAGTGAAGGCTCCATTACATCAAATATTATTGACAATCATTTCAAGCAAAGTTCCTGATGTGTGGTGATAGATTTTTTTTTTTTCTTTTTGCAACAAGGCAAATACATATTATGAAAACAGTTTATATACCTATTCTGTACCCATTGCCATATGGTTTTCTCGACAGTAAAACTACTTATGGAAAAATCAAAGAATTGTAGGAACTTCTGCCTAAATATCTTCTCTTTCTCCTCAATAGGCAAGTAAAAATTATTTCTAAATGTGTTTGGTGCTTCTTTGTAGTATTGTATTCAAAGAAAGAATTAAAAGGAGACTAGATGCCTTTAAATATATGAAATATTTTGGGTTCATAGAGGCTTTTGTTTTGTTTTCCTGAATATAGTGTTAATGAGTGAAGACCTGATTATGTCTGCTGTCCTATCTCCAGTAGGCTACTGTTACAGGGTAATGAGTATGATATAAATGAGACTGCAAGGATGCTTGCAATAATTCAGCCTACTGGGTGTTTCCTAGTGTTAGTTGCTTACAGTTAATGAGAGTCCAGCTTAATTTACTTTGATTTAGGGGTAAATCTTCCATGACGCGGAACATTATTTTATGTCAGGACTTTCTTTCTCTGTGTTAAGAGGGCAGACTCTCCCAACTGAGCTCTGGTGCCCCAAGGAAAGGTGCAGCAGCACCACGTGTGGGGTGTCACCCCTAGCAGATCCACCTGATATCTGTCATTTTGTCAGAGCCTGCATCACAGGTTCTCCCTGTTGGACACCTTTGCTTTATGTACCCATGTGCAGGGCATATATTTACCTTTCTGAGGCTAGGTTCTCTGTGCTTCCTTCTCACTGAATTGCATCTCTTCTGCTGCGTTCTGTTTTCTAACCAGCTGTGATTAAAGAGGTTGAAGGGGGTTCTCTCTGTGCTGTAAATGGTTTATATGTAAAAGCAGAGACACTGAGGAAAAAAGTTCACATATAATGTATGGCAAAGGTTTTGTTGCCTCATGCCATGCTTCAATTAACTGTGTCACCTTGTGGAGGAATCCTCTCAAGTTTGTCTTTGCAATGCCATGTGGTTAGAGTGTTTCAGGCTGGAGAACAGAATTTGGAAAACATGACAGTGCAAAACATTGGGTCCTACCAGCTAACGAGGAAGAGGGTTGGCAAGTATCCTGGGCCAGTCTGAGCTGCGAGTATACTGGGGTGTTACACTGTCCACAAAGCAAGGGTTTCAGACTTTTTAATTTTAATTTTTGCCACTGAAATATAAAAACAGAAGGGTTCCTTTTTCCATGTGGGTAAAAGATAGCATTTCATAGAAGTTGTCTTCCTGACTGCCAGTTTACGTGGGTATATGTCTAAAGGAGTAAGTGTGAATTCAGTCAGCCCAACAACAATTAAATAATTAAATATATAATTAAAATAATTAAAAAGAATAGGAAAAAATTTTTAAAATTAGAAGCCCTGTTTTCCAAGGAGTTATGTAATTCATTTCTAGTTGAAAATTCAGCCATATGACTTATGCGAAGGCTATAAAATATTTACATATAAATATAAAATATGTATGATTGCAGTTAATAAATAACTAAGATCTAGTTTTAAATCAATATTGCTTGATATCTCAAACATCCTCTTGTTTCTTTCTCTTTCTGTGGGCATGCAGGGGGATGTGCAGTCTTGCTGCTTTCCTAATAGCGTAACTGAATTTTTTCTCCTCTCTGAATGACTGGGAGGACCTGTTTACATAGCAGGGCCACTTCCTTGGTTATGGCAGTGGTTTCATGACTGGTTTTGATGTGCTGCCTTGCAAATTCTGGTGTCAAAATGAGAGCAGGGGGCTGCAAATGGCTAAGGCTGGCATAAGGCTGCAGAACTAAATATGTTAGTACAGCTTCAGTAGACTGATAGCAGTCAGTTACCAGATCTGACTGAGAACTCTCTCATCTGGGTCAATTTCTATTGACTTGCTGTTTGGCTGCAAGAATGAAGCGTGGGACTGTCTCCTCCTTTCCCTGTATAGATCAACTTAAAGTGATTGTACAAGCATGGCCTGTTTCAACTCTGCATTTTGGACTGTGGAGTACATAGAGGCATCAGACATGATGCTGTCTTAATAAGTAGATCAGTCTGGTGGGGACTATTATGTAGACATATGTGCTGCTTGGGATGCTCCTGCACTGCACTTTGATCTTCTCTATTTTAGTAAGATTTATAGTTGTTACCTGTTTTCTCCTAATCAGTGATGTTGGAGAAAGAAAGAGCAGTAGTAATCTACCAAGTTTGTTGTAATGTGAACTTAATTTGAACTTCAGCTGAAGCAGACAGCTCCATCATCTACCTCTCTGGTTTCTTTTCCTTCCCATAAATGTTATTCCAAACACCATGGCACTCCATGAAGTAATGAGGTACTTCATTGGAGTGGCCCACTGGAAGGGGTGGCAAATGATCTCTGAAGAGAGTTTGTCATGATTATCCATCCCAAGTAGTATCCTTTTTGATGTCTTTGTTGCAAACAAAGGTTAGTATGCATTTAATGTTGGAAATATAAATATATATTATGCATTCATAGTTTATATATGTATGTGTATATAGAATAATGCTGTTTAAAAAAAAAATAATTCCTGACTTGCTAGAGCAGAAGTTCTTTGACTTATGTGCCTAAAAGCAGGACTTGAAGAGACTGGAAACCCATCTAACTACTGTAACATGGAAAGTAGGCCTTTTTGCACTGATCGTCCTCTGGCTGTATTCCATTGTTCTGCTGCTGCTGGGAGCTCTGGCATGGTCACCAGTAGTGTTCCCACTTCAGCTACGCATGGGTGAGTGGTTTAAAAACGTTGCTTTCTTTTACATGTAAGCAGTCTCCTTCCTCATACAAGATGTCCTGTTATTTTGAAGATAGGCAAAACCACTGCCTGGGTAGTCTAAAGGTTTGTAGTGGTATCGAAATCAATGTTTTATTCTGCGGGATCTTTTCTATGCAAGTAACTAGTGTGTTTGACTCGAACACAAGCCAGTTACATTTTTACATGGTTTACGTCCTTGCTGGCCTCTGCTCTTCTTTATTTTTCCTAAACTCTTATACCTGTGGGAGAGGAAGTAGCTCCTGAGCAGATGCAGTTAATAGCTTTGCATATTAAAGAAAACCAATACCAGTCTTTATGAGACTGATACTGAAGGGTTCTTGCCACTGTAGCAGGTGAATGAGTTGTGGCTCCCATCTGGCCGTTTTTTGTCTTCTGTTGGAGGTACTCTCTAATGCCCCACAGATTCATGACCCTATCAGCTGTTCTGCAGAGCTGCTAACCTCTGACAGAGGCAAAAGGACAGCTGTGGGCAACAGTAGCTTTTGCTTTCAACTTTCCCCATCCCAGAACTTTGTGCGTGGTTGGGATTTCCAGTAAACTCACTATCATCCAGTATTTCATATATTATTTTAAATATCATGCCTAATAAATGACAGTGATGATATACTCAACTCCACTGTTACTTGTAGCTTTCTTGTCAATAGCAGCTGATTTCTGCCTGGAAAAATTACCATACCTCTTGTAAATACCTGATTCTTGTTAGTTTTGCCCTCCTTTCTGTTTCTGCTCTTCTCCAGCTTGCAAAGGCTCTATTCTCTGTTCCATTCTCCAAGGTAGCTGTTTTTATGTCTCGCTATGTGTCTGCCTGTTCTTACTTCTGTCACCTGGAATTGAAAGCTCAGCTGGGTTCTCTGCTCTTAGCCCACAGGAGCCCCTGCATGGTCACTGCCATGCTCTGAGAAGGCTTTCTACAGGGGCAGTTTGCTGGCTCTGTTACTGCAGTCCAGCCACCAGTCCACAGGAAAGTGGGAAGGAGAAGTGGAAAAGCCAGCACTCGCTTGTTTTGTACCATTTTATAAGGCACTTGTTCCTGCTTGACAAACAACTTTTTTCCATAAACGTGCCTTTTTTCAGTGTGATGCGCAAGCATCTCCTTCTGAAACAGCAAGCCTCAGTGTTGATGTAAGACCTCCCAAATAACACCTGCAGCGATAATCCTTCTTTAGATGATGTGTCAAACTATAAGGTTGGTGAATATCAAAACTGTACATGCAACTCCGGCTCTGGTGTAAAGAATTTCACATTTAGCTTCATAAACAATTGCTGCAGGACTGAGCCACTTAGAATCAGGTGAGGTGGAATGGATGGGGCTATGAGAGACTGGCATGATCAGCAAAGATTTGAGGTATGTGCTGTGTCTCCTGTTTGAACCACATGGAAGGCTTGTTGCTCTTGAAGTGTGGGGTCTTAGTGATGTTACTTGAGGCTGGAGTACAGGACTGAAATTAAAAGAGGCTGGTGGTTGGTTTCTGCTATACTGGTTGTTGTTGTTGCTATACTAATTAGATGCATACTGTAAAGTCCAAAGTATTTTAAGTTGAGAGTTGGTGGGACTCCTTTTTTGGTTGTTGTTTCTGCTATATTCTGTTGTTTCTGCTATATTCTGTTGTTTCTGCTATATTCTGTTGTTTCTGCTATACTAATTAGACACATACTGTAAAGTCCAAAGTATTTTAAGTTGAGAGTTGGTGGGACTCCTTTTTTGTGTGTCTTTGGAGACCTATCAGAACTTCAGTGAGTACTGCTATTTGTTTAAATCTCCTTGGTTTACTAGGGTCAGATCTTCATTTACTCTAAAAGGCTACCTTGTTCCAATCTGCCACTGTAACGTGTCCTTGAAATGACTACAGATGACACTTGCTTAGAGCAAGGTAGAACAATTTTGGTGTAGCTGTGTTGTCAAAATTGTTCATGTAAGCAGGATTAGTATTCTAGCTTGAGGCGTTTGAAGGCCTTTGTAAGTTAGAAGGATGGACTTTGTGTTGTGGGGTGGGATTGGACTTCTCTATAAATGGTGGAGAGAAGAGAAACCTGTAAGCTTTCACAGAAGGAGCAGGAGTGGAATACACCACTTGTTCGTAAAGCAGAAGGTATTTAACTTTGAGAATGTAGTCTTCTAAAAGTGAGAAGGTAGTCATATTTTTGTCTGAATAAAACCTGCCTTGTTTTCTATTCCATCTCCATGTTGCCTTCTGGGTAGATATTCTTCTGCAGTTATTGTTATCAAAGTGCCACTTTGGGAGCTCTCTTGTCATTATTTCACTCTGTTTTGTTAATAGACTTTAGTTTAAAAACTCTCTAGCTTGAAAAAAAAAACAAACACAAGAAAGCAAACCAAAACAAACATGTACATAAAGATGTTTCAGAATTCACAGAAAACAAACTGTGGATCAATTATTAAGTGCCTTCCCTCTCCCTCATCCACTTCTTGATGTAGTATTAATTTTGAATGAGCCCCCTGCATAGCTTGCCTTCATCCACTTAGGGTATAGAGCACAAAGGCTTTCAGCACTGTAAATGCTTGGGCTCTTGTTACAGGCCTCTGCATAAGAGCAGCTCCTGTTGGCTTCAATGGGAATCAGTTGGTGGCAGCTGCATAATTGATTTTCAAGCAATGTCTTTTTAAAAAAAAAAAAAGAAAAAAAAAGGGGGGGTGGGTGGGTGTGAAAGCCCAAAGAGGTCCCCCAAACAAAACACTGAAAAGACTTTCAAAAGAGCTAGAGCAATTACTTCAGTTGCCTAAGTAGCTAAGAGCTGACAAAAAGGGTGATACACTAGTCTAACCAAAAAACTCTGGCAGAGAACAGTGGAGCCTATCGGGCAGTGTTTTTGCTAGTTTGTGCCTCAGAATAAGCATCCTGTCTGACCATTTTGATCCTTTAAATTAAAACTTCCCCTCAATAATAGGAGGTATATGTGACTCTGATACTTGTAGCATTGAGAAAATTTAGCTGTTGAAGCACGCTGAATTCATCCACAGCAGACAATTGTGACTGTGTTCTCTCTAGTTGTAGAGTAGTGGTGTGCTTGCATGAAATAGCTTTACATGTGCTGAAATATCACTTAGCAGTGGTTTCTGCAGGCTACGTGCTTGCCACCGGTCTGGGCAGCAGGCTGGTCACCACTGTCGTTTTTTATAACTAGTGATGCGTAGTACTGTATTGAGTACTGAGTTCTGCTTTTGCCAGGCATGTACGTAATAGCAGCAACTTAATGATAAATCTGTGTCCGATGGAGCTACTAATGCTCATCTGTTAAGTACCACTACTTATGTGGTCTACCATTAGCCACATAAGAAATCACCACATTTTATTAATGGCTTCTGAACTTTAACAACATCTTAGGCTGAAGATAATGGCTTTTGCATGAAATACGTTCCATTACTGCTAACGGTGTCTTATTGAGTAAGCTGGTGTGGCAGATAAAAGAATTTCTGCAAACAAAGCATAAAAGAAGCTATGTATATAAATCAAGCTTGAAAATCAGTTTATAGTTGAATGGATACTGAACATCTCGGACTGGTTTTGTTTAATACTTTCATGATTGATAGAGAAAAGGTAAAAACAGTCTGTCTAAATGCAGAACTTGATGAATATTGCATTTATTTTCTACTGTTAGATTGTTCCAGCAGTTTGTGGTAATGTGCTATGAGTAGATAGTTATAGTCTGTGCTAATACTAATGGTTTCAATACTATTAAAAGTAAACAGCAAAAAACACCTTTCCTTTTGCCTTTAAGGAAGACTTTAAAGAAAAGTAAAACTGATTCTTATTGATAGCTTTAAAAAAAAAAAAAGGCAAGATTAACATTCTCTGCTTTTAGACTCATCATACCACCAAGGGAGATGAAGAACTTCTTTGAGCTATTGCACTGAATCCTTAATTTGCTAGGTTATCATGTACCTTCGAATACAACATTAACCTACAGAGCCAAAAATTGCTCCAGGGTTTTGGAGGAGATATACTGAGCCTTGCCTTTTGACTAGATTCAGTGCGAGGGAGTTGCCTAAGGGAAAGAATCCTGCTCTTTTTTTTTTCTCTAGTGTGTGAAGAAACAATATATCAATGCACCTACAACTCTATTAAACAAGTTGAAGATAAGTTTTAATGGTAAGGAATTGAAAAAATGTTTCTTTGAAGATTGTGTAGTCTCGATTGCTGTTAGCTTTGTGCATGTTGACAACTTTTAAATACCTAGAACACTTTTTTAAAAAAAATATTAGTGGACTGTGTTCTATATGGCGTGAAAGATGTGATAAAAAGGCATCTTTTTGAATATTCTTTAATTTCCAAGTGGGGTCCCATGCAATTCAAAGGTAGGTTGGAAGTTTGATGGTTTTGTCTAAGAGGGCATTTCAAGATGGTGTCTTTGCCAGCAAAACCAGGTTAAAACAGTTTGTGTGCCAGTGTGCAGCATAAGATATGGCTTCATAAACCAACAAGGGGCTGGTGAAGAGTGACATGGGAGGAAAACGACTCCACTCAGGTGAGGATGTGACCGGGGGAACTCAGTAGACCCTTTTGCTACTGAAACACCTAACTGGTTTAGCTGTCTTGAGTTAAAGCTGTGTGTGTTTTTGTGAGTGCTGTCCATGTCAAACCCCAACCCTGCAATTAATATTTGGCATAATTAGTCATTTTAATGGACAGACCAAATCTGAAAACAACACTGTAGACTGAACAATGTATTGTCCCTTGGAAATATTTAATCTTAATTAGCTCTTAAGTCTGTGGATGTGTTGTCATTTCCCTATTGTTTTCAAGGTCTAATACCTTTGATCAACCCCAGGCTGAGTTAGGAAAGCCTAAGTAGTGAAAGGTATGTTGAAATCTGCAGAGCTCAGTTACTACAGAAGTTATGGAAACTAAATGGTTAATACAGATAAAGATGTCTGGTATGACCCAGTATGAGTTTGCCTGGAATGGTATTTCTACTGTACTTTACTGAAGGGTGGTAAAGGCATGCTCTTTTCTTTCTCCCTTGAGCTTTGGGGTGAATGTGTAAGCGTCTAATGAAAATTCTTCTTTCTGACTTAACCTGAGATAATGCCAGCAGTTTGGACTTCATGGTCTCTGTAAACTGATATGAAATTTCAAAATGAGAATAGGGTGAGGTTTTGAAATTGTTGTTTGTGAAAAGTTCATAACAAACTATAATCATCGGTAAAGAAACTGAGAGCAAAAGGAGTAACACTGTAAGTGACTACTGGAAGTAGTTTTGTGAGCTTTATTAGAGGTGGCTCTGAAATTTTCAAGAAATTATGTTGCTTTAATATGTCGAAGAATTAAAACATTCATTTAAATTCAGATACAGTTAAACTAATAAATCAATGTTTTGTCTTTAATAAGGGGCACTTTGCATTTAAAATAAAAGGGAGTGTTCTTGGATTTGGATACAATGCAAGAATGAAAACTTGCACAGGGCTGGACAGAAAGTGGTTTTGAAGTTTTTATGGGTGATGTGCTGTGAAGTGTTCTATTTGAGCTCCTCCTCTTCTCTCCCTGACATCCAATATTACATTTGATTTGAAGCATTTCCTGATATAGAAAGGAACTAAAATAAGGCAACACTGTCAAGGCAGTCCTCAAATAATGTTTTTTAGAGATGCAACAAAGAGAACATACCAGTGATCATACTGGACCAGACAAAAGGTCCGTTTAAGGTAAATATCCTTAGAACAGTGGCCAATGGTAGGCAGCTGGTGAAAAGCGTAAGAACAAGGCATGTAGATAGTGATAATTCTTAGGGAATATGCTCTGAATCCTCAGCCTTTCAGAGGCAGAATTAGGAGCTTTGTACTTAGAATCCCTAGATGGATTTTTCTTTGTGAATTTGTCTGGTTGGTCCTTGAATCTCTAACTTTCTGAGGTACATGACATCCAGTTGTTAGTTGTACCTTTTCCCTATTAGTTTTGGCTTGCTTTTGGGAGAGGTGTGTGGAGTTCCAACTGGCATGTAATAAAGCATTCTGCAGCTTGGAGTCAATTAACTTTCATGTTCATCTGCTTAGCTTCTGTGAAACCACAATGAAAACCCTGCATCTGAAGAATGTAGTTTGAAACACCTTTTCTCTGTTCCCTGCCATACCCTGCCCCTGACTTTTTCACACAATACTATTAAGAAACAAATTTTGGATACCTTCCTTTTCAGTAGTTCAGAAGGTTGAATTACAAATGTTAGAGGCGTGTAAAGTCAAGTAAGTGTACCAGTCCAAGGGAACTACAGCTGGATGTCACAGATGAAAAAGCTTGCTGCCGGGAAGAGGGAGCTGTAAGTTTCCAGATGGTGACCTAGTTGGATCTTTACACAGCTCCTCCAATTATAATGAATTAACCATTTTCAGCCCAGGCCATGTTTAACAGCAAGGTATGTAGTTGGCAGTTTTTATGGAGGATTGCAATTGCCTGCAGTTCTGTCCTTTTTCGTCCTCTCTTCCCCTTGCCTCCCAAAAGGAAGAAACAAGCAAGCCTACACCCCCAAAATTCTTACTTAATTCTGCCATTGGTTACAGTTGATCCTTATTCAGTAATAAAATAGTATATGAGGGATGAGAATTCTGTGATGGGCAGGTGAATCTGAAGGGTGTTCTCAGGCAGGCACTAGGTTATTCCTCCCTTTGATTACTGTTTTAGAAGACTCTAGTAGTTAGCTTTAACTTAAAAGCTCAAATGTAGCGCTTACCCATTATTTTGGAAGGAAAGGTGGAAAGTTCCTTGCTCGTCTGGGCCCTGAGAAGGTCCATAAGCAAATCTGTGGCTTTTGGGGAGAGCTGCCTACTGCCTAGGCTGTCCCTGAAACAGAGACCAATGTTGTGCTAAGAGTATGATCTTGAGGGGTTGCATAAGGTAAGTCAGTGGCCAGACAGTACAGTGGAGTCATCAGTGCTGTATAAGCATGATGTCCCTAAATTACTAAGGTTGTATTGTAGCCCAAGCAAATTCTTTAATCAAGACAAATTTATAGAAGTCATCTTATGTTACATCTGATGAGACTTTTCTTGTTTACTTGCGTAATAGTCATGGGAAGGGAGGAAGAATGTAAGTGGCATGGGTGACTACTACTATTTACTGGCTGACAAAGAGATGAAATAGGCAAGATAGCGACGTAACTTGATGGTATGATTCTGGCCAAAAAATGTCAGATCCTTTAAAGCTAGCTGACTGTGCAGAAGCAGAAGATACACTTCAGATTTAAGCTAGTTTACTAGGCTTGGGAAAAAAAAAATAAATAAGCTTACAGAGTTCTAAGACTTTTTGTTTTACTAAGAAAGAATAGAGTGCTTCTAAATGCCTTTGTAAGTCCTTGTTCTCAGGGCCCAGGTCCATGATCTGATCACATTGGGAATTGGATTTCCAGGTAAACAACTTCTTAGTCTAAATTCCTGTTGCTATAGGAAATCTTCCAAAAAAAAAAAGTACAGGCCTGAGAAAACAGTAGCTGTTCATCCTGAAATCTGTTTTACTTGCTGCATGGCGATCTGTTTTAGAAGTACTTAAATGAAAACTTGGGCAATGGAACAAAACACTTTAAGGCTTAACATTTAAAGGCATGTTATTTTGTTTGGTTGATAGTTTTAGTTTTTTTAAGTTTTTGGGTGTGTGGTTTTGTGGTTTTTTGGGGGGGGTTAATTTTTTTTTTGCTATATATATGTGAAGTAATTGGATTAATTAATGTTTTCTTGGCAGCAGCAGAGTTGTTCCCTCTCTGCTGCCCGCTTGGTGCTTGCTGTATAACTGTGTTCTGCATCGTGCCTCAATCTTTGATACGATAGATTCTGCTGAATGAGAAACAAACCCATCCTGCAAACTGGATTGAATGCTTTAGACTAGGTATAATCTCAAAGGTGTAATTGCTAGAAAAATTGGTTCCTACTAGCATTAATAAAATCCAATGTGAGCAGTGTACGTTAGGATGTTTATTTTTTTATATATACAGGTGTGCTTGTGTGTGTATATCTATAACTTTTTTTTCCCTGGTTCTGTTTTTCCATTTCTGCTCTATATCAATACTGCTGAGGCACGTTGAAGAGGACAGCTTTTGCTCTTGCCAACCAGAATCTGTTTTTGCAGTGAGGGGTCCCTGCTGGGGAAATCTTTTCCTGCTATCTTTCTTCTCTCCGCAGGGTAGCAGGCATAAGGACTGCCCTCCTGTCTGCTCTGCTGACAGCCATGCGTTCTCTGCTCTTGCTGCAGCAGCTGCTGCTCCTCAGCCTGACTGAGAGAGCATAAATTAAAATACAAAGGTCTCCTGTGGCCACTCTTGGCTGACACTGCAATGGCAGATCAGACTTTCCTACATCATCTTCACTTGACTTTCTTCTTCTTCTCAAGAATTTCCTCTGCATTTGTATCAGTCACAGTCTTTTACCAGTGGGCTGAATAGGAGCAGCAATCCAGTCACTCCAAATATTTTATGTACTTGAGTGACTAGAGCAGTTTGGGGAGAAAAGAATTAGCAATGTGGGTTTCATCAGAAGCTCAAGTCTTTTTCCTTTTTATACTGCCTGGAGAAAAGGGAGTATTTTTGTGCTTTTTATGGCTGCTGAAGATACAGGGCTAATTCCTGTTCTTGTCTCCCCATGAAGGCAGGCAGAGTGTTAGAAACAGCAGAACCATTGTGTTGCCATTGTGCGCACGTGACTGAGGGCACAGCAGTGAGTGGAGTGTTTTCCCTTTCTTGAATCTTGATGTCTTGCAATGTGCATATAGGGGGTCTTTAACTCCCAGAGGGTGGAGAGGGAGCTACTTGGTGGTAGGATGGAATGCCACAAAATTGGCTATGTAGATTTCCTGACTTAACTGTGTATGTGGTTTTTTTTTGGGGGGGGGGGGTGTTTTGTTTTTACCCTGTATGTCTGACATAGCAGATGTTCTTTGGCTCAGTGTGCTTATATGTGAGGCCACTTCCTTGTAGGTGATATGTGGTGGTGATGTCGATGATTATTAATCTTTTTATTAAAGTGACAATGCCCACCTCTTCTCTGCTTTTTCCTGCTCTAGGCCCCACAGGCTGATTTGGCTTATATTGGGCACCAGCATTTGACTCATGCTAATGGTGTTGAGTATTCTTCTTTAAGGGTGACTGCTTGCATCTTTGCTAGTCCTCTTATCTATCTTATCTATTTCAGCCAGAGCCTGAATTCCAACATCTTTGTGGAAAAAAATAAAATTGACTAATATTTTGTTTGTTGTGGCTTTTTTTTTTAGTCCTGCCTGAAATGCCTTTTTTTTTCTTCCCCCCCCCCATGGAATGGAAAAGTCCTTATTAAACTTGCATGCCCTTGTGTTGTAGCTTCTGTCATGATGGATTTCTCGTCAGGGCATTGTCAGAGTTAGAAGGCAGGCCTAAGGAAAAGCATTTCAGTAAACGGTTCATCTTTAGTCCCTGAAAATCATGTAAGACATGAGAAACTGTTCCTCTGTGTTTCCATTTATGTACTTGTCAGCTAGTCTTCAATGCAGGGTTAGTCTGGTCCTCTACTCATCTGATCCACTGCTCTCTAGATTATGGATATGGAAGTTCTCCATGATTTGTGCAATGGCTCAATGGTTTCTCTTTAATTTAGATATGTTTTGGCTTCAAATGCAAACCTCCACAGCAATGCAACCATCTTTCTGACTTAATCAGATTGCCTCTTGGAAAATAGTTTAAAAACCATAATTTGAGTGTAAATTTACTGATACATCTGTATGTGAATTTCGCATCCTCTTTTAATTTTCAGGAGAACATGTTAAGTCATGAAGGCTTTTCCAGCTGTTTCATTTTCTTTCTTCAAAACTGAAGTCTTTTCAAGTTGAGTGTACTTTTTCCCCCACAATCCTCTTCTGGCATGTAATTGTGAGCTTTAAGTTCTGACTGGGTCATTTGGGGCATTTAATAAAAGTATTGGTCTGATTATTTGCATCTTCTGGGTGGGTTCTGGAGGGAACAGTCTTGACAATGTTTTTGCAGAGCTCTTTCTTTAATGAAGCTAAGCGTGGCCATCAAATTATTTTTTTGTAAAGAGTTATTTAGGCCTTAGCTGGGGAAGGATAGACTTAAAGCACTTAGAGTCTTACTTGAAATCAGTGGCACTGCCTTTGTGTACTGTGGAAGAAGGGTCCTAATTTGCAAAGGCTTAGTTTAGAGGAAAGAGAATTTGATAAAACTTTCAAAAGTAGTGTAAGCTGTGGCCATCATCAAAAGTGGCTTCAGACTGGTGGAGGCTGATAAGAATTTCTCATTGCTAATACAGCACACTGGAGTCCATGTTGAATGTTAATCAGCGATTTCTAAATCATGTAAGTGCTCTCTGAAAACTTGTCCTGTTTTTAAATTTTTCCTTAAAAGTATCATAGTAATTATGGAAATTGTATAAGCATATAGTAATGTTTGGAAATAATCATGGGACCAACCATGGAATTGCTGTTCTGTCTACCAGTTGGACTTAACAAGAACAAAATGCCATTACTACCTTTGTAATCAGATTTATTTTAATGTCTTTGAATGAAATACCTCTGGAATCAACTGCTGAGTGCTTTAACTGCTTCCTTGCTGCGTAATGAAACACTGGCCTTACCAGACTGCCTGCTAATTGGGTAGCTGCTTCTTGGGGCTTGTTTTTTTCCTCCCTGTATATTAGGTATCTGGAACATCTTCAGTAATGCCTAATGCAGATGCATGCAGTAATGAGATGCAAGAGGAGCAGGGTTAACATCCCCGTATCTTTAATCACAGTTTTCATGTGTGGTGCTTCAGACAGACAGGATCAAAAGGTCCCCTGCTTTAAACTTGACACTCAAGTGAACATTTTTCCAAGACCAGTGGGAAAAATGTTCCTTCCTCCCTGCTTTGGGTGAACCGTCTTACTAATTTAAAAAAAAAGAGACCACCCTGAAATAAAGTTCTTTTGCACTACCTTCTTTAGCCTTTAACTTTTAAAAAATAAATTACTCTTACAGCAGATTTCACTTATGATGGTAATTGAAACTTATATGCAATAACCATCGGTCAGAATGGAATTATCCTACTGTTAGGTTAGGTGAGGAGGACTATAATGGGACTGGTGACTCCTTGCCCACAGGGAGAGTGGGAGAATTCACTGAAGGGATCTGAATGGTGTTCAGGATCAAGCTGTTATTGTGTTTCTTTGTCTAATTCCCCAAATCTGGAAGCAATGAACAAATGCCAGTGGTAATTCAAATAACTGTCCTGAATGAATACATACACTATCCCATTTTGTCATACTTAATAGTATTCTACATTGTGAAAACCTAAAAACAAAACACACCTAAGCTTAGAACCATTTTATCCACAGTCATGTTACATTAAAATGTCTTGATTTATATAATTGACTTCACAGTTTTGGAGAGAGGGAAGCAGCAGGACAGGGACTTGCTCATGCTGCTCCTTCTATAATGCTCATTAGGCAACTGAAAGCTGCTTTGGTGGTGGGGCAAGAGGATGACACTGTACAGTTTACTTGCACATGAAAACAAACAAACGCACACATGGTGAAAAATGTATGTGTGGGGTTTTTTTTTCAGTAAATTTAGTGCTATTAACAGGTGCTGGATGAATAGCCCTGTGAGCTGGCATCCTGTATTTTCATGTCCCATACAGCAGGATGAGTGGGAAAGCAAGTGTCCATGCAGCATCCTTGCTGAGGAGCAGTGGCAGGGTCCTTCTGGTAACCCCACCCCAACTGGTACAAACGATAGCGGGTCTGTGATGTGAGCTTGCCAACTAGTGCTTGGATGGAGTAACTTGATCTTTCTTTGTTAGCTGCTCTTCTGGAGAGTTGCTGTTGTAAAAGCATGTTGACTCTTTTTTCTTTTTTTTTTTTTTCCCTTTAAAATGGTAAACCTTCTCTATGGAGAGAATGAGAAGTATTCTGTGCACTGATTTGCTGTTTGTGGCGACGTGAGGGAATATAAAGTTCTGCTTAATTCTGATCAGCCCAAGAATATTTTGGTAGAAAGAGTCCAGGGTGTGGTGAGATACCCAAAAAGGTTGCTGAGGACTCATAAATTTAATTGCAGCAGTTGTACCATTCCTGTCAGCTGGTGGTGCTCACTTCTTTTTTGGTTCTGAAATTGTATCATCTTTGAATGCATTTTTGTGAACCACTGTTGCTTGACTTTCTTGTGGGTTCAGAAGATCGGCTTTTGTGTAGAGCTCCTCCCTGTCCTTCCCTGGCT
Source organism: Ciconia boyciana (assembly GCF_034638445.1). Classification (NCBI taxonomy): domain Eukaryota; kingdom Metazoa; phylum Chordata; class Aves; order Ciconiiformes; family Ciconiidae; genus Ciconia; species Ciconia boyciana. The sequence goes on along the minus strand of NC_132938.1, from coordinate 55,806,125 downwards.
GATTAAATAAATAACATTTCCCTGAAGTTTAGGCATACCTTTGTTTGTGTTATCCTTTAAAGGTAAGGAAGAGGAGTGAACAGCATATCTTCATCCTCTTCCTATTTAATACCATAACTAACAAAACAGATGTCAAGAGTTCATGAGGGCACCTTTGATGTTGGTGTTAGTCTCTTCTGCAGGCTAGAAAATCAGCAAACAGGAACAGTACCTGAAGTACTTGGTGGAGAGTAATTGCCTACTGTCACACTGTGATTTGCAAAGACTGTAGAAGCAATATAAATAGCACTGGTGGTTTGTTTTTGTGTTTGTTTTTTTTTTTTCCTTTCATGCAATATTTTTTCTACCCTCAGTGATGACCAGCACACTTTTGTTACAGCTCCCTGTCTAATATGAGCTGAAGAGACTCTTTTAGCAGTAGCTCAGTGTCAGAGAGGGGGTGCATAGCTACAGTGTAGAATTCATTATTCTGTGAACTGATACTGGTATGATTCAACTGACAGTTTTTAAGCTTGCTGGTGTGGCCCTTTCACAACATAAGATACTTTGTTCATTTAATACTGTGGTAGTGATTGCCATGCTTTCAAACAGGCTGATCATGAGATTTTGAGGTTTGTGACACTTGGTTTGGGTTGACTGCACTAGCCTATATTTCCTGTGGGTACTAGTGCAGGTGCCGTAATAATATAAATAATTATGCTTCTCCTTCTGACCCAGCATATTCTTGAAATGTCATTCCAAGTGTAATAATGAAGAGCAAGTTACTAACAATATTCTGTTGTGCTTGTGCAGCTTTGTTTTCTTCTCTGAAATAAGAATTCCCCGGAAGCTAGTGGGGGGCTTTTTAAGAAAGAATGGGGCATGCAACTGCTGGGTTTTTGGTTGTGGTTTGTTTGGGGTTTTTTATTTGTTTGTTTGTTTTGTTTGGGGTTGGGTTTTGGTTGGTTTGGGTTTTTTTTTGTTTGTTTTGTTTTGAGACTGACCTGCTCACCCATCCCTGGACCCTCTCCATTTTCTTGTGGGAGCTTGGGAAACAACTGCTGATATTTTACCTTCAGGACACTGAAAAGTATGGTTTAAAAGGGTAGTTTGCTCTGTTGTTTCCCCTACTTCCTACTGCAGCGAGGCTTGGCCTGGTCTGTGTGTTAAGAAGCCAATTACTTTAAGACTGGAGCTCTCTTGGCAATGCTTTGCTCAGGATTTGATAGGCTATGCAGAGAGCTGGCTAGTTAGAATACATTTGCATTAAGAATATTTTTTTGGCATTGAAAAACCAGGTATTTTCATGCTGTAAGTAAAGGCCTTCCTTGCTGATCTTGCATTTCTTCCTAAAAGCCAGTGTACTTCAGAGGTGCCTGTGGAAAAATAAAGATCATTTAGTTTTGAGCAGTTACTGAAAAACTAATCCTGTACTCCAAAATATAATGAGTTGTGGATTCTTCGCTCCATTGAGTGAAATAGGGCTGGTGTGACCTAGTTTATTTGCATATTTAACATACTGGATACTTTTTGTCTTTTTTTTGCTTGTTTCCTAGGAAACAAATGCCCTGGTATAGTAGAGAACAGCTATTGTATGGAGACTGCTGCCTGTCTGAAGCATTGTTCTTTTGTAGGTGGAAGGCTTTAAAGGGGAAAGAGCTGGAGTTTTCAAAAGCATCTCTATTAACCAGAATAGCGCAAGGGTGTGTTTAACACTGTTGTGAGACTCCTAAAGGTATTTATATTTTCTTCAGTAGGAGTATCTGTGTTGTAATGGCTTGTCTAGTAAAACTAGTATGTATGCTCCCATTCAAGGCATATGAAAATAAACTGAATGAGTAACTAATAAATGATTGTTTCTGACATCCTTGCTGAGCACCATGCAGATGCATATTTCTAAAAGTGTTTTATTTTGAATTATCTGGAATGGAAACAATAATGCAGATTTCGAGGTTAGAGTGAACTTCAGGAAATGGTATTTATGTTAGTGGAGTAGGTCAAGACAGGGGTGGGAAACCTTTTTTAAATGTAAAAATTGCCTTAAATTTGTCATGCTACTGTAGGTTTTTTTGTGGGTTTTTTGTGTGTGTTTGGTTTTTTTACCTTTTAGCCCAATGTTTATTGTTGCAACATTAAAAGAAATAGGTGTAATTGTTGCAATGTTGATTTTGAAGCTGCAGTGCTGAGAATGGCTTTGGGATTGGTAGTGCTGAATTTTACTGAGTGGTGAAGGAAAACTCAACAGAAACTGGCTTAATGGTTGACCTGGCTGGTTAACTAATGAGAATGGTGGGGGGAGTGATGTTGAGTTTTCAGAATACTGAGCAAATTGGAGGAGAAAGAATAAGGTGGATCTGTGAGCTTTTGGTAGTGTGTGACAAAGAGGGATGAGTTCTTAGCTTTGAAAGCACTGCACAGTTCCCCTTTGGTCTTTCTACACTAGCTTCAAAAACTCATGTAGGGACCAATCAGCGATGGTGCAGGTAACTTAAAGCTGTATCTCTTGTAATTTGTGATTTACTCTGTTGTTTCTGAGCTGCTTGAACTGAGCATGTAGCATATGGTGTCAGTCTCTTGAGTACGTATGTCACTGATGCCTTAGTTGTGTGCTGCAAGCGGTGTGGTTTGTATGGCTCTGGGGCTGTGGCTGGCTGTGGGTGGGTGATCCTGCCCCCATGTGTGTGCAGGTGCTTAAGGAGATGAAGAGCTTGTTTGCATCTTCACAATTTGATAGTTCATTTCTTTCTTGCTGCTGTTTCAGGTCTTGGTAGCTGTTCTTCTGATCATTTTCCTTTTCTCTTGGTCTGCAGTGCATTGAGAAGGGAACAGTGGCAGGACGAAAGAAATCCACGTAGCTCCATGATTCCCTGCCAGAGCTTTATTTTGCACCACTTTATTCAGCCCCTTCCTGAGGGAAGGACGGGTAGCTAACAGTAGCAGTGTATGATCATGAGCCTCCTAGAAAGGTGAGCAAAATAAGGGGATGTGCTGGGGAATGGAGCTTGGTTCATTTGCTATTGCTTTTGGGTTTGGAGTCCAGCAGAGCTAATACTTTGTCCGTATTTGCCAGTAATATGGATATAATGCATACTTACTGCCTTTCCTAAGGGTTATAACTTTCAAAAGGCTAAGCACCTTTTGATAACCAACTGCAGTGAAGCCACATATAAGACTGAAAATCTTGCTAAAGTGTGGGGGTTGGTTTGGGGTTTTTTTGTTTTTTGTTTTTAAATAAAATTTTGAAGTTTTGAAAGTAAGACTGTGCCTTCAGTGCAAGGACTGGGGGTAAAGGGGGAGTGAAGCAGAGCGAAGACCTAACCAAGTACATCTCCAACAGTCTAGAAGTGCATCCACCTGGCAGTGGCAAGGTGTTCTAGATCATAAAGCCACTAATCTGTGAAGCTGGGCTGCTGCTGGAGGCTGGAGAGAGCTCTTTTGAGCTCTGCCAGGAGGGGGAGTTGCTCTTTTGTGGCTGCTGCCTCAGCTATTAGTGGTTATTACAGTTGCACAGAGTATGAAGGTGGTGAACTGCAGAGCTTTTGGTCTAGCTCTGAGCAAGTACAGTCACAGCTCTGTGAAAGTTCACTGTTGCAAGGACATATGACGTGCATCAATGTTTGTGTGACCTGGTGAAGTTCAGACCACTACTATATGTCATTTGGGACACTTCTACCCATTCCTAAGTTTTATTCACAAATTTTTCCTGACTAGTGTTGGGGAAGTGGCAGTACAGTCATCTTCATACTGCCTTACAAAGCCCATGGTATACAAGGTTATGATAGAATAATTTAGCATCGAGTCCAACTGTAAACCTAACACTGCCAAGTCCACTGCTAAACCATGTCCCTAAATGCCACATCTACACTATCCTTTCTGGTGGATTCCTAAGACAGCATATTTTGTGAAGGAAAGGAAATAATGATTTTTCTTAAAAAAAAGCTCTTTTTGGGGTTAAGGGCAGATTCAGATTCTGTGTGGTGAGTCCTGCAGATGAATCAGATGGTGGTCTCCCCAGGTGGTCATATGACTTATCAAGTGGTTTTGCCTAGTGGAAAGAAAATAGGTAACTGACATTGCTCTGGATGTTCAATACCACCGTCAGCTGCTGTTCACAAGTACCTGGTCCTACTTGTACTTGATCAAAAAGATGGCTGACTGCTAGTAATGAAAGATACTACAAGTGTTTTGAGCTCTTCACGTGCCAACTTTGCTGAATTGAGACTACGTTATGCCACTGCACCTCTTCACTCGTTACCAGTGAACATGGTCAAGTCAAAACCAAATTTGAAGACGCAAGCATTATTTTTAGAATCCCTCCAAGTAACTGATTCAAGTTCTTGTAAAAGCAGCTGTACCTGATGTGATCTTGACCTCTTGCAACAGCTGTGTGCCAGTGGAACCCTTGATCTTGTTTCTGACTTTGTGCACATCAAATAAGGTTTTCTCAACAGCTAGACTCAATAGTAGGCAAACAACTTCAGGTTTCAACACAAAACATAAAAAGCCTCTAGTTCTCACATAGTTAAGACATCTAAAGTAGTTTTTCAGCTCTAAGGTCTGGAGAGAGGGAGAGAAAAAATAGATCTCTGTGTCACAGATCTCTTGAAGTAGTAAAATATCTAGATTAAATGGCCAAAGCCATTGGCCATAGCTATTTCTGAACTGTCCTTTTGTATAATAAATACTCAGCATGGGAATGAAGAAACCATTCATGAGAAGCCGCTGGTTAGCTTTCTATTCCCACTGACTGTGGGAGAGTATTGGGGATAACTCTGTGCCTTGATTATTCAGCTATTAACACCCATGGATGCATCAACTAGAACTGCAAAAATGGAGAGTCAAAGCATCTAGCAGGGAGGATCTTTCTTGCTATTCCAGCTGAGACTAAGTTAAAGCCTGTGAGCAGTGACTGTGGCAAATTTTGCAGCATGCCATGTCAACAATAAGAGTCTGTGTTCCATAGGTACATTAGTTAACACTGTTACAAGCTGTTTTATTTTAAAATGCTCAATGCCGTCCTCTCCCCAAACCCAATGCTTGCCTCTATTGCCTTTCTCCTGGTCACTTTTTGAGAGAAGGTAGAAGGAGGTTGTGGTGACCAAAGTGACAATTGTAAATAGGGCTGTAACTTCTGTCTCTGCATTAAGCATTCCCATCTGTTGGATCTTTTATACTTTATTTCTTTTGTTTCACTTACTTAATGTGGGTTTTCTTAATAGTATGTGCCATGCAGATCCATTGCTGCTCTCAGAGCATTTATATGCAAGTATAAAAACTCCAAAGTGTAGTGTATATGAGGTGCTTGTGTAAAGCAGTATTTGATTGTGTATATGAATGCAAAGTAAAGGCACTCTCTGCTGCGGAACAACCAAATGTGTCACGGCAAGATCTCAACTGTTGTAGAAAATACACTTGGAAATATTTTAAGAGTTCATTACATAACTAGAGCATCTGGTTATTGTTATTCAAATCAATTCTCATAATAAAAGCCAAAAACCTGTAGAAGAGTTGTCCTTGTATGTTAGAGTCATCCTAGCTGTTCTACAGTGCCATGTAAATCTCAGAGCATCTCTGATGCAGCATTAGGGTACTTCACACTAATATGAAAGATACAGCTGAATTTAGTTTTACTATGCTTTTCGTCATATATTTAATGACATGAGCACAGGAAATTTTATCCAACTTTTTTTTTCTTTTTTTTTTTTAAAGTAGTTCAGCTTTGAAGATCTGGGCTACATCTCTGATTAGGAAGGGGCAGATGTGTACATAAAGCAGCAGTCACTCCAAATGTCATTCCACCTTGGTGGCTATATTGCAGAATGATTTCCCTTTGCTTTCCCTTCTGTTTGTTACCTACTGTAGATGGATAAGGAGAACCAAAATGGATTTCTGCAGGCTGTTTCCATGAGCTGTATTCCTAGCCTACATCCATAGGGACCATGGAGAAGCAAGCTGGACACTTAGAAATGTGGAAAAAGGGTATTGTAGCATAATCACAAGGAGTTTCTGAAGTCTGTTAGGATTTCTCACCACTGATAAACTTAGCTTTTCTTGAAGGTTTTGGAAACCAGGTGCTCTGAGGAAATGAAACTGGTGGCCAGCTAAAAGAGCAGTGTCGAGCAGTGGCTGCTGCTGTCCCAGGTTGGTGTAAACTGGCACTGGTGATGTGGAAATGTATTCTCACAATAGCTGTAGAGTTAGTGGGGTCCCATGGCATGGAGTGAATTGCATGTAGCAGTGCCTACTGGAAAAAGATTGCTTTCCTCACTGGGGTTCCCTCTAGGGTGTTGAAGGGCTTTGAGACGTGGTGGTGGTATGAGAAGCAGAAAATAAGGACTTTTCTCAAGTGTGCTGATTCACTTTGTTTTCTTCAGCACTGATGACTGTGATCTGTTGATCAAAACTTTAGCTGTGCTAAGTGCTGTGTGTGCAAAATAAATGCTTGAGTGTTGCATCTGGATCATTGTCAAGTATGTTTTACTCCCTACAGAATAGATCTGCAAGACAGCAATGAGGCATGAATGACATGCCTGCTGCTTTAATTCAAAGTACTTTGTTATTAGGACTCTTAAGTTGCAAATCTTTGTATAGTAATACTGTTTTCTCCGGTGCTTCCAGTTACATTCAGTAACTCCTTGCAGAGCAAAATAGGAAATTCTGCCCCCTTTAATGGTGCTTAGTTTATTTTGAGGAGCATCCTTACCTTCAGAAAAATTTCAGTGAGTTTCAGCTAGGTGTAATATGAAGCGACTGGCTGTCTGGGTGGCAGATTCACCATCTGCTGGTAGGTGACACTGTTAATTGTACTGGCACAAATGTTGGTTTGGCAGCTCTCTAAACTCAAATGGTGAAATGATATAGGTTGCAAACATACATAAAGCTTTTTTGTTTTTATATCTTATTTTGTTTCCTTTAAAAACTACATTAATTCATAGTTCCAGTTTAGAGAACAGCTAAAGAAAGAGTAGTGCTAGTGCCTTGAGGAAGAAGCGGCCTCTGTCCCAGGGTGGAACAGGAATGAGCAATGGAGGGAAGATCTGAGGCTTAAGATCTGTTGTTGATGAAAAATTATTTGCATAACCACAGACTAAACCCTGCCCAGAGAGGATGTCAGTATGTGCACGTATGTGACTTTTGACAGGAAAATCGGGATCAACTGTAAGAGAATGTAGTGGAGCTGCTCTGTTGTTGTCACAGTTTTCTGCTTGCAAGCTAAAGGCAATGGTGCAGTGAATTTGAAGTGATAGAAACTTAAAAAGGCTTATTTTGCATGCAGATGTGATAATTGGTGGATGTTTGACAAGTTTATTGAAGATTGTGGTTTTTAATGGGAATACCAAATCTATTTTGCTTCAGTTGCTTTTTAGCTACCCCGTAGTTCCTGCTTGTCCTTGGTTGTGTTTTTCACGCCATTTAATGCAAATTGCTTGCTGCAGGACTACATAACCCCTTTTTCCCCTCAAGTAAATTGCTGTATATTAGTATAATTATACAATGAGCTTTCATTTTGTTGCTTGCTTCATTTCAGTAGATCAGCAGTTCTCCATAGCATGTAAATCTCTGCTCTTCAGCGTTGTTTTGCAACCTGCTTTGAGCTTTTTTTCATGTGACCTGCATTTTTACTTTATACCTTAGAAACACAATTGAGTGATTGACTTGCAGAGTAACATGTGTGGTTTGGGTTATTTTGACCTGAAATTTCTGGGGAATTTTTTTTAGGATTGCGTTACTGCTTGATTTTTCTTTTTCTTTGGCTTGCACAGTGACTAGTGCATGTATACTGAGTGGGGTAGGGCAGGAAGGTCCTCCTACTTCTATACCACATTATCCTTAGCAGCATTGCAGGGAAGAAAGAATTGTTCTTTTTGAATTTACTGCAGTGTAGATTACATTATCAACATGTAGTCATGATCATAGAATCATAGAATGGTTTGGGCTGGGAGAGACCTTTAAAGATCATCTAGTCCAAGCCCCCCGCCATGAGCAGGGACATCTTCTGATGATGGGGCATCCACAGCTTCTCTGGGCAACCTGTTCCAGTGTCTCACTACCCTTAATGATGAATGATAGCTTTGTAATAGTAAGAGAGAAATTGATGTAGTAGTTGAGAATAACCTGCCCTGCATTCTCATATAAAATGTGAGATCACACACCCTGAAAGAAGCAAATAGGTGATGCGCTTGGAGATCTAGATAGACCCATACAGTGTTTAGCTGGCACAGTTTTTGACAGCTAAATGTGGCAATGTGGTTGTCTGCTGGTAACTTGGAAGGTTAATGCTGGTTCTTGAGTAGTGCCAATGTTTACCTCATCACCTGTTCTGATAAAGTATGTAGTACATGAATTAAATGCATGAACATTGGCAAGAGAAACTCTACATAGCTGGTGCGCAGCCCTTTCACTTCTCAGCCCTTTCACAGCTCTTTGAATGGGATGGGGCACCCAAACCTACTGATGATGATGTACGATCTTTCTGTTCTGCCTGTATTTTGAGCATAGGGTGGTTGATGTTTGTTTGTGCTCACTCGTGAGTCACTCCCTTCCAGTGCTTCCTTGATTAGCTTCAAACACTGCATTCCTGCCCTGTTCTTAGGGATGTGCTTTTCCTGCAAGGACTTGGAATGAAATATGACCCTGTGCTCTTGAAACAGCAGATGGAAAACTTATTGTTGCAAAGGTTCTTTTGTTGCTAGTTCATCCATGATCTTGAGTTCCTCTTCAGATATGGTTAGGTGTACTTTTCTTTACCTGCAAAGCTCTCCTGTAACCCTCATTAACCACTCTTAGTTGCTCATGCTTTTGGCAGACCTCAAGGAAAGAAGCAGCGCTGCTGGGAAGAGTGATGTGGTGGAACTTGTTTTTCATATACAAGAGCAGCAGAGCTACCTGCATGTGAAAAAGCCAGTACTCTTGCTTTTATAGTGAATGGGTTGTTCTAATCGGCTGGAGTGAGACCTTCTTATCTTAATATTTTCTTCCAGAAGCTGTACTTCTGGGTCTGCTAGAAGTTGCTGTATTGTGGGAGGCGTACTGGCACTAAGGCTATTGAAAGCCTAGTTTACATGACAGCATAATAGTAAATTTAGGTGAATGCTTTAAAAACCTTTCACAAAAGCTGAGATTCAACGCTGTAATTTTTTCTTGGGTTGTGTTTCAAATAAATTGTTTTCCATCTTCTTTGAATAATCTGTAGGGAAGGAAAGCAATTTGAAGATCAACAAACAGGTGCTGATCAAAATACATTTATAGCAGTTAGTGATAAAGAAGTAATCTTTTTCTAACAATGGATTTGTTGCTGAATCTAAGTTTTGTTCCCCAGTATTCATTTACTTGAGATTATTTTATTCATATATTGGTAATATTGCTGTGCTCCAGTCCTGTGCTTATTGATCAAGTTGGAGTGTATGTATCAGCACTGAAGATTGAGCTTTTTGTACAAAGGTCATGCAGCATCCATTTCCTTATCTCCGTGAGGGGAGCTGCCCCAAGCTGGCAGTCCCTGGACTCCTCTGCCACTGCTTTGCTATACCGTGACAACTCTGTGGCTGGGGAGAGGCAGCAGCAGCAGGCAGGGGAACAGACTTTTCTGAATTCCCCTCCTCACACAACAGTTTCTGTTCCAGGGGCTTTGCTTTATGGGACTTTGTGTGACTGTAACTGAGAATGAAGCCTACAAAGAATGTGATTTGAAAAACTGAAGTTCAACAAGTTTGAGGATCATTCATTAGTTGAAAAACTTTTTCAAATGGTTGTATGCTGCACATTATACCCTAAGTAGAGATGGCTGTTGCTCTGGATAGTGTGTCTAGTGCTGTGGTTCTTAATTCAGCTAGTAACCAAAGGGGAGGTTAACTTAAAATATCTTAGAAGTGATGCATTTTCAGAAAGCGATCAACTTGGAGAAACTTAGCATTAATAGCAAAGGTGTTTGAAAAAAGTGTGTTGGTTTGCAGGTGATCTTGTCTCTGGGGTTTTGGGTGTGGAGGTTTTTTTGCTTTGTAAGTAGGCAGCTTGTTGGCAAGTGGAATTATTTTAGCCGTTTAGGTTCAGTATTATAAAGTATTGTAAATGTCTGCTTTGTATCTGAGTTCTTAAGTTGTAACACTGTGAAACAATTTGCTGGATGCCCTGGATATGCAGCTATTCCCACTGCCCCCCAGCCACAGTACTATTGATAGAACCATAAACACTTAATATATAATCAGTTTGGATGATGAAACTCTGCCTGGTTACTTTGCTGTTAGATATTGAAGAGCTCTAACCAGGGGATGCTGAAGGTTGGAGAGGATTTGAAAAACTTACTCAACTCCTGCCTTCCTCTTTACTCACTTTTTGAGTGGTGAAATGCAAAACAATTACAAGGTTATTTGGATCTGGGAAGAGAGAAATAATTCATGGAGACTTGCCAGAAGCATCTCTTAATAGGGTAGATTTCCTGATAGCAGACTGATCAGTTGGTCCCTTCCATGCTGCCCAATGCCGTAAAATAAAGGGTCTCTTGGGGCCAAGTGTCCCAGCGCAGAGCTCGGACTGATTTAATTGGGCTTATGTCTGGGGATTGCCATGAAGGAACACATCTCCACAGCTTGGAGGTGGGGGAGGATAAAAGAGCCACTCTAGCTCCCTTTGCCACCCAGCTCTGTAGTTGACACAGCAAGACTTGCTGGACTGCAGCAGGAGAGGTGAGGTGAGCACTGTATGGTCTTATGCCACCTCGTGCCAGTAACAGAAACTATAGTGTTGTGAGTTGATCAGTGTTGGATGGAAAGCACTACAGGTAGCCTGAGAGTGCCTGAATGTGCCTTGCTCACCCACCTGCTGCAGGCTCAGTGCCTAGACAGCTCCTGCTCCATCCTTGGGTTGTGCACTTGTAATTTCCTTTTGTTCCTGCAGAACAAAAACAGGCTGAGTGCTGTTGCCACACACACTGTGTCCTTCCTTCTCAACTGAGTGGAATGCTACTTTTAAAAATACTTACTAATCATGTATGTGGCTACACACAGTAAGCGCTGTGTAATTCTCAGACCTGAAGCTGGTGGCTTGTGAAGATAATTTTCCCCAGTACTGGTTAGCATGTGTGGCTCTGTATAAGGCACACTTCATAACTCTTGTCTAAAGGCTCCAGTGCTGGAATCAAGTTACTGTTGTTTCTTCTCATTTATATAATTTTGGTGCATTGCATTGCACGCTTTTGTTTAAAGGCTTATAGCCAATTTTCTATATGAGGCTTAAATTTGGAGGACTTGTCATCAGTTCTAACATGTTAATGATTCAAGTATAGTGCCCAATCAACAGTTTATTCAATTTTTAATTAAGATTATTTTATATGTGGCAGGTTTTTTAATTGCCAGTTATCACTTTAAAAAATGGTCATTCTGCAATTTTTTTAAAAAATGAAATCTGATTACTTTGGTTGTACAATTTCTGAGGTTATTGCTTCTTCTGTAAGCATTTGGAAAGAGGGACAGCCCACTTCAGATAATTGTGTTGTAACTGTCCTAGTGGCTATGACAAATTGTATCAACTCTCCTGCAGTTATGGGAAAAAATGAAATATAAACATAGACTTCATGCAAAGGTCTGGCTTTATTTGATAAAATGTGGTTTGATTTGAACTTGTCAGCAGCACTATTAGATTCATGTTTTGATGCATAGTCTGTTTCTGAGGGCTCTTGACTTCCAAACTACATGCAGGTGTGGGTAAAGGATTCTATTTCATATTTGATATCGTATGTGATCTTGCTTCTGGAGAGTTCAGCCAGCTCTTCAATGCAGTTCCTTGATTCAACCACTAATTTTGTTGGTTTTTTTTTTTTCTTTACACTGGTATCCCAAAATAGCAAGGCATATGTAAATAGTCAGCATAATTTGTGACTACTTAAAACTGGGTTTTTTTGTGGGGGAGGAGGGATATATTGAATTGTGCAAAATCTTGGTCCTGTACCATCCTCTACCAGTGGGCTGAAATATGGCATTTCTGTGTGACAATTCTTGTACCACTACTCAAACAGTAATCTTCAAACTTTGCTGACCTGCTGGCAAGAATACAGAGGAAGTAAGGTGCTAAATATGTTATTCCCTCCTCCTTCCTCTCTAATAATTCTGAAACCCTTTGGCACACATCTGCAATATTTATTGGGAGGAAAATGAGTATATACCTCTGACTATGAGCAGAGTTGGGAGTTGTTACTATTAACACCTTGCCGAAAGGGATGGAGTAGGAACCTGTTGCAGAGGATCTTGTTTTAGAGACAGGAACTTTTTGAGCAGTTGAAGTTCTGAGTTGTCCTCTTCCAGAACTTGAAAAAGAGAGGAGGGGAAAAAGAAAAAAAGCTAAGAATAACTGAAGCATCCCTTAATACTTCAGATCATAGCTCTGTTGCCAAAGGAAAGCTGCAGCAAAGCAACGGGCAAAGCTATGTATGATGAGTTAGTGAGAGGTCTACACCCTTGAGTTATTGGTTGAACATGGGAGGAAGTGGCCTGGCTTTCAAAAGAAATTGCTAGCAGAGCACTACTTGATACTTGGCTCTGACGTGTTCCCAATGATATGAATAGACTTATGTTGCAGCACGTAAGCAGGATGAGAATGTGAATCTACTACAGCAGTTGGTGAAAACAACATATGTTTAATTTTATAAAGACTTAAAGACAGATGGTGACCCATAGGATAATTATATAACAGCCAAAATTCTCTTGACAAATCTTTTTATAATAGCTGTGATAATTACTCATAAGTAGCCAGTCATTTAAGTCTTTTTCTGTTTCATAAATAGTACAGGGATCTAGTTTAGCCTCATATAAACTCTTGGGTGAATTTGTTCTTTAGTCTAGGTTATTTTTTTTCACTTGCCTTGTCATCTCTATTCTTCCCTTGCTCTCAACAAAAGACCCAACTGATGTGTGCTTCTGTCCAATCAAGTGAAATAAAGCTGAAAATGTCACCTCTCCCTTACATCTGCCTCTTTCAGGGTTATTTTCTTTGCCTCCATGGACTCCCTGTGTTTTACTCCTCCCAGTCTCTGTCTGAAGGGATTAACATTCCCCTAAGAAATTGGTTACTGCATGTTGCCCTGTAGTTTGCCTTGGACAAATGGAGTACAGAATTAAGATCTGTTTTCTGGGAACTGCTGGCTTTCATCCAAGACTTTACCCCCATTTCTTCAGCTGTAATCTTGCCTGTTTCTTGCATGACTCTTGAGTGGACTGGGAATTTGTGCAGATTGCTGGAAGAGAGTTTTTAGGACTGGGAATGAGCTGGACAACTACTTCTGAGGCACCAGTGTAGCAGCCTTTGAACCACCAGTGGCCCTGATTGATCCGACATCAAGATGAACTGCTTGCTAGCAAGGACAGTTGCCTTTTGTTGAGGATTTTCAGGGGTGGATTTAACAATGTCCTTTCTTCCCTCTCTAAGTCTAAGCCTTTCAGTATCCAGTAGCTCATAACCCATCTGCCTTCTGTGTCTGAAGGGCAATTTGCCAGCTCCCTACAAGCCACAAGTTGCTCCTTGACTGGCATCATCTTAGGGGGAAGGGACAGAGAGAAGCTTTTTTTTCTGGCTTGTTACTTGTATCATGTTAATGCTTATTTCTACTGTTTCTGGTGATGGTAATATGCAGGGCAGGGATTAAGATACAGGTGATGTTAAGTAGGGTGGCCAAGATTAAGGAGATGTTAAAGTGGGGAGGGACAGAATTCTGCTAACACACTATTTTAAGTGATGCTAACCAACAGTAGAAGCATATATTGAGCACCGGCCAATTTATCTGCAAAGCGTGCTTCTTATTTAAAGGCCTCTTTGTGTGAAGCTGTATTCCTGCTTTCCCCAAAGGAAGCATTGATAGCTTCCTTGCTAGCCATGGACCTATACCAATCAAAACAGATTAGGGTTTGAAGAAGTAATTATAGGAAATACAGCAGCAGAAGTACTTCAGTAAATGCCACTACAGTTTCTCAGCTGGAGAAGTACTAATATTGAGTTCCTTTGGGACACCACACTTTCTTCTCAGTGGTAGATGGGTCAGTCTGGCCCTTGACATTTTTACTTGAGTAAGTTACAAGGAAGTTCCTCATAGCAAGAGCAGCTCAGGACTGCAAAGTAGTAGAGGGAGCTTGTGTTAGCCAGGTCATTACTCTCTGAAAATGAGTGACTCATGTGACCCTATGCACAGAGTAACTTTCTTTCACGCTGTTTTGCAACAGCAGGAGCCCTAAACAAATCCTCTGGAGCAGTCAGCTGGAAGCTGATCAAAGGCTTCTGCTTGCTGGGGCTGTATCTGTCCAGGCAAGGATCCTGGAAACCGTGTATCCACCTATGAAAGCACAGTGGGGGAAAGTATTCTGGTGTTTTGGGGTAGGGGGAAGAGGATCTTTGGTAACCTTTGTAGGTTACCAAATTAAACCATTTCAATAATAAAAAATTAAGGAAGATTTCCCTTTCTAAGGTCAACCAACTTACTAAGAATCTATTAATTAAGAAATGCCAATTTGTTAGTTTACCAAAAAAGTGTCTAATTTTTATTTTTATTTATTTTTAGGGGAAAGCATTCCCCTAAATTCCTTGTTGTTCCAATATGGAACTGTTTGGTTGGCTGGTAACATGGTTAAGTTCCTCGCTCTGTCTGCAGAACAGATTCAGATCAGATTCAGCCTCTGGCTCAGACAAATTGAGAAATTAATCAGAACAAGATCTCTAGCATCCTAAGCAAGCAACTGGACTCTTGATTACTCTGTGGTGATAACTTTCATGATTATCCATCAAATAAACCTGTTGATTTCTTGATCTGGAAGGGAAACCTTTTGTTAAGTTGCTGGCATCTTTGCAGGATAGTAAAATGTCTTATTTTCCAGGTCTAATATATTTTTTGCTTTAAAACTTTAAAATGTTCTTTTACATCATTCATTTGAATTTTTAGCTCATTTCTACAGTCTGTCTGACAGTGTACGGCCTGGCTGTTAACTGTAGAATCATTCTGAATCAGCAATGTCAGCTACTCATGAGATAGTAGCAGGGTGCTGTCTTTGCTCACCTGTGTAAGACAGCATAGCTGCTTTTAATGCAGTTGACCAGTGGATTACCCTTGAAGCCCTCTGAATGCTTGCTAGTTGGCATAGAGTTCCATCTTGCTTCAGAACTCCTGGCCATAGAATTGTAGTTTCTCGTGATGGGTCTCAGCTTCTCTATTCATCAGCACCCTGACTTCTTTCCTCGCCGCCAGTGTTCAGTGTGGTTTGTTGTCTTGCTTGTTTTTATTTGCATCTATTAAAAGCAGACCGATAGTGGGTGTTTAATATAAATACTCAAAGATTAAAAATTGTATTCTGTGGAAAGGCAGGGAGATTTCAGTCCTGGGCTAAATTATTTTGTATGCCACTCTTTCCTGTTTTCTGGTATTGCCCCCCCCCCATTGTCAGGACTGGGGTTTTATTGAGCATCTGTTCAGTGGTATTCCAAGGTGATCAAAATCAATATTTCTAAACCAATGGTATAAATAACTGCATTCCCTTTATAATGGAGAGCTGCTCCTGATCTTTTTTCCATGCCCTACTTCATTTCAGCCTGTTAAAATGACTCCAGTGTTCTCAATCTTTCCTTCTTTTATAGGGAGATCTGGCTCCTGGTTGGACAAATGAGTACACAAATCTTGCATTAAAATCTCAGTCCTTTTTTTTTTTTTTTTTCTCACATCTTACATGAAGCACATTTAGGAATGAGATGTATTTTGTTCTGTATTTGATCAGCTGGTCATTCTGTAACTTGCTTAAGTACTGTTTGTATATAAATCAAGTTGCAAAGGCACATAGTTTATCTTTGTGAGACTACATGCATGCTTGTTGACTTGTTTGTTTTTGGGAATAGTTGGAACACTTGGTTATTGACCCTAAAGAATTCCCGAATTGCTGTTGGATTCTTTGCCTGTCCAGTGTCTTAGTGTCATGCATTGTAATTTGTATTATTTGCTCTGAGACACCTGTGGCTGGGTGTAGGACACCTCTGATCAGCAGAAATCATTGTTACTCTTCTGAGTCAGTTTACAGACCCTGCTGCAAGACCTGGGAGTGCAATAGGATCACTAGGGATCCAGCAACCAGCAACCTCTTCCCAGAACTTCTAGACATGAGCTCTCTGCTCTTACTGCTTTCGTGTCAATGAGCTTTTAACACAAAATGGAAATTGTACATCTTCTCTTGTTGCTTAACATGTTACACATACTAATTACATGCTTATTAATTATTTAGGTATCGTACATGTCCTATAAAGAACTTTGTGATGCTGAGACAGGCATTACTTATGCTGGCAATTGTTTGCCTTTCTTGAGGTGTGCTATACGAGTTCAAGAGAAGGTTGATCTCTTAGACATAACAAGATTGCTTTCTTATCTGTTAATAAAAACATCAGCTCCCCAGTAAGATGGAGTGATAAAATACAGTCACAGCAAGGTGACTTCTGACGTTGCCAGTGCAAGCCTTGAAAAATACCAAGGCTCCAAGATATGACACTTGATTTTTAGTCATAATTTAAGCTAATATTGTGAGAATTTTGGGCTACTAATTTTTATCTTTTTCTTTGCCTATGAAAACTGATGAGCCAAGCAAAACTGAGACTCTCAAGTAATGAATAACAAGTTAGCTAGAGCTAACAATAACGAGTAGCTAGAGCTTTGTGGAAAAACATAATTATTACGAGGTCCATAAAACACCTTCAAGAGTTGATGCCTCTGTTTTGAGGGTTTTCATTTTCTACTACTGAGACCTGAGGAAAGGCTTTAAGGCTTCAAGTAGTATTCCTCCTTGTTAATAAAAAAAAGTTGCGTGGTGATGACCTGAAGGAATAGAATGCCAGTCTCTTTCTCGATAGGTAGGAAACCCCACTGACATTTCTGCTGTGCAGATGGAGATACATTTGTTTCTTGCGTGAAGAATAGGAGTCAGATAAAGTGCAAACTGATACAAGTTTTTGTTTCCTTTTCTGGAATAGCATGGGAAGATATCACTCCTCTTCCTCTTAAAAGGTTCTTGGGCATTAAGTCCTGTCTGGAAAGGTGCTATTATTATTGCCACTATTCAGAGACTTGCAAATTCTCATGGATGAATGTTGGAATAGCCTGACCTATGCTAAATAATGCATACATCTATATGTATATTTATATACATATTTATAAGTACATATACACATATATGAACACACATTTTTTTAATTGCTTAATATCACAGAAATTCCTCAGCACTTATTATTCTTGCATTTTTTTCGACCTGTTTTGCTTTGCCCTTGGGCCAGGGTATAAAATGTGGTTTTTTTCTTTATAAATTGTCTTTTTCATTCAAGTGAAGGGAAAATCCTGATCATTCTGTTATAAATGGAACTGTAACAGGCATCTGTTGTGTTTGCAAGTTATATTTTTAATTTTTTCTGGTAATTTAAATGTGACTTTTGGTAATGTAACCTTCCTAATGGAAGTGGGGACTGCATTCAAAAGAAAGGAATCAGGGGATAAAGCAGTGATATGTTGCAAATAAAACTGAACTGTAATATTTGTGTTTCTCATGTGGTCCTTAAAAATTGAGACTATATTCTGTTGATCCTTTTCAGGGGAATAGCTGAAGAGAGTTAGTTTATAATGTTGATATTACGGTGATGAGTGTGACAGTTGCCAGCATTTTGCAAAATTTTCTCTCAGATTTCTCCAATTGGTGCAGCTTCTTTGCCTCTTTTTAGCAGTAGGAGTCAGATCTTTAAAAAAAAAAAAACAAACAATCTCTGCTACTACAAGGCAAACTGCGCTAATATTTATTCTATTCTAGACCATTGTATTGTGTGGAAGGTACAAGGTTCATGAGAAAAAGCTTATAAGTGGCAGGTAGTTGGGATGTGATTTACACACCATGAAAATCTATTTAACAAATTTAGGCCCTTAGTGCCCATGATTCTTAAGCAGATCTATTGTCTGTCACAGTTGGAGAACAGAGGCACTTACATTGTCAGGAAGATGCTAGTTTGGAGGAGTGGACTAGCTCCCTTTCCAACCTGGGGACAAAAGCAGGATCGTCAGATTTCTCAAAAGTGATTATTTGCAGCATGGTAAAAATTTATAAAGTCTTTTATAGTGAGGAAAAAATATGCAAACTTAAACAATAACACTGAGAGTGTTGAGGTATAAAGGATTATTATCCTTAGTATATACTGCTAAATTTGGGGTCTTACATTAGTCTCTTCAGTTTGTACTGTTTTGTCTCACTCACAGAACCTTTCAATACATTCAACTTGCTCTTGCCACAAGAAAAAAAGCTTTCAGCTCAGAAGCAAAGTGTGTATTCATTGAAGGTGTGGGAGATGGGGTGAGAGATGGCAAAATAATTACAATGACAGCTTGTAAGTTGATCTGTAGTAGCTTTGGCTGTAACTTATTTTTACAAGGTTTTTTTGCAGTATTTGCCTTTCTAGAATTGTTAACCCCATCTTGTAGCTTGTCACTTGAATCTTGGAAAGATGCAAAAAAGACTTTAAAGCCATATCAACTTCTCTTATTCTTTTGTTGATACTTGATAACACAAAACTGCTAACAGTTTGATTTGATTGAGGTCTCTAAAGAAAGCTTATTGAGAGATCGGGAACAAATCATCCCACTGTGCAGGAGGGCTAAGAATTTAAGGGAAGGGATGTTTAGCTAAGCAAGGAGTTTTAATGAACTCAAATGTAAAAAGACAGGAGAAATAGAAGCAAGGACAGGCAAGACAGAAGGTGCATCAAAGCATAAAGAAGGCCAAAGCCTAGCTGCAGTGCAAACTAGCTAGGGACATAAAGGTTAACAAGAGGGCCTCTACAAGTATACCAGTAGCAAAAGAAAGTTCAGTGAAAACATGGGTCTGTTGTTGAATAGGGAGGCAACTTAGTAATGGATCATACCGGGAAGGCTGAAGTACTCTGTTTTTGGCCTCAGGAAAGCAATAGGACAGGGACGAATCAGAGAAGCTGAAGTGTTTTACTGTCCTCCTATTTAGAAAACTTTACTTGATATCTCGTCTGAATCCTCCTTGATTAAATATCAGCCTATTGCTGTTTGTGTTGTGAACACAGGCTACAGGTTACTCCTCCTTTATGCAACAGTTAAAGGCTATTACCAGTTTGCTGTCCTTTGTGTTTGTAAAGAAAGATCCTAAGCCTGTTCATTCTTTTTTAGGCCAACAATCATTTCTTTGCTTTCTTAGATACTCTAAATAATCCATGTCTTTGTAGAAGTTAAGTGCCTAAAACTAGATGTAACACCCAGCTAAGCCTTACAGGGACTAAGTATAGTGTAAGGGTTACTCTGTATTTTGCAAGCTATATTGCTTCATTTTTAAGCTCCTGTATGAAGCTTGTGGTTTTTGTGTAGTAGCTTTTTATTGTTGGCTCATTCAGCTTACAATTTACCACAGGTTTTTAAAACTCTTATTACTATTTTTAATCTTTAATTTTTTTAATTATGCCCTCTCAGTAAGGAAGTAGTGCGTGACTCTGGATTTGCCACAGAGCTACACAGTTATTGTGGCTAGAATTGCAGCAGTGCTTTGCTGTTGCTATCCTGGGGTAAGGAATACTATGGGAAGTGGGGGATCCTCCTGAGAAATGTGGAAGTGCTATATATGTGTGTGTGTGTATATATATATCTCTATATATATATATCTGGGACCCCGAAGTCTGGCCAGAATTTACTTGCAATGAAACTCTTAACAAGCAACAGCCATTTGAGTAATCCTGTATCAGATCCTTTTCTGAGAGGAATTGTCATGTGCTCGGTCATTCTCTGCACCGCACTTCTGCACTTGACTGTGTCAGCTTTTGAGTAGCTCCTTGTACGTTGTCTCCACTGAATGGATGATTTCGTTCTGTCTAGATCTTTGTACTCTGTTAAACTTGAAGTCTCATTCTAACTGCCATAGGAAAACTTAATAAATCTGCTGTCTTCCTTTATCCTGGTTGTTAACAAAAATACTGAATGATACTAGACATAGAACAGGCATCTGGAAACTTGTCATCCTTCCATTTTGGCAGGGAGGTATTGGTAATTACTTGCTTAATTAGCTCTTTCTCCTTATTCCCACTGTTGTCCTAATAGATTCACTAAAACTACTTTCCCCAAACTTGATTATAAGAATGCCTTAATTCAAATTCCTGCAAAACACTCAAGACTAGTTAGTCTTGCTGGAGGTAATGGGGCCCAGAAGAGGTACAAGAGAACTTGTGGGTGGATATTGCTCTAAGAATAGGACTTTTACTTTGTATGTTGGTATTAATCAAAATAGTTTCAATTGCACAGCCGCAGTGTCTGCGTCCTCAGGGAAACTTTTCTGATCAAAATACAGCAGTTGTAAGAACACCTAAAGTGCACAATGAAAGTGCAGTATTGGGGCATGAAATAAGAATAGTCTTCCTAACATCTGTCAGGTTTTAGTCTATGAAGAATACAAAGACAGCTGTCAGATTTATCTTTTTTTTTTTTGCTAGTTATATTTGCCCTCCTCTAAAAAGAGGAAAAGAAGCTGCTGTTCATTATTTGATTTGCTTCAGAGCCATTATTGATTTTGGAAATTTGATAAATATCTGAATAAATGGTTACTCTTGCTTTTTCAAGTGGAGCAAGGCTTGGCAGAGGTTTTCCTTGGTACATGGCAAACATGATAGAGCTGGTCATCAGGAGCCTGTGTTTTGATTGTGGTCTACTCTGTAAGCGGAGAACCAGTAGCAGGAGCTTAAAATCCCTTTCTTTTTTTCCTTTACCTACTGATTCCCAAAAATGCTTTAAAGGACTGTAAAGAAAAAAAAAGGTAAGAATATTTAAGGAGAAGCTTTCAAGCTTTTCTAGATTATTGAGTGTTATTTCATGTATCTGATATGCTTTAACTACCCTGCCAATTTTAATGTAAAATTTACTTGTATGTCTTGTGATTACTGACAATCTATGGGAAGCAGTAAAAGTGAATGAGCAGAGTCGATGTTTTGGAAGTGTAACTTACTTTTTGTTAATAAATAAAACAAAAAACCTACCCAAACAAAAACCCAGCCTTCAACATAAAGAGACCAAGAACATTCTAACTTGAAACTATCCT
This sequence comes from Ciconia boyciana, assembly GCF_034638445.1. Lineage (NCBI taxonomy): Eukaryota > Metazoa > Chordata > Aves > Ciconiiformes > Ciconiidae > Ciconia > Ciconia boyciana. The sequence goes on along the minus strand of NC_132938.1, from coordinate 55,785,057 downwards.
TTAAACACATTAACCATTGGGACTGCACAGCAAATATTCTGTTAAAATGATATGAAATTAGTAGTAGCTGCTTAAAGATGGTAATTCATGTGTAAAACTCTAGGTAGATCTGTTTTTCAGTCTTCATTGCCAATATTGTCAGAGAACATCAAAGAATGAACATTTTGTCACGGAACAGTAAATTCATAGGATGTCATGTTGCAGGGCATGGGTGGTCATTAATTTTGTTTGTTTGTTTGTTTCTCTGGAGGAGCAGATTAAAGCTGGTTGCTGCCTTAAGGCACATTGGGACAAGTTTCTGTTCTTTTTTGTTGTTTTTTTTTGTTCGTTTTTAAAATAATCTGATGCTGTGAATGCAATCTGTAGTGGAAATGAAATGGAAGAAAACTGCTGTCCCAGGGCAGGGATTTTGTTCCAAACCTTATTTCATAGTCGAATTTCTCCTCTTCTGAGAACTGGGTGGACGTGCAAAACAGATGAGGAAATGTGGAACAGACAAGATAATGGGTAGCTAGTACTGCCACAAAGAAATGTTAACAGGAGCTTCTGCACAATTTTAGGGGTTTTCTTTTATTTTGTTTTCGCATTGTTGCTGGTGTCTTTTCACTGACTTGTCTTGGTTCCATCTGTGATCTTAGCTCCTACCAGCTTGGAGTTCCCTGGTTTTTATTTGTGATGACTGAGAGTGGCAAAAATAGTACAAGGGGCAGTTCTCGGTCTAGTCAGCACTTTAGGTTACTCAGGCAAGGGCAGGGACATGCAGCTTGTAGCAAACAAGCTTAGTGCCCTTGCTCTCTTAGGATCCTCTGTGGTATTATTAGACGTAATCATGTTGATCCCAAATGTACTTTAATTAGCACAGGCAAGGAGAAAAGGAACTAGACAGCGCAAGTCACGTGGACCCCCTCTATCCTGCTTTTTATGTTCTTTGCTTTATTTTTCTTTTCCCTGTCCTTTGACTCTCAGGCTCTTATTAAGAAAAAAGAAACATGTCTGGCTTTGTCAGGCAAGGTAATTGCATCTTTTAAAGTATAGCTGTCTGCTGTGACTAAAAGGTATCAAAACTGCTTTTAATGTCCTGATGCTGATGGAAGTTTGTCAGGAGTGAATGGTTGATAAGGCTGCTGTTAGGTTTATTTTCTAGCAGCATTTAAGACAGGCCACTAGAAAAGATGGGCCTCTGCATTTCTCTTGCATCTGCTCTGGGTTTTTCCTAAATCTTTTTATCATGTGGCAACAGTGCCACTCCATTACAGCTGCATCTATCTCCCTTTTCCCTCCTTCCGTATTGTCTTTTAGACTTCTTAAAATCTATCAAAAAGTATATTTTTTAACCCATTGTAATAGTGTATGGCTAAAACCAAGTGAGTATTAGCAGTATTGCTAAAATGAAACCTTTGCTAAATGCTTTTTCACATGCTGTTTTCTTTCTTGTATGTTCAGTATGTTAAAGTGGAAGTGAACCACCGATAATCTGTCGTAAAACCCCAAATCCAGTCTTGTTTAATTGAACGATAAGAAACCAGTGTTTCATGAACACTTTTACCCTTGCTGAGCCTGAGAAACTACTCTTTTTTCGCCTATACGATAGGGATGGTATTGTACTCAACCATCAGCTTTGAGACAGGCCTTGTCCTGAAGAATTCAGTCTATTTAGAGAAGACAAAAGATGATAGGAAAAACTGAGGCACAGAAGGGGCATGACCTGTGCAGGGTCTTGTTGCAGGTCAGTGACAAAACGATGGCAAGAACTCAGGTGTTGTAGCTGCTGTCTCATTGCCGGTCAGCCAGCACTCACTGTGGGCTGCTACTTCCCAGGCACTTGATATTCAACTTGGGACCTGTGTGCTGAAGGTCATGCTTCCCATCGACTTCATGGTGGTGACGCTGTGATTTCTATTCTTTCGGTTCATCATCTAATGTATAGCTTCAGGTCTTTCGGTCTTGTTTCTAAACTTCTTCATAAATTTGAAGACTAATTCGGAATGATTAAAAGTTGATTTGTCTAAGTATCTTACACCAGATTATAATAAGCAGGTTATTAAGCTGTCATGGTCTATCGTGTCTGTAGGACTTGAGAGACCTTTAATCAACAGATTATGGAAACTACATGGCAAACAGTCTAGTATGTCAATAAAAGTTCATGACCTTGGGAAACACTAATAAAAGTTCCTGATTCGGGTTACTACTGCTAAAAAAGAAAAAAGGTTTATATATGTCTTTGCAGTTGTTTTTATTGTAAGGTCAGTGAAAGGTGAAGAAAACAATATCTTGTAGCTCAGGCCCAAGGCTTTTTATCAGCAACTGTAGCATTGCACTGCTGCCAATATTCAATTTTGCTAAGCTTGCAACAGTTTCCATATGTTGTAATCCTCTTTTTGGTGATTTCATCTTCCAAAGTTGTTTCAAGATCCTTTGACATAATAAGGATTTAAACAGTATGAGTGTAGTTTTAAGCATTTGCTTGTTTAATGGTAGTGAACTTTATGTACAGTATAAGCACTGTACAGAAGTTGCAGTTTAACTGCATGCATCTTTGCACATGTAATGCTGAGTAGCTCTCACTTTGTAATGTGTTAGATGATCTTAGATAAAAATAGAGAATCCTCATCTATACATCAAAACAAAATGCATTTTGCTCATCAGCCCTCTTCCATTTGAAGGCATGAGAACAGCTAAATTAGAGAAACTTCAGAGCCTTTCTCTAAAAACAGCAGTTCCCCCCCAAGCTCAGTGCTTTGGGACTGAGGTAGGTTGTGATACACAACCCAGAGCTGAAAGGAGCTCCTGGATTGCGTATGAGGTGTAGCAGCTTGGGTGCAGAATACAAGTACAGATGGCCACAGTTGCTATAGCTCCCCTGGAATTTTAGCAGCAGTCTCTTGTCCTTATGCGGTTGCCATCTTCTGTGTTTCATACTACAGTGAAAATTAGAACAAATGTTTGGAAACAACAACTCTCAAACAGAAGAAGCTATGGCCTTGTTCCTGGATGTCTATAACTGACCATAAAAAGAAAATAAACCCAGCAGAACTGACCGTGCTCCTTTGTGTTAAATAAATTCTCTACTTAGGATTTACAGAAGAAGAAATTAATCAGAGCTTGAAGTTGTTTTTTTTTTCCTCATGTTCTTTAAACTCGTTGCAAGTGCTGAGATGCCTGTGCTACTCTTATTTTGAAGGGAAATATGTTTACAATTTATTGATCTAATCCCCAGTTAACTGAATTTGGTGGACAGGTAAAATTTTCATAATGAAAAGGATTACAAATTAATACCAATAGATAATACTTTTGAATATTGTGTTAAGCATTCTAAATGTTAAATGGAACATGGGAACACAAAATAGGCTTATTTTTAGTTCTCTTCTTCATTCAGCCAAACATAAATTGATTAGATACTGTACTCCTTGGCTTATAGTGGTTTTGTCTTTCACACCAGAACCTTAGCTGTAACTTTATAAGAGGGCTTGTCAGAGTTGGTCGTTTCAGTGATAGCATAAAACAATGATATATATATATTAAGTGTTAGGCATTACACTTTAAGTAACTTTTCAGGAGAAATATTACACCTGTTAGGTGTTTTTCTATGATTTCTAAAATATAGTAAAAGATCTGATTACCATAAGCTCTTTTTTTTTTTTGTCTATAATGTCATGAATCTATTGCTCCTAATCCCTCTTTGTGGAAAATCTATGGGATTGAAAAAAACCACTATACAATTTCACTGAAGTGTCCTATTTTTTGTAATTTGATGTAAGGATATACTCCATTCAGTAATAATTCAGTGAAGAATTCCCATTGCTAATTCAATAAACAATTCTTGATCCTTATTAATTATTGTCCAAGTTGCAGCCTTCCTTTTGTGGAATGGAATTGAACAATTGCTAGGAAATGTCAGTGGAAATCAGTTTATCTGTGCTGCATGACACACAGCTTGGTCAAAGAGTGGTCACTGAAAAGTGGATTAGGGATAATTTGACTTGTGTAAAAACATTGGTGACTTTGAGCTCGCACACATGCTTCTGGCAAAACTCTTGCTCTTGTGTAAACGGAGAGGTGACAAGGACATGAGGTTGCTTCTGTATAAACATTTTCTTGGCACTTCTTTTTCAGTAGAAGAACCCGGTTGATGTTGGCTCTTGGGGTGAAAAAAATTTACCTCCATAAGGAATTTTTTTTCTATGCGAAATGAACAGCAGTAGCCTTATATAGCTGTCTTTCTACAATTTGAATGGTAACAGTTTATACAGTTTGGTTGTAAAGGTGTTCCTCAGCGCCCTTTCTTAAAGGCATGAAGGGATAGATGAGGGACCACTGGTTAAACTGTATCAGGTTTGATAACATGACAATGTTACTGGATTTTTATTCTTTTAATAATGAATGAAAGAAGTTTCTAATGTGCAAATTCAGGGTAAAAATCCAAAAGCAAAAACTGTGGCACTTATTTTTTTTTTAAAATAACTTATTTCTAAATCATGAGACGGACTGTACTGCATATAACGTCAGGAAGGCATTGATTGCTTATGCAGAGTACTAAAATGCGCCATCTCAGAAAATGAAGGGCATCCAAGCTACTGCTTTGGTACTGGTAGGTGTCATGCAGGACTTGCGGCAGACTATGCTGGTCTTGAGCAGCAGCACAGATGCCTACATGTTGTCAGTCTTACCGTGGGTGTGGAAAAATGGAAGCACATCATTTCTTGAGGAACAAGGCCAAGCTCAGGGTCTTGCTCAGTGTAGAAGTCACTCAGCACAGCTCACTTCTTCAACTTTTAAAAACAGATACTATTTCTTTCAGTGATATCTTTAATTTCATTTTGCAAGTTATGACAGGGCAGTATGTTAACTTTTGTTATGAAATTAGGTATCTTCCTAATGAGGACTTACCTGGCTGCTTACCATGCAGCTTACCATGCTGTGTGTTGTAGTTGCTAAGAATAGCAGTAGTTTAGTATAATTCCAAGGGGACTTCTTCAGATGGGCGATTTTCAAGTTCATTGAACACAGGAAGAAAAATCCCAATTTTTGAGTTTAACTGCAGTGTAAATATTAGGAAGAACTCAGAGCTACACACGCTAAAGAAAAGAAAGGAAAAAAGGGAAGGGGGGAGGGAGAGAGTCTGAAGTACAGGAAGTATTTTTTTATTAGCATCTGATTATATTTTGTCTTTTAGAGCCAGATAAATGTTCTGACCAATATGAAAAATCTTATTCCTACAAAAATGTACCAAAGTTCTGATTTTGCATTTACTAATATCTCTCATTAACTTGGAAGACTGTGTATCAGGGAGGAGAACTTTTGGAGAAAGTTTTAAGTGCATGCATGTGGTCAGTATACACATATATATGTATATATATGTGTGATGATTTTATCTGTATTATTGTCTTTCTTGTATATATCTGGAATAATGGGACGGCTGGATTACTCAGAAAACCCTTGGTGATGAGATTTGGAAGAGTGAATTAAGTAGAAAGTATATGCCAGAGCTTAAGCTGAGCTCTTAATTGTATTGCTTCTGTCAGTTGAGATTGACCCATGGAGTAGCTGTCCTCTGCAAACTTCCAGTGTTTTCAGCCCTGATTTATGGAAAGGCTGCATAGCAATATAGTGAAGTGGCAAAAAAACCCCTTTCTCTTTGTTTGCTCCAGTGTATAGGACAAGCTATTGGGGAGCTTAGGGTCTTTGGTTTTGCTCCCACAGTTATTGGTGATTCATATGGCAGAAGTAGGAAGAGCACCAGGGTCTCTGTTTAAGTATGTGCTACATTGATCAGTGAAACTGTTGAGAAAGAAATCAATGTATTTAATAAGTATATATGAGTATTTTCTTATGACTCAAACTGGATCAAATTATTTCATATTTACTGGGAGCCAAGAACTGAAGGAATTATTGAACTGATGAAAAGAAGGGATTCTGTATACATGATGCATCCTTTTTTCTCCAGGAAAATTGTGATCTGTAAGATGCCTTAATTCTGCAAGGGGGATAACCATGTAAAAAAGTAAACTGGACTGATGCACTCCATGAGAGAATACAAAAATACAGGTAGCTATTCTCAGATGGAGAGGTGAAACCATTTCAGTTGCAAAGATGGAGAGGTGAAACCATTTCAGTTGCAAAACTGATTGCTTGCATTTTAAAGTGACAAAGCAGAAGGTCTGGTAAGGCTGGTAGGTATTCTCATTAAAATTTGGCTTTCTAAAATAAAAACTATTTTTAAAGAGGAGATGCAGCAGGTGGCTTCAAATACAGTGGTAGTATTTTTAGCCTGCTGATTTTGTGATACAAATGGATGGCATCTGAATCAAGGAAAGCTTACCGGTTTACCATTATGTTCTTTTGGTCCCGTCCCCTCTCGGTTTAACTACATATCTGGTAATAAAATGGTTCTCTTAAGTCAGCTACTGTGGACGTTAGCAATAATTATGGGGAGAATTTTCAAAAGCTTCCAGTAGTTTTCCACTACCATTAAAGTCAAAAGGGAAATCAGAGAGAATTGTGCCACAGTGTAGTATGTTTGTATCCCAATTGTTGTACATCCTCTGCCTGGAGAACTAATGATTCCTAATTTTTTCCTAATTTTTTCCAACATTAAAAAAAAAAATTTAAAACCTTTTTTTTCTGTTCTATTTTATACCTCTAGATTCATAATAGATGCAGCGTCTTATGGGGACAGACAGTTGGCTCAGTCAGCAGCCAAAACCAATCTCTCTTAGTCACTGGAAACATTGTGGAGTGTGGGCTTTCTCCTTCTGCTGCTTCTTTCACAGCTCCAGCCTCCACACGGCCTTGTGGCTGATCAGAAGCTCTTTGTTTGTGCATATATGTGATTATGTTGGTTGAGAGTGCAGGGGCTCATTTTACAAAATGGGGCTTGTAAGTTCCTGTAGCACATCCTTAGAGATCCACGTCTTGTCAGGAGTTGTGTAGGAGAGGTAAGAGTAGGAGCACCGAACAAGTCGGTGATAGACTACACTGACAATGTAGAAAGCTGTGGGATAGATTTGTTGTCCTGCATTGTTATATAAACACCGTATATATTGATTGTAATGGCAGGGCAGGGAAGCAGGGAACTTGGGGCATATCACTTCCACATATACATAGTTTTTTTCCTTCTGCTCTGCCTGAGGCAAGAGCCTGTAGTGCTAATTACTGTATTAACTGAAGGAAAAACAAAAAGCTATTAGTGACGTCTCTTGGTCTTCATGCACACTGTTCCCCTTTCTCTCTCTTTTTGATGCCCTGAGGGTGACTGCTGTACAGTGTAATTGCTTGATTCGGTGCATCAAGAAAGAGGATCTGACGCGCCACCCTGCACTTGTTTGTTCTCTGCCCATTTGGCAGTGACAAACACCAAGCAGAGGTCATGTGAGTGCAGCCAGAATAGCGTGGCAGCACTGGGAACGCAGTTATGTTACACTGGGCTCCTTTCATTTTTTTGTGTGAACAGGGGTCTACACTGTAAGAAATGTCATGGAACTAATTTGTGATTTTTATGGAGATGCATCTAAATGGCACACACTGAGGAACCCCACCTGAAGCTGGAAACACAGTGTGTTGTGCTTTCAGGGCAGGTGGGAAGGGCTGACCATGGATGGTCGAATGAAGGTTCGAATGAAAGAGTATCAGTGAGAGTGACTTTGTTTGGGGCAAAGCAATTATGGGCCTGATCCTGGAACACCCGGCACCTGCTGTTTGTACGACACAATGGTCACAGATGATCTACCAGGGAGACCTAGGTTTCACAGTCACACAAGGAGCTGTTGAAGACATGATCCCTAATAAAAAAACCTGACACCCTAAGAAGTTAGGGGTGTCATCTTGTATGCTTCTGTGTGTTTGGATTTAAGTGTATACTCACTGGGATGCCTCATCTCCCTAGCATTGTTGAGGCTGAAGTATAGTTAATGAACCTGCAGTTTTATGCTAAGAGGCTCACCTGCATACTAAGTGTTATGGGTCCACGTCCAAAAATCCTGAGAACCCAGTTTCATTGCTGAGTATTGCTGGGGCACAGTGGGGTCTCATACAGGAGTTGTAACGTGTGCTATAACTCATAAGGTTGGACACTGCCAGTGCCAGCGTTGGTGTGGCATTTGAAAGAAGAGCCTGCAATCATTTAGTAGGCTACAGCCATGCTAGTGGTGCTGGCCATTTTAGGCCTTTGTAGAGATATGGAACTGAGGGAAACTTATAAAAAGCAATTACATTCTTTCTGAGAATGTTTTATTAAATGTCACAAAATCTTATTTTGCCTTTCTGCATATTCTATCAACTTGCTAGCTCACAGACTGATGCATAGAATTCCAAGGTTGTCTTCTGTTGTGTTTCCAGTGAATAAATTTTCAGCTTATAGCAGATATTTTTCTTAGACTTTAAGTATATGATACTGTGTTTGGATTGTTAAATTCTATTCCATCTGTATGTCCCATATGTTCAACCCTCCTACTGCTCCAGTTTGTTTGTGGTCACCTTTCTTCACTATGTGAAGGAAAGGACATGAGGTACTAGTGAAGGATTCTTGCTGGTAGCTCCACAGTCATGGTGACAGTTTGTACAGTTGTGTATTACTGAAGACGTTTTCTCTCACTCTTCTTCTGGGTAGCCTAGTGCAGGATTAATTGCAGTATTTGTACAGCAGGGGAGGACCAAATTTAAAGGTCTTTTACTGTCTCCTGATGTTTCAGCTCAAATGAAGAAATACCTAAAAGTATGCAAATACAATTAAGGAAAATAATTCATGCTCTAAAAGGTTTCTTACGTCCTTGTAGTGGATGAACAACAGCACAGGTTAATGGGGAAGTTTCCCAGGCAGAAGTGTTTTGAGGTGGAAGAGAAGGCAAGCAGAGCATTTTGGATTTTCCTGGGCATGTTAGTCGAGATACAAATAGCTTCAGTTGTTTCAAAAAGAGGTCAGTAGATGAAATTATTGAGAAACAGGAAAAAGATGTTTGATGTTGCTTTTCCTTGCTCAATTAATTTTTTGGGGTTTACTTTGTTTGCATTTACTTCTTCAGAGTTTAGAAGTGGCTTCCAAATATACTTGCTCTTAAACAAAAGCAGGGTTGAAAGCTGGAGGAGCTATGTTAAGAGCGGTTTCCTTTCCAAATCCTTCTCTAGGAAAGCATGCCATTGCCTTTCAAGTTGTCTGCTCTCCTGTTGCCTGTCATGGTTAGTGGCTGGAAAGTGAAACTCTGACACTATTGCCTTTGGGTAAGACTTAAGCAATGTTTTTCAGATAAGGGAAAAACTTCAGTAATGTTTTTCAGATAAATTGTTTTTTCTACGTAGTGTTATGCTTGCACTTTTGTGCTGCAAAATGTTTATTTTCTCTGCTAGCTTGGATTAAATAGCAGTGCAGGCAGGGAGGTGTCGAACTTGGTTTAGCGCTTTGATGCTGCACACTTTCTCCTTTACACTTAGGCTCAAGTTTTTACTCCTGCTCTACCAGGGCACCTTCTTTACATTGGTGTTTTTAGCAGGAATTAATTGTCTCTGGTTAGCAGCTGAGATGCACCTTCTTTGCTGTGTAAATGCATCATTAGAATAAACTGTTATGTGTAGTGTGGAGTTATTCCTTTAGAAGATGAAGCGTTTTAAGGATTGTTAAGAAAATTTACTTTTTTGTGATTTTGCCTTTGTTTCCATCACAGGTTTGTTAGAGCACACATTACTTGATCTCCTTCTATCCTTGACTTTAATATTGGTGATGAGAAGTCCGCTATCGGGGGTGGTCAGGAGGCTTTCTGAGCCCCTCGGTCTAACAGAGGTCTGCTTTATTCAGTTTGTGCCCTAACGCATTGCTATTGTGTAACGTGCACAAAGCAACACTGTTCCAACCAGATCTTGTGGGACTCTTAAAGGCAGAGTTCTCCATAGTCGTGTTGCCTTCCAGTTGATAAAGCCAAAATGTAGTGGGTTTTGCCTGGAAGGCTGGAGTTGAGAGTCTGTGGATTGCAGAGGTCCCTTCTAAGATTCTGTGTAGGGCAACTGTTCCATGGGAAACAGCTAAAGTTGTTTAAATCGGTTTTACTGCTGGCACTCAATAGTAAAAACTAAGTGCTTTCTTTTCTTCTCTTTTATAACAATGTACAGCTGGGCATGGAAACGCAGTATTCATATTTTTATGATTAAATGGCTGCTTTGTGCTGCTTGTATACCTTGTGCCTTGAAACCCTTCTGGGGCTGAGCAGAAAGTAAGAAAATACTTTTCCTACGTAAGGAGGAGTTGCAGTTACTGGACCAAGTTAAAAAGATGACTGAATGCAGAAAGTTAAACCAAATCCAGTTCTCTGTGCACAGTTGTTAAGTTTTTTTGTGATGTTTGTTGTTGCGTGGTGGGGTTTTTTTGTTTGGTTGGTTTGTTAAGTTTTTTTGTTTGGGTTGTGGGACCCTGTTTGGAAACTGAGGTGTGACATGAAGACTTTATTTTTAATATCATTCCAGTGTTTCCACGGCTTTCTTAGAAATGGTCTTGAGGTACTGTCCTCCTTGGTAATGACTATCTACAAGTAAATAAGGTGGGATCTTAAAAGTAGAGCAGCTGCTTTTACAGATAAGGGAGAAAATGAGATTATCTGGCTGGCACATGCACTCTCTTGCACGTCATCTTCGCAATACCAGAACACCACCTTCATCCTGGAAGAGTGGTAGGCAAAGGCTGACTGACTGCAAGAGGACAGCTATGCAGCAGAAGGATCTTAGTGAGGCAGTGTCATTTGCTTTTTATAGCTTTTCTCTTAGGGAGCCATCTGTATGTACTACAGCTACATTTCCACATCCCTCAAAGTTTTCTAATCCTTGTTCTCCTGATATGTGTCGACAAGAGGGATCAGCTATTAGTGTTTGTGCAAACCAGAGAAGTGTAACAGTAGGCAAAGGTAATGGACTCATCAGGAGCTATAGTTTATGGAAATAACATAGTTCAAAGTGCAATAAAATTGGGAATAAAACTTTGCACTTAGCAAATGAGCATTTTATATGATCTAGGTGTTATTGCTCATACTGTTGGTCAAGCTGAAATTATATGAGAAGAATAGGCTCTGACGCAGTGAACTGGAAATCTTGCAATATAGTTCTGTTTCTTCAATGCATTTATTCTCAAAATAAGTTTAACACCCTCAAATTAAATTGCAGCGATAGCATTGTATACATCTCTCTATAGCGGTGCTTTTGATGCTGTCTAGAAACTAGAGAAAGGGTCAGCAGTCTGTTTCATTTAGACAAGCAACTGTTTTATAGCTGCTTTTTTTTCCACTGCCAAACTGTGGAACTTTTGCCTAGGAATAAAACCTTCAGGTAAATAGCATTGTGACCATTTGCCTCCAGTTTGTTCCATGTCACTTTTGTTTGAAAAGAAATTGAAATCACGGTTTTGTTTGCTTTGCCCCCTGCCAAGAAGTCTTATTGCAGAAATGACAAAATGATGCTAACTCCTGCAAATTTTACTTTTCTTGGAAATTAGAAAGATATCTTGTAGTATAAAATAGCTAATAAAGCATTGGTTAATTTTGACATAAGTAAAAATTTGGCTTAATTTTATGAATAACCTTGTGTAGTCTACATCAGAGGCATATACAGTAGCTTCTAGGGTTAGTAAGAAGCAATGCACTGCAAGACAAAACGCAGGGCTGAATGACCTTATTGTCTGGAACAGAATTTTTCAAAGCTCTGGTCCACAGACCTTCTGGTGTCTCTGGAAGCTGCGCTAAGAGGTCCACAGAACCATTTTTAATACATATCTGAATTTTTTAGTTCTGGACAGTTACAGCATAGTACACAGGAAATGTTGAGGGTTGACAGTAGCTAAAAACACTGTGTTTAGAGACATTTCCCTCTATTGCAAGGACTACAAGGTGCAAAATGATAAAGAATTTTGTTCAGTATTTACAGAACATGGGTCTTGTAATTTGGCTTTGTGCATCTGGATTGCTGATAGTAATTGTGCATGGGTATTGGAAAATAATTTTGATATCTGTCTAATTAGTGCTTTGGCTTTATTTCTTTTCCCTACATCTCCAAAAAAACCAAGGTATGCACAGGCTGGTATGACTTTTGAGGTTATGCTTTTGTTTGTGTTGACAAAGTAGTACTGGTCTCTGTATGCTCTCGGCTGCATCTTTGTAAAGTGAAGAGTTACTAGGCTGTCAGATAACTCTTATATAAACCTCCCACAGCCCCTCTTGTGTCCCCTTCTTCCCTCCATCCCCCCAATGGTCGGTGCAGTGACAATTAGAAGTTCATTTATTTTATATATTAACATATGCCATATATGTGTGTATTTGCCATTACAGAGTTTATAGTTCTGAGTCAGATTTGATCTGGGGAGAGGTGTGATAGGCTGTACAGTCACACCACATTGGGGTTAGGATTTTGGATACCTGAGCTCGGCTTCTGGCACATGATTAAATTGCAGTGAATCACTTCCTATCTTCTCAAGCTATGATTTCTTCATATATGTGGTACCAGTTTCTTTGTAAATGGCTTTGAACACCTTACTGTGGGGGACTCCTAAAAAAGAACCAGGAGTGAGCATTTGGTAAAGGTAAGAGGCAGTAAAACCATTGTAGAATTTGCTGGAAAAAGTTCTGTGTGCACTTGCAGGTTGGGTGTGTGTTCACAGTTTGCTCTGTGTTCACACTCTTTTCTGTGCTGGTTGGGTTTGTTTTGTTGTTGGTTTTTTGGTTTTGTTTTTTTAAGTAGAAGGAGAGCCAGATTAAACTGTTTGGCCCAGGTAGGTTTGTCTGTCTGTAAAGCTGGTGGTGTTCACTTAGTGTGCCTCTGTATCCTGACTGGTTCAGTCTTTTCATGCCTCCCTCATCCTCCACATGCGTCCGCTTCTCTGTGAAGCAAAGAGAATAGATCTCTGAGTATAGTCCATTGAAACAGTCTGGGATGTGGCAGCTTGTGTAGCTGGGATAGAAGATTTTGGGACTCCCTCTCTGGGCTACGAGCACAGCTAGGAGCTGAGACTGCTTTCCAAAAAGGAAATGCTGAGTATTCAGAGTATCATGCTGCGTTGACAAGCCTAACCTGTTTGTGTTTCCTGGCTCTGCACTCTTTATGTTCTCAGCTACTTAAATTAATTGTGTAGGCAATGTAATTGCCCATGTTACTAAGGAAAAAGATTAGCTCAGATCCGTTCTCTTTGCTGTATCAAATGCCTGAATTAGATGTTACAACTTCACTGCTTGTAGCTGAAATAAGTGAGCATTTGTGTATCAGTTTCATAACATGAATTTCATGTATGCTCTGTTCTGTGGGGGGTTTTTGTGTGTGTTTTATTTTATTTTATTTAAACTTCGGCTTTTAATGGAACAGTAGTGTCAAAAAAAGAATGTGAACAAGATTCATGGTGGGGCTGCACCTAAACAGCCTGAAGCTCAGGTAGAGTGGTTTGGGACAAATGAGATTGGCACAGCAGCAAGAGGAGGAGAGCCGGAGGAGGTCTTGCTGTCCTCTGGGGTAGGAAGCTACTAGCCCTGAGCAGCAAGACAGACATAGAAAATGACCCATTTGCAATACTGCTTCCAGACGCTTTGCTTCACCCCAGCTTGAAGCAGAACATGCTTTCTTTGCCTTCATACTTTTTCTTACTTGCAGGCCAGAATGAGAAGACTTATGTCTTTGCATTGTCAGATTGGCTAAGAGAAATGATCAGCTTACTGATATAGGATGTGGAATTCAGGTTTGTTTTTTTTCCAGTTCTCATTTTCATTTTGCACTTTCCTGCTGCTTGTGGTTGTGTATTAAGCCCATACTGTTTTCATACATTGCTACAGCACCACTTACATAATTTTTGGATGGTTTTAAAAATAGAAACTGACTTCAGGCAGAGAAGCTGCAGTGGAAAGGACTGAGCCAGAGATGGAATGGTATTGATGAGGAGAACAAGGCTGGATAGATAGGAGAAGTGGAGGGACACGGAGCACTTAATGTAGCTCAGAAGTGAAGGCAGGGAGGGACCCATGGAGAGGTGTGTGCAGCAGAATTTCTCAGTCTTCCCGCATAGCCTTTTGGGCTCAGGGAGAGCAGAGAAAGAGAGGATGGTGAAACAAAGACCAATAGAGATTGTAAAGAAGAGTAGAAGACAAGGGATAGGATCTGTGCGAGATGAGTGTACCAAAGTGACAGTGAATGGTGATGATGTTACTTCAACTTTGTAGGCTTTTTAAATGTTTCTGTGCGGTAGCGGTGGGCTATTTACCTTAAAGGTCTTTGATTTTTGTATGGGGAGGAAGGTACTGGTTTTAGGGTATGAGCTAGATCTCATAGAAACAAAATCTTTAAACTCTCAAAGCTTTTATTGAAGAATTTTATGAAGTGACTGCTATGTATAAGTCTTGCAAGCTTTAAAAAAATCTGCTCCAAATAAAGTATTTTATTTAGACAGCAGGACCTGAGTTTGGAAAGTCTTATTGTGAACTTGGAAAGAGTTAAATTTATTTTATCTAGGCTTGAGGGGAGTTGTTTTTCAAAAGTTGGAGCAGGGGAAATAGGGTCTAATTCATCCTCCTTTTTCTGTTTTCCAGTATATCAATTTCTGTGGACAAGAGGAGAGGGACTTCAGTCTTTAGGGACTCTTGCTCCAAGCTGATTGGCAGTGCTTACAATTGCACCACCAGAAAGCAATAAAATAAATACATAGAGCAACAGTAACAGAAAGCAGATGTCTTGCTTTTGCAATTAAAGAACTGGAGAAGGCAATAAGAAAATAATGGCAACTGACTGTGCATTGGGGGGTGGGGGGAGTATATGTCTTGCTTACTTGTCAGACAAAACGGAAGACCCCATACTGGTGAAAATGAAAGATACATTAACAGCCACAGTACCTTGCTTTGAAAATTGGGGTTATAAGTGCTTAATTTTTCATTAGAAAGCATCTCGCTAAGAGTCTTGCAAGATGGAGCAGACAGCTTTTGTCATTGTGTTCCCGGGTCTGTTTTTCTACTTTGGATGATTCTATAAAATCAGTTGTGTCTCCTGATTCAGCTGAGCAAAATGTGTGGAAACCAGGATCTTTTTTCTTCCACGTGTGTGCATTTTGTTTCAGGAGGGAAAAGGTATTACTGAGACAGTTATCTGTGAAATACAGTTTAATGTTTGGTTTTTTTTTTAAAGCTGCACATAAAATGGAAATAGATTTGATGTCTTTTAGTCTATATTCAGTCTATATCTGAATGTTGCTGTGAACTAAATGGTAATTAGTCACCTACGCAGCATCTTCATTCACTGCCTGTAGTACATGGAGTTTTCCTGCTGGTAATGTCTCAAGGCAAACAAGAAATGGGCTTTAGGAGAATGCATTCTTTGTAAGCATTAGCATAAATACGTAAAGTTGTATGTATGCTTTGAGCAGTTTGCCTTTCCCATGGTCACTGTGTGTGTTTAGCCACATGAAAATGAAATGCTATAAACGGTTTGTGTTGAGAATGGAAAAGTTACTGGAACTGGGGTGAATGGAAGAAGGAACAGGGCAGACTTCTGGTACCTTCCTTCTCTGTGATACTGGTCCAGGCGAAAGCTGGAGAGTTGAGAGGATGTCCTATTTGTTTTGTTTGAAAGAATGATAACTGACTTATTTAAAGCAGAGTCCACATCAGTGGCATGAAGGGAAGAAGAAAACTGTGAAACTTCCTTTTAATTTTTGGTTTTGGTGCCCTTTCTCTGTCAGGGCTACTTAAAAACAAACAAGCAACAAAACCAACAACAAAATCCTTTGTGCTCTGACACAGACGTTAAGCTCCTTTTTGCCCTGGCTTAAAAAGCAAAAAGACTGATTTGGCATAAAATACTTTAAAGAAAGCAGCATGTATTCTGACTTTGAAATATCTCTGAGTGAGTCTGAGCACAGAGTGCTGCAGAGGAAGTGCTTAGGGAAAAATTGTTCATCTGGGGTTTGAGAGTCAGTTAGGAACTTGTCAGTGCTGCTTTATATATGTACAGAGCTCAGACATCCTGTGTTTTCCTGATTGATTGTATTTCAGGATGTGAAATATTTCACTTCATGTTGTCCCCATCACTGCTGTGCTTGTCAGTAAAATACTGTACCTTGTGTTCCCGTGCTGTGCTGGCTTGAATCACACAGAAGGAAATCTCGCTCTTTAAATAACCTACAGCATATTGCCACGGAAGAAATGCCGAAGTGCCCATAGGAATCCTGATAGTCTCCTTGCTAACACCGTGGGCAGAGTTCTTGTGGCAGCTCAAAGCAAGGGCAGGTGGGAGGTTTTCACACTTCCTAAATACAGGGCTCAAAAAAAAAAAAAAACACAAAACAAAACTCTTGCGAGGAAGCTCTGGTTCTGAACTCTGACAATTTTGATGTAATTCTGCTAGTGCATTCGTATTGTTGGGGTGAAGGTGAAATTAGGTGGCTGCACTATAGTTTCTTCTCACACAAGTCTTTAATGTATCTACACATGGACGTACACTGGTTTACACACGTGACACATTAATAAACCTTTTACTGCTTGGCCCGCAGCTGCTGTACTTTTGGTTGAAAACTGGTGCCAAGTTATTTTAGAATGTCAGCTGAGATGAAAAATTTAGTATGTGAAGTAACATCTGATCACTCTACAATTAAGCTTGTCTCTCTCTCTCTCTCGAGCTTTTCCTAGTATTTGCATTAGTATTTACCACAGCACCCTTTAAATGAAATGCTTTGCTCTATGATGCTGTAACCTTAGCAACAAAGAATAATTTTCCTCCATGCAGGCGAGACTAGGAATAAGATATGTGCATCTTGAAACACTTATTGATCAATCCACTTCTGAAAACTGCATGTGAACTTTACAAGTAGGGCAACAGTACAAGTACTGCTACACATTCTACTCTTAAATACATATGATCTTTATAGAAGAGAAATTTGAACACATTTGTTTGATGTTTGTGAATAGAAAACCTATGGCTGAGAAAGTACTACTATGCAAGTTTTTTTGTAAGGCTGTAATACTCCAGGGAAATGTTTTAATATTCTCCTGACAAATATTGTTTAAAAAAGAAAAGTATCAAGATTTTACAAGCTCTGCCCCAGATCCGGTGACCATTTATAGTCAGGTCTTACTAGCTGTTTGTGGAGAATTGAGACTGTTTTTCTCTGTAGAGTGTTTTGTAGATAATGAGGCAAACTTCCACCTTTTTATTACTCATTGGAATAATTTAATGGATGCAAATGAAATTTTCCAGACTTAACTGAGATTATGTGTATGCAATCTCACCCTCTCCCCATGTGCTTCAGATGTGAAGAGATTTTCTTTCTGGTTACAAGCAAACAGAACAAGACTGTCTTGGACGCATCTGCAGAAGGGCTGCAAGATAAGCAGGATATGCATCCTGTTTTACTTCTGGTTTGAACAGCAAAAATACAGAGGGATTTTTCTAAGCACTTTCAACGTTTTTTAGGCTACGCAAGAGTTTCTTTCATAATTGTCAAGAAAATCCAAAGTTAATCCTGGTGAGAGGTGTAAGTCTCCTCATGAACATCTGTCTTCTGCCAGTGGGGATTACTGAGAACATTCCTGTGTGCTTCATCCCCATAGCAGGCTGTGTTTGTGCAACGGTGAGCCTTTCTAGGGCATGATTGTAGGGGGTTAGGTCAGTGGTCTGCCTAACTCAGTATTTTGTCTCAAGTAATGCAAGCAGAGTTTGTCCAAGGAAAGAGGTATTTAAGCAACAAAGCATGCATACAATGATCTCTTCCTGATTATAATTCCAAATGAGCAACAGTGTAAAAACTTCCTGAGCCAGAAGCTGTATCAAAATAACTTTTCAATAGCTATGGATCCTTCATTAATTTATCTAATCTTTTTTTGTGAATGCCATTAAGCTTTTCCACAGCATCCTGTGGTAAAGAGTTCGTGATTCCATCCTGAACCTTTTTCTCCTAATGGATCTTGTCCGCTGTTCCTGTTTCATCAGCTGCTCAAAAGGCAACTGGACAGAGATTTCTGTTTTGGGATATGGAGAGGACTGAGCACCATGTAATTCTTTGATCCTCTTGAAAACTCCCAGAACTCAGTTTCCTGTTTTTTCTTGACGGGCTTGCTGGAAACTTGACAATCTCAGTTTTTTAGGTACTTCAGCTTAGTATAGTACAGTCTCGTTACTCGATCTGTAAATTGAGATGAGCTCAGCCTGGCTTGAGACTGGTATAGTCTACCATAAGTAACCTTTTGCAACCTATGAGGTAATCTTACCCTTAAGTCTCAACTTCTGGTGAAGGATCAGGACACTTGACTGGATTAAATTTAATAAAGCTAGTGGATCTGAGCCAGACTTGCAGCTGATGTGTATGGCTGTTAAGTTATATTGGTATGCACCGATCGAATTCTTTAATTCTAGTTTTCCATGCTTATTCTGTTCAAAACCATATTAAGCTATTCGCAAAACATAATGATTTGTACCTCTCTACAAATAACAATTTGCCGCTTCCAAATGGAGCTTATGGATTTTTATAATAATATAGCTTTTTTCCCCTCACTCTTGTTCTTTCAACCTTGGTGTCTTTGGCTGTGTAAGAAAGAGGGAAAGGAGGCTGTTACTGCAAAAAAGAACTTAACTGCATTTGTCTGAAAGTGATTTGGAAACTTGTACAACTTGATATCAAGTTTCAAATAATCACTGCAGTCAGGAGGCTTACACACACTTTTCTGGCAAGCTTTATAACCATAGAAAAATAGCTGTCTCGATACAGGTAAGATGACTTTTTTGGCTCACGTGGTGTATCACAGGAGGCTGTGCTGACATTCTCAAATCCATCTTTTGTACTTTATAGACAAGGCTGCTGAAATAACAGACTTTCTTGACCAGCAGTTCTGGTTTTCCATCTAGGAAAAATTTCCATTTATCTTGTATTAAAATACAGCCAAGCCTGCGACAGTTCCCTTTGAAGAATACTGGCTTGTAGCATTCTTTAAATTTAGTCATGAGTCTTCAAGTCAAAAAGGAGAGCTTCATTCCCAGCTAGCATAGATGGGCTTCTGGGTGAGCTGGCTGGTGTAGTATGGATGGTCATTTGGTCAGCTGGCAAAGCACACTTGGAGGTGAAAGTCACAGAGACGCGAGGGGTGCTGGGGAACTTCAGGGTATTGCAGTGAGCATATTACACTTGATACTGAGTTACGCTTTACAGATCTTCTTGTAGTATAAAGCTAAAATTGCCACTAAAAAAAAAAGTGAGTATAAGGAAGAAGGAATCTTGCTTTGAAGCTGTTGTCCACTTCTGGGAAAGCTTTTTAAGCTGATTTTTCTGCCTCCTCCCACTTTTCAACAGAAAAACACTTTTGTCCTGTTTTGCAAAAGAAAAATCATTAGGATACTTAACTGTTTACACAAATCTTAAGAGAAAGCATACTATGTGCCAAAATAAATCTGTACACTGCAGTGTGGAGTAACCACAAAGAAAAGCAGAGTTTGATGTTTGAGGAACATTGTTACATGCCCTGAAAGTAGAGTGAATATAGTTTTCTTTTTAGACAGCACTTAGTTTTTAAAAAACAGAGATGAAACTTGGACAGATGGGCATTTAGAGATGTGCTCGGACAGCTACTACATGTTTTTTAAACAGTCTACATGGTTGGTACTGTGTCATGCCAAATACGCAGCAGTGATGTTGGGAGACAGGGTGCTTATTCTGCCTGTTCTGCTTGTTTCACTGATCCTTAGTGTGGGTTTTGTATGGAAACCCTGTAGTATTTGGAGGGAAGCTATGCACTCTAAATTATTCAGTGGAATGGAGAATACAGGGATATAACAAAATCATAGGTGCTGTTCCCTTTTCCATCATGGGGGAAAGATACTGTCTTTTGAGTTTCGTGCTTTGGAGTCCCTTGGAGGAGAAAGGGACCATAACTTCTTTTATGAAATACAGAAGCATTCAGTATCAGAAAGGTTATAAAATGTTGGCTTCAGGGTTTTTAAAAATTCTTACTCTTTTAGATCAGTATTGTTTTTATTACGTTTTCCCCCCCCAGAAATCATGGTTTATATTATATTTAAACAGGTTTCTGTGGACAACATTGCTAAAAATGATAGTACATGTGTATCTAGGACTTTCTTTTAATCAGTTTCTCTCGCTGGGAGAGAGCTGCGAGGACAGTTGTTTTGTGCAGGTGGTGGTAATACGGTAAAATAATTGTTGCTTGACTGTGGAGTTTGCTTTGAGTCTGACAAACTCAAAAAGAACCTTACCTGCTTGATGCTGAGAGAGTGACATTTATTGCACCTGCTATTCCTATGTGGAACATCCCTGAATGATCTGTGCAAGTTTTAAATTCCTCCAGTTACAATGGTTGAGTTGTAAATGAAACAACTACACACATATTTTAAAACTCAGTAAGCCCCACAATCCTGATAAAATTGATTCTCCAATAGAGAGGATGAGTCAATATGTATGTTTAAAAAAAAAAAAAATCTGTAAATTTATAGTTCCTGCTCTGATATATTTTTTTTTTTTCTTTAGTTCCTTGGCATAGCATTTCTTGGGATTGGATTGTGGGCATGGAATGAAAAGGTAAGTTGAATATAGCACCAAACTCCATGTTTTTCCTCTTTCTCTCTCTTTTTCTGATGAAATATTGGAGTAGTAATATGCTGACACTTTATGTGTCCACACACAGTTTCTACTGAAACAAAATCAAGCCCCTCTGTCAAATAAAACCTTGGCTCGGCTCACCTAGAGGAAGATCCTTGGCATCTCTCCCAAGAATGCCTTGGCAAGAAATCATGGCTGACACTTGCACATAAAATAACCATTTCAATCCGTGCACGCTCAAACTGCAGCTCAGATACTAGAATACTTTCCTGAAGGCAGTATTGGCAGTGTGTGTCTGCCGCATGTGTCCCCAGGAATGGAGAGGGAGCCTACGCGTCTCAGAGGGCAGCTTCCTGAAAATAAGCCTCCTTGGCTTTGCCTTAACATAGCACACTAACTACTGTTCCTCTTAAATAAAAAAAAAAAACCCAAAACCAAAACAAAATGAACCCCGAAAACCAAGCCAAAGCTGAGACAGAATAACTGTTGTTTTTTCTTGTGCAAGTAAAACTGTCTGTTGGAACACTCTCTGTTGCAAGACTGTAAAATCAACTTGGAAATGGGAAGAAAGGGGGATGGGGAAAGAGAAAACATTTGTGAACCAGAGCCTAATTTTTAGTTTGCTTGCTGCAGAAGTTGGGAAGAAGATAAAATGTTGAGACATAATACACAAAACAAGTCAGTATGTGTTGGGTTACTGGATGAACAGTTTGGCTTGCTAAAAGACAACAGCTAAAATTAAAGCCAGAGTTTCCTTTTCTTCTTTGTTTAAAAGATTGAAAATAATAAAACCTGGCTGATAACAATGGTGCTATGATATTCAGTTACATAATGTTTTTTTTCTTCTTTTAATGGAAAGCACTAAGTTACACATTGATGTTCACTTAAGGCATAATTACTGGAGCTTGCAGCAGAACAAATAACACGTTGGAAGCACTGGAGTTTTGCCACTTAAAAATTCAGGACAAATTTTGCTGGTTCAGAAGTGAGTTGTTAACTTACATTCTAATTGCTTTGTGCATGTGCCTTGGATGTAGATAATCACAAATAGTAATGGAATATTAGTTAACTCACACTGTATACATCCAGATATATATATGTATATTTACGTACCATATGATACTCGTGTTGGATGGCTTGAATAGGTTTGGAGAGAGATGCTATGATTATTTTTCATTCAGCACAAATGTAAAAACATGTTATGTTTAATATTCTGAGCGTACTCACAGAGCTTATACCTGTGTCTCAGCCCCAGCGAAGAACTTTATTTTGGAGTGGCTTTCTAGAAGAGATTGTAACATTTTTGTATCATTTCAGTAGGTAACGCAAATGATTCCTCTTTAGAATGAATGAGCAGGTAAAGGGAAAACAATTATAGTCTTGTGTTTGAAGTCTAAAATATACCAGTCCTACAGCTAGAGGGTGTTCTGGCAGAATAATGGTTTGTTAGGTTTTATATATTTTCTATATGGGAAAGCACACACACACACACACCCCCACTAGGAAAAATGCATTCAATTCATAATTGCTAATAGCCAGAAGCCAAAGTTCATGTTTTTACTTGAGATTTGGACATCTGTTATCAAGTCATCTCAAACCATTTTTAATCAGATTCTGAAAGTGGGAGAAAATGCCATCTTCTTTTTAAGACAAGCAAATAAAACCAGCTAGAGCAATTTAATATGCATTAGCTCAGGCTCCATATGTAGTAGGTTTTTCTATAGAAATTAATAAATAAAATACTGTTTATTGTTTTAAAGCACAGGTCTTTTCTTGAAAATGAGCATCTCTTCCCAGCTTCTCTAACTGTTGTGTCCTGCAGTGCTTAGTGTGGACTGTTTCAGTTCATGGTTGTATCAACCAAAATGTAGTATAGGTATAGGTGAACTGCAGAGCTCTCGAGCACAAACAGATTTGATTTTTGTAGCAGGAATTATGGAAAAATGGACTTGTGTCAAGCCAATTTAAGACCTTTCTTTCACTCGGCTCTCTAGAGGACAAGCCATGCCCAGAAGCTGCAGTCAGCAAGATCAAGTTCCAGATACTCATAGGTCCCATGCAACTTAGTGAGGGGCGGATCAGTTACATCCCAGACAGAGTTCTTGCTGTAGCTGGGGAGTTGGAGGTGAAGGCCAAGTAGGTGAAGCCTAAGACTTGAGAGATCTGTAACTTAACTGTAAAGCACTTCTCTAGCTAGACTGCTTCTTGCCTGAAGCTGGCCTGGCATTATGAGCTGTTGTAATGGTATACTGTAAGACAGCAAAGCAGCTTTGCAGAGAAGGATCTGGGGGTCCTGGTGTACACCAAGTCGAACATGAGCCAGCACTGTGCCCTTGCAATAAAGAAGGCTAATGGTGTCCTAGGCTGTATTAGGAGTGTTGCCAGCAGGTTGAGGGAGAGGATTCTCAGTACTGGTGAGGCCACACCTGGGCCAGTTCTGGGCCCCCCAGTACAAGAGAGACACTGACATACTGGAGAGTCCAGCAAAGGGCTGCCTAGATGACTAAGGGACTGGAGCATCTCTCCTACAAGGAAGGGCTGAGAGAGCTAGTACTGTTCAGCCTGGAGAACAGCAGGCTCAGGGGAATCTTAATGTGTATAAATACCTGAAGGGAGAATGCAGAGGATGAAGCCAGGCTCTTTTCAGTGGTGCGCAGCAACAGAGGCAATTGGCACAAACTGAAACACAAGAAGTTCCCTCTGAACATCAGGAAACACTTTTTTTTTACTCTGAGGGTGACTGAGCACTGGTGCAGTTTGCCGAGAGATAGTCAAAAACAGTCTGGACATGGTCCTAGGCAGCCAGGTCTAGGTGACCAGATGACCTCCAGAACCATTCTGTGAACACTGCTGCTGTCCCAATGAACTAAGTCTTTATCAAAGTTGAACTTGGTGCTTCTATTGTATAATGTGTAAAGATAAATTTGTAAGTTTGGGTTTTTTTGCAGGACTGGGTCTTCAGAAGGACTCCTCTACTGTAAACTGACTTGGTGGTGGGGAAGATTTTGATTTACTTCTATCTTGAATTGTTTGGCTTTATATCCAGCTATGTTCTATAACCCGGCCATCAACGTGTATATATTTTTGCTGCTTCATAGAATCTTTTTAAGATAAAAAGATAGTGTGCCAGGCCACATTAAAAATGCAAGACGTAAAGAACTAATCCACATTTTACAGGAGTCCTGTTTGCTGCCGGCTAGAAACAGTTTGGGGTAGATTCGTGGGTTTGGTGGCTAGTTTCTCTTTTTTGCTGAGTTGACTTGAATTCTCCCCTTTAAACTTTGTTGTAAAGAAGGGAAAAAGCACACTATACACTCTCATGACCTTCCTTACAGCCTTTGCAAGGAGGCAAAAGAGCTCATTTGTCAAAGAGGCAATAGAATTGGCTTTGACAGCCAGTCAGCCAGCCCTAAACAAAAGCTGGGCAATTAGCATTCTGAGTCATGAACCTGAAAGAGAGCTGGGGGGCGGGGTGGGGGCAATAAACTCGGAGGATGAATAAAGCTATCTATACATGGATACATTATATAGCTCACAATCTCGCAGTGTTTTCAGGCACACTAGACTTGGGCTTGTACCATAAAAAAGTTCATCCATGGCAGCTGATTTCCACACACCCCCTGAACAGTGGCATGAACATTGTTAATGTGTAGTCTGTACTAAGCCCGAGCAACTTACACTACCTTTGCTCAGCAGCAGGGGAAAAATGTTTATATTTCACTGGCTTTTTTAATCACTTCAAGTCATTTCTTCTGTTGACTTTTCAAAAATAAACTAGACTTGTACAAAATGTCTATTTCCCTCCTTGGTTGTATATATTATCTAATGTGGTCTTAAGGCTCATTGGGAGTGTTCATGGTATGATGCCAGTAGGTACTTGAGAAAATAAGCTTCCTGGTTCTCTCACTACCTGCAGGAGATGTATATTCAAGAGTAGTGAGACTAAGTGATGAATTGCTGTTATGTCTTCTGTGACCTTATAAGACTGTCCATGGAGAGAGAGTTTTTAGAAGGAAAGCACTGTGGTTTTGGGGTGTACTTCAAGTAGGAGGCAGCAAAGGTAGAGATACTGAAGTGGGGAAAAAAATCTGCAGATCCTTGCAAAATTTGTTGATTAGACTTAGTTCATGTATAAGGTTGACTGAAGTGAAGAGGGAGAAGTGGAAGAGGTTGATTATGTGCATAAGTTTGGTTTCTAGGCTTTTCTTGTTAAATCAGTGTAAGCAGAAGACACTCCAGCTCAGAAGTGAAGTTGTGCGCGGTTTGGAGTACCAGTATGGTACCTCTGTGTGCCAGCATAGTATTCTCAGTGAGCAGGAGCTCTAAATATGGATCTCAAGTTTTAAGCTAGACTTTTACATGTTGATATAAGGTGATTTAGGCCTGCTTTGGTGTTCTGGGACGGGCTAAACTCCCTACATAGAAACAGTCACAATGTGTCAGACCAAGTCTGTCTCTTCTTGCCCTGAAATGAAAACTACAGTTGTTTTCAGGAAAAAATTCTTACTACTTTTACTGTCCCAGTGAGTGGCAGACATCAGGAGGGAGTAATACACTAGTCACTCCATAATTGTTGTGCATACATGTCTATCACATAGTTCTTTTAAAAACAGTTGCTGACAAGGAAACCATGTGCATATCCTTTGGGTCCTTATGGGCTGAAGGATACCCAAAGCATATATCTTGCTTCTAAGCCTGGACTCTGTGTGTGGATTTTACAGGACTGGGGAGGAGAGAGAGGGATAATAATATTCGCTGTGATATTTAATTTAAATTTCAGTACTTCAAGATGCATTATCTAAACAGGCTCTTAAATAATTTTACTAGTGTTCCAACACCTTGTAAATATGAATCCTGAAAAATGTAAAAATCTGTATTTTGCATGTATTTATGCCAGTTATTCACCTATTGAACTCTGCTTTGCCATGACAAGAAAGCTAGGCTGGTTCTTCTCCTTCACTAGACACTTGAAAAATAAAGTTCTGCTGCTATTGCTGTTTGCTGAGGGGAAATGCAAAACCAACAAAAATCAAGGAAGTAAGATTTGTAAACATCCCCCACCTAGTTTTTTGCCTGCAGAGACAAAATTCTGGAGTGGAATTAATTTGGCATGTTTCAATGACTATTGTTCTGTTCCCCATGCTCATTCAGATGCACAGCATGGAGAAACTGCATGGATTTTATGACTAACAAAGTAGAGAGACATTTTTCCATTTTAAAATAATGCATTTGGAAATACTTTTATTTCCCATCACCCCCATGTGTTCCTGTTTGCCTGTGATTCTAAGTCCTGCAGACGAGCTTGTGGAAAGGTTTGCAGAGAAGAAATGTTTCGGAAGATCTTGTATTGCTGAATCTTTTTCTGACCATCTGCTTCTTTTGTCTCTCCAGTAATGGGATTCTGTAGCAGAGAAGGCTTTTTCCCATCTTGGAGGAAATGGAAAAGAAACAGCTGATTTCTCCCATCCTAGTGGTGTTGGTTTCTTCTTCTTACTTTTTAATGGCCCTCTGGGATGTTGTTTGTCATGGGGACTGTTGTGTTGAGTCCTGTTCTTTTACATGCACTCCCATAGGCCAAATTCCATATACTTTCACAGCGTATCACCTCTTTGTTCCCTAGGATTATGATTCTCCTAAGTGGTCTCTGACTCAAGATGCCTTGAATTTTCATTACTGGGTCAGCTTTTCAAAATTGCTGCTGCCTAGAGTGTTTTCACTTGGAGCCATTCTCTCTTGCCCTGCAGTATGCTACTGTGCCTGTGAAATCAGCTGTTCCAGAGAGAAGCAATGGTCTAGCAAACTCCTAGGAACATTTCTGAGACCTGAATGTGGCGGTGGATTCTCTGTACTAACCATAACCACAGACGGTCTGGAAATCTCACTAGTGTGTTAATGCACTTGTGAGTCCCTTCTGTTTGGCCTCACTAGGAACCAGGAACACAATCAGATTGTATAGGTGTGCCAACACTGGGGCACCGCTCCAACCAAGATGTCTGTGTTGACATCCATACATTCTGGGGAAATTAAAGTAACTTTCTGTGTTCAGCATGCAAAGGCTATGTCTGCTAAATGCAAGTAGTGTGGACCAGTAGGAGAGGAAATGGTGCTGAAGACCCAACTTGCACACTCTACAGGTTTTGAAAGGTTTGAGTTTTTTCTTCAGCCTAGTTCTAGTTTGATCTCATGGACTGAATGCCTGCTAGTGGTTGGAACACAAGTTATGTTCCAGGAGCATATCTTCATTTGTAAGTAATCTAGTCTGTGTGCTCTGAGACTGTTCCCTGGTGTGAACTGAAGCATAGCTTGTGTGCGATCCCTTTAAATGGATGGACTCCTGGATCTGACCTGAAATGCTAAAGTAGATGTACACCAAAGGTGGGAGCTGGAGTCAGACATATGTCTCGAAAGTAGTACAAATTGTCCTCATGATCTTAAAGAGTACAAGATGGAGAAGGGGTGAGGGGTGCACCCTTATTGCTCTTCTAAATGACCGTTGCTTCCTTGTTCTTTATTGATGGGATAAAGGCAAACAATTATGCAGCTATAATATCAGCAGGGGTCTTCTCGAGTTACTGTCTTCAAGACCAGCATTTTTCCTTTGCCTTCTTCTCCCTTGAGTTATGCATGAGATCCAGCTTGTAGGGTGGAGGGCTCTGGCCATGGCAAAAAAAGGACATGACAACAGAGGATCTGTCACTGGATTCAGGTGTCTCTCATAGACTAGTTTTCTGCCTGTGCTGACATACCGTAAGGAGAAGACTCCAGTTTTGTAGGAGCTTCTGGTGGGCCTGGCTTGGTTGTCTCATGTTTCTTGGTGTGGCGGAAGGAACCACCAATGCCTCTTCCCCCCACCCTTTTGTTGGAGAAAAGAGCAGGTCCCACTGTTTCACTTGACTTCCTCTCCTGAATTTGGGGTGAGGTATGAATATGAGGTCAGTCTTTCCTGTTCCATGCCTACATCATTGTATCCTACTGATTGAAGTGAAGTACATTTCACAAATAAAGGAACTTTTTTCATAACTTCACCATTATTGATTTTACTTCAGTTATGGATGATGCTTTTGTTGCTTCACTACCCCAAACAAATTTTGACTTGTGGTGGATTAAGAGGTTAAATAGCCCAGGCGATGTAACGTACAGCAGGCAATTGAGAATGGGGTAACAGAGCAAACAGATGAGCTGGAGATCAGCCAGGGAACATGTCCTACTGGCTCTCCTTGTGGGACTACAGCAGAGCCCTGGGTTGACGCCATTGTAAGAAGAAAAGTATTAGAGTACGTAGCTTTGCACAAAGTGTTTACTGCCAAATAAAGATTACATGCATGCTTAAAGTACCAAGAAAGTGATGTGCATCTACCCCAGAAAAATAACCATACTTCCAAAATGAGAATATGGGTTTAGGAAAAAATTTATTTCCTCCTTTCAGATGCTAAAGCATCAGTAGTACTTGCAACTATTTAACAATAAAGGTTGGACTAGACTACTGCAGTAGTGTTGCTGAGAAAAATACTTTGCATTTGTAGAAAGCCTGACTTTAAAGGATTTAGAGATAGTTTGTTTAGGTCTTGCAAGAGATCGGTCGACAAACAGTCACTATATAATCTGTGACTGACTGATCAGCCTGAAGATTTAGAGTGTGTCACTGGAGGATGCAGTGTTAGAGTATGAGATTCCTGATCCTCTGCTCAAGCACCTCTGGAAACATTACCTTCTGCTTTTGGCTAAAGATGGGATGAAGACAGAATTGGTCACTACCAGGCATTTGTACATCTCTGCCAAACTTTCCCCAGAAGTAGCCATTACAGCCAAAAAATACTGAATGGCATTATAGAAACTTGTGGTGGATAGGAAAAGTATGTGCCTATAGGCACATGTATATTTAGTTGGACTGTATATTTAGTTCTTCTTAACAGTATAAAGTGAGATAACAGTCCCTGGTCATTGCTCTGCTGCTTGAAGCAAAATATGCTTTTCTTTAAAGTATTGCACCACTGTCTCTTCAGAGAGTTTATCTGTAAGTGTCCAGAAAAAAACAAGACTGGAAAACCGTATTTCAGCAGTAAGCAGCAATCTTCTATCAGACTACCTCTGTGCATCTCTAGCTGTAACCACAGAGCATTGCCTGTGTTTGTCATTCCTGCTGCTAGCTATTGTTTTATTGCCAAAGCCTCTCTGAAGATTGTATATCCTGAGATGTCTCTCCAGAATACTGATAACTTGGGATTCATATGCACAGAGCACACAGAGTACAAACGAGAATTACGCAGTATGTGCTTTGCGCTGTCAGGATGTATTATTTGGGGTTTATCCAAGCTAGGCTTATGATTGCCATACGTGGACTAGCAAAAGATGTACATAAAGGAGCTTTCCAAGGACAGCAAACAATGACAGATAAAGTTTGTGTTGTTCTATTTTGGTACATGTCAGATCATAGCTACCCTGAGGATTTGGAGCCTGGAGGATACCAAGAGATTAGATAAGTGACTTGCCGGGTGACAGGCCAACATGTGGCGTGCCAGGGTGCTAAGAGCCTGGCAGTGCTAGAAAATCAAGTAAAGTGGGAAAGGACACGATCAGAAAGGCATTATACAACTGATTCACTAGATTTTATTGTCATCAGCTTAATTGGGAGTGTGACAAAATGCAAAGTGGTATATTTCTTCTCACTAACACTTCTTTATGTTATGACTAGCTTCTCTAAGAGCACTGTCCACAAATGTGAGCTGAATTTCACTTGGATTTCTTTTCATTTAAATTTTACTACTTTCATATGGAAAGAACTTGTTTAAACATAGTAATTTGCTGTGGGGTTTTTTTGGGGTGGTTGTTTGGTTTTTGTTTGTTTTTAAAGAAAAAGTGTCTTATGAAGAGAGGCTTAAATGACTGTTCATCCTTCTTGGATATTTTTTTGAAGTAAAATAATTATAATACAAAGGCAACATCCTTTCTCCAGTGACTGTTTTCTCACTCTACTACACTACAGTCCATTAATTCCAAAATCAGCTAATGTTAAAAGAAATGAGTAGTAGTATTTGCTTTAAGGCAGAATTCCTTCTTATCTTATGGTAACTATATAGACATATAGAAAGGACTTTAAAACTTTGTGAAGAAGTCACTTTAGCAGTCTTTTTCCCTTTGTGCAGAGCTCATGTTTTCTGACTTGCGTATGGCCAAGGCCATGACTTTTTCAAAGGTTTTTGTGTTATTGGATTATACTGTTTATTTTGCTTGTCATTCTTAGCCAGAAAGTTATGTCTTTGATTTCTTTTTGATGACAAATGTAATGAAGCAAAAGTAGTGGAAAACTTTTGCACAAGTTGATTTAAGTGTTCATGATGGATAAGTGTTCATTTCAGCCTGGCTTGTACCATCTCATCAATAGTCAGTTAGAAAAAGGGACATGCGAACTGGTCTGCTTTGATAGCAATACTGGCTCTGAGCAGCGTTGTGTTATATCATGCCTTATGTCTATTTTTGTCTTTTTAATGAATGACAATAAGACTAGTACTATATGTAATGTAGGAGGAAAGTGATGAATGTGATGATTTAAAAAAAAAAATATTTTTTTTTCCATCCCTCTCTGTCAGGCGATAGCCTTCTGTAGTAGGAGGGAGATTAATCTGGTTTGAGAAAGTCATTCATGCTGTTGGTTTATTGTTTGTACTTTAGGATTAGGTTGTAGTCAGGTTTTTCTTTTGCTTTTAGCATGCTGGCCTTTTCCAAGGCTCCTTGCTGTGTGCATTGGAGAAATTAACGTGTTTATTTTATACAGTCTGTTGTCTGCAGAATTAAAAAGCTTTGAGTACTGTCTTCTCTTACTATTTGCTCAATGTCAGTTTTGCTTGGGAAACTGTGGAAGTGGTTGCAGACTATGTGGAGTAGTGTATTAGAGATATTGGTTACATGACTATTTATATGTTCTGGGTGGTCCAAACTGAGTATATATATATAAAAAAGAAATCATAGATCTAAAGCCACAGTTGTGAACAGTCATCTGTTAACAACGTTACTAACAACTTTTGGAAATTAGGTTATGATAACTTCCTTCAGAATTATTGCTGTTTTGGGACTATTTCAAAGAAGCAAGGGGGATATGAACAGGGAAAAGGAAAAGGCTGAAGAACTTAATAATTCTGCAAATAAGGAGCTGTAGAGGTAAAGGTCTATATTGTTGCTTCAAGCCACAGCTTCATTCAGGAGTTAGTAGGGAAAACAGTAGTCCAAAGCACTCAGCCTGGGTTCAGGCTTCTTTAAGAAACACACAGAGAAATGTCTGCTGCAGCAGTATGCTTTGCATTGACCTATAGCACTGGGGAGGTGAATGAAGAAATAGTGATACTTCAGCTTTTTTGCTGCCAGAAGGGTTTAGGAAACTGTAACTGTTCCTGTGCAAACTCACTGGAATAAGGAAGACTTTGTACTTGCTTCTTGATATGACCCATCTGTTCAACATCAGCCAAACTCTGATTAAAATGTGTTAAAAAAAATAAAATAGTTCCTCAAGATTACTGGCATCACAACCTAAGCTCTGCTTCTAAGGGGGTAATGGCATTACAAGCAGACTGTGCTGACTATCATATCTAAAACACAGCATGTGTGGTTTACCATATGATAGGTCTAACCTAAGTTAGTGCAAACCATCTCCCAAGACAAGTCCTTAAACTGCCTTATGTACTACTAAAAGACTTAACATTGCTTTCAAATTTTTCCTGCTAACTGATTAGTCAGTAGCTGTCCTGTATTTATATAATGAGTTTTTGGCACTGTAGATGCCTGAAGTTGAATTGGCCAGGTATCTAGTTTGTCAAAATTTGGTGTAAAATTCATTGTTGCAAGATGCTGCAACGTAGGAGCTCACTTCTAATTTCTGTCAACTGTTGTAAATACTGAGCATAAATGCTGAATTCAAGGTGGTGTTCTTGCTATTGACTGCTTTTTCTGTCATAATGTGTAACTGGGTGCTTACATAACGTATATGATACCCATGCTGAGATGCATTTTAGGTAATAAGATTGAGTTAAGTTTTGTTCAAATATCTGTTCTGACTTTTGGGCAGACTAATTCTCATAGCTACAGAAGCAGCAAAATGCCCTGTGGGTTTCTCGCAGAGGACTCTAGAAGCACATTTTATTGTTCATTCTACATGTTGATTCAGAAATATTGTACATAATTGCCCTTTTTATCTCTTTTTGAACGCAAAGATTTTCTTAATTGTGTTTTCTACCTGTACTGCAGAACATTTATTTGCTGTAGTCTTCTACCTTTTTAAAATGAAAAATGAAAGCCGAATTTGTACAACTGAAAGCTGAACATACTTGTTATCCCTTGGCATTGTTTCTTTCCCAGGGAGTGCTGTCCAATATCTCCTCCATCACAGACCTTGGAGGCTTTGATCCAGTTTGGCTCTTCCTAGTGGTAGGAGGAGTTATGTTCATTTTGGGATTTGCAGGATGTATTGGAGCTTTGCGAGAAAATACCTTCCTTCTCAAATTTGTAAGTAGCCCTTGCAACTGTAGCATTCATCAGCTACGTAGCATAAGTCATGTTCTCTGTTCCTGCTTAACTGTGTAAAGATTTTAAAATGTCTTTTGGGGAGCAGAAAGTGTTATCTGATGTGAGAGTGCTGTTCTGTGAATTGCTTTTGCTTAACTGTTAATGCTTTACAGCTCTTCAGTCTCTGGTGCTTACTGTTTTTATTTATTTATTTATTTATTTATTTTTAAGGTTTGAAACTATTGATAGTAAGAATTGTAAGGGAACTACTGCTTTTCATGTGGGTATAGCCTAACGTTTTGCTTTCCTGTCATGAAAACAGATAAATTGCTGTTAAGAATCTGCATGTTGAACTTCAGGTCCATAACAAGCTGCCTATGAAATATGAGGAATGTAGATACACCACTGAATGTGACCCTTGTGATTTCTGCTGTGCAAGTGCCCCTCATGGTACAGCAGATGTAGGACTGTTATGAGGGGTTGCTTGTTGATATCCTCGGTTCTGTACCGTTTAGCTTATTTGAAAAGGCTTTATTGCTTATTGTCAGTGCTGGGGCCTGAGAGCGAGAAAGGGAGGAGAATGTGCCTAGGTAGGTAAAGAAAATAGAAGTTGTCATCTTGAACTCTGGGCTGGATGGTTAGTTGGGAAAGGAGCTGCTGATATACAAACATGCCTCAGTATTCAAAACCCCTTTAGCTAAGTAGCCTGGTTCTGTTTTTTGAAAGCCCTCCTCCTGTGAGCTTTGAAGATGAGGATAATAGTTATCATGTTCCATTTTAGATAAATTTAAGATATGTAATAAAAATTCAAGTTTCTTTCCTCTGCCACCCCAACTTCCAGAGGTGGGCACAGCCTGGGCAGTAGTTGTGTCTTCATAACCATTAACTGTTAATATATACAC
This sequence comes from Ciconia boyciana, assembly GCF_034638445.1. Classification (NCBI taxonomy): domain Eukaryota; kingdom Metazoa; phylum Chordata; class Aves; order Ciconiiformes; family Ciconiidae; genus Ciconia; species Ciconia boyciana. The sequence goes on along the minus strand of NC_132938.1, from coordinate 55,752,129 downwards.
GAAAAGGCTTCCAGTGAAACAACTGTCTTCAAGTGACATATTTGGTTCCCATAGACATGTTGTATAAGGGGAGGAGGCAATTGAGAGTTACAGTTCTTGAGGCATTTATAAAGCAGCTTGGAATAGGTTTTGTCTTGCTTAAAAAAAAAAGGGGGGGGGGGTGGAGGGAGAAGCTATTGTAATGCTTTTTTCTCCTCTTTCTTGCTTCTCTTGGCTTGCCTAAAATGAACCCATTTGCTGTAGCAGAAATAGCTTCCTATACAGCAGCTGCAGGAGAAATTAAAAATGCATCTGAACAAACACAGAGAGCATATTAAAATTAAACTCAAAGGCGCAGTTGCAAAAGGGATGGAATTCCAGTATATGAGGACCCCTGTGTCTTTTAAAACAGTGTAGACTCAGTGGAGATGCTTAGAGAAAGTGGCAGATCATTAGTAATGCCTTTGGCATCCATTGCATTTGCATTAATCATAACAGCCTCATTTGTTTTTAATGTGGATGTGAGTCATTCCATAGACATTCTGCTCCGACTTAGTCATTAATTAATTTCTGCTGTTACCAATTTTTGCTTTACCAATAAGGGTGTCTAAAGAAAAAGTCACTTAGAAAGCATTTCACTGGCTCTGTTGGTTGTTTATGCCTTTGAAAATGTAAGTGCCTACATAGAAACTTGAATTTTCAGAGGGCCCTACAGGTGGTGAGTAATCATCTCTTGAAATTTACAGTGAATTCTCTTGGACCTCTTTGAAAATCCCAGTGAAATGTCCAAACTTTGAATTTGTTGGCATTTTTGTTATTTGTTAGACTAGAATTAAGATTCCTGTACTACAGCCCAAATTAAAAATGGTGTATTTTTAAATTAAAATTTCCTGTGTGCTGGAATAGCTTGAACTTGCACTGAACAGATAAAGCCCTAACACTGAACATAATTGTGAGCCTTGAAAAATAAATTTTTGGTCATAAAGCAAAATAATTTTAACCTTTTTCTTCATAGTTTTCTGTGTTTCTTGGAATTATTTTCTTCTTGGAGCTCACTGCTGGTGTTCTAGCATTTGTTTTCAAAGACTGGATAAAGGACCAGCTGTATTTCTTTATAAACAACAACATCAGAGCATACCGAGATGACATTGATTTGCAAAACCTCATAGACTTCACACAGGAATATGTAAGTTGGACTATGTTTATTTTTTTTAAAATCTTACTTTAAAGAAATACCTACTCTATTTTTTACTTCCCATCTGTTTGGTTTCTTCAAGGAACAACAGAAATATTCTAGCATATAATACTTTTGAGTGTATATATACATGTATATTTCTCTTTACAGAACTTCTACAAACACACAGCACCTGTGAAAAGTGGCGTATTTGTTGATGTATGACTGAGCAAAACAAGGTGGAGAGTTGGGGTGACTTATTTTTTAAGACTTCAGAGATACTGTGTCAAATCTACAAGTTAGCCATCAGTGTCTTGTGTTCAGTTTTTTGGAGCATATTCCATATGCGTATGAAGATATTTTAGGGTTCTTGGGGGGGGGGAGGGGTGTTCAAAATATTTTATTGTAGGAGCTATCACATCTGTTTAAAAAAATAATCCTTTTCTAAGCTTAATTTGGTTCTGAGATGAATGTTGGTGTAGTTTTAGCAACATTAGAGGTGGTACACCACACTGCAGAGTGGCAGAGATGTTTAGCTGGTCTGAGTGAAACTACAATGTTATTTCTTTTTAAGTAGACAATGCAGTTAGCTTAATGAAGTGGGCAACTCATAAAGTTCTCACAGGAAATCTCTAAATGACGCTACATCTGCACTTGGGAGGGCAGGGTGAAGCCAGACACGCACACGTTTGTGCGGGTTAAGCTCTGTAATTTATCAGTGTGTGTAAAGGAGTCTTGTGCTGACTTTTGCACACAAGTCATTTTGCCAGTACCTTCTTGCTCCAGTGCTCAATTCTGGCCTGTGTTGATGAACTCCTCTTTGAATTTGTCCCTGTGTTTAGCTAACATGGTTAAGTGTTGGTTGAAATCATGCTTAATTGCAGAATGTACAAAAATTAGTAAAATAATTTAATTCAGTGTTTGATTTGCTTCTATATGCCGGGGGGGGGGGGGGGGAATGATGAGTGAGTAAGTAACAGGATGTGGATCCTTGCACTGGTTTGAATCTTGTCCAATTGGGAGAAGGTTAGAGGTCACCACAGTCTGAAAGCAGTGGTCCACTTGTATGCAACCAAAAGGCTACAGTCCAATTTTGCAGACACTACATAAAACTTGCTAATCCAGTTAGGAGAGCAATCTTAGCAGATAAGTCACAGACAGCATGAGTCTGGAGAGCAAGCTACTTTTTCAGCTAGTAGAGATAATGCTTGAAGACAACATGTTCAGGTATTGCAGAGGGAACTGTGCTACATCTAGAAAGAGAGAGTTGCTATTCCAACGCTTTTTAAAATGTGGTTTGTTTGGGTTTTTTAATTTTTTTTTTAAGTTGACATAGATGGGTTCATTGGGCTAGCTCCTTAAATGCTGTAAACCACCGGTACTCCACTGATCTCCAGTCCATTCTTTGTACGTTCAACAAGTTTTACCAATTCTTTGTGTGTTCAGCATGTTTTGCCAGAGACTAAGCCTGCCATTTGGCATATTTACTTTTTGAAGGATTCTGCCTGCCTTCATTAAGGATGTCATTTGTGCAATGTGTGATGCTCAGGAAACAATGTGTTCATACTGTCTGATGTACGGCCAGGCAAAGATTCCCCCAGACTGGCAAAAAGAATAGCTATACCAGTGTAGCCCTCAGAGCTGATTAGTTTTGTTGAGAACCCAGTGCACATGAGACTGTCCAGACTATCATACTCTTGGCTTTACTATCCCTGGGGCCTGAGCAACTCTGTGGTGTTGTGTAGGCTTATCAGCTCACTCTATGGGTTTCTCTCCAGAGCACAGCATTGCAGGGTGTGAACATAACTTTAATCACATGATAATTTTAGAACAACTTGCAGGTTTGGAAAGGTCTTTTTTAAAAAAAAACCAAAACCATACCAGAGGGAATCTCAGATTTTGTTTTGAAAGCTGGAGGGAAACTGGCAGTGATGATGCATGTTACTAATGCTGAGATTTGTTTGTTCTGAAAGTCAAGAAGCTCTCTTTTCTTTGTTCTAGTGGCAGTGCTGTGGGGCTTTTGGAGCTGATGACTGGAACCTTAATATTTACTTCAATTGCACAGATTCCAACGCAAGTCGGGAACGCTGTGGTGTGCCGTTCTCTTGCTGCACTAAAGACCCTGCCGTAAGTGACAGTCAAGAGGGTAGGATGTGTCTGCTGTTCCATTTTTAAATAACTCTGTAAGATTTTTATTTTTTTTTCACGGAAGTCATGCATGATCATTACCTTCTCGCCAACCTGCTTTTTTTCTTTTTTTGTACTTGCAGCTCAGCTTAACTGCTAACTTTTCTGCAGTCAGCAAAAATCCTGAGCTAACTTAAGTCTTCATTGTATGCTGTTTGCTGCTTTTCATTACAATGAGAGAACCATGGGCTTGGCTCAACATACATATTAATTTTAGCAAGTATAAAAAGCAGAAGCCCTTAATGAGTTGAAGGACATGAGCTTTCAATTGAATATTATCAGGATATTTCATTCACTGTCTTAAAGAACAGCAACTCTAAGATCAGCCACTCTAAAGCAGGTATCACTCATTATTTAATGCAGTGTCCAGAGTCTGCAGCCAGTTTGACCCAGTTTGTGCTAGGTACGGTAATGAATGACAGTCTGTGCCCCGAAGAACTGACATATGTTTGCATTAGAATCTTGAGTCGGGTATGGGCATCTTTACATGCTCTTTTTTTCCCTTTAAAATCACTGCTTGTCTTACAGTCACCTGAGATCAGACTTGAAAGGTCAGAAATTGTTTGAGGGAACAGCTTTTTGGTAAATTTTCATGTCTTTTTAAATAGTCATAGTTCTGGATCATCAAGCACAAAATGTTGGAGCCTCGCATTACTAGTACGGACATGATCAAGAATGAAGGGTAAAGTGTAGGGAAGCAGTCCACTGGCAGTGAAAGGTTTGGAATAGGGATGGGTGTGTGTGTGGAAACTGTTATGTGGCTAACACTGCATACATTTGACTTTCATATAGCTTAAAAGAAGCAGCCTGTGAGTGCTTGTATTATCTAGTAGTTCAGCTGTGGCTTTTTCTCCACCTGGAGTGATTTATAGTTCCTTGAATGTGTGAGTCTGTAGCACTGACTAAAGTTAGGCGAGTTGCCAACAGGCACCTCAGGTGTTTCCTGCTTTGCTAATGCAATGCAGTTGCTGCTCCCGGCATCCAGTCACTACTGCTGCTCTCCTCCTCTCCTGATAAGGCACTGCTACTTGCACGAGCTGCATTCTGGTTCCTCTGCACTGAACATGTCTTCATAGTAGTTTGAATCTTTCTCACAAACATTGCTGAAAATGTTTTAATGAAATTTTAAAACAAAATGTAGGTAAGGCTCAAGCATTAAATTATGCTTAGGATTCCCCCTACTGTTTGCCTATCTGTCCACTCACCCACACAGAGAGGTCATCACAACCCAGTTTTAAAAATATAGTGACAGCAGCACAAGGTAATCCTATAAATACATAATCCATGCTAAAATTATCTCTCTCTCTTTGTGTGTATATGGTTATGCAGTTTCTTAGGGGGTAATGCATCAACTGGAAATTTAAAGATAAATCTTATTCTTATTGTAGGGAAGCAACACGCTTAATTGCCTTTAAAATAAAGACTAAAAATAATATTTCTAAAAAATATTAGAAGTCATGCATATAATGGATATAACTGTAACCAAGCTGTGACTGGTTCAATTGCAGTGATAAACACAGGTTTATTCTGTGGGAAAGCAAATTGGTCCCTTTTGGAATTAGGATGCAGTGTTGGACTGATGCAAAAAGTTATGTGGATGCTTTATTGAACAGGACTTACTTTTAGTTTAGCTTTTAGTTTAGCTTGAATCAGAAAGTGGTAAGTTTAAGGTAGGCGGAAATAAGTCTCCTTTAAAATGAATTTGGACTCCTGTAGTTCACTTTGCTGTAGTTTAGCAGGTTGAAATGTTCCAAATTCCTGTACAGGCAAGGCCTAGAAAAGTTGATTTATTTCCATTTCATTGTTCATGCTTTCTTTTGGTTGACAAATTCCAAGGCTAAAGGCAGAAGACACTGATGATAAAGCAAGTAGGCATTCAGTACAAAGAAGAAAGCTTAAGATCCCTCTGTTGGAATCTTACGTACTTTTACAGCCTTGAAGTGTGTGGCACTGTTATATTTTAGATCCTGGAGCAGAAGCATTCATCTCATTAAAAGATACAAATTGCTCAAATCTTAAAGGTCCAATGAGGGAATCCAACTTGGGCAACGGACAGGATGCAACCTGTTGATGTAATTCCTGCAAAGTGAGGAAACACTTAAAGGAGCTTTAACTGCTGATAGGAGGAGATATCTTTTTCTGTATGGCTGCTTTTTAACATCTATTTCTCTGCTGGCTGCCTTTCTCACTTCCCGCAATTTGATTAAATAATGGTGTTCAGTACTCCTAACTAAGATTGGCTGATTTTCTCACTTCCTTGAGTACTTCCTTCTTCTGCTCACTATTATTATATGAGCCAGTAACTTAATATTTTGCTGCCATTGTGGCTGACACCAAAATAAGTTGCTTTGTTTTATTGCTCTGAAATAACTGTATACAGAGTATTCAGCTGCTTCAGCTGGGTAGCACTTTTTCACTAGGAAAAGTCTGCCATAGCCTATTTATTACCTGTGCTTTGGGAGTACTAAAGCAGAGGCAGTAGGAAAAAACCCCCTCCTTTTCCATTGGTATCAAGCTCCTGTAAGAAAGAACCGACAGTAAGAACGTGTTACCCCATCTCTTATTTTTCCTCACTAGTTTTTGGAAAGGAACTAGGTACTGTATATATTTCTACAGACATCCTCAGTAAGAGTTTGCAGCTTCTGCAACAGAACTGCCCCTTCTCACCTCTTCACACTGCACAGACTGAACCCTGAAAATGTTAACAGTAGTCTTGGCATATTTTTCAGTATAGACAAAACCTTTTCAGCAGAAGGTTCTTTCACTTAAAATAGATGTTCCCTAATCCCTTTACTTTGACTTCTGAATGTTTGCGTCTGGAACATGGAGTTCACCCAGGTGGAAGGCTGGTTTTCTCAGCTTGCTGCCCTGAGAGCTGAAAATATTTTTTTGACTGCGTGCTTTTGTTTGTTGCAAATAACTAATGGCACTGAATGGAAGAAGAAATATGGTAACCAAAGTTAGGGTGATTGTCTTATTACATACAGGACCAACCCTGGGGAGCTGGGAGAGGGTGTTTGGGAGACACTTCACTGATTGCCTCTCTTCTCTCTCTTCTCCCCCCCCAGGAAGATGTTATTAATACTCAGTGTGGCTACGATGCAAGGCAAAAACCAGTAAGTGTTTTTGTTTGTTTGTTTTTAAATGTGGTATCTTAAGGATCTGAATCCCTCTTGCAAGAGCAGGTTATTCTACTAGTGGGATAGTTGAATGTAATTATCTCTGTTTTCTTCTTTCTTCTCCTTGGCAGGAAGTTGATCAGCAGATTGTTATCTACACTAAAGGCTGTGTCCCTCAGTTTGAGAAATGGTTGCAGGACAATCTTACCATAGTTGCTGGTATATTCATTGGGATAGCATTACTGCAGGTAAATATCACGTTCCCTGTAATGAGTTACACAGAAGAACAACAGATAAATAGAATATATGAGGGGGAACTGTATATGAGAACTGGAAATAGAGTGTCAGTTGCACTTAGATATATAACATCTGTAGGTTTTAGTGAGGGGAGCTAAATGCATGAGGCTTTCTTTGTGTTTAATCTTTATCTATAGGGATGCGTTTTTTTCTTTTCAACTGTCTGCAGGTCAAAACTAACATTCTGTGTTAGATAAAGATTAGATAGAGATTTTTAAGCCTGTGAAGACCTGCTGTTTCTGATGGTGCTTAAATGAGCAGCAAAAAGCCTTTACAGTTGCTTTTGTGAAGCAAGTCTAGAACTGTTCAATTTGTCGGAACCCAGTGGCACTATAAAAATACTGGGGTTACAGGAGTCTTTTGATATTCTTCCTTCTTCCAACACTTACTGTTAATTTGATTTCTAACTTTCTGTTGTGTGTTTTCCTATCAAAGTTCTGTATAACCTAAGGAGTTTGCCTTTGTGAAAGGAGTTGTCCAATGCTCCAAATGAATAAACTGTTGTCTTTTCCAGATATTTGGGATATGCTTAGCCCAGAATTTGGTTAGTGACATTGAGGCTGTCAGAGCCAGCTGGTAAAACTGCTGAAGTAACCACAACAAGACACTGGACAACTGAAACCCTCTGAAACCTCCAGTGTGTCGCTTCGACACCAAGCTGTATGGACATGGGTGACAGGGAAGCCTTCTCTCCCAAGTAGTCTCAAATCTAAGTTCCTGATATTGCAGTGAACTCGTGTTTCTTTGGGGTGGGGGAGAGAAGAGTGGGCTATTTAAAATCTGCTGCTCACTGACAATTTCTTTCTTTTAAACCACCAGTTTGAAAGCTGTTGAGCCGTGAATCTCTACTGTATTCTTGATCCTGAGTTACAAGTGGACACTTTTTTAAAATCGGTGTATTCAGTGGGACAGAGTTGCATCGTTGTAGTCTGTGGATATGCTGTTTATTCTTCGTGTCATGAGCTCTTCGATAGCTGCCAAATATTCCTGAGATGGTCTCTCTCCTCAACACTCTGTAAAGGAACAATCTTGTTTTCACAGCTAAACATAGCTACAGGCCTAAACCCATCAAGCAGGAAGCAACTTTCTATGCATCTATTGTACAGTAAAAGAAATTGTTTTTAAAACAAGGGAAAATTTTTTTTACACAAGCTTCCAGCCATCTCCCTGTAGTACTTTGAGGTTGGAATCAGCAAGCTCACAGGGAGAATTGCCTAATTTTATCAACATCTTTCTTCCTTCTCCACCCTGTATGAAGGGAAAGGAGTTTTATATTTGACAAACAAGGGTTGTAGAGCCTTTGGTTGCTGCCATACCTTAGGACATCAGTCTCTTAAGGCAAGGGTGGGATATAACTGTATAAATGTATGAAAGCAAGTGTGGATGTTGGGTCCAAGTGAATAATATTATTCAAAGAATTAATTATATATTAACTTAAAAAAATCAAAACATGTATCTGATATGGCTAAATCTTTTGTTTCTCTGGAATTTAGTGTAACCTAATGTATTTAGGGATCTCACTAATATTAGTGCTTTGATATACTTGTGCAGGACTTCTTTTAAGATAATTCCTTGGTCTAATCCTAGCTGAGGCTTTGGTCTTTCTTTTTTTCTTTTTTTCTTTAATTCTTTTTACTTGCATGAGCTGTGCAGTAAGAATCTGTGACACTCCAGTGCTTTAAATCTGTGCATATGTTTTAATACAGTCTAATCCAAACTTATTTATTGGTAAATGCATGTGATTATGGAAAGATCATATCCCATTCCCTTGGAAGTTGGAGAGAACAGCCTTTGCCAGAGTAAATGCTTACCTCCAGTGAACAAATCCTTGCTAGGGAGATGTGTCTCCCTTTGTTGTTCTAAATGCAACAAAAAGCTTTCTTGAAGCAATGGAATAAAAATTTTAAAATGGAAGCACGTATTAGGATCAGCCAAGACAGACTCTTTTGAATTTGACAAAAGTGAGTAGAATTTGGAATAAAGCACAAATGGTGGAAGAAGAATTAGATCAGACTCCATCCAGCTTAGAGTTTTTGATTAGTTCTTCTTCACTAATAATAGTGAACTTACAAACCTGACCATGGCTTGGGTAGTTTTATTGCACTTTGTATAAATTTAGCTTGTGGTATGACCCTTCTCAGTATCTGCAGAACCAGTCCTGAAAGCTGTGAGCTCTCAGCTCCCCCTTTGGTCAGACAGTGGCAAAGGGCGTGTAGCACCTCTTTGTAAGAGCTTAGCATCTTTCTGAGATGCGTTTCCTAAAATGCAGTACGTGGAGTAGAAGAGATGAATGCATTGCTTTCAAAGCTTCCCTGTTCTGGGGGATGGATAGAAGGCTGGTCTGACGACCTATTAAGGTCCTTTCTGGTCCTATAACTCTTAAACACGTGAGCATATGTACCTTGCACATTTTGCCTTTCTGTGCTTTAGTCGGCCGTGTTTTTTTTTTTTCCTCTCTGAAGGCGGTGGTAGGCACACCGGCACTCCAGAGATGTCTCAGACAGTCCTGTTGTCCTCCTGTCTTTGAGCATTACCTCATCCTCTTCTGGTTAACTCCCACTGGCTGGCTCTGAATCAGGCAGCCTCCATATCCTTTGGTATCTGCTGTTAAAGGCCAGCCATGACTCAGAGTAATTTTTTATTTTTTTTAAAGCCTTTGAAAGCAATTATAATTCACTGTCCTTAATAAAGTTGGTTCCACCTCACCACAGTGTTATGTTTTTCTTAGCCGCTCCTCAACTTGAGGAGTTACTGGTGTTTGTTTCCCCCCAAAGGGACACACCATTTTTCCTGATAGCAGCAGGACAGATCATCAGCACCAGTGTTGCTGCACTGAGACAAAATGGTGTGGGGAGAAATCAGGGAAGCATGGTTGAGGAAATAACCCCTCCACCCAAGAGCCTTGAATGTGACCCAGCACTTTGGTTTGGGGAAAAAGAAAAAAAGCCTATATTACAGAAACGTTCCTTGTTGCCACTGATCTTGAATACTGCTGCTGTGGGCTCCTGAAGACAACTTCATTCTTCTACTTGAATTTCTGCAGTTGTACTGTATTGGCCTTCTGTCTTGTCACGCTGTTCTCTGAGTTCCAGTCTGCTGGACGTGCTGTTGGCAGTGTCAGACTGATAGGAAGGTAAACGCTCTGAGGTGAGCAAATCTTGTTCTCACTACTTGCATGTGTACACACAAATGTGCAACACTTCTGCTGAGTCCCAGAATGACTGACTGTTCTTATAAAAACCACTAAACTTATTTTTCTAGAGCTTCTCTTTATTGCTGCAGATGCTGATCCTCCCCCCTTTCCTGCTCCCAAGAGATGCTCTTATTTTCCTCATTTTTGCAGTTGTTTGGATGCATACTGAATGTTCAGGATTAGCCGTCTATATTGCACATTTAAATCCCGCATTTTTTGTCTACAGATCGGGTAAGATGTCCTAGAAATGCCCTGTAGGCAGCTACTCAGCAGCTTAGGTGTCCAGTTTGGAAAGCTTGTGGGAGGCCTTGGAAATCAATCTATTATTGTCAGAGCCTGCCAAATGCAAGCAAGCTTTCTTCCAGAAAACTTTGTGGAAACTTCAGGTGAGCTGCAACTAGAGCACAACTGCTGGCTACATGGGCTCATTTTCTAAAGCAATAAGATATGGTAGGCGGTATGACTTCTTGGCAATTTCTAGCCTGCCTGGTGTGGTGGTGGGGTAGATGTGAGTTCAGAGCTCAGTCTAATTATCTTTAATGTGCAGTAGTTGTTCAGAAATCTGTTGTCAGGCTTATGGCCCTTGTGGAGCGTGAAACAGCTCTGTGTGCTGGGCGATTCGTACGGGATGGTGACGTACTAACGAGAGGTCTGGTAGCTTCAGCAGTAGCCCTGGCTTTAAAGCCATTTCCAAATTCCCCAGAGCCCTGCCAAAGGGCGTCACAGGCCTTGCTCCTCTGCTTTCTAAATACTCCCCATATTCACAGGCCTTTCTGTTGTTTGATCTCTTTTTTTTTTTTTTTTATGAATAGCCTAGTGGACAAAAGTTTGATTTGTCTCTGTGTGTCTGTTTCAGTAGCAGTAGGATCTCTTTGCTTCAAAATATGTAATTTTGATTGTGCCCCTTAGAGTTTGAAGCTGTGGAGATGCTTGCTCAAGTGTACTCTGTCCTGACAGCCGCCTTCTCTCCCCTTTGAGAGAGATGCTAATAGTTCTGGCGTGTAAATAGTGTTTGAAATGTAAATAGTAGCATGCAGATTAAGTGATTCTTGCACACTACTGCTTTTCACCCTAAAAGTGTTTTATTATAGATATGGAAGGTGTCCACCGTGAGAGTTTGGTGGAAACTGAGTGGTGGCTCAGGCTTTCCCTCGCCCCGGAGGAGAGGACAGGAGGCGGCAGTGCTTTAACCGCCTGCCCTCTAGTGCCCACCCGGCGGGCCTGCAGCAGGCACCGGGGGAGGGAAAACCTGGCCAGCCATTCGGCTCTCGTTGGCAGCAGGTCCTCCCTTGCCTTTTCCCTTTGCTCCTTGGCATTAGAACAGCATTAGACTGTAAAATGGAGGGTCGGAGTCAGCACCCCCTACCAGTTACGGGCGGTTGGCATCGCTTGCGGCAGGACTAAACATGGTGCTATAAGAACTGTCCTGGACATTAATCTGTGTTTTTACTACTTTACAGATGCCCTTGGTAAAATTGATTCTGGTTAACAGTGTTGGTTAAAAGAGAAACTCTAGTGTGAATTTTTGATTCTGTTTCCCTTCTTGCTGTGTGTGCCTTTTGGGTGCATTGAAATGGCAGTTCTGCAAATACCTAGGAAGGAGATTAGATCTCAACAGGTGTCAAGCACTGTTGAAGGCTGCAGTTCCTCCCTCTCATTTTTGTTTTCTCTCTGAAGCTTTTTCAGATATCTGTAATTGGTCATTAAACTGTCTAAAGCAAACAAAATAAAACTACCCTGTTGGATCTACTAGCTAACAAATTTTGCCACTTGAAGAAGAAGAAAAAAAATATGTCTCCCTTACCATGCAGTATAAAAATAAATGTTGTGACTACTAGTGTGCACCAGGCAGCACTGCTACCTGTCTTTTGTGTTTCGGCAATATAAATGTGTTAATAAAAAGCTCCATCCGTATGTGTGTTCATGTTCATGCTGTGTACGTAGTAGAGATGGACCTGATACTACCTTGAGCGCTGGGGAGATTGGGATTTGGGTTTTGTGACTCAGACCCGTCTCTGATACGTATATTCCAGATTAGTTCCAGCTGAATGTGTCTCTGGTTTGTCCTGGGGTGTACGGCAAGGTGTCGATATTTACCCTTTGTGTATCATTCCTTTTTATACAAATGTATTCTCTTGTGTTCCTTTTTTTATCCATTGTAAAATTGATTGTAAAAGCCAACTACACTTACTGATTGAAAGTATTGCTATAACAGAACTGCATGCCCAGTAGAGTTTGACTTGAGCTTTAGTTTTCTGATTTTGGACTGGTTACCTTCAATCTAGGAGAAAAGCATAGATCAGGTGCATAATGTATTACTTGTCATCTTTAGCATTAGACTGTGGTATTGTATCACATGCTGATCTCAATGGATGTAACTGGAGTCTACTTAGGAAGTTAATGCAGCTTCCTGGTAATTCATTTTAAGCTATTGAAAGTGGTCTTGATCATGCTACTTGTGTTCTTGGGTTTTTGTTTTTTAATAGAGGCATTTTTTAGGAATGTTTTAATACACTTATGATGGACAATACAATAGTTTTAATAGTTGTGCAGTATTCTGTATTTACTTGAAGTAAATGATTTTATATGCAATTTGTTAGATAATTACAGTTTTATAAATAAAATTGCGTGAAATATGATGTTGTGAATGTGTACTCTTGATGTGGCACTTAACATTAATGGTACAAAGACATGTTCATGCAAAATTCCTCCAGGAGAAGACCCCTTGCCTGTCCTCCCCCAGACTAACAGGGAAATAAATCCCCAAGTCTCTCATATACAGTGTAGAATATTGTGTTCTAATTAAGTCACAAAACACATTATCACGCCGCCAGCAGCTGCCCTTAAATGAATAATAAGCTAATACGTGAGGAGATCCCGTATCTACTGTCAACTGTTGTCGAAGTCTCTGGCTAATGAACATGCTCTGCTTCTTTCTGACAGGTCGTTGGTGTTCCTCAGACTGCTGTGGCTGCTGGTTAGTACAACGGTTGGAGCTCTCCCCATAATCATTTTAGTGACCCTGAAGTGTTCAGAAGTTGCTGCTTTGCAGGGAGCAGCACAAAGGAGATTTGTCATGACTTAAACTTTGGTAAAGGGAGGTGGGAATTTCACTTTTCTAAGTGCAACGTGTCCTTAAACAGAAGTAGTGAGAGCTGGCTTATTTTATTGTGCAGGTAAAAATGGGTAATGATGTCTTGTGCTTGTTTAGACAGAGGAGGAAGCAGCCCAGTTTTTAGTATTTCAAAAACTGTAGAGCAAGCCAATCCAATTCAATATCTCAGACCTACAGTTCTGTCCACAAAACACCACGGTGATTGACTTAAAAGCACGTCTCTGTATCTGAAGTCCAGTGCCTTTTGCATATTTCAGGCATATACATTTACCTGAACTTGGCAAAATAAGAATGCAAATGTGGAGGCCTTAGTTGGAGGGGAGGGAAGAACAAAAGTCAACCAAAAAGAAGCAAAGTCAAGGGCATTGCCTAAATCTTTGTAATATGCACTAGATGTGATGCACTTGGATAAGCCGTTTTCATGATGGAGGGGGAGACTAGGAGTGGCTACCTGCATTCTGTCAAACTCTTAATAGACTTGCATACTGTTTTTTGAAGTTGTGGCTAGTTACCATTTCTATGACTTTTGAAACAAATTGCTTTTTCTGGGTCTCGTGGTCTCATTTGACCAATGGGTCCTCTGGATCCAAGGCCCATATTGTTGGGGTTTGTGCCTTACCCAAAGTGAAACTTTTCCTTGTATTTCCGCACTGTGAAATGTGAAAACATATGTGTGCTTTTTACCTTCCTGACTGGTGTGATGCTAGGTCTTGCAAAAGTCATACAGATGCAGACAAGTGGAACACACTAGGGAGGTACCACCTGCCCTGCGTAGTGCGGCAGCAGTGATGGTTTTAGCTTGGTTTGCTGTGGCAGTAGACAAATGAAAAGGCCCGATGTCTGGCATCACCATCATAAAAATAGTCTGAGCAGCAGATGTCAAGCTTTGCTTGGATGCCAAGCTTTGCTATCTACTAAACATCTAATCAGAACTATTGTCAGCAATTTCAATTCAGTTGACTTCAGTCAAGTCAGTAGTGAAACGCACATGATACTAATGTCCTTAGATCCTGTTTTGCTTATTAAAAGAGGCTCAAGAGGATAAATTATTTACCAGCTACATAGAAATGACCTGCAGGCTGCACAGAACAGCACAGCATTTGTGTGGACAGGTACAGTCTCTTCAGTTACCTCCTTCCACTGTGACATACACCCATCTTTGCCCTTATGCAGACTTTCCTTCTGTGTGTAGGCTTAGCACAGATTTTATGTAGAAAGTAAGTCACTTGATACTCCATCCAGGGAAACCATCTGAAAGCAGAAGGATATCAGCATTGGCCTTTGTTTGTGCTTGCTGTGACAGTAGTATCCCTAATTAAAATGTGGTGATAAGGATATGACTAATGCTTAACCTGAGGTCCCATTAGACAACCAGGTGAATGGGAATTTCGTTGGTGTCACAGCTTTGGTTATGATCAGCTTGTGTGAGCAATTGCAGTTTATACCCATGTCAAAAGGAACAGTCTCTTTCTAGAACCAGGTAAGTCATTGATAACTGGTCTTCCAAATCTATTCTGGGATCTGTTTAAATCAATGGAAGTTATTTCCATGCCTGAGAGAACTTGGGCTCGTGTGGGTCCACTGTGAACTGTGATTGCAAACATGCTGGTTATGTTCAGCAGTGCAGAGGTTCTGTGTTATTCGGCGCCTGATGTCACGGGGTCCTGGTCTGTGTTCACAGCTCTACACTCTGTTAGTGCCTTTATTGCACTATTACTAGCAAATGCCTTTTGAATGTTTTTTTTTTTTTTCAATAAGAGGCTGTTGTACAGTTTAGTGTTAGAGGCTTTTCCTCTGTGTTTCTGGCACTGGATTAAATGGACGTGGAACCTCTGCTGTGTGAATACTCCTGTAGCATCTGCTGTGTTTTGGTACAGTCTCGGAGCTTTAACTGACTATTTGAGGCAAGTTTCTTTTCATACCCAGCTTGTGTACACAATCCCTTTCCCATCATGACTGGCATCTTCCCATCACAGTGTCTGTGGGACAGCCAGTGGTTTCATGGAGCTGGGAAGTGAATCTAGGAAGGTTAAAAGCAGTGTTTTTACAACCAGGTGGCATAGGATCGCATAGGTGCTTGGCCTCTGGGTTTGCCTCTTCTGCTGATAAACAAGGAGACTGAAACTTCTGAGGCTGGCACTTCAGCACTGGGAGTGCTGAATTAACTTTTAAAATGTTACAGATCTTATGGTAATTGTGTGTTGTGGGCTCGATCAAGCTAGACAATGGTATCGCACAGTCAAAAATAACGTGCTGGCTTGCTGGAAACTGCTATCCCAACTGCTCCCTGTTTTGCCAGAGTCGTCTGCTGGTTTGCTTTCTGGCATGTTACAAACCTACAAAAGAGCAGCTGTGAGACAAGATGCTTAAGCTGGCAATTTCCCAACTCCTTTACCTAGGGAAGGAGAAAAAGGAAGGCTCTTGCATGCTGCATTTCTCACTTGATGGGGTTCTGTTGAAAAGTTGCTGCAAGATATGCCTTTAAAAATCCATCTACAAAAAACCCCCCAACAAACAAAAACCCAATCCCAAGCAAGCCTGAGAGCACTCATACCCACATGGCTTTATGGGATAAGGATTGTATGGTGTATTCCTGTTAAAACGCACGACTGTTAAACCACACAGTGCCTCTCTGTGAGCGTACACGGTGAAAGCAGTTGGAATTGTTGCCTTTGTATGCGCTCAACTGAAAGGCAGTGATTGCGTCGGGGCCAGAGCCTGGAACGAAAAGGGCTCCTCACCAGTGCATGGTGGTGCAGTCGCAGCTTCTGCGTGTGAATACAAAAAAGGACAAACTGCAGGATAAAGTGAGAGCACTTGAAATTTTTATTTGTTACCTCTAGGTACCACGAGTTTGACATTAATAGGCAAGACCAGTGAATGAGCAGCAGTACATTGCATTCAAACCTGAATCTCCAAAGCACCAAAAATGGAGCTAGATTTACTTCTTAATCCTATAGTCAGCACACTAGCCTGGACTTGCTGCGTCTTGTATTGTCCCTAATTTAGTAGTACATTGTTATGCAGTTAGGGGGTGTGAGGAGAGAGTCATTGTGTAGTACCACTTCTACATCATCATAGGACTACAACATGCACATTCTACTATGTGGCCCAAGCAACAAGAATACAAGTAGAACAGTTACGGGTGGAGACAGGTTCATGTTAACACCACCTATGAATTTGTAGAAACCTTTTTGGACGGGTACCTACAGCAGTTCATCAATTTGTGTGGGAACATTACACGCATGCACGAGTGATACAGTGGAAAACATAGCAGGAGCGGCAGCAGGACGGAGGACAAAGGTGAAATCTGTGATGGGATGCATTGGAAACAAGACCTTCCTCAGCTTTCTACAGCAAGTCTCTGCTCTGTTAGCGAGGCCTGCTGGGCAACAGTTTTGTTCTCATGGCTGCGGAGTTTTGATATGACTTCTAGAAACGCCATGCTCTGCACTTCCTTTTGAAGAGGTTCTGGAAAAAGAAATATTAAAAGAAACGGTGCTTTGTATGAGACGGGCAAAAGAACAGAAAAGCTTGGCGAGTGTGAGAAACTTTTCTACTGAACCCTGTACACACATAAGCACACAAATGTGTGTGTACGCATAACCTTTTTATTTACTTTTTTTAATTGCTTTTGAGGATGGAGAGAACACTCTCCAGGGCCTGGGAGACTCCACAGATTTCAGGCAGAGATGAAGGATGAAGCTGCTGCATAGCAGTTCAGACAATCCACCTGGATTGCCTTCCAAAACAGATGCTTAGGAAGTAATTTTAGTGAAAATATTTTTCTGCTTTATTCCTTAAACTAGCCTGACCAAGTGAGCTTCCCTTGAAAGGTTCACTATGTTGTCGTTTGTCTGTATCAAATCAGCTCTGATTGTTTGTGGGGGGGTGTGAAGTGGGTGAGATGGTTTCTTTAATGGATGTGTCACCACTTGGCCACTGTTAGCTGTCCGTTCACAGTTCAGCTCTGAAGTTAATACAAATACAACACATGGCGCATTGCTCGAGGCTGTGCATATGTATACAGCACTCTAGGTTTTACTCAAAACTGTGAGACGCTGTTTTACAATTCTGATCCTGGATTGCACTGTACTTTGTTCCTTATTAATTAAGGAAAGGTTGGGAACAACCCATAAAACTGAGCAATTTTTTAAAAAAAAAGTTGAGTTTTCTCAAAGCCCTGTACTCTAGACATCTCACAGTTGAGATCCAAAGCAGTTGGTTTTGTTTCATGCCCTGTTCAGGCTGCTCTAGTGAACTCCTACTCAGTAACAAACACCTACATACATTTTTTTGCTTCCCAGGTGCTGCTGGGGGCCTAATCCCTGAGCTTCCCAGGAGAAATCCCAACCACCTGTTTGAGATTAGCTGTGCTGTGTGCTATGCACATTTCCTTTTTTTTTTTTTTAATAGCAAACTTTGACATTTGTTTCCCTTCCTACCTACTTTCTTGTTCACATGTTTTCAGTTTTCTTGCAGTTTAACCCCTACTGTGTAAGAGCTGGGAACTCTCACACTGCGGTGCACCTGGGAACCTGCGTATACAGAGCGGTGTCAGTGAAGCTGTTGGGGTGGTTATGTTGTGTAAGTGCTTCCTGCTCTCCTTCTCCTTCTGAGATATCATCGTGTTTAAGCAGGTGTTACTGAACTGAATTTCAGGAATTTACTGTGCTTTACAGTGGCTGAATACTTCTGCTTAACATCCAGATTCCTGTGAGCCTGGAGACCCTCACACACAGAAGTGACTGTGCTAGCTATGAATGCTCTGTTTTTGCTGATTCTTGGTTACATGTTTCCATTTTCCATTGTCCTCATTTTTCCCTCTTTCCATCCATTCACTCAGTTGCAAGAGCAACTTCCAGATGGCAAAAATCATATATAAATACGTATTTACTGCTTAACACACAGCTGTTGGCAATATCAAGTTAAATGTGATGCCAGATACAGTGTAACAAAGGATAGTAACAACAGCAGTCACTGGAGAATTAAACTTACCAATAATTAAACCAATGCAACCATGGTCTTTATGGAACTATACTGGAGTAAATTACTTTAAAATGGCTACGCAGGTCTGTTTACAGTAGAATACAGAAACAAGTAAATATAAATGCTCACTGTGTGGAGACAGTGGTGAAACTAAGTTAGAGGCAACAGAGCTGGGAGAGATGTATTTTAGTATTTTCATGTGTAAAGAGCAGACTTGGCTCTTTGATTCCCCCCCCCCCTTTAAGATAGTTAAAAAAAAAAAAGTTAAAAGTTAATACCAGGGTTGCTCAGTTGTTACTCTCGTGTACTCGCTAATTTTACACAGATCTGATCATTGGGAATCAGGGCTGAACACTAACTTTACAGCTGCGTATTGCAATCACGTGCTGTCTGTTCCCTGTGAGCCAGGGAGCAGGCTAAGACACCTCATGTCTAGGCAAAGCTTACAGTGCGGTGGCAGAGTGAACTCTGCCAGTTGGGTAACCCTTAAAAAACCCCCAAGACAAGACTGCTCCTTACTCTGGTTGAATAGAGAGACGGGTATTTGATTTTAAATAACTCTGTCAATCCTGCAGGTGACAAGACTCAGGGAAGGGAAAATGCTAGTGTCAGGCAGAATTTCTGAGGATTATTTTTTAGTTGGAAGCAGTGGGAATACACACAAGAAAATCACAGGGAACCTCTGCAGAAAGGCTTCTGCTCTAAAATAGTCGGATAATCCCAAGCACAAAATGGCTCAAGAAGGTTGTGAGTAACAACTAAATTACATGTCTTAACATTAAAGTGAATGCTTACTGGGAGCTGAGACTTGTTAGCAAATTTTGAGCACAATCTTTGTACATTGAGATGCATATACTACTCTAAAAACAAATATTTGCTCCTTTAAGATGGCAGTAATACAGCATTCACTCGCATGGATGTACAGGTCACCAGAGTTACACTTACAGTAGGCATGGCGAACTCTGTTTAAGGTGGGGGGAGGGGGGAGCAGCTTTGTTTACAGACAGACTTAGCTATGATAACTTTTAATCAATTCAGTTGAATTGCTGTAAACTCATCTCTGGAGAACCTTCAAATGTTTCACACTTGGCAAGTTGGGTGCAGACAAGGCTCTGAGTTTCCACCTTTCCGAACTTAATCCAGTTCTTTGTCATCTTAGTTGTCTGTGCATTTTGGAAACCTTTATGGAATGAAATTTGCTCTCCTTCCACAGAGTAAATATTTCTTAAAGAACTGAATGAAAGAAATGTAGCGACTTCTTGAAACCTCAGCTGGAAATCCAATTTCTCCACAATACCTTGCTCTTATTTTTTTATTTGTTTTTTATTTATTTTTTATTTATTTGTTTGCCCCCACACAGGTGGGAAGTTGCAGTATCAAACCATAGTCTGCTACACCATCGTCAAAACAGTCTGACCTTTAGCAGAGGGTCAGCTCAGAAAGATTAGACTTTGCAGTGTCCAGTACTGACATGTGTTAGAGCATGTCCTCCTCATCTTTCAAAGCAACCATGAACAGTAGTGCCTGCTGGGCTGAGCATGTGAGGGCTGCTGAGGGAAGGACTCTTCCTAGTGAGGTAAGTGTGAGGATCCCTCCTAAAGCAGGATTATAGCTTATGTGGTATACTAAGTACTCATTTGTGTGCACATGTGTCCTTGCAAATATTACCTGTATCTTTATTTGTTTCCTACTATTCTTGTAGGAATTTAAAACTACAAGTGAGGAGGCTCCTTGCAAAAATTTCCACTGAATTTTACTTGACTAAGTTGACCAATTAAAAAAAGCCATCACACATCTGTTATCGGGAACTTGCAGCTAAAGGGGAGAATACAGTTCTTGTTATCTGCATATTTGCAAAGTTTTAAATGCCTTTCATTTCTCTTCTGTCACTTGAAGTTTGAGCTAGCTGCATCCTGCCAAAGCCAGAGTCCAATTTCTGCAGTTAATATCCAAAACCGAGTTAACAGCCTCTTTCTTGACACTATAAATAAACACTATAAATAAAGTGTCATAGTAAATGGAACTGTTCTGTGTACATTCATTGTGAACAGAGAACCAGTCTCAGAGTGTGTTTGCACACATTCTATGTTCAGGCTAAAAGGGAGAACTAAGTTTAAATACATAAATCTCTTAGGAAAGCAGCCCCTGCTGAATACTCACCAGATCCTATAAGGGCACAGATCAGCACCATGGAGTTGTATTTTATTTCTGGAGCACTCCTGTCATCTGAGAGCAGTCTGTGTAGAATCTGAACAAGCTGAGCATTTTCAAGATCCTTTTCAGCAGTGACTGAAATACAAGTGAAAAATTTGTAAATCTGGAAGTGCATCTTTGATGCTTCCGTCTGTTAGCCATTTATTGAAACATGGATCTCTCACCATAGTGAAAGTGGTGCGTGGTACGTAACTCATTGGCATAAAACTGAAGCACGTATTAGATGGTATGATGATAGGAATCACAGCTCTTGCTATAAAAACATAAAATAGCCTAACTGCTTGAAAGGACAATCACAGAGTTTAATGATAAAATCCAGTCTTAAATGTGCAGTGAGCTGATGGAAAAGCCACGAGGGATTCTAGCGATTTAGGCCAACACCTGCAATATTTCAGCTTTCAAGTCTTCCATTGCCTGAATTTGCTTTTGGAAATTTTGTCTGAGTAAATACAGATGGTGTAATTCTTGATTCCATGGTAGAGGGAACTCGGGGGTCCATTGTAAAGGCTGTGAAAAACTTTTCAGATCAGAGTTTCCTCTGTATTTTTATAAGAAACATTATATACTGAATTCAGGCTTGAAGCCTCCAAAATGTCTGACGACCAGACAAAGAAGGGTTAGACAATTCATGTGATTAGGAACATTCTTCCTTTTAATTAAAACAATTCCCTGATGCCTTGGCAGCAATTTGGAAGTTGAACATAGCATTCCTCTAGTACACGATGGCAAGAGATGAAATCAAGAGCAAAAATATGTAATGTTGCTTGTTTAGTTTGTTACCTTAGTTAATAAGCAAGCAAATAGGATAAACAAAACCTCTGTTGGGCACTTACCTTTTTGTTTGGTAAGCTGAGGTACTACAAAGGCAGGTCAAGACATGTAATCATTTCTGCCTTCATATGGCAACTCTTGCACCTATTTCTGTGGAACTTAATAAAGATATTTTGGGTGCATCATCCACCCCTGTGTGTATTCTCTAGCTCTCACTAATTAGGTAAGTGAAAGCTTTACTTTGATAAGCCCTCTCAAAAGGGGATTCACCATTCCAGTGTAGGAATGTAGTCAGGTCATACAGTCTCTGCTCTAAAGTACAGTTTTCTTAACTGTTAGCCTTTTGGGTTTTACCCAAAATCTGAAAGTTATGTTCGAGGGCCTTTCTGGATCATGTGATCACCTACCAGAATGATGGGGCAGACACTATATTACCAGCAAACTCCAGTTTTCTGCATAACCTTACTGCCTGCCTACGTCTGCATGAACTGTCATGTATTTCCCTGCTACTGAAAGGCAGGTGGAAGGAGGAGCCTTTTCTACATTGCAAAAGAAACTCGCAAAACTCTCCCTCTACAACTTCTCTTGGCCACGGACTGGAAAGCAAACAGGCACAGTTAACCGCTGGGATACTCACCTAACTCTAAAGCTGCTATTAATGCCAGCGCAATGAGAGCTTCGTTTTGCATTATTACATGTTCACTGGTTGCCATGGTTACTAAATGCTTGATGCCACCACTCTGTACAATGGTCCTAATTACATCCTAAAATAAATAACATAGAAATGAAAAAATTCTGCATTGCATACAAACTGTATTAAATAACGAAATTGTCACGGATGCTATGTTATCTTTGGGTAAGGATACTCGTTGGCTTTATGCGCATATAGTCCCTTTATACATAAATGTACATACATGTGGGCCTCTAAATTATCTGCTGTTACTCTGCAATTATAAGATACAACCTGTTAAACCAAGCCAGTTAACCACATGATTAAGACACACGTAACTAACTCTTTTCCAGGTTATACTGTGTAACTCAAGTTCTCATGGTGTGCCATCAATCGCCCAACGAGTCCACTTTGCTACATTTGAGCTCAGCTGGTGTTCAAAGATGATTAGTTTTCCTTTCTTTACATTGTGATGTTCAGAGCATCTTATCAAAAGCACCCAACAAACCATATATTTGGGATAAGGAGACACAAGAATATAGTTTTAATAAAGTTACCAAATCCTTCATCTCTCTCCATTAATTTTCACAGTTTCTTCAAAATGTTCAGAGAGGTGAGATCACAAGTATTACACCTTACTATGTAACAGAAATGGCGTACTTGGAGTGAAAATGCTGACTGGGTTAAACTGCTTTAAGGCAGTTTAAAATGGCTTTAAAGCAGTTTAAAAATACACGCAGCTGGGATTCTGTTTTCAAGTCTAAAATTGGATCCAACTTACATATGTAACAAAGTATGAATAAAGACTTCTGGTGTCTGCAGGTCTTTGGTTACTTGTTAATTATCATTTAAAAAGTGAGTTTGCACCTAATGTTTTTCACCATTATATGACCCAAAAATACTTGTAAAATGTTTCCCTGAAAAATCAGGTAACTTGGCATGCTGAAGGGAAACTGTTCAAGGAAACGTGGTTTGGTTTTTATTATTTTTTATTTGTTCTGTGGGTGCACAAAGTTTTGAAATAGTAGTTACTTCTTGAAATACGAATCTGATTTATATTTTTAATTACTGTGTTGAATTTCCATTTAAAGCACACATCCCTTTCTAACTCCAGCCACAAGCCAAAACTCATTAACTGATACATGTATGTTCAAGTGCTTGCACAGGCTATGCAGTGACATTCTTTATGCAAGAAAACAGATGCAATATGATCATAATCCTTAAAAACTGAAATATTTTTAGATAATCATACTGAAGATGCTAGTGGCACAAGTCATAGCCTAATGACTTGAGAATTTAACATTTAAAACCTACTTTTTCTGAATGACATAATGTATGCAGGGATGTAAGTATTTTTATATTTTTCCTTACTTGCAATGATGTGTTTTATTATTTGTGATTTTTCTGGTGGAACTTCAAAGTAGTTTTCAGACTTCATGGAATAAGCTGGGAACTGCTAATTTCCATTTGAATTGGTGTGGAATTTTGGCTATATAAACCTTGCGAATCAATCAGCACCTTTGACATTAAAATGTTTTATTTTGTAGGTGCATATCACCCTCTAAAAGGCAGTACTAAATAGACAGAAGAGATGACAGCAGTCAGGTTTGGTGCTAGTGTGGCTTAACTCACAAGTACTTACTCCACTTTTTTTAGAATGAGACATAAGTTTTCTAAACTACTGTCACCTTTGTAAATATTACCCCAAATCCTTTAAAATTAAAAACTGAATTCAAATCTAATGTGCTGTAAAGAACCATACAGTTGTACTCATATTCAAACCTAGAGGGCAGTAAAAGCATTAAAAAACCCCCACCCTCTCAGCTCTGTTTTCCTCTTCCAGTCAAGTTTCCTCTATGAGTACATAAACCACACAAAAGTTCATCTGTGATAATTCTGTTAACTTCTGTATTAATATCTATTTGATGCCATCAAAAATGTCTCTATACTTAGGATTGAATTCTGTTCCCCTGTAGAGTACTGATAAAAACTCGCATCTGTGGTGGCGTATGGCATCTACGCATGCATCTTGTGGACTGTGTGGGGAGGGTGTAGAAAAAATGAGAACTCAGAAAAAATGAAACCTGATCAGTTTTAGTGGCTGAAAATAAAATGGAGAATGAGCATTAGAAAGAGACAGTAATATTAGAAATCAGCAAAGATTTAAATCTCTGTAAGTCCTGTTGGTTTGTTTCTGGAGTGGCTCAGTACAGATCAGGTCCACAGTTACGTTCTTCACTTTGCAAATGCCATGCATGAATGAAGAGGTCACTGTTAAAGTCTGAGTTGTCCAAATCACACTTGCTATTTAAGCTCACTCATGCAGCCTGTGTTCATATCAGTGAACACACGAAATTAAGTGACGTCTGAGCCTGAAATAGCTTGTTTCCAGAGGAGATGCTTTTGTCCCTTCTAAGGCTACGTTTTGCCTAATACTCTCCTGAGCAAGGACTGTAGACTTGGACTGCTTATGTAAAGGTATTTGGTTGATGCGAAGGTGATGGGAGGGACAGAACTAATCTGTCCCACAGTTTCTCTTAATGTCATACCTTTTGCCATGTACAAGCAAGCTTCTGTTAGAATTTGGAATAAACGAGCATTTCTAATGATCTGTTAGAATCTTAAAACTCTGAAATACGCTATACGAAGAGTAGGGAGACAGACTATTTCTGGATCTCAAATTTATATAAATATATAGCAAGATCATAACAATTGAGTGCAATGATTCTTCATAGGTAGCATCATTAAAATGTAGAAAATATGGCATGCTGAACTTCTACAGGATACAATACAAATAAAAATGAGTCGAGGCTTAGCCATGTGAATCCTAACGGTGTTCCTTCAACTGGCCTGCCACTCTGAAATTGTTTTGCTTTAATTTTTTTTTAACTACTTAGTTCCAGTGAGCATTTAAACCTGTCGCTTGTGTCTGACTAGCAGGTCCCAGAGGCAGAGGAGGTGTAACATGTGAATTAAGCAACCTGGCTCTCCAGAAGGATTACATACTGGAGGCCTCGGCTACCACTACCAAGTGCAGTTACTCTTAGTTCTTACAAGCTGACCTTTTTCACCACTAACTTACTTTTGATTTGCTGTGTCGTATAAGTGCAGAAAGTAGTCTGTTGGACTCTCCCATCACACCTGCATGATCCTTGGCTTCACACCACTCCACCAATCGTTCCACCAGTTTTACATTTTTGCCCAGCTGTTCAGCTGCTTCTGCTACATGATGCGGGAGCCAACAACACAACAAAAAAGTTGTCACTTTTTTAAGCAAGTGCTAGAAAAATAAGCTGACGGTTACTAACTAGAAAGGAGTTTGTTAAGTAGAACTTCTCTAGCTCACACTAACAGTGGGAAAAGTCTAGGTTGCATGGAAGCAAGTAAAGCCAGTCAAAATGGAAACAAAATACAGAAAAACATTCATAATCCAGTTTTTGAAAACAACTTATCAGCCCAGTTAATGAGGCTTGTGCATCGATTAACAATAGGGAAAATACAGGTGATGTCACATTCCCAGGTGAGCTAGCTCAAAAATTCAAAAGCAGAAGGGACCACTGCCAGAAGGGGAGCACTGTTGTCAGTTAGATTAGGTTTTATAGACTGTAAGTCACATAGGTTTCTTCAATGAATTTCTATTTGATATCTAATAGCTTTGCTAGAACTTGAATGGATCTTTTGAAAAAATCTGCAGGCCTGGGTCAAAAATAAATACTTGGCTAATTTATCTCATTAACTACTTTTGGTTTTTAGCAGACTTCTGATTTTACAAATCCTCATCCTGGAACAAGCTGTTAAACTAAAAGGTGCTTGTTCATTTTGAAATGGCAGTTTATCAATTAACAAGTGCATTAGTCTGTTCCAAGGAGCTAGGTACAGCCAGGAAATGCAGTAAGTGAACAGCAAAACAGGATTGGTAGCTTAAAACACTCACGCCTCATTACATACTTGTAATGTGACAGTGTAGGAGAGTTCTGAAGTACAAAAGTAAATAAGCATTTGACACCTATTCTGAGGGTCCCTGGTAGTCAATTTAGGAGTTCTGGGAAAAAAAAATCAACCCACATTCCTCTCCCTTTGCATATATATTAGATTTATTCCAAGACTTCAGGAATAAAATTTGTAAAAACCCTCTGCTTTCCTCTTGTAAGAATCTTGGCAGCATATCACAGACCAAACCAAAGAGAATCACTTAACATAGAGAACAGTTTATTTTTACCTTGTGCATCTATTAACATTCTTAATGTTCCCAGCAGCTTGAATTGAACAGGGGGCATCTCCGATCTGAGAAATTTCAATACAGCTTCTGCAACACCAGCTGATAGCATCTTAGCCTTATTTACGACTGCATGAATAAAGAACAGGAATGATCTCAAGAACATTTCTGGAAGATGCAGTTTATTTCTAAGATGGTCTTGAAGCAAATTTTCAGACATAGTTTGAAAAATAGCTTGTGAACACAGACTTCAGGAACCTGAGTGTGCGCTGACAATACTGCATTCTGGAAAAATGTCATGGTTGCGAAGACACAGGTGTGAAATTAAGTGCTTTTTCCTAGCATGCACGTCTAATTTCCAGTGTTCAGCCTGAGCATAAACTGAAGGCTAGACTTTTCCCCCTTGGTCTAGGAAAGGCGTCTTCCACAAAATGCATGAAGCAGAAGCCCAGACTAGTACTTGCACTCCAAACTATGAGGAAACTCCTCTGATTCCCAACATCACTCTTCTGGCTCACATAGGCAAAGGAGCTAAAGCATCCAATTAGCAGAAGAACCCCTTACCCAGTTCCAATACTTTATATAAACAACACTGTGGCCTGACATGTCTGGAGCCTGTAGTCCTTGTAGCGCCCCTCCAAACTCTCATCCCCTCCACTAGTCTAAGTTCTCTGCCTTCATGGAGCTCTCTGAAATATATGTAAGGTGCAAACTTGGTCCAATATTGTACTTAGAAAAAAGTACTTATTTCACATTCAAAGTAGTGTTTAACAAGCAGTTCATCACCGAGGCCAGTTATTAGTTGCTCATTTTTCTATAACAATGTACATTAAATCTTATGTAGGTCTCTGGCAGACATCCTTGAGCGTAGGCTACAGGGAAGCTTGCTGACTGATGGAAGTTAATAGAATTACTCACCTGAGAAAGGTAAGCAAATGGAGTACCATTAAAGCTGTATGGGTTTAGTTATGTATGCACGATCATTTTTAGAAAGTGATTGTTTGTCAAAACTGAAAATAGTAAAATAAGGTTAAATGGATGAAAGACTTATTTTTGGCTTGGTACAAGAAAGCACACTCAAGTATTACAGCCTTGCTTTATTTTTATGTGCATGTGCTCTGCCTTTTGTGCTTGGGCAATCAAAACTCATGTAAATTAGGTTATTAAAAATGACAAAATTAGCATTCAGTTCATTGCCTACAAACAGTAGCTAATTGCAATAGGCTGGCTATTCTAACAGTCTACCTCCAGCTCCAATTTGTGAATTGTCAAAGCCTGAGGAAGTTACAGTAAGATGCAGTGTTTCAACAAAGTGGGTACTGCTCTCTGGTAGGGACCCTCAGCTGTGAAAGAGATCCCAAACGAAACAAACAAACAAAAGAAATGCAGTGCTCTGGACAGAAAGGATTGAGAAATCATATCCGAGGCCACCGCAGCTCCCTGCCTATTACAGAGGTGCCCTTTCCTTAGTGGGGGATGATACTGTGGGATCAAAGTGGCAAAGGATGGTCAATAGGCCTGTGATGTACTTAATACTGCTGGTCACAACTGCTGTGCAAAAGACATAAAAGCAATGATGGGCCTGAATGAAAAGCAGCAGCCTGACCTGCCTCTAGGGCTGTCAGTCAGTTCTCCCACCCTCATCCCCTGGGGGTGTGCAGGGGGAGAACAGAAGTTCACCTTTAGGTAATTAGCAATGCAAAGTGAGGCTTACCAGGAATAGCCAGGTTTCTGAGAGCACTCAGTGCAGCGTGCTGCACAGTTACATTTCCATCCTCCACATGTCTGTCTAGCAGATCCATCAGCTTTTGAACTATGCCATTATCCACCATATGGATGCAGTTTCCGTCTGTGTGAGATGAGACAAGTCACTTGTGAATGGAAGATTATTACTAAGATTTTTATAAGAGCTTTTTAAGAATAGAAGGGTTATTTCCTTGCTCCTTTCTAGATTTTATTGTTGAGAATTTGACCACCATCATCAATGGGAATTGCAGTGCTCATGACAAATTTAGAAGTGTGATATAAGAAACACTGAAGAAGGCAGAAATCCCCTATACCACTCTACAAATGTGAAACAGTATTTTTGAAGTAGGCTTAATGCTTTTCAGGATTGTAAAGTATAAAACTACTGATGTTGCTGTATAGCTCAATACCAGCTTTACCATGACACGCAGTTTTTGTCTGTAGCTGTATGGACAGAGCATGATAGAAGGGCACAGATAAATTAACATAAGCTATTATGGCATATTCTTACCATTTCTGGCAAAATTTGCAATAGCCAATGCTCCTGCAAGCTGTAGCTGATGGCTATTGGAAGGAATCCATGAAAGTACTCTTTGGAACACACTGCCTTTTCCTCCTTCAAATAACTTTTGCATGGATTCATCTAGGGTAAAAAGCATAGACAGTCAGCAAGCCAGAGAAGTGTTTGTTAGGGAAAATTCTCTTTATATCTGTGAAGCTCTGCTGGCTTCACTACAATTAATCCAGTCCTGCAATGGGATGAGAGACAAAATCTGACCCATTAAATGTTAACTGGCAGGTAGCAGGTCCTCGAGGTTATTTAGAAAATTAATAAACAGTAAAATTCAGCAGCCAAGTGACATTACAGATATCTGCTGCTGCTTTGCAGAAAGTAGTGACACACTGTACTTACCTCCAAGCAATAATAAAACCATAAGATCAGAAGCTGTTTTAAGCTCTGCAATATCATCCTCTTTGTCACTGTCCACGGTCTTCTGGACGATCTCAAGTAAGCACTCCACCAAGCCTGCTTCAACCAGCTGCAGTTTAATGACATCTGAATAATAGCACGGATAATAGGAGTCAGGATCATGTCTTTAAATACATGTATTGTACATACATGCAGGACAGACTGTGAAAAGAAGTAGTGATGTCAATGGTTTCACTGACAGCTTGTGTAGATAAAACTGCAATTTTTAAATTTTAAATTCTCAGGGCCAACTTCTGTTATTCCAGGTGCTACCAGGTGCTTTCCTGGCTCTGGACTGCCTTTAGAGCACAACTATATGCTGAAGCTGTGTGGAGCTGCTCTTCACTTCTCAAAAATGAGGATATTTCTCTAGAGCAAACTTGTGGCATCTCAGTTATCACGAAGCAGACTCATAAGGACTGTGCCGTGTTTGGGCTTTCCAAAGACTTTCAACTGTGTTGCAGAACAAACTTAGGGTTTCTTCTTCTGTTTCATGTACGGAAGAGCTACTGACTTCACTGAGACATGCAAGTATAAAATATAGAATTTTTGGATCAAATCTCAGAGCAAGTAATCACCGAAACTGATAAGGCAAACTCATTTCTTAGTTGTTATTGGCAACAAGGCTCAACAGAGAAGGTGATAAACATGTTTTTCAGGTGGTGAAATAGGACTTGGGAGCAATATTTTTTCTGTTGTATCTACAACACAATCTTTAACAGGTTTTTCCCTGTGAACTTGGAGCTGGGAATCTCCTTCACATGACGAAACCCCCTTTCTGTTAAGTGGGTGTCCTGGTTTCAGCTGAGATAGAGTTAATTTTCTTTATAGTGGCTGGTATGGGGCTATGTTTTGGATTTGTGCTGAAAACAGGGTTGATAATACAGAGATGTTTTAGTTGTTGCTGCACTGGTCAAGGACTTTTCAGCTTCCCATGCTCTGCCAGGTGCACAAGAAGCTGGGAGGGGACA
Organism: Ciconia boyciana; assembly: GCF_034638445.1. Lineage (NCBI taxonomy): Eukaryota > Metazoa > Chordata > Aves > Ciconiiformes > Ciconiidae > Ciconia > Ciconia boyciana. The sequence goes on along the minus strand of NC_132938.1, from coordinate 55,722,518 downwards.
CAGCCAGGATAGTTGATCCAAACTGGCCAAAGGGCTATTCCATACCACATGGCGTCATGCTCAGTATATAAAGCTGGGGAAGAAGAAGGAAGGGGGGGACATTTGGAGTGATGGCGTTTGTCTTCCCAAGTAACCATTACGTGTGATGGACCTCTGCTTTCCTGGAGATGGCTGAACACCTGCCTGCCCATGGGAAGTAGTGAAGGAATTCCTTGCTTTGCTTTGCTTGCGTGCGCGGCTTTTGCTTTCCCTATTAAACTGTCTTTATCTCAACCCTCGAGTTTTCTTACTTTTGCTCTTCCGATTCTCTCCCCCATCCCACCAGGGGGAAGTGAGCGAGCGGCTGCGTGGTGCTTAGTTGCCGGCTGGGGCTAAACCACGACAGTGGGAATGGCAGGTCATCTGATGCTGGGTTATGTCTTTTCGTTATGTGAAAGTGATTCTGGTAGTTTTTGCGTGCTGATTTTAGAAAGCACAGTCACAAACCTCTGCAGAAATGTGCAAACAAATGGATTTCTCTTAGCTTTCTGCATGAAATGGTGTTTTAACAACAACGAGTTTAACCCAAGTTAAAATATTTTTAAAGGCCAAAGCTTTGGAAATATTTTTTTCATATAGTTTACAAGTGACAGTTGGGTGAGGAGAAGTGTTCTACCTCTGGTGAAGGATGTGACTGACTCTCAGTTTCCTGTTGTCACTAGGCTTTTTGCCTGAGTGAAATTCATTGTTCCTCTAAGAGCAGCTGACTTTCTCATGAACTTTGTTAGGGAATGCAAAATATCCAGTTGGGATTTCTTTAAATAGGTACTTTTGCACTGAGGTTCTTTAAAAAATAGAGTGTTCCCTCAGTTACAGAATACCAGGTTGCAGGTGTGCTGTGATTTGAAATATAAATTGCTACATCGGTGTCCTTAAGAAGAAAACAAAACAAAACCTCAAAAAAACCCAACCACCAAAATCCAGACTCTGCAAATACTTCATTTAGATGTTTTTACCTGCTGACCTATTGCTATTTATCTACAATCAAAAGCACCTAAACAGTACCAGCACAGTGAACTCATTTAAGTATGCCTTTAATCCACAGTGGAAGAGTTCAGCTGAGTACCTCATAACATGCAAGCACCTGAGTTATGTTCAGCAGCAGTAAACTTATCAAATTTTATTGTGACTATAAAACATAGTCTAAGAAAAATTAAGCATTTGAACTGAAATATGTCAAACTTGCAAAAGGTTGGACCCAATTCTGTGTCAGTCTCCAAGGACGGAACTATCTTACAGCAACTTGTTAGTTATTATGTAATAAATGAATATATTTTGGCAAAATGTGCATTTTTAGAACTGAAAAAAGGAATCCTCTTTTTACATACCACTTAAAAGACAAAATAACTTTTTAAATTGAAGTAAAAATTTGTCTCGATTTATACTATGTAAAACAGACACAGAGTGTGTGTGTACAACAGAGTAGGATAAAACCTAAATCTTTAGAGTTTACAATTCTATCTAATAATTTATTCCATTCAAACAAGCTTTAATGCTGAGGTGATTAAAACAAGGTTATAGAGCCATCAAATACTGTGATGTCTTCCATACTCAGAACTGCTTCCCACTTCAGTCCAGCTCCACCTGTTAATTCATTTCTTCATTTCCCTTACAGGCAGATGGTAGATCATACAAACCACCCAGAACTCATTTGGGAGGAACATCCCGGAGGGGTGATTGGGCACACATCACTGCTCGCTCTGGCTTGAGCAGTGAATGAAACTCAAGTCACCTGGGGCTACCATAATATAGGCCAACAAACTCCCAAATTAAATGTATGTGATCTCTCAATGAACAGTAGGGGGAGAGCGTCCAGCTCTTAGCTCTGCAATTAACAAGCCCCTTGCAAAAATACATCCATAGGAAATGGAACTGCCAGTGGTTCTGCGATCCCAGGAAATGACATAATGACTGATGTCCTGGTGATGTAATGGACTATGAACACTTGAGCCAGCATTTTGCAGACAAATGTTGTAAAGCCCTCTAAAAAGCAGCTTTTGATATTCCCACTGCAGGGAAATAAAATATAACATAGTCATATACAGAGTGAATCAGAGATGCAATTAGCATCAACAATTTCTTGGCTCCTGTCATATGCTCAGACAATTAAGACCTATTCACTTCATATGAAACTGTCATCACAAGGATCAACCATGGCGGCTTCCGAACGAGGCACCCAGTTGCTCTGCATTTAGTGCCTGCAAAAGACACTGGTATACCAAAATACATATAAGGGAATGAATAAAAATAGTGTAAGAAAAAACCCCAAATTCTCACCATTTTCTGCCAGGGGAGCCAAAACTTCAAAAATCATCTCTTTTTTATCATGCTCTATTTGCTTCTTGAACAGTTTCACAAGCTCTTCAGCAATGTTTGTGTAGGCAAACTGCTCTTTACTTGACTCTGTGAAGCAAAAGGGAAAATTCAGTATCAAGTAAACAAACCACATCAAAAGGTAGGACTATTTTTTTTCTCTTTATTACCAGGTTTATTCAGTAAGATGACGAATAGTGCTTTTCACAGACAAGAACAATAGACTCATGCTTGTCACTAAATGAAAAGAAAAATGTCTAACACTTTAAGATAAATGTACTGACCTGAATTAATGATGATTAAGGCTGTTAAAAATATATAAATATATGATCAAGGCTGTTGGGGCTGTTTCTGCCCAACACAATGTAAAAGTAGCTATAGAAACAGTAACATTACAAAAATATATATTAAGTCTTTGATTCCCCTCAGCTTAACAGGAAGACCAACAGATTATATACTCCATTTTCTATGGGAGAGATGAAGAGTTGCACTGAATGCTTTAATATTTACATGGTTTCATGATGGTGACGTTTCCTTTGAAATCTGCTCATGACTGTTGCAGGGCCATTTCATACTGCACAGATAGCATAAAGCAGCTTTACAGACGGGCTAGCTTGCTACCAGGAGGTTAGCCAGCAGATAACGGTTCTTCAAATGTAGATTCAACAAAAGCATCTCTTACTCCATTGCCTGCATCTTATTCCTCCTCACTGGCAGTATTACAGGGGATGCAGGTGGTAGGGCTGGTGTTCTGCATTCTCCAGTTGCCACCTCCTGAGGGCCATCTGTAGTTAGGAAACCTTCCAGCACCTTTGCTACTGCTCTAATGGATGGTTAGGGATTATTTTAATGTAGAATTGACCCCAAGGACTGGGAAAAAGCATGAACTGCAGCCTTAGACCCTTTCGTGCACATCCTGTTATTGTTTTCTCTCAATATGCACCAACTGCATAGCATATTCTAAGTGGATTTTTGACCTTTCTAGTATTTTTAAAAGCAGAACCATCACTCTCTTTATTGGGTTTTTGCCCTGCTTTGACACAGAATAAGAGTTTCATATAATGCTTCTCAAGGGATCTGTGGAATGCAGTTGTCTCTTAAGTGATGAAAAATGACAACCTGACAATAAAATTCCCTGAAGTTACAAGCCAAAAATAAAATATTACAGTTACAATGTGATTGACTAAGCTATTGCTTAAGGGAGATTAAAGTATTACAAGCTAAATTAATTTTGTGCCAATCTTAAAGAACGAGCGTCTTTTCAGCATATGGGAACAGGAAGGGAAGCAGCTGCTGTTAAGCTTCTTTCCCATGGTTCTTATTACTCAAATGGACAAAGCTGGATCTTTCCAAAGACGGAAAGGAAATCTAGTTCTTGGTGAAGATACCATTTATTATATTTAATATCCTTATGGTTTTAGTTGCATTTTAGCACTAGAATTTCCAGTATACGACTCGTATTATACTTTCTGCTGTGGAGACACAATACATAGCGCCTATCTTGAAGATCTCTGATCTATTCATTTCTTTAGTGCTGTTTTGATGGCTCTTTCTGTTGTTGTTTTGTTAAGTAAAGTAGACTTGTCTGCTATAAGCAAAGGTATTATGCATGTAATCAGACTACACTAGGTAACGTGATATTCTCTCTGGCCTTGAAATCTATGAACTTAGGACAGTTGTGAATAACTTCAGGCCACCAAATAGTACAAACTCATAGATATATTTTTCATACTTTGAACTGCTGAATCTTCTTAGAAATACAGGTTATCATAACTGCTATATTATTGTACTCCAGTGCAAAAAAACTCATAAGACTAAAATTTCACTGAATAGGTTAGCAAAAGAACAGCAGCAATGTAAACTACAAGTGATAATAAAACGCAGGCCCTTAGTTTACACCCTGTTGGTTTACACTTTGTGGAATTCCAATGAAAACTAATCCACTTGCAAAGACATTGGATCAAAGCAGGACCACAAACTTCAATTTAAATGAAGCTGTAACTAAACTTGCTAAAAATAACATCTACAGCTTAGTAGTATTCATTATTTAAACAGGCAAGTATTTAGTCTAGAACATGTTAAAAGTCTACACCTAAAAGAATATTGTATAGGGAGATTTATGAACTGTGCCTGCCTCAGTTTTATTCAGTGATTTCCATGAGCCAAATTTAATCCCAATATAACTTTGTGGAGCTACACCAGGATACATTATTTATATTATTAATAAATAATTCACAGTTAAGTAGCAGCACTCAGGAAATAGTTTAGATGATTTAAAATGTGCTTAGTTACATTGAAGAACGTTAACATAAAACATAAGGTTGTACTAAGTACCCAAATAAATGTCAGTTACTTAAGGGAAAAAAAAGAGACAACTATAGATTTTAGAGACAATAAGCAGAAATTGCTTGCTTTAAATTTTGAGTGTACCAAAAGGAACGGAAAAAGCATCAGTGCAAGGCTTTTTTTAGTCTTAAGATTTAATTTTACAAAAACTGGATGTAAATTTGAGATGAATATTGTGGACTTACCAAGTTCTGCTAAATTGCCAAATGCAACAAGGCACATCTCTGTCAGAGCTGCATTTTGGCAATGAATACCCAACAATTTCACTAATGTAGGAATAACACCCATATTGATAAGCTGTGACTGCAGGGTATCTACATAAAAAGAAAGTACAACAGTGAGTTAGCATTTCTGTTCGTAGTACTATTCTTTAAACCAAAAAAGCATTTTTCACACAGAGCAGCTTCTAGACTAAGCAGCATTAAAACGTCTGTCTCCTCTACTCTTCTACACTAGGATCTGGTCCAGACTTGAGATACGGACTCCTAATTCCCCCTGCCCCTGGCAATGGGACGTATTCCCAGAAATATTCCCTCCTGATATGGTCATAGGGTATAGTGGATTACGCAGCTACTGATAATTTTGTGGTTATCAGGTTCCTAATACATGTTGGGCTTGATTCTGAGTTCACTGAGACTAGCTGACTAAAATAAAACAAAACTATGTCAGTGAAATAATTATTTATCTGAGAGCATGTTCCTATATACTGTTTTCCCTTAAAGATCAAAACTGGAAAATTAAAATTAGAATGAATATAAACTGGCACTGAAATAAATGAAAAGTTTTATAAACACAGGAAGTCACAATGTAGATTATGAGGAGCTTGAGAAAAAAGAAAGTTTAATAAAGACAAAAAAATGGAAGGTTTAAGAAAAGTCCTTAGAAGCCATTCTGATACTTTCTTGCATAGGATGAAAGTTTATAGTATTTACAAGTAAGAAAGTTATTGCTCCTAGATGTCTGCAAATAGAAAGATGCTTTGATGGTTAGGCAGAAACATGATTGTTTTGAAGGATTATTTATAACAATATTTTCTCTTACACATTTTACCTATAACATAGCAAAGAAGAAAAACATTGTTTCACAGCTGAATAGAATGAAGCAGACATGAACATACCAGATGTTGTTTAGCAATTTTCCTAAGCATCTTTTTTCCTTTGTTTCTAAGCCCTTTAACTACGTTTAAATGTTACAGACTCAAAAGACAAGGATCCAAAGCCCAGTGAATTCAAGAGAACTGTTATTACTTTATTTAGCTTTGGGTCAAGACCTACAGGAGAATTCATTATTTTTTTTAAGGAATTCATTCTGAGCAACTGACATCAGTTGGGAGTTTTTATATCTGTGAAATGAGAGACATAAAAACTGCAGATTTTTACAGGGAGATAAAAACATATTGCAACTTAAGTCTAGCAAATTTAGTATCATCTCATGCTCTTGGAAAACTCTTTGCCTTCAAGATTCTGCCAAGTGTGTTTGAAATTTTAATATAATAAAAATTATGAAAAGATTCTGGAATGTTTAATTCATTTATATTCAGTTTAAAATACTTTTATAATAATTATCAATTTGGTACCCTAAGTAAGTAAATGGCATGGTTATTACAGGCTATTGGGGATGAGCAGGAATCCTTATGGCTTGACATCTTTAATAAAACTGTATTACTTACCAGTAACTGAATTTCCTGTTGGGAAGGGGGGGCAGGGGGCGGAGAGGCGGGTTTACCTCTTCCACAGATTCGTGGTCTTTAGAGAAATTTATGAGAACGTCGTGTCAGACATCAAAGAGCTGCTGAAGTTGTCAAATTTCAGGTAAGTACAAATTGCACTAGCGCATGCATTGAATGCCATTTTACCTCTGGCAGATGTGTGAGTCACTACTATACCCTCCTACTTCATTCCAAACTGACTGTAAAAATCTATCTCTGAATAGGAAAATTGGTGAGGGGGGAGCTGGAATGCTTTTGTGGAGAAAATGATTGTGTAGGAGAACTCAAGTTACTGGTAAATAATCTGGTTTTGTCCTTGGTTTGTGATTGTCCCCTGCAGACACTTAAAGATTCTGAAGGAAAAATGGTAGTCATGGAGAGTAGGAGAACAAAGACACAAACCACAAATGCCATAGAAAATTATGTGGAAAGAAATTGCTTTGTTACTAGACTATGCCTTTAGTCACTCTAAAATCACTTTATCCAACTGTAATGGACAGAGAGACAATTAATCTCTATGGGCTTCATTTGGCAAAGCGTTCTGACATCAAAAACATAAACTGTCTATTTTGAGCAGGGTTTTTTTCCTGCTGTCTCTTTCTTAATACAAAATATATAAAAAGTGCAGAGGAGAAGACAAGTGGAAAAAGAGAAACCATATCCACCTTTGAAAGGAAACAGGAATCTTAAGAGCCAAATAGAAGGATATATTGTTGTTCAAGATAGCATGGAGCGCACTGATTAAAGGGCCTCTAGAATTCCCAAGTAGGAAAAAAGAAAATATACCAAGAAAGAACAACTGTACTGGGTCAAAAGTCAGGTATTATACCTGACTCCATACCAGTCTCATTTCCCTGGAGTAGAAGGACGGCACCTGAGTACAGGAATGGTCTACAGTGGTAGGAATGGGATTACAAGAATTGCCAATAAGGTAAATATTGATGCCTTAACCGCAGTAAGCGAAAGGATAAATTTTCTCCTCTGCCAGAGACGGGACAACCCTGAGTCACAAAGCTGCACAGGAGGCAAAACCTTTGAAAATAAAAGGCTGCCAGCAGCTATTTGCTATGTTTATACTTAAGCCTGGGCTTGCCATACAAATTCTGAACTTGTCATTTACATCTGTCCTTACCACCAATAGGAGGCTCTCTCTCTAGTAAATACAAGAGCAAAGTCTATTAAGAAGAAGTTTAAGAGAAAAGTATTAGGCTTCTCACTGGTATGGAGACCTACAGCACTTTTTAGTTCAGAGAAATTAAAAACATCTAAGTGGTTCAGTCTTAGCTGAAGGGACTGACAGCAGTTCTCAGGGTCTCCTATGAAAGACTGCAGACTGGGTAACTTGGAATAACTGCGTATGTCAGCCTTTCATTGCAGGAAGTGTTAAGGCCCTACTAGAGCAGGAGACAAATTCAGGGGACGCGTGCATCCATCCTACAAGCAGTTGCCTGACACAGGACTAAAGTGAGCCACGAAGCCAGGCAACATCATGTCTCAGGGTGAAACAACATGTCTATCAGCTTCCTAAGCAGAACTTTATGCATAGTGAGCAAGAAGCATGAAAACTGAATGCCTCTTCTGAATTTATGACTTAAAGCCACAAAATAAATTCTCTCAAATTTTACGCTGCTATCACATGTGGTGCTAGTAAGATGCCTCTGTGTTCTCTTGGGGTGAAAAGCACTGACAGTGATGCTGTACAGATGCATATACAGGTAGATAAAAGGCAATCAATACATGCGCCAGCACAAAGAATTACCTACCTAAAACTTGAATTTCAATGGCTCCATGTCCTTCGGTGACACACATGGAAACTCCAAAAAGTAAGATCTGGGGAGAATATCCCAAATTGAGAACTTTATTGGGGGCATTTGAGTTTAAAATGCTGATTTTGGGCAGAATTTCAGAAAACAACTAGTCATTTTGTGTTTCATCAGTAACCGTGATTATAATGCCAAAGGAAAACTTGTTTTGTACAAATTGGTGGCATAATTTCATACCCTAGAGAAACCTGCTTGCAATCCTCACATCTGTGTTAAATCATCGTATAACATATAAGTGATGGTATTGATTATCTCACTGTCATAAGAAACATACTTTTTATCTGCTTTTACATGCTTTATGTTACTTTGCATTTGTATATTTAGGTCTTGAAAGCATGCTAAACATCTTTAGCTGTGATGTAAATGAAACAAAAACCACGGCAAGCATGAAAATTAACAAAGGTTAAGTCTTAGAAGGAAGCATTACTGAAACGTTGCTGTTAGACCATAATAATGGTGCCATAAATCTCCCTTTCATTTCTTGTCTATTTACATTGCTTCTGCAGATGGTAAACAGTGCAAATCAGTCCCCAACATTCATTCCAGTCGCTACGAGTTTTGTGAGAATAAGAAAGGCTTGGCAGTTGTATGATTTAACATCAGAATGTTACATTTTACAAAGGCACTGAAGGAAGACAACCTTGACAGACTGAAGTTTATTATGAAATGAGATGAGGAAGAAATCTATAAGCATAATTATTTTTATCTACATATATACGTCCATATATATATATAAATATATGTATACTTTCACACATGCATACTGTATCCAGTTAACTTCTGATCTCCAATTTGACTACCTAGTAAGCCAATTGGCTTAGTTCTTCCATCATTTCTGCATTTCTTTAAAAATGCTTTCATGGTTTGTTTTATAAATCTCAAGAGACAATTAGCTACCTTATAGACTGATCCCATTAACTTGTAAATAGTCTTGGCTCACAGGATTATGAGATCTGCAGAATAACTACTCATGTTACTAACTCTTTTATGTGAGTGTTTGCATAAGATTATTAGTTTTATTAGATTAGTTATTAGTTTTTCACTCTTTATCCAAGCCTGCTTTGCCTCTTGCTCTTAAGCAGATTCATAGCTACACAGAGACTATATGTAATGATAGCAGTCTTCAGAATGGGAGAAGCACAACAACATACTGAACCCACTGAAAGGTGCCAAAACAGCAGCTTTAAGCACGGGTATATACCCCAAATAAAGTTTGCATAGCTTGACAAAGAAATAATTATTATAGGTTTTTGTCAAGACGTGCTTTTTTTGGGATTGAGCTATGAGCAAAAACATTCACAAACATGTGTGACACATTTGTTTCATTCCTAGCCATACCTGCAACTTTGCATTTTAAGAACTAATAATGGAAAGCAGGGATGAGCTGTTTGTGTCTGATTGAATTTGGGTAGTAAAATATGATTATGACAGAGAGGGTCAAGATAATCTGGGCTGAAGGCAAAGGGATGTGTCCCATCAGGAAAAGCCTCTGATTTCTAGCAACGCAATTAAAAATCAACACTTTTTTTTTATAAGCTTAAAAGAACTGCAAGAGATGCCAAAGCTGAGTTTGTTCTGTTAACATTGTAGCAACTAATGAAATTATAAGATACCGAGGAGGCAAAGGCAGAATTGAGAGCGAGCAGGCAAAAATGATTCCTGAACACAAGCAGATGGCACAAGAACCTTGTAAAGGGAATCTTAGTTTTAAAGCTTAGACAACAGTGTTACGAATAGAGTTACAATTGCAAGCTGAGTGTCCAGAATTGGGACGAGATACAAGAATGTTCCATTAATTTGCTCTGTTTAGGAAAAGAAAATATTATTCGTAGCTGCTCTTTAGTTGTCATTTTACAAAAACTCATGTGTGATAAATCCCTATGCTAATTCAAAAACTTGAAGTACTCAAGAATGAGTCTCTCATGTTAAAAAAAAATAAGGTAGTTGATAGCTATTAAAAATAAAGTAGTAGCTATTGGAAAATGAGGGCAATTAGTTGACTGGGAATGATGAACTGTTTAGAATAAAATAAAACAATTTATGTACTCTTTGCTCATAGAATGCTAAGGATTAGAAAATATTAGGGTGTTCACAGATAATTAGATGCAACTAAGAACCAAATGTGCTGTAATCATCCTTATCTGGATAGCTAGTGCAACTTAAAATGAGTGTGAGTCATTAAAAGAGGTAAAGAAATCTTCAAAGTCCCCACCTGTAATTTTGTAACATAGCATGCTAAGCAGGAAAAGATTACAGAAACAAGCACAGAGAAGGTAGAAGTGCTATTTCAAAGACTGAAAGACTTCCTTCTTACATTTCCAATGTTTTTTCTTTTATTTTTGTCCAATTTGTTTCCATAACTACTGACAAAGCAATCTGGGACTCTAGGCTGCAATCCCATACTCTTCGTGCTTCAGCAAAACCAATACAGTGCTTATCTTCTTTCTAAGTAACATGGGATCAAGCCTTTGCAAGTAAATCCTGAAAGTGGTATCTGCTAATCTGTGAGCACAATTAACTGTCAGGACAATCTGAGTTTTCATGTTTAACAGGTCAGCAAAGAACCACCTTTACTCATAATATTATCCACCTGATGCTGCAATGCATGGAAGCAAGTGGTTGTCTTGGGCTTAGATTTGACATTGACTGTTGTCCTGAAAATCTGTGATTGTCCGTAGGTGATATTTTTAGAGCAGTTCACAGCTATGGTCCAATTGTACTTGTGGCTCTTAAAACAAAACTGGCAAGACAGGCCAATTACCTGTCTCTCCATGCACATGCTGCAGGTATGGTCACTGAGTTTTCTTCTAAAAATTTAATCCTCTAACTTCTCATATTTTTTAAATATTGATTTGGCAGATTATTTGGGGTTTAATTCAGTGGTTGCCCCAGTCAGTGGGCAAATTCACAATGGAAATACAGGATACAGATCTTACACAGCATACCCATGGGTGCCGGGCCAAACAGGAGCTGGGTCCCTACCAAAAGGCCCTTTCTCATGGAGACCACCAAGTATGTGGTGGTAGGACAGGATGGTGGTGTGCATCCAGATCCAGGAGCTGGGAATACTCCTGCACTTCTCACTTCTGACATTGCTTCAGTGGCTCCTGTGGATATTGTGTCAGTTCGTTAGTTTGTGCGAAATGAAAGATGTCATTTAGCAGCGTGGAGGGCAGCTAGTGAATCCCCCTAGTTGTCACTGAACTACACAACTGCTTTATTGATTGCATCAGAATAAACTATTTTACTAGATGGAATGAGTCACTTATTCAATGTTCATAACAGTTAAACTGTTCAGAAGGTGCTTGTTTGGGAGATTTATCTCATAATTAGTTTTCCTAGGGAAGATCTGCTGGGAGCTGGGTCACTGAAGCAAAACTGATACAGTATCTCTACACAGCGCTTTTGGATTGGTCTGTCTTGAGCTACCAAATATACTGGATGCTTATTAGTCTTAATTAATCCTGGTATTCTGGTAGCTTAGAGGTGAGAATATCTATTTGTTCCAAATATTTTAACAAATAAAGAAAATATGGAGTTAACACTATGACATGTAACAAAATGTGACACTCATGCAGACATCAAGCAAAACAGTTCCTGAAAAATATAGGAAATAAAGGAACTAGAAAATTGCTATTTGGAGAAGAAGGAAGAAGTAGTGTAAACAAGTATTCTTAGGTAATACTAGGAAAAGAGGAGAAAAAAGAATGTAAGAACAAGAGAAAGAGATGAGACACATACAACAGTGATATTTGGAGGTGGATAAGTAACACTAAGAGTGAGAGCTCCAGAGAGATGGCACAAAAAACACATAAGGAAACTATGCTAGAAGAGATGATAAAGCAGAGTAAAAATTTATACAGTAAAGGTAAAAAAAAAAAAAAAAAGCCTATGGATCATCCTGAAAAGTAGAAGAGTTTCAGGGACATAGGTTTGGAAACTGAGTTACATCAAGTGATAACTTCAAGGAAATGGTAAGCAGCTAATAAAGAAGTTATTTCTTCCTAAAATAAAACACTACGATTCAGGAAATAGGCATGATTGAAGAAACAATGTGATTAGCTAACTACATTTGCAGTCTGTGCCATTACAAGTCAGGAGAACAGCCTCTATTTAGCTTTCCTCATTTATCCCAATTTTCCTAGAGATTCAAATTTTGAAAAACTTGGAAATGTGTGAATGCTGTAAAATATGCTTTGGCATATTACCATGCTTGTGTGCAAAAGCAAACTATGTACTAAAATATCAGTTCGTTTGTACAACTAGTGTAGAATACTATTTTCTTACCCTCAGTGGTCAAGGATTTCTCATTTAAGGTACTATCTTGTGTTTTTGTCCCACCCCTAAACATCTCCATTTAATGGGATAAAGAACATAAACTCATAATTAGTAGACACAGAAGAGTGTTGAACATACACATAAATTATTCCCCGTTTATGTTAGAAGAAAGTAATGTGGTTTTATATACATTTCACAAGGAGAAAAATTATTAAGGAAAACTGTTTGGCATATATACCCCCAAACCATCAACAAGGCAACACTGCATGCCTGTGACAAATTAGTCTTATGGTGTTGTTTGATACTAAATGAAAAAGAGAGGACTTAATGTAGCCTTCTAATTTACTTCTGTAAATCTGTTTTTTCCTAAGGTGTATGATACATCTCCATGTATTGCTTTTAGACAAAGAAGTAAATTCCAGATGTTGATTTAAAACTTTATATGATATGCTATATGGAATTGCATCAGGAAGATATCTAGTATTTTTGGGAACATAAGTTTACTGAAACAGAAAATTATATGTGTGAATTGAGGTACTTGATCTTTTCAGAATAACTTAGTGTTAGTATCCACAACGTAAACCTACAGCTGGCTTTAACTGTCATGTTTTTTGGTTTTTTGATGGGGTTGTTCTCCTGGTAGACATAAAGCAAATTTTCGGTGTTGTTTACCATTCTCATTGCTATAGTTCATCAGCATGCCACAAAAGACAGTCAAGAGCTTCTCACTGGCTGGATCTGTTTTACTGCACAGTGACCTTATATGGTCTACTACAATATGTGCACCACCTGCACGGTCAACTGCGTTCCTGCCCTCATCTGTAAAACAAAGAGTTACATTAAAAAAAAATGAAACCAAAACCCACCACAGAGTCCCGAACATAACAGTAATCATACAAAACGAAGTTTTTAAACAGAGTGAAGTCATTCCTCCAGTGTTGTCAAATTCATCTAGAGAGGTGCTTGAGGGCCAGCTTTTAGTGCAACAGAGCTAGGGAAGTGAAAACACCTACAACAAAAGGGATTAACCACCTGGCACTAATACCTTTGTAAAGAAGTTCAGTGTTTGAGGCAGAGCTGCTGGAGCCGATAAATGATATCCTGAAGATACACTGGGTTTTGCCAGAGGGAGGTTCTGAGCACTTTACAAAGCCTAGTCCACACACCCTTGTGGACCAGGTAAATTACTCTTGCTGTTACACAGATCGAGAAATTGAAATACAGAAAATAAAACACTTAGGTTACTTAAAAACAAAATGGGGAATAAAACGGACAAAGCAGACAGAGGTACTAGTTCACGGTCACAAATTCTGTTCATGCACTCGCTCTGCCACACAGCATGTTCTTTGTACTTCTATACCTGAAATTTAATACCACTATCAGATTCTTTTTGTATAGCTAAAAGAAAAATTCACTCTGCATCTATAATAGACTACAATGTTTTGAGGTTTCGTAAATAACACACCATAATCTTTGTATGGAACTCTTTCTGTATAACAAATCAGATTTGATGTATCAGTGTAGGAATAAAGGAAAAATTGGCCTTCTATTACAGTAATCGACAATACCACTTCCTTTCCCAGCAGGCAATGAGCAACAGACAACAGTCAATAACCTAAATTCCAGGGCTTCCCAAAGGAGAGATTTCCAAGTCAGTTACAGTTGGAATCAACTGGAAAATCTAGATGAAAACAAAACTTGGGGGGAAAATCACTAAAGCAAAAGTTTTGCAAAATAAGAAAAAAAAAACCCTCTCCTCAATTTCTTAATGGCCCCAAAGCAAATCTCCTCTTTCCCTTGTTATTCACCAATCATCACTCCTCTCTCTCCCCATCATACATGGAGGTCAAGCTACGAAGTTTTCCTCATTCTGCAGCATATCTAGTATGAAAACCAAGGTTGTCCACATTTATAACATGATCTTTCACTATAAGTGTTCCAGAGCTCTGCAAAAAGAAGTTTCTAAATCTTCCAAGTCTTGGTAAAACTATTTATGAGGCATATATACCACTTACATACTATAGATATATAAAAGGATTATAAATATTTTATATACACCTACACTATATATATTAATAAATATAAATATGCATATCTATATGAGGGGTATATATATAGGGACTTCAGATAATTTGCTGAGTGGAGCTGAAGGAGGAAGGGCAATTCTTGGTGGATCTTAACTATTAAATTTATTACCAAATAAGTGTTTTGCAGAATAACTGAGATACATGCAACAGAGGAAGAAGGTCACTGCCACGACTGTCTCCACCTTGGACCCGATCAGGACATCAGGGGACTGTGTTTCACTGCAGGTATGTATATTCAATTTTGAAAAAGGAGAAACTAGAATCTGTTTACAGTCAAACAGATTCAAGGTAAGATTCTGTGTCAGGAGGAAGGACTATAAAAAAGGAGAAATATAAAAAAAAATAAATCTCTCGCATCCTTGATGCAGTGACAAACATAGGCATAATGCTGGAATGAAAGAAAGTCCTACACCAAAACATAGTGAGTGAGACAATAGAGTCAGGTGTTCAGATTCAGTGCTTACGTTTACCAAATCAGCAGAGAAAAAAACCAAACTTGGCTGGAATATTCCAGCATCCTTTTATGTATCCTCTTCTCCTATTGTTCATTAGAAAAGTTATACAAATACATAATTTTGTATTTGACTCACCTGTTTTGTGAGTCAAAACAGGTGTGCAAAACAAAACTGAATCATTGATCCTGGATCACATGGACTGAATGTGGTCCTCAAATTACTATAATGCAATTGAAATCAACAAACTAAAACCATAACAAAATTAAGCTTGAGATAAGAATCAGGTGTCAAGCTTGTTCCCGCATATGGAACTGCAGATAAAATATGTAAGCAAAGAATAATATAAAGGTAGAGTCGGGTGAGGGTTTGGAAGCAAGGATTAAAACCCCAAAAAACAGTTACAAGCCAAGTTCCTCACCTGGATGGAATTTGGCACAACTCCACTGAAAATAACTGTGTGATAGTATCTTACAACAAATGAAAATCTAACTCATATCCTTTACTTCCATTCTCTCTGGTTTGTCAAAGAAGTTATATATCAAAAACTGCTGTATCTTTAAGTACATAATAGCCTCTCACTTCAAATACATGACAAAAGCCTTATCCACACAATATTTTTGTTAGGTAGATAGATAATCAGCTTCCGCTGTACAGACAGCAAAAGCAAGGCAGAAAGATTCAGAAACAAATCTCACTCCGAGAAATGTCTCTCTGTCTCTATAGTATACTCAAAAAGTTAGGGTAAAAGGAACGTCAGGATCCCTCCCAAGTAGGTGGCAGGCTATAAGTGCCAGACTTTCATATGACTACATAGGCTAGTAGATTTGTAAAGGAGATGCCTTAACTGAGTTTGTTGCTCCGCCTCTTCCCCATGCTAGAGCTCACCCTGCCTACCTGCTTCTCTGCCCTAGGCAGCTGGGTGAAGAACAGACCTGGGCTAGTGCTATAATTAGGATCTCCTGGTGCTGCCTTCTTCTGCCCAACAGGATTAACTCAGCTCATTAGTGCAGGGCCACGAAGAATCCTGTACCACATGTAGGAGCAAAATTCTGAAGGTCCTGACTACTCACTCCAAGCTCAGGCTATGGACACCCCGTTGCACCCCCAAGCAAAAAGTGTATTTCTGACTCAGAAGGCTCCATGTACTTATTACCGACTCGCTTCTCGCTTCTCCCTGCTCCGTCGCTAAGAAACAGATTTTGCACACAAGAATACTCACCGGACTCCAAATCATTTACAGTCAAAACAAGACCACAGCATGTTGCTGTGTCTTGTTCTCAATCCAACTATTACCTTGCAGTGCAGTAGCTCTGTGAACTCCCACACTTAATGTGCTTCCAGCCTCCCAGAAGCTGTGCTGAAATTTTTTCCTGTGACCTTTTTAAATAAACATTTGCTATTCCTAAGAGATCAGTGATTGAACAGTTTAATGAAAGCATTCACATTTCTGCTTAAAAATGCTTCACTACAGTTCACAAAGGGCAATGCTGTTGTATAGCTTTTTTTTTTTAAGTACACGTAATACTGTTTAAAGATGACAGAATGACAACAACCCAAGAGACCAGAGGGATTTTTTTCCTACAAAAGGTACAGTAAGATTTATTACAGAATGAGTTATTACTTCCACAATGTTCTTTAGCCCAATGCAACACAACCATCTCTAAAAATTAGTACAGTCTCTTTTTCTATCCTGAGTTGCTCACAGGAGTTTTATGCAAAACTGGGCTTTAACGTGGATTATCAAATTACTGTGACTGCTCACATTCCCCCTATGAACAGAGTCTTGTCAAATTTCCCCATGGCTCAGCCATGCCTGCTCCAATGGATGCCCAAGTCAACGACCAAAATTTTTTTAGTACATATAATTGATAGGTCTTTAAAATGCAGCCCTTAGAGTAGTTTCAATTTGCTTTCCCCAAGATGTGTTTGCATAATTTTCCCTTGAGTTTTCTTCCCCAGTTTACTAAACCCTAAAACAAACCACTAAAACAAACCACAAACCCTCAAACAAGTCCTAAAAGGTTAACAGAAAACAGGAATTAAAGTGACAGCTTAAAGTATGAAAACAATGTAAAGCATAAGCTATATACAGTCAATGAGTTATTTCTAAAACACATGCACCAATACTTTGATTTTTGTCACCACTGTAAGGTTATTATTTCTGGAAATATAGTTACCTCAGGCAAAGGGCTGTGCCATAGTATAGTAGATAACAGAAAATAATTTTGCAAATAGCTCACCTAGTGCTTTTTAATCTAAACCTTAAATTAGCTTTGTTATTTTCATACTGGGCCCTTTTTTTAATATAAAGTTTAAGCTCTGCGAATCCGAGTGACATTAAAGAAGCAGATGCATCTTATAAAGATTGGGACAAAACCATTTCTTATTAATGTTCTATTAGGATACAGAGCTGTGTCTTCACAAGAAAAAAACAGCACAGTTTCAGACAGTTCTAAAAACTCATGTTTTACCCATTTTTAATTTACATTTTAAAATATATTGGTCTGGTTCCTCTATTATTCCAGACTTTTCTCTTTGTCATCTCTAATATTTAAACTACAGTTTAGAAGTCATTTGTACTTCAGAAATGATCCTTGTCCTGCAAAGATGCACACCGTTATTTAAGTGTGTATATGGTGAGTAAACCCACAGGCTGGTAAAAATTAGGCAGGTGTCTACGATTCTGGTGATGATGGCATCACAGCTAGTTAAATAACGACTAAGTAAAAGCATAGAAAATTATGTTCAGTATAGTGATGTACGGAATGGTTGTTTGAAAGCTTTTTCTCACAAAAAAAGTAAGGTATGAACACTCTGTATTACCTTTGCCTACCATATCTTTACATCATGATGGCCACAGTGCCACTGCTTTCCAAATAGTTCTTTGCTAAGTCTTTGTTACTGTATTTTCATTCTGAAACGTGAATTTTGTGTTTCACAATACAATTTCATATGTAATGATACCTTTCTCCAATTCATGTGCTACAAAAGTTTACTGGTGTAAATAGTTGCATTGGTATAAATGGTGCAAGTCAGTGAGGGAAAGGATGATTTGTATGATCAAGGTCCATGATTTGCATAAACCAAGCTGCCAAGACAGCAGCTTTTGGTGACATGGAAAAAATATAGTATTTCTTTTAAAATTCTTTTAGTCTGCAATTGGGTGTAATGATCAAATAATTTAAATGACATACTGCCATTTTACTTTATGTGCTTCATCTTTATTGCATTTGGCTCCAATCCTGCATTCTTTTTGACCAAAATATTGCTTAGGTTAGATCAGTGCTTTATGGATAACTTTTTAAAAAATTATTATTATGTTAAAGATGAACTAATTTACAGTAGCTCAAAGAGGGGAGAGGGGGAAGAGTTCTTTCTACATGTTCTATTTTTATTTTCCTCTATTTTTTAGTTAGGTCCTCTTTGCGTGGTTTTTGTACTGAGGCATTCATCTGCTCCCGCTGCTTATTCTTTCACCTGAAGTCATAAAATTCTGTGATATCAAACTGGCTGCTGCAGAGGAAATTATGGTGTGACATATAGAAAATTATGACCATGCGTGGGGAAAAAACAGCAGGAGTAGAACTCCAAAGGAAGAAAGGTCCTGCTTACATGTTTTCTCTCTTCTTATTAAGAAAATAGAAAGAGCAAACATTCAAAAAACACTGTTAGGGGCAAACCCTTAGCTCGTGTAAACCACATTATCCATGTAGACATTAGGAAAAACACTGCCACTTACATAAACTTTTTTTTCCCATCTGAACACTGTAAAGATAAAACTTTTAATGCAATGCTGTCATTCAGTTTTAGTACTTGGCCCTACTTTTTATCTTGAATCTGTTTGTGTATGCTTTTAAATCACTGAATTCTGGACCCTGTCAATTCTTTGACTGCAAGAGTACAGGCTACAACCCTGTTAAAGAACACAGAGCTGCACTGCATTAATTTTATTTTTTGAAGGAAAGTAAGCTTCATGTAATTATATTACATTATTATTGTTTGCTGCTTTTTCCATGTCTTCTGTGTCTTCTGTCTTTCCATGTCTACAAGGGACAGGACACAGCAATACTGTATTTTGAGATTCATGTTTTAATAATTTGAAAGATATTTTTGGGGATTGCTCTGTCTATCTTGTACTGAAATTTCCTTTCTCTTTATTTAATTCCTTCAGGAATTAGAAGACTCTGATTACCAGAAGTACAGTTTTGTTTTATTTGCTTATTGATTAAAATCAATCAATATAGCCTTAAAATTTTTGCTTTATGAAGAAGAAATAATTTTGAATTAGTCATGCTTGCTTCAGAAATAAACAGAACAGTCTTGTAATCAGTTCATCTTAAATTGCTGGCAACTATCCTTAGCCCTAACTCCAGCTGCATCGAGGGTATTGTCTCATAAGTCATTCTTTTAGAAATTATTGCTAAAATAGTAAATATGGAAACAGTAAACTAGAAATGCTAACAGAACGCTGCCTTTTAATATAGTGCCTTCAAGGACTGAAAATATGTAGCACTGATCTTTTTGGATAAAACTGTTGCCAGCATATTTGCTGGCTAATGACAACTGATGCAGCAGTGTACTGGCCCTCTTATGCAACTGGTTTATTCTAACAAACACAATTTTAAAATGTTGTATCCTAATGGAGATCTAGTGGTATTTTTGGTAGACTCCTTATAATATGTTCAATGTGTGGACCACAGGATATTAACGCCAACAAGCCCTAATCTCTCTCATGAGTATTGTGGGATTTCTTTTGTCTACAGTCAAGAATTTGGCAGAACGTTTGAAGGGACGGGTAAATGTGCCAGTATCGCAATCTCCCTTATGTTATGCTGAGGTAGCAGTCAAATGCAAGCCAAATTCAACCCCACAATTTAATTGCAACAAAATTTGCTTATTTTTCATATTCCTCTTATGTTGGATACATACGAGAAAAATCACGTGTTTCTGTTCTCAGACAAAAGAACAGTGATGAGTTTACTCTTCAAGACTTTTCAGTACTTCACTTCCAGTCAAATTCTACTAGTGGACCTGAGATTTCAATATAACAGCAGAAATGTTTTTATCAACAACAAGACATAAAGTACTACTAGTCTCAGTATTGGCAGGTGATTTGTTCTGGATTCTAAGGAGATTTTAGTTTTAAAATGTAGTAATTATTTCCACTACTGAATTCTATTTGAAAATAAAGAAGCCAAGCAGTATGAAAAAGTTCTAGTAGATATATAAAAATCGGGTAAAGGCCCTCAGAGTTGAATGTAGCACCTCCCTCTGCCTTCCTTTCCATGTGTAATATGCTTACAGCAGATTCTTCAGTTGATTTTATAACTCTATGCAACTCCTTAGTAATTCCATTACAGTCAAACAAATTACTCTAGGTTTATGAGAGCGTAAGTCAGAGCTGAAGCCAGCCTACGCTTATTATTTCATACAGCATAAAATAAATAATGGAATCCAATTATACAGTAAAACATCAGACCATTTTTTTACACTGGTAAACAGGTATTCATAGCATCTCATGCTATTAAAAGAATAAACCTGCATGCAGCAATTAATTTAGAACTTTTACTCCCAGGCCTTGAGTGCAATGTTGTCTCTCAGCTTCAAACTCTCAAAGAAGGAGAGTGTGAACTGAGCATGGCATGGTCACAGTCCGGTGCAGAGCAGGGGCGTTCTGCTGGGTGCTGCTGAAAGCAGCTTGGCAAGAGGCTTAGCCTGGTATTGTGTGAGAGTGGTACTGCTAGCTGAAGGAGCTCGAAGGAGCTGTGGGTCTCCACCAAAGCGGCCAGAGGAGCAGTCTCAGAAACTGTGTAACCCATGGGGATTTGGAGTAGGTTGGGAAAAGCCCAAGAAGCAAAAAACAAAACCAAACCAAAAAAACCCTCCATAAAGCGTCTTTGTGGAACCTACTAGGCCCGGGGAAGAAAGAAAATTATTCAGAGAAGTGACAAAGTAACAAGTGGCCCTGAGATCTTGGAAAAGCTGGGGTGAGTCTTGGGTTTGGGGTCAGTGCTATCCTTGCCCCAAATCATGAAGCCTAGGGGGAGTGAGAGGACTTGGCCTTCTAAAGCAACTCCGAGCAGCAGCGTGTGGGCTATTGCTTGTTAGGGTGCAGCCTGCATGGAGGAGCTGACCTGTAGAAGATTCTTGTATCTGAAAGGTTGTATCTGAGAAAGACCAGCAAAGTGTTTTGTTTTAGGAAATCTTTTACCTCCTTAGCAGAAGGCAACCCACCGACTTGACTGGAGGGCAACTAGCAATGCACTACAACTGCAGAACAGCCTGCACTCAAGAGGCCAGGTGGTGCCAAGATGTGGGTGATAAACTGGACACTGTCTCAGGTAAGTGACTCTTTTTTCAGGGAAATGTGAATGCTGTTGTAGATAAGGTATTCAAGGCATCCACCCTGACTCCTCAGGCCATTCTGCTGGCTGGACAACTAACCAGACACACAGCAGCCTCAGAATCAAGGAGGCTCAAAGACCAACCTTGTTCATACACACTGACACCTCATGTGACAGGAACACAGCTTTGTTATTGCTAATGCTAACCATCTTGCTATTATCCGTAGTTTTACCTAACTCTTTCCTCACCGTCTTTTATCAAATACTTAAGCTGCATCTTCCTCTGGTGGGCACTGTCTCTTGATTATATTAGTGTACAAACAGTATTATAAAAACCCTCTAACTAAACATAGTCCTGGTCCCCTGGCTGAGATATTCAAGAGCTTCACTGCATTAAGGGATAGATTTTACTAACATAGTTCTTTGCCAATAATGTCCAACTTCTGTTTCTGAGAGTTGCACAGCATTCCTTAGATATGAACACAACAAATGTAACTGAATTTAGGTGGTTCGCCTGTTGTATGTTAACTCTATGCTGTTATTGCAGTGTATGAAATGCTGTATAAAACCAGATGTCTGTGTAGCTATCGTGTATACTACTAAAAGGCTGGGCCCGTGCAATATATGCATGGTGCACACGGTGTTGCAAAAATCTATAGAAGTGGATCTGAGAGTACAACAAAATTATATTCTGTGTTATTATTTAAGAAGCTATGATTATATAATTAGACTGTATTAAAACACAAAGTTAAAAGGGGAAGAATGATGGCTGCAAGCTTAACAAAAAAAATTAATAAACACTCACTTCCCAATTATACACAAGCAATGCTTAGCAAGATGCTAACAGATTCTTTCTTCTGTTTTCCATGGTAATTCAGTTGATGTTTTCTACCATTGCTGATTTAGTGACAGTTGATATTTCTAGTCACATATAATGCCTACTTTTCTAAATAAAGTAGAATAAGCTAGACACTTTGGCCATGTCTAGACACTCAACTAACAAGCTTTGTTTTCTGAGGGGCTTGAAAGCAACAACACGTGACTGTGCAGTTACCTATAAATATGAACAATTTCAAATATCTTAAAAGGCAAAGTGAAAAAAGATATGAAAAGGGAGGTTGAATTGAAAGGAGAAGAGTGAGCTACATATCTTGTGTTGTTCACTTATTGTTACTGAAATTCTAAAAGTTTTTCTTCCTGATAAGGAATCTTTTTTAGTCTTCATAAATATTAGGAGAATTCCAAGTTTTTCCCTTTCTTACTTTGTTTAGCTTTGAAGTATGAAGAAATAGCTCAATCCTTAACCAAAGTTTGCATCCTTAACTTGCTTTTAGGGTGGCAGCAAGATCTAGTGAATAAAGCAGGATTTGTTTCCAAGTCTGCTCATGACCTTCTTTAAAACCCTGGAAACACCTTCCATCTCTTTCTTTTTTTTTTTTTAGATTTCCTTGTTGCCTGTGGCTTCTATTTTCACTGTAAATTAAGCAGGTGTCTCTCAGCGTGTTGGAATATGAGCAATACACAAACTTTAAAGACTGAATGAAATGCTGGAGGGGGAGAAAGTAAGGAATCAGAAAGAAACCTGCTCTGTTTCTTAGATGTTATTTTCTTTGTACCTGTACTGACAGAATTCTGATCTACTTATTCTGCCTATTCAAATAATCTTCCTGGAAAAAACAGGAAGAGGAAAAATATTTGCACTGCAGAAAATAAGCAGGACCTATCACACGTATACTCTAAAACAGAAAATCAGGCCTCATACCTTCACCTTAAAGAAGGGAAAAGTTGCAAATCTATGGCAATTTGGTTTTGGTTCTTTTTTTTAATTATTTTTTCCCTCATGTGGGTTTCTGTTAAGTTTTGGCTTAAGTCATGAGAATTTTGCCACTTGTTTCAGCAGAGTTAAAATTTAGAATGTAAATTTTACAAAGAGTAACACCCTGAGAATGAGAATTCATGTTTTTCATATCACCTCTCGAATGGCTCTTTCTGATGCTCTAGGAAGATTTCCTCATCATTCTGATTCCATTTAGACCAGCTATAAAATAAGTAAATTAGAATAATATTGTTTAACAGCTTCCTAAGAAGATTCATGATTAATTGCTGATAAGTACTAAATATTACTGTGAAAGTATGTGTTGGCATGCATATGGTATGCTTAGTTTCTAGCTGATGCAATACTTGTGCTGCAGAGGCTTGGAAAAAATACTGCATTATCAAGGACTTCTAACTTTAAAATGCTATAGTTTTCTAAGACTCTGCAATGCCTTAGAGAGGACAGATATAAAGGTAAAAGACTGTTACTGTACAATTAAAAACTAGAATTTTAATTCTCTGTAAGCCGTTGTAAACAATCAGTTTTCAAGCAACAAGTTTAAGCCTCTGATCTCAATTTCATGATAATGCTTGGGAAACAGCTTAGTAGGTGGCATTTGTGTTTGGTAGGATCTAATACAATGAAAAGTGAAAGACTGTGGTAAGATGCTGCCTGGCTGCATGAATCAGGGTGACCTTCATAAAAATGATTAGCCAGTAGCGTGCTGTTATCAACACCAGTTGTGTTCTAGGATTCTGCTGGTTTTCCATATGGTACTGAAAAAGGTTATGCCATTTTTTGAAGAAAAATGAATTTGACTTCTTTCCAGTATGTTTAATTCTTAAGCGTCTGGTTTTCTGCTTTAGATCCTGAAATTAACCTCATCTCCTGAGAGGAGATGTATGTAACTCTGCAATTGAGTAGTTTCTTATTTTTGTACTTAGCCTTTCTTAGCAGATCTCTGCACGAGGTCTGTACATCCTTATAGGATGGGCAGCTGAGTATACAGAATTTATAGCACGTGTAAGATCTTTTTAACAAGAAGTGGTATAATGTTCATGGTCTGGTGTTAAGACTAGGATCAAGAGAGATCTGGGTCTATGTGAAAGGCCACATTGCTGAAATTCAGCGAGGAGTCATGCCATCAATACAAGTACGACTGGGTAGATAACAAAGAAATGTACAGCTTGGGAAATGAGAAAAGGATCCAGTAAATTTCCAGCAGAAAAAGGTAGATAAGCAGATGTCAGAGGAGAGTCTTTATAGAATGAGTTGGTGTTTTTAGTTTCTTTCCAATTCTATAACTGTTTATATCATGAAGTATGGTTGGTGAGAACATGTACCTAGCCTGGTGGTTTCATGAAGAAACAAGGTTGTGGATGGGTGCAAAAAGCAATAGCTTTGAGATTCCCCAAGGAGCTCTCTAAGCACTACTGTTAATATGAATATTATGGAAGGGCAGAATGGGAAATTTTTCATTTCCCTTACAAGATACATGGAGAGCTTATTTCCCTTTGATAGCTTTCAGAATATGGGGATGCTCTAAACTGCAAGAAGGAATTATTTTCTAATGGGTAAGAGTCTAATCTAATCTCAACCAAAGTCAATCAGAATGACTCCTTCTGGTCTGTATGGCTACTGAATCAGGCTCTAAATACCCTAGCCTTTCACTTCCTCTTATAATTATCACTTTTATAGTATAATTATAATAGCTTCTAGCTATAATAGCTCAATGGTACATAAAACCACAGGAAAATAGTTTGTGATTCAGTTCAAAACTGAAGTGTGTAACAAACTACCTGTGGAAAGATCACTGAGATTAAGATAGCATGTGCATCACAAACTTAATGATAAAAAATATTGTGAGGCTATTATCTGCTAAGAAAATACTGCTATTTTAATATAGCATCATCTTCCATTAAAATTCTTGACTAAAATTTATCTGGTTGGCCTGATCTTTTATCTATACAAACTGCATTGGTGTGTGGGGTGTCAGAGTAGGACAAAGACCTGTCTACAGACAGGTTTTGTCTTTTTCCTGCATTCTCATGTGGGTCTTGCAAGAAGGCAGGCCTAACTTGAAAACTGTGGTCTCAGTCTCCCTGTCCCCCAAGCACTCAATCTGTCACATGATTCAAGTCACCAGAGTCTTCCCAGTCTATTGGGAAAGAAGCCAGCAGAGAGAGCTGAGGCGTGTACTAGCCCTCAGCCTGTTCATGAAGTGATCCCAAGCTGCAATTTGGATAATGCTGTTCTTTAACTTAATATCCCAACTGCCAGAGCTGATGGTAGCAAATCATTTTTAGGCTTTATCTACAGGCGAATTAACCATTCTGCTCTGACTTAAGACATTGCTTTTTGTAGCAAGAACCATGTTATGTTAAACATGACCTTTCCTGAACAATGGAGATGAGATCTTCATGTTGCATGTGGAACCAAGGTGCAGGGGGAACTTAGAAGAGTTTTGGAGATATGCCCTTTTCATCTGTAACATCTGTACATCTGTAACACCCCTAAATGAACAAACTTACTAAAGAGATGGCACTGGGTAGAATGGCGGGGGGGGCTGGAAAGACAGACAGAAAAGTAGCTATAGTTTGATTCATGGATAAAGAGTGGTGAAGCAGCTAGAAGGACAGGTCTTATGCTCTGACTGGACAATGCCTAAGAATTTAGCTTTGATTATAAGTGAAAAAACATAACTGGTGGTTAAAAGGAATGAGTGGGCTAGGAGCTTTGTATCTAGTAAAATAGTTCAGACAAAATTCTGTCCCTGAGTGAGGCTGAGGAATCTGTTGTCTGGGGATACGGAAGTACAAGCAGCTGTACTTGGTACAGGCTGTAGATACAGTGGGGGAGAAAGCAGGAGGGAGAGGAGGAGAGATCACGTCTCCATTTCTTTGCTTTGCACTTTCTGCTTTGACGAAAATTTGGGGGCCGAGGTGTATGTGGCGTTTACTAGATAAAGCACGTAGAACAATTACAGGCTGTACAGGAACATACAGTAATGTATCTGTTCTTAAATTGTAGGACAGTACTGAACAGTCTGCGTACTGTGATTAGTTAAATTCATTGCTTCTGACTTAAAATCTTTTTGGCTGCCTCAATTTTTTCTTTCATCTCTGCATACAAGAGGAAGGCTGGGAGACTAGAAGCCTCATCAGTACTAACAAAGCTTCCTTCTACTCTGCTTTGCAATTATATTTGCCTGTATTCTTGATGTTCAGAGACTCAGATAAAGCAGATCTCTTCACAACATAAACACTTTAAAAAGGATGCTCTCAAGGCTACTTGGGATAAATTTGACCTATTTTTTCCTCTTTAACTGTTTACGAAATGCATTTAATTCTTTGTATTTTCTTCCATGCTCAAACAGGTGATTCAGTATTATTTTAGGGGGCTAACATGGACAAGCACCCAGACAATAAGACTGTGCATGTGTACCTCAAACTTAATAGAGAAGAAAATCTGTCCGTAAGTCAACAGGTTTTCATTTCATGTTTTCTGTGAGGAGATGAATCTGCTCAGTAAGGTCTCTGGCCAGTAAGTGTGTAATTCCCCTTTTACCTTGTGGAAGGTACTAAACCTCTCCCAGCATTGGGACTTAGCCATGAATTACCTTTCCACAGCAGCCGTGTTCCAGGAGTAGCCCCTCCTGAACTTACATGGAAATGGTCTTTCCTTCATGCAGCAACTCTAGGATCTCTGAACTCTGAGAAACCACGGCCATTTTCATTTAATCAAGAAAAAAATTCAGGTAATCCTTCTCCTCTGCAAGGCCACTTTTAAGGCGCGCCTTCCCTGTAGGAAAAGCCATTTGTCCCGCAACTTTCATCCTGCGCCAGGCAGACTTCTCTCAAAAATAGAGACCTGATTAACTCCTTTTTGCACAAACTATCACTAAACAAAGTGATGCATGCTTGCTAGGATGAAATACAGGATAATTGGGGCTTTCAATAAATAGAAATGTTGCTATGAGCCATTCAATATGGGTTTGATTTCATAATTTCAGCCTAACATAGATTTAGGACTTAAAGACCTTCCTCATTACTGCATGTTATAATTACATGGGCTGTAGAAGTGAAAAAACGCTCATGTATATAGTAAAATACAGTTACTGATGTATTTCAAGTTCCTGTATGAGTCCCAATTATCAGAAAGATAACAGCTGTTTTTGTCTCAATCAAAAAGAAAAAGACTATCAATACATAACAACATTTTTTATTAGAACTATTGGACTCCACACCTTGTCTTTGTTATACTTTAAAGGTCTTAGGGAAAAATAATACTCATCGATGAAAATTTAATAAATTTTATAGTAATAAGCATATTGAAAGTATTTGTCCTAAATAAGAATTTAGGAGAGGGTACATAACTATATAATCATTACACATTAAGATAACATACAAAAAGTCAGATAGGGTGGATGTGATAAATAAGCACTGTAAATAGCCTCTTCCGCTCAAATCCAAGATGCTAATCTTGATTTTCATGACATTTTATTACACTTTATTCATTAATCTTATTCAAATACACAGGGAAGGTAGTGTCTGTCCTCCCACAGGAGCACAGCAACACATGGCATACAGAACACATCACTGCCTACTGTAGATTTTTATCAGTGCTGGCTTTGCTCCACAGAAGGGCAACACAAGGCATGTAATACAGCTTTTCTGTACTGGATAAACCCTGCAAAAGGGTTTATCCAGTACAAGCCAGCAGTAGTCCACAATACCTGAATACTACAAAAAAAAAACATTTTTGTGTGTCCTTCTTGTATTTCATTAAAAAATGTGGGTTGAACAACAATGACATGAATAGTTATGTAGATTTTACTTATATGAAATAAACCAGTGCCACTTGGGAGTGAGCTTTATATCACATATGACCCTGAAATAAAATGTAGTCAATAAATTATGTTATAGAAAGCTCAACAGCTTCTACTTGAAGTTTCCATGGGGAAGCAGCTGTTCAGTTGATTGGTCACCTTAAAGAAAATCCTAAATGAAAGAATTATGCATTAACATCCTCAAGCAGTAGTTGTCTGTAAATGCAAATGCCAGCATGGAAAATCTGATTAACTTCCTTGAGGTCACAGACAAGGTAATTTAAAACAATATAAAATGTAAATTTCCAAACTAGGATGAAAAAAAGTAGCAAGGAGAAAGGCTACCAATAATTCCGTTTTTTCAACAGACAGTATTCAGAACAGCAAAACTTTTAGTAAATGCAACACATACTACAAAGAAAACTTCTTGTCATATGAAATAAGGCACTAAGTCTCAAGGTAACAAAATGCTTTTACAATTTCATCTCACTTCCCATCTGCAGACATCCATAGGCTTCTAATTCCTTCATGTGTATAGAAAGATGCTCCTGGTGTCTCTGCTTCTGTACCATATTTATCATGCACTGTCTTTTATCAAAATATTTAAAGTAAGAGATAATGAGGCTGCATTTTCAAAACACTGCAACCACTGTTTTGGTTTTGTGAATGACACATCCATGCATGTAATCAGCACATGGAGTCACAATTGCATTTCAAAACTCAATTGCTTGGCAGTGCAAAGTTTACTGTGCCCACAAAAAGCTAAAAAACCTCCCCAACCTCCCCACCCCCCCACCCCCAACCTCTGACTACCAAAAATACCAATATGTAATCTTGGAGCAATTGAATGCCCACATAAGAATTCTAAGAATCAGCAACATAGCTCAGGCATCATTTCAGCCACATATGTAGGTCTGCACAGCTTTGAGACTGGTATAATATGAATATTCCCTTCTGACTCTGGGTATTCCCTTCTGAGACATTCTATTTGAGGAAAAATTAACTGTTCAGGCCTCTGTGTATGTAGCACGTGCTCTTTGAAAACCTAGCTCATTATGTTTAAAAAAAACAAACCTAGGATCACAAATCTTTTCTGTTCTTATATCCAGGTGTATCACAATGTTGAAACAGTTTTTTTAATCTATCTGTCACAAAAGCCTAATGCAAGTGTGATGTTCCATTGTCCCATACAATCAGAGGAGTCATGTGGTAAATAAAAATCAAGAAAGGAGGAAAATGACCCCCCAGTACACAATGTACAGAACACCAAAACATTCTCCTCCCTCCTACAACAGCATCTACAAAATACGGCATATTTCAACACTCACGGCTATCGTAGCATATATTGCCCAGGGCACGTCCTGTTTGAAGCAATACTTCCTGGTCTTTGCAGTTTAACAGCTGCACCAAAGGAGGGATCAACCCAGCATCCACACATGGGTTCCGCATAAATTCTGCAAATAATGCAAAGCCTGTTAAAGCAATCTGGCTATTTTCAGTTTCATCCATTCTAGTTACACTGGCATTGCAACTGGGCCTTTTGTGAGAATAAACATATGCATAGACAAACAATGTAAGTTCTCGTGCAAGTTTCTAGTGAATAAGCCCAAGTCAGGATTTGGGTTTATGTTCTTTCCATTATTCGTTAATTCAGAAGGAATTAGGAGTATTTAATTGACTTCCATGGAAACTAATTTAACATAGCTCAGACTGAGCATGTTTTTAGCACCACTAAAGAAGTGTTGAAAAGAACAGTGAATTCACAACCTTTTTCTCCATCCCAACAAATTCAACATAAATTAAAATTACTAAATAACACAAAAGATGACTTAAAACTAGTATTCATACTCCAAAATGAGCAGCGTTTTTTACTCTCTATTCCCTTAATTAGAAGTCCTGAAAAGCTTTTGCTTTAAAAAAAATTTAAAAATGAATTAAAGCTAAGTAACAGGCTCTTTATTTGGAAGGCAAGGAAAGAAAAGAAAAAGAAAGAATGAGAAATAAAAGAGAGATTATGGGAGCCCAAAGGCCTTTATCTTTCCACAGTCTAACTGATTCCCACCACAGGAGGAAAGCTAGAGGACCCATCCACTGGGAAGCTCTCTGCCTTTCTGTCCTTCCTTCCTGCTATGTCCCCCAGTTACAGAGAACCAAAATATTAGTTCACATCCATGCAAGTAATAGGTAGAGAATTATTCTAGTGTCAGAGACATAAAGGACCAGTCTCCAGAAGGAGCTATAGTTAGACAGGCACTGTGCTGCACATTTTGCAAGGGAAGTTTGCAGAAGCAACGACCTGATTCACCAATGGTGTTACTTAATAGTTTACTACAGAGCACCCTTCAGAGATGTAGCATTGTAACAGGCAAAAGGTCAATATGCTTTTGATTTGTTGTGAATTGCAAGTTATGTCTCGTCCTGATCCTAGACTATGTTGGATCTTCCAAAACCAGCTTACTTTTGTGTTACTTAGTCATTTATGAGACAGAATGAACCAAGGTGTACAATCCCCATAGAAAGAGATGAGAAAGTTTTTCTGATTCTGGATCAACAGAACCCCTCATGCCAATAACTCAAAGATTTCATACAATGCTTGAAGGACAAATACATCTTCTTAAATACTCCCTTTGTTGCACATATTACAATGTTCTTTGATGTTTCTGTAGCTACGAAATCTTGTATCTTTTTGTAGTTAATCTTGCAGTGTTGTTTTAGCTAAAGGAATAATTGTCATAGAGGTAAGCAATCCTCATGTGATGATAAACTTTGATATATCAACAAGTAGATGAAGTAGAATCAGCAATATCTATACACTTGCACAGGTTCAACAGAAGATAGTAGTCAGCACAATTGACCTACCTTCCTAAGATACTGTAACGTTTTAAGACTGTAGACTGATGCTATACTGTGATAAACGGTGATGGTATCCACCATAATGAACAGAGCAAATATCAGATACATCTGTTCTTTAAAATTGGTCTTGCCATGTCCTTGTAACTTTTTATCTTTATCACCCACTTTCATCTTCATCTCAATGTTTATTTACTAAATGTATTATGTTCCTCCCTCTTTCTTCTCTGTCCCCTTAGCCTCTTCCTCTCTTAATTGCCTATAAAACCTCTTCTCTGTTCCTCAGCTTCTCCCTGCATCACGTTCTTTTACACTCACTCATTTACCAAAGTCAGTTTTTTTTTTTCTCCTATTCTGTGACAGGAAATGGAACTTGTTCTCTTCTAAAAGACTGAGAGGTCTCAGTCTGTTCTCTTGTATGTTTAGGTTCTTGCTCATGTGGTGAAAAGGAGTAAGAAACATTTCCTCTACCCCACCTCCATTTGGAGTGAACAGAAGCTTTCGGTCTCCCATTCAGCAACACAATAATTAGGCAATATGCTGAGCAAACTTGTACTTATCAAGGTCATGTAAGGGCAAGAAGTAAAAGAAATGGTGCCACATATAGCAAAATAGATCTGTGAGACAGCAACAAAAATGTGGTAAGTGCAACTACATTTGCAGATATAGAAGTACTTCTATATAGAAGTAACTATAGTTACTTCTTATAAACTAAGTTACTTCTATATAGAAGTAACAGAAGAAAGAGAAGGTAATCAAGAACAGAGTCATTTAGAAGGTTTCCACTAACCTGGTGGGGAAATGAAGCAGATCCTTTGAAGGAAACAGTGAAGAATCGCTTAAGAAGTTAAGAGGAGAACGATTGAGGACAGAGTAACATAAACCAAAAGAGGACAAGACTTCAAAAGAAAAATGTAATTGTGTTGTAGTATTACAGATTGTGAAGATGATGTTCTCATTCCTACACCCAGCAAAGAGGAGACTAAAGACTTCAGAAGAGGGTTGAAGAGGTCCACAGTGGGGAGAGAAACTCAACGTAGCAAGTGCATCTGAGCCTTCAGTACGCTCACAGTTGAAAGGGGAATGGTTGTAGCTGGAGAGACAAGAGTGACTAAAGAGAGTTTTGTGTGTGTGGATATTTAAAATGGGAAAGAATAACATGAGCTTATGTTGGGAGGAGAAAGATTCATGTGAGCTGGAGAGGTGAAACAGAGCAAGAGCACAAAGAGGTGAAAAGGAGTTCAAACATGACAAAACCACTAAGGCAAGTAGAGGGATTTGATGTCACCAGATGTGTGTGTGGAGGACCAGATGAGGGGAATGAGAAAGGAAAACAAGAAGTGGGGAAGAAAAAGATACTCTTTTATCAGAGCCCAGATTCAGAGTCAGAGGCACTACTCTCAGCTCTGCCAGTGCTGCATGGCATGACCATAGGGCAATCAGTTCAATTGCCTGGCTTTAATGCCTACTATCTGTAGGATGTTGATAACACAAATTTCTCAAAGTGTCCTGAAGCTTGTTGAAAAAAGGTGCAATATAAGCATGAAACACTTGTATTCTTATGTAAGAGGACAAAGAAAACTGAATTCAAATGAGGTGTTCCCTGCTATCCTGCTTAAACAACTATTTCAATAGTTAGTATCCAAAGAGAAACACCCAGCTCATCTCAGTCTTGAAAGCACTGAGCACCTTAAATAATTTCTGAATACTTTAACTTTAACCTTGGCTGCCAGAGGTCCCATTTACACCTGCTAATAACCCTAAGAAAAAGACAAAAGCTATTTTGTATGACGAACCAGGTAAAATGCCAGTTCTTCTGAAAAGTGTACTCATAACAGCAATTTAAAAGCTGGCAGGGAAAAGGATATATTAGAAACTATTCAGAGATTTCAAGTATTAATTCAGATTTGAAAGATACTGGGTAAAATGCTCTCTAAGAGAATCTTGCAGGATACAATGCATAGTAATCAGGTACGCTACTGTAAACATTGTTTTTATTCTTAGCTTTCCCCCTTCTGAGGTAGGGGCTTAAAGGACTAACTGTGAGGATACACAGTTGACTGAAATATTCTAAACATACTTATGAATTTATTAAGTACAGAAAAAGCATGTTGCATGAATCTCTATCATTCTGAAACATTTCTAAGTTTAAATTTCTATGTTTACATTTTTACTGGCCATTTATCTAAATAATTTTAAAACTTAAAAACTACCAAAGTATATCTTCTTTTCTTGTTAATGTTGTTTCTGAATATCCTTATATAGCATTGTCTCAAAATCAGTGAATTGGGTGGAGGAGGTCACACAAGGGCTATCAGTAAGAAGGTGTAGTGGTGTGATTACGAAGAAAAGGTGGAAGGGGAATGTAGAAATAGTCAGCAATAATGTCGCCCCTTCTCTGAACAGGCATCAGCATGAGAGTTTACAGAGGGAGAGAAATACGGCTGCCAGGCCTGCATGCGGACAGCAGTTAAGAGGCATCCTACTTTTCTCTGCCTGGCCTCTGGGGAAGGAAAGTGCAAAATGCAATCTGTGCCTCTTTGGCTGGGACAGCAGTAAGTCAAGGAGTGAGAAAAGTCAGCCACAAACCTCCTCCACCCTCGTCACAAGGTCTGCCAGTAGCACCTGCCTGCAGCTATGAGGCCATTTTTTGAGCTCAAAGGTATGCAGGGTATTGGGTGAGCTTTAAGATAATTCTTTCTAAAGAAAAAAATTTAAATAGTTTTAGATTAACTCCTACATTATATGACTGTATGTATATAATACATACCAAAATGGACCCCTGATTCTCATTTGGGATCTTGTGCTCTTACTCTAATACATATAATGTTCTTTAGGTAGGAGTAACTGGTTTTCGTGTGGTATCAGAGGCCTCATAATGGTAATAATGTTACCACAAACCTCAGACGAAAGAAACAATCTACTATCCCTTAACCACCTGTATACATACTACTGTTGTAATTACATGCACTACGTGTAACTGGATGCACAAATGATGCACATCTTTTTTTTCTATATCCGTTTCATAAAGCCAGTGCTGTGCTACTTCTGCCCAATAAATTATACTACTCATTGTCTTAAAAACTAAATAGCATGAAAGTAAGGACTAAAAAAATTCCAGCAGCCAAATGCTGTTTTGATTGTATTAAAAAGTAGAGAAACAAAATTTGACAAAACCAAAAGAGTGAAAGGGAGGTATATGAAAGGTGCCTAATCTACAAAATGAAAACATAAATGAAGTAAAACATACTGACAAGTGAGGTGAAAAACTGAAGATGTTCCAGCAGAAAAGTTCTTGTAGAAAACCTCACCATTTCTGGCTACTTCTGCTATGATGTTAGCTACTTTTGCTGTGCAGGAAGATTGTGGCGTCAACAGACTCGCAAACACCTGAAGAACTCCACTTTTCTGGATTTTTTCACTTGTCTCCGTATCTGCAAAACATATCACAAAAAAATGACTTGTGCATCAGCTTCCTTTGGGGAAGAAAAGAAAGAAAAGCAGAAGTTAAGTCTTCTCAAAGGTAATTATTAAAGTACTTCTTTTCCCATATAAGAAGCCAACTGCTATTTCAGTGATCATATTTATTTTATATGATGTGCTCATAGAACTTAATACTTTGCCATTCCTAATCAGTTGATCTTTATAAGGTGACTCTGTGTTATATAAGTAAATATAGATACATACTCATGCATACATAGGAAAACTACTGGAAAGACTGGTAGAAAGACTAAAGATCATGGAGTGATATGCAGCATCCTAAAATACTATGTAAAAATCAAGGAATGGTACTCTGAAGTGATGAATTATTGGAAACGTTCAAGGACTGATGGGGGGAAGTCCTTACAGCTGAGGGCACAGGTTAATGCAGTGTAGGAGTCAGAAACTGGAGAAGAGGAAGAGCTAAGCAGATCCTGGTCTAGACTCCTCTTACGCTCAGCTTGAATATCTTTATGTTATTCTGCTAAGCTACAGTAGCTCCAGTATAGTCTCAGTAGAAGGGAAAGGGAAAAATAACACTGAGTTTCTTGTAGTAGAGATCAAAGATTCAGGACAAAACTTTTCCTCTTTCTGCCTGCAGTAGAGAGGAATTGTGCAGCTGCTCCACAACAGGGCCCCACCTAGCATTGCTGGCCAACAGCTGTGTCACAAACTGAAAATTAACAGTGATTCAACCACAATTAAAGATAAGGTACTAGATGCTAAAACATATTTTGCTAATGCTTTCAAAGATGGCTTATTTGAGACTAATATTAATGTGACATGCAATATGATTAGATGGCAGCTATCACTTTAGAAAGCAGCGTGACTCTTTAAGCCATTCATAATGGAAGTTACTTGCATTCTCCAAAGATGGCTGGGAGATGCTCTAATAGATGACTTTTGCAAAGGAAACCAAATCCAACTGAATGCAAGTCTGTTGTTTGACAACCCTGTCTCACAGGGGCATTTTTAAGCACTACAACGTGCACAAACCCCCTCACATAACTTAAAATAAAAGCTTTACAGTAAGTGCAAGTTAAGATTTTAAAAAAATCGCTAGAGCTTGCCAGTAATGGTGAGAAACAGATGTAGACATTTCAGAGTTGAGAAGACAGGCCTCTGAGCACCACTTGCTGCAGTTTCTTGGAAGCACCCTTACTCTGGTGTAAGAGCTATCAAGACAGTCAGGCTGGGCAGCAACAGTAATAATCAATAGATTTTGGTTTTATATAGTATCTTTCAAATCTGGGAGAAAAGGGAGGGATATTATATACTCTTGAACAGCAGAAGAGGAGCCTTAAACTAATCAAATAGTTTTTTCAAGACAACGTTCTCTGTTTTCCTGTTTACTAAACAAGTAAATGCATATTTTGTGCACCACAACTAGCTAGTCTTCTAGAGCAGCAGTTTGCAACCACTCTTTAGCTGTGCTTCACCTGTGAATTGGTAATGCCATGTCACTGGGCTCACCACCTGCTCCCTCCTCCTCCTCCACCCCCTCTTCCCCATTCTCAGGGCTGCAATTGATTTTTGACTTGTGGCAGCTCCAGGATAACCCCTGCTGCCTCCGAGCATGGGAGAGATCCACGTGAGCTGACCCTGAACAGAAGCCAGCACAAGCCTGGCAGAGGTGACTTACACGGGTTTTGTGGCTCACATACAGTATGTACATGCTTCAGTGGCTGGGAGCCAGGTGACAGAAAGTGGACTAAAAGGAGAGAACTTCAAGTCTGGATTGGAGTTATGCCTCTCTATTTCTGTATTTAATTCCATCTTGGGATGTTGGCCTTTGGCTAGGACTACTTACCTACAACATGTCAGTGATGACATCTGATTACAAACAGGTTAGGTATAAAATGAAGATTGACTAATTTCAACATATCATGCATAATATAAGTGCTAATTATTATTAACCTGTTTGCAATCTAGTTAACTGCCATTTTTGAAATGCACTGAGAAACCCTCTCAGAAGATATAATGTAGACGAGCTTATGGGCTTATTTGGAAGCTTTTGTAAATTCTGACATATAGCATATAATTAGTAGATACATTCTCCCATGGATACATACAGATGAAAGAAGAGTTTGAATTCAGAGAAAACCATGTCAGGACTAAAGACTGGTCCAGACATCTTAGCTGTCTATTAAAGAAGAGATCCTCCTTCTCCCTTAAGTTCAAAACTTGAAAGTACAGAATTCAAAATTGAAAATGTAGATATCTGTGAACCTGTATTAGTAGGCAGGAGACACTAATGCATTTTCTCCTGCCATGCTGCTGAGATATACAGTATCCAGTCTCATTTTTATGATCTGTAGTTTGCTGGACTCATTACTGTGGAAAGCATAAATTACATAAATAGAACAAAACATATCCTGCCGGAAGTGGAAAAATAAAATTAAATGCTTCTCCAGGCCAGTTGTGTGTAGCAGTTATGCACTGATGTATTTTATTAAGATAAGCAAGTGAGCACCAATAAAAGCACAGGGCTTAACAGACCTGTTGGAAATTGGGAAATCAGCTAGCTGGGATCACATAGATGAAAACCAACCACTGACTTTTTTTCTAACTCTTAAGCAGTACAGGAGGCACACCTGCATCTACTCTCCCCTTCAAACCAGCATCCCACTGGTTCTTGTTACCCAGGCTGAGTACCAATGTCAAACTTTTGCTAGTCACAAAAGAGGGAAGACTGATTAATTTGACCACCAGCGAGTGTAGCTCTCCTGTCACTGGGCAGGGACACCCCTACCTCCCCCCTACACTGAGTGCATGCTCAAGCATAGCTGTTTGTGGGGAAAAGCACATTACTCTGGCATCAGGCAGAAGAATAGCTAACTATGCAGCTCACAGTGCTCTCTGAGGCATTTTTGCCAGTAATTGCCTTGGGTGTAAAAAAAGCCATGGGGTGCTTCAGCTTGTCTGCTCCAAGTCTACCTAAGCCCTGCTCTTCCTCTGCAGAACATTTACAATTTACACTTGGTGTAATATATAAATTAATCCAGTGTCAAAATAGAGATATGACAATATGACATTAAATCCTTGCAGGTAGTTTATAGTACATACTCCATATAAGGCATCCTAAGGGAATGTGCAAATAAAATTACTGTTACATCCTCATGCGGCATTACTCTAAATTGTCCTGTTTTGTATCTGCAGAATAAATCCTTTTTTTTTTCAGGGATTCTATGTTCAGCACATTAAAGTCCTAATAAAGAAGGTGGGGAAAAAAAAAGAAAGTGCTGAAATATACAAATTAATCTCTTAAACCATATGTAATTGGCGGACATTTTAAGTTATAGAAAATCAGTCTTTTTGGTGGGCTTTTGAAATGCTTACACAAGGAAAGGTATTTTAATTGGAACAAGATGTCTTATATATAAACCTAAAATTGCCTTGTTAAATCTAGCATTTTTGCTCAGTATTTTTTATATTCTTTTATAGGAGGAGGGCTTAACAGGCAAATGATGCACAGGGCTACCCTGTAGAAATTGGGAATTCCAAAGGAAGATCTTCAGCCACCCTTCACTTGTCTGAGGAGTCAACTGTATGCTCAGTTCAGGTAGTAAGTGTTGAAATACATGGCTGTAGAAGAAAATACCAAGTTGGAGGGTTTGAAGATGATTTCAGCACAGCTGTAGGTATATAAACAGCTTGGCTCTTTCTTAGAAGTGCCCAAATGGGACAATTACTTCATGGCTACTTGCAAAACATGAGCTAAGGGTCTTGTGTGTGACTCTGTGCGCATGTATGTGTGCAGTTCTAGACCCTATTCTGCAGGATGCACTGAAGGTATAACTATGGCAGGCGGGGACTGCAGCTGCAGACAGCACTGAAAAGCAAATAACTGCCCTAAATTAAGCCACGATTTTCTGGCTTGATTTGTTTTTTCCACTTGCAACTAGAAAGTGGCATGGTTGTTAGGGCAGGGGCTTTAGGAAGCATGGATTTAGACTGCCCACTCATTAAGGCCCACGCACCTCTGTCTCTTTTTTGCTCAGTTTCATATAACACGAGTCCTGTATAAATGCATAAAAGGCAAAGGGACATAGATGGGGCAGAAATTAAGGAAAGTGTGTGTGGCATTATTCTTTTGGAGAGGACAATGAAGGGTCATGTTTATGTAGCAGTATTTTCACTGTGATTGTAAAACCATGATTTGGTTTTCCTTCTGCAGAACCTAAGACTGGAAGATCACACACCAATGTTGCCAAAGGGCTGGTGCCCATACCACTGCCTGGGCCTAGGAGTAATAGTTTGGGGTTTGCTGAGAACTAGAAATTGCTAATGGCTTTAGCATAGGTAACCCTCAATTGTTGCCTTTATTTGTTCTCTTCAGAGGGTGGAGAAGGCCTGCCTGGCTTCCTGTCTCTGTGTGTATGCATGAAAGAGGTATTATTTGTTAAGGATATGAATCTGCTTCATGCTAGTTTCATTCTGGGCTTCCTAGTAAATCATTAGAGGCTAAATTATTTTGAAAACTTATTTCGGTTGTTGTCTTTTGACTTGCTATTTCAACATATTGTTAACTGTAGTTGGAGCAAGTAA
The DNA here is from genome assembly GCF_034638445.1 of Ciconia boyciana. Taxonomy (NCBI): domain Eukaryota; kingdom Metazoa; phylum Chordata; class Aves; order Ciconiiformes; family Ciconiidae; genus Ciconia; species Ciconia boyciana. The sequence goes on along the minus strand of NC_132938.1, from coordinate 55,683,603 downwards.
AACCAAAAGTTTCTCTAGGAGCAAGAAAGATCTAGGCAAAATCTCCACCACATAATCTCCTTCCATGTTTTCTATGATGGAGAAAAAGGAGATTATAGCCAATGTTAATCACATGCTAAAAAGCTGGCTTATGCTTATCATTTTAACTCCTTTAGCAGAATTGCATCCCCTTTCAAATCTGTTCAATTTGTCTCTTAAGGAAACCCAACAATCTAGGTAGCCTGATGTTAGGGTGCCACACCTCAAAATCCTTTGGCTATATGTGATGTCCAGATTTCAAATGCTTTATTTTAAAGCCTGATTTTCAGTCTGCATGCACTAACCCACCTGTAGAGCACCCGCTGCTCCCTATCTTAAAGCAAAGAAACTGTAGGACTGTAATAATGCTGCTTTAGAAACAGCCCTTTTGCACACAGTATAATACAGTGATGTGCCACGGCAGCATAATTGGGGGAAAAAACCTCTAAGGTTAAACCTGCAGCTTTAGATGTCTCTTTATATCACTAGATATCAAGGCAAAGGGTATGTTAGACCACACAGTGCCAAAATCTTATTAATGTCATAGCTGGGTGATTAAAATGTCAATATCCTTGCTTTTCATGATTTTTGCAGTGCCTGAAGTCAGAATAATAAAGGGTGTGGGCAGCAAGTTCTTTACTGCCATAGTTCAGAGCTGGAGAGCTGAGCACCGTGGCTATCAGAGTGCTTAATTAAGTAGCAGAAATCACTATAGGAAAAAAATCCAATGAGTGTCTCAAATCAAATTCTACACTCTCTCTCCTCTCAGCTCTATTTCCTGTGAAATTTCACTCTTCTCTAGTCACTCTTTTCTCCTCTCTGCATCATTTTGAGGGAAGGGAAGGGAAGGGAAGGGAAGGGAAGGGAAGGGAAGGGAAGGGAAGGGAAGGGAAGGGAAGGAAAGGGAAGGGAAGGGAAGGGAAGGGAAGGGAAGGGAAGGGAAGGGAAGGGAAGGGAAGGGAAGGGAAGGGAAGGGAAGGGAAGGGAAGGAAGGAAGGGAAGGGAAGGGAAGGGAAGGGAAGGGAAGGGAAGGGAAGGGAAGGGAAGGGAAGGGAAGGGAAGGGAAGGGAAGGGAAGGGAAGGGAAGGGAAGGGGTCAAGGCATATCTGTCAGAAGTGCTACTACTTTGCCCTTGCTAGCAGAAGAAAACTACAGGTTCACCATTCCCATTCTCTACAAACAATGAGTTTAAGCTACACTATTAGATGTAACCCAACAGTAGTGAAGGCTAGCACTGCAATAATTCCCATGTTGTGGAGCTTTACATGAGAAATGAGGCACACCACAGAACTGTAAATGAGCAGCTTTGTGGATGTCCTCCTTATTAAGCCAACTGTGCTTGCAACGTACTCTTTTGAAAAATGTATTTCTAGCTGCAAAGATGTTTTATAAACCTCCTGAAACTACTGCAGAAAATTACCTTGGCTTTATAATGTTCCTCCTACATGTACTCTCATCAGAAAGAGAAAGATGAACACATGAATAAATAATGATGAGCCACATATATCATGAAAGGAACCTTCCATCTGGTCTTTCAGAAGGCAGATGGGAGGAGAATGAACGGAGCAAATGATATCTTTCTAACTGCCACATCCTCCTAACCACGACAGTAAAAAAGCTTAACGTGACCAAGAGCAAGTATTGATGCTCTCTCCATATACGGCCTCCCTCAAGAAGCATTGTCTCTCTCTCTCCATAGCCTCCTACTGTATTTTCCAAACCACAAAATGGAGATTTTAGTCTGACTACAAGAGCACAAAAAGTGGGTTGTAAAGAACCTCAGTGAAACAAATGATGTGCTCTCATGCAACAAAGAATGCACCACTGATAAGGAGGCTTTTGCTTAACATACCTTAGCCAAAAAGACTGTTCCAATTATCAAGAGTTGTTTTTACAGAAAAAAAAATCTAATAATATTTTATATATAAAAATAAATGTATAAATATAACTTCCTTTTGGCATGCTCCTCCTCACATGGGGAAATCCCCACAAATACAATCTGCTTGCTCAACCTATCCTTCAAGCTAGACCCCTACGAGGCAGGGAGGGAGGATTCTCCCTTAGCTATGTGAATGTTTCCAATGTGGTGTTTGCTCTGTTCTGTCTCTGCCAGCAGCAACAGGGCAACTTCAGTTCCTATTTTTAATGAAGAAACAGAGATAGTGCACAGATGTTTGTAATTAAAATCTCAGCTCTAACAAGGAAGGAAGGACAGATGGAGAGACAGTTTCATCAACCAGCTAGCTGCAAGATTCCCACTGATTAAATTCTCCAAAAGCTATATCCAAAGAATAGAAGTGAATTTCAGGATGAGACCCACCCCTTGAATAGCCTGTTGCAGGTACCAGTGAAGTAATTTAATAAAAATACATGCCAGCTTTCCCTTCAATTAAGAAATATGCACATCAATACTTCCACAGATATGTCACAGCACAAGGCAGAATATTCAAGTTAGGCAGCTCGGAACCCCTGAGTTCCTGAACTGGATCTAGTTTAGAGCCCTGACGCACAGTTTGGTGGATTTATCTGAGCCGTTAGTTCCCCTGCTCCCCCTTTCTGACTCACCCTCTGCAGGAGGTAACCACTTTGGTAGCATAGTTGCTGAAAGAGTTTGATATTAGTGCCTCAACTGCCAAGTTCATTGTCTGGCATCTTAGTACAAATGTCCACAAGCATCTTCATATTTATACTCAGCCTGTGTGGACATTTCAATCTGCCTCCTCTGTTACTTGTACTAACTGGACTTATTACAGGACCGTGGGTAAAGCCTTAAGTATCCTCATGCTTTAGTTTTTCAATCTGTATAACAGAAATACTAGGCCCATAATGTAAAATCCTTTTTCCAAATTCAATTTAGTTTAAAAATCAAATCAGATTTGAAAGCTGCACATTATATATGCGGGAAATGTTTCCTGTTCCTTTTAAGCAATCTCTTAAGAGTGCTCTCAAGCAAGCTCAAATGCCTGCTGTAAAATTCTGCCCAGTGCTTATTGGAAGGGTATGTCTACATACAAAGGCATTTTTTAGCTACTGATGTTTTTAAAAAGTTTTGCTGCCAAAGTAGCTTAAGCAAAAGATAATCTGTAAGTCATAAGGGACTGGGACAAAACTAAGAATGACATTTCAGAGCTGAATTTATGAATTACATGATCTCTAAATACAATTTTTTGTAAAAAACAGGCCTTTTCCTTTGCTTCTGTACTGCATTTCAAAAATGCGATCTAAAAAGAAATTTGTCAATTCTATTATCTGGAACTGCTATTCACTGATGCCTTCTGAGAAGAAAAAAGATATAATATTTAATCTTTATTTGGCACATTGTGTATTCAATGAATAGCACTTGAAATTTAACACTTGGGTAAACATCATTTAACTATCTGGCACTAACTAAATACATCACTATTAAGAGGAATTTATGTAAAATATAATCTCACTAAGCAGCAGTGATTACCATTCAGTATCATTAGGGTATGCCAGTTTACTGGGAGACAGTCCAATAAAAAGCAGACACCTTGATTTAGTATGTTCCAATTAAATAGGTATACTGTAATAATATATCAGATACAGCACTTATGATGAAACACTTCTGGATTTTGTGTATACAGTGCCATGAAAAGGCAACAGCTTCATGAGCTAAGATGCAACAAACATCCTTCTTCGGCAAAAAGAAGGAACGCTTTATAACACAGTATTTGAGCCAAAACTCCCTCTTACAAAATATCCATCAGGATCCTCAACTTTCAGAAAGGCATTTGACTAGAAATCTCAGGTAAACTTAATGGACTGCAATGAGCTTAATTGGCTGAGCTGGCCCAATTCAATTTGAACGTCTGTCTCTGCTACAAGAGATTGTCTGCATCAGAGGCAGACTAGAAATTCTTGCTTCTATGAGTACGCTGGTCTAAGATGTGGGACTTTGGTTTGACAGCTTCCTACCAGCTAACCCTTACTGCTGATGCAGCTATACTGCCAAAAGCTACAAAAATAAGAAAAGTCTGTTTTGCTGGTAATGTTACTTTCTGAGGGATGTGGTGTAAGGTATTGTAGCAAAGGAATGTTTTAGCCAGTAGAAACTGCATCTGTACTAAGATGGTTTCCATCCTCACTAGTGCAAAAGCAGGCCTAAGCCTTCCCTAGCAGCAGAATATAAAACCTTCCTCCGGGTTTTATGTACTATATTCGTTTTCTCACCAAAACTCTCTCTCTATATGAAAATGTTCCTGTCAAAGATTTTTTCCTCTGTAATCCATTATCATGATTTATGTGAGCATAAGACTTGATTTTATGCATACAAGCCAATCAAAATTATTTTTGGTCATGCAAAATATTCCCAATTATGTTAAATGTTATATTAATTTCTACTAATATAGATGTTGTAAAACATAATTCAATGGCAAAAGCTAAATGCTTAGGTCATGCTTTTTCCTTTAATTTTATAGCTTTATACTCCCCATCAAGAAAAACAGGTTTATATGGCACTCAGCAAAGACAGTGTACTAAGAAATAAACTGGAAATACACCTTTGAAGGAAGAACATTTTCCTTGACACTTACTGTCATATAAGAATAAAGACTGATGGTGACCCAAAACAAAGGAATTGCTAAAAGAGGCCATACATATTTTGGCTCTGAACATGCAAATGCTTCACCATGTATATAGCTTTATACATGCAAATATACCTCTTGAGCTCAGTGGGACTACCAGAACGTAAGAGTCTATGTCCTTAAAGGTAAGAATATATGTAAAATGTTGGCAGAATCAGGACCTTTCTTTATATTCCTTTTACTGATTTTACTTGTGCTCTAAAAGTGTGCTGCAGTAACATACTGAGCTAAATCAACAGAGATTCTGAGTGTACGCAGTTGTTGTAGAAGGCAGTGGGAATTATGAAGATATGGTATTCATTGCTGCTTAGGTATCTGCATTGAGCTTGTTGTTTTCTTTCAAAAATTTTATCTTTAAATCTGTTCCTCCCTCCTCCCATTTCGCTCCTTCCTCTAAAAAATCTTATGCACTACTTTCTTCCTTTGTTACTCATCCACTTAGCTTAATTTCTTCCTTTTTAATTTCTATTCCCTCTCCCTCCCTTGGTTTGAGTAGATGTTAAATACATTATCCCTGCACCACTGAAGTCCAAAGAAGCCGGATCAAGATTTAGCAGCTGCTAAACAGACACCAGTTCACATCTCCAATACACAAAGAAAATGAGTTGTACAAGGTACTATGGGTAGCTCAGTGCTACTCTTAATATTTTTGTAGTTTCCAAGACAAACCAGGAATAATGAAGTAGTAAAATCTTTGTCACGGGCTAAGGCCACCATCTTCTTAAAGAATACTTTAATCTCAGCAGATAACTATAGATTTCAGTAGACAATTAACAATAATACTGTTTTGGTTTTGTCTTTTTGGAGGAGGATGTTCTAGCTTTCATCTGCATATTTCCTTTTCATGGATATACACCATAAATGTCTGTTGCTTGTTTGAATGTTCAGGCAGGGACACTTACGTATCAGGACTAACATGCAGGCATGTGTCTGAGTATATATCCATGGGTGGCCGCCTCCTCCTTCTAAGATCACAGGTGGGTGACATATACTAGGGGTCACTGGAGGGCAGACCTGAGAAGGATGAAAAATCCACCTAGAAGAGAGACTGCTGCTATGAAGAAAGGGAGATGCTAAAGATCAAAGAAGACAGAGAGCAGGAAAATGCTATTTGTCATTGGACTTAATTCTACTAGTTATCAGTTGGTTTAATAGGCACTGATCCAGTTGGTACCATTGTCTACCCACTTGCTTGTGCTATGCTACCTTGATGTGCTTGTGCACTGGCTTGTGTTGTTACAGCTTACTTGTTAGTAATGTGTATTAAATCTGTGGGGATGCTGAGTGCTCTTTTTTTTATTTATATGAAACAACAGTAGCCAAAAGTTAATCCTACATGTGAGGGTCAGAATAGGGCCTATAGATGGTTACTGTTTTGTTTTAAGCTATAATGCTGTGCAAGCATTCAGAGTCATGAAAGCATTGTTACTTGGTCACAATCCACATGAAATTATTGTCACCTCATTTTACTCTTACTCTGCTCAAACAGTCTCTTCAAAACAGGGAAAGTTTAGTTTGGTGATGTTTAAGGACACATTTGCTTGAGCAAGCTGTGAAATGTGGAGCTTTTTTCTCCCTGCTTCAGAAAGGGGAAGGAGTAAGCTTAAAACACCTAGCCAGTGGGAAAAAGTGAAAGTGATTTCAGGTAATGTTTATACCTTAGAAGACTCTGCTAGGACAAAAGGTTCTACAACTTATTTTTTTCTATTTTTGGGGTGGGAGGGTAGCACGTCTTTTACTTTCATACTAATGTGTGAGGGGATCACAGAAACAAAAGATGAAATGACTATTGCTTAATTCTGTGTGTACTAAAGAGGTACAAGATTTCACTGAAATCACATGGCACTCTCATGTACTAAATTTAAGCAGATAGCTGCTTACCTGACTCTGCAATGAATACCTAAGAGTATGTACACCGAACTGTCAAAAATGTCCAAAAAGGAAATAGATAAAAATAGGTAAAACTCTCATTTTTTTCATAAATCAAAGGCATTAATAGCAACAATAATACATTTAAAAATTTCAGAGAAGCAGATTTTTTTTTAAGTTGAGCCCTGAATTTAACAATTACAAAACATTATATCTAAATTCTTCATTATTTTTCTGCCCCAGTAAAGGAATTGGAAGTTCCATCTTCTATGGCCAGCAAAGATCAGAAAAAGGAACATCAAGTATAGGAAGAGTATGAATACTAACTAAATTCAACAACATATGGAAGCCACAGCTATAAAGAACAGAATAAAATGAAGAATTTCCAACTCAAATATAACCTCTGTGTTAACATATGGTTGTGAGAACTGGAAATCCACCAAAACATTAAAGACAGGAAACTAGATGCCTTTGAAAGCAAGTGCCTACAGAAGATTCAGGGCATTGGATGGAAAGTTTCATCACTGATGAAGGAATGTGAGAAATCTGCAGTCTCTGCAGAAATCCAACATTTTCTTAAGCACTCCAGATGCTAACACATCCTCCTCTGTGATGCTATCAAATAGGAACCAACGTGTTTCAGAAAACCCACTGGTGACTTTCAAGAGAAAACCTGAACAGAAGCTTTAGGTAGGAGGGCTGAGCTCATGATCTCAACACCATAAAGCTGAAACAGCAGGAAGTGATGGCAAAGGCTTGCTAGCAATTGCCTGGGAAGTTTGTAACATAATGTTATTTTCTCTGATACAACACACTGAGTATATTCAAAACAAAACAAAACATGGCTACAGTATATAGCCAAAACATGTTTTGGGGCAAAATAAAATAGCATAAAGAAACTGCATTCATTATGGGGAGAAAAATGACATGCCAAAGAAGCCTTAGAATAATGCTGAAATTTCCAGTTTCAAACATGAATTTAAAATTTTCATGTTTCATCTGATGGTTCCTTGAGTTACCAGGTATCAGCATAGCTCAACAAATAGAAAATAGGGCATCTTAGCCAACCATATCTTCAAGGTAAAGTGCATTATTTTAAACCTTCTTCTTTGAACTGTAAGAGCTTTCCAAAATTTCTAAATCCCTTTCAAAATTGGGGCCCTGCCCTTTCACTTAAGCTTATCTTCATTGGTGTGATATTGCTTAACCATTTTTACACACAAACTTGTAAACTCATACTCTTAGCCTCCTGAAAAGTATATGTAAAAAAATGTTTCAAATGCATGTGCTAGCCTTTGAACTTCAATTACAGGTCAGACATATTTCAGAGCCAGGTGCTGAAGGCTGGGATTAGCGGGCATTTTCAGCCTCTTACACTGAGTATATCAGAGCCAAAAATAACCTTCTCAGCAGATTTTCAGATTTCTCGTCTGTCAAAACTGGGTTATTTATGTCTGCTATAACCTCTTGTATCTGAAATGCAGCATGGCTGGACTAGCAATAACTTTTTTTTTGTTGTTACTGCAATAATTATGTCCCAGAAGGCCTGTGGTTTAAAAGAAAACCTCTATTTCCTTCTTGTTTTCTTTTTCTCAGGCAGTCCTTTCTCGTGGACCTCTATTTGAGGATCTTACGATAACTGCACTTTTTTGATAAGCAAAATATTTGCGACTGCTCTTAATAGGTAGAAATCTGTATATGTTGATATAAAATGATGGCCAATATTGTTTTCTGTTGTATTTCCCTATACAATACAATTAACCTATTGGTCCCAAAATCCAATAGTACATACCTGTATTTTTCTTTGGGTGTGAGATAGAAAATAAAGCATTTACTACTTCTTTCCAGAAATGTAAGTGTACGATCTTTCAAAATACTTTTCTTCAGCGTGTGCTTTACACATTCTTTTGACAAGTTTTTTTTTTTTAAATAGATTCCAAGCTGCAAAGCATATGTTAAGCTATCATATTTTTCTCTGTTAATTTAGCCTGCCATTGATTAAGGCTTAAATTGAAAATATCTGAGCCAATAAAATCATAAATGGATGAAGTTGTATCCATTGTCTCACAGATCTTTTTCTACATACAACTTGTTCAGTTCTAACTCCTATGTTCTTTGAATTATAATAGTAAAACATGTAACATTGTTCTTTTAGAACAAAATTCTTGAAACAAATACTTGTTTTCTTTTTCACAAGATAGGGTGTGGTTCCAAAATAGAAAGTAACCTGAGCTTGTAACATTTGGCTGTTTTTTATTGTTAAAAAAATAATAAAATTCAGTAATATACCAAGTCTAATGATGCCACTGCAGCTGGTGTTTAATACTGTCATTTTTCTACAGTATTTGCACTGAGAATTTCTGTTGCTCAGGAAAGCAAATATGCCTCCCTTGCATCTTTAGCATAACTTTCAGTACCACTTGTATGTAGGGGAAGAATGAGATTTCAGAGAATGTTCCTCTGTAAGTTTTCATTAAAAAAACCCCCACAAAATACCTTTGAATTCCAAAGTTGCTAAATATGACAGAAACTTAGCAAAAATATCAGAGCAAATATACGGCTTTCATAACTATGGCTAAGACCTCGAGGTAGATGGCTGTGGGCTGCAGGTAAGTATGCGACATTTGTGTGTTGGTCAGAGGGCAGCCTGAAGCCCAGGGGCAGGGAACTCGCTCACCCTTCTGCAGTGAGCACAGGGAGGTGACACAACTGCATTTCTCTGAGAAAAATGCATCCAGATTCACCTACCAGAGCTCTCCTTCCCCCCAGTTTCCTCTTTACACACATTATTATAAAGCAGCTACAAGATAAGCTGTTTAATACTCTAGCCCATTTGTGGAGAAAATTACTCCGGTTTCTAAAAAGTCTCAAATTATAATGTAAGGAATTCTGACATATTAAACACAAAATTAAATTTCTTTTTGCAATGCACAATTAATCTCAGAGATTTTTTAAGCTGAATCAAAAAAAAGCTGCAGAACCTCAGAATCATATTCTCTGACAAAGTAATTCCTTGGTTTTTGCCTTTTCTCATTGTTATGATCATTCTACACTTCATATTACTGTAAACAGTCTGCTTCCAGATCGGCAAAATTCTTTCTTGACAGTAATACAACAAACCACATCTACATAGAAAGAATCCAAGTTCTATGGAGCAGACAATGGAGTAATTTGTTTTAATATATAGCTTTTAAAAGGAAACACATGCGATATATGAATTTCACCACCTGATTCAGTAGAAGCCAGTATTTCATTCAGTGCATGGCTGACTATTTCTTTGCTGCTAACATTGCTTATGGATCATGCACCACAGCCTTCCTTTAAAAATCTAAATTACGGAAAGTTTAGTATCTAGAGATGGTGAACACTGGTGGGTGGATAGAGATCAAAGCATTCGTGTTTTCCTTTCAGAAGTAAAGTGGACAGAATCTCATCTTATGTGAATGAGGTAGATCCACAGAGGTGAAAGGAGCTGTGCTGATTTACATTAGCTGGGAATCTAGACTAATATTACTGCATGTCTTCATTACTGCAGGCCTTATGGGTGCAAAGTCCCCAGCTATGCCAGTTGACTTCACTGGGAATGCTGAAGGAAGTCCACACAAAATGAGGTATGTTCTTATTATTCTAAAGCATTTCTAATGCATGCTTATCTCTTAATCCTCTGTCATTGTTGCCTCTTTCATTCTGAAGTCCTCAGTTTTATCTAGCGCCTCAAGCTAGTCCGTATATGACTGGCCTCAGCCGGAAGTGCTGATGACAGATAAGAACTAAAATATCTGCATAAATAGGAATATACATCTCTCCATCCAATGTCTCCTAAAGAAACCATCTGTGCAGGATTTTCAGACCTGGGTCTCAGACATGAAGGGCTATACAACTATCTCTCTAGACAAATAGTAGCTAAAACCATTTGAATTTGGCTTGACAAATATTTACCAGCAGTTATCAAATTCAGCAAACTATTTGATTCACCATTCTCTAGTATAGCACGTGTGTGTGCACACACCTTAATTTGATTGGTGTGACAAATGGCAGAATAGCTTGTAAAGCCCGACAGGAGGTATCATGTTCCAGGGCACTACAGCCTGTCTGGGATTATCAAAAGATCAGCTGTCAGGAGGAGTGTGAAAAACAAAAGAAAAAGCAGCAGATCACATAAAAAGAAATTAAAAGCTACAATATTCATCATATCTTTTCCATCCCTTTCTATATGGTAGACAATACGGGAAGAAAGTAGTCTGTAATGTTTTAACATAATGAAAAGTTAAAAGATTGCATGCAAAGTAAATGGAACTATAATTGTCACTGTATTGTTAGAGACTAAGGAATTTAACTTATGTTTCCACAGCAACCACAACCCTATGCTGCATGCATGTAGTCAGCAATTAAAGGCAGTGTAATGCTCTCTGAAACATTCATATGTACATGCAATATGCCCAAATTGAAGTTGTGGAAATGATTATTTCCTTTGTTAAAAATCTCAAAGTTGTATTAACACTGGGTTTAACTGCTATTTTTGGCTAGCAGTAGACGGGAGTGGGTTGCATCAGTGCATTAGTAATATACTAAAATTTATATAAGATAAAATAATATTTTTATCTCCAAGTCTTAATGAAGTGAATAAAACTAAGTTCTGTGACTTACGATACCACCATGAACTCCCAATGAAATCATAGTCCTATAAAATTATCTTAAAATAATCTCTATTCCTTGCATGGCTTATTTTTCTAGTGTTACTCTAATATGATGATTTACTAAACTATAATCAGAATGTATACTTCATTAATATAATCATACACATGGGAATATACTAAAGGAGAGCAGAATAATTATTTGAGAAATCTTATTTAAATTATTTCTGTGTTACAATTAACATGTAGTTTTATATCAACAATCTTATTTCTAATTATTATTATATAATAATTTATACACGGACACAGAGGTACAGTGTGTATCCCATATCTATATGATATCATATATATATATCATATATATGATAATGCACACTGTAACTAAAAATCAATCCATCAATAAAATCCATATTAAGATGCTAACTGAATAGATGAGAACTATGAGAAAGGACATTCATTAGATTTTTGGTCAAAGGAAGGACAGTCATAATATATTGGTAGCCCAATAATAACTCGGAGACTGCAGCATTTAGAAAGCTGATTCTGTATCTGTACGTTGAATCAATCTATTACATGCAATTTATGTCTTAATCTCTGAAGTCTTTTGAATGTACTGCTGTTCTCACAAATTTATTCCAAAACTGAAACCTGTCTTCTATGAGGATTTTTTTTTTTCTCCAGATCAAACTATCTTGAGAACTACAGCCTGTTGCCCAAAGAGACTCAGCAAAACTTAGGTATCGAAATGTCTAATTCACTTGAAAGGAAACTGATACACAGGCTCCTAAATCACCAGCAAGCTGTTGAAAAAACTGTCCCATGTAACCCATCTAATGTTCAGTGAGTTTAGTTGCCCTCAATCTTGGGCTACTGAAAATATGTGGGGATGTATATTATATGGCAGCTCAGCAGGGTTATATTCATGTTACTGACTTACATGCAAAGAACATGGTAAATGGTGGAGGGATTATAGCTAAATTTTTTAAACCTATCCAAAAGAGAGGGGTCAAAATCCTAATAATCTGTTTATCTGATCTGGCAGCTACAAGACTACAAGAGAAAAGATTTTGGAAGGAAGAGCAAAGCCCTAGACTGAGATGGAAGAGAGTAATCTGATTGCAAGAAAGCATTGGTAAGTTTGGTGTACATTAGTCAAAATTATTTTGCATCTGCCAAACTTGTTCTGTGACATAGCTATATGACCTTCATAGGCAAAATTATAAACTCTGTTATTTACACTAAGTACTTTGTCATTTTTCATACCATCTTCTTTTTAATACTTATCATTTAAGTATTAGACTTAAAGTACTGGAAATACCAAATCCAACTGGAAGTTGGATTAAAGTATTAGATACACCTCATAAATAAACCCATAAGAAAAATGATTCAGCATCTTCAAAAAATGGGTTGATCTAAAACCCAAGTATTTTATTATTTCCTGGCTGACATCTCCTTGCAAAATAATCAGAATTAAAAACCCACTACCATTAAATGCAGAGACTGTTATAATCCATATTTGATTTGATATGGATGGTGCTTATATTCTATTGTGAAAAACCCCATGAAGTATTTTACACCAACTAAGCCAAAAGGCTGTGATCTATAGAATACCATCACAGGAAAGAAACAAGACAAGTATGTACTTTTGAGTGTACTGATATTTACAAAGGACTAACATTTTTTTAAAATAAAGAATTTCTAATCATGGCTTGTATCTATCCTGACAAGTTTTTCGACCTGAAATTGTACACAGATTTTTCTTCTGCCGCCATCTGAAGCGCTAAGAAAGTTAAACTCAGAAAAGTCTTATAAGCTGTCACCTTCATTTACAATACCTTTCTGCCTACTGTGAGTGGGGACACATTTTCTACAGCTTTTGGTGGAAAAGACATCTTGTTCCATTCTTAAGTTATTTTTGTTATCATACCACATGTCAAATTTGGACCATCTTTAGATATCCAGCCTATTTCTGCTAATTGAAACTATTGGAAATAAGAAATATATGATCATAAGTATGAGGAAAAACACATTCCAAATAGGAAACTATGCTCTTTTAACCAGAATTAGCAAGCTGCTCCCATATTCCTCTCCCCATCCTATTAGGTTTATTTGTCCATCCCTGTTCTTTGATTCTTGAGTGATCAATTGGAAAAGTAATCATGATACTTCATCATATTGGAAAAAGGACTAGACTACAGCTGTTTCAAATATCCAGGTATTTACTGTCACTGTCTTCGATGCTACCTAAATGTTACAGACATATGAGTTAAAAACCCTGAAACCCAGAACAGCTAATCCAGCAGCCTACTGCTGGAGTCAGTCTTTCTGCCACATTTTACTACCTCCATTTTACTTCCCTGATCTCATTATACGATTTAAAATTTGAAAGGTCCATACAACTTACTGTTTTGTGCCAGAGCTTGAAGCAGACAGTCCAAGCATCCCTCGAAGCTATCTGCTGTGCTGTCAGTGGTTGTTATCTTCAGCTTTTTCAGGGCATCACTTAGATTATCTGCTTGGTAAACACAAAGAAAAGAGAAATCAGTGTCCTCATCAATTTGGTAACAGCATTACAGCTTTGAATGTAAACAGTTACTGTAAAGTAAACAAGATCCTGTATCAATGAAGAAGGCATGTATGGTCTGTATTCTGAGGATACAAAAAGCCAGGAGTCAAAGGTTATAGATGAAATTAAACTTTTCAAGTTTAAATATACATTTATCATTCTGCATCTGAGAACAGGATGCCAGGAGGCACTTTATGAAATGCCACTGAACAGCAGTTTAGCCATCAATATTTTCTCAGCCTAGTTGGTGCAGAAAACCAGCAGCCGTTTCTTTGCTTCTGTCCCTGTGTGTGGGAAAAAATATGATGGAAATAAGCACATCTTGAATTTTTTCATCAATAAAGGGAAAGTAATTGAAAATGCCATTTTCTGCATGCTGTGTAGGCCTCCATCTTGGCTATACATTCACAGATTCCTAGTGCTAAGCTTATAGCCTTTTAAGTATTAGGCCACTTTCCACCACAATGTTACAAGCACTATTGTTTATATGAACTGTGTTAACTCTTTAAATTCAACTGATCCATAAAAACATAAGGCATCTTCTAGAAATAAGAAAGTTCTGTTGTGGATTTCAGATAATTAAATAACTCCTCCCTCTTTAAAAAGAAAAAAACAAAACCACCCAAACCACATGATATAAATCTCAACAGATGCACACTTATTCCCATAAAAGTTGGGGTAATATGGCTGCTACCATTTTGAGTATTCTGTCTATTCATGAGCAAGGTATAAGTGTTAGCAGCTGCAGCCTGAGTCTCTTTGGTTTGCCCGCTGATGACTAACCTCACTCTGAATGGACTATCCTTTTAAAAAATGAGTGCTGATTCAGTTTCCATGCCAACTCTGTCAGTAAGCAGAAAGTGTTACTCAAAACAACTAATGTTAAATAGTGTCTGGATGTCTCTTGTTCCCCAGTGACTCATCAAAAAGCCTTGACCCAAGCCCTACAGAACTGTAGGTACAGTTTCTTTGCAATTTATCACTGGTATCTTCTGAGCCTGAAAGGCAGCTAGCGCTGCCTTAGAGCTTCACACCAACGTAGGAAGCCCCCTTCATAGGCAAGCAGGCAGCTGCTGTGCTTTGCCTCCTCTTCACTTGCCCACATATGGGATGGTGCAAAGGAAAGGAGGCATGGCAAGAACATCCCTTTTTTTGTCTTTGAGGCACTGGCTGCCCAGTGGAGACACAGCAGGCATCCCATGAAGAGGGTGGAATCTCAATCCTCCTGGAGCTGCTCTGCTTCTCAGCCAAAGCTGTGTCTTTTGCCCCACCTCCATTTTTTATTAGCATATGCTTTTGTAGCCCAGTATCCCATATGGATAAAGGTAAGATGCTTCATTTTTTAAGTGCTCAGTATTTAGGTATGAAATTCATCATGAAATTGTTTATCAGGCAGTTAGTTTGTCTATTGAGTAATGAACATGTTCTTAGCTACACCATAGCCAGGAATCCCATTACTCCTAAATGCAGAGCGCTAGCAGCCCGCAGGCAACTCTGTAAAAGCCTTTGGGGCAGCTGCACTTGGCTGCGCTCCTTGAGATCTCAAACCTGCCTCCCTACCACCTCTCCTCGCTATGCTGAACTGACACCTCCTGGAACAAGCTACCAAGGAAAAAAAAAAATATTATCATTTTCCCTTGTACTGACTTACGTTACTGTCTAGCAGGCTTACTGCAGCACATGTATTGAATGACACTTAACCAACAGTAGAGATGAACATGCACTGCAAAGTCTCATTGCTTAAATAAATTATTCAGGAAATATCACTGGAATTTGTCAAAAGACACAGGTGCAGGGTAGCCAATGACCAGCCCCAGTAGTACAATTTAACATTGTGCACTCCACCTCCTCTTGTACTTTCCTCACCCACCTCCCTCTCATGTTACTCTCTTCAGTTTTCTGCTAATATAGCACTAATTCTCTTCCATCCTACGGGCATCTCATCTCCCTGTATACTCACACACTTAGCTTTGAAACTGTAGCAACCATTTATAGTAAGAGGAATAAATCTACTATATATATAAAAAACAGGGGTTCCCACAATCTGGGAAAGAAGAAAATGCATAGGTAAGAAATTCACCTTCGCACCAGATTTTGCAGACCACGGAGAGAGGCTATTGTTACCGCAGAGCACACCCAGACTTTATTTCTCTCTTATAGCCTCTTCTACCTTGCATATGCCCAGTAAATCACAAGTTCCCACTTATTATTTCATTTTACTGTGCAAAGAGATGAGTGCTTCACCTCAAATACTTGTAATTTCTTCCACTTCGTGCCACATAAGATCCTGCAATAGAGTTAGGAAGGTCTCCCCAGTCTTTTTTCCTACCTCCCTTTTCTGCTCAGTGCCATGTTAAGTTTTTCTGGGGAAAGCCCGCCATTTTAATACTATACAGTTACATATGATATGCAGAATGATGCATTTTGGGCAAAATTTTCAAATGTGACTATCCAAATATTCAATTCCCTAGGACAAACAACTCAATTTTTCATGGTACCGAGCATGTGCACATCCCACTGACATACAGGGACATTTAACTTCAACTTTAGACACACACGTCAAGAATCAATGGACATGTGTGGCGATGGTATGCCATGTTACTCTTAAAATGTCTTACAAAACCATGTTGCAGTATGTGCCAAATTGCCATTTCACTAGATATGGCTGGATACTATAAGTACTTTTAAAATAATAATAGAAAGTAAATTAGAAACCATATGCATAAAGTCTGTTTCTAAAGTGAATTACAATAATCCTTGATTTTCTAACAAGCCTACAACTCTAAACTTACTGCAGCTTGAGACTTCCTCCTTCTGTGCAAAAGAAGAAAATATAAGTAGGAATACTGTAGAAACACCAGACCTCTTGGCACAACGTCAGAAGGCCACAGGCACAGAGGAAAAAAACACCCTTCAGGAAAGACTTTATTTGCCCACGTTGATTCTTTCTGTCAAAGCCGGTCTCCTTTCTAAACAGGGTCAATATCTTGAAAGAGACACATTTACTTCTGAAACCTGAGAATTTCAGACCCATGCAAAGACATCTTAAACAGATTCAGAGGTTTTGGTTTTTTTTTTCTTTTTCTGTTCTGAAAAGAAAAAAACCTTACAGTTGGAGATGACACTGACAGGGATATTCAGAGAGGAAGGGCTGTAGTGTTCCAGCAGGCTCTCACCATATAATCACACAAGGCTTCCTGACTTCTGCAGTTTCACAGTTGCCCCGAACCTCTCATTTAGTGAAGAAGCTGCAGGTGCTTGTCTTCCATGTACAAAACCCCCGTTGTTTTCTTGTGATCATCTCCTGCTTACCTTTCTGTCTCTTTCTCTCCTTCTATAGAAGCTGTTTCCAGTAGGCTTGTTACTGCATAGGCTGATCAAATTCTCAGAGATAAAACCCATGGGATAAAAACAACATAAGGAATCTTTTTGGCTGAGTGTCAGGGAAACGTGAATAAGTAGATTTTTGTCAATATGCAAGGTCACATGAAAGCTCACATTAGTTCAGAAGGTCTAAGGGAGCAAGATCAGGATGGTAAAGGTAAAAATAAGGACAGTAATGTTCCCTATGGCATAGTTGCTCAGCAGTCTGGTATCAGGTTGTGAGTTTGTGAGGCATCAAGTCAGAAGCTTAACAGAAGTATCAACTATTTTGTTGATGATCCCAAGCACAGGGAGTCACTCATACTTACACCTGGCTTAACAGATGGCTTTCAGAAGAATTAGTTCTCTTATCTGGACAGAAAGCCCTGAATCGCACAGACCTTAATCCCGTATATCCTAACAACACAAACTGATAAGTCAGGAAGTGGATGGAGTCTGGCAAGAGCTGTCAGACCTGACTGGCCCATTCCACCTACTGTTGCATTTTGTTTTCCCCTGATAACTACTCCTGCACAAACACTCATAAAAATGAGGTGGTTTAAATACTATAGTAGCCCATGTTGCTTTTGGTGGAACAGCATTACTACTATCTCTCACAAACTTTTGCTCTCTCTTGCGCAGGCATTTTTACAGAGAAAAATAGTCAGAAACTAACATAAGTGAATGCTTTAATATTCCATTTCATTTCACTGTACCCTTTTTTCTGAGAGCTCTTCTGTGACTCATTGTATTTTCAATCACTAATTTGTTTTATACAGAAGAACTGTTCTTTCATCTTGTACAAATTTGGTAGTTGCTCAACCTTGTTTAGCATCGGGACCACGATGCTGGCTAGACTGCAAAGTTTTACAAGGTACCCAATAGTGTATCTAGGGATGCAGCTTCTGTGGACAAGAACCAACTTGCTAATTTTGCCTTGAGTTCACAGCGTCTTCATCCAAACCACAGAAAAAGTCAAGGAACACAAAAAAGCCATCTTCTAAGGCTGACATTAAAAAAATTAGTTAGAATGTTTTAGCTGAGTATTTAGATGGATAGCTTTTGTCTGGACAGTTTATATATTTTGTGATCTTTTTTCAGTATACATATTTTCTTTTAAAATGAGACTTTGTTTGAACATATTCACATTTTCTGTATCTTTTGATTGGCACCTACTATACTGTTGTTACATTATACATGCAACTTAACAGATAAAGAATTCAAAATTAATAGATATTGAAATGGGATGTACTGAAACAGGCTGATGAGATAAGAAAAGAAGTTCAAGCAGTTCTGCTATTACAGGGATGGTGGCTGTATTAGCCTCAGGGCCTTTTGAGTCTGTTTCACTGCCTCTCAGGAAACAATGAGACATCAAACTGAGCAGAAGGAATGATGTGCCACTTTATCGGTCTCCTTGTGTTATAATGGCATAAATGTCTTACAAATTTAAGTGTGTATATCTACATGGACTGGACTTCAGAAATTACCTAATTTTCTTGTACAGACTTTAACTTCCTAGAATTTCAGTACAAACTAACCTGTATGGAAAATCCACCACTGACTCATCACAGTTGTTTTTGACTAAAAGTGTATTCTGAGGTTATATTATTTGAGAACCTAGGAACTGACACAAAGATCAGACACGTAATCCATTTAGGCCAGCATCCAGCTCCCAAGCCATCCTTACCCCACGCTCTTCATTTGTGTTTGTACCCTAATGCAGACCCCACGGCACCAGCAGAGGACTCCATGCACAACCATATTCAGTGGTGCCTGAGGAGCCCTGTAGTATATAACACTTACCTTGCAAGTCGTTGCCCCAGCCTTGATCACCTCCAATGGGTGGGGTGGGTGGGGATGGGAGGTGGGGGTGGTTTGTTGATCCTGAAGCTGGCTGCCTGAAGAGTAGCCATATTTGGCCTGAATTACTTTTTGCAGCAGGAAGGCCAGCCACTGGTGTGATCTGTAGCATGCCTTTGGTCTTTAATGACCTCAGATGCCCCTTCCTCAATGAAAGCATAGAAGACTGGCCCAAAATTATCAGAGCCCATTAGTTCCCATACGTTGAATAAGCTGTCAGGAATGCACAGGATGGGTCCTTCTTGAATCTACATAAGAAAAAGCTAAGATGCTTCCCCTTGGATACCTTGTCAGAAGATACCTAGTCCCATACAACAGTTTATCTACCTAGACATGCAAAATACCCAGAATATACACAGTTTATTGAGGACAAAAGAACTTTGTCCTCATGTTTAGGCCACTGCCAAAAAATATGCCCTCCCCTCCTTACTTCGCAGCAGCTGCCCTCAAGTGCTCCTCAGTGTACAGTGTTTTCTGTCAAATCACCCAAATCTGTCATTAGAAACGACTCTCTGTTCTCAGCTGAGCCAGGAAATTTTGAAACTTGGCATCTGATCAGGAGGTAGATATATGCTGTCAGAGGCTGGTGGTAAAGAATTAATTTTTGATAGGTAATGCCAAGAGAAACTTAGCTGGCTATCGTCTTCTAAAAATAATAAAATTAACAGTGCTCCTCTAATAGTAGAGAAAGTCCAGTGTGACTCAATGGATTCCCACAGCATTTTACTCTTCTCAGGAATGACAAAACAGATGGGCCTGGCTGCGAGCAGGTCCTTGCGAATGTGGTGTTTTACATTCTGCCAGGACACAGCTGGGACAACCCCGATGTGAACCACATCTGACATACTCATAGACTGGATTAGCAATTGCCTGACACAGACAGGAGATAGATCTGCATGTGCTATGTGAACCTGTGCTCCATCTTGCTTCTCTGCTACACAATGGCATTGCAGGCCAGAGCTGGAAGACAGAGGTGCTGGCCATCAAAGTAAGCAATTGCCCTTTTTCCTTACCAGGCCCTCTCGTGCCTGGTTGCTGTGGAAATTTAGGCTACCTGAGATTGCAGACTCTGGTCTGCAGGTGTTGTTCAGTCAGCAATGTCAGAGAAGGATCTCCAGGCACAGAGAAACACATCTCAGAAAGCTGACAAATGGGCACGGGTGCTGTAGCCATGCTGGTTATATCTGCAGGTGGCTCTTTTCACTTAGCATCGCTTGAGCAAGTTGCTTTTGCCTGCACTGGTGCTCTTGTACGTAACCTTTCCAACTGACGACCTGGCATAGGATTCCTGTTTGGTTCTTAGAGATGTTCCTTCTGCGAGTTACGCCACCACTGGAAAGGGCAGTCTGAAAGCACCCCTGTTCCCTGGAGTCGCTGGAGACACGCATCATCTCTCCAGGGCGGATGGATGTAGCATGAGCTGCAAGGTGCTGCTCTACTGCCCTGCAAGATGTGTGCTGCCAGCCAGGGGCTATCCCCAGCAGGAGGTCATCTAAACTGCCTGAGGATGCACAACCAGGAGACCTGGTAAGGACAGACCAGACCAAATGGTCTATGACAATTCAAAGGTCAACAGCTTTGCTGGGAAATGAACAGGAAGTAGAAAACTCTTTTGCCACTGTAAAATGATTACTATGCACTCACATTTTTAATACTGCATACAACTCTAGGCACCTCATGCTGTAAATGACGTGCTGCAGAACTAGAAAAGGCACAGATATGGCTGAGCAAAGGTAAGGAACAACTGGTCCTCAAGAAGTTAAATAGGCAAGGACTCTTAATTTTGGAAAGAAAAAAAAGACAGACTGAGGGTAAAAAATTATCTAGATGTATGGAATCATGAATAGGACTAACGTAATGAAAAGAAAGCTACTATTTACTGTTTCTCGTAACACAACAACTAGAATACCAAAATGAAATTATAAAGCAACAAACTTAAAGAGGAGAAAGTATATTTTCACACCACACGTAATTAAACTGTGGAACTGTTAAGAGGCTGGAACTATAAACAGATTCATTTAATTTAGTCAATTAGAAAAAAATCATAAGGAAACTAAAGCCCACGCATAGCTATCAATACTATGATGTGCATAAAACTTCTGGATTAGGAAGTTTCTAAATGTCAGATTACTGGAAGTTGGGAGAATACCACCCTGTACTTGCTTATCTCCTGTCCCTGCCCTGCCCAAATGTTTTCCCAGATATCAGCTACTGGTTATTCACTGTCAGAAACAGGACAATTGGGTGCACTGACTTTCAGCTACAGGTGGCCGCATTGTCACATTGCGCCTCAGTTCTCTGGTTCACCAGGAAAAGAAGATGGCCAAATCTCCACAGATGTGTTTGGACTTTACTGGGCCATCTGTTTGGATCCAGCAAGCTGGAAAAGATTTTGGGTTCTGTGGTTTCTCCACAGCCAGTAAGGTAATTCCTGTGTTATCAGCTGCATCTTTGGTGCTGAACAGGTCCTGACACTGATCCTGGCCCTAAACCAGATTAACACTTAAATCCATGAACCCAGACACCTTAATCAGGGAGGAACTTTTTTTTTTTTTAACAGAAATCCTGCTTGTTTCTGTCCTACCATGTTCATTGAGATGGTTTAACTTTTTTTTTTTTCAGCTGATTTTACTAGTTCTAGGGAAATACTGATAGATCATTAACTGCAGGGCTCCTGCTGCAACCTGTTTTTAACTTAGGTACATTTGCTCTACTTTTCTAGCATAGTAACTAATTTTAATGAGAGTGCCTATTTTTGTCAACAGTTCAGCTGCTTCATTCTTAAACACTTTCTGAATCTTAGATATATACCATCTGGTCTTAGAGACTTGTTACTCTTTCATTTATCCATTTGCTTCAGCATCTGTTCTTCTGACACCTCGATCACTCATGGAGCTTCATTTTTATTACCTGAAAATACTGACACACTATGACCTCATTGCCACCTGAGCAGTAAGCTACCTAATTATTTTTAGTAATTATGAGGTCAGTCCATACATGCTAACAACTACTTAGTCAGTTTGTATTTAAAATCAGGATAGAAACCTAAACAAAGCAGCATCAGCCAGCATTGAGTTCACTTGGAATCTCTTGCCAATGCAAAATTTTCATTTTGCTGTAGAATTTTGGTTAATTTTAAGCAAAAAGAGTGGTGTGGGTTTTGTTTTGTTTTTTTTACTACTTCTGAACTCCTTTAATAACATGTCCGTAAGTAGAATTAAAAGGATCAACCCTAAAGATAACCAGAAACAGACATCAGCTAAAACGACTTTTTTCTTGTTTTCTGTTTTGGGGGTTTTTTTGCCTTGAGGCAATCGGAGATCTTTGAAAATAATTTTGCATATTATTTTTACTGTAGTCACAGATAAACAATAGATATTAATACAAACATATTTACACTATTGCAAGGTATATTGATCTGTAGCTGCTGTAATTAGTTTCTGCATGCTAATGATCCTTTCCCTATTACTTAAATCCTGAGTTGCAAAGGCTAGACTATAAGAATGACATTGCAGAAGATTTTGCAGAATCTTGGAAGATTTTTGTCCCTTCCCTAGGAAAATGTGGTACAGATTTAGGTATCTTTATATTTCATAATTAAACACTGAAGATCTGGAATTATCTTAAGGTCCAAAGAAACTGATCAAAATTCAGTGAAATCAATGTAACAACTTTTACTGATTTACAAAAAGCCCTAAAAGGTCTTGCTTTAAAAAGGTCCTAAAAGAAGGATGAAATAGATTTTTTTCATAAATGAAAAAGAAATATATTGTTTGATAAAGAGAATCTTTACTGGATGAATTTAATTTTAAAATCAGCTAATGATAGAAAAAGTAATTATTTCAACTAAAGAAGACATATGGTTCTCAGTTTATGTAAAGATCTTTTCTGGTACTCTATTACTAGGAGTAGTAGACAAAATCATATACAAGATGGCTACCAATTTGTAAAGAATTACATTGAATTGACAGACAACTGCACATTTTATTTTCCTATAGTTTCTCCAGGTGCCTGATCTTCACTGAGCCACATTATGAAAACCCAGGAGACATGCAGAGCATAACAGAAAATACTAATTGGGACTTCTGATAGACAAAAGCCTTTTACATTCTCACTGGGTCCTTAGTGAGCAAGAAACACACAACATCGTCTGCAATGAAAACTGAATCCACTTCAGTGGCTTTATGCAATGCTCCGTTATAAAACCAATAATAAAGCAGGTCAGATGCCTGTTTTATCCTAAGTGATGTGTCGTATCAAGATTAGTCAAATTTCAGAGAACAATGGTTTGGGTGCTGAATGGAAGAAAAATGTCTTATTGTCTCTACCCTAAGTAATACATAATTTTCGTCTGTGTCCTCTGGTTTAATTCTCACATATTTATATGACTCTTTTTATAAATATATTAATTTCATAAATTCATGCATATCACAGTTAATTTCTTCAGGGTCACCCTACTGAACAGATCTTACCCTTTTCCCTTACTTTTTAGAAAGTTTTTTAAAGACAATCTTTAAGTGATTTCTCTCTCCAGATTACTATTCAGGGTATTTGCATTTCTGGAAAGTAGCATCAGAATTTTGAATATAGAGGAAAATCAAAGTTCATTGTAGCAATTTTCCCGTATGGTGGAAAAGGCTAAGGCAGGGCAGGGCACCTGCCCTGTGTCTTTACAAAATAGAAATGTCCTTTGACACTTCAGCTATTGCCAGCAATAACACAGAAAGAAAAGCTGCAAGATAGTCAAAAGCCTAACTTTAGCATCTTGGGAGTTTGTGTAGTTCTTATCTGCCCACTTAGGTTACATGGAGTCTCTAAACCTCTTCCAAGGAAATCTGTACAGGTAATGTAGCGCAGAAGTAGCAATCTTCCCAACTCTCCTACTGTATTTATATGAAAAAAGTACCAACTCATCTGGTACTGAAGAGATCACACCATCAATAGAAATAACAGCTCAGGCATAGATGTGTATCAAAACCAAATGAAAATTATAAAATGTATATCACAACCTAAGCCTTCAAATAGCAAGTCCTCTTAAGGCTCAACTTTTTTATACCCTGAGAATATAGGTAATGCAGGAGGCAAATATCTGTGCATCATGGTGTATATGGATTTTTCTAACTCTGTGTAACTGGCTAACAAAACCACAATGCTATTTAATAGATAAAATGTTCTCGCATTGACAGATTGTGTCAAAACCTACTACTAGCCATGCTGTGTAGAAGCACTAAGGTCAAGGGCATTGCTGCCTCTAGACAAATGCACTGAACAGGTTGTTTAGAAAAAAGAAGGGAAACACACAATTAAGGATTTGAAAGCACATTCTGTAAGTGCATCATTGTGCACCTCTGCTTGCTGGGTGTGATGGGTATTACGCTCCTTCTTCCTCCTGCCTCCCATAGGTCTGATCTGCGGCAATATAGTATGTGACAGCTCATGTGAAGAATTCTTGGGAGCTGAAGCTCAGGCTGCAGGTATCCTTTCTTTCAGCACTGCTGGTGTCCCTATCAATCCCTGCTGAAGGACAAGAGAGTGGCCACCAGGAAGTAGGTAGGTTTCTTCTAGGATTTAAGCTACTACAGGCTGCAATGAACTGGCTTCATGAAAGAGCCAACCAGCTGGCCACTGCATGTAGCCACAGCACTCGGTTCACAAAAGGCAACACCCTCTTTCTGTTCTCAACCAGATTCTGACTTTTTAGCCCAAACTATGGAAATGAATTGTTC
Organism: Ciconia boyciana; assembly: GCF_034638445.1. Classification (NCBI taxonomy): domain Eukaryota; kingdom Metazoa; phylum Chordata; class Aves; order Ciconiiformes; family Ciconiidae; genus Ciconia; species Ciconia boyciana. Next base: position 55,658,960 of record NC_132938.1, on the reverse strand, counting down.
ACTTTGGTGGCCTCCCACACCAGCATGCAAGAACAGTTAAAATTATGCAATTCTCACAATTGTCACAATATTATCATGTCTTAGCTGGTATTTCTCCAAAAGCATTACCCTCAGTGAGTCGCAAATACTTGAAAATTTCAGGTTTCTTTTCTCAATATACATTTTTTAGCCCTCACATTTGGAAGAAAAACAACTTGAAAATATAAACTAGATATTACGAGTAAACAGAAACAACCCAAAGGCTTATCCTTTACAAAATAATGACTTTTCAAGCCAATCTCAATGATTTTTTTTTATGTTTTGCTCATAATTTGGCATTCTCAAGTTTCACTGATTTTTTTTTCCCCCCACAGTTATACACATACTTGTCACGGTTTCCTTAAGTTGGTTAGATTTAAACAAATACTATTACTAATGTAATCCTCCAAATAAGTAAAATACGTATCTGTGCAGAAGTTGCATGTACTCCACCTTATAAGATCTCCATAACTCCTTTATCTTAGAGGCAGGCGTGTATACACACAAACACATATAGCATGTACATACACTACTGCAAACAAAAAATTGATAGAGTGATGTTAGGTTGCATAGTCAAGTATTAAAACCACAGAAAGTTCCAGAATTCAATTCAACCCACATGTATTTGACCCTGTAAAGTATTTGCCATACAACACAGTGCATGCCAAGATGAATGAATGATGAACACTGTTTTTTCCAAGGGATCCCTATCTCTTTCAGGACAAATGTTTTGTCAAAGAACAGCTACTTAATGTCTTCTCTTATACTCCTTCTTGGCATGTGGTTCTAGTCTTATTTACCAGATACTATTAAAAAATCCTGTTCTGAAGGATTACTTCCTTTCTCACTGGCAATTATGAAGTTAGTATCATTACATTATGTCATAGTGTTTCAAAGATATTAATGTACTTGTTTTCACAGGGTATTTATAAGGTAAGATGGATTCAATATACTATGGGAGTGAATGGGAGAACTGAAACATAGAAAACTTAAGGTCAAAAGTGTTTGTGTCATAATTTGGGGTTTCCAACATGAGACAGCTCCTGATTTTCAGGTTCCAGAGTTACTGCACATTCTGGATTCCTTTGGAGTCTTCAGATGCAGATATGAATTATCCTCAGCACTTCTATAAAGCAGACCACAACATCTCACAGGTAGGTTTCACGAAAGCATGTGATACGATAAGAGATTACCAGGGATGTATTTGGTTTAAAAAATTGCCTACCATATTTTCCTACAGGAACTGTGTGTGATGGGCGACAGGAGGATCCAGTTCTTTGTAGGAACATTCAACTACTAACTGTCAGACCAACTCTTCTCTATACATGCCCACCCCTCCTTAATTTATGACATGGCTTCCAAGTACTACAACATAAGAGGTAGGGTCCTTGAGGCAATAGAAGGTCTCCGTCACCAGATTATCCTGGATTACTGCCCACCCTATGCACAGAATGAAAAAAATTATGTGGGGAAAAACAACAGGACCAAAATAATCTCTTAAATGACTACTGATACTTCAAACAATAGTCCAAACCTGTTTCTTGCTAATGCTAAAACAAAAACCCACCAAGCAAATTAAAATGGACAGCCTAAAGCAGACACTTGGCATAGAATATAGCTATTCCTGAAGAGTCAGTAAATGACTGAAACAGGATCTTGTAAATAAAGGGGTAACCTTAATATCAATCAATGCTACCATTCCCTACAATGATATATTACATGTAAATAGACAACCATACAGAACAGGAGTATAGAAAAGAAAAGCTTATGTGTGCATGCATGCACACACACACATACATGCAACTAGCAGGGCTTGCATCTCTTTACTGGCTCTTTTTTTCATTCATGTTTGCTGTTTAGTTATGTTCTGTTGTTGTCTTTCTTTTCTCTTCCTCTTCTGCTCCTCCAGATGCTTTCTGCCCGAAGCATTTTTAATGTACCAAGCAAGAGACACTTTGTGAAGTCAAGATAGCAAGAGCAGAGAAAAGGTGGTAGAAAACAAACAGAAGAAAATTAATCTACAGAAATAGTACAGCCTAGAAACAGCACATTTAAAACTGTTAGCTCTCTCAGCTTAATCTTTTCTTTGAGATGATCTTCACCTATGCTACTGCATATAACCTTTTCTGACCGTACCTACGCTAAGAGTCTTGATCCTAATGTGATTCAAGTTAACTGACTACAGATGGCAAATGCTAATCTAGACATTACACATATAAGTAAGAGGAAAACACTTTCCTAAAATGTTTTTGAATTTTTCGTTATCTTTATATTAGAACAAACACTGATTTAATATATATATTATAATATTAGAACAAACACCGGGGGTTTTTTTCCTTGCACAATTTAATGGGGCTCCCAATTCTTTACACTTTTTCCAAGTTGTGTGCAAAATATAGCTTGTTAAGCAATAAAATAGCACATATTAATGCCAGAAGTTAGTCTGAATGGACACTTGCAGGATGTTATAATGTAGGACAATGATTTAGATTTGAAGTATACATTCCTAATCTATATAATAAGGTTAATGTACTGCTAGTTTTTTCAATAAATAAGTTAAAATTACTTTTTCCTCTTGTAACGATACTGGGCCTATCATCTTCTCCTACGTGAAAGGTATAACCTGGGGCTTTAATAAAAATAAAATAAATACATAAATAAATGAAAATCAGGCAATATAAGGCTGAGGATACAAAGTTTCAGGACTGGCAACAGCATTGAAGAAGCAGCTGAGAAAAACTCCCACTGACTTCAACAAGCTCTGGGTCTGGTCTTTGGCCTACACTATGCAAGTTAAGTACATTTAAATTATACAATATAAGTCCACAGTACAATATCTGTCATAACTATACTTATGCTACCAGTTTGAGTTATTGAACAAATACAGGATCTGATTCTGTACAAAGCCCTCAGGCTCATCTTTCACCAGCAACAGTGAGAATTTTGCCTGAATAAGATAGGCAGGCTCAAAATTAGTACTGCTAACTCTAATTGTATGTTACATCAGTGTTCTTTGTGAAGCCTCAGGTAAGTCAGACGCTACAAAATACTAATCTGTAACAGCACGTTTCTAGCTATCATGAGTTCCCTGAAAACCTTGAATATGGAAAGGAAGCACTTAAAAGGCACAGGGCAAACAATGGGTCTACAGCATGTTAAAGATTTTGTTTCTTTGCTTCTTAAGCTGTCTGGTTTGAAGGTCATCCTGCGATTTACTAGAGACAATGGAGATTTTCAGTTTTCAGTTATTTCTTACTGACAATAAACCCATGATGATGCCAGAAAAGGAGGATTCATATAAATTCACATGGTTTTGTATGTTTACCAGAGTCCTTAAATGGAAATCTGACATCACTACTGGCAGTGGTTATTGATGTCAGAAATCAAGGTTATTTTAATACTTAGATATGTTTTGTTCTCTCTTACAAAAATGCATTCTTTAAGTCTGTTTATTAAAAAGCCTGTTTCTAAATTCTGCTTTTAATATGACCACTCATTGTGTATATAAAAACACCTTTTTAAAATTCACTAAAAAGTTGTGATATTTAAATTACCATACATCTCATATCTCTTTTCTTACCCACCCTACAGAAATGACAACCTCTAAAGCAGTCAACATCTTTGCATTAAGGGAAGGTATATGTGTAATTTTGCGTAGTAGGAAAAAGTATCAAGCTTTCTGACACATTCTCTACAAGCGTTTCAAATATAGTAAGTTAAGAAACAAAATCTCAGCCCTTGTCCTGTTGAGTGTTAATAAAATTCCATCTGGTCACTTAGGAGCTGTGCCAACATTACCACACAAAGAGCCTTTGAGCCATTTGAATGTTCAAGAGTCATTTGACAGCTTTTTTATTTACCTTTTTTTTTTTGGTCAAATACGAACCTAATAGTCTACAGATGGCTAGGTTCTAACAAGTTTACTTTCACGTAAACTTGAAACTAACCTTGAAAGTAAACTGCTGAGGTTTTGCTTTGGGTTGCTGCTTGGGTTTATACATTTTTTCTAACATTTAGGATTGTTCAATCTACTGCTGCTCCAAGTTCCTTATTAGGCAAATACAAAGTGAAAGTGAAAACCTGGTGCATAGTTGTTCTAAAACTGCAAACATAGTAAGAATCTGCTCAGCCTGCTCAGGGCCAACAGAATAGGAGTAGGTACAGGGAGTTAAAGTCACAGTAGACAGCAAGTTAAAGTAATGTTCAGTGACAAAAATCTTCACAGGGGAAACAAATCTCAAGAACCGCTCTGAGCAATGAGAGAGATTTCAGCAACAGATGGGTACTACGCTCAGTATATACTAAGTATATATCTTTTAGTGCCAAAATAAGTTATGGATTTATTTTCTAGTCACTGTGCTAAAATATGTGTATTTAATACAGAAAAATAAATTCCACACTGTAATTTATATTCAAATTTGCCTTCGAAAACCAAAATTGGTTTGCCAAAAAACCCACCCCCAATCAAAACAAAAAAACCTTTCTGAGTGACCTGATGTAGCTTCAAAGTTAGCTCAGCCTGGCACAGGAGGCTGTATTAGGTGACCTCTGATGTCCCTAATGACTTAATTTTTCGTGTGATGCTATGAGTCTATCTGATAAGGTTATATACATCATAAACACATAGCACTGAATTGCTTGGCCTGGTCTATGGCCTTCAACGCAAAACAGCTACTAAAATAATCATAGTAATAGCCAAATTATCAGGGAGGATTCACAATGTTGCAAGACTGGCAGAGGTAATCTAGGTGATCCACTTCTGCACTGTATTGAGTCAAAAGAGACAGGTAAAACACTGAATGCTCCACCAGACTCTCTGCTAGTGGACCAATTGTCTGGGATGTGAGAAATCACAGTGAGAGAAAAATGCTATTTCAGTTATAAGAAGTGGTTTAGTAACACTCCCTCCTCATTCCTATCCCTCAACATCTTTTAACTGAATCAAGTATCAAATCTGTAAATTAACAGGATTAATCTATATCTTAAATCTCTGTAGGATTAGCACTCAGAAGACAGACAAGGGCCTGATTCTGTCACTACTTATCTGTGAGTAACTTTTTCATTCTTACTGGAGTATTTTTGTAAGTAGTCTTCCACGTGTGCATAAACACTTGGAGGTCCTAACATGCAATGAGATACCAAAGGGAATAAAACTGTAAAAATATAGACTATTTTTATTGTTGTTTCAATTAATTTGTGGGCAATTCAACAAAATGGAGTTTTGGAAAGGATTTGAAGAGAAAGATCTTTGCTTTGACATTCACTTTCAACTCTTGGCTGTGGACTTAATTAAAACTAGCTATTCCACTCTCCAAAGCCATAGCATATATGACTAGGACCCAAAAAGCAATCTACTACAGAAAATAAAATAGGCCTGAGCAGCGGAAAAATAGCGACTAATCTAGGAAAAGCTGTGAAGCTTTAAGGAAAGGCTGTAAGAGACCTAATAACAGAACGTAACGATGTTTCCACATGTTCTATAATTACTCACTTAGTGCTACATTTTGAAAGGTATCTTGGCAGATTAAAAGAAGTTGTGATTGAAAATTAACAATGTATGTAATCTGCTTTTGTACTCCTGGTCTGAAATCTTAAATTCTTAGCAGTTAATAACTTTTCTTCATTTTGCTACTGTCTTTTTGCATGTGATTACGGGATACAAATTGTTGTACCTACCTGCAAATGCATACTGTTCTAGAATGAAGTCTGGACTTTGAGCACCTTTCTGAACAGTAAGCCCTTTAAAAACTCTTAAAATACGGAGACTTGAATTTCCCAGTCTTTTTCCAAGCTAAGAAATTGTTTTGTTTGCTGGATCTTCAAGCAGCTAGTTTTAAACTCAAGGTTGATCAGAGCACTCTTAGCAACCCATTTTCTCCTGGTCCAGCTACTGACTTGAGTTTCTCCATGGCAGTTTCTACTATGTTGTCCTGTGCTGATATAGTTCCCTTAGCATGTTAGCTCTGTGAGAAACCTCTGATGCCTGACACAGAATGTAACATTAGACATTGAAAGACTGAGGGCTCACACAACGCACTTCAACAAAACGTTAGCAAGGAGATTAAATATTTATCCTGATATAATTATAAAGGTCACTTTGTATTCTGTTCTTTTACATTTTCTGTAGACATATAAGTATAAAATAATACATCTATCACTGGTAAAATAAAGCTTAAAAACAAATTAAAAAGTCATAAATGAAATTAGCTTAGTTGTTCCTAATTAAAAAGACATAAGACATTCAGTTATGCAACAACACTCATGCAAGTTCCATTTTCCTTCTTGACAACAAGATATATATCCTAAACCAGCTAATCTACTACACTTGTCCCCGCAGTTATCTTTTTATGGAAGCATGCAGTTTTCCCCCAATTTTCTATCCCAGCAGAAGATTGAGAGTTGCAGCCTCTGCATCTTGTCAGATGGGGGGACTTCACAATGATGTCCCAATGGGCACATATTCCTTAGATTTGAAGTCTTAACGGTGGTTTATGCTGTTCTCCAGAGAACTTTCAAAGTTTGCTTTTAATTGTTTTTATTTAATTTTCCCAAAAATTACAAAAAAAATTCACTACTTTCAATTACAAGCTACATGATAATTGCAAACTATGCATGAAAGCTTTCAGTCCTGAAAATATACTGTTTGAATTTGATGAAGGTGTGCAAAAAAGTTCGTAATGTAAGTGACCTGCCATTTGTGCTATTGTTTGGTTTTCAGTCAAAGTCTGTTAGAAAGATATCGGTTGCAAATCTAATATGTGATGCTAAACCCCTTTATTTACAAACATCTTACAATTAAAAATTCATATGGTGGTAAGTATTTGTTTGCCTGTATTCTCCTACTAAAGTTACTCTTGGCAAAACATTTTTATCCCAAGGAAGGAAGGGAAGGAAAGACTATAACATAAGAGTAAGACTTTCCTCCTGAAAACACAATTGTTAAAACCTGTAATTCAAAAATTTCCTTTAACCACAGAAGAGCTGATAGAAGTGTGACAGTCTCCTCATGCCTTGGAGAAAAAAGCTTTTAATATTATCTAATGTCATTGAAGGATACAAAGGAAATTAAGTCAATCCTGGAAAGCACTGCTTCTTGGCTGGTGAGACTGTCTGATGCCACTAGTCCTTCAATTTAGCAGTTTAGCACAAATTACTAAGATGGCCCCAAATCAACAATATGCACTTCGTAGGCAGACTGTGGTGCCCACATATTGTAAATTGAAGATTGGGTTGTCAGTATCATTCCTCTATAAGCTTTTAGGGCCAAAACGTAATCTAGAGTTTGTTTTTAAAGGTATCGTACTGCCTTAAACCTGGTGTTACTAAGATTAGTAGACATCTGTGGTTAATCCCTCTAGTGATAAATATTTACCTATTAATGCAGTTATTTGCTCTCACTTAAGAATGCATAGAACATAGAGCATCAATAAAAACACTGCAGTGATAGGATCAGCTCAGATGCTCTCTAGAGGAAAAGGATTCAACTGAGTTTTCATGTAAGACTGACATAAAACTGCATAATCAGATGGCAAAATTAAAATGGTGCACAAGATGCTTAGTATAAACCCATTTTAAAGAAAGATTTCCACAAAACACACTAGTATTCTGCATGACTGCTGTAGTTATAAGTTATCATTAACCTCTGCACAGCATTTAAGAGCTTTATTTAGTAAAAATTATACAACAGTGACAGTGCAGTAAACATGGTACTGATGTTCTGAGGCAGCACATTACAGTACGTATGCACAGCTGGGTAAATCATAATCCAAATGTTATAGGCCTCAAGTATTACTTCAAACCACTATAATGAAGATTTGAATGAGTGAGAAGATGCAATACGTATCCACTGACAATACGGTTTTGGAGAGAGAAAATCTGAGAGTGCAAATCAAGGGAAAAAATCTCCAAAAGAAAAGGCTACCTTATATGTCTTAAAGCTCATGACTCTTAATTAAACTATTAATCCCCCATTCTGCAACCAGCTGTGTTTGGACAACATCCTCCAAAAAAGTTAAATGCTCCCAAGACACATGTATTTGTAGGAAGCTCAATAAAAAAGGCAACCAAGACTTTTTTTTCCTTAATGTATTTTTAAAAGACAAAAGGTTTCTGCAAAATTCCACTTGTTACGTTAAATTGCAAGTCATTTGCTTCCTCCACAAGCAGGATCTGAGCGTGTTGCAAAGTGGAGGAGTGCTTTGCTTTCACTGCTTAACCATCTCTCAGACTAAGTAAAGAGTCATACCAACAGAAACTGAAAGGAGTCAGGCTCTGCATACAATCTACAGGTCTCAAGAATGAAGGGCAGAGCTAATAGCAGATAGGGAGGACAAACAAATCCTTGGGATATGTTTCATTCACAAGGGATGCAAGGTTCTGTGACAACTGGATACAGCTGCCAATTTTATGGCCCCCAAATCAAGAATGTGCACTGTACTCTCAAAGACATTTATCCCTCTGATGACCAAGCAGATCTTGACTGACCCTTAAATCACAGGGGAGGAAAAAAAAAATCAGGTTTATACACAGAGATGACTCTAGGAAGCCTACCTCCCATGGTCCCATTCAGCTGTCACCAAATTCTGGAGAAATTTAACCTTTTTTCTTTTGAAGTTCCACATGCATGCAGCTTAAGCCCAAATCCAGAACCCTCCTAGTCCTCTCAGGCAGCTTAATAACCAAATTCATGTATTAGCCTTATCGGGAACTCTGAGGGAGCAACTCTTCTTGGCCCTTCTTTGAATGTGACCTGTACACACAGGCAACATAGAAATTCTTGGAGAAAGGCACTAGCATCCAATAGAAAGTAGATGGCAAAAACATGAAAGTGCCTTTTGCATATTAGCCTAAACATGAAAATAAACCAAATACTATCCTCTACCTGAAAGGATTTAAACACCATTTCCCAGAAACATACTCAAATCAGATTTTTATATTTTTCATGTGAGGACTGAAACACCTTCTACCTCTTCTGTTGATACATTTTATATTAAGCAGTCATTGCATAAAACAAACCAGCAGTCACAGGAAAAAGTGCTGGAACTAAACACCTCCACCTTTTAAAAAACATGGCTTGACTAATAGGCTATGAATGCATACTGCTATTAGGCCTGGTTTTCTGGTCTATTTGAGGGCACAGCTTCAATTTCAGCCAGAGAAAAAGCCTGGACTGTTCTCTTTCCTGTGTAAACGTGTGCCTAGCCCAAGGACGGTGAAGGTGGTAACCCAGTTGCGCCTCTTCCTCTATTCACATTTGAAAAGAAGGAGGAATGAAGGTTCAGACTTTCATGGAAAAGGTGCAGGCATCCACCTCTAAGAAATAATTCCAGGCCCTGGGCTTAAGGTGGAAACTGTCCTGATCAGAAAATAGTATGCATATTAATTATGGGTGGTTTCCTGCTGAGCTCAGTAGTTGATCCTACTCTGAACTCTCCAGGCATTGTTTATTTAGAGAGCCAAAACTCTTGGCTCAGGTTTCTGAATGCCACACTGGGAACCAGCACCTAAAACCCAGAGCACGTGTGTAAAGCAGTCTGTCCCTAACCATGCGTCTACAGAGAAACTTCCACTGCAGTAAGTCAGTAAGTCTTTCAGGATATTCATGTTATTTATTTTATGCCACTTTCAATCATTGTCTCAGAACTGTATCACTGTTAACTGCAGTTGTGCTGTTACACTGGTCTATAATGTCAGTAAACTCCCCAACACAGACAGACTCTTAGAAGGACTGAGCTACTGATCGACTGCCAGTCCTTTTGCCATTAGGGCTGAAAGATGCAGTGATACTTCAGAAGGCAGAGAAGCAGAGAATAGAAGTCAAAACCCAGCATGATTTTCTGAGTGGTGATTTCCTGACCAGCTCCTGCATATAACAAGGATGCTGCAGCCTTTAGCATAACTGAGTGCACTGAGGAGTTATTTATGGATTGCTTGACAGTCAAGAGACACTAAGAATCTTTGCAACAGTCTGTCAATACTCTGAAAAACTCCAACAATGTGCCCTAGCCCATCCTCCACTAGACATCTTGCATCAACATTAAGGAACAGCACAGTCCTCTCTATCACGTTTATAGTGTTTGTGCCAAGGAAATTCCTCTTGGTCAGCATATATAACTCCCACAGATGCCAGCCACAAAGGGACCACAGTTCAGGAAAGAATCTCTCCTATTAAGTCTTCCAATTATGTTTTTTTCTGAAACTTTATTTTCTCAATTATAATTGGTCCCTTGAAAGTGGAAGGAAGGGGAAGTGGAGAAAAGAATAGTTCAGAAGTTGTCACACGATACAGGGGGAAAGCTTAGAGACACATTTCATGGAATAAATGTGCGGATTATGCACAAGCCAAAAGCTGCTGTCAATTTTAACTACTGTTGATATGCTGAGGTTTTAATGAAATGAGGAAAAGACCAGGATGCTTCTGTATCAGCAGGCACAGATCAGTGCAGCTTTGTTGCTAGCCATATTCCATTTACTTCCAGAAGCTGCGTATAGGAACAGAAATTTGAAAAAGCATTATCAGGTTTAATATCCTTCCTCTCCATTTTATTAACACACAAAAGCCTCATATGGAATGTTATTGAGGTAATATTAATTAATACAGTCAGCAATTGATCCTTAAAGCAATATTTATCAGGAAAATTGCTAATGTTTCAGCTGTAAGCACAAGATAAAAAGAAGTCTTTCTCCTTCCTTATGTCCCATTGAAATAGGCAGCTAGGCACAATGAGTAGTAGTTTGGTAACTGTTGGTAATTCCAAATCCCATACAAATCCAGCAGATGACAGGACATGCATAGCTCCTTCTACGTCTCATCTAGACCACATCAGGCCTTCTCAGACTAAGAACTCCCCTGTTCTATGTCAGCACTTTCCATGTGTAATCAGAGCTGGACTCCTCTAAGGCAAAGATTACAGGGAGGCCCAGGGGTGAGAACTAACAAACTCTACTAGCACTGAAGAATCTAAAATATCCCAGGGAAATGCATGTCTGTGCATTGCCACCCTTTTATACTGAAGTTTGTCTTCCCTGTGAGTAGGATCCACTGTGAAAATCTCTTGAAAAACAGTGCAGTTATGTCCCACTAGAGAAGTATTAAATGCCACTGTCAAAAAGAATTATTCTCTGATCTAGTTGAGCAAAAGTTTTGATTGTCCTATTTCAGGTCTACACCATAGGTGCTCTAGAGGGATAAAAATAGTGGCAGATGCTACCAAATAACTCTGCTAGTGTAGACTCATCTACCTTGGAAAAGCTTCCTTTTGCTCCAGGTTGATAAAAATTTATTACCAAAGCTGGGCAAAAAAAAAATTAAAAAATAATAATACACAAGTAAAAGCACAATGTGTTGGGATAAATGAACCTAATTTAGGTAGGGGCTTTTACCTCTATAGTTAAGTCAGATATGGGCCATGACAGACAGATTGCGGCTATGACTAAACTGGGGGACTCGGGAGAGCTTCTAAGTATGCATTCTGGCTCATCAAATTCCATGTCAGAGAAAGCTCAAGGTATGCACTGTCCCCTGCTTAGCTGGAAAGGAAACTGGACATGCAAAGTGTGAACTAAGGCATGCTCAGTAGAGCTCTCATGAGAATGACTGGGAGACCTGGACCCAATGGTTCCCCCATTAATTGCTCCTGCAAGTCAATCTCAATGCATTTCTATCAGGTAAGTAAGTAATGTAGCACAGAAAAAGCTGAAATCCCATTTACGCTGCACCTGAGAATCCATATTTCATCATCAGCGTGATTCTGCAGCATTAAGTCTGTTGGGTGTGCACAAATTAAGGTTTGCCATCCTCTATTCACTTGCATTAAATTATTTCCAGTAACTCGTGTTCGCTTGCAACTGCAAATGCTAGTCTAACAAACACTCCTAGACATTTTTTCAAGTATACAGACTTTTCTAGTTTTTCTAGAGTCACAGATATGAAGTGTTTATCATTGCTTTACTTAGTATCAGGAAGTCAAATGTGAGTCTACACAGCCCTATATGGACTGGTTAAACTGCAGATTTTGAGTATGCAGTTTGTGTTTGAAAACATTACAGCCTGAAGGTAGATATGCATTTGTAATCTTTTGCAGACAACACTACATTTGGGGGAACGGCTGACATACCAAATAGCAATCCAGAGGCACCTTTCAGAAACTTGAGGACTGGATCAACAGAAGTCTCATGAAGTTCAACATGGATAAGCGCCAAGTTCTGCAGCTAAGGCAGAATAACCCCAAGCATCAATGCAGGCTGGGAACAAACTGTTGAAAAGACCTGGGGGTTATATTGGATGCCAAGTAAAACATAAGGCAGCAGCGTGCTCTCAAGGTAAATAAAGCAAACTGTATATTGGTTATATTAGGAGCGTGGCCAGCAGATCAAGGCTCTGCTTGATGCCTGGCAAGAATTTGTGTGTCCCAAAATTCTTTGTCTGGTTCTGGGTGTCCCAGATCAAGAAGGATACTAAAAAACGGGACAGAGTCTAGGACAGGACTACCAAGACAGGCATGTGCCCATGACACATGACATGTAAGGAGAGGCTGGGGGCTTCTTTAGTCTGGCAAAGAGGAGGCTAAGGGGGGCCTGCAGCTACCTGAAGGGATGTTACAAAGACTACTTGAAGCCTCTGTAGTAGTTAGACAAAGTCATAGTTGACCTGGTTCTACTGTTGGCAATAGTCCTGTTTCAAAATCCTCTCAAATGACAGTTTTGTATTTCTTCTATGATTCCATGAATCTGTTCAAATTTCAGCTCAAAACACCGTCACTGTTTCTACCACAGGGCTTATTACAGTGCCTCCAAGTAGGACATGCTTATTACAGGTACATCTAAGTCTTGCTGTGTGACAAAATGTAACTGCTTGGTATTACTAAAAATTAGCAGAGCACAGATTGGAAAAATTCTGATCTGACTATTTCTGCTATCTAACTCTTATATAACAAATCTTTTCCTTTTCTTTCCAAACAGGTAAGTATCCTTTTGTTCTACAAAACATGTAGCAGTTTGGGGCTCAAGAATAAAAATCCTCAAACACAGGTAAGAGAAGACTCCTTTGTATGTATAAAATTATTGATTTTCTCTTGCTAATATACTGTTAATTTTCATTGTGAGATTCTTGTCTTGCATTTACTCAACAGTGTATGTATTTTTGGTACTGCTTAAATTCCCACATATAAGATGACAGACTGTGATTGTAAAATATCATGGAGATTAAGTCCTACTATTGGGAAAAAGCAACTTGTTGAGTATGATGCAAAACTATCTTGATTTGCCAAGTCCTTCATATTATTCCAGAAGGTTCTGAGCACAACTTTGAAGAACAGAGAAGGTGGACTCCCTTTCACTGTGGTCTTCAGTTGTAAAGGCAAACAAAAAGAGCTTGAATGAGCCTTGCTTTCTGTAGCAATATTTTAATACTGAGGAAAGATTATTAATTATTTCTATCTCTGAAAAGAAAAAAAAAAAGATTAAAAATGTGAATTCTGGTTAAACATATCTCAAAATTTGTGAGATGACAGTGTACATGACACAAATGGAACATGAGTACCACAGAGGTGATTTTGTGAACTGTTTACTAGTAGAACTACAAAAGTATATTAACTCTCCACATTCCTATTAAAACAAGTTGTTAGGAACTTCTGAGCCCATTAATTGTTAGGAGATGATATGTATATAATGAAGTAATTATCAAAATGCCCAGAAACTTTACATTTTGAGGTGAATAAGGAGTTTTGGTCTGAACACAGGCCTTCAAAAATGCTGGTTTTAATTCTAGCTGTCATTATGACAACTTTTGCACCTCGATATCTCTTTTAATGATGCAGTGTCACACTAGAAAACTAAATTTTAGGAGCAAATGTTTTCACATATATTGAACCAATCTCTTTTGCACAGAGTGCCTTTCATTTGTTAGGCTACTTGTTTACTTTCACTTTTCAAAGTTCAAGGTAAAAAATCTAGTTTTCACTTATTTCCTATTTTCCTATCTGTATCAATACCAGCCTTCTGCAATACATTAAGTCCTGCATGAGGATCGGGGTAGAGAGGAAGACGCCTTTTTACAATCTACTGTTTCGGTCTTGTTGCTTTCACTTTTTTAAAGAAACAGATTGGGGGGTGGGAGAAGGGCTAAATTTGAGTTTGCTTTTATTTCTGTGCTTCACTTTTCATGTAGTTAAACAAAATATTATCTTCACCCTCTCACTTAAAAGGCTATTGAGATGAATTAATGTTTATAGATCTCTCTGAAGAGTTTTTTTAATGATAGAGCTCAGTGCTCTTATCTTTTCAGTAACTGTCTGTTTGTCACCCATGGCCAGCACATCTACCTTTTCTCTCTAGTGCATGAGAAGTCAGATTTCCTCATCTGTGTCTGACATCATGATACACTGAACCGACTAGTCTTTTGAGAATACAACTCCTAATTCCCTTGTGCCGCAAATTCTCCAAACATCTGCAGCTTTTTCTGGCTTCCAGAAAAGCTGTGAGTCACTGCAGTCTCAAAACAGTATGCAGATCTTAAAACCATTAATTCTACTAAACCATGATGAGTATTTAAAAATGAGACTCCTTCAAGTCATCTCAAATATGAAGGCACCATGGGTATAATTTTATTACCCATCACTTTATTACCCATTATCCTATGGTCATTTATGCCCAGGCAGAATATAAAAGCTACAATTTGGGCCCAATTACCACCTTAAATCAAATTTGCAGTCACTTTAAGCATAATACAGGGCAATGGGGAACTGAGGCCATAATCTGACTACACAGAGGCTTCAGCAGCAAAGCTGGTTGCAACAGATTACCTTTTCTAAATGCTCTGCAACCAGGTCACTTTAAGCACACTAATCATTTAAAACTACAACACACACTTAAATCTGTCATTCGATAGAGTTTGCTGTATTCAATTTAAAGAAGTCATGTCTCAGCACTGAATAAAAAGTTTTACTTTCATTAAATTAATGCCTCTTTATAAGCTCTGTGTGGAGCACGTAGGTCTTTCATGTCAAAGCAACCAGACTTTCTTGTCTGATGCTTTTACGTTACCCTTAGATTGCATTAGATGAAGCAGCAGTAACCTCTAGAATGAAAAGATTCAGATGATATGCTGAATTCTGGGGACAAATTAATTCCACAAATACAGAGCAGAATAGTACGCTCGTGTAACAAGCAGAATTTGGCTTCTAAATTTGCACTGACCCTCTTAAGGTATTAGAAAATAACACCAAAGTCCAACACATCCTACATGATCAAAGCCTAACAAGTACAGAATCTTTTACTGTTATATAAATACAATATAACCAACAATCAAAAACCTATTCTGATTGTTCTTTGAGAGGCCAACAATTAAGTGTTAAAATGAAAATTGTTAAAACAAAAATATTTTAATTCCAAATTGTGACCAAAATCAGAAGAGGTCTGTTTTGTTACAACGGCTGCTTTTGGAAGAAGTACATGAGTCCGGAGAGAAGAAAGAAGGAAAAAAATCAGGAGCTTGCAAGAATTCCTGAATTTTCAAGTTTGATATCTAATCCTTGATCTCAGAGTTACATCTCTGTCTGCCCAAACGGAGTCTAATCTTAATCTCAAGCAAGCTCCTCAGCATATTTCTGATTGTAAGAAATAAATTTCTGGTAATGGAAAAAAAAAAATTAATAGGCTCATCTATTTATTTTTAAGACATAAAAAGGGTCAAACAGAAAAGCCTATGTTTCAAAAAACCTGCCAAAGATTAAGTCATTTTGTAAAATGTGCCTATTAACCAGCTTTCAAAAAATCCAGCAAGTTCTTTATGTACAGCCAAAAATTCTGTTTTGTTGATGACCATTTCTGATTTTAGAAAAGAAAAGAGTTTAGTTTAAATAGTTGCTAAGTATGCTGGCTTCGAAGTGACACCTTGCTGTTGTGATCACTGAAGTACAGAAAACTGTTCAGAATTGGAAGAGCTAAGTAGGCTAAAAACAATCCAGTAGTCCACAGCTGTTGCTTTTTATCAGAAAGCCTATTTAATATCAATTTAAAGAAAAACAGAAAAACAGGCCACCCCTTGCTAACATGAAGTGCTGTATTATCTAGGGCATTTCTCTCTCCAGCCATCTGTTTTGAACTGTTCATGCACTGAACTCAAATTTTATGTTCACCAGAGAACTCTTCCAAGTCTCTTCCAGAGACTGTATAAGAAGTCTTAAATTCTACCTTGTTCTCAACAGCCAAAAAAAGAACTGTGATGCCTTCACCCTCCTCGTAAAGGGAGAAGTTATGGCCTTCATAAAGATAAACGAGCAATTCAGATCATTTCTGGGAGGAACATGCATTCTGAAGAAGTATATTGAATTGCTTTTTGTTTCTCTCCACCATTGTTGCCTTCAAAGCGTTAAGTGTCCACACTCTAATATATGTGTCATCAGAAGCATAATGTGTAGCAGTCTTGCGAAGAGGGATTCCTAACATTTTCTGGGAATATCAGGAAGCATCGAAAGCCATCATGTAATGGCTACAGAGTGAGTTTCTGAAGCCGATTTCTGAAAACATAATTTTTCTTTCTCCCTATGCTGCTACAAGATAGAACAAAGGTCACCATATGTATATTAATTGCTTATGACACTGTGCTTACTATTCCTTTTACAGGAGGATGTTCTAATATGATGATCTCCATGTTAAACTGGTTTCTTCTTTGATATAACAAATTATATAAATGATATAATTCCATCAATTTTTAAGAAAAATCAAGTTCACCAAATAATTTTCTTTATCATAGGATATGGCTCTTCATTTGGCAAGTTCCTTCAGATACTATATGTTAGTATAGCATCATACCTATGAATAAAAGACATTTTAACAGTGTTTCTGATGGTCAAAAATCAGTCCAATGTCTGCCATTTTTCCCCCAACTGTATAAACTGGAGAGCCAATATTACTACGTCTTCAAAGGATGGGGTGATGCATGCCATTTTATATGGTTTCACCAAAGCAGGGCAGTTTAAGCGCTGCTACAGCTGAGTCAGAAAACCAGGATCCCAGTGACTTCAGTGGTACTCCGTGTGGGCTTTGTGTGGGTACAAGAATGCTGTACAAATAGCTTTTACATGAATAGGGCCCAATTCTGTATGATTTCTTTCCTACGAGATGCATTCTTTCATATATTCTCACTTATTGTATAAGTACATTAGGCAAAACTGAAGCATGATTTTAAACTGGTTGTAAATAACTGATGTTTAACTGAAGAGAAGAAAAAAATCACTTCAGCTCTTCAAATTAGAAAGCGGAGCACCAGTTTTTCAATTCTTTCCCTAACAAAGACAGTGGAAAGGGTAGATGATGGAAGAAGCTGTCAGATATTTAATTAATAAAGACAGAACCAGAGGAGAGAGAGTAGGAGATGGGAGGAAAGACGGAAAAGAACAGACAACTGGAGGAGGTAGAGAGGAAGAAGATGTTATAGAAAACCGGGCAATGAAATAAAGAAGCCTGAAGGAATAGGATGGCTGTGGAAGAGAGTGCAAAGAGTAGGAAAGGATTCTTAGGTAAAAGAGAAAAGACGCAAAGAAAATAAGTACATTGTAATATCAGATAGACACGTGTGTTTTTTGCCTGGAAAGTGCACACTGTATTTTGGGCACTGCTACGTGTAAATGTATTGATTAGTATCTTTGATTGGACTGAAAATGGGTGATGCTGTAAACGGGTGATGAATTTTTATTGCTAAGGTTTAAAAACAAACAAAAACCCTGAACCTGCTTGGTTCCTGTCAGCAATCCCTTATGTACATGTTCCATCTCTTTCCCTCAATCGTCAACATTTCCCTGTGTTTCCCCTAATTTCATATGGCAGGAACCAGCATGTCTGTATATTCTCCCTGAGCTTTGTGGAGAACCAGGTAAGAAAGGGGACCGCCCAACAGGTTCTGCAGGATGAGAGCAAATGTATTTGTATAAAGCATATTAATGGATTTTTAAATTCATTTAATCATACCAGACATTTTTACAATGAATGTGTTCACAGACCAGTGTTCTGTTGTGGTTGGCCTTTTCCCCCCCTCCTTAGAACAACGTCCTGATCCTAAAAGTAGTTCAACATATAAGCATGCGAGAGGAAGGAGGAAAAATAATGGCTACTAGTTACTTAGGGGAGAGGAAAAAAAAGAAAGGTAAGTGTGGAAATACCTCATAACTGTTCATTGCTGCTGCCACTCCTCTTGATAGTCATGTCCACTCACTACATTTGCTCTTAAACTGCTCACTGAAGTTCAGGAGGAGTGTCTTAGGTATTTGTATAACAGGGTCCTAACATGACCAGCAATCTAGTGACTTCCAGTGTGCACATTGGAAGATTGCTGAAGGAAGTGGTCAAAGATATGAAGATACTATTACCAAGTACACTGGACTCACAAGACTGACTTCAGTCAGTTCCTCCAGAGGCCCAGAAGGGGTAAGTTAAACATTCTGTGGACAGGGAAGATTTAGATAAGAAAGATGTGTACAGTCCTGCTTTGTTTTTAAAACCCTTTTCTCTTCCCATGCTTTGTTCCTGCTGTCAAGATAAAACAGCATTTTTATTTAAGGAAATTGTTCCAAAGCCTTCATGTAGCACAAGTAGCTATTTGGCAGTACTGAACTCAAGTTATGCCTGCAGGGTACTGGGTGCTGTCGACTGTGAGCACAATGGGATTTCTCCCTAGAGAAGGGATACGGGAATGAACTTAGCAAGGCTAGAGAAAGGAACAGGTGTGCTACTGGCCCTGTAAATAGTGACATATACTTGTCAGGTTGCATTTAAGGCTAGAAATGTTAAAATAGTCCCATTAATTTAAGTCACTAGACTGTCACGTCCAACATCAAAGATAGGAAATGTTTCTAAATACACTCCCAAGAGGAGCTACTAGCTGCCAGAGAGCAGGCCACCCTCAGCATGCCTGACAAACCTAGACAAAGGTTTGTCATGCCTAGACCTCCTCAGACAAACACTCCACTCACCCTAGAGACCATAAAGGCTTGCAGGTGGTCTGTTTTACAGTTTTTGATATTTATGTTAAATATCTAGGCTAGCAGAATTTTCAGCTTTCATCCACAAAATGCTGTCACAGAATTAATCCTTACAGTACAATGCAATTTCAGTTTCCAGTCTGGGTATAATTAAGGGCAAAAGGGATAGAACGGAGTTTGTAAAGTGCTGGGTATTACAGAGTTCTCTTCCAATTGTAGACTTCTACTGTATGGAAGATAGGATGAGAGAAGGATGAGTATTCTGTTATATCTGGGGGGTTTTTTGGACTGGTGTATTCTAGAGGTAAAGACATTTACTGAAAGGTGACGAATGCGCTAAGAATAGGGTTTTTAACTGCGGGTTTTGTGCCCTGATGCTCCCATATTAGTATATCAGGAAGGCCATAAAAATGCACAGGCGGCTGACAGCGGATATGCAAACTCAAGACTGCCAGGAGATGCTGAGCTGTCACCTCCCCAGGTCTCCCAAACACAGGCCTGTTTCCCACAGGCTCACTGGCAGCCCTGACAAATTTCTCCAAGGTTTTGTTCAATCCTCATCATGTCATCCATCCTATCCTGCTTAGCTGCTCTCCTCCATGAATCTCAGTCTTCTCAGTCTCCATCTCTCTGTCCAGTCTTACTAAGTACATTTGCAGAGCACAGGCAGTAAGTCTGAAAGAAAGGCTGCTATTCACCATGTGAATTTAAGCACCCGCTTAACTGGATTTAATCAGATACTGAAATGACTTGTCAAATCCGAGTCAACTGATAGGAAGGGTCAACAAAAAAATTAAAGTTATACACAAATTTTGCATATTTCTTCAAAATTATTGTGTCTGTCAGGCTGGCAAGTATCAGTGGATGGAACCAACTGATGAACTTAAACAACACTGATTAACTTTCATGAATCTCCCCGAGCTATCACTAACACAATGAATAGCTTAGTGTTTTAATAAAAGCTCAGAACTGACTTATGCCTCGGATGTTCCTATAATACATGACTAGGAAGCAGTAAGCTTGTAAGAGCTGTGAAATATGAGGAAAATGGGACCTAATATTGAAATGGATCACTTAAAATATTTCCTTTGCAAAAGTGTGATTTTTTTTTTATTTTCCCTGATTTTTAAATGTGTAAAGGTGATTTTTAAGAGGTTTGTGTCTAACCTAGAAATGGAAAGCATGAAATGAAAGCACTTAATTTATTTTAAACTGCAAATTTTAACACAACTTTGTACCGGCATCTACATTGTCTCAATTTATGCATATTTTGAATTTCAACTACTGCAGACACACACACATTTATTCCCTGACATTTCTTATCAGAATTTATGAAGAAGATGTATCTGAACATGCTTTAAGTCAGAGATATTTCTAAGACACATGCCTTGCCAGCACACACTTATACTTGTACAGTTAAGGTATGTGGTATTTATTTGCGGGTTCCAAAGCATCATGCACTAAATTCTGTCCTCTATCTGGAATTAAATGAAGAGCAGTTATCTAGTTTATAGATTTGACAAACTCTTCTGGATAGCTGCCAACTTTGTAATCTACTTGAGCTACAGCTTAAGAATGGTACGAGATCACTAGGGTTTCTGCATAACTTCAAAGCTCCCTAAACTAGAACCGCGCAACTCTCAGGCTGAACAAACGTCACCAGGCTGTGTGCACAGCTTTGAGGCTCCTTGAACCACAGCCATTTGTTTCAAAGAGTTTACAAATTCTATTAGGCATATCTGGAGCGCCTGTAAATTCTAATACACATCAGCTATTTTTTGCACTAAAAGGAACTTCAACATTCTAAAGTCTGTGGCTTTTAACTATCATTTTACTCTACCAAAACCAATTTTGTTTGGTTGCCGTTATGTTAAAATTTGTAAGTAGAAAAAATTTTCTAGACCACATTTAACAAAAAGAGGCCCTGGGAGATTGTTCTTGCAGTGAAAACTGCTCCTTATAAAATCCCTTACTAGGAAAAGCTCCTTGTCCAATTAAAATTCAAACTGTCATTAAAATTTTTTTTCCATTAGTTGGAGAACACATATCAACATTTTAAGACTCCTAATTTCCAGAAGTTTAGATGTAGTTCCTAATCTATTTTAATATGGAAACAAGTTAGAATCTGAAACATAATGCCTCCCACAGTATAAAGACAGCAGGGATGGTTGTTTTCTTGAATACACAGCATGCGAACAGACCCAGGTGGACCAGTCAACAGTGGAAAGAGGGTTTTCTCTTACATAAGTGACTGGGTCACTATCTAGTGTCCCTTTGTCATCCTAAAATATGAACTACATCCTGCAACAGAGTTAAGAGGGGATAGCAACCAACCTCCTTGACAGATGCCATAGATGAATCTCCATAGCTTTCTCTCCTGTCAAATGGTGATGACATTATTTTCCCCTTTAATGAACAAATGCTAGTTTATGTTAATATCTTTTTTTTTTTTACATATTTATAAATAATTAAATTCTCAGAACTTCCAGAAATAAATCAGCTTTACTTGAGGAAGATGGCAAATTATAATGAGTCTTCTCAAGGACTGTCAGCAGCAGCCCAATGGTACTACAAAAAAAGAGGGTAAAAATTATCTGATTTTATTTACATTTATACCCCAACTATTTTCTTAACTTTTTTTTTTGGGGGGACGGGGACAACACGACGGACAGGACACACAGAGTAGAGCTCCTAATTTCCTTCTCCTATTTCTGTCCTCTGTTATTCCATTCATCCATCTATTATCCCTGTCTTTCCTCTGCTTCTAGTATTTCTCTCCCTCCACACATTTCCCTTAAGGGATTTTTGTTCCCTTCTATTCTTGCCTCTTGTCTTGGTAGCTTTCTCATTTCCATTATTACTGCTTTGTTTCCTTCAGGTTTCAGCTGTTCTTTTGCCCTTTCTCTTTCCACTTTTATTTTGACGCTACAGAAAGCCAGATGTTCCTCACAGACTTCTGAAACTACCTCTGAATATTCCGTTCTCAGGAAACATACTGTGAATGAAGCCCTTCACCTAAAGCTAAAGACAAAATTGGTTGGTTTCAGTCTCACATAATAACAAAAGATCACAAATATTGGCCTGAACACAGGAACAGTATTCATTAAGGAAGGTCAGTCAGAACTAACCTAACCTCTCTGGCTGCTTCAGAAGCACACTTCGAGGAACATTACTGAAGCAAAGGAGATGCAGTATAAAAGCAGTTTCCTCCGTGTTTGTGTTTTACAGACAAGACTTTTGCCAAATCAGTCTTGTTTTTAGGAAATGTTAATACAACATTTTATACTGCCTTAAATTTGTGTATTCTGGCTGGCTAGAACTAATATGCTGGCGTTGTTAGAAGTCTCATTGTTTTAGCAAAAACTTTAAAAGAATTTAAAATTATCTTTTTGTGCAATTGATATATCTCTTTTCCAAGCAGCTTATTAGGTTGTCTTGCATCTCTTGCAAGAAAACTAGCAAAAGAGCTCTCAAGATGGAAGACTTCTTTTCATTAGCTTTCCTCCCTCTCATGTCTGAGGCTACCGATTACATTTTTTAACAAAAAGCAGGCAGGTTTATTCCTATCTTCCCAACAGCAATATTGCACACAGCCACGCCTGAAGCTTCACACCCTCCTGCCTCCTTTATTTCATGAACCAATGCCCTGAAGACAGGCAGTGGCTTGTTACACCCTGATCTGTGGTTCAGTTTGGATTTCGTGTTTGACAACCACCATGATGGCCCCAAAACTTGATACATAGTTGCACGTGGTAATTCTTCAGGGAAACTGGGAGAGAAAATTGAGTATATTGGGAGGAGAGGGGCAATATAAATCTTTGTTCTGACAACAGTGTAGCTAAATGAACAGTACTTAAATAAATCCATCTATGTTATAGCCTGTATACCTTATATATCTTGTCATTGTGCTATTACTGCTAGGTATTGTAAAGAGTCTAGCAGGTTGCTTTTGCAGTTTGTTGCCCAACTAAGCACCTAAGCATGTATTAAGCTTCATCAGAGCAGAGGCTGCCTTATGTTTCCTGCTAACAAAACCAGTACTCCCAAAATGGAAGAATATTTTTATGACCTTTCACTATTACAGACCATAACACCAACACTTTAAACAAACTGATATGTGCCATAAAAAAAAAAAGTGATCTGTATTTGTATTCTGCTTACAAACTCTCATGCGTGGTGTTTCCCCATCTTTTGGGGCCAATGGATTACTGTGGAGTGGTCAACATGTAACCAAGTTCCTGATGTTTATTTTATTAATTTACATCTGTGGAATAACTGCAGCCTGCTTACAATAAACTCCATGGGCAACTGCTCTAAAATAGAAAGATTTTCTTGGATACAGTGTGTTTGCATGAGTATACCAGTTGTGTTTTTCGAGGTTAAAACCAAGAACTGACTGGGGAAAGGGACCATTCATTGTGAAACTGAAGCATTACATTAGTAACTGAAAAGTAAAAACCTGTAATTGTTCTTATAAAAACAGAAGTAAAGCACTGGTGGTGCCCATGTCATCTCAAGTATTCAAAGTGCTCTACTGCTTGGAGTACTTAAGGCAACTTTCCTCTCGAAGCCAAAAGTTGAATCTTGTTTAAACTGTACTTAGACACAACTTTCAAAACTATAAATGCAAGCAACAAAAATGATAGTTTTGTAAAGAACTTATATTAATGAGAGGAAATCACTGTCCTCTAGGAGGAAACAACTGCCATAAGAATGTCTTCACAGGAACACACACTTGGAACCAGAGTGGCAGCAGAGATACTTCTATACAGTAAAGATAATGCAGATCCATATATACATAATAAGTCTTTTTAACAACAGAAATCTTTTGATTGGAGTTAGAACATAGCTCCTTGGGTTTCCATTTTCTATCATTAGTATACAAACCAGCTAATACCATACCAACCTTCATAAATTCAGAATAGACCATATGTTTAACTATAAGATATTACTGCAGTCTCTGCCACAAATGCTTGTTCGTTGAGCATGATTTATGGAATGATATACAAGCTATAGGAAGAACAAATTCATCCTTGATTTAATTCTAAGTATTTTCAGCTTTTATTCAATGTGTTACCAAAAAGAATACTATAAGCTGCATGAGGGAAGCTAGTGCACAGATTGTATGAGCTTAAACATAGATCTTAAACATGGAAAGTCATTATTAATTGCTAGCCAAGGTGAAACTGATTTCAGTCTTTGCCACTTGCTCCTTGGAGCAACAAGATCTGCTGCAGAGGCTACTTAGAGTTTGCCTTGATTTTAAAGACAGTGGAATCAGGCCCTAATATGTGAAGAAGCGGGGGGGGGGGAAGGTTCCTCTGTATTTTCACAAGCAATCTCTCTGGGCAATTATGGACGGGTGCTGATAGATTCTACAGGAAAATTATTTTAGTCTTCCTGAAAATAATTACAACTACTCTAACTTATGCAGCGAGCTGTAGCAGATTCTCAAACTGTTTACAAACTTGCCTGGAACTAACATGTAGTCTCATCTAAAAAGGAGCGCTGCGCCGATTCTGCACCAGCTTTTCTGAACAGCTTTTAGCTGATGCCCTGAAGTTTTTATTTTTGGAAGCCAAAACAGAGTTAGCTACAACTAGACTTTGACCAAAACGATGAGATTAATAGTCCTACTTTGTGAATGGAGACAGGAGACATATGCAAACTAAATCCTGGTGTCTTGTCTTTTCCACCCCCATGAAGAGAGAGACCCTCACTATGCCATTATAGTTTTACCTAATTCTGATAAAATCTGATAGTTACTCCTCATGCCTGACCCTGGCAGCTTCTAATTTGAACCATTCTCCAAAGGTTCTCCATTGCTTTAAAGGCGTTAAATAAGTACTTATCCTCATTTCACAATCAGAAAAACTGAGGCACTGCAACCACTTCTTGCCGTGGAAACTTCTAGTTAAAAGTGAAAGATACGTGCGATCTGCAAAGAAACTACTGATTTACCTAAGGCCACAGGAAGTGCTGATGTCAAACCCCTGAGCCGAATTCAGGAACTGCCACCTCTTTACCCTGGTTGTGAACCACAGCTCCTTGCCCTCCGGATCTGCAACCTAGATCCCACCATCACATTTGGCAGGCTGGCTGGGTCTTTGGCAGCTCAAGGGGGGCACTCCTTACCCATCTCTGGGATCTACGCTACAGCCAGATTTCTGGGAAATCTGTTTTATGGCGGCTGTTTAATACCGGGAGAGCTGTAGTTTGTGCAAGAGGAAGAGGTGGAGAGGACAAGAGAAATTAATTGAGCACTTTGTAAGGAAAAATCAAATACCGTACTTCCTAGATTCACATGACATTTGTTGGAAGCTCCATGCAAGTGGCAAACTACTTAATTTACAATCTTAAGATAAAAAAGGCAGAGGTAATATGGCTGCATTTGTAGGCATGAGTAATGCTCTTTCTAAAAGCCAGAGAAATACGAGGGTCCTTGTGTCTTCCACAAACAATGAATGGAGATTATAAAATAATCTCCTAAACGTATTACCCCAACCGTCTCCATTATGCAAACAGTAACCGGGAAAGCGTCCTGGGGGTGCCTTATATAACTCCTTGCTCTGAACCTCGCTTCGCACTCGGGGAATTTATCTTTCCTCTAACCCACTTGAATTCAGACTCAGGACCGCGAGTGCCGTGCGGGGAGCACCACGGGGCTGACCAGCCAGGCGCCGGGCCGGGGCAGAGCCAGCAGGCGGGGCCGGCCGGCAGCAGCACAGGAGCCGCGGAAACATTGCGCTGCAGGGGCAGGGGCCGGGCAGTGGCCACGGCAACGCCGGGGGGGGTCGGTGGAGGCCCACTGCCGCCCCGACCCTCCTCCCGCGCTGAGGCGCGGAGGGGAGGAAGGTGGCCGACAAGGAAGTTGCACCAGTCGCCTCTCCCCGCCCGCCGGAGACGAGCGGGCGGTGGCAGGGGCTACACAGCGCGGATCTGGCGCGACTTACCCATGGTGCCGCCGCGGCCTCGGCCTCCTCTTTCCCCTCCTGCTGCTGCTGCCGTCGCCTCTCCGCTAGCGCGGAGGGAGGCGCGGGAGGCGTGTGCGCGGAGCGGGGCGGGCGCGGCAGCGGCGCGGAGCCTGCGTGCGGCGCGACTATGAGTCAGGGTAGCACATCCGGGCAAGGCCGCCTGAGAGACACCCCGCCCGCCCGGTGGCACCCTGCCGCCGCCCGCCGCCGCGGAAGGGCGGGCAGCCGCGGAGGGAGGAGGCGGTGCGGGGCCGGCGGCAGCGCCCCCGGCCGGGAAGGAGGGAGCTAAGGGGCGGATCCCCGCGGAGGGCGGTGGCTCCCGCCCCTCGCCGCAGCCCCGGTCCTCCTTTGTTAGAGGGGCTGGGGTGGGGTGGGGCTGCCCTCCGGGCCGGGCGGTGGCATGGCGGTGAGGGAGCGAGGGGCGCCGGTCTGACCGTTAGTAACGGCTGCGAGCGCGCGGCGCGGTGACACCCCCCCCACCACACAGACATACACACACCCCCCTCGCGCTGTAGGCGCCTGAGGTCGTTCCTCTGTTTTCCCGCCACCCCACACCTGTCCAGGTCCTCTGGGGAGAAGGGGCTGAGGTTTTACCTACGGGGCGCCAGGAGGGATTCTTCCGCGCTGCTGACCGTCATTAAAAGCTTTGTGGAAGGCAGGCCGCCTCGGCTGCGGCTTGTGGCCGGGGCTGTTGGCTGGTGAGGGAGAGCACGGCTGCAGACCGAGTTAAGCAGTGGGGCAACGGGCGCCGAGAGGGCCACGCCCGGGTGCGCGGTCGCCGGGCGGGTAGGCAGCCGCCTCTTCGAAGTTCCTGCAAAAGCCCAGGCCCCCCCGAGGCTCCCTCCCCGCGGCCCTCCAGCAGCCCCTCGCCGCGGGGTCGGGGCGCAAGCCGGATGTACCGGGGGCGTGGGGTGGCTTAAAAATGGGGAGCGTGGCGTTTACATTCATATTTACGAATATGGGCTCAACTTAAAGAGGAGCATTTTGCAGGAGGAAGGGATTGAGCTGGATGGAAAAGCGGTTTTCAGGTGGGCTGTGTGGGGAAGAGAATCAGTGGAGGAAACCGCCAGGTGAAGCCCAATTGCTCCACATTTTGCTGAACCAACGTTACAAGTTTTACACCCAAAACTGAAAGGCTTCTGCACAAGGTAGTTATGTGTGGAAGGCGTTTCTTTTTAACAAGAAAATGAATCTCTGTATTCAGTGTTTGCCCTTCCTTTCTGCCCTGGAATACTCAGTCTCTATAACGCAGGGAACAATGAGGAAGTTTGCTGTTACAGTCCTCTCTCGTTACAGTGCTTTCACTGGGAACCATTTTGGGGGGGAGGGGGTGAAATTAATTGAGTAGCTCTTCTTGTAGCATTTTTACTTTTTCCAAATCTTTCCATATTTATGTATTCACAAGTTTACCTGAGTACATCCTGAAGTATGGTTAAATAGAGTAGGACCAAAGAGTATGATAGAGAGTCTTGCTTGCTCTATAGAAATGGATAGGCTGGGGACAATTCAGATGAATGATGCAAAAAGAAGTTGCGGATGAGTCGGCCCCTGCAGTGGCCTCACAAGTGACACCAATAGTCCTTTTCACCAGCAGTCAGCAGCTGCCAGGGGTTTCCTCTCTGGAAGAGGTCCCGGGAGCTTTCATGCCTGTAAAAGGGCAGTGTGAGATGACAAGCAAAGAATAATTCATCAGTCCTTCTGTGGAGTACAGACTGAACACGTTTGGGTTTGTCCATTTACTTTGGTGTAGCCCTGTGATTCACCAACTCTTTCCCTAGGACATCAGCAGAATTTTGCAGTTGACTTCAGCAGGGTTAACCACTGTCCCAGTATGCAGAACGTGACACTGAAGATATGTAATTTTATGATCAGCTGATACTGAAAATTAATATGTTTTTACAATGGCTAGACAACTTTTGTACTCTTTTCATTGCACTGTGACTGCAGAAAATTCAAGCCAGAACATGTTGGTTTTTTAACTGCAGGGTTTGTCTAATTCAGTACCTAATAAAATACAGGGATTCTTAAATGAGTCTAAGTGGTGAAAAGTTGTATTTTTCTGCTTTCATCTATTTTTAAATCTTGCCTGAAATTCATCTTTGTCCTATATTTTTGCCTCCTTATTTCTTTTGCTCAGCAATAAATTTTGCTTTGGCTTTATAACTGTGTCCCAAATGTTTCCTCTACTTGTCTGGGGAAAAAGGCAGTGAAATTCTGTTCTCACTGATCCGTCTCCTCCGATCATGGAGGAGATACTCCACATATTATTTCCCACTTGGATACCTGGGATAAGTCAGAGCAATCTGTAAAATGCATGGGTTTCACAAGTTTACTTGCATGTCCTAATTGAAATGCACACATATATCTTTGCAAGACCCACAAAGGTAAGACTGTTACCTGCTCCAAGAGAGGATTTTGAGGACAGTGACTTCTAAAGAGTTCTGCTTTCAAAGAAATTGCCAGAAAGAGGCCTGGCACTACAGAATGTCTTTGATTATAATTGTTTTCAGTGGATCCAAAAGAACTGTGCAAAGCTGGGGAGACTTTTTGATCTTTTGACTGAATACTTATTAATTCTAGGAGAGAAAGAGAAAGCTCCAAAGGAGCTGAGGACTTGGTTTTTGTCAATCTCTCAATTAGGTACAAGTTTACAACAGAACAAAGGGGCTGTTGTAAAAAAAGTCTAAATAAAGCCCTGCCATTCTTGCTGTTGAATGTAAGATCCTGTGTGTATGGCTACTCATGGTATAGTGCAAAATGGAGAGGAGTCTTCATGAGAGGAATTTCCATCTCCAAGAGACTATACGGAAGAGCTTTGGGCCATCAGGCTTTAGATACCATATCTATAGAAGATAATATGCAAAATCAGTGTGCTGAATTTTTTGAAGTGATTAGCACCTGTGGAGTGTGGTGCAGTGATGCCTGTGAGAATATCTTATTAAAAACAATGAAATGATGATGTTCTTGATATATTCATCAAGGAAAAAAAATATTTAAAAAACAACTTTTTGAGGAAAACTGGGAACTAGAAGCAATGCATTAAGTTACCAGTGAGGTTTGCAATAGAAGTTGGGAAGAAACCTGTACAAGCACATTCTGTGGATTTCAGGGGATGTTTAATTTCAGCAGCGGGGAAGAGAATGAAAGTTTCTTTCATAAAAATATCCTTTAGAACAGCTTATGAGATCACTGCTTGTTTCTTCACTTGTAATGCAGCTGTGAAAATTGAGTTGTAGACTACAGAAATTACAAAGTTATTAACAAGTGATGTCTCTGCACTCCCAAACACTGACTATGTCTGATGTCCTGCAAGAAAATGGAAAATTGGGTAAGTGACCTTCCAGTCCTTACTACTTCATGAATTTTCTTTTTCATATCTTGCATCAGTTTCAAATTCTCAGCACATCTCCTCACCTCTGACATAGCAACTCCTTGAAAATCTTCTCGCATACATTCTATCATTTAATTTGGCACAAAGGTGCATGTAAGGAATATATTTTTAATTGCCTCTGTACTGATTTTAGAAACATACATGACCAAAAGGAGGATGTTGGGATGCTCGAATACATAGGGAAACATGATATGGTACAGTAACTTAGTGGAATTTGGATCATCTGATGGGAATAGGCTGTCACAACGTGTTCCATTAGTAAGGAAGGGCAAAGAAAGCAGAAGTGTGGGTAGCGTTTTACCCCTTGTTTCCTATTAGAGGCACAGACAACCCTCTAAGTCCTGGCACCTTGAGAAATTTAAGTTTTCGTAGAACTAGAGGTGGAATAGTGCAGGGCTATCTGTGAACTTGCACATGGAAAACAGGACAAGCTACTTCTTGAGAACTTCCTGTGATATGTGAATGGGAAGACGACAAAGTATGCACAGGAAAAGAGTGTTGCCAGGGATGACTTGATGTCCTTCTCCCTGAGAGTAAGCTGCCTCACATTTTCCATGGGATAAGAGCAGTTAATAATACAGAAGTGAACACCTGACCTTGTTCTATGATAACTCATTCATGTTCCCATATCCGGTGTGTAAGTATTCATGATAAAGCCTTTCTGGTAAGTGCTGGAAGCTGAAATTAGAAAACTCCAACCGTGACATAAAGTACAACTTTCTAGCTGTAAGTGCAATTTAAATACCAGAATGGCTGACCTGGGAAAGTGAAATCTGAGAAACTCATGGGTTTTTTGTATCTCTCAATCGCAAGCTTTCAAAAAGCAAAGCTTTAATCTGGCTGAAGGAAAAATCTGTGTGCTATGTTTGAGTGTGTATGCATTGTGTGTCGTGCTAAAAGATTGCAGTAACCCTTTCTGGCCTGAAAATTTGGGATTTTTTGAAAGACCAGTATCTCCTGCTTTCTTCCTGGGTATTGGGGAGAGTAAAAATGGCACATGATGCTTGGTACGTTCATAACACATAAAGACAGTAGCTATAGGCTAGTCTTACATTTTAGAGCTGAAGGAGGTTTACCGCATAGTCAGGAAGGAATTTCTTCCTTCTTCCCCTCAAATGTAACTGGGCAGTTGTATTATTTTTTTGTTTGCTTGCTAGGTTTTTTTTATTTATTGTGGCTTTCCTACAGCCCTCAAGAAGAGATAGGAGAGAAACTGGAGGGAAAAATTGCTCCAAGATTATTTTGTGTGTATAAAAACTACTTGGATGACCTAGCCACAAGATCTGGGCTTGGGAAAGACTTTGCTTCCAGGTGATACTGGTAGGGGCCTTGCCTATATTTGCCTTTCCCTGCACTATGGGAGGTGGTTTGCCAGCTGGACTCTCTCTGTAAATCTCACCTAACCAGCATCCAGTCATGTAGCTGTCTTGGATATGAGAACTCGGTGGTTCCTGTTCCTCAGTGGTGGTACACAGTCAAATTTGACTAAATCCTATTAGGGCTCAGGTGAGTAAAGTCAGACTAATCTATGTACCATCTAGGTTAAATTTATTGGCCTGTGATACACAGGTGACCTAATGGCCCCTGCTGGCATTATGCTTAAGGAAGTGATTCAAGACAGCTGAGAGGGCTAGGAGAAAAAAGTAGGAAAGGATGAACTAGCTTTCTTTTTTATATCCCTTAAAGACAAGTGAGAACTTAACTTTCCTCAGCCAATTTAAATACCATAAAATGAAAGATGTTAAAATATTCACCAGAAAGGGGTTTTGTCTGCAGACATATTCAGCTGTTCTGTAAGTATATTCTTTCCAATATTGACTGGCTATCATCACCTGATTTTAGTCATTTTGCTGCTTAAGCTAGAGGAATGTGAAATAAATTGGAAAAACCCCTTTTTATAGATTCACACCGCTATTTCTGAGTAAATGCTAATACATATTCACATTCTTGGGTAAAGGTTTATTTTGGAGTTGTTAGATGTACAAAGCAATTATACAGTGCTCTTTATTCTTAATTGTATACCTTTAGTATATCTCATTTGTGTAAATCACATGTTTTTGGACTTAACCCAGTGAAGTGCATGCAGCCATGGCAGTTTGCTACAGTGTGTTTTATTTAAGTGTTATGAAGCATTTTATATTTAAATGTTATAATTTATTACCATATAAATAACTACTCTTCTACTGAGACAGTTATGTCCTATTTGTTTCTCTGCTTCCATCAATTTCTCTACTTTGGTGCAAATAAAACTAAGCCTCATAAGTAACTTCTAATTTGTAAAAACAGCTTCTGACTTGATAGTACTCATAGAGATAATTTGAGTTCTATCTAAGCAATAATAATTGTGAGAGCGAAGCTGTAGCTGAGTAAGGCCAGCGTGCTCAGCTGTTAGTGATACATAAACTAAAAGATTACAATACAAGGAAAAGGACATTTTAGGGGACAGTTACAAAAAAGACCTTGTTTGAAATCCCACCTTTTTATACTTCCTAGGTGGTATAGGCAAGTTACTTTAGTCTGTGATTGTATGTCCATGAGGACAGCCTTTTGGCAACCGATGGATAAGAATCTATCTATTGTTCATTGTATGTATTCTGACAGAATCAAATAGCAAAAAAAAAAAAAAAAATCCAAGAAAAAAATCCCACCTTGCTTTAGCACATAGTATATCCTTCAGTGCCACATTCGATACTGCAGTGCTTTAATAACATCAGTAAGCTCTCAGAATTTAAATAAGATAGTACAGAGATGCGTACGCCAGCCTTTCTTATTTAAATCTTTCTGCCCTTTTTCAACCTTGCAACCCAGTGAGCTTGTGCTTCCCCAGGACTCTTCAACTCTTTCTCTATTTTGACTCCATTTGCTTTGTCCCTGTCAGGAAATAATTTTGCCACACTGGACAACTGAACTAATTCTGACTGAAGTTAATAAATTAATAACTTAATAGCCAGGTGACTCTCTTCAGAGGAATTCGCAACTCTGAGGCAGTGTCTTGCTGCATTATTGCCCACAACGTGCTAGTGTTACATTAATCTGGAGAAAGGAATATCCAGCTGCCTGGACTGTGTCCTTTTAAAGCCTGTCTTCAGTTCAAGCAGATGAAATATGAACTCTCTGGTTTATTTAACTTTTGGCTCTTCAGTACAGGAATTTAAACTATAACTTAAGGTAGCAAAAATTATTTAGTGCGTATATACACAGGACCCTGTATGTTTTGTGGTTCCAACTGTAAAACTGGCTATAGGTTTAATTGAATTTCAGAAACAGAACTTTCACTAAATATATACATATCTGTATCTTCACATATATTTAATATGTATATGTCTATATATGCACATAAATATATATACATGCATAGATATTTCTGGGATATCTTAAAAATATAAATCAAGTAAGAACTGAAAAAAAAGTCTTTTCACATTTGTGGAAGTCTGAAATAATACCTCTGAATATCACAGACAAAATCCTTAGGCTTTAATTTTTCAACGTTATAGAATTTGGCATTTTCCCAAATATGTTACAGTCTTCACATTCCTGTTAATGTACCATTTTGCTGCAGCTGCATGCCCCCTTTTTTTTCTTTCTCCCCCTTGAGCTACTGCAACCCATATTTCTCTGATTGCATTCCACAACATAAATAATTAGTTGCACCCTGTTGTCCTGGGTCTTGGAGGAAGAGCCACTCTGCAACCAGGCAGCTCTAGGTATAACCTGATGATTTGAAGTAATTTTTTTGAGTTGTCATTTTTCCCAGGCAAGCTCTCAAAACTCATACTGTATTTGAGATACTGCAAGAAACTTAGCCTGTAATAACATCTGTGATTTCTGTAGCTGAAAGCATGCAGGTGGGCAAATCTGAGAAGAAAACTGAATTTTCAGATAGATGTTGAGCTCTGGTCTGATCTGCTTGCTCTCAAGCTTCTTTTCCTTGTATTTCCTTCTACCATGCAGCTCAGGAGGCTGGGGAGGAACAGCAACTTTTGCTGTGAAAGTGATTAATGCGTAACAGCAAAGGCAGGGGGTGTGTGTGTTGGTGTGTGTAAAAGGTGCATGATGGAGCAATTAACTGTAAGTCCTGCTTCAGGCAATGAAGATGCTGGTGTTCATGAAGGGATCAGCAAGTGTCTCTTTCAGTTTTGTTAGTTGTGAATTTTGCCTTCTTTTTATCTTTTTTGTGTTGAAATCTAGGTACCAACAATGATATTGACAGGAAAAACGCCATCCATTGTAGCATCAAGAATGAATTATAGCAATTCTGGAGAAAGATGGCGTCTTCCAAAACTAGAATTAGGGAAAATCTGCACCTAGGTACCAGCAGTGAGGTCATTATCTTTTCTGACTATTGTAGTGAGCTCTTGGCAAGCTTGCCTGTTCACTGAGGCTGAGAATTTCAGAAAGGCAATTCTGAGGCATTCAAATGCCCGCAAGAGCTACTCTCAGGATGTTGAAACATTTTGCTCTGTCTGTAACTACTTGATAAGTTAACTCTAGATGTTCGATTCTTCAGATTTCTTGGGATTTGCATCCACAGAAGGCTTGATATCTCAAAATGTTTGTGTCAGTTTCTCCTTCCTTAATGCAATTTCCTTTTCCCTAAAAAATTTATTAATCTACATACAGTAGCAGGAGAGCTCAAAAGTATACAGTAGCAGGAGAGCTCAGAAGTTGTGAAATGTGCTAATTTTAACTGTCTCCCACAAAACATTACTAAAACAACTTAACTGAGCCAGGTTCCCTGCTTCTTATTGTTTGCCTTTGTCAGGTTTGGTCCATGTAAAAAAACAAACATAACGATATTCCAGGCCCAAACAAATTTTTTAACTTTCCCTAGTGGGACTGGAAATACAGAAATAGTATTGTTAAAAAAAAAAAAAATCTTGCCTTTGGGGCAGGTTCAGTTGCCTCTAAGTTCTTTGGGTTGTACACAAGACTCGTCTTCCTTGAGAAAGACTGAGATTTCAGTACAACAGGCAGACAAATAATACAGGGCATCAGGATTGTTGATGAATGTGAAAGAGAAAAGGTGTTGATTAGCCTACAGTCTTTAAGATAGTACTTGAAAGGGCGGTTTCTTGAGGGTGGTTGGACTTGATGGATGAGGATTCCAAGTATACGACAGGAGCTTGATAGCAGATGCAGCAGTCAGACCAGGAAGGGACTAAGGAATAAGAAAGACAATAGGACTGTGCAGAGTTTACATTTGTATCATGAAATTACACTTGAGATAAAGAAATAAGATTATTATCTATTATACTCACGTAGTGAGGGAAAGCTGAGATCTGATGCATCAGGAGAAAAGAAGGCAATAAAGAGATTAAAAAAATATGATGTTTATATTGCATGATGGAAACGATTTGTGGTCAGCAGTAGTGTTCTGACATGTAGGGAAAGCTGCCAAGCTAGAAGATGTCCAGGCTATAGCAGCAGCAAGAGAGAATCAGATCATAGACAGAATTGGATGCCCAGTGCAATTAGAAATGAAAAGATCCTTTAATATTTCCATATTTTCACTATCTACTGAACAGCTACCAAACCCCAAAAGAAAATAAAATCAAATCCAGACTGTTGAATCATTTAAGGATTATTTCCATCAGTGTTTTAGGCTAAACTCTGGGTTATTCCTCATTGTATGGAAGCCTCAAAATTGGCATAACACAAGAAGGTGCAAGAATGGGAAGTTTCACTGTTCTTTTCCTTACTGTGAAGAATACTGTGGGACAGATGTGAGACTGTGACAGACTCATATTCTGAGTCCATGTGATGAAATTCAGCCCTCATTTTCCAGCAACTGTACAGCTGTGCTCCCAATGTTTGGGACCATTCCTGAATATGCTGAGCATGCTCATTTGCTAGCATAGATGCAGCCTATGTATTGTACAAGTAGCACATACACTTGTGTTCAGTCTCTCTAAAAGCTGTTAGATGCATACTTTTTCTAATAATGGGTATTAATATACTGTTTTTACTCACAGGCTTTCTAATTTTGAAGCTTAGAGCTGATTGGAAGTTGCCCTATTTTAGTGCCGCATATGTATGTTAGCATATTTTTCCCACCACTGCTGTTAATTTACCCTGTCAGGCATTGTGACAAACTGCAACACCTTGCAAGTACTTGTCGTGTCTGGAAACTTTATCCATAGCAGTGCAAGCGGGGGCGGAAATCGCAACAAAGGTAATTGCCGTGTATCTTGATCTTCAGGCAATGGAGGTTGCTCTTAGGAGTGATTTCCCTTGGGGGAGAATGGGGAAGGTAGGAGCTGGAGCCTGCAGTGCTGACTTGATGCACTCTGAACGGTTTTTGACATGGTGAGGAGGGCTGCTGCAGCAGCAGCATAGGACTTGCAATCTGTAAGAGGAAACGCAGCCCATCAACAACACCCGGGGCCCAAACTGAAGCTGGGGGAGAGATGATGGGAGGGAGAACATATAAAGAAGAAGGTTTTAAAATGGACTTTTTATAAGAGGTATGTTTTCTTTAGCCTTATAAAGACATTTCCAATTTTAAATGGCAGTTTTCCATACTGGAGTATGGAAAACTATGCCTTTCCTAGCTCTATGTTATGGCCCTGACCCCCCCATCACCCCAAATGATACTGTGGTTTGCCTGTTGATAGTTCCTGTATAAAAAAATTGATGACACCTCACTTGATGTTAGCCTGCATTCAGGGACACCCATATATGTACCCATATCTCAGTATTTTTAGTTATAAGGACCTCTGGAACTGAAAGCAGAATACTGTTGTCTCTTGCAGGCCAACAACAAATTGAGAGGCCTTTGAAAAATTAGCTTTGAAGTCTTAAACCTCTTGCTGCAGGGCTGACTGCAGCTGTGCTTCTTGCACTTCCTGATGGCAAGGACTGCATGGATGCTTAAGAGAAAGAAGAGGTTTCAAGGAATCTTACTGCTGCTTTGTATTACTGAATTTTGATTTCTGATGTTGCATTTAAGGTTAGACACAATACGGTCCTTTTTCTTTGTGTATGAAACTGGTAACTAGCCAAGCTTTAAATTTAAAAACATTCTCAATCTCTTAAAGATATCTGTTACTCTCAACTAACAGTACCCAAAACTGTTTTATCTTCACAAACCTGATTAATAAACAATTAACAGGCGAAAATTAAAAAATAATAAAAAGTCATGAACCAGTATGGTTAAAATGGCTGTTTGCTTCCCTGTTTGCTTTGATACATTTGTCCTGCATGAATCTTTACAGACTGTTTTATTATACAAAGTTTTCTAAGCTCCTGTGAATGTTATCTTAAACAGAGGCCCCAGTGAGAAAGCTGCTTAGTGAAAGCACATTTCTCTCCTTTCTTGGGTTTGCATTAGTGATGATGAGTTTCTTGTGGAGCTTTCGGAGCTCTTGCCAGAAAGATAAGGCTATCGTTTCTTTGCTATTGCCATTCATTATAGTCGCTGCTGCTTGGTGATGTGCCAAGAATAGTTCAGGGATTAGCTGGAGCTGAGCCTATGGGTACACCTGTGTATTCATGCTAATTGTATGAAAATAGTGAACTTGGAATTGTAATCCACATGTACTATGAAGTATGTGCAAATCTGTATGCTTCGTATCTGCAAATTACACAGATATGTAGGTCTAAAAAGTCTGGCAACTCTGGCAATGCAAAACACTTGCTTGAAATTGCTCAATTAGAGAGATATGTCTGCATCAGTATGTAGAGACACAACTTTTTTTTCCTTCTTCTACTGTCCCCTATATATTGTATTTTTCCTAGTTCACCTTCTCCAGAGAGATTCTGTAGGGCTATGTATTTTGTAGGGAAGCCTCTTCCCTTTTCTCTTTGTGCTTGTCTAACTCCAGGCGACCTCTGCCTCTCCCCCTGGACTAACAATGAGAACTGTGGCTTAATCTAAGCAGCTCTGTGTTCTGACAACATCAATGCACACCAAAGTCTAAGCTGAGCCTCCTAGATCCCATATGGGCTCATACATACGTGCCTGTGGGATCTGATGCTATCAAAATTCAGCATTACAAATGGCTTATCTACATAAAATATCTGGAAGTGAGAGCAAACAATGACTAGTGAATGGACTATTCAGATGGGAGAAGTTAATGATTAGTGCTTGATAGTATAGCCTGATAAATTGGAAAGCTTGAAAATAAAACATCTATGGGTGATTTTACAAGAGGGAACAAACATAAATAACTGGAGTCTTCAACAACTGTAACTTCTGCCTCAGAGTTTCACTGCAGTATTTAATCCACTTTCCCCTGATATCTTACTTTACCAGATTAGAAGCATTATTAAGATGGATGATATTTACTTGCCAGAGAGAGGGCCTAAAATAAGGGGATACTGCACTGTTGTTCCTCGTAGACTTTTGGACCCAGGTCTTTATTCTCAGACTGAAAAATTCTATTGTTCCTTAGGCTTCTTATTTTAATGGGAGTTTAGTGTTGTGCAGGGCAGGTAGGATATAATCACTTCAAAATGAACAAACACATTTCAGATACAATATTTAGCAGAAATTAAACATTTCCAGAGTTTCAAACTTTGGGGAGCTGGGACTGCCTCTCCAACAGCACTGGTATCTTCCTAAGGGTCGGGCTTCTGTTGTCAAAAAGATGATGAGTCAAACCCTGCTAACTGGCTTTATAAAACTCTGAGCTCTAGGAATTCTGCTGTTGTGGACATTTTTGCAGAGCTTTTTATTTCCCAGGCAAAAACTCATTTGCATTGTGGTATTGTTATGTGTTTCCCTTTGATCTTCTACTTTGGATTTCTAAGACTGAGTGATATTTTTTTCCTTGCAAATTTGCATTGCCCCAGGATATGAGAGGTTTGTTTGAACTCATTTAATTGGCCAGTGATGTGAAAAATGATTGTTTTCTATATTGGAAATGAGTTCAAGTAACCCCTTCATGGAGTCCTTACAACCTACTGTAACTTCCTGTGCATTTCTACTGACTCAGGATTATCTCATCTGGAAGGAGAATGAACACTTCTAATGTTTTCCACGTTTGCAGACATTAATTTTGGATTTACAAGACATCACCATAAAAATATAGAAAGTCAAAAGATAATTAGCCACGCTCTTCAGTGTTCTTATTTCAGTGAAAATGAGACAATTCCAATTAAATCAAAGGAGATAATTCCAATAGATATGATGTGCCTAAGAATAAAGTTGAGCTTGCTTTTTTACATTTGTTTTCATGCTGGTTTATATTGTAAACTTGGTGAGGTTACCTTTTATTTACACAGAGGCTATATTTTATGGGGTGTTGTTGGACAAGAAGAAAATAATTTCTTTTTACCCTTTGAGAAGCCTGGATGCAAGAATCTGACCTGAAGTGTATAAAAGCTGTGTGACTGATCTTCAAAAAGAATATGCTTTATTAACATATTTTTATTAGCATTTATGACATGGTAGAATTGCTTGTTGATTTTTAGAATGTTGGAGAAGGAAACTAAAATTGTCTATGTTATAATTTCAGTATAAAATGCCAAATTTAAATACTATAAACTGTTTCTCCTATCAACCTTATCAACAATCCTACATTTCCAGCCATCTCTTTTTGTCCTGCCCCACTGCAGAGTCCTCCCCTGTAACATTTTACTCTACTCACGGTTGCCAAGCCCTGCAACCAGAGATCGCGTATCTCCTTTTAGTCCTATTTAGGAGGAACTTGTCTGTACCTTGAAGGTGGGGGGTGTTATCTTGAGATTATGAGGAAAAGATGGTAATTTACTTAGCTTCCGTGCTGTTCAGAATCATCAGCTCCTGCTTTTTTTCCCCCCTGCCCTTCTCAGCTCCTAATTTAAACTATGTAAAAGAAATGTGTGCGTTGGGTTTTTTTGGTTGTTTTCTTGTTTGTTTTTTTTTTTAAAATAAATTTTCTGGTACAGCTGGTCTGCATGATCCTAAGCAATTTAACCAATGTGCTCAGGGAAGAGTGGACACATAGATTTGCTGTTGGATCTCATGTAGCAGTGTTATAAACTCATTACTGAAGATTGAAACTTGTAATTGCTAAGTGACAGGGCCCTTATGAGGCATGTGGGTACATGCATTATGGTACAATTGCTGTCTTGTTATTTGTGATTACTATGCCTTTAAAATTGTATGTTTTTATTGAAAATAATTAATCTTACATCCTATTCTTCAGTGCAGATGTTGAATTATAGTAGTTTCATCTGTATAAAACTGCTTAATAAGAAATGTGACCATGTTTCATCATGTAGTTTTAAATTTCTGTAATGCATGTTAGCTATAGGAAAAAATGTCATAAACAAAACAGTGATGAACAAGTCTGAGGAAGAGAAATTATTCTTAACTACTGAAATCTATAGAGAACTTATGCTATTTCACTACATAATGTAGAGCTAAAGTATTAAGATGACAGGGATGGCCAGTGTTGCTCTAAATTTTACCTTCTATAACTCATCAAAGTAATTTCTATTGTATGTGTTTGGTCGGTTCTACTGCTCTTGGTGGTCTTGAATGTAATCCCCTTGTAAGGGGCAGCTATTGCCTGGTTGCCATGCAAAGGCACACACCAAATATGTTATTTTAGAGCGGTTAGCATAGTTCTGCAAACTGTTCAGCAGACGTTCTGTATAATAGAATTAACTTGTCATGCTTGGGCTTTCCAAAGTGAAATTCCAGATTGAAACTGAGACTGTCATTTGCATCACATCACAGACAGTGCAAGAAAATAGTCACAAAGAAAAAAGAATAGACAGACTGCGTTCCAGGCATTTTGTGCTGTCTGCTTCTATTTTAGAGTGAATGTGCACCATAGGTAGAAGTATCCAGACTGCGAGGGATGTACACAATACACTATTTCCAGTTAATTTTCTTCTAAGGAAAATCCAGAGGTATAGGTTCAGGCTATCAAATTATTATCTTTCATGTTCCATTTCTCAGAGTTTAATGAATAAAAAATATTCCAGCAAACAAACACAAGATTTTTCTTCTGTAAATGATGTATTTTTGGAACTATCTAAAATAAATGGTTGCAGAAGATGTATAGGAGGCTAGCCTGCAAGCTGTCTCAAGGATGACCTCCTTTCAAATATTCGCAGCTTGCGAGCTTTCCTACGTAACCAGCAACAGATTCAGCAAACTTTTTGTACGTAATTCCTAGTAAAACTTCCCAATTTTTGATTTCAATAACCGATTTACTGATTTCTATACTTCTGCAAGCTTCTTTTTAAGTTAATACCATGTGTAATATGTGTTTGCAATTAAACATACCTGTTTGTGTTCTCACTTCTTCTATTAGTGTTCTAAATCTATTAAGTCTTTTAATTAATTGGAACATGTGATTTTTGTCTTTGCTTTTTATGTAAGTGCTGCATTCTTTCCTGATGTACCACATAAAGTATCTTTTTGAAGTTGAGAGTTGGAGGTAACCAAGATGTGAAATATGACTACAAGTTCATGAAACCCAGCAAAATACTGATTGTTCTCATATTCGTCCTTGGCTAAAGAGGAAATATGAGAAAACAGCTACCACAGAATACCAGTTCAATGCAAGTTCCTGGTGTGGATAGGTTACATTCACACCCTTGTGTGTTCCAGAATAGATTCCCTCTGCAGACAAGCCCTCAGATCAGTTGACAGGAATGATGTTTCATCAATGGATGTATGCATATCTTTAATTAAGGGTACACGTTGTTGGAGCTGACAGGAATGTCAGGCTCTTTAGGTTCCCAGAAATACTCTAAGCCTGACAGATATGAAGCCAGCATTGGCTAAGTGCATTCAGATAATTTTTCACAAAAGATGAGTCATTCCTCTTCTTATGTGAATTAGTACCAATCCCATAATCAGCATCTGAATTTTCCCTTTCTCTGAGATTTTTTTGGTAATGCTTTACAATTCAGAGACAGAGCTGTATATATTACACTACCTAACAAACACTTAAATGCAAGAGTATGCCATGCTTTTGAGACGTACATAGATTTTTATCTCATTTACAAAAACTCACTAAAGGCTTAAGTGTTGTCATCAAGGACATATACTGAGATGCAAATGTATCTCTCGGAAGAAATTTTGTTATTTTTCTGGGCAGAGACACAATAACTATCAAAGCATGATTAAATCTTGGAAAATATAGTGTTCTGTAGCTGAGGGAAAGGGGGTTTGTCCTGGTCCTTCTAGGTGCTTCATTTAAGTTATATCTTACCCAAACCTTTGAAGACCAGATCCTAATATTGTGTGGTGCTATGAGTAGTTACTCTGGTCTAGTAGATAAAGATATGATTTTTTTTTTTTTTTTAATATAAAACTGGCATACTGATAAAATCCCTTGTGTGGAAGCCATTTTATGGGGAAGATACACTTTAAACTTGTATAGCTATCAGTAGAAATCACCTTTATACAGACATCAGTGTGTCAGTAAAATAGGTATTGTTTAACTATATCAATTGCATCTTAGTATGTAAACCCACTTTTCTTTCTAGAATTTGATTCAAGTAGTCATTTAGGTCAGAGCTGCACTACGAGGTTTTGCTGGCAATGCTGTTGTTACTTTTATTTAATAGTCGATAGCCACTGATTTCCTTTAATCTTTTATTCATAATAATAATCCTTTTCTTTGTATACAGTTGCCAATAAAATAGTCTTTCAAGTAAAAGACCCTGGAAGTCTGAGATCTACCTGCTGGAGCAGGAATAGATACTAATGAGCTCAGTGAGGGAAATAGACTTGTGCCTCATGAGAGATTGTCAGAGAAATTAAATGGACTGGGCATGAGGTTTTAGGCACAGGCAGGGTATAATTGCAGCCCTCAGACAGCACTGAGGAAATGCTTTGAATACGACAGCTAGGACTGAGAAGGAAAATGATCTCAAGGATCCCAAGCACTCTGGTACTAATGATAATGAAGACAATTTTCAGAATACGTGGAAGGTAATTGCTGAAATCAAGTATTTGTCTTGGTATGAACAATGGTTGCAAGTTAAATAATTGTGTAACAGTTCAGTTGTGTCAGTACTAAGTACAGTTGATTATTTACTAGTTCAGTGTGTGTTTTCTGCCAATATTAATTTTGATTAAGAGCATTAGAACTGCATGTTGCCCTGGCATAAGTACAAAAACACATACACAGGAGGATTCTATCTCTTTTGCTGCAGTTGGTCCTTAGTTAAAGCAGCACAAAATCTGTGTGGACAAGCCAGAAATGAAAAACAAGTATAAATAAACATCACCAAAAGAAAAAAGGAAGAAAAAAAAAATTGATTTCAAAATGCAGCATGAAATTCTTACTGAGCCTGCTTGCATTAACCTGATCCATTAGCAACAAAGGGCTAAATGAGCAGAAAGTGGTAAAGAACAACTACTTAAGTCTTTTCAGTTTTGCTATCTTAGTGAAACAAGGGAATAAATATGGGCTGGGTTTTGCACTTCTTTCAATCTAGCCTGTAATCAAGGATCTGCTTTTTTCTTTTGCAATAAACAGCATGAGGTTTAAGAGACTTCAAGTAAGAAGGACATGTGCGTTAATCCAGGGCTTCATCTCCTGTTAGGTGGTCAAATATACGCATCCTTAATAATCCCTCCTCTTCAGCATCTCATAGGTCTCTTGATCTTTTTCCAACATGAAATGTTAAGCTGTAAGATGTCTCTTATTGGTTAGATCTTATTTAGGATCTCTATATAATTATGATTACCCATGTTCAGGAAAGGCATATTCAAATTTGCCTTACAGGAAAATGGAGTACATATCTTAAAAGTGGAGTATGACCTGCTGTGTAGCCTGAAAATGCAGGCTCAAAGACCACATGTTTGTTGTCTATGAGTGAGGTGAGATAAAAATCAGAGAGGAAGAAAAATAGAATTAAACCAGGGATGGCATATGGACATAGGAGCATAGCCTGTTTGTTAATTAATTTAGGCAGGACAGAAGAAGAAGCTATTTAATTAAAAGAAAAATAAGATTCTGGAACAGCCTTCTGAATAGTTGAAGTACCTGACTGGTTTTAAGATGGAGACAGATGTGTTTGTGAGCATCACTAACAGTGTTACAAAAGGTGGAAGTTTATTGCTTTCTTCAATTTTCAATCAGTCCCTAAACTTTAAGCCAACTTAAAGCTTCATTTGCCAGTTTGGTAATACCTAAATTGTCTCTATCTGCATTGTTGGGTATAGATGCCAATTAGCAAACACATCAGTTAATCTGAAACTGTGGTCATTCAATCCATGCCAATTCTAGAAGCAACTATTTATCAACATCAGAAAGGTGAGCTCCTCAGTTGCTGAGT
This sequence comes from Ciconia boyciana, assembly GCF_034638445.1. Taxonomy (NCBI): domain Eukaryota; kingdom Metazoa; phylum Chordata; class Aves; order Ciconiiformes; family Ciconiidae; genus Ciconia; species Ciconia boyciana. The sequence goes on along the minus strand of NC_132938.1, from coordinate 55,615,368 downwards.
GGTTTGGAGTTTGTAGTATTATAGAACTAACGAGCAACTAGAGTTCCAGTTAGTCTCTTCTAACACCTAATAATATTTTGTGGCACTGATCCAGACTCATCTGGACAAGAGCTAGTCCTTGGACTAGTGCAATTTTCATTCCTATCTGGGCATGCTGTCAGTTCAGTGTTGTGGGTTTTTTTGTTTGTTTTTTCTCAAGATTTATCTGACACCAAACAAAAATGAGCAGCTGCTGCTTTGTGCCAGACAGGAGGTACGAAGTAGCCCTACAGCTGCCTTAACAGTAGCATCGCAGCACAGGCATGATGCAGAGCTCATGTAATGACTCCTCAGCTACCAGAAGAGAGGGTGTAGGCAGGTAAAGAAGGTGTGGATGTATCATGGTAACTTTGGGCTATTAGCTTGGCCTGCTGAAGCCCTCCATAGCTAGCCTACTGCTCAGGTGCTATGTTAATGACAGACAGACAGAAGACAGGCATTTAACAGTGGGACAAGAGTGGGCCTTGCTAACCCTGTCTGTGTTCTTCATTAACCTTTAAGGGCTATAATATGTGAAACAATAAAAGTGCTATCCAAGGCATTCAACCTACACAGAGACCCTATAGTTTTCTCCCTTAGAGGTAGGCTAAATTTCGACATGCTCGTGTCACAAAGTTTCCAGGAAGGAAATTTGTAAGGTAATATTCCCAGTAAGCACAAACAGAAGGTGCTGGGTGCATTGAGAGTCGACCAAAAGATGAAGTCCAAGAAATGAGACATATGAACTAGAGATTTTGCAAAATGAATTAAGATAGCATTGGAGGTCTCCCAGAAGGCACTGGGAGATTATTTGTCAGAGGAGATTAAAAACTCTGTTCGCCTTGCAGTTAAAAGTGTCTGAGTGACTGTAGAAGCCAAGTCACAGAGCTCTTGGTCTGTAAGAGCAAGACAGATTGATGAGGTGCCCAGTGACCTGACTGTCATGACCCAGAAAGTTTTCCAGGAAATAGAGGAGACATGGAAACTGCTGGCCAACTTGGAAAATGCTGAGATAAGATGCTGTAAGTAGTGAAGGAACTGAATAATTAGCTCGCAAAGAAAGAAAAAGATTTTGGGCTGTAGCAGGATCTAGCTTTCTGGGTAAGATGTTTTCAACATTCAAAGGATTTGGGTAAGAAAGGATATTTTTCCATCCTGCTCCTATTTTACACCCTATTCATAATCTGCAGAAGGCAGAGGCAAGAAATTGGATTGCTTCAGTTTAAATGATGTTATCTTTGAAGAGAATACTCCTTGTGATGATTATTTGACTGTAATGGACAAAAAGAGGGATTTCGGTAGATAGCTTAAGTGACTAACCTCAGAGTGCTGCAGAATTTACCTGCAGGAAAAGAAATCTCATCATCCACAGCTTAAATGAATCTGTAATATGCACCTTAGAACTACTCATCCATCTCAGTTGGTCAAGAGACACTTGAGCACTAGAAAGGCAGAAAAAATAAATTTCATCTGAACTGTTAAAGGTATGAGATGGTATTTGTTCCTTACATAGCCAAAAGCCCTTGAGGCATTCTAGAGTAGATTGGTAGTGTGCCAATTCATTGGAATTTAAGGCTAAAGATTAAAAGCCCCAGCAGAAGACAAAACAACTGCTAGGAGACTACTAAAGGAGAGTGCTTGGTCTGTATGAATACTGATGTGATGTGGCCTTGTTTGAGAGAGTCTGGCAGTCAGTGTTCTTTAATACCTAGACTAGTAGAGTAATTTATAAAATAGTTGGAAATCTAGTTGGAAGGAATCCAAAATGTTATAACAATATCTAAGGTTCTGTTGACTAAATTCTTCATTGCACTTGGGGTTCTGAATTACAAATATTTAATTCTAAGTAGGTTAAAAAAAAAAGATAATTTAGCCATTCTAGCACTTTCCTCAAGTCAACAGAGAAATAAAAGGATGTGAATCTGTTAACTACTGTTACTTTTGATGGCATGCTCAACTGTCAACAGCATGCTAGAATATAATCTCTTACACAGTCTGCTCAACTTCTGAGAGCAGTAAAGAACTAGTATAACTTTGTGAATGAAAAAACTTGGCTAATTCAGGTATTGAGGGTCCCAGCGTAGAGACCTAAGAATGTTGCAGAGTTGGCAAAGAGCCAAAGCTTGAAGCCTTGCCCAAGTCTCCTCTGTTTTTTTACCAGTCAATTCAGGGGCATGAATTGCCCTAAAAAGAGCTTATTAGCCTGATTGTAGCGTTGGGTCTGCATGCGTTTGCACTGTGCTGCACCTGATGTGTAAAGCCTTTTATACGGCATAGAGCCCTGAGGAGCATGCCGCTTAGGCATGCGACAAGAAATTAGCTTGGGCAAAGCCAGACTTAAGAGCTCTCATTCCATGATTGCACTGCTGAATGCATACCAACCTAGAAAAACCTCTTCTCTAGAGTTCAGTTTCTATTTGGGAGCAGGTTGAAGGCTGCTTTCACGTCTCTGATGAGATGATAATGTTAGGTTGCGTGAGGAGGTGCTGGTTGCGTGAGGAGGTGCTGGTTGCGTGAGGAGGTGCTGGTTGCATGAGGAGGTGCTGGTTGCATGAGGAGGTGCTGGAAGCCCACCACATTCTGGTGATTTAGAGAAGGAAGGAGCCATATGGGAGAGGAAGCTGGAAGGTGTTGCAGTGTCTGAGAGCTCCCTGATTCACTGTGTATAAGGTCAAAGCTGAAATAGCCTTTGGGCACTTGAGATCATGCAGCAGCTAAAACTGTTCGTGCAAGTTCAGTATGAGATCATTAACACGAATATTGTACACAGTCAATAGGATGCCTGTCAGGTGGCTTCTACAGTTTTAAGGCAAGCAGTAACATTTAATAAATTGTGATACAATATGCATGGTTTATACACTAGCCTTTCAGTTTCCAGAGGTTTTGCAAAAGGCCAAATGAATCGGAGTAGTACATACTTCGCAAACTGATTTAGTAGTTATGGGCTAGAATTGCAAGGCAGGGGAGGACACCGTGTTATGCAGGAGCAGGCGCTTGGAAGCAGTTGTGGACTTCATTCAAGATAATGCATGGACTAGTCATCCTTCCTAAAAGCTAAATGGAAAAGACAGTCAAATTACTTTATTGAATAAGATAGCTAAAACCTCAAAAGTCTTTGCCCAGGATCCTGTGCCATGAATGCATGAGTGGGAGGAAGTGAAACTTAATTCAAGAAGAAAACAGACTTGGACAGGCTAGTTGCAGCTGTGGTTGTCCATGGTAAGTTAGACGCAGAAGGTAACCAGAAATCAGAAAAAGTAAACAAGAAGTAGAGGAGAAGAAGTCATGAGCATGAATGCATATTTAACTGCTCAGACATTCCAGGATTAATGTGTCCTCTCCTTTTTACCCAATGTTTAAAATTACTCTCTTTTTATGCTTGAATTTGAAAAGACTTTATATTGTGGGGTTTTTTTTAACAAAATGAAGCAGAACTAATTTGGATATGTTTGTGAAGATGACTGTAGAAATCCATACATTTTACTGAAAACTAAATAAGTGAAACAAATCCAATAGCTGTAGGTATGATTTAAGATTGAAATAAAAAACCCCAGAAGAATCCAGAAAAGTTTTTATCGTATGAAGTCAGGCACCCTGAAAAAATATGTATTTTGTAGAAAACATTAATAATTAAGAAAATATTTGTAGTATTTTGCTGTCATGTCAGAGGATATATTTACATAATATATTTTTTCAAGCATAACAATAGAAGTGCACAATGTTGCTTAGCATTTTGGGAACAGTCATTACTTCTGGAAAGTGCTGATAGGAGTAATCAGTCATTCCTCAGATTTTACACTTAAACTGTCTGTATAACAGTGTGGTTTAAAACAAGAAAAACTCCTTTCCCTTTTCATCAGCAACCTTCAGGCATGTAGGTTAGAGATCTTAAATTCTGTGTCACTGCTGTGTCTTCATCTTTGTTTACAAAGCAGGTATTTTAGCAGCATATAGAGTCTAGCTACGATCAAGGTGCTAGATACTGCACAAATACATCGTAATAATCCATTCCTGAAGAATTTACATTTCTAAAGGTGGAAAGGAGGATATAACATATTTACATGTAATTTATGTGTATATATATTAGCGGAATAGCAAAGTATATTATTTGGCAAGTGTTCTGTTAGATCCACAGTGTATTACAGTTTTATTTCTATATTTGTTAATATTGAAGAATGGTTTGTCTGGGAGACAGCTGAGCTAAACTGGAAGACAAAAGGAGGATTTAGACTTTATTTCCCAGGGGAAGGGGAGGGATGGAAGTAAGTGTGGGCAGGGCAACACTTAGGAGCTCAGAGGAACAATGTCAGCCTTTTGCTGTTCCACTGGATTCACCCCAGCGCTATTTCCATTTTCCTGCCCACTCTAATAGAGACTCTTTTACCATTAGATGTGCACATGGCTGCTAGCTGGAACACACCAAAAGCTTTTAGAGCCTCACAAGCTCTTGTTCGCGGTGAACAGGCAAGTTGTGCTGGCTTGCTGTTTCTTTCCTATTACTTTTCAAAAAAAATACACGAAAAATTTCTAATGTAACTTTTGCCTGTACTTAAGGACTGAATTACCAAATGGCATTACACACTTGCAAATGGGAATGAGAAGCCCAGAATTTACAAGTGAGGTGGGAGAGGGATGCATCCACAGGAAAAGGAGTCTCCTAAAGTGCCATCTGCATATTAGAGTGGGGGGAAAAAAAGGTTAGGCAATGCTGCTCTGGAGCCTATAGTGCCTGCTGTTTAAAATGCCTACATTGCTTGCCTCTGAGCTCACAATACAGCTGGCATGCTATCAAATATCCAAAAGGGTATTAGCAGTGGGATTTTAGTAAAAGCCTCTGTGTTTAATAACCAGTGCTGGTTTTATTTAAACTTATCCAGCACTAAGTAGAGGGGAAGAACCTAACAAAAACCCAATTGTGCACATCTGTCTCTTATTTCAGTATGTACATGTCTTTGTAGAGCAAGGCTTTTCTGATGCAAATATTGTTCCTAGAGATAGTTCACATCTTTCCAGCTTACTACTCCAACTAGTTTTTCAGTTTTGTGGTCTTTCACATTTTTTGGGTCTCCTTTTTCTTCTTGTAATCACTTTGTGTTTAGCTTTTGACCCTCCCTTTTCCCTTCACCCCTGGAGTGAACTTCTAAAGCTTCACCCCCGGAGTGAACTTCTAACTTCTAAAAGCTTTGAGAAAAATATATCCATGAAGTCCTTTTGCCTTGACCCCTTCCTGACTGCTGCTGGAAGTGCAGTTCTATGTGGCATCTGTATATTTCCACCTGTACTTATAGTTACCATAGAAACTGGCCACAGGCTGCGTAAAGCCACTGATGAGGCAAGGAGGAAGGGATAAGCCTTTTATTTCCTAAAATAGAATGATAAGTGTAGGGCTGAGAACAAATCTCACTCTAATTGTCCAGGATGCACACCCAGCAAAGTATGAATTCTGGTGGTGCTGTACAGTAGCATTCAAATAATATTTATTATTCAAGGAAATGTATGCATCGCTCCAGCCCAGCTGTTCTTCTCTCACTGCCATGGGGGGGGTCATCATGTTCCCAAACTGACCTGTGACTGGGCAAGCTGTTATGGCAGCTGGTAAAGTTTTTGTGCCATAAAATACCTCAGAGTCACAACAGTTGAAACAGAAAGGTTGTAGGATGCTTTGATCTTATTTTAATAGGGGGAGCTCTTGCTCTCCTTTGCATTTGCACTTGTGCAAGAGAATTTTTTGGCCTGGTGAACAAGACTGAATTCAGCTTGCTTCAGTTCTGAGACAAAATCCAATTTTTCCTTTGAAAAGAGGTGATACTAATTTTTCTGCAGCTTTAGAGTCTGGGTTATTGTTTTCAGCTGGGCAATGTGAATGTTAAGCACAGGTATTCTGCTCTGATAGCAATCTATAGAGATGGTGTGAATGATCACATAATGTGTGAGTCAAAGACATAGGCTGGTGAAAGCTGCAGCTGGGCAAACCTGCAGCTGGTAAATGTAGCAGAAACTCATCTGACATCCAAGCTTAGCCTCAGCAATCCTTTTTGCTTCTGAACATGGGTGGGATTTTGGGTGGCATTGAAGCAATACCACTGTGTGCCCAGAACACTGAGGAGCTGGAAGCTTGAGTCTCTTTCCTTCTGTCTCCTGTGTTGCTCTCAGGTTTAAGTTTCTCCAGTGGTAAGATGTTACTAGGAAGACGCCCATTTTGCTGGATTTTCTAAAGGCTCAGTTTGGTAACTTTGATTTAACAGGAGACAGGACTTTGTTATCTAGGACTTTGGGGATGCCCATTTATCAGAAGGGTTAACGAACAAAATGTTCTATATACTTCACTGATTTCTTGATGGAAGGTGATGAAGGGCTTTGAAGGGCAAGAATGGCCCATGCACCATATATACTCATAAGGTATGTTGCAGGCAGAAATGGGCAAGCACAACTTGCTCTTAAAGCCAACCTGAAGTTATGTGACTGTACCACTGTGGTCCTGAGCTGAAGCTAACACTGAAATGTCAGGAGGGCTTGTTAGGGCTGGTGTGATGCTAAGTACAACCACATGGCTTTGGCCAGTGCAGAATATGGACAAAACTGCCGAGTCTGCTGATTTGTCTCACTGTCAGTTTATGATGCTGCTTTTTTCTGAGCCAGGCAGCTGTTCACTGGCAACTGGAGTAAGAGCACTGCACTCTCAGTTCCCACAAGCTGCTGAACAGTTGTCAAGGGGAAGCTAACTGCCATTAACTACTTTTCCTGACTGCATTTGAATTGTAAACAACTTTGTATTCAGTTACCAGTTCTTTGCAACTGCTGATGCTAGATCCTGGTCTCATTTATAACAACTAATTTGGAATTACACATTGATTTCATCACACTTGCTTTTCACTTAATAGCATCACAAATGAGACAAGACTGACTTCCCCCTTGCCCCCAATACTATTCAACCTTGATGAAGTCTTAAATATTATATTTGTGTAGCCTCCATGGTATACTTCAGTAGGTCTTATTCAACCTCTTTGTGCCTAATAAAACTCAGTGATAGTTGTATTTGACAGAATAGATTTATTTTTCTTTTGGAATGACTATGTCTTTAACATAATAATGAAAAAAGTTTTTAATAAATTCTCACATACTAAATAAAATATATTAAAAAGGTGTTTTTTAAATATCACTGTATCTGATCTGTAAGATTATGGAACTTAACTTGAAAAAGAAGCTTCTCAGCTGCCAAGTGAAAAAATACCACCAGTTTATTAACAAAGGAAAATATGTTACAGATGAGATTACTCTGGTGCCACATATATATCAGCAGTATGTGTTCGCTTATCCACTTCCTAATGACAACAACAGATAGAACATACTAAATTCAGCCAGCTGTGTAGATTATGCTGTTTTAAGTAGTTTTATTTTGAGAAGTGCCTGCTTGCCACAGTCTCGGACACCACTAAGCATATTTTTTTCCCTACTGAATACAACTCCAGGTCCAGTACTTTTTATCAGAGACTCCATGGTTTATAGTCACAGATTGCTATTCTCTCATCACATGGGCATTATTAGAAATTAACAAAAAGCCCTGCAATTCTTTCTTTCATATGCATGGTTGAATACAGAGGGTATAACTAGAAACTTTGAGCTACTAAAAATATATCCATGGTCCATAGTGCTCACTGTTCTGCTTCTTGAGATAGTTGATGGAATTTGTTTCTAAAGGACCAAGCCTGCTATAATGATGTTCTGTAGCAGAAGATGGTTGTTCTTAATGAAGCCAGCTTTTAACCAGCTCCTGTCAAGAGACGCTGGATTGATAGCAAAGGTGGATAGATGCATGCGCTACAGATGTTAACAGAAAATACTAAGCGGTTAGAGTAAAGACAACTTTATGCATTCTAAAGCATTTTATCTGTAATAATCACCCTTTTGGAGAGGAGAATTGTAATATATAATGTGTTTATATTGCATGGTGTGAAAGCTCAGAACTTCTCCTGAATCACAGTTGCAATATGATGCTCTTATTTATAATATCCTCTTCTTTAAAACAAGCAAAGAAAACCCAAAACCCCACTTCTTTAGCTTTTTTCCACTGTTTAGAAATCCAATATTCAGCTTCAGTATGTAATGCAACATGCTACCTTTCTCAATCTACAGCATGTCTTGAATGTTGTGCAATTGTTTCTAACATATTGTGGCAGTACGAAGTGCAAATCCAGGACCATATTTACCAATGCAACTTGTTTATTTTTAAAATTATTGTGGTGATGGCATTGGCATTTCTTCATCTGCAGAAGTCTTTGTATTCATGTGTATGGACTGTACTTGAGCATTTAATCCTGGATTTGGTGTTTTGGATGCAACTGAAATATATAAAAATAATGATAAATAGAAAACATGCATGAAGAATTAGAGGACAGTATTGGAACTAGGGAAAAAAATTGGAACAACAAGTATGTCTTTATATCAGAGCTCTCCTCAGCCAGACCAGTGTTCCCTTTTATCCATTCTATGTACAATTTGTCCATGCAGTAACCCAATTGGTGCAGTAGTTTCAGCTGCAACTTGCTGCCTGTATAGCTATTTGGAAATGGGAAAAGGAAATGAATCAACAAATCTCACAGTAGATTGGAAGATGATAATGTGAGCAGAGTGAGGTCTGAGCCACAGAAAGAACCCTGGTAGAAAACTATGGTTAGATATTCTCACGTGACAGGCTTTAAAAATGAAACAGATGCAGAATTTGCAGCAGAATGTAGAAAGAAATGCTAGGGTAAGGAGAATCATCTCTTGGGAATATTCCCAACAGAAAGACATCTGGCCTGGGATTAGAAATCTGGACTATTTCATCTGAATTATCTTGAAACATTTATAATTTATCCTCTTGGTGATCTTCAGCTTCCCTGCTCGCTGTTTCTTTTGTAATAAGCCCATTTTTCCTCCCCCCCCCCCCCCCCGCCTTTTGTAAAATGTAGTCCTCTCTCACTGCTATGTTGTCTTGAGGATTTATTGCACCTTTTATACAGCACCTTTGTATAGTGTAATTCAGACTAGATGAATTTCAGAATCTAAATGATCTTAGGTGTACCAGAAATAAGAGCAGAGCATTATTAAAGCACCTTTTCACGCTGCTTGGGCAACTCTTTTCTTTTAAATATATTTAATGCTTTGTATTTTGAATATTTACATTTTTATTTTAAAAGTGTCTATTTACATTGTTTAATTTCTACAAGTTTCATGAAACACTCTTCACTAGGAAGCTTTCCTTCATGTCTAATGGCTTTGTCTCTCATACTGCATTTTAAGCCTGGGACGTCTCATGTGAACCACCCCAAAATACATCTCTTCCCCCCCCCCCCGGTATTTTGGCAAACTGCTTATCTGCTAGTTTCATGTTGTGAAATTGTTTTTTATGGGGATGCCTGTGTGAGTCTTCTAAATTTTATTTGGAGATGTAAAACACATCTATTTTTATTGGCTTCCTCTCCTTACAAGATTTTATACTATAGCAATTTCTTTCCAACCTCAGATAGGAACATATGACTACATCAAATTCAAACAGGGATGATACCAGAAAAAGAGAGGAGCAGAAGCCTGCAGTTTTTGCTGCATGAAGCCTGCTCCAGAAATGATTAGAGAAGCAGAGACTCCTGTATACTGAATGCGGGTATTGGCCCAGGGGTCACTGTCAGTCCTGGGTTAGAGGCCCATAGTCAGGTGACCTCTGATCCTTGTCATGCATATTTAAGACTTTGCTTATGTGAGAGCTCCATTAGCATTTCACATACACAACCTGAATAAAAATCATGAATACTTTACCTAAACAGGAAGAATATCACTTATTATAGAAGAGTTTCATTATTGATTTCCACTTGTAGCAGCTTTTTAAAGTGACCCTATAATTCTGGAATGGCTGTTGATGAAGTATGATTTCTTAATGTGAACAGATAGTACGGTATGGATATGTTTAATGTCAGAGCTGTAGTAGCCTGAAGATATTTATAAATACTTTTTTTGGTGAAAGTACTGGAAATTGGAAAGCTTTCTGCTGCATCACGTTTGCAATGGTGAAATGGGCAGAGTTCAGTTATACCGCATATAACCTGAGGAAAATTGGGGAAACGCGCCATCTACAGCTACCTCTGTAGTATTTCTTTTCTTGCCGTCGTGTGTTTCTTTTTTTAATGTCTTTTCTACAAAGCTATTGTTGAAAACCATATCAAGAAATTCTGCCTATTAGTACCAATGAAGGTGAGTAAATATTTTAAACTTTGTGTATATTTCCATTTTTTTCACATATGCAGGCCTAATGTTAAGAAAAAAAATAATTCTCTTGAGAATTAAATCCCTCTTGAGTTTAAATTTTATTAGCGTATTTTTAGTTTTTCAGGTTGGGGGCTAAATTAGCTGCCTGCACAGCCAGCTGTGGTCACGAGGAATCTGCACCAGTTTTATACAAATGCTCCATGTGAATGTAAGATGTTCCCAGAAAGGCTGAGGTATGTTTAAATAGGAGACTCAGAACCTTAACATGCCCTCAGTAAATACAATTCTAATAAAAGGTGTAGGTTGATGGAAACAATAGGGTGTGAATGTGTCCTGGTTTCAGCTGGGATATAGAGTTAATTTTCTTCCTAGTAGCTGGTATAGTGCTGTGTCTTGGATTTAGTATGAGAATAATGATGATAGCAACTATTAAAACATCAATGTGTTAAGTAATGTTTGCACCAGTCAAGGACTTTTCAGGTTCCCATGCTCTGCCAGGTGCACAAGAAGCTGGGAGAGGGCACAGCCAGGACAGCTGACCCAAACTGGCCAAAGGGCTATGCCATACCATATGGCGTCATGCTCAGTATATAAACTGGGAGGAGTTGGCTGGAGAGCAGTGATCGCTGCTCGGGGACGGGCTTGGCATCAGTCAGCGGGTGGTGAGCGGTTGCATCTCTTGGTTTTTTGTTGTTGTTTTTTCCTGGGTTTTGTTTCTCTGTCTCTCATCGTTTTCCTTTTCATTACAATTTGTTGTTGTTATTTTAATTATTAAACTGTTCTTATCCCAGCCCACGAGTCTTCTTACTTTTACTCTTCAGATTCTCTCCCCCGTCCGACTGGGGAGGCAGGGGAGGGAGAGTGAGCGGCTGTGTGGTGCTTAGTTGCTGACTGAAGCTAAATCACGACAGAATGATTGCCTGCTTGGAGGTAACTGCTTTACCTATGCTTGTCCTTTTTCAGCAATGGGAAATACCTGATGTATCATCTCCCATCTGAATGCACACGTCAAGGGAGAAAACGTGCTCCTTCATTGGTCTTCCTGCATTTCTTTGTGGTTTGAGTGGATGTACCAAGATGTGGTATCAAGTGTCTTCAGAAAATCACCTGTACTCTTTGGTTGTAAGCTTGGTGCAAAGAAACAAGTAATCTAGCTGCTCCTGGGCTCCAAGCAGAAAGAGGGCACGTTTGAACAGAGCGCTGCATTTTGAAAGCAAACATTGAGGCCAGTCATCAGCAGTTTGGAAATCAGCGCTACGTATGGACAAAAGGCTAGAAACTATGCATGTAGCTCAGTCACTGGGGTGTGGGAGCAAAAAGTTGTGATCAGCATTTGTCACTTGAGAGTTTTTGGGAAACAAAGATGGAAGCCGCACAACATGTAATAATATTTATTAGCAATAATCATTTCAGGGCCTAGTTTAGCCTTGTTTGAAGCTTGCTGGAGGAAAGCTTTGCCGCCTGTTTTCGAGACGTGCTACTTATTTCCCAAATGTCTTTGTTGTCTCCTCACGTCTCCTACAGTTTCTGTAGGATATGGGTACTGTAGCTGAGGGATTCCCGCTATTGTTACTACTCCCTAGTCATTAACGAGGACACAGAACCGGGTTAGGACCCAGTAAAATAAACAGAATGAGGCCGTTCAAAAGCACCATCACCATACTTGTTTCTGGTTTACCGTGACTCTGGGAGGAGACTGAATGGTAGCAGCCACTACTGCAAGATGAACGTGAAAAAAAGCTCTGCTGCAGGCCAAGTACCACTTTAACGGATGAAGCAATTAAATGGGAGGGAGTAACTCCTTTATGGGCATGCTTCCTCAGTCTGACTCGGTGCCTGGGAAAGCCGCTACGGCCCGGGTCGGGACAGGCGGCGGCGGCTACCTGCCGTGCCACGGCCCCCGAGCTGTGAAGACCTTCACCGCAAACCCGTAAGGCCCGACCGCGGGAGGCGGCGCGGGGAGGCTGGGGTGGGGAAGAGGGAAAGAAGGCGGTGGCAGCCGCGGCCCCCGGCTGAGGAGCGGCGCTGCCCGGCGGGGCCGCCACCGGCCCTCGCTGCGACGGCGACGGGCGGGGCCGGCTCCTGCGGAGGGCCCGGCCTCTCCCGCCTGGGGCTGGAGACGCGGCGAACGGCAGGCAATGGCGGAGGGCGGGCGCCTGGCAGGCTCCCCTCCTCTCCGCTGTGGGCCAAGCCCCTGCGGCTCGGCGGGCAGTCGCTTTCCTCACAGCGTCCGCCCTCTCCGCCGCAGTGCCCGCGGCTGGGCGCTGCGGTTACCGGTCCCGTACGGAGCAGCCTGTCGGGCCTGAGCGGGGCTGCTCTGGCCGCGCCTGCTCCCAGCCGCCTGCGTGCAAGCGGCGCTCGGCCCTTCCGAGGGGCACGAGCGCGGCCGCGGGGCCGGGTGCAGCAGCGCTGAGGGACCGCGCCGGCCCCTGAGGCGCGTTGCCGGCGTAGAGCGAGGGTCGGCTCTTCAATTTGTTAGGCGCGTAGAGGGCTGAACGTAATAAAAACATACGTGAAGAAGCAGTAATACGTTTCGTTAGCCGCCAACGGGCGGGGCGTGAACGGGAGAGGTGTTAAGGTGGTGCAGAGCTAGTGATTTGAGAGGTGCCTCTGAGTTTGTAACGCATAGATCGACGCTGCGCAGTTTCTCAACAGTGTGAATGTACCTGTGCTCCGTTCTTCAGCGAGATTGTCTCAGGTATTTACCTTAGCTTGGAGATCACCGTGCTTTGCATAAAAAGTATAAAAGCATATTTTTTTTCCCTCTCACTAGGCTGCACTCTAGTGAAGTAGGTGTGCCCTTTTAGAGTAGTGAGGTAATAGTATCTTTTATTTAAGGTTAAAAATTGTTTAAGAAGTCTAGTACGGCCTAAAGTAGAAGTGAATCTCAAATAGAAGTTAGTGTACAGTGAGGTATAAATATGTTTTACTGTGGATGTTATTTTGTGACTAGACTGTGAATGTTACAAGAATATCTTTGTAAGAAGGTTTTCTAATTTTTTTTTTATGGAGACTAAGATGATGTAGTTTAGCATATAAATAATATGATAGTATGAAGCCAGTTCAATTTTTCCATCTCCACTAAGCCTTAAAATGACTTGAGAACTTTTCAATGACTTTTCTATTTGTAGCACATACACTTTTCTATTTGGTTGCATTAACTTTTTTTTTTTTTTGCCAGAGCTCTGTGTATTTCTAAAAATATTACCAAAACATACAAATATTGGTCCTTTCCCTATCTTCAGATTTGCAACTACTAGGATAAGTGATGAGTCTATGTACTGCTTTAAACCCCATTACAGCAGATTACTTAGAAAGCCATTCTGAAAGTATAGTATTCTTTGCTTTCCAGTAACGGTGGGATTAAAGATACAGTTTATAATCATAAAAACACTGAAGTCCATAAGACTCATATTTAGGGTTAAGTGAGAAACTTTATGCTTTAAATAAATTTAAAAAGTTTTAAGATTTTTACTTTTTACTTTGGCTTACTGAAAAAAAAAATCAACAATGGTCAAAAGTATATAAAACAATGATATATTATTTTCTTGGGTTTTTTTTGCCTTTACTTCGATATTGCTGCAGTTTAGAAATAAAGTGACAAGTAGATTGAAAACTGCTCCAGTGACCATGAAGACAGTAATGCATTTGAGCACAATAAAATCTCTGCTGAAAATAAATTGGCAGTTAGGCATTGCTTTACTCACAGAGAAATAGATTCAATCTTAAAATTGTTTTCAATGTGCTTTTATTGATCCAGTGCTTTCTACTTACTGTATTTATTAGGGTACATGATCATAATGATCCCAGTTTAAAATATCTAAGTTCTGTAGCAATTTTAGGGGTAAACAATAGGGGAGGGTGGAGTTGGAGATTAGCCATCTCCATGCATCTTTTACCATCTAAAGTTTGAAACCTTGTTCTTAGGATGCCAACAATCAGCAGTATTCTTATAACAGATCTGAATAGAATAACCTCTTCTTACAAGTAAGTTGGCCAACAATGGAAGAAAATACAGGAAGATACTATTTGTTATGATTATTATTTAATCTCATGTGTCCTCTCTGTTTCCCCTAGTTTCTTTTTTTTTCTGTAGTAAGATTCTTATAATGTAGCCCCTGAAGGTGAATGCTATCTGATGTTTAAAAACCTCAGTTTTCCCTTCGTCTTTTTAGGTAGTTGTCATATTTCCTAAACTTTTTTTGTTGTTGTTTGTGGTGTTTTTTTTGTTTGCATGTGGGTTTTTTTTTTTTACTTATTTGAAGTTACAGATTGTGCTGTAGCTAAAAATGTGTTTGTAGCCTAATGAACTAACAAGACAACAGCTTCTAAAGGAAAAGAATTGTGCATTAGTTTTGTTAAATACTTGTCTCTGAAAGAGAAAAGTGAATTCAGTTGATGTTGAGAGCAAAGGTAGAGACCTTCCCAAGGTGGGCAGATTTTTATTGCTTTATTTTACACATACATTTATTGTTAAATAATAATAACAAAACGGAGAACTTGTAGTTTGATTGAATGACATTATTTTCTGTATGTTTAGTAGTTATTTTTGTTGATTAATGTTGTGTTTACTGAACTAGAAATGTAACAGTTTGAAGATTTTGCAGGTCTGGGATCATGTCATCTTAATCCATGCATGAGAGCGAGCAGGAGATTGGCAGGCCTTATGGCTGAGGTGTTCATGCTTCCCATGAGAACATATAACCCAACTGTGCATTATGACCTTATTGCTTAAACTGGGACTAGGGGCAAAAGTGGCGTGTGTGCAAGATTACAGAATTTGTTATGGCATATGCTCTTGTTAGTGAAGTTGTAGAAACCTCAAATAAAGATAAAACAGATGTTAATAAAACTCATTAGGTAAATAGGAAGCTGAACTAAGTATTCATGATTTTTTCTAGGTGTTGTAAGTGTAAAAAATAGGAAAAGAGAACTGGACTGCTCAGTTTTAGAGACATAAAATATACCAGAAACCGGTGGAAAGAAAACAATCAACTGGTCTTTGTCAGTATACAAATTCTTTAAGAGCAACAGCATATTTTGTGTTAGTTGCAGTTAGTTGCAGTAAAACAAAACAAATCCCCAAACCCAAACAAACTATTCCTACCTGAGTCCCCTTAAAGTCATATACAAGTAAGCTGGTATTTTGTCAACAACAATTTTAAACTGAACTGAAATTCCATCTCTCAGTAGCAAAATACAATGTTAGACGGGTAGGAGTGGTGGTGTAGCAAGGACTATCAAGAGGCCTGTGGTGACAAAAACAGAATTACAGGGAAGGTTTTGGTTACCCCTCTACACTTTGAGTTGGGATCTCAGGCTTGGCAGTGTGCTGAGAGTGGGCCAGCACTCTTTAGACACAATAAAGAAATGATTCGTGGATTGCAGAAGAGGAGAGCCAATTTTGACCTTCTGAGCAGCATGTTTCAGAATGTTACTACTGTCTAGCTAGTCTCAGAGTGGCTATAAAGTACTTAAATTTTGCATTCTTGAAAGAATAGAAAACAACTCATAGCAAATGGTAAGTGTGTTTTAATTTCAAAAAAGGGAATTATGTAGAATGATAAAGCTTTTCACAAAGAAGTGGAAGGGCTCAGCCAAATGGGTGAAATGCTTGCAAGTGGCATGGACCCTGTTAACAAAAATTATACTAGAATGGTAGGGCAAATACCTGTCACTTATCAGCTGGATTCTAGAACAATTAAAATGAACTAGTGTACACAAAATCTGGGTAAAATTATTTATTGAGAGTAAGATGAAACTCTTAAACTCACAAATTGAATATAAAAAGACAATAGGGTAGGTAAAAATGATTATGAGGAATGAGTTTTCAAAGAAATAGAAACTACTAAGAATCCTTGTACAAATACATCACAGGTAGGAAGCCTGCTGGAGAATTTACAGGGCAAACAGCTGATCCTTTTACAGGTATAAAAGGATTATCCAAAGAAAACAAAGACATAGGAAAAAAAGCTGAAAGCTGAATGTTGTCCTCGTTGACTGGAAAAGAGCTGAAGGAGGTTCCCACAGTGCAGTCTCTCTTTGTATGCGTTTTGGAGGAGCTTTCTTAGAATTGGGTTGTTGGGTGAAAAAATTGCCTAGATAAGATCCCTGAGCAAGATTGTGTTCACCAAAGAGTTTTAATGAAACTCATGTATGAAACCACTGACTGACTAACCATGGTGTGCAAACTATTACTTACAGTTTTGTTAGTACTGAGAGAACAGGTGGTAGTGTACATGATACATTTTTGAAGAGTTTTAACAGAAACATTGGGAACTGTAGGGCTGGTAAGTCTGGCTTCTGTGTGAAGTAAATTCCACCAAATGACGTGGTAAAGGATAGAGCTGTAGGCATGTGGATAAGATTGATATAATGGGAAAGACTCTGTGCAACTTGTAAGGTGCCGTACAAACCTATTACAGGTCTTTGAAAGGGCCAGTAAACAAGCAGTAATTTTGATTTAATTGATGTATTCTACAAGAGTTTACAGAAAGACTTTGAATGGTGTCACCAAATGAGTTTAAAGAAATTGAACTTCCATGTATCAAGGTTTAGTAATTGTCAATAAACAGAAACCAAGATGAGAAATAATTGCTGGCTTTCTTATGTAAGGGAGTCTCACAGGAATTTGTTCTAGGGTCTCTGCTATCTAATATCCCATAAGTGATCTGGAAAAAAGGGATGAGCAAGGTGGTAAAGTTTGCTCACTGCACTGATTTATTCAAGGTAGTAAAAATGAAATCTTGTTACAAAGAGCTGAACAAAGACTTTGTGATACTGCATGATGGAGTGACAAAATGGCATGGGAGATTCAGTGCAGATAAATGAACTTGGGAAAACCAATCTTAATTTTCCACATTAAAACCAAGGATGCTGAAATTACATACAGCACGAGAGATCTTAAAATTATAACACTTCATTCGAAGCAAATGCTAGCTCAAAGCACAGTAGCAGTCAGGAAAAAAAAGGCAACTAAACTATTAGGAATTATTAGAAAAGGGATAGAAAACAAACCATAAAACCTTATTATGCCCTTGCATAAATGCCACAGTTTGTCTTCAGATTCATTGTTACCTGAAGTTCTGGTTACCCCTCTCTGAAAGTGTATTATAAAATTAAAATACATACAGGGATGATCATAGATATGAAGAGACATTTTCTTAAGGAGTCATTAGATAGATTAGGGTTCTTCATCCTGGAAGAGTTACAACCAAGATGATAGAAGCCTATGTAGTGTTGACTTTCATAGAACAGATGGATGAGAAGTGACTGTTTATTTCTTTTTTCTTCCTAATGCAAAAAATGAGGGGTATCATGTGAAATTATCCAGTGAAATGTTCAGAACAAAATGGTACATAGTTATGTGGTCAAAGATTAGACAAATTGGTGGAAGCAGAAATTCTGAAAAGGTATTAAATGTACTTTTGTAGGAAGTTCTTTAGCTGCAGATTGCTAGAATCTGGCAGTGAGTATTAGGAGAAATATTGCCGCATGCTTACCCTTCTACGGCAGATCAGCAAGCAAGATGGTAATACTGGCCAAGGTGGAAGTTTAGTTTGATCCAATGTTGTCGTTCTTGTGTTTTTATGTGATGGGAACAAAGTGTGGCAGAGACTGCAGCAGGTGTTTGTATACCTTCTAGTACAACTGCTGTGCATGCAGCAGGGGAGGCTGCCACCGTGGCTGCTGCATGGTGGTTTCCCCCTCTCCTGCTCTGGAACCTGACCTGCCTGTTGCAATTGTGTGAGGTCTCAAAGCTGGAGGGGGGGCTATGGTTTTAAGTTGGTGCCACATAGACTGCTGGTATTTTAGCTAGGGAGCATGAAGCGGGGGTCAGGTGAAAAAATCAGAATTGGACATGACTCTTGTGCCTGTTGTCCTTGGAATGCAGAAGTCTGATCTTCCTAATGCTTTCTTGAGTACTTCTAGGCATTGTAGGGAGAGTTTTTAACTTTTTTTTTTTTTCCCTCTCCTGTCTGCTAGCAAAGATAAATGTGTGGGAGTAGTGTCTCTCACTACTGGGAGCTGATCAGGGATGCTGTTTGCCTGAGGCAGTACTTCCTATTAATCTTAAAGAAGAGTGATGCTTATAACTTGAAATGGAACCCATCTTTAGATGTATAATTAAGTCCTTATGTCAAGAACAAAAATGTAAATTCAGCTTTTTAAGCTTTAATATGTAGGGTAAACTTTATACAACAAGAGCATAGTATGACTGAAGTAGTATCAGTACCAGCAGCTACAAAATACATAAAACAATGCAACTACGGAAAGAATTAGACTGTCTAAAGCATGGGGCTAACCGACAGTGAAAAAATCCATGTTATAGTTGTGTATGTTATGTAGTGTACTTACTTTTAGTGGTGATTTTTTTTTTTTTTCCTTACCGTACAATCATTTAGGACAGACCAACTGCTATATACGTTCCCAAGTGGGAAAAGGTGATAATGCTGTTTGTTGCATTAAATTTTGTACTAGAATGATAAAATCACAGTCATAGAGTATCATAAAGTGTCTTTACTGCTCTTCCTTGTTTATCTTCTTTTTCCGGAATCTTCCTCCAGCTTAAACTATAATGGAAAAAGATCAAATAACTCATTAAGTAATGATGTTCCATATGAGAACCTTTACTCTGTTTTTAGACATAATAGTTTGAAATTAGTGATGTAATTAGACACTTATCTTTGGCACTTCTATTTGATTATTGGTTGTTCATTGTGGAAGCTGTGGATCACTATTGTGTTTTATGAGAGTGTAGTGGTGAGAACAATATGCTACAAAAGGTGGCAGATGGCAGGCTTTGCGGAATGGCATCTTCACGTTTCAACTGAGATACATCATGTTATGTACTTCTATTAATTTATTCTTGTGCTACACTGTTTTCCATCACACCTGCTATAATACTGCATAAATAATGTGTTACAATGAGAGATATCATTGGTCAAAAATAAAGCAAGCTATATCTGAAAACTTACATTTAGTAAAGATGCTAATTTTAAAAGTATGCAGAAAATGCATTTTCAATGTTTGCAGTTACAGTAGCAGCACTAATGATGAAGTTGTTTGGAAATCTAAGGTTTTCCTCACAGTTCTTGTCTTATGTCCCATTTAGAGTAGTAGGAAGTCAAGTACTTCAGTCTTGTTTTCTAATTAATTTTCTTGGCAGATGATTACATTTTTTCCTGATGTCTACAACAGGCTATCTCTACTGTTTTAAGAATTACCATGGAGCTCACTTGTAAAACCATATAAATCCTCCAGAATGTATGGGAAAAAAAAAAAAAAAAAGAATGCTGTAGCTTCTTAGTTATTAAGAAAACCACAGTCTTCTAGTTCTAGTTTGATGCACTTAAGTATAGAGGTTTCTGTACATAAAGCTCAATTATAACTAAAATGTTTAGGACACTAAAATGTTTGAAGTGAAGGAACTGGTACTGATTAGATTACTGTTTAGAACCTGGCTTGCTGAGGTCTTCATCAATGGCAGGGTCTTTACCATTATAGAGTAAATAGTGAAATTTTGCTTTTGGTTTTTACTCTACAATTTTATTCAATATTTTACTTTATTGAAACTCTTTGGGATACAAACTAGAATATGTCAGAATTTTGGAAACAGTAATTCATTGGAGGATGCAGATGAGAAATAATGATTTTTAGCTTCTTTGTGTGATGACTTTTCCTAATTGAAATCAAGTAAAACAACTTTGAAAAAAGTAATCATTATCTACAGTGCTTTTAATATTACTGGCCACAGTGTGGTGTTTGTGTGGTGGTTTGTTTTTTTTTTTTTTAATAGATGCATTTAGGTATCAGAATTATTTTAATAAAATTGTTATCAGGTTTGTAGTTAATTCATGGTAATGTGGTTTGTTTTTATTTTTTTAAATATAATTTAAAACATCAAAGGTGGCAAGAGTCTGCCAAAGAAGAGAAGTGCTTCAGAGATCAATGCAATTACTCCAGGACCTGGCAGCTATAACCAAGCTCCTACAATAGAGTTGGCTAGAAAGAGCAAAAAACAGAGAGAGTCTAGAGAGCACAGTCAGTTGGTATGCTAATTTTAAATGTCTGTGTAATGTTAATTCCCTTTTTAAACAATGATCAAGCGTATTACTGAATACTTGTGATGATGTTTTGTTATGCTAATATTCTGAAAAGTATTTTTGCCATACCAAGTGCAAAAATGATTGAACATTTGCACATTCAAGCTTGTGTCCACAGTAAGCAAAACCCCGCTTTTTTTTTTTAAAAAACAGTTTTTAAAGATACTGAAATGTACTTTGCTTTGTATGTCATCTGTAACCCAACAGATTCAAACAAAAATCTAGCCATTAATGCTAACTTATAAAGAAGTTTTTGAACTTTATAGAGAAATGGATCTTGGGAGTTTAATTTGCAGTAGATATGGAAGCTAAATAAGTGGCTGAGATTTTTCATATTACCAAATGGCAGGTAGGGCCAGGATACTGATACCATCTAGTGGTTACACATGCCCTAATGCTGTTAGGCATTCTTGAATATGATGGAGAACCCAGAAGGTAACATTGCCATTTTTCAGTTGGCTTAGAGGGAATATTAGTAATCCTATTAGCCATACCCCTCCACAATTTAATTGGTTTATGCTTGTGCAACAATGTGACACAAGTAACTAAAATTGATGTCATTTGTCTGTGCATGTGATGTTAAGTTACCACTGCTGTGGGATTACCTATTGGTTTTGTAGCATTCTGAGATCTTGCACCTGCAACTGTAAAGTGAAAGTGTGGGTGTTTGGTTTTTTTTTTTTTGGGTGTGGGTTTTTTGTGTGGGTTTTTTATTTTTTTTAAATATTGTAGGGCATTTGGTTACTTCAGGGATACCCAGTTTAGATTCCATTTTCAGTTTATTTACTGTGAGTAAAGATGTGTGGATAATCTATTTTAAAATGTATATATATTTTTAACATAGCTTTATTTTTTTTTGAAGTGGGTTTTTTTTAATTATTTTTTTTTTTAAAGCGAGCTGTACACTCCCTAAAAATCTGCCAAAAGGAGGATGATCCCTCTATTCCTTCTCCTGGTCAGGCTCTTGGATATGAGGAAGGTGAGGACTGCACTCTTATAAAACAGTACACACCTCAGAGACGTAACACTGGGTCCAGCTTACATTCAGATACTATTTGTAAGTAACTTTTAATAGCTCCCACATCACTGAAGATAAAACAATGAAATAATGTGGTGGTTTTTTTTTTTTTTATTAAAAAAACCCCAAACAAACACACCCTGCCCCCCCAACAACCACAAAAGATTGTCCTGTTCTATTTTCTCCTAGAATAACAAAAATAAAACTGGTACCACTAGATTCTTGACTCTGTAGTAGGATGTTTCTGGAGGATATGGACACAAATGTAATGAAGTCTTATGCAGTGCCTGCTTCACTATAGCTAAAGGACTAGGAAAAAACCTGCACCTCTGAAAGAGAGTTATCACTTCCTTTTCTGCTTGGACAGAGAAGTAATGTAAAAGCATACAACAATTCTGCAAGTGATACTAGAGAAGCTTAGGGCGTAGAGGCTGCAAAGAAACCTGCTTATGCTTTTTTACAGTCATTACTTTTTTAAAATAACGGAACTATGAGAAAATTGATTCAAAGAATTGAAGTATGTCTGATTTCTTTTTTAAATCACAGGAAAAACAACTAGATTGAAAGAATGTGATTCTAATATAGTGCATAACCTGAGTGCTACCCTAAAAATACATCTTTGTCACTGTTTTGTTTTTATTTGCAAATATTGCAGATAAATTTCCTGGGTTTTGGCAAAATTTTTTTCTTAACTATAGGTCACACAAAATTTCCAAAGAAAGAGATTTTTTTTTTTTTTTCCCCCTTTACTCCCTTCATAAGAAGGGGAGTAAAATATAAAATACAAGTAAGTATATATATAATACATAGGAAACAAATATTCTTTTAAAGTCATGCAGTTCTTTCATAGTGCTTTCTAAAGTACAGGGGGACTATTGCAGAAAACTCTTGAAGTTCTCGTATTTCATGTAAGATTTCAGTATGTAAGACCTGTTGAATCAAAGACATTCTTGAATTCTTGAATAAATTTTCTGATAATTTTGTTATTTTAGGAAAGTAATGACTTAAGTAATGAGCTTTGATACTTCTGCTGTGTTTTCAGGATCTTAATAAGTTGTGTTATTTGTAATTATTCTCAAAGTATCAGACATTACAGTAAAATCTGGCAGCTTTAATATTAAAAATATGACTCCCAAATCTAAAGCATCTGGCAAAGAAATGTGCCTGCTGAGTAGTTTTTATCACTGATAGGTTTTTGGCTGCAGTATTTCCATTTCCTGTTTATAACGTTTATCTCTTAATTCTTGACATTTTTGTCTTTTAATTAAAAGGGTATCATTGTAGGTCAGGATAGTGATGTATTAAGTTTTTTTTTTTTTTCCAGAAGGTACTTGGAATTTAATTGTGTGACTCCTGCTAACAGAATAGTTGACAGATCTAGATCAGTCTGTGGCAAAAAAATGCAAATTTTGAAGTGTGTGGATTACGACTTTATTTTTACTCTGAAGTCTTTTTGTACTGTCTGTATTTTTTAGTTCTAGCTCAGCTTACTGCTTATTCAAAGAATTAATTATGTTTTTAAAAATTTTCATACCGTTAAATCACTTGTAGAGCAGAAAGGCTGTAAATCTGCTATCAAATCTACATTGCAAAAAGAGATGTTCTTTTAATTATGAGATGACTTTTACAGATTAGCCGTTCTACTTTAAAACCATTCTGAGACATGACGGATTCAAATTCTGTCACGTGGGTTATAACTCTTGTGTTCTGTTGCGAGATGTAAATTTTTACAATATTGTAGTAAACAGTGTGTTCTTTAATGTTTCTGTCACATCTTCTCAAACAAATTGCAGATTAAAGATGTCTTCCATTTGAAAGGCCTCAATAGCTACTGCTCGCTGTTCCTTATTACAGGTGATTCTGAAGTAGCAACATCAGCTATATATAGCACTTATGACGAAGGGGATGCTTGAGCAATACTAATTACGTAGAGTGAACTATAGTTCGTAATTACCCAAAATAAAAAAGAGAACAATTAATTACTACTTTTCGGTTACTATTTTCCCCTGTAATTATTTATCCAGGAAGTGCATTAGGGGGCAGCAGAGTCATTTAGTTGATCCAGTTTGCAACCATTTCTAAGTATTTCATGCTAGCACTTCAGTGTTCAGCATTTTTGTTAGGAATCACATTTTCTGTGAATGCTGTTGCGCAAATATAAGGCATCACGTTTCTAAACACTGAATAAGCAAAATGAATAGTCTACAGGTAATCATATGTAGAATCTGTGTAGTTATCTGTAATTTTTGTAGTTCTACAAATGGAGAACTAAGGCAAGGAGATTAAATGGTATACTGAAAAGGTGTTTGGGAATGTGAGAATTTCAATCTGAAGTAAGCTTCTGATTTCTAGATTTGGATTATTTCATGTAGTATTTTAGCTACCTGTATGCTTTAGCTTTTAGCAAGGAAGAGACAAAAGATCAAGAGAACTCATAGAATGCACAACTGAAGTTTTTATTCAAAATTTGTATTTATTTTACATAATTTATTCAGAAACAATTTTTGAATTCTAGATTTAACTGATGGTGTTAAGACACCTTTTCATGAGAATTTAAAATGTTTTTGTGTTTTAAGGAATGTTGACCATTTCATCCCTGTTAAAATCTAACAACTGGAATATTTTGTTCTGTATTCTGGTGTGAGTGCACAAGCATTTCAGAAGTCTGCATCCATACAGAACTCTCCACCAAATTCCTGTGTAAATACCAACTATTACTGTTGTTATAGAAGAAATGTTACCAAATACTGGTACAATGGAGCTTAAAGAAACTGTGTAAGAAGAGCAGGAAACTTCTGTCAGATCTGGCATCCTAGAGACTCTAAGATATCTTGATCTTTCACCATGACAGCTTTCATTTAATTTGTTTTCAAGACGTGGTATTTAAAGAAGGTTGGCTACTTCTGAGGTAGTTAAAAAAAAAATAAATCATAGAACTCCTTAAGGACTTGGATTTTAATTTGTCTACTATATTTGTATCTTGAATTTGTTGGAAAAAATAAGACTTTTGAGGACAAAGAGGAGCTTTGTTTCTGTCTGTTAAGGGAAATAATGAACACCTTCATGGGAAAAGATAGGTGTCTTTCAAGAGTGTAATTATGAGTTTCTGTTTAAGTAACTGACCCATAACCAGAGCAAAGTGTTTGAGTGGCTCAGTACTTTTCTAAGTCCAGTCCTTACTGTAGATTAGTTTAGCAGTCATTCCCCTATCTCTAACTACTATTCTTTATTATGAATATGTTATAGAAATTTTGTAGTGTGGTCCTGTTTGGTTTTGATTTGTCTGTGTTTCTTGTTTAGTTCCTCTTGGTTTCTGGTCAGAGATTTTTTTTTTTTTTGGCATCTCGGATTTCATTGCATTGTTTTAGTTGGGTTTTGGACTTGGATACAGCATAGAAATACTGATCACAGTTTGAAATTATACTTTTAAAGTAGTCAAAACTAAGGGTTAGAGGGGAAAACATTCAAGTGATTCATTGGAGGCTATTCATTCATAAGTTGAACCTCTAGTTCTGTATCTATTTTTTGGTTTTAATAAATTATTTTATTTTTCTTGATATATTTCTGATTCTGCTGTGCATAGAGGTAATCGTGCCTGAGTCTTGTCATCTTCCTTTTTCACTTAGAATTGGACAATTTTTCATTAGTTCTAAGGACTTGTTTGCAAGGTTATACTTCATAGCAGAAAACCTGCTGCAGATGCATGTTTCTCTTAATACTTATTACGGGATCAGTGGGATGAGTTAATACTTTGTGTGTGGATATATATGAGCAATAATAGCCATCAAGTGTATCAGGGACACATATCAACAACATAAAATGAAAGCATTATGATCCTCAGGAGAGAAAGGACTTTCAAATACTCTGAAAACAATTCTGTCTTCTGGGGTTTTTGACAGTGCTTTCTTGTTAGCAAAAAATACCCGATTATTTGTTTAATATAAACTTGCTTAAAGAAAAACAGTACATAAGCTTTAATAATTTAATGAGTGTTCACAGTTAAAATATTATAGCACAACAAGAAACAACATGAAAAACAGATACGATACGTAAGTTAAGTGGATAATAAACTATTTTGAGTGTTCTTTCAGCACTTGCAACAGCTGTTTTGGCCTTGTCTTTTCCTTAGAGAAGTGACAGAGTCTGTGTAGTAATTGTTGGGTTGAATCTTTATTTTTATTTTTCACAACCACTATTTTTAGGTCAGAGCTCCCTCATTGGGCCTCAAAGCCCAATCCACGCATCTAATGTTCCTCAAGTTGCTGCTTTTTTCTTACTACGGGTATATATTTTGCATAAGCGATGAATTCCCAAAGCACATTTTCACTGTCAAGCAAAGGTAGGCCTCAGTCCAGCAAAGCACTTAACTATGTATTTAACTCTTAACATGTAACTGTTGCATTCAACTGCAGTAGGACTGCTTACATATTTTAAGCTATGGACTTACTGAAGTGCTTTAGTGGGTTGGTGCCTGCATGTAATGCCAAGGAAGAGCAACAAACTTGCATTTTGTTACAGAGCTAGGCCCTCTGATACAGATACAGATCTGCGAAGTCTTCAATTAAAAAAGAAATCCTATTTTATAATGCAAATATTTTAGCTATTTAAACATATGCACTCTATAAATATCACAGTTCAAAAAAACAGTTGTTCATTTTCACTTGCTCTTATGGTGAGCATTACGATGCTTTGATAGATTGGCAGTTGCTTTAAAAACGTGTAAGGACTGGTGTATCAGGCTGGGACCTAGGGAGCTCTGCAGATTTAAGGCTGCTTGCCCATAAAATGTGGTTTGGAGGGGGAGCTGGAGGAAGTGAATAATTCTGTGGCATAAAGTGAGAAAATGGAGTGTTTGAACAGAGCAGCAGTATCAAGAGGTCTATGCTGAGAGGAATTCCCTTAATTTAAATGTTATAACCCTCAATGGTATAATTGTGTTAGGGAGTTTGTGATATATTGTGCTGGGAAAGATGAAAAATATGCAGATAGGGTTCTTTTTGAAAGGTGTTTTATTTAAAAAAATAATTAAAAACCCAAATCATTGACAATTGTTATGCTAGAAGTTAGTGAGGTGGCTATAAAGGCACTGTATGTATGTTATACATCTGCATACATCTTCAGGCAACTGGATCTTGGGTCTTACTCAAGCTGTTTCATCAACACACATAAAGTTTCAGGTAATATTTCAAAATATGAAAAATATGTCCTTTTAAAACAGCATGTGTAATCAGCCTAAGTCTGCTTTACAGAGTTGGGTATTCAAACTAAAGGGTACTGCTGGAGTCTGACACTGATATATTAGCTAATGTTGGTAACATACTGGGAACTACCTGTGTGCTGTAACACTGGAAGGCAGTCCATTAGTGCCTGAATTAATGCACTCAGGGACTTTTAATTCTTCACAGAATCTATTTCCATATTTAATTACGGGAAAGTCATAGAAAAAAGTTACAAAGCACCTTCTTCATCCATTTCATTGTCAACGGGAGTGGCGACCAGTAATTCTTTTTCAAGTTATATTGCAGTGTTCACTTAAAATAATGCAGCTCCTTGCTGAGTTTGCTCCAATTAAGCCATATTTTATTTGCTAATGACTTACCAAGTTGACAATGACCTTGAAGTTGGTATTGTCAACACTTCTTGGCATAAAGAGCTAGATGATTTAGAGTTATTAAGAGTGCATCAATTTATTCTTCAGTCTTTGTCAGTATTTTTAAAAAGCTTTTTAATTCCATTATAGATAGGATACTTTACCTGAATAATGTACAGGTTAGTAAGTTAAGTAACAGTCAATTTATATTGTTTTTACTGCAGATTTTAAAGACTGTATATATAAGGCAACACTTTTATTGTTCTTGAGTTTGAAAAAATTTACGAAACTGGGTCATCTTTACAATTGAGTAGCTTTAATCACTACAAATGCAATTTATTATTGTTACATTTCTGTTGGCTGTAAGTTACTTATATAAATACATTTATAAATATTTAGATACTGAATTTCACTGTTTCAGAAGTTATACTTTATCATGGTCTAATTTATTTCACTGTATGTTAAAAAAGGGTGCTAGTATAATTGAACAGAATAAGATTTTAATTCTTTATGAATGCTTCTTGGTAACTTAAAATGAAGATGAATAATAAAATTACATTTATATAGTTTAGAAATGTTTAGAACCTCATAATTACAGTTTAGTAATAACACAAAACACCTGTGCCTTTAGATGTAATTTACAGTGGGCTAGTTTGAACGTTTTAGGCAATTGCAATATTTAACACAAATGAGTGCAGTAATGAACTCTGTTTTGTCACTAAAAATATTCCTGAACTTCTCAATTTGTTGTTTTTATAATTTCTCCTTTTGGAAGCTGACGTTGCGTGTCATCTTAATCTAGATGCGTACATAATCATACTGCCAATTCATGCACATTATTTGCTGGGAACTATCATTAATTCCTGTTTCCTCACACTTTTCTATTAAATCATACCTATCTTCAAGGGAAAAAAAAAAAAGAACCTTGGTGAGTTTAGAAGGAAGTAGATATTGCTACTTTAAAAAATATTGTATATTAAGGTGCATGTTCTGATTTGATGCATTTAATTGTATTATATTTTACTTGTTAAGGATATCGTTCCATATGCTGAAAATACTACTTGCTGCATGCCATTTTAAAAACAGTGATCAAACTACCATCTTTCCTCAAGCAGATCTTTTAGGAGTATAGTCCTTTTGTTTTGCCTTCAAGATTTGAGTTACTATGCCATTAAAATTGACTTTAATGGAGTCATCATTATGTGCATATACCGTAACTGAGAAACCGTATGATCTAATTACTGTAACCCGTTTCTTTCTTAACCCTAAATCTCTGTTCTCGGTTTCTACATCATGCCTGATAAAATATCACACAGGCTTTGGGCTGTTCAATCTAGAGATTGTGAGGTGCCTAAGATCTTTCGAATATTGAAATGTTGAATAATAGTGTGTGTGTGTGTGTGTATATACACGCACACATATATATAGCTTCCTAGGGAGTAGCAAGCACAGATTTCAGTTCAAGATACACAATCGTATACATAAGTATACAAATTATTATTATTATCTCTTTGTATTAAAAATGCCTTTTAAAATCACTTTTCAATTTTACAGTAAATAAATGGTTCTGAGCATTCTTCTGTAGTTGTTAGAATATGGCTAGAAGCACCAGTGATCTGATTGGATGACATATTTCTATAGCAAAGTTTTCTTTCATATTATTTTTATTTGGAAATATATGCTCATTTGAATTAGCAAGGGATTGGAATAAATTATTTTCCTGAAGACTACATAGTGTGCCTAGTGTTTTAAAAGCGGAGATCACTTCTAATGTTTTGTTCAGGATTTCAGTTTTTCATCAGAAAGTCCTCGCTCTTCAGTGCAGTCAGCTGTGGTATTTGAAGTTGCTCATAATTTTGAAATGTTTTTTCAATCATGTAAGGCTCACTACTTTGTAAGTAGGGTACATCTACAAAAAAGCAGCATCTGCGTAAAGTGAGAGAATGACTGTGTTTGACTTTGTTTGTTTTGTGGTGGTTTTTTTTAAATTTGAATTTGCAAAACACGGAAGATTTTATACCTTGTGGAAATACATACTTTTCATTATCACAGAGGCTAATAGTATGGTATTAAAAATGTTTAATATATGTTTCTAAATGTACTACTTTTGTTCTATGTAAAGCTCATTTACTTGTCAAGTGTTGCCCCCAGAAAAGAGGCAAACGTGTACAGATTAAATAATCTCATAGTTAAGATGACAGTCTGCACATTTTATTCTCCTTAACACGCCTTTATATTTTTACAGTTTATTATTAGTAATTTAATCTCATTCCTCTAGACATACAAGCTGACTTCTCTTTTTTACAGCTGATGTCCCTGAGTGGGATTCAGTTTGGAGTTCATTTCACATTTTTAGCTGCCAGAGAAATTAAGTCTAACCGATGCAAGGTTGCTATCGGCTCAACATTCTCCCAGATCATAGAGGATATGTTGGAGACCAGGGCCATCCAACTCCTGAAGACCCCCACCAGTGTGGTTAGAATGTACAAGACTTTTCCTGCCATGCAAAGGTTCTGTTCTGTTAATAATAATATTGTGCTATTCCTTTATTAGTATCATAATAAAATGTAGGTAATTCTACAAAATTAACCATACAAAAAATTGAATATACTTACCCTTATTGTAGACTTAAAAATAAATTAGATTTCTACAGGATCTAATCTGTCACAATTTAAACTAATTTTAAGAAGTCCATTCTGTACATATCTGGACAATAATAATTTTTTTATATTGCACATTAAACCAGTAGTAAATAGTGCCTTACAGAGCCACTTGATGGTGCTGTCACCCTTTTACTCTGAAAATTCAGTTTGACTCTTATGCTTCCTTTATAACGATCGTCTTGAACTGCTTTAAATGGTGAAGGAGGAGGAATTGTACAAGCAAGGAAAAGATTTTTGTTTTCCTTTCTTTTTCTTTTCTTTTTTCTTTCTTGCCAGGAAAAGTTGACATGTTAAGAAAGAAATCTGTAAGCCTGTGAATTTCTATAGTGAGAATGTATACACTGGGTGTAGAGATGATACACATGTGTAAAAAAGGAATCTAATGTGAGGAAGACACTAAGTGATATTTTCAGCATTCTGAAGTTATTTGTGCATAATGAAGGAAAAATATGACTGAGTTGTTTTTCTGAGATGGGGCTGACTCCAATGCTAAAATTATTGAATTACAAAAACATGCATGCTTATCCTGGGTGCACATTCTGTTAATGGTAGCAAAGTGTTTCTTTTCAAAGTACTACAAAGATGATGCTCTCTGAACAGAAGCTGAGTATGGATGGCCAGTCTTATTCCCAGTTTGTGTCCCCTCAAGCATGTTCTCTCTGTGGTCCATACCTCAGATTGGTTAGAAATCATGTAAAAATTGCTGTGAATTATGTTGATAGGTTTAGAATTAGCGAGTCGAATTTTAGATACATAATGTATTTGCTGAACTGGTTGTTTTCGGATCTCTAAAGACACATTGAGTCTACAGGCCATGTTAATTCAGTTTGTGTGGTGTATTTAGCATGGTTTTGATTCTTTAAGCAAGTAATAATTCAATTTGGAGAGTAACTTCAGGTAGGTGAGATAATATTATGTCCGTGAGGTATTTTTCATTGGTATTTCTTTGTACCATTCTAGTAAAAGCAGCTTTTGCTGGGGAACATGCATGTCCTAGTTAGTTCTTCATTAGGAGTCTCTGATTTTTCACTTTTTTAATCATAAAAATATTTTTATTTTTGAGTTGAAGGTTTGCACTGAACTTTCTGGATTAAAGTACTCTACCTATCGATTTTCACCTATAAGCTCTGCTACAAATTCCAATAGTTTACTGTTTGTGTTTTTTGCATGATTTTAACTAATGCAGTGTGACCGTTAATAGTCTAGACTGAATTTCATATATATATATATATATATATGCATAGAGTTGAACATGAAGCTGAAAAGTTAGTAATGAAGTGAAAGCATATATTTGTACAGACCTTTGTGAGTCAAAGTAGGTGTGTTCTATCCAGCTTTGTACATTTCCTTCGGCCATTTACAACTCATGACTACTATATAAATGTATTCATGTTGGAAACCAGCAATTTAGGCCCAGCTTGGGGAGGGGGGGTGAAGTAGGACACAAGCACATAGTAGAACAAAATGACATTATATGAACATAAAATTTTGAAACTTTTTGATACGCCTAATATTCATGGAACTGTTGCTTCTGGTCTACCTTCCACAAAACCTATTGAATAGAACATAACTGGACATGCATTTGACAGCTTGAAAGATGAATTTGTAGATGTGTGCAGAAAGTGTAAATGGACAGATGAGTGGTCCATTGAGCAAGGTTGTAGAGCTGAGGTCTGTAACTGCTTGATGTGGACAATGATAATCTGAATTTTGTTATATTTGTCATTGTTATGCATTCTGGTCTATATTTTATACATATATGGTCTATATTCTGGTCTATGTAGTCTGAAGCTAAATTTTTAATCAGTACTTTCTTTTTTATGGTGATCATCACTGCATTTCTGGGAGAGATATCTGTGCTCTGCTTGATGTGTTGTGTATGATTTAGGAAGCAGCTCTGTGTAGAAATTAAAGTGAAAAATCTAACTTGAATAAGTGATAAACATTTTAAAAAAAATTTGTTTCTACAGTGAAATATGCTGTCTGGAATCACAAGCTACCTACCTGCTGGACTGCACTGGAGTTGTAAATCCTCAGAGCTCTCTTAGGTGATAACTGAAGTTATTGTTCTCTGTAGTTTCAGCATTACCCATCACAATGCCATTAGTGAAACAAACCAGTGTTATTGGGGAATTGTTAGCTTCACAACTGCTATTTGTAGAGAACAGTGAGACTGAGCGGGTTGAGGGTGGAGATCGTGTGAGTCAGGAAATGAGGTGAAAACCTGCTTGGAGGCCTTTGCAATGTAATAAAATTAAACCACTGCATGGTTTATATTGTAATTATGGTATATCTAGCAAAAAACCTCCCTCTGTATAAGATTCGCTATGAGCATGTAAGTAATGTTTATACTTTATTTTTGGCTGGTAGCTATTATATTTTAGCTGTGCTTTGTAGATAGGGCAAAAATGTGACCAAGAAATTGGAAGATTCTTCAACTTAAATTTTTTTTTCTTCCCTTTACATTAGAATGTTACTTATTCTGCCCTGAAATATAAAGCAATACATTTTAGTAATTTAACTGGAAAACGCTGTGAGTTTAAACCTCAAGAAGGGCCAGGACCTGGGCAATATGATGTAACTCAGTAAATAACAATATGCCAGGATCTTTTTTTTATCTGTTTATTTGAAAATTGTTATGTTTATTCTTTAGAATTATTTTGTTATATTTTTCAGTTTTATCTGCGTTATACTAATATATTTTAATTGTCTTATATGTTTAGCCTTTCTGTTTGCAGCAGTCAGGCTCATTTGCTGTTCCTGAGCTCTGACACTTCATGAAGACTTTCCTTTCACATATGCAGACATTTATGCTTGTTTCACTGGAAACGTAATCCTTACAGTTATTAATTTTGCTGTGGTTTCAGCGCAGTGAACACATTTTTAAAGGTTTATTTTACTGAAAGCCAATTTACTTTATACTTGACGGCTTGTAAAAAATATGATCTACTTTCAGTAACATGGTTGAGCTTTTGACTCATCTGCCACACTTGATAGCCTTTTTGCACATTAGAATGTGCTTTGAGGAAAGTGTTCCTGAATATCAATCAGCTCAGCTCTCCTGAGCCCCTTGGCCATTCAGAGCCATGCCCTGTGGGATACAGTCAAGCAGATCCCTGAGCAAGTCAAAGATAGGAGAGGTGCTTTGCCAGGATTGTTACTGATGAAAAAGGATGAATTATTTGGGGATGTGAAGGTCAAAGTGATGGTGGAATTTAAGATCCTGAGAGAAGTGTGCAAGGTAAATAGTGAAATTAATATTTATTTGACTAATCCTTAATTTAGCCTCTTCTCTTGACTTCCAAATGGTTCATTGTCAGAAAGGATGTAGGGAAGTATTTTTTCCTAGTTGAGCTTATAGCCTTGTGTTAAGAGGAAGGCACCTCTTAACACAATTTGTGTCTGTAACTTCCTGTAGAGGTGCTCATTAAGATACTGTAGACTATATATTTCTACTACTGTACAAGTGCTCATTAAGATACTAGAAAATGTGGGTATGACCATTACTTCCTCCTCTGTGTGTCTTACAAGTATAAATGACTGGCTCTAATTTCTTTTAAAAACAACAACAAAAAAAAGACTTTAGGTTTCAGATTGTGCATCCTATTCTCAAACTGAAATAGGAAGTTAGTATGAAAAGTTTGGGAAAGACAAGATTTTAGAATCTCTTTCAGTGACTCTGCTGGCTGGCTTAAGAAGCAATATGATCAATACGTTGCCTGATGTCAATTGTGTTTGTAGGCAAGTAACAATCTGTGTCTGTTATAAAAGGCACTTAAGCATGTGACTCTGGCCTGTAAATTCCAAGCCTATGACTGCAGAGCATTGCCAGTTTGCATCTTTGTGATTCTGATCTTAAATGTCTAAATTGTCGATTCCTGGTATAGGCTCTTAAGCCTTGTAGGTGCTTTTGTTTTATGTAATGTTAGTTAAGGTTGACGTTTGTGCCTGAACAGATGGGTTTCTACATGTATTTCAGAGGTCTGGGGCTATGGAACTTTTGAATAAAGTTAAAAATAAAGATTACTTATGTCCATATACTTAAGTAATCAGCTGATTAAGGCCTAAGTTTGCAGACTGTATGTTCATTAGATGTTGGAGAGAGAAATTAAAAAATAAATTAAAAATAAACTTCAGCATTTGTTATCTGTAGCCTGGTTGGTCTTAATTTGCTGTGCAAGCATCTGTCATGGTTAAAATCCTTTCCAGTGTCTTGGCCAGAGTTATTGGAATGTCATTTGAAGTTGTCATAAAAATTATTTGTGTATTTAAAGTGATTTCCTTTGAAGTCTTTTTCCTAAAATTAGTCATAAAAGGGCTCTCTAGACAGTTGCTGCTACCAAGAGAGTTTTCAAAATTTGTGATATAGATAGGTCTGTTTTGGCTAATTTCAGTGTTAAGTCTCATAATTATAGTTAGAGCATCATAACTCACTTGAAACTTTGTTTTACATGTGTTAAGGTAACATATCTCAAAAATTCTATGTTGTCTTTTCTGTATGCTTTTTATTTTTTTTCCATTGAGTGGTTGTTAGAGTCGTCCTGTGATAATAACTACATGATTTTGCCATTATTGAAACATGATTTGTGTTGCTTCTTTGGGTTTACAGCATAATTGTACAATACTGTGGGACCCCTCCCATTAGTGAGTAATCTAGGCTTTCATTAGTTATTGCAAACAGCAGCTGTTTGTAATAGGAGAATAGGCTTTCACTAAATGTATTTAGATAAGCATTTAAAAATGAAGACTCATAAATCTTTCCTTTAACTTCCTAAAGGGAAACTGCACTGCATTATGAAAACGTCAACAACAAAAAAGAAGGCAAGAAAAAATATGAACTCTTCATCCCACGGTACCATGAAGTAATAGAATTACAGGAAGAAAAGGAGGTAAAGGCACTTCAGCTTTTTCCTACTATTTGAAAACTAATTTATACCTGGATTTCAGGTGTAAGGCTCTTATATGCAGGATGAAAAAAACACTGCAGCTGATATTGAAAATGAAAAAAACTAATTAAGACTGAAAATTCATGAGCTTTTTTTTTCTCCTCTCCTGCTTCACTGTGAGTCCTGTGAAATAATTTAAGAGCATAAGCTTTTTATACTTTGTAGAAATTGTGAAGCTGAGTATTTTCACACACTTTTGGAATGGTATGTCAAAATTGAAATCAAATGAATCATAATCATAATTCCTCTCAGAATTCATCAAGATTGAATAAATATACATCAAACTATATTTAGAATAAATTACCTGTGCTATTGTTTTGGTTTAAAGTATGTTTTAAACTGAATAAATGGAATATTTCAGATGTTTTAGATAACATGGCAGAATTTTGGAGCCTTTAGGCATGCATGCAGAGAGAAGGCTTAAGCTACAGGCAAGTGCATTAACTTCTATATATTTTTTTCTTATGTAAAAATACTTTATTTTTACATTTGTTTTGTATATTTATGTTTTTAGAGATTGTGCTTAAAAAAAAAATTAAAAATCAGTGCTTCACCAGATCCAACTGCATTTTCTCTTTTGACTGAGTTTTCCATGTCTCCATCAAAATGTTTGAGGCATGAAGCCTCTTGTCATTGTACGTTCTTAGTTTTTTCTACTTTCACTCAGTGTCACTATAAAGAATTGCAAGGTAAATGGGATAGATACTACCAGTTTGAGGTGATAAGTGATAGAAGTACACCAAGTATCATTTTTCAAAGTTGTGAGCGCTAGGAGTAACTAATTGGATTTTCATTAAACAAGTAACTGCCATTACTGGATCAAAGGACAGAAACGTTTATAGTTTTGAGAGAAAGCTGCAAATAATTAATATTGTGCCTGTGAAAAGTTTTGTTAAAACTAAAGGAACTTAAACTTAAGTATAGCTATGGGACTTCTGAAATTTGAAAGTCTTTGTATGTAGATGCAAAGCTGAGGAAAAAAATATTATTTTTAGCACACAACCTTTCAACTGAAGGCTATTATAACTAAGACTGTTGTATCAATATACAGAGAATCCTGAAACTATTTGTTTTAGTATAGCAGAAACTTGCAAAAGCTGTCTGATGAGATATCTTGAAATAATGAGGTTGTCTTGCCAATATTTACTGTGAACCACGGTTTCTTATTTGGAATATTCTCAGGTGATAATTAATGAGGAAGTTAATACCTTATCTCACGTAAAGGCCAAAGGACCAAGCAGTGACATGAATGGGTGGAACTGCATTAGTGGGAGGCAGCTGTTCTCTTGGCATATGATCAGACATGTGCCATGCTAAGAGGTCTAAATGTGAGATTGTACCTTCTTAGCTCTTTTATGCTTCATCCCTTAACTCCTAATAAACTAGTTCAGTCTTCCTTGGGTGTGTAAAGCTGCCCTTGATGTAAGAGGAATATAGAAACAATGACATGAAGGGATACACAGAAGTGTGTAAAAAAGAGAATAGTTGAGAGAACCTAGCACTCCTTTTACTGAGGAAGAAGCAGTGCAGAAAACTAGATAGATTCAGGAAGGAGAGGAAGACTTGTGTTTGTAGGCAGGAAGTGATAAAAAAAAGAAAGATGACTGTTTTTGCATGTTGGTAGAGGCAGAGAATGTGTGGTTTGTGGGTTTTTTTGGTTTGTTTTTGTTTTTTTTTTCTTATCTGGCTTTAAAGTTCAGGAAGAATTGATGAATGAATGTTGCTTCATATTTTCAAATTACATTAAATGTCTGATGACAATATTCTCTTCAGGTTTCTGGTAAGTACTAATGCATAAAAATTTATTAGAAAAATAAAATTATCAGATAAAAGATGCGTTAAGTGAGAATTAAAGTTGAGAGTACATCCCAGTAATTTAAGTTGATGAACAGTGTGTTGTAATTACCTTAAAGAGATTTCAGTTCTTTAGGGTATGGAAAGCACAACTAACCAGGTAAAAAACATCTTTTTGTCCTTAGCTAGGATGATACACACAGTTAAAGGGGGTGTGTGGGAAATAGTCACATGAACAGTTAGCTGAACTCAGCCCTGTGCTTTGGGATTGAATGCAGTAACTGGAAACCTTAGTCTTGCAACCGAACTTAACCCTGAGCTTTCGGATTGGATTTGCTGGTGACCAGGAAAGATTACATGCTAATCTGTGTTTTTTCTATTGCAAAGCCATTCATAACACTTACTTTCCTGTGGATCCACAGATTTCTGATAAGACTTGAACTTACAATGCAGCCTATTAATCAGAACAGTATCTTTCCACAGTACTCTTCCTCACAAAGCTGGTGAGAATTTAGGTTCATTCTAATTTAGGTTCACAAATATTAAAATGTTCAGCTGTAACTGTGTATTTGTCATAGTGTCCCTTCTGGGGAAGACAAGGGTTTTCTAAATTACCTTATTGAGAGTTTTCATGTCTTAAAATATTTGGATTTTTTTTAAGCTGCACTTTTTAATTAGGATTCCCAGGGCTTAGAATGTTTGGTTTTGGTGTAATATCTGTATGATGCATTTTAATTGAAATTTTTTTTAGGGTCAACAGTTATTCTCCCCTGCCTCCTTTTTTGATGTAGAAATTTGTATAAGTAGTTTTATGAGTAAATAATAAAAGGAGACAGTGAAGTTTGTGGGATTGGTCCCTGATTTTAGAATGTGATTACTGCTAACTATAAGTTTGTATGATGATCTTGTTTCATCATGAACTGCTTTTTTAAGGAAAAAAAAAATTCAAATTTTATAAGGAACTGGATCTTTTAGCCAAAGCAGATGCAAAATAAAATCGGACTGTTGGGGAGGGAAAAGGTCATCAATGGGTAACATTGTAACAGTCTTGCTGAAAGTGCAGGAAAAAAATCTCTGGAAGTATGGAGGGACTTGTAAATTTTGTTTTGCTTGTATTTAAAGTGAAAAGTTAATGAAATCAAGCAAACACACACCAACTGTAGAAAGTTTTGCAGTGTCTTCTATCTACTCATCTTCTTGCTTTGTCTGGCTCTCTGTACAGGGTGTTATTGTGAGCAAAGAAAATCAGATGTATTTAAAAAGAGCAGACAACAGATTTTTTTTTTTTTTTCTTTAATACATCCCCAATACAAAAAAGATTTTTTTGGTAAAAAGTAAATAGGACTAAAAAAAAAAATGGTTTATGAATATACTTTAATGTATTTTGCAGTTCTAAGAATAGGTACAACTATTACATGCAAAGTATTTATCTGCTATGTTTCTGAAAATTTGTAATTCTGGTACTTATACTGAAGTTAATTGCAGCTGTGCATCATGATTACATGATGAAACAGGGGGCTACATAATGCCATGAAACAGGATCTTGTGACATAGTATAGAAAAATAATAGAAATTTAGGGGAACAAAGATGGTCTGCGTTCCATTACAGTGTATGACAGAATTGGCAGCATCCTAGTGGGATTGCTGGCTTGTAGTAACTACCTGACTTCAGTTCTTTAAGGTGAAATAGTTGCAAATGTATTGCCTTGACTTTTTTTAAGCTTCAATACAAATAGGCTAGGTATTTCTGAAGAAGAATTAAGTAAGATACAGGTAGTTTACCCTTGTTAAATAATGTTTCTTTGAAGACCGCTACCATGTTTTAAAGCCTAGAGTTGAGCTTGGCAGAGAATGCCTTGTCCCAGCGAACACCCCTTCTGATGTGGCTGAAGTAAAAGCTCCGGAGAAGTGGCGTTATAAAATACCAGGTTAGAGCTTGTCAGTAGGCTGCTGTAGAAATCTTTGAACATGCCACTTGCTTCGTGCTAGCTTCAGTATTGCGCTGAAGATAGCCTGGTTCCACAGAGCCAGTTATGCAGAGCCCTTCCCCATAAACAGAGTTAGCACCCCAGGTAGAGGAATGAGTGGTTATTGCAAACTTTGGTCACTGAAACCATGTGCAGGACTGAGAGAGCAGAGGCACACAAGCTGGCTATGCCAGAGGATTTCTGTGTAGTGTTAGGTAAAATAAGTACTTATATATACAGAATGTAAATAAAACTTCAATAGATAACTAGTTTTGGCATTTTATGAGGTATAAATGATTTATTTGCATTACGGAAAAGTAATCATTATGTAATGAAGCAGGTATGTACCTGTTTATTGTAGAAGTTTATTGTGGGTACTTCAATCAATATGTGAATAGTTTGCTGATTCTAACGTATTTATAGCCAATTTTTTGTATTGTTAAAGATGTACTTAATATCGAGTACTATGACCTTGGAATCTGTGAAGTAGCTTATAAATTCAAAAGCATGTGTAGGCTGTTCTTAAACTGGGAAGCAGGAAAGGAAGCAAGGGGCTCATACCATTTCAGAAAAGGGGAGGAGTTGATCTAAAAATGTGAAGCATTGATCTGAATACTTTTAAAAATTTACTACATTCCCATTTTGTGGGGAGAAGTCCATAAAACTGTTTCTTCAATTATATTAGTATCATTAAGATACTTTATCTTAGGAAAGTTAGGCTTTTAAAGATACTTCATGTAATAACTTCCACTGAACAAGTACAAAATAATATTTTCTTGAATAATTTCAGAGAAAGGACTGGAGACCCAGATTTCACTTGGTAGTGCTACTAATATAGTATGAACAAAAATGAGCACAGCTTCTCACTTTCTTATTTCTTCCTTAATACTGATGACTTTAGATAGCTTTGTTCCGAATACCTTGAAGAATGCCAAGGAACAACAGTCTCTTAAGCTGAATGTGTGTCAAAATTGTAGCATTGTTGTGAACAAGGGAAATGCCAGATGCCATATTAGGATGCGTACAGAGAAGTATAGCCTGCAAGGCACGTGAAATAATCCTTGCTAGCTGTGCTACACAGAGCAGACTTTATCTGGAGTATGGTGTCATATCTAGCGTATTTACAGTAAAAAAATGTGGAGTCCAATCAGAGCCAGTTCAGAGGAAAATAATGAGACTAATGAGAGATTTGGAGAATGTTCCTAGATAGAAAAAATAAATTAGCTGTATTAGTTAATGTAAAG
This sequence comes from Ciconia boyciana, assembly GCF_034638445.1. Taxonomy (NCBI): domain Eukaryota; kingdom Metazoa; phylum Chordata; class Aves; order Ciconiiformes; family Ciconiidae; genus Ciconia; species Ciconia boyciana. Next base: position 55,575,780 of record NC_132938.1, on the reverse strand, counting down.
AACAAAGGGGGACTTACTGTAGTAATCTTCAACTATGCAAAAACTTGTTGAAGAGAGATGTCAAGATAATAAACCACACAAATAATGTGGTTTCTAAATCCATCTATAATCAAGATGAGAAGAGAAAAGCTTTGGCCTAGCGCAGATTTGTGTAAATGTGCTTCTTTTGAAAGAGTTGTTATCAAAGGCTTGTAAATTTGATCAACTTCTGTTCTCCATGCAGATTTTGGCTGGATTTTTTTCAGACTCAGATTTCTGGAAGGTTTTAGTAGAATAGATTCCTTTATTTTTGACAACAAAGAACATTTCAGGTGAGGAGGGTTATACTTTGTCAATAGCAAAAACAAAAGCAAATTCTGACTTAGTATTTGATTAGCTCTAATGCCTGAATAGAAAATGATTAAAAACTTGAAGCTTGTTGTCAGTTCAGTTCCCATTTCATTACTGTGTTTATGCATATGTATGTATTGAACTTGCAGCGTATACATAGTCCTATGAAATTTGGGACATCCTGAGGTTAAAAATATATTTGCTTGCTGTACTAAGTAAAACAACACTACTGACTCTGTGTTGGAGATATTTACTAGACTGGCAAAAGATATATCTGATTCATTTTCTCAAAATAAAATAATGGAAAAAAAAGTAGGAGCTTGTGGATGCACTGTGTTACTATTGGTGACACAAGTTAATGATCTTCCTCCTGATCTATGAAGATGGGCATCTTTGAGAAAGCAGGGTAGGATATGTGTAACAACTTCTATGTGAGTTGAGGATAGAATGTAAGGAAATAAAGCAAGATTTGGAAAAAGCATTTTCTCCTCCCCCATCATATGTCTAACTAGTTGATGGCTAGCTGCGTCCTTTGAACTATCGCTTGTTTTCAGATGATGTGTGAACACATGTATCGGAAGTTTTGTGCATGGTACTTTTTTATCAGTCTTCCTTTTCAAAATGTCTACAGGTTTTACCTCGGAATTATACATTTAAATCAGTTTGCTAGTTAATCTGAACCTGTGAATACTAACAGCAATTTTCCCTAAACAGTCCTAACCTTCAGTGCTTGTTTAACGGCTATGCTGCACTATTAAGTACACAACAGCATCTTTTTTTACTCGGGAGTCTGTCTTTTCTGCAAACAGAATGACGCATGAGTGAAGCATGCGTATATAGGGAAATGAGATTCTGTCCAAAAGACCTTTAAAAAAAAGTGTGATGATGGGAGGACTTAATTGGTAGGCACTATTAGACTTCCATGTACTGTCATCTTTAATTTTAACAGGTAGGAATGTCTTCTCTGTATGGACTATAAGTTTTTAAAGCTACACTCTACTTTCTCAATTGTAATTACACATTTAAAGGAAAGTGGATATTATGGATAAAAATAGAACACATTAATGTGTGCCTAACAACCAGATTTTACTGGAATTGTAAGTCTGTCTCATTAATAAATTGCAGGTCCTCAATAGGCAAATGAGCTAACTGAAAAACAAAGCAGTCCCCTTCAGAATGTTCTGTACACATGCTATTATGATGATATTAACACTTGAGTTTCTTTTTAAATGCTAAGGGCATATTTCTAGGTTTTGATAGCTTTTGTTTGCCAATGACATTGTGAATAATCCCGTGAGTATGCAATTACTTTGTTTTTGCTACACTTCACCTATGTTTGATACCCATCACGCCCAGAGGTTTCTTTTGGGGTGTTTTTTTTTTTTCCTTCTCCCCTAACCTCACTACTCTTTGTTTGTTCTCATAGGATAAATCAGTGAAAGCCTCTGTTATGAATCAGTCGACCATATATAGTTAGTTTCATCTTGTACATAATGTTAGTAGCTTCTTGCAAAAGAGAATTCTCAGGATCATATAGGCTGGAGTTACTGGATCTTGAAGAGCTTCTGTTGCCTCAGGCAAAAGACTGAGGCTGCTTAATCATTTCAGTTCTGGGAACAACAGTAAATCATCTGTGAATTTAAATCAGTTTGAAAAGGTAACTTACACTGGAGTCTCTCTTGGCATATATTAGGCAAAACTGCAATTTATACCCCCACAGAGTAGGCATAAATTTCTTTATATTTACTAGAAATCATTGCTTATATGCAAGGTAAGTTTTCGAGTGTCACTGACTCATTAGTTTTATATAGATTTTTTTAAAAATATGGATGAAAAAGCAGGTTCAATACATACACAAGGTTAACAACAAATATTTCCAATTCTGTTCAAAAATAGCATTGTGATTTAAAAGTTGAAAAGGCTGGTTTTTGTCTTATAATACTGAGAATTAAAAGTTGTTTGGTGTTGCCTTTTTGTTTATCAAAACTTTGAGAGTTTTTACTAAGTTATGACTTGGATAAAAATGACATGACTTCTATCAAGCCAAAAATTCACTTTTGTTTTTAGCCTAGGATAAGGATGTAACAATACTCTTTACCTCTCAAATACTTTTTATCCTAAAATGGAAGTGCCTCCCCCCTTCATCTCCCATCCTCCCCTGTATGAATGTATTGAGCCTTGCAAAATGAATGTGCTGGGATCCTGATGTTCAGTTTACAGTTAGGAATGTAGAGGCCTAATGAGGTTACAGGGCGTATTAAGGGTTATTCAACAGATGAGCATGGCAAGGAATAAAATGTTGTCTTCTGGTAAGGATGTCTTCCTCACTTTTATGAGACCAGCTACTGATGCAACATATTATTGGTTTAATGTTACTACAGGATTGATGTTTTGATATACCGTTACCTGTTATATCTGCCCAGTGGGTGATTTGCAGCACTTAGTATATTTGGGTTTCCTATCTCCTGTTAGTAGAGTTACATCAGAAATTAAGTTGGTGGATTCTTTTGTAGTGTTTTGAAAATAAATGAATTAATTCTAAAAGCAAGAGATCTACTTCTCCTCAAAAGCTGTTACATAAAAAAACTTCTTTCTGTTTTTAACTTTACATATCATTTTATTACGTCTCTATACTTTTGGATAGTGCTGTGACTTTGCTTTGTTGCAGCTGTTTATTAACAAAATCTTGGTGAATCCTGGCAGATGGTAATGTTCTCTGCAGGTTTCACCCCACACTAGCTCAAAGTCATAACATTTTTCACTATAGGATGGTTTTGTTTTGGAGTTTTTTGTGTTTTTTTTTTTTTCTTTCCTTTTTCTCTAGAGACACTTCCCTGAGTCAAATCCTCACTAGCTTCTGTGGTAATCATTATTTTAAAAAGAAAAAAAAAAAAGAAATCTATTAACTTGTAGTCTGTGTGAATGGAGTTTACTGTAAAAAGTTCCTTCCTATACTACTGTCAGATTGTAGTATTTAGAAAATATGAATAAATGTAGAGTTTTGCAACTGCTAGCTATTTCCTTTCAGATTTTTGGTTTTACTGTTAGTGTCAGAGGTCATGTGTTTATAAATTACTATGAATATTGGGAACTTTTATTTCTCTGGGCAATGGAAGTAATGAATTTCTCATAGGATCTTTGTTTCAGCTTTTCGGGTTATTTCCGGTTGTCCAAAGAAAAATAATAGAAGCATTTTTTTTTTTTTTTTTAAATGGGAGAAGCAACATTAAAGTAAGTGTGTGTGTGTGTATTAGGGAATGTGACAGTGATATCCTAGTAAGACTAATGATTACCTGAAATACTTGTCTTTGCTTTTGAAGCTTAACCCTTTTGCTCATCAATCAGTCAGCAGTGGCAGGTAGTGACCATTAGGTGGATTCATTAGCACCCTGCAGCCTTCTTGTACAGGGTGACCCACATCTGTCTTCATTAGAAGTTTGCTACTTGCCAGTAGTGAACAGATGGGTCATTATAGCCTACATTGCCCTCTGGGCATACCTGGAGGACGGGCAAAGTCGTCCGATACAGGACACAGATGCATATTTACTTCATAGAAGTGGGGCAAGATATTTTTGATAAGTCTAATAACATCAGGCCTTTTCCTCAGACTAGCTAACTTATACTTAGTGGTTTTATTTTTATTATTATTTATTCTGTCTGATACCAACTTTGAGAATGTGAAAGTATGGCTAAAACAGAGACTTGATTATTGATGAGCATTTCTTAAAAAAAAATTATAGAGTATAACATATAGCAATGCTGAACTGTTAATCAGTATTTTCATTCAAACTCTAGGTGCCAGTTTTACCATATCGTTTTCTTTTTCTACAACTGGAATATTTTCTGTACAAATTAAGATTTTTTTTTTTTTTGAAAGAATTCTGTGAAGTAAAGTTGAAGATAATGCATTCATAATCCTGTTGCCAGGAGAGGAAAGTAAAAGCCTTGTTTCCTTATTGCTTCAGCATTGCTGTTTACGCTGCATGAGTTTAAATCCTGTTCTACACCATGGTTGAAAACATTTTTGAAAAAAAAAAAAAAAAAACAGACCAACAACTATGTTTCAATTATTCACTACAGGTTGCCTTCTGTCAAAACTATGGAGTAGTTAAGCATGTACTTTCAATGTTAGCGGTGCTATAATTGATATTCCACTTCAGTGCTTTTTGGAGAAAATTCCTTTAGTCAATGAGTTTAATGTAAAGCACTCTTAAATGTGAGGTAAACTGATTTCAGATAGAGAGCCTGATTACGACACTAGCTTTTCCCCTGGGAAGTTATCCCGAATGGAACAAGAACTATCTTTACCAGTGAAGAAGGGCACCCCTTTCCACTTCAAGAAGGTGTCACTGAATTAAAAAAAAAAAACAAACAAAAAACCAAAAAACCAAACAAGGTGTTCTTCTCTCCTTTACTGGACAAACCTTACCATTCATTTAAGTGTAATTATTATAAAGGGACTTTAAGTATTATAAAAGGATTTTTGTTTCTTTAGCTTTTTGTAACAAGTTGTCATCCACCTGGAAGTTGTTTGCTGTATTGAAATAAGTATGTTGTTTCTCTCTTCATAATTTAGAACAGATACTATTTTTGTCCAGTTCTTTTTCTAGTGTTGAGTGAATTTTTTTTTATAAACTGTATTTCTTTTACTAAACTTTTGTGATACTTTATTTCTGTATGAAAATGTTCATTCCATGTGAATGTGTGTAAATATATGCTTTGTTGTAAGTGGTGTGACACTTGAAGAAGAATTTAAAGGCAAAAGTATTTTGGAGCTTGTGCGTGTTTTAGTAACAAATGGAGACCATTCTCCTTAGGAAGGTATGACCTTGTCCCCTAGTTACATTTCATGTAAGAAGAATTGTCTATTCTGTTTATACTTAAAAAAAAAAAAACAACCCAAAAACCAACCAAAAATAATGTGGTCATCTTCTTTGGCTAAAAACTAGGAACAACTTTTGTTGAATAGATTTTAGAATAGAATAGATTTTGTGTATTTAGTGAAAAATACCATTAGTGAGGTTGTCAGAAGTAATACACTCACGAATGATAAAACTGTAACATTTGAAGTTGTATGTACAACAGATGAATTGGACAGCAAACAAAAAACATGCTTTCTACTTGCAGTAGAGATGATTTATGATAGTTAATTCTGCTTGGCACATGGAAGGGAGCATTAATAGTTTGTCTTGTGAGAAGTGCAATATCTTGTTGCTGTTGCTATATTTTATCATTTTTTTTGGTTGAGATGTATTTTGCTGTTGTGCATGATAAAAAGATGGCAGAAGCTTGTTGCTGTAACTTAAGGAAAATACTAAAATTTATTCCTCCTCTCAGTTTTTGAGAAATAGCATACTGTGTTAGCATGTTCTACGTATTTATGATCTCAGATTACCCAGCAGTAAAGATCACATACAGCATCCATCTAGAATATTTGCATGTATTTACATTGTTTACAGAAGCCATTAAAATGGTCTGAGAGGCTTTGATTTAGGATTGCCCAGGTAACCTCAATATGGCCTTATTGTATCTATAGTTTGTGATACAATCTTTAATTACACGATGACACTGTTTTCCACAGGATCTTGCCTTAGGGTATACAGAATAGATAGCGTTCACTGAGTGAAGTGTTTTTTCTTTATTTCTTTATTACCTTCCTCATTCTGCGTGAACTCCATGCTATATATTGCATGTTCTCTTTACCATGTTCTGAAATGTAGGTGATTAATTTCCTTTCTACCATTGATCTGCTGCTTGTTGTAGAGGTTTCTTAACCTGTCTACAAGCATAAAATGTGCTATCTTTCTTTGACTCCCAGTCATGTTCATTCTCACTGCTGCTGTCCTTTTGTTCTTTTTTTTTTTGGTAACTTGCATTACACCTTTTTCATTCTTACACCCATCCTTTGTGCATCTCTGATCCTCTGTTCTCGCATTAAAAACTGTTTTTTTTTTTTTTTCCCTTAAAACAGCCAGCTTTCCTCATATAGACCAAAATTACATGAGTCATTTTCATTCTGCTGCTTATCTTTGAATATGTGAAAATGGATATGCTCTTTTGAAACTTCTCTATGTTGAATAAATCCACTGATTCTGTGTTATGATGTCTTAATATCACTAGAAAGAATGGCAGTGTTTTGCTACTGTGTTGACGACACGAATAATTTTACATTTAGCACCTGAAAATGGAGCATGGTGGTTCATAGTTAAGGAATAGTGGAATGATAAATACTTTTCAAGTGGCTTCATAATGGCATGTTCAAATGCAGAGTTACCTTTCAGTGTTTAAGAAATGGAAAAATCACATATTCTGTGAAGATACCTGTATTTGACAAACAACACTGATTTTAAGTGACTGTTTGATACAGTTCTGTTAATTATTGTTTATATCACCAGAACTTTTTTTATGCACTGTAGAATTAGCAACAGTAATTACTAAATTTTTTTTTAAAGTCTACATTTTGCCTTTATATCCAGTGATTATTTGAAAAATAGATACAGGAATTTGGAGGCAAACTGAAGGCTTTGTAATGATGCTTGATAGAACCTGAAATGCATCAGCATTACAGTAAAACTGTAATGAATATAGTTACTAAAGCTAATAATTATGTATTAATGAACTTTCTATTGCGTTGTAAATAGTAGACCCTAGTCATTTTCAGATGGTGATTATTTGAAACTGAAAGTCATCAGACAACTTGCTTTATCTTGTACATTGTTATTTGTCAGTTTATACAAGTACATGCTCCTAAGACCTCCTGGAAAAGATGTTGTCATATGAATACTGTTTGCTGCCATTTAATTTCTTCTATCATTGTTTCATTGAGTTCTCTCTCAGATTTGATAGGGTGACATAATGTGTTAGATAACAGCACTTGCATGTTCAAATGAACTACCACTGTCATGTTTATATGTTTGATCTGCCATGTATCAGTATCTTATCTTTTTTTACTTGTTTATGCAGTTTTTTTATTGCATGCTATTTTTGGTCAAGAAATATGCTCCAGATGTGGTGTTCTTGAAGTGTTTGTATCATTGTTCTGAGTGGCACTCTGCCTATTTTTACCATTTTATGTTGCATTATGGTCTTATTCAGACTTCTTTTTCTTTAAATGAGGAAAAATGATTTATCAGCTTCCTGAAAATTCTCTTATGTCTGCATAAAACCTTTTTTTTTTTTTTTTTTTTAATTTGAATACTCTCCTTGTGACAAAAAATTACCTGAATCTGTACAAGGGCGATCTGTTTCAGTTCAGGTTCCTTGCATATTAGATTTGTGGTACAGTATTCTGAAGATGTTTGGTAGATTAAATTACATCTCCTGCCAATGATTGTACTGACTAGTCTTGTTTGGCCATCTCCTCCCACTGTCCAGTCTTCTATCATCCCCTATCAAGGCTACCTATTGTTTGTACTGCCGTAAATGAGGCCCTCTTGTGGAATTCATGTTCTGGCCTGTAATCTTGTCTTGATTCAAACTGCTTTTTCTTTTAATATGTTGGACTTGCTTATTTACAAGCAGGCTTCTAAATGATCTTCTGTGACCTGAATTTTCATAGATACCCTTTCATGTTGAGAAACCCATGTGGTGAACAGATACTGTCAAGGGAAATGGACTTCATGTATCTCTGTGTGTGCGTGTGTGTTTGGTGGGTTTTTTTGTTGTTGTTGAAGTGGAACACTTTGACTGTAGGATCTTAAAGAAAACAACACACAAAATGAAAAAGCTTTGATGTGTTTTGTGCAGAAATCTATGACCTTATTTGTCTCTGCAGTGTATTCTGTGTGACAGCAAGCAGAGTGGCTATCCATCAGGTTCATGACCAAACTTTATCCAAACACAAATAACTGTATGTTTTCTTCACAAGAATGTTGTTAGATTTAGTTAATTTTGTACCTAGATAAAATGTGAAAAGTACAATACAAATATTAATGCAGTTATCAACACACTTCTTATTCAATTTAAAATATGATATTATAAGTATTAACTGAAGAGCATCAGCAAAAGTATAATTTTGCTGATAAATTAATGCTGCTTTGCAGATAATCCAGTATGGCTGCTTGATCTTCTTTTCATTGGATTACCTTTTTGAATTTCAACAGGTAGTGGGGTGACCTTTTAAGACAGCTATTTATTCATTGGAAGTGGGGGGCATATGAACTAGTACTCTTTAATGAACTAGCACTCTAGGAATTGATGAGAATTTGTACTCCGCAATGGCTGATGCCAGTCTGTATAGTGTGAAGTTGTTATTGTGGAAATAATGCCATCATATCTATGATGGCATAAAAGTAAACATTAATAAAAATATATCTTAACAGTGAGGAAACAATCCTGCGTTTAACATAGTTTTAAAGCCATACTGTATTGCGTACCTCTATAGATCCTTGTGGAGACTATGTCTGATGGTCTTCTCTGTGAAAACTGTTGAGGGAAGAAAATGGGGGGGGTCTGCTTGGAGCAATAGGAAGAGAGACACAACACTGCAATTTGCTATCAGTTATAATCCTTTACTGGGTGGCTTGATTAGACATAAAAAAATTATGCAAGGAAATAATTTTCTTAAGTGGGACCTTTCAGAATTAGTGTTACTTCAAAACCAATTCATTTTCATGCCTGATGTTTATAGCTTAAATGCAGATCAACAAATTTGACCCTTTTAAAAAGATTGCTATAATTTAGCATCATTAACTATTTTCAGCATGATATTAATTAGAATATGCAAGTTAGTTGAGCTATTTGGAGATTAAATTCATTTGATGGAGGCAGTATTGATACGAGGTAATACTGGTAATAGTATTTAATATCATTTCTCAAGAAGAGATTGTTTATTATATAAAGAAATCTTAATAGAAGTAGCTTTTGATATCTGCAGCTATGTTGTAATTTGTATCAAAGCTTCTCAAAAACTGGAATATCAGAGGCCAAGAAAAATCTGTGATATGCTAATACAGCAAATTTTTGTTACTTGTAAACTTTTAGTCTGGTTTGGGAGGTAGGAAGGTTTTGACCAATTTGTCTTTAAGCATTATGCCTTAGTACTTACCAGCTGCTGGGAGTGACCCTCCAAAGAACATAGACATAACTTTTGTTGTTTCTGGACAGGGCAGATAGGAAAGTGGTATTAATCTGCATTTGCTGCTTTTATATTACTCAGAAGTGAAGCTTGGTTGCTCCCTGTCTAAAAAGAGCTAGCTAAATTGTACCATCTGGTGATCAGAGGATACATTTAGTTGGACATAAGTGAGGTGTTCCTTCCTGTGACTCTTCCCACTCCAAAAAGTATTTTAGCATAGCACTGGCTGTGCTTACATTAATATGGCAGAAGCATGAGAAATTCACTTCCTATCAAGAGAGTAAAGTTTGACAATTCAACTTGTGTTTTTTAAGGTCCTGAAATACTGGTTAGATGCGTTGGCTTGATTGTGATTGGAACTTGGACTTCATGCAGGCAATCTAAGTACTTTATCCAATCCTTATTGAATCAGTAGGAAAAGTTCCATTACTTAATGGAAGTTGGACTACTTTGTCTTTATTTGATAATAACATGTGTCTTAACCACAAACAGAACAAATCGCTTGAGTATTTGAATAGTGCAAGACTTGCACTGTGCATTTGTAAACACATGGTTTATGGAAATTAGGGTACTACCTGGAAAAAAATTGGAAATACTCTGTCTGGTGCAAAGATAAATATAGATTGAATGAGAGAGAGATCTGGGAGGATCCCCTGTTTACAATTTTTGAAAATGCATTGAATGAAGACACTTTGAACTTGAGCTTTTCTCCAGTCAATACATAAAATAAGTGTAAGGGGATAAGGACTTGCAAAAAGCCTGTTGTGTACAATAAAATATCCGGGAGCCAGAAAATAACAGGACTGTTTTAAATATAAAAATGCTACCACTTTCAGGGTTCTGTGCTTTGATGTATCAGGCAGTAAATGAAGAAAGAAGGAAAAAAAAAAAAAGGTAGACTGTGATATGGGCTGTTTAATCTATGTGTAAGAGATGGCCGAACTCTGGATTAAGCTAAGTCTAAGTCCAGAATAAGTCTAATAAGTGGATCTATATGGATGAGAGAGAAGCCATAATTTGTTGTACAAATTTATTTATCAGTTACTTTAAAGCATAAATTGCCTGCATAAATAATGCTCTGTGCTCAAATAATAAAGATTTTATTGTGAAGTGCTTAAGTTTGAACTAGTTGTAACTAGTTAATACCATCAACAAAAAAGCAGAAGCCTGAACAAAGTTCTTTCAGTGCTGTAATACTGAACTCTGCTCTGAGATATGCTTATGTAAATGAGGCACAAATATGTTGAGAGGTTGCTGAGAAGCAATTGTGTGAAGACTCTTTTGAACCTCATCTCTCTCTGAGTTGCTAGATACACTTGAGCAACTGGGGAAAAACGCTTACAACTGCTGTGCAGTTTAACTTTATCCTGTGCATAGTGAATCTCATTTTAGCAAGTACAAATGGATGCAGTGTGTATATATAGTAGTCCACATGGCTTAAGTGGTTTTTGGATCAGGATTTTGTTTTAGTGTATTTGCTAATACTTAAGGACAACTAATTTGATAGTACTTTAGACCTTTAAAAACACTTCTCCAGTCAGCAGAGCTCCAACAGACTTTTTGAAGTAAGTTTAAGGTAGCTTGCTTTTTTCTACATTTGCATTTGTACACTTTTCAGCAACAGTTCAGCTGTACGTGGCACTGACGTTATCTTGAGCTGATTTACATTTCTTAGTATAGAAAATATTAAAGGCTCAGAGTATTGTAAAAGCCATTAATACCAAAACTGACATCTGACAGTTCTTAGAGAAAAAAGATACAGAATTTCAATTTCTAGTTCTGTCAGTGTGATGCATTTTGGGAACTATCACTTTGGAGAGAAAATGTTTTCAAGTTCTAGGACAACAGAATGGTACAGATCTACAAACAAGTAGAAATAATGTGCTTAAATGAACATCATCATAGTGTGGAACATGATTTTCACAGTAGGCAGTATTTACACATTAGGGAAAAGTAATTTTCACAAAATAGTGTGAAATTTGTAATGATTTACATCTTGAGAGGTGTGCTTTTTTAAATGATGGCATCTCGTTAAGTCTGCAGATGTAATATTTGGTGCTTTGGTTGCCACAATAAAGACTTCCATACCTTAAAAGTAAAAATAATGTATTAAAATCTCAGTGGCTGGTGAGATATTTTCAAATCGTAATATGCACTTTTATAGCTTTGAATGTGATCATTCCATCTTTGCCTTTAACACTTTCCTTTTTTCCCTGGTTCTTACAAAACTATTGTTCCATACTTCCTGTAACAAGCATTTCAAGAAATATGATATAGTTGGCTATACTACTTCATGTTGGAATTTTGTACGGACTTCTTGACCTTGATAATGTCAATCTGTTTATATCAATAAAGTGACTTCTTATCTTGAAAATTGTCAGTTATGTCTGATGTGATCCATTAACATAAAATTACTTCACTGTTTCAATTTCAATGTCTTTTAGCTTAGCTTTTAAAAAAGTATATTCTGACTGGAAATAAACTTGGAATTGTATGACGGCTGCAGTTTATATAATTTGAAAAATTTTTTTTTTAGACTTTCAGAATAACTTGTTGCTTGGCTGAAATTTTCCATTCTTAGTTTCTGCCCACAACTGAAATAATGTTTTATCAAAAAAAGTTGTCGTGGTCTGTTCTGTGTGGTGGTTTGTATTTTGGGTTTTTTTGTGTGTGTGTGTGTGTATAAAAGTGAAGTAAATTGGTGATTTACCATTTTAAAGCAATTATAAGATACTTTTTGACACATAACTTTAAAAATAGATGAATGTTAGCTCTTTAAAATGAGCTGGTTACATAGACATAACTCTACTAATTGCTTGACTAGCTCTATTCCAGTATTCCAATTGTTGCTAATTTTTTTTTTTTTTAACCAGTGGCTGTCTAAAGGAAAATGAATGAGTGATTTGTGAGCACAGGAGGTTAGACACAGGATTACATCTGATTTACTGAATTTTTCACGGGGAAACTCTGGGGACCCTCCAGTTTGTGCGTGGGAGAACTGCATGTTTAACTATCCCCACTGGTAAATATTCACATCTGAGGCATCCATCAGCATCTTTCTTGGCTTTTTAAGCATTGCGAAGTCTGAGATTGGTAGTCAGGAGTAAGTTCTTTAGCAACAAGTTTCTAAACTACGTGACAATGGTAAAAGACTTGATTGAGATAATTAGTTTCACTAAGAAATGTTATGATTGTAGGCTCCCAGATCTTACCTGTAGTCTACACAGTTTTGCATCACTGGTATCATTTATTGCATTCCTAAAATCTGAATATGAGGAAAGAAGAAGCAAAGGAACACTGTACATACTTTCACAAGAAATGGTCATCTTGCAAAGGTGTGTGGATTGGCGCCTTCTCTGGCTGGGGGAATTCTGAGCATCTGTCTTGCGTATCAGATTCTCCATCAAAAAGGAGTACAAATGAGTAACACATCTTGAAGAACTTCTTTCTTTTTCATTAACGTTACCTGGCCATGCTTTGCATTCTCATGCGGAGTATTTAGTAACATATATTTAACAAGTAAAAGATTTATCAAGCTATAACATACTAAAACAAAAGAGCAATGACTGAACAAGGTAGAATCATCTAATGTAGTTGGCATTCTTCAAAATAAAGTAACTTTTTAATTTTCTGACTGTAAAGTTTTTGAGGTAACATTAATGCAGCTACACTGTAACTGTTATAGATAAACATTTTTTTTTTCTTATAAGATAGGTAATATTACCATGTGCCAATGGACTTAATAAGAAAAATGGGTTTCAAATAATGAAATATACTGACTACAAACAGACAACTTCCAGGATAATGATGCAGTAGGATTTAAACACTCTTTAAGTAAAGCAAGTGGTTGTGTGTTGTCAAGAATAGGTGTCTTTTCAGGATTACTTTTTTTTTTTCCAGAACTGGAGTCTGACTGCAAGTTAAATTTAAGTTAGTGTAGCTATAAGAAAGCATAGCTATGTAAAGGTATATATATATTTTTTTTAAATCACCCTTATTTACCTTTATCTGTTATTTTTTAAGTATATACTTCTGTCTTACTCAGGTTGAGTCAGCTGATTTTTATCCAGTAGGTAAACTCCTGAGGAAGACTTTCTTATGTCATTGTATTTCCATTAATTAATACTTGTATTGGGTATGTGTGGCAGGGTTTTGGTAGCAGGGTGGGGAGGCTGCAGATGTGGCCTCTGTGGGAAGAGGCCAGGGACTGCATCCTGCTAGACACAGCCATTTCCAGATGGCTCTGCAATGGATCCACCACATGACAGAGCTGAGCCCATCAGCCAAGTTGGTGCCTCTGTGAAAACATACTTAAGAAAAGGCAGAAAATGTCAGACAGGCAAAGGAGGAGGGAACAAAAAGTGTGAGAAACAGCAGAGGAGGAGGTGCTCCAGGCATCAGAGCAGATTTTGCCCTGCAGCCTGTGGAGAACCCATGCTGGAGCAGGTAGATATTCCAGAAGGACTGTAGCCCATGCAGAGTCCATGCTGGAGCAGCTTTTCCTTGACAGGAGTTGTGGCCTGTGGAGGGCCCATGCTGGAGCAGATTTTCTGAAGGACTGCAGCCTGTGGGGAATCCATGCTGGATTAGAGGAAAAGTGTGAGAAGGAACGAGTGGAGGAGAGAAATCAACGTGTAACTCCCATCCCCTCATGCCACTTTGGGGTGAGTAGAGGAGTCTGGATGAAGGAGCGAAGTTGAGCCTGGGAAAAGTGGGGAGGAAAGGTGGTGTTTTAATGTTTGCCTTTTTGTTTCTCACTCCCTGAATCTATTTTAATTGGCAATAAAGTAAAGTTAATTTTCTCCAAGCTGAGTCTGCTTTGCCCATAATGGTAATTGCTAAGTAATCTCTGTCTTTATCTTGACCTACCTGCTTTTTCATTCTATTTTCTCCTCTTGTCCCTTTAAAGCAAAATAAAGATTCTGCATGTGCAAATTAATAGTTTTCTTGGTTTAAAGTGATCTATATAGGAAATGCTGAACCACAAAATTGAGGTTATGGAAAACACGGTGCTCTTCAAATTAATTCTGTGCTTTCTATTTCCTGCCCGATATTTTTTTTGATGCTGATCCTTACTGGGACTTGTCCTGCATTCCCTATACATGGTTACTGACAAATAGACTGAAGTTCAGGGTATTGTAGGTAAGAGAAACTAAAAATGATCAAAATATTCTCATTCTTAGGATGTAGCTATATGGTATATGTCCTTTGTCAGGCATTCCTGACGCTATGCAGCAGTTGGTGGCTTCGTTGCTTGCCAGACCTGTTAGTAGCTTCACTGAGCCATGGGCTTGGAGCTTGCAAGCTGTCAGCAGGACTCGCATTTCTTCCTCAACCTACCAGGCAAGGTGAGGCTGTACTGGGGACTGGGGACAAAGGTGTCCTCTGTCCCCACCAGTCTTGGAGGTGCTGCAAGTTCTGGGTCTGCCACTGGGACTATTTATGTCAAACAGATTGTAAGCATTTATGTATATACTTGTGTTTAGTAGATTGGATCAGTGTTTTGTTGAAGTATTTGTTTACGTTCTTGGGGAGGAAATAAACGTCTTGTGGATAACTTGTAAACCAGTTTGTGATCTGTTTTGCTTAAGTTTAGGATTAAATCTACATTAAGGTTCCTGTTTCTTCATTCAAATAGGGATGAAAATGCTTTCAAGTATAGGTTAAGTTATTAAGAACTTACTTCAGTAATCCATATACAGACATTCCAGATTTTTAGATTCAAGGCAGTGTAAATATACAATAGATTTTTCTGCTATACAAAATAAATGTATTATAATTCGTGGTTGGACTGGTTAAATGTTCTTATACTTCCAAAAGATACAGTTACACTTCCTGTAAGGAAAAAAAATAATAATCATTCAAGTAAAAGCACTGGTATGACTGTCTGATTTGTATTTCCACCACTGTTTATAATTCTATTAATAGATATCTGTCAATCATTAAAAAAGCTGTAAGCAAAATCTGCAGTTTCTTTCATGTTTTGCTTGTCTTACAGCATACAATAAAAACAATTTCTGAACTCTCACAAAGTCTATAGCTGATAGCAAATGTAATTGTGTGCTTAAATAGCCCTAAATTTGTTTGTCTGATATGTGTTCCCACCCATTCTAGACTACAAAATACTCTGCTAGTTCAAGTATTCTGTTTCCTGATAAATGATTCAATAGGACAGCTTGTATTTTAATGATATCAGTTTAATGAAAGGGTAAAAATATGAGAATGAAGATTAATATCTGTGAAACTTAATTAATTGTAATCATATCTTTTTATAGCAGAGTTGCCCAGAACAAAATTAATTCTTGGTCTACTGTAGTGAATAACTTGCATACAGCAGTTTTCTCTACTCGTTATAAAAAAGCCTATTGTAATATAAACAGATCTTACTAGATGGAGTAAAAATTTAGTAAATGCATAGTACTAAAATAGAACATGCTGTTTTTTAAAATTTAGGAAAATATGGCTGATATATTAGTATTTTATTATAAGCAATATCTCTACATTAATTTACAACATTGTGTTTATCATTGATTGAAATTTTTTTTTTCTGAGAAGGCTGAGATCCTATTGTCTAATATAACATTGTTTTACATACTTGTAGAGGCTTTGTTGTCTGTAAAATTAGTAAACTTATCAAATTGTAAAATGAAGAAAAATGTGTCTTTTTTTTTTTTACTTGCACCTTCTAAGTTAACTTTCTATCTTGGAGACTGGACATAGTTTCATATCCCATGATTGGGTAGACTTTAGCAATGAAGATACTGATCTTTATTGCTATTTTTTTTGCAGTGTGGGAGAGAACGTTGTAAGAGTGCTATATCATCATCAGTAGTTGATGTTGCTTGTTAGTATTCACTACAAATAGTAGTAATCATTTTTTTCTCCAAATTAAAGGAAAAGCAAATGATTATACAATAAATGTTACAATTTCTGGAATACTTTTTCATAGATTTCAATATCTAGCTGGGAACCTAATGGGTCTTAGGGTTTGTAGATGGAGTGGAAAAGTTGCATGTGCATTATTAACCTGAGGCTGTGTAACTTAACAAGAGGTAAAATGTTTCAGCTCCCACCTGCATGAAATATTTTAGGTAATGGGTGCATTAGGACTATAAGTGACGTACTCTCAGTTGAACTAGTATTATTATTATTCAGGTATCTTCCAAACATATTTCCTCTTGAGTTGCTGGAAGTGGCTTTGAATGCCAGTTGTAAGCTCTGACATTTGTAACAGAGGAGTGGCTAGGTTGACAGGAATGCCTATACAGAGCTCATATTGTTCTTTTGCTGCTCTTCAAATTCAGAACTGTTGTGATACAGTCAAGCTAAGAAGACGCCAAATTAGCACAGCTGTGTGCATAAACACTTGATTAAATATTATCTTTTCTTAGATTTTAAAAAAATTGTTGGCATGTACTGTTGCAATTTTTATACAATTTATAGAATACTTGTGATTTAGTCTTGCTCTGGAGTTTTTTGTTTTTATTCCACATACATAATTTTAAGGACAGTGTCTTTCATTTTACTATTGCAGATCAACTCTAAAGTTGTTTTTCTGTCTTCTTTAGCCATGTGATCTCTGTACGAGGCTTGCTTGATCTAAAGCTGTTTGACTTCTAATAAATTTCTGGGTTTGCTTGTGTAGGACAGATCTTTTTCTGAAACACAGAATACATGGTAACTCAGGTTAATGTAAATTTATGTTGCAATGGCATGAGGATGTTTTGCAGATGCAAAATCTCTGCAGTTGTGTAAGATGGAAAGAATGTACTATGAATTAGACAATCAACCACCAGTTACAGGTCACAAAAAACCACTAGAGTGTTGTGTTCTAATAGCATTTTTCCTTTTATTGAACATGTAATACTATAGTAATTTAGGAAAATGCTGAGCTGGTAGAAGATCCATACCAAAAATACTTTAAACAACCAGCATTTACTTAAAATTGTACTTAAATATGATTTATTGTTCTTTTTGTATGAGAAGAAGCACCTGTGTTTATGCTCTCACTTCTGTAGACTCAAAAAATAGTGATAACAGCAGTGTTTTAGAAACTTGTCAATACCTTGTCAGCATGCAAGACAGACACTGGTTGTTAAAGGTGAAATAATTTTGGATTAATTTATTCTACCTGCACTGCACAATGTTTTGTCTATAAATTACCTCATGAAATATTATTTGGTATTGCAGGAATTTGTATTATGTAGCATGGAGGTGGTTAGAAAAATTGCCCTTTTATTTGATGTTCAACTATAGAGATTTATTATTAATTTATTTTGTTACATTTATATTCTAATAAAACAAGCAGTGCTGTTCTGCAGGATTACTGTGTTTCACAAGTTCTGACCTTGTTCTCTCCGAAGCAAAACAGATTCATGCAGGCTATATGTAGTCTTTAATACAAATCTTGCACGAGCAAAAATTGCCAAGTTATTGTCTTGGTTCATGTAAGATTGTGTAGTATATTTCTGTCTGCACTATGAAGCATGATACCTCATTTGAGTGCTTTGAACTATGGAGAAAATGTGAGAATGTCTTAGAACTTTCCATTAAACCTTAGTTTTGCTGTAAAGTGTTCAAACAAGGGAGTCAAACTACGAACTGGAAAATTTTAGTAAGTAAAACATAATCGTAGTTTTGTGGTTATATTTGTAAATAATGAAATACACAAGTGATTTACTTGGTAACATACTTAAAACTTATACCATGTTGGGAAGGTAGTTATTGCCTGTGGCAAAGGTACTAAGCTCCTTTAGAGAATAACATAGTCACAGAATATACACTTTTATAACATCTTGGAGAGGTCTCAAGACTCCATAGCCCCCACATCCTCCAATTGACTGGTTAGTAGTCCATTTATCTTGACCTTAAAATGAAATGTATGTAAGAGTTCACTTTTAACTTCACATGAAGTTTATACATACATTAAGCAGTTGTCTTACATATATGTATAGACAGTTATGACATGAGTTATATTTTTTTCAGGGTTTTCCAGGACCTGGGCAATATGAAATGAAAAGTCAGTTTCAGAAGAGGGAAAACAGTCCAAAGTAAGCCATATATGTTTTTCTTTCTTCACTCTTAAATATTATAATAACCTGAATAATACAACAGTAAGATAACTGTCAAGAAATAATAATTGTAGTGTTCTGTGACTGCTGAATTAATCGTTTCTGTGTGGTTTTGCATTGTTTAGTCTAACTGCTGAAGTTTGAGATCTATATGAATACACCTCAGACATAAAAGTATTTGTGGACCAAATATGGGCGTTCATGTATACGCTTGAAAACTCTCATGTAAATGAGAAATATGAATCTCCGGTTATTCCACATGCAATGCATGGAGGAGGTTTCACAGGCATTTCAGTGGTTATAAATTTCATTCAGGTAATGCATAATACTTAGGTGTGTGCTCTGAAAGCATGATGGCAGAAATAAGTGAAATCTTTTTTGAGTATGTAAACCAGTGTAACATGTACAGCATATGCACTTATAGTGGGTACTGTTGCATATTCAAAGGAGATTTTCACTGAAGTGTAGGTCAGATGCTGGATTTCATCATGTCTGAGGTGTTTACTCCTTTTCTGAAGCACAAAAGATATTTAAAAGTATTTTTAATTTATATATATGTGCGTGTGTGTGTATGCATATGTATATATACATGTGTGTGTCACTAAACTAACTAATGGCTTTCAGTTGATAGTGATTCAAGGTGACGTTTTCACCACTCTATGACTAAATGTGAGAAACAACTTCTAAAATTATCAGGAAATACTCAGCAAATAAGAAGCTGGCTATATGCATATGCTGGAGTATAGCTTAGAACAAACCTTTCCTTCTCATCTCTCCTTGTTATTGCTCCAAAGGCCTATTTTCCTCCTATCTGTATTTCTCTTCAGCAGCATGAGATATTTGCCCCAGTTTTTGAGACAAAACCTGATTTTGTCTCTATCAATTAGATTATCTTTCTGGGTTTTTTTATTCTTACTCAGGAATAATGTATTCTGAAATTATAGCTGGGTAAGCATATGTCTGGCTTTTCTTAAACACTTTCAGTAAATTTCTCTTCAGAAAGTTACTGGTTTGGGTTATCATGCCATCAAGGCAGTTCTTCTTTTCTCACAATTTATATTCAACTAAAATTTGCTGTATGATTTTTACTTGGTTAATTTTAATTTTTAAATTCCAAAATAATCCGTGTCATAGTTATGTTATATAGAACCAGGCTTTGAATAGCTTATAGCTTCTAGATTTTAGCAACTTTAAAGGTTCCCCCCTCCCCCCCCACCCCCCAGCTTTATACTTCAGAAGCTTTTATTTCCTGAAAATAAATATCACGAGGAAAAAAAAGCAAGGTTGAATACTCAAATGAAACAGTCTAAAACCAAGTGTGCATACCTAAATTGTTTTACCTGTTTTTTCTGTGATGGTGAGCACAAGTGAATGTAGGTAAATTTCATGTTTGCATTGGTGACTAAAAAATGCTTTCATGGAGGAATATTAGTTCTTATCATGTGTTTTGAATAGGATTTTAAAAGTCACGTAACTTAGGAGGACATTGGTGTTCAGTGAGACTTTTTTTGCTTAGTTTACATCTAATTATAGTAAATTCAGTTGGCCAGGGGTTGTGCTCCATACCAATGATAAATCTCAGGCACCAAGGTATTAAATCTGTTTTTTTCGTGCAGTTAAAAGGACAACTTATGATTATGAAGTTATGTAAACGTTAGAGAAAAAATGGCAAAAAAAAAAAAAAAAGGTGGTGAATTAGACATTTTATGAGTTGTTTTTGGAATAACAATTTTTGAGGCTCTTCAGCTTTCCTACTTATATTTTTGTTGCATAGTCTTTCTGTTCTTTGTCACAACTTCCCTATCTCTACTTCAAAATAATAATCCGTTTAAAATATGTTATTCACTACTTGCTTTAATGTGTCATAGAGTCTTATATTGCAACCTGGTTCTGTCTAAATCATCATCTACTGAAGGGAAGCATTTAAGAACGTGATTAATTCTAAGCATTGTAAAGTTCCACTGCTAGAGTTACATGTTTATGTTGAATCACAGCTGAAAGCAAAATATATTATCATCTGATTATATTCACAGATTAATAGCCTATTGTTTTTGAAATATATAAACTTAAATTGTTAGTCCTTCTGCCCTGACTTCTAAGAGAATCATGTCATTCATCATTGCTCCTGTTTGAATACTTAAATCTAATTTGATTCAAGTATAGAGTACAAAGACGTAGTTTAACATGCTAAAATGTGAGAAATGTGATTAGAAAGTGGATGAGTTAGGAAGGTAAGATAAAGATCACAGTAACTGCATAATTAACAATTTTTAAAAACCTAGAGCATCATATATATTTACAATAATCCCCTGTATCCTCTTTAGCAGTAAGAAGAGCCTTAAAACTAGCACAAATTTTTACCTCAATGTTCAACATAAAGATCTGTTTCCTGCAAAGATTAAGCTGCTATAAAAGAATAAATCTGGAGGTTGGAGGGTGTTCTGTCCCTTTCCATTTACCACACTTAATCAGTAAATGCTTTATTGTTTAGGGGCTAAGTTTGTGCTACGCTGCTGATGTCTGAGGGGATCTCATTCTCTGATCATGAAAACCATGACCATTGTTCCCTTTCATACCTGGTTTTCCCATCCACAGAAATCAAGATGGTGGTTTGTGCCCAGTCACATCAGGATGAGGAATCAGTGTGCAGGTAAGGAATGTGCTTTGACCCCAAAGTGTAGAAACACATGTATCTCACAGTGTAGATTTTTTTTCTTGAATGAGTTGTTCTTCGTATTAGTAATTTAGCTCTCTGTGGTACTGCAGTATAACTTTTTACTAGCTTTCATATGCTTGCACGTGTAACAAAATATCCCTTGTTGGAATATTGACCTCTAGATCTAGCAGCTAGGATCCTATTCCTTCAGCTAAAAGAGTCTACTCTGTTAGGCTGTATTTTTTGTGCTGGTGCCGAAGTTAGAAAAAGAGCCACAATAAAGTTTACTTCCCTTTACAGCACAGTTTCAAGATTAGCATTTAAGTCCTCTTTAGGTATATATTAAATTCCTTTACCTCCTGTTTTATCTTTTTGTTACAGATTCCCTATAATAAATGATGCATTTAGATTTTAACATAGAATAATCGTTCTGCAATTTTAAAGTATGGCTACAAATACCCTGACACACGATTCAATGTGTTTCTCATAAAGTATTTTTAAGGAGAAGAGAAGAAACTAAGCAAAGTGTAACAATCTTGCAGAACACACCAGTGGCTAGCATTGTCACCTGTGCTTTTCTTTGAAAAGTTCTTGGTCAAGAGTACATTATTTTGCAGCCAGAAGGTGCGTCTAGGGACTCCCTTCAATTTTATAGAAATATACTTCTACACATCTACTCAGAGAAACTTCACTAGGTGATAATCCCACCTCCATTTGTAGAAAAATAATTAATCATGGCGTTTTCAACTCCACTTACAATGATAAAATGTAATACAACATTGTCTGATTTAACAGTTGGTAATTTTATGCCATACTTCTGGTTTAACAGAATC
The DNA here is from genome assembly GCF_034638445.1 of Ciconia boyciana. Taxonomy (NCBI): domain Eukaryota; kingdom Metazoa; phylum Chordata; class Aves; order Ciconiiformes; family Ciconiidae; genus Ciconia; species Ciconia boyciana. Next base: position 55,553,814 of record NC_132938.1, on the reverse strand, counting down.
CTCGGTACTGCTTTCTGCTTACGGTATTTATAGATGTTCTATTATTCATTCAAGTATGTTTTTGACACAATAAAATCAATTTTCAAATATACTCCTCCCTTTTCTGTACATTTTACTTTATAACATTTTGCAGAAGGAAGAATACATTTGATGACTATTTAAATAAAGATGTAAAATTTAGCTAAGAAATAAAAAGAATTAAATTACAAAATTACTATTTTCCTCGATTGTCAGATGGTTAAGGTGTTCTGCCATTCATTCTCTCACAGATTCTTTGTTATCAAATATATTATGTGACCATCCGAGAATCCTTCTAAAAGGCAAAAGGCTGCATTTTGCCAAATAGATTAGCTGCCGGGATAGATTTTTCTGAGCGTTGCAAAAATGGAAATAAGTGAGTTCCCCCAGGTGTTAATCAGCCAAACTAAACTGCTCACTTATATTATCATGGCAATTAATTGTAGATATATTTAGAGATGACACTTGTTTAATAAAGGGCGGAACAGTACACTGAAGATACTTCATGTTTGCAGGCCTATATAATAAAACCAGTTGCTAGCAAAGATTGATGATTCCTGTCTTCATTTTGAAAATTTTTACTTAGCCTTTCAGGACAACGGAGCATACACATCTAACTAATGTGCATACACACAGATATCTGATTCTACTGATTGATTGAAGTAGACTGCTAAGAAGTTCTGAGCCTTAATGTAAAAATCTCTTTAAGCCAAAAACATGCCTAAAGAATTAAAAAGAATAAAATGTCTGCAGTTAACATTTTAAAATTTCAATATTGGGAAATATTATTCAATATTATTAAAATATTTCAAAATTTAAAAGTATTTTTTACAAGAGGTAATCTGAGGATTACTGGTTTTTGTTCTTTCTTCATTAAGATCTTTGTATACAACCTTCTTGGAAGGAAAAAAGAAGTTGCATAAAAGTTGTGAGTAGTAGAAGAATATAAATAAGGAAGGATACATTATTCTAAGTCAACTTCACCCTTCCCTACAGCAGTTGTATATCTGTTTAGCTGGTTTAGCACCCACAGGAGTACTTCCTCTTTTCTCTGCTAACATCATGGGTTCTGGTTTTTTGGAAAGAACTTCTGAGTTTGTAGAGTCATGGCTCTAGCCAATTGCTTAGACTTCTCTGTCCTGATCCTAGGGCTTCTTTTTGTCCTTGTTTTTTTGGGTGGGGTGTGTTTTGGGTGGTGGGTTTTTGTTTGTTTTGGTATTGTGGGTTTTTTGTGTGTGTGTGTGTCTAGGAGCAACTTTTAATGTCATATACCAATTCTTGTGACAAATTACATACATGTAGCACTGGATATTGGAAGCCCTGCAGTGTTACTGTTATCATGTAGATCTAAAGACAGTTAAAGGTGCATTAACACCCTCATTCAGGAAGCCATCCCAGTTGAGTTAAGCTCATATTCACTTAGCACTGAAGTTGAGATTGAAGAATGTACGTACAATTGAGTGCCTGCCTGCTTCTTTTCCTGAATAATGGTGATATGCTGGCATTTCAGTGCGTGCATCTTCCGCAATTTTCCTTTTGGTGTTTGAGCCTCTGTCCTGGTTTCAGCTGGGATAGAGTTAATTTTCTTTCTAGTACCTGGTATAGTGCTGTGTTTTGCATTTAGCATGAGAATAATGTGATAACACACTGATGTTTTGGCTGTTGCTAAGCAGTGCTTACACTAGTCAAGGACTTTTCAGCTTCCCATGCTCTGCCAGGTGCACAAGAAGCTGTGAGGGGGCACAGCCAGGACAGCTGACCCCAACTGACCAAAGGGCTATTCCATACCATATGGCATCATGCTCAGTATAGAAACTGGGGGAGTTGGCTGGGGGGCAGCGATTGCTGCTTGGGGACTGGCTGGGCATCAGTCGGTGGGTGGTGAGCGGTTGCATCACTTGTGGTGTTTTTGTCGTGTGTCCCGTCCCCCCCTCCCCCCCCCCCCCCCCCCCCGCCGGTTTTGTTCCCCTCTCTCTGTCTTTTGTTGTTTTCCTTTTCATTACAATTTTTTATTATTATTTTATTTCAATTATTAAACTGTTCTTATCTCAAGTTTTCTTACTTTTGCTCTTCAGATTCTCTCCCCATCCCACCAGGGGGGAGTGAGCAAGTGGCTGTGTGGTGCTTAGTTGCCAACTGGGGCTAAACCACAACAGTCTCACATGATAATAACACAAACAGAGTTTTAAGTCATTGGGACTTATACATGTTCTTATGTGTTTCCTTGAACACATAAGATGCAGGAAACTGGTATCAAATACATTTCCAATGTTAAACTCAGTGGAAATGACTGTTAGGGTGCATGTTTTAAAATGCTTATATTGTACATTGCTACAAAGTATGATAGATGCATATTATAACCAGCAATAAATGTCTTCTGTATTCTTTCACAGAAATTCAGATAAATTGTTTTTGTATTGTTAGTATAACATTAAATAATTTAAAGAGTGGAGGTACAAATGTTAAAATGAAATTTGGAGGTTTTTTCTCTCCAGTTTTTGACCTCTTCTGATTCTTGTAGTAGGTGTTTACTTTTTCAACTATTACATAGATGTTCTCTATAAAATACACAAGTTGAGAAATACAACTAAGTTGCTGTTTCTGTAATAACCATAGTGCTTTAATTTTCAGGAGTTTTATTATTCATTTTTTTATTACTATAACTTGTGCTCTTAATTTTACAATATAATGTAAAACTTGCCTGATATGTAGAGAGTATGTGAAACCAGCAGTATACTTTGAAATTAACTTTAGATCATTAGTTCTAATGTTAACAGGATTTATATAAATTAAAACTATAAAAGACAATTTTACATGAGTTATTTTTAAAAGACTAACATTTCTCTGTGCTCTAGAACTTTCTGGTCAAAGAAAATACTGAAAAACTACAGAAGCCAGTATCTGCCTTGTCAATAACAGAAAGAACAACAGCAATTGCCATGGTACGAAAACTTCACAGATTACTGTAATTCCTTTATGGTTTTTAAATTATTGAATGAAAAAGGTTGGTGGGGACAAATTCTTGTGCATCTTAGCTCAGCTGAATTAAACAATTATTCTTGAAGAATGTCCAACACTTTTTTATGTTATCTACTCGATATCTGTGAGAATAACATCTTGCAAAATGCATGAAACTGTGAAGTACTTCTAAAAATACTTTCTTTTTCATTTTTTGTGATGTGGTGTGGTGTGTTTTTTTTTTTTTTAACCACTGTTGCACACTGATCAGGTTTTTAGAACAGTGGGATCATAAGGTCCTTTTCCGAACAATTGATTCCTTACAATTGATTTAGAATGCAGCATTGCACTTGTGTAGTTGCACCTTCTGGCATGGCATTGCATTTGTTAACACAGCATGTTATTGGCTTCCATTCTGCAGTCTTTTCATCTGTCTCCACTTAATCTCTACAGGTTGCTTCAGCATCCTCTCAATATGGAATTGTCTTTATTTCTAACACTTACAAATTGTTTTCCTGTTCTAGATGATTAAAATACATTAAGTATCTTTATATTCTGCACTATCAGCAGTCCTGGATAGCAAATATGAAAAGGTAATAGTGGGTAGATTACTAGTTGTGAGGAATCATAAGAAGTCATTGGTATATCTGAAGGAAATAATGGAAACTTGGATGAGTTGTGAATGTGTAGGTCACTGGAAACTCAGGTTTCTAGGGAAGGCTTTATGGGCAAGAACCATTGGTTCTGGTCCTGTGGGGCCCAACTGTTATTCTCCTGAAAGGAATAGGAAGCCATGTAGCAGGGCAGAGTAGGCCATCTTGGGGAAATTGAAGTTTTTTAAATTCTCAGCTGCCTGTTGTCTGAAACAACGTCTACCTTGGGTAGCTGCTGTGAGGTTATTTGTCCAATTATTCTAATAAACAGCAGTACTGAAATTTTTGATCACAAAATAAAGATAGCTCTGGTAATTTGAATCAAATATCAGTTGGAATCCAAATACATGCTCTAGCTGCAGCACTGTTGCTATTTTTTTCTTAAAATATGTCAATACTTAGATCATATTAATCATGAAAACTGTGTATTTTTGTGCAAATATTTTCCAGGAAGGAAACAGATTTCTGCTGTGAGATTTTGATTGTTACTGTGAAAGTGAGAAACAAAATAATTTTAGAATGATGAAGAATACCTTGGCCTTTTGGGGGTGGGCGTGGGGGGGAAGCATATTTTGAATAGACCAATAGAAATGCATTTTTCTCTCACTTCTCGCTGCCATACCTGTTTGCCAGCCAAGAAACTGGAAGATTAGCTTCCTTTTTGACTAATTTTGGATATGACAGCTTCAGTATACTCGCTTATTAATCAGAAAAATTATTTTACTGCATGAGAAACAATGAATCACTTTCTTGTGTTGTATTTTATTATTGATTGCATTTTGTAGGGGTGACAAATTCTAGTACTTTTTTTGTATCCCAGACCTTTAACAGACAGCTTACTTGTATTTATATTTTGAACAGCTGCATAAAAATGAAGTGTCTGCAGTGTACTGGGTTTGCGAGGCAAGGTTTTGGTAGCGGGTGGGCTACAGGGGTGGCTTCTGTGAGAGCTGCTAGAAGCTTCCCCCATGTCCGACAGAGCCAATGCCAGCCAGCTCCAAGAGGGACCTGCTGCTGGCCAAGGCCGAGCCCATCAGCGACGCTGGTAGCACCTCTAGGGTAATATATTTTAGAAGGGGAAAAAGAAAACTGCGCAACTGCAGCCAGAGAGAGGAGTGAGAATGTGTGAGAGGAACAGCTCTGCAGACACCAAGGCCAGTGAAGAAGGAGAAGGAGGAGGTGCTCCAGGCACCAGAGCAGAGATTCCCCTGCAGCCCGTGGTGAAGACCATGGTGAGGCAGGCTGTCCCCCTGCAGCCCATGGAGGTTAAGGGTGGAGCAGATATCCACCTGCAGCCCATGGAAGACCCCACGCCGGAGCAGGTGGATGCCCGAAGAAGGCTGTGACCCTGTGGAAAGCCCACGCTGGAGCAGGCTCCTGGCAGGACCTGTGGCCCCATGGAGAAAGGAGCCCACGCTGGAGCAGGTTTCCTGGCAGGACTTGTGACCCCATGGGGGGCTCACGCTGGAGCAGTCTGTTCCTGAAGGACTGCACCCTGTGGAAAGGACGCGTGGAAAAGACCCACGCTGGAGCAGTTTGTGAAGAACTGCAGCTTGTAGGAAGGACCCATGTTGGAGAAGTTCGTGGAGGGCTGTCTCCTGTGGGAGGGACCCCACGCTGGCGCAGGGGAAGAGTGTGAGGTGGAAGGAGCATCAGAGACAACATGTGATGAGCTGTCCACAACCCCTATTCCCCGTCCCCCTGCGCCGCTTGAGGGGGAGGAGGTAGAGAAATCGGGAGTGAAGTTAAGTCTGGGAAGAAGGGAAGGTGGGGGGAGGGCGTTTTAACATTTGGTTTTATTTCTCATTACCCTACTCTGATTTGATTGGCAATAAATTTAAACTAATTTCAAGCCTGTTTTGCCCGTGATGGTAATCGGTGAGTAATCTCCCTGTCTTACCTTGACCCACGAGTGTTTCGTTATATGTTCTCTCCCCTGTCCAGCTGAGGAGGGGGAGTGATAGAGCGGCTTTGGTGGGCACCTGGTGTCCAGCCAGGGTCAAACCCACCACATTTGGCCATACGCAGTGGATAATTTTGTTGGTATTACTGCCATCTCATAGTATATCAGGTCTATATAATGAAGTTCAGTGTTGCAACAATAATATTTTTTAATAAAATCATGTTTAAAAACCAATGTCAATAAAGAAATCACTATAATAATAACAGTTTAAAATAAGTATACATGTTAGTAATCCTCATTGATAAATTATTCTTTATTACATTATTTTGTGAAGGAATGGATATTTGTGGATGTGGATATTTGTGAAGGAAGGAATGTGAAGAATGAGCAATAATATTTCAGAACATTATTTCACCCTGTCATTACTGGTATGCACATACAAAAAGAAATTAATAAAATATTATTCTTGTTCTTTTGAAGGGTCAGTGGAGCAAATAATGCCAAATGTAATTAAAATAATATAATGCAAAATTACTCTGTGATATATCAAAATATTCTCTAAATCTCCTTTTAAATTCAGCATATCTACTTCAAACATGATCCTTGTGTTTTTGTTTTTGTTTTGTTTTTTTTTTTTTAATCAAGTGATCTCCTACATATTCTTATGTATTATGAAAATATATAACCCTGTATATGCAGATAGCCTTTGAGGATGACACATGGAAATGTTACTTCTCATTTTCAGCCAAATAATGTAAATCGTAGGGATGAGTTATAACAGCTGTGGGGATTTGTGCTGCAGGGCCTTCACTCAGCAAGTATCTGCATTGTAGATACAAGTTATACTTGTCTAAGATTATATATGAGGCCACGTTTGTAAGAGGAGGAAAATTATTTTTGTTAGAACAACAGATATAGAGTATATATGTGTGTGAGGAGATATGAAAGGGGGAACAAAAGCTTTTGAGAGCTTGAGCCCTTCTTCAGGTGACGTTTAAAGAAATATTTTTCCAGGATGGTCCCATTAAGAATTACTTTTGTACCTGAAAACTCACCTCATTTCTCCAGTTTAAATGAACGACTCTAGTAAAAGGAGCTCTTTGTATGAATGTTGTGGTCCCAACAGAATGCTAAGCCTATTGAGTGCATAGGCTATTAAAATGAATAGGATTACTCATAAAGTGAAGCACACTGAAGGCCTCTCTTGGATAGGACTTCAGGGTCTGCGTGTTACTCTTTGCCAATAATCTACTTCTAAGTTTCATCAGTTGCAAATTTTTTGTGAATCATGTTGCCTTCTGAAACTGAATCACATCCTTCCTTCATATGTCATGGGCATACTTGCATCCACTAGCTTACAGGGCAAGTGAGATAATTATAGTTTAGCTTATAACTGGATGTAACCTGTAGAAAGAGAATACATTTGTGACTGTTCAATGCATCATACCTGTGTCTATGGAAACATGCGTGCTTTTTATCTCTCTGTCTATTTTGGAGCTATTTAGAAAGGACAGTTCTCTTCACAATGCTTTCAGCAAACTAAAAATTAATCCAGTTATTAAAATCTACCATGGATAAGAAGAAAGCTTCTGTAAAGTATGAACTATAAAATAAGCTGAAGATGGCAGGTTTAATCCACTATGAAGCTGTAATCATATAAACTGCTGGTAGACTGCCATTAAGCTATTCATAGTATGCAGTACTCCTAAAGAGGACTTAATTAAATATAGTCTTTTATGGCCACTAATACACCAGTATAGTGTACTGCTGATTCTGTCCTTTAATCTTTCAATTTCCATGCACCTGAAATGTACTGAGATTGATTAATAAAAATTGCTTGGATTAGAAAAAAAGTAAAATAAATTCTTTAGAAAGTGTTAAAACATTTAAATCCATAGAGTTATTTTGTTTCAATGATGTGGATACATTTTATTGTTTATATGTCTAAATGTCTGTCAAATCTATGTAACACAATATGAAGATGTGTTAATAGGCTGAAGATATGCATTTACATTTTTTCTGTGTAGCTGATGTTAATGTTTTTGGGAGGTAGGGAATAAGACTCTCACTTGCCTTTTACAGTATCCTCCATGATTCCTTTTCTATTTCACTGAAATGAGGAAAAAAAAAAATCAAACCCAAATCCTCCCTCTCTATCCTTGATAGACTAAAACTTACAGGAAATGGAAAAAAAAGTAACAGAATTCAGTAGTGACTTTCTATATATGTTTTAGATAGTAAACATTAAAAGCATTTACAAGGTGTTATACCTAATTTGAAACTATTTTATTTCTTTACTTTTAGAAGGCCCTATAAACTGAACGATAAAAACTGCTTTGTATTGTATTGTCCCTTAAAATTAAATCTTACATGATGTTATTTAGATATGCCTATTCTTCTTTTGATAACACACAATTTTATATTTTCATCAACACTGAAAACTTTATTTTAATGTATTCAAGTGTTGCATTTCTCACTGCTGGAAGTCTGCCTTCAGGGAATTGTGAAATAAACATCTGAGTTATCTAAATGTGAGGGGTATGGTAAGACTGATCACTACTAAACATGTGCATCAGTCCTAATAAAGCTTTTTAATGCTAAGATCTTTTCCAGAGAGCGCCATCTAGAAATCCAGATAATTGAAATAGGGATCCCAGCTGCTCAGAAATGTCTTGAAGCTTTGTATTCTCTTTCTGAGTAATCCTCTAGTAAGATTTCTTTAGCATCTTAAAACCAACTGTCATTTTTTCATTGTCTTTGGTTGACTTTATCTTAGAACTACTTTAGTTAGAGAAACTAACAAGATAACTTTAGGTATGACAGTGTATGATGTAACAAAACTGTAATTAGTATTTGAAAATACTGTCAACGCACTTTTTTTTTAAATGTAGTGGAAAAATAACATTCTAGCTACCACTTTATGGAGCTAGCGGCCTGATTTGAATTAAGCAACAGTAGGAACCGAAGCGCTCTAGAGGATACTCTGAATTAGTAGCGGAGTTGAAGTCTATGAAAATGCAGAAGAACATAGTTTTGCAGAACTCTGATTTTAGAGTGCTTGATTAAATCAAGCAGCATGCTAAACTCTCTTGTGCAAATAAATAAGGGATAAAATAAAAAAGTGACAGAACAAATTACCAGAAACAAAGCAAAGGCTGATAAAGGGTTTTAAAGGAGAAAGAGAGAAGAGTGTCTAGTGAGGAAATATTCTAGACATGTAGAATAGCTTAATACAAGACTCAGCCTTAGGGATGAAATGAGATTGGAGAAGAAGAAAGAAAAGGAAGTCAGGAAAAAAATTGGACTTGATTTACTGAAAAACAGGAAGGAATCAAGTGATGAAAAACAGAGTTACATGATTTTAGTAGCACTGTTTGGATCATATTTAATTATGAATCTGAAAGAAGGCAGGTGTAGGAATGGTGCTAATAATGATCAAGAACATAGGTGGAATGTAAAATATTGTTGAATTTTTTGTCATTTGGAATTTCAGCTCTTTTACTAATGGAGAAACAGAATGCCAAGCACTGTTTTTAAAAATGTTTTTCCTGTGGCAATATGGGAAGATTTTAACCATTCTGAGTGTGAAATATGTACGTGCAAAATGGTAGTAAATACAATCCTGAAAACGCTATGGTTTTTTAGTGGTGTTACTACTTTTTTTATGGTAGTAAAATCCTTGTTTTATTAAAAATAACTGTTCTGTAATTTGAACTTTATTTCATTTTCAGGTGAATGCACGTGAAAAGTTAGAGTATTAAAACCAAGGAGAATAGAAAGTCTCTAGCATTTTGAGTGATTTAGTAACTGGATTGCTTCTAGCTCTGTTCTCTCTGTAAGCATGTCTTGCGTAAGCAGTTAAGTGGCTTCTATTTAAAGGCTAAATAATTTTTAGTATATTGTCAGAATTGTAGCTTTCATACTGAATTGTTAATAGAACCACTTTGGAGCCATATTAAAACTAGGGCACACCATGTGCCCCAGTTAAATGAAGAGCTAAGACTTGCTGGGTTATTTTGTGTAATTCTGGGTTGTTGACCAAAAGTTTTAGTTTAGATTGTAAACTTACAACACAGAGATTCCAGTTCAGTCTTTTGTATGATGTCTCTGTCTTCAAATAGGTTATGGATGTTTTTATTGCTTAAAGTGTAGCCAGTTATAGTATGAAAAATAAAAAACTGGTTACAGTTGGCAGTGGCAAGTTTCCCATCTTTTGCTATTGTTTAAGCATTTTCTTAGTGTTACATTGAATGCTTAGACTGTTTCCTGTTTTTACACAACAATTTTTTAATTGAAAAAGACACAACAAAACACTTTGGCCTAATAGATGAGAAAATAAAACCAATAAATTTATGATAAGAGTATTGTTTTGAAAAATGGCAATTATGACACACATTTCAAAATCAATATACAGAAATAAATATTTGCTTATTTTTTATAATTGTACTTTATTTACTGTGTGCATGCTTACTACCAGCCAATTAAGTAGTAAGGATTGATGTTTGAAAGGTGATTGCCAAGAGGAAAGTGGGCAGAGTAGCTAAGAAAAATGATTTGCAGGCAACTAGCTTATTCGTAGCTGAAGTGGATCTAGCATAACAAAGGTAATATTGTGGGGAGAATAAATAGTTGAGGTGTCATACCCTATATATGGCATGGTATCTGCTGTGTTAGGCTTGTTTCTGGAATATGCGAAGGAGGAATGCTTTTCTCCCTGGTCCAGAGGCACTTTTTGTTGTAGGAAGTTAGGGAACCCAGAGAAGAGCCTGCTAAGAAAAAGCTGTCACCTGATTTCCTCTGAAGATCACATGTGAAGAGAAACTAGAGATGCTGAATGAAATACCTGTTCCTGAATGAAAACAAAGTTAAAGATGGACAGGAGCTTAGGGCCAACAGAGGAGAAAATTCCTTGGAGGTGTCAGTTCACTCAGAACATTTTAATACAAATTACTCCAGCTGGAGCAGCTGCAGGTAGAGCTAGAATGGAAAAGAAACTCCCTAACTGAAGTATTACCCTAGAGCTGTAACATGTTCAGTGGACATGTAAATCCAGTAAGTGGACGTGTTCAGTGTAAATACAGAATGAAAACTGAACTACATCATGAGATGTGCTAAACCTGGTGTGAGTGTTTACTGCCAAAGCACTTGCAGCGAGGGCTGAAAAGCAGCATCTTAGTAAAGTGAAAGACAGGCTATCCCTTCCAGACATTTTCCTTATTTTTCCTTCCCTGTAATTCTGTGGGAAAAGACGTGTATTCTGGGAAAGAAACATGTACATTTCAAGCTGAATTATATATGTAGGTTAATTTTTTTCCTTTCTTCTGCTGTTCTTAACTATCACTTTCCACTTGAGAGCAAGTACTCCATCAGGCTGGTGTGTTATGCCTTGGGGAGTGTCCCAGGTTCACTGTGTATTGCTTTTCAGTTGCAGGAGCGCGCAGTTCAACTTCATTATCTACTCCACCTCTGTTACTCCGTATTAAAGCTATATGCCTGCCCCCTTCAAGAAAAGCAGTCCCATTAAAATGACACTTAAACTGGCTGTTTGAGGCTTAAAATTTTGTTAGGTAGGGTTAATAAAAATTTCCATTGTCTGGCATTTATGATACTGGTAATTTCTTGAGACTACAGTGCTTTGAAAACACATGGTGTATAAGCACTAGAACAATAGTAAAGCCAAGTGCAACTGAGGCTTTCTGCTTACTAAGGTATTTAGCTGCTGGAAATTTTTGCATGATTTCATGTGGGATTTTAAAATTCATTTTAAGAGATAAATTACTCCATTAACTTTACAATAGGTAGCTATTATTTTATGCTCATCTAATGCTGTGATACCATATGGCAATGGAGATCTGTGAGCCTCTAAATGCTTTACATTTTTTGTTATCATCTTGTAGTAAATTATATTTCTGGAAAGTGGCACTTTTTATGTAGCTACTATGATCATATTTAGATACTGTCATTTCTTTCCAAACTTCATTTTTGAAAAATCCATGGTCAGTTTGCTTTTGGGAAATTGCGTGCATTAACCCTGTTACACAAAAATAATGTATGTTTTCCCAGGCACTCAGTGTGTCATGCACAAAGTGTCCTTAGTCAGTGCTATTGATGGTTTCATTTTTATATACGTTAGTTTTACGATAAAAAGCAACTTTCTATCTTTTGTACAAATTTTTTGTCTTCCTTCTTACAGTAGCATCTTTGGAGATGGTCTTCTGCAAAAATGCAGGAGTTATATGCATTAAGGATTAAAAAAAGGTCAACTCTTTCTTAGAGATACTTAAATCCATGTTAATTCATCCCCAAAGTCCTTTGTCACTTTAATTTGTATTTAAGATGAATTCTGTTTTACGAAGTTGACTTCTGAGTTGTAGAAGTTAAGTTGTCAGATTTGGAATGGGATTTTTATACTCAAAAGAATAAATGTTATTTAAACACAATTTTTTGCAGTTCCTATATTCTCTTAGTAACAAATGTACTTTATTGTAACCAACACATTGCATGAACAGTATCCCAAAAGCCCCTTGCTGTCTTTACAGTCCAGACCACAAAAAGTTAACCTGCTGTGTAGATGGCCAGCCGTGAATGCCAGCTTTATGATTCTCATACATACCTGCTGTTTAAATGTTAAGTTTGGTAACATAAAACATTTTGTGTCATGTTGATTAATTGAAAGATATCAGCTGATAAAATCACTGCACTGAAGTCAGAAATTTCATACCTTCTGTTTTGCTTGACAACAAATTCTCAAGAAATAATGTGATAAAGCAGCTTTCTACTGTCTCATCATCCTTGTGTGTATAAAAAAAGTGGATGGATTTCCTGATAAAAGTAGAATGCTGTTAACTAACGCTTTGTCAGAAGTACAAATCATGCAGAAATAGAGAACTCCTAGGCTTTTAGACTACAGATGGATTAAATACTGCTATATCTTCTGTAAGTGTAGAACCTGGCCTTACCATGATATCGATACAATCTGTGTGCTTGGGAAACAGTGAATAAACAGGTTTTGAGACATGTCTGAATACCTGCGTAAAGTGAGAAAATGACAAGGGAAGAAAAGTTTCCTAGTTTAGTAAAAACTGAAATAAAGCAAGCTAGGTATAGTCTTTTGATCCAGTGGATTATCAAAACTTTGTGCGTGGTACACTAACAATGATAGAGGTATATCCTCGGTTACATTTGTTTCATCACATGAGGTTATATCACAGAAGCAGCAATGTGTACACATAGTAATTTTAATAGAACTTAGACAACTCCTGTAACTGTTACCATTGTCCACAACTGAAGAAGAAAAGACTAGTCTTTCTTTTAAAGTAACGTAATAATGTAATAATTTCTTATAGTGGTGCCAGATACCTGCCTTTACAGATTTTGTTTTAGCTGAAAAGTTTGTGAGAGATCTTGATAATTATCATTGCTTATTTTGCTCAGTTGCATCTTCTAGCCATTCTAATAATGTTTACATTTTTGTTTCAGTACCTGCTTTAATGCTTCATTTCTATGAAAACTGAGATAGCAGCTTCTTAGAGATACTATCTCATGTGAGTAGAGGAATATCATGCTCAGTAAGGTGGCAGTTGTTTGAGAAGTAAGCCTTAGATTTTATTTCTGAGGATGAATTCTTTTTCAGTCTTTTGATATTTCTGAAAGTACTGAAGAAAAACAGTCTGATTTTTCCCTAATGTATCCTTAATGTAGAAGTTTGTGTGTGTGTTTGATCAGCCTCTGAAAATTTTGGTTTCATTCAGACACGGTAATGGTGGGTTTCTTTTCACACTTTTTTTTTCTTTTAACATTATTGTCTCTTGTAGTTTTTAAGCATTATAATATTCCTCCTATATGTACTTTTTTACAATAGATTGTCTTGTTTTAAATATTCTTTAAATATTTTGAATTTAGTACTCTGTGAGAAGATGAACTGTTTATGGATAGGTATTTTAAAAAGAGAATTGAACTGTATTGATTTGAAAATAAAATTTCATCAGAGTCTTTTCCAACCACCTATTTCTCATTTGAAAAAAAAAGGACCTACTCTTCAATTAGTGTTTCTTTTTGTTATGTCATCTTATTCTTAGCAAGAAAGTTATAATTAGAAACCATTGATAGTAGCAGTTTTGGATTTGATTTGTGACATCCTGTTATAGAATGTAGTATAACTATGTAAGAAAGACTCTTATATAAGCTGTATGCATCAAAAATCAGGGAAGGAAATATGGGTATGCTTAATCCTACTTAAGCCTTCAAAGGGATGGGAGCATAATAAGGAGAACTTAAATTTATGTTTAGGTGGTTGCAATCTAATTATGTATATGAGAAAATAAAAAAGCAATTATCGTTATTACAATAATAACACTAAAAAAGAACATGTTTTATGCTCATTTCAGTAAGCATGAGTGTGTCAACTGTTAGGGCTAAACCACTGTTTTTTCATACCAAGCTGAGTAGCCAAGTCCTGGCAATATGGACTCATTGAGGACTATATAGAAGAAATGTTCCTTACTTGCTACTGCTCTTACATATTGTATCTTGATCAAAAGAGTAAGAAATTCACATTCCTAGTTCCCAAGTAGTTACAAGACATCTGGACTATCTTGTTGTCATGGAACAAGAAGCAAATTTTTTTTTTTAATGAACCTTTTTCTGTTTCTAATCTAAAGACCATTTTTCTGGTAAGTACTAATCATTTTTGGCACGTACTAATCAGTTGTGAGAGAATCAAGTGAAAGCTGCAGTAAAAGGTATTATTTATTTTAGTCGAGTTTTTAGCGGTTCTTTCCAACTTTAATCACTAATGAGGTAAGTAGAGTGAGAAGAAGCACCCATGTGACTCTAAAAATAGTAGCTGTGAAAACCGGGGTAATTATTTTCAAATGGAATATGATGAAAAATTAGTAATCAACTATATAACCCCTTTTTCAGTGTTTTTCAAAACGTTCAGGAGTGATATTTTTATTTCTGGACAATACTTTCTCTGAGATCTGTTTTTGCTTTCTATATCGTTATAAAGAACCTTTTGATCTGAACATCAGTACATGAAAAGGAAGTGAAAAATAACGATCTGTTTCTGTACTTAAACCCATGCCAGTCTTTATGAAAAAAATCTGTTGCAACATTTATGGCATTGAGAATTTGGCATGTGCCTCTAGCATCCAGCTGCTTAAGTTCCTCACATCTTGCTGTTTAGAAAGTCAATTTATTTTTTAGAGAACTTATGTTCTTATACAGATAAATTTGAGACTATCACAAAATGAGACACAGTAATCAATTTAAGCTCAGCAGTTGCCTGCTATTAATTGCCATTTACACACATTTAAATGCAAAGCTCATGATAGTTCTGATTCATAAAATGTTAAAGATATTTTTAATAGGGAAAAAGTCTTGAACTCTGTATGTGGCAATAAGAATTTGCATTGCTTCTCAGGTAGGCATCTTACAATGCTATGAAGTTTTCTGCTCAACACAGGCTCATTATTGTGTCTTTGAAAGATAACTGGGAAGATATTTCTGGATTTGCATATAGTGTGTATATTTAATACAGAATATTGAGCAATAAGTTGTAAGAAAATGAGGTAATTTGACTAAAACATGGTCTTTAATGTGTTTTCATTTATGTTTATCCTTAGATAGCATTAACTAATAATAATGGTAGATACTGTGGTAGATAGAGTTCTTGCTTTGATGTGCTAGCATTATTCACAGAAGGTCCATGCAGTTCCTACCTGCATAATCTCGTATTTGGAGATGTCACTGAGACATATTCATATACTTCTGCAACTAACACTTATTCTGGCATTAGTATATGGACAATTTGTGCATTTTGTTAGCACAAAGAAAGAATTTCAGAAAACATAATAAATAGAAAGGAACTTGCTCCAACTCTCTAATTGCTTGTTATCAAGATAAAATGTTACCTATATGAATGTGTATATATATATAAAATGTTATATATAACATATATAATGTTATATATTATTATATATGTTATATAATTATATAATAGAAATAATATATAATTATTATATAATTTTTTATATAACACATATATATAATGTTATTGAAACTTAAATGTCAAATTTATATAGAGTTCAGATCATAAAGTCTGACTTTCCTTGGTTCATCCAGAACTACACTATAAACGAGGCCAGTGAAATTCGCTTCAGAAGGTTTCAAAAGGCATCAGGATACTGGATCCAAATACAACCTGCGTGAACTGCAATTAATCATTTCTTCTTGTGTTTAGATTTTAAATGGACAGTATGTTGCTATTTTATAACAAAATAAAAGTTGGAAACATGAATAATTGTGTTTTAAATTCAAAGAGTAATCAGTTTTATCATTCATTGAGCCAGTGATTTATTTCAGAAACTGCTTGGTGATGCTTGCAACAGCGTCTGGACAGATTCTAGTGATCCCGTACAGACAGTTAACAAACAGTAATGAGATGTTGCCAAGGTAAAAGCATTGTAGTGTAAGCATAATAAGGCCGTTGCAGAGCTGATAGTGTGAGAGAAGTTGTTTCCTTATCCTTTGAAAAATTATAGTGAAAAGTGCAATTTCAGGTGAACTCAGTAAGATTAATTTGATCAAAGGAGTAAAATTCTAGCACCAGGAGTCTGTAATCAGACTGGCATTTATTCATTGACATTTATTGCCACTCAACCGCAGGTAAGTACAGAGCTAAGACTTAGAACAAATTCACGCTATTAACAGACAGTATACTACAGTTATATCATTTGGAGTAAATGGAATTTTTCGGATTATTTTTACTGTGGCTTAACCAAACTTTTCCTTGAAGAAATGCTTTTGTCTCTTGACTGTCTTTTCTCTTGGTTATATCAGGTGGTTTAGGAAGAGGTAAGATATTGTCTCTTTCTAAAAATCTTGCATCATATCCTTCAACCACAGCAACATTACAATTCCATAGTTTTGTTTTTAACATTTTAATAGATTTAAAAGCAAAAGGAAGGAAAATCTTTGAAAGCAAAACCTTAGCAAAATATTAATTAATGTAAAAGCTCTAAATCCATGCAGTATGCTTTCTGCCTACACGTGAACATGTGAACAGCTGGGCCGGTCTGTTTAGTTCAGTGTCGTGCTTCTAACAGTGGTCAGTATATGTTTGGCCAATATATGCTAAAATAGAAGATGTGGAAAAAACACAAGGCAAAAAGAGAATGAAAACTCTCTTGATATAGCTCTTAATTACTTTTAATTATTTACATATGCATACACACAGTGAGAATATGAATCTTTCCATACAAGAGGATTTCCACCTACCATATTAATATGGTTGTTAACATTATTTGGTGGCAAAATTAATTTATTGAGTTACAGTTTCAAATTTATAGTAATTATAACTTTGTGGGCTGAGTATGAACTGATATTAATATGTAATAAAGTGACAATTATACATTAAAATGTAGTGGCAGGAAAATCTCTGAGCAAAAGAATGAGCATGATAAAGGAATAGACAGGTGAATGATAAGAAAACTCTTGTATACCAGGTTTTTCTGGGATAGCACGCTCTGTTGATTCAAAAGAATGTATCCAAGAATACAGTTACTATAGATGTTCCAGGTGGTTACATATAATATGTCCAATTTAATCAATTTATTCATTTATGTATTTATTTTTAGATGAACTGGATCTCATCTATAGTGGGGGTAAATTGATGTATTCCATTATCTTCTGTAGAGGCAATTCTAACTAGTATCTTCACAAGCCTTCTGCAAATTTGTTTGTTTGCAAGTTGCATCTTAAGGAAAATCTTTTACTTATTAATTCTCCCATGTTACTGCATGCTGTAATGAAGTATACAAGTATGCCTAATTTTGAATTCTTTTCCAAAAGCTTCTGAGCAATGTGTCTCCTAAAACTTACCATAAAACTGTATTGTTATGAGTTGAATTTGGAAAGCTTCTATTTATCAATTGCTTTGCAGCAAGGCCTTGCAGAGACTTTAGCTTCTTTTTGTAGGCTGCTGTTACTTTTGTTTTGTTTTGTTTGTACCCTGAAGCCTTAGAAATCCCATTGCGATGTACAAATATCAAAAGACAGCAATTTCTCGAATGAAGTTACATGAGTGCTCAAATGGGTTTAAGAAGTTGAATTAACAAGCAAAAAGAAGGGATGATGAGTAGTGACAAAATGTATTGGCTAGATACTGCATGTGTACAGCTTTACTTAGGTGAGGTTCAGTTTTCTGAGCAGACTGTTAGGACTAGAAGGTCAAAATGGCCACTCCTGGCTGGTCACAATTAAAATCTGATGAATGGTTCATCACACAAAACTGTAGTGTTTTTTTAACTAACAGAAAAATACTAAAATGCATTTCAGCAGATTAGATGAATAATACTGAGTATTCAGGTAGGTTTTTACCATGAAATTATGAAAGAAATGGTTTGTTTTGGAATAGAATCAGTCTTTGGATGCTTTCATGTTCTGAAAAGGATTTGCAGCTATCTGTTCGCAAGATACTTCCATCCTCTGCCAGTTTTTTAACGATCTCAGAGATCTTGCAGCTTAAACACCCTTCTAATAAAAAGAAGGAGTCTCCTTGCATCTTTTTTCTTCCCTTTGTAGAGACTACTTTTCTTTGTAATGTGATGTATCTCAAGGTCTGAAGTAGCTCAGATTGATCTGTTGGGCAAGCTGATGAGTCAGTTTTTCTTGGCACAGACCAAATCTTAAGCACCTCAAATAGGGACTATTTTAATATGGTGAGGACACATTTTGAATGTGTGGATGATGAAAGAGAAGGGAATAAGGTGCCAATGATTTGGCTGACTTCTTTGTAGCCTGAAGGCTATATAAAAATAACTCTTGTTTTTTTAAAGTACGTCAAAAATGCCTTGAATGAAGTAAATGGCAACTGTATGTCTTTGTAAGAGGATGAAATTTGCCATATGGCTATAGAAAGCTAGTTACCAAACTTTGGGTAGTTCTAAAATACTGGGTATTTTCAAAACTATTTTCACAGTACAGATGCTGTGACAGTAGAGCATTAGGAGTGTATATAGTGCTGCGATGCTTTTGCTTGTCACTCAGATTTTTTGGATGTGTTGTTGCCACAGCAGCACTTACATCCTTTTCCAGATAGTGCTGTTATCACAGACACCTTCCCTATTGCTTAAATGCATGTGTGCTAAGATTTTTGTGATAAAAACAATTATGTCTAAAATTTTTGTTACCCTTAAGTTCACTGAAAAATAAACATTATTTTCTTTATGAATGTATTCCAGAAGCACAGAATTCTACTATAATAATGTCTATATAAATATATTTCTATTATATGTGTGTGTGTATGTATATGAAGGATGTATCTAGCTTATATAAGCTACTGTTCTATAAATTTGCTATTGAAAAACCAAGTTTGTATCTGGGTCATTAAAATGCAAAAATCAGTTTGAAACGTGTAAGGTCTGATGATGGTTTTAGATCTTCAAACATAATCAGATGACAGTTACCTTACTTGGTTTCTTTATTTTTATTTTCTTAAAACCATTTCTAAGTATTGGCAGATTTTACTGCCAATTTTAAAGGAAGATAGTTTCTTTTATCACCAAGGTAGAAGACTGTGAAAAAATTGGGTTTTTGAGGAAAGGCTGACAGAACCTTAACTATAGCAGGAACTAGCAGGTGTCACTATAAAAAAAAAAAATAGTGATTGAGAATGATGGGTATAAATAGATGAGCCATTTTAGTCATTTGCCTTTGAAAGCAGTTTAATAATTCCATGCTGAGTCCCCTTTCAGCAAATTTAATGAAAATCAGCATGGTGTTGTGGCAGTTACTATTGGATTCTTTTACCATCTTCTTGTGTTTCATGGTGTGAGAGATTAAAATAGCATCTAATAAGCTGCATTAACGGTTCTACATTCCTCATCTGAGGCACAACTGCATACAATTCCTCCTCCTCTGGAGGGTGCCCCTGTTTTTCTGTTCATTGTTACTATGTCTAGGAACTAAGAATTGCTAAATAGCAATTTTGTGGCTTTATTCCCTATTCATTATGGTTGTCAGTGTGGAGCTACTCTGAGGCATTCTGAGCAGGAAGTAATGATTTGATTTGCAGCCTACTGTGAAAGTTTATTAATGTGAATGGACCCTTCTGAAATTCTACTTGATGAGCATAAGAATAACAGATGCCTGTATCAATGCTGTTATCTATTGATTTCCATAGATGTAAGACAGAGCAATATTTTAAGCTTAGAAAACATTCTTACCCAAATGTGAGTAACTTAAAAGTATTTTTCTTGTGTATTTCGTCTTTGCATTTAGGATCAATAATCAAACTATGTGTTTATTACAATGCTTAGAGAACTATGTAATTTCAAGGGAGTTCAATGCAGTTCAGCTGCTGGGTACTTTGTATAACTTAATTATTTTTACACTTTATGGTTTCTGGTAAGTTCACAGAGTCTAGTATAGCAAAGCACAAAAAATGGTGACTGCATTTTTAGGGACTATTTTAGAGATACTGTTTGTGTTTTCTTGTGAAGTGTCAGTATACTGTTGGGCCAGTGGGAGAGACTTCAGTTCTTCTTGGATTCAAGGTACAGTGTCTATAGAGTGTTCTCATGTTCTCAGTCTTTTTAAGTTTGGGAACTGCTGTTGCTGTTTAAAAAATAAAAGAAAAAGTTAGCTATAGTGGAAGGGTGATTGAGTTGAATATTTAAACTGTCTGTCTGTGTATAAAATATATAGACAATATATTTTAAATTAGATGCTCCTTCTCTAGCAAATAATGGAAGTTTTAAACTAACCTTGAAACTTATATGCTTTGGGCTTGACCAGGAAAGATGTCTGTAAGGAACATAGACTTGTTGATTTCCGACAGCAATATAGACAATTTAAAAAAATAATTCTATACTGTTTACTTCCTAAGTACAGGAACTCTCACTTCTTGATTTATTTATTTTACATCTCAGTTCATGTTTCCTTCTCAGCAATAGTTTGGTCATATATTCCTGTGGGTGTAGTCTCAAAGCCTTCCTGATCCTCTGGATTGCTACACTGAGACTCTGGTTTCTGAAAAATCCTGTTCTGCACTTTCACCAGGTCTCCAAAATGGTCTCAGATCCTGCAGGCCTCTGCATTAACTGTACTGTTCATTTTGCTGAGCTTCTGGGACTTAACTGGAACAGATGGTTTATGGTAGTCTCTAGCAACAAATGAGTCTTTACAGAATCTTCAGATGTAAAAATAGTCCAGCTAGAGGTTTTCCTTACCACAACATGTACATAGAATAACATTAATTCACCATATTACCTTTAATTTTCTACATGATATCAGTGTCCAGTTCCCTGTCTTCTCCCCTGCCCCAGCAGTTGCAGTCCTCTGACTTTCTCATCTGCAGTGTAGTTTTCATTACTTTTTGCAAGCATGAAGGGCCATGGGAAAGAATGTGGGAAAGACTGGACATTTTCTATATATACATATTTTATACCAGTTTGTTAATCCCAGATTACTATTGTAAAACACAGTTTTTGGTTGGTTTTTTTTGTTTGTTTGTTTGGTTTTTTTTTGGGGGGTCTGATACTGCTTTGAAAAAGTGGGGTGGTTTTTTTGGGTTTGTTTGTTTGTTTAAATTATGAATTCAGTGAAATAAATTTCTGTGAGTGAGTGCTGCGGTACAGCATGTGCAAATGCATCTACTACAGTAACAATCTGTTAATGGGCACTGTTTCTATATGTTTTTCCTCTAATATCCAATCAAAATAGAAGCTCTGCTCGTAGAGAAAATGGCCTTTACTTTCTTTGCCCCTTAAAGACTAGAGAAAATGATTAATACTTCCTTATGAAATTTCCTGTTCATTTAAGCTGGTTGTGGCATATTTGAGAAATACTGTCTTGAGTAATTCTTTTGAAATGAATGTGAAAACCTATTAAAATAGGCACAAAACCTATAAACTGTAGAATATCTTATGAAACTGAAACATAGTTTTATGGAAAAAGAAATATTTATTTGAACTTGCAAATGAAATGAAACAGCCCCCCCCCCCCCCCCCCCCGCCGTTATTAAAAATAGTATTATAGTGCCATATAAAGAATTGTAGAGGATATGAAAGAGGAGGGTTGGGGGATAACAAAGATTTTTAAAAGCCATTTGAAAATAAATGCAGCATACCATAGATGTCTTGCTTTTTCAGAATACGGAGATTATGTCTTTTTATTTCAAATGTAATCTTTTGTTCTTAATTTTTTTCTGAATAAGAGTTTACATATCGATTCTTGAAATCAGATGTAGTTTTTAGTTCAAGGGAGAGGGAGTTTTGACATCATTAGTGTGGAATGACTATGTTTTCAATGAACAGTGAGCATGTGCTAAGCAACTGATGTGTTTTAATGGTTACCAGGTTAAAGCAGAACAAAACAAAAAGGCAAGGATGGTGACGCTGTCTAGAGAAATTTTATTTGCAGTTGTGATTGTCACGTTTTGTGTGAGGGTAATGGTGAAACTTCTGTTGGCTTCAGTAGGTTATGGGTTTCATTTAACAAAAATAAATTAAAATATCAGGAACCTTTCTGAAGACTTTACATTTCTTTCTAATCTGATAAAATAGGGAGTGTCTTTCTACTCATGACAGAGTCAAGAGAAATAAGACTATGACCCTGCTGAGAGCTGCATTACAGGAGCAATGAAAGCTTAATTGTATGTGGAGTACCAGTAGTGTAGAATGTAAATGTAGTGGTGCTACTGGGTGGTAGCTTTAGAAAGGCGCAGGGAAAAATAGTGCTGATTTATTTTATGTTAAAATAAAGGCTCTTTGGGAAATAAGATGCATATTGCTATATTATTTGAAGAACATACATTAAAGTAGTCCTGATTCTTTTTGTACTAGAGGCAATAAGTATGAAATCAAACCTAGACTTTGAGATTTCTGAACGATTTTTTTCCTTATGCATCTAACAAATACTGCTCTGAACCATGTGACTAGGATGGTCTCTGCTTCCAGTGGGTTAGACAAAGACCAACAGACAAGGGACTGAAATTTTAATTTGTTTTTGTCACTTACTCAGGATCATCAAAAGTTTTGAAACACCTTGATACTTTGAAGAAATGAATCTAATTGCTTCAATTTTTTTTTCATATTTTCTCCAAATTTCTTTGTGCCTTAGATTTATCTCTTAAAGAATAATATTTAATGACTTTATACTAAGCTGTTTATATTAATTAATAGATGCACAGTGGTTTGGAAATGAAGAGGTTTATGTAAAGTATTATTCAGGCTAGCAATAGAGCATTCTGCCCAAAAGGATCATTTGGCCAGGTGTATGTTAGACTATAACTGCTTAATATTCCTGTAACCACAAACTGGAATTGTGTCAGGGCAAGCCCAGCTGAGCATTCACTAGCTGGGCAGCTGACTTGTTAAATCTTTCATTTTTTTAGCAAGCAGTGAAAATGGTTGGAAATGGAAGGTCTGAAGGGCATCCGGTGAACAAATCAATGGAAGCTTTATCTGCTCTTACGATAGTAGGAAGATTTCAGAATCCTTTCTGTCTTGGCAAACTCATTTACATAAAGAAATACCAGGGATTTTGTGTTTTAGACCTAATTTTCCAGTGCGTGCTAGGTATATATTATTGTCTGTTTTATTTATTATTATTTTTATTTAGGGGAAAGCAGATTATTACAACCCTAGAGGACTGGACTGTAGTGGTATCTGTCTTGGCTGCAATATATATTGCATCTTCACCATTAATAAGCAATTGATTTTGAAGTTAATTGTTGATATTGATGGATATGCTACACTGATTTCTTGATAGGATTTACTGAGTGTTGGTTGTCATCAGAAGGAACCTTTGTTTCACGCCAGATGCAGGGTAGCATAAATCAACTTGGACAGATGTCATTAATGCCCCATAACTTGAGTAACAATGAACAAGTCTTCTGAGTCTACAGAGACTGTTGTGCACTGCGGAGATTTTTGCCACCTGACACTTGAACATTTTGCATCACAAATAATTTGAAAATAGCTTTAATCAAGACATGTCTTCCATATGTTTCTGTCCTCTCCTCTCCCCACCCCTTGCCTCTTGTCATATGATAAAGCAGGCCAGACTATAGGACTTCAAAGAACAGCTTTGGTCCTGTTTCTACATCCAAGTAGAAAGTATATTTATTTCATAATAGAAATACTTTGAAACACTGCAGATGCAGATTTGCTCTAAATTGGATGTTTACATAACACAATTTCAAGGAACATTTCATAATTCATTTCTTATTTTACATGAGTAAACCGAATTTAATTGGAATGTTCTGTTTTGTTAGATACTTAGAAACGACCAAGATATAGATGTGTATAGACTTGATCAGGCATAAGGGAGTTAGATTCAGATGTTCTGTGATTCGATAAGTTCTTGAGGAAGCAATGGCGATACTAAAACCTTTTCTTCCCTTCTGAGAGGTATTGGGTGTCCATGTCCATTTTTTTGCAGCAGGGGGGCTGCAGGGGTGAGGAGTGACCAGGGGCTGTCCTGTGCCAGACATAGTTGGTTCCAGCTGGCTCTGCAATGGGCCCAGCACAGGGCACAGGTGAGCAGCAGAGAGAAGCCGATATGGACTGTCTCCAGCCCATCATTCCCCATCCCCCGGCACCGCTCAGGGTGGGGAGGTGGTAGAGCGGTTGGGAATGAAGGAGTGAAGTTGAGCCTAGGAAAAAGGGAAGTCAAGGGAAGACATTGTTTTAATTTGGTCTTTGTTTCTCACCGCCAAGGTGTATTTTAATTGGCATAAATTAATTTTCCACAGGTCAAGTCTATTTTGCCTGTGACAGTAACTGATAAGTGATCTTCCTGACTTTATCTCAACCCATGACCATTTTTCATGTTTTTTTATGTTATTTTCTCCCCCTGTCTGTTGAGGAGGGGGAGTGGGAGAACAGCTGGGTGGGTGTCTGGCAGCTGGCTGAGGTCAACCCTCCGCATGAAGTTATCCCTGAAAGTAGTGCTTACCTGAGGAGACCTTCATACTGTTGTCTTTAAACTTAAGATGACTAGTAGCTCATCGAATAATCATACCTTAAAATATTGTGCTATCACTTCTTCCATAATCATCTTTATAGTATCTGAAAAGACTGCTAATTAGTTACTGCTAATTGTATACTTTACCTTAACATTTTTTAAATGTCTGGATTCTGAATCTGTGAATAGTTCTGATTCTGTATGGCTTAAAGGTCTGTTTCAAAACCTGTTGAAATCAATGAAAGTCATTGAATTGATTTGGGTCAGATTTAGGTCAGGGTCTGAGATATTTACTTGGTGTTGTTGCATAAGAAACTTTCATAACTTTTTGTTTTTTAATTATTTGCTATGATTCTCTAAATAATATATATTCATACAAGATTTTTGATTATTTGGTCAACATCATTGTACAGTTATGTTTAACCTATGAAATTTCATTATAGTATTTTAAATTTTTTCATAAGTCTATGCTTTTCCTTGGAAATCGAAATTAGAAACTAAGGTTTCTAAGTATCTCAAACCTGCTGATGTGTATCTGTACATTTATATACTATTATATATTTATAAAGCAGTTATATTTCCCTTTAGATGAAACTGCATCTAGATCCTGATTTTTGTCCGATTACTGAATCACTTTGTACTTGTTCTTGTCTAAGAAACAGGAGGGAAAGAGTATAATACTATGATATACTCTTCACTTAGAAGTTTCTCATTGCAAGTGAGAAATTGTTCCAGTTCTATGATTTGGTTTGCTGCAAAATAAAGTAATAACTTAAGGGTTAACACTATGTATTACTGAGAAAATGCCTGCACTTAGTTAACTAAAAAAAGGGATAAAATAAGTAAAAAGAGATTTTTTTCTGAGATAATTATCTTTGAAATGAGGTTATATATTTGATTCAGAAATGTCAGTTTTTCAAGGAATAACAGTGCATACTGAGCTGTATATGCACTATAAAATTGCTTTTATAGGACCATACAAAGGCAAATAATAACAAGCTTTTTGTTTTTTACTTGTATGGGAAAGATAGAGTCCTTTCAATAATATATTTACTTTTGCCCTTTGCATCTTCACAGTTTGTTATGACTGGAACAAAATATTTCAAAGTAGCTTCTTGCTGAGTACATTTTTCAGAACTACTTTTCATAGTTTGCATTTTGTACAGCAGAAAAGGTAATTAAGTAATTAAATTTTTATTTCTTCTTCACATCAATTCAGTGTGTTTTGAGGAGTAAAGTTTACAAAAGCTCTATGATAATTGATGCACATCTCCCTGTTCACTTCCCCATGCCCCATGACAATTGATGCTGATTCCTTCTGAAAATAGAGATGACAAATCTGTGTCTAATAGCCTAGAATAATGACAAAGTGGTGATAACATTTTGTCAATCTTAAGAAAAGATTTCTTTCCCTTTAGAAATGTTCTTAAAGCATTGCAACATAGTAGAGTGCATAAATGATAAAGTGTGTATGCGTCTGAATGATATGGTATTTGACAATAGTAAACAGAATACCTCTAGGAAGAGTTAAGGTAGATGTGTATTTTGATGATATATGGCTTACATAAAGACTTTTCTTTCAAAGACTAGCATATGCTATTTACTAAATGAAAAGACCCAAACAGTACTGAGAACTTTCACAGTTTTTTAAAAGCACATATATCAACTGCCTACCCATGTGTACAAATACCTTAATCTGTATACATGACATTCAGATTTCTATTAAATTGTGTTACGGTTTTGTAACTTAGGAATTAGGAATTGAGCCACTGAGATACAACATTTTCTTGTACCTTTGAAATATTAAAAGATTACTTCTATAGATTTTGAAATTAACTAGCCATTGTTTGATGGACTCTGAATGGTTGATGGAATTGACAATATTTGTACTTTCTACTTGCATGTCCTAAATATTATAGCCAGATTTTTTCTGTTTCCTTTTGATGTATTAAGCTATAGATTCACAATGACTGTGATAGAGACATTTAAAAATTATGCAATAAATAATGCAACAGACAATTTAGTTCAATCCTGCAAAAGACATGGTAAAAGTCAGAAGTAACTTTTCAGTATGACAGTTCCTCAATAATATTAATGAGTGATATAGTCCTGTATAAGGTGCCTCATCTTTTTATGTCTTATATAGAGATTAGTAAAATTGCATTATATTCTGAATCAAATTGAATTACAATTACATGACAGTCCTTATGCATTTAGGTATTTGAAATTGATTTGAAAACTACAAGGGAATATGATTATATTTTTAAAGGATCTTTCACTGAAGAATTTCTGTCCCTTAGAAAATATTGCATATCATGAACTTTCCCGTCAACCTATTGTGTCTGTTGCCCAGTGGAAATGGACAGCCATGTCAAAATATGCAAGGTAACTAGGAACCGTCAGCCACCTAAGACAGGAACAGGAAGTCTTTTTTCGGTTATACAAATAATGAAAATGTGAGGTGCTTGGTGTTGAGATGAATAAAGATGATGGCACCTATTGGATTTGTCAGCTTCCAGCTCTGCTGTGTATTAAGCAAAAAATGAGAATAAAATGTAGAAACATATGGACCTGAGATAAAAGAGGAAAAGTAAAAAGAGAGAAAGGCCTTTTAACTTACGTGCTTTGATGCTTTCTTGTCTTGGTCCTCCTGGCATGTGGTGTGTTTACAGATGGTTCAAAACCAGTACACCAAAAGGCAGGGCATAGGGACTAAGGATACTTCATCTTTTATTGTGATGTAGTCACTTAGAAGCTTGTCAGATCATCTGTATGGGCTATGTAGAGGGTTCTCAGTGGGGAGTATTCCATTTCCATTGTCCAAAATTGTTACAGTCATCTCCCTTATCAAGCCATAGACAAATGGGAAATGTGTTAGCGTATAACCTTTATCTAAGGGCTTCGAAAGTTGCAAAAATGGCAGACTCTGAGGACAGTGCGCTCCTGAAATGGAGTTTTAGGACTTGAAATACAAAGCAACAAGCTTTTGGCCTCATTTTACAAAATGTGGTTTGGCCATATCCAGTAATTGTAAATGTGGACCTCTGAACGTTTCCTGTGTAAAAGCATCAAAATTGTCTTAGTTTATGTAATCTTAGTCCCAGTTCCACTATGGTGAAACAAATTCATTGCTTTATATGAGGTTGGGTTTCACTTGTATTTATTTATCACTTATTTATTTATTTATAGTGTCAATATTATTATTTTATATTGGGTTTGATGTCATATTCAGTATGCCATTTAAAAAATTTACAACTGTTAATTATTTTCCTGAGAAATTGCTTTTCTTACTTTTTATGAAAAGTGAACAAGTCTGTTCATTGGAGGGGGGATTGGAGCCCATGTGTCCCTGTCTCCAAAGTTGGTGCTGTAACTACCAGGCTTAATGAGTATCCATGTGTTGCTATGTAGGCTGAGATAAACTTTGTAGCTCTTCTGTATGGGTTAGGAAGAATGAATGAGAGGTAGCCAAGGTTGGCTGTGTAGTTGTGAGAAGCAGAAGTCTATGACCCAGAAAGTCCCAGCAGAAACTCAGCATTGCCTCCCCAAAACTACAAAAAGGCAGTGGCTGGGACCAGCAGTGGGATTTGTCTGAGTTGAAGCTTGAACTCACTGTCTGCCTTAAAGAAGCCCTAAGGACTGTTTGGCCAGCTGATCACTTGGGACTCATGTAAGACTGTGTAGGTGCATGTGTAGGTAGGGACTGGGTGCTTTCCATACAAACTAAATCAAATGTGCCTTGTATCTGAATAGTTACTAACAACTGCATTTTGAACACTGTGGAGGAGCATTAAGAGAGGCAACTGAGATCAGCTCCTTACCAGTATAATTTATAGCTTACTACTTGCAAGAAAATGCAACATCAGATTCTTCTCTGGCAACTGGTAAAGTCCGAAGCACGAAATGTTGAGTAAAAAGGAAAGGAGGTGGCCAGTGAGGGCTGTATGAGTCTATCTCTTTGTTTCCTTATGTTGTGTTAAAATTTTTTGAAGACAAACCATAACACATCAAGTAGGATAAAACGCCTTCCTAGAAGCATCACTCTGGTACAGATTCTCCCAAACTTTCTGTATATCACCTCAGAAGAGAAGGAATTGCTGGGTTAGTTCTTTTGGAACACAGGAATGCCTGCCTGAATACTATATTTGGATCCAAGACTGATTTGTACTTGATGGAAAAACCCAAACCACAATTCTGAAGTTGGTGAAATCAGTTGAAAAGATGGTTTCTAAATGCTTTCTGAGGATTATTAAATGTTTGTCATGAATAGAAGTGACATTGGGAGATGCTTTTTTTTTTCTTCTTTTTTTCCCCCCCTGAAAGAAGCCTGAATGAATGTCTGAAATTCTGCTGAAGAATGGATCTCCAGTTTGCACCAGCTGCCTTTCTGTTGCACCTCAGGATTCATTTTTTCAGGCCTTCCTTTTTGTCCACAGCCTATGGAGAGAGAGCATAGGTACTATGAACTCAAAGTAACTGTAATTACATTGGCAGCATGATACAGGAAGAGAAGATCTAAGTGCTTCTAGTTCTGTTCATTCTAAGTCAGGAGCTTTTATATTAGCAGAGCATGAAGATGGCACATTCACAGATATTCTTTTATCTGGTAACATTGGAGTTTATTTCTGGGACAGAAGCATTTATACTTGCTTGAAGAGAGAAAAATCAGTTCTGCTGAAGCCCAGTAGATCTTCCAATACAAAGCATTATGTGCTATTAGTTTGAACAGGCAGAAGTACTTTTACTTGAAGTAAAAAAGACTGACCTGTTTGCTATTTCAGTTATGCTAACCTTTTGTTGCACCTCTATAATTAGCACATAAATAGAATTTCAAAGACCTTCTAAAAAAAGTAATAAATTGTTACATGCTTTATGTAGTAGACGTTTGTGTATTATGCTTTGTAGATGCATCTGTTTGAATGTCTCCGTGAGATTCCAAATGACTGTTAGCTAGCTGACTGGCTGGTTAAGTGAAATGCCTGGTTTATCAAAATCCTTTTGTTTCAGTTCTCCTCAGAGAAGGAATTTTTTGTTCATATCTGTTGTAAGCTGGATAGAGTTGGTGAAGAGAAAATTATGATATGTCAGTTGCAGTTGAGATCATCAAGGTCTTTCTTTAGAGTGATTGTTTTTATTTCATTGGTAGCTAAGTTTGTTAAGAAAGAAGCATTATTCAGGCTATTTCTGCTCTCATGTATGCTTGTTAGTCAGCCAAGATGCATTTTCCCTTAATTTACTTCACTCAAACAATATACAATTTGGTATAACAATGCTAAAAAGAAAATAACTTCAAGATAAGAGAGTTCCCAAACTTTTATTTTGGTATTTCTGTTTTTTTAGCCTTGACAATACTCGTAACCTCTACTAGAAAAATTCCTAAGCAGGGGGAAAAAAAAAAATCACAGATGCAGAACAGATTCCTTTAAATAGAGGAAAAAGACTTAACGCTTAGTGAAAATCATCTATTGTTGAACAACAAAGTATACCTTTAATATGAGGAGCAATGTGTTAAGGATGTTAATGATACAGCATGATCCTTATTTTCTCCCTCTCTTTTTTAAAGTTAGGTTTTTTGTCTATGTACCTATAAATTGCACACAGCAATTATCTATCATATTATGACTTATGTCAATCAAAAGAATAACATCTAGCCTTGAGTAGTGATCAGCCTTTCTCTGACTGTGTGCCATGATGGCTTTGTTATTAGTAATGTTTTCATGTCTTTATATAGATGTTACTTTTAAACTAGAATCAGATCTTTTCTAACATAGCTTGTTTTCTGAAGTCTGAGTGGTATGCTGATGAGACTGGCACACTACACAACTGCAAACCATTGGAAAAACATAGCTGTACTATTAAGTGGCTTTAAAAATTTACGCAAATTACCTAATTGTAGATGTTTGTAGAAAATTAGGTTTGTATTTCAGGATGGAAGTACTCCAGTTTCATTTACTGTGTATGTCTAAAAAGTGTGTTCTGTTTTACTTAAAATTTTCCCAGTCTGGTCTCTGCCTGAATATGACTTAAAAAATCTTGTGCAAAACATTTAATGTAGTTCTAAATGGAGAGAAAAGAGCTTACTTTTTTCCATTAAAAGGGCTTTGGACTCCTTTTTAGCACTTCCTGTAGTACAAATGACAGACGGGTGGCAACTTCAAATTCAACTGAGTATTAATCCTTTTTCAGAGAAGATCCTTTGTATTCCACTGAAAATGGATATGATTTAACCAATTCATAAACCTTTAGAAATTACTTTTTGCAAAATCACATACTGTTTATTAGTACTTTCATAGTGCTTTTGGCTGCAATCAGAACGTAGAATGAACTCTACTGAAAAACATATCACAAACCTTCAATAAAGCAGGTGAGAAAGCATGACTATATTCACTGTAGATGTTAGTCAAAATTAAATTCCTTCTCTCCTTTTGGATAACACCTTAGCTTTGGATTAATGTCATTTAAAGTAGTGGCTTTAAAACAAGACAGCTCTTACCTTGTAAGAGTGGAAGAATTAACTAGTTTGCTATGATGTAAAGGCTGCACACCTCTCAAGATTTATTGTATTGTTTGTTTAGCTTGGAATTACTTGTCTATCTGTATCTGGTCCTGTCCCACTCCTCATAAAACTAGTTCTCCTACTGGGTCCTCCTGCCTTTAAACTATTTCAGCGTCTGTGTTTTGTTGTTTAAAATATTATACTATTGATAGCAGTCTGTTCTTTCCAACAGGAACTCCTTAGTCATTCACCTCCAATCTAAGGGTATATTCAGGTGGCTTGCACTTCACCATGCTGTCAGATGATTCTGGGTTGAAGATGTTTCTAGTCAATAGGAAATTTCTAGTCAGTTTGGAAATTATAAATTCACAAAGTCTAAACTCCATTTTCCTTAATCATTTTGGCATACAGTTATTGGAAATACTTCGCTTGACTTTGGTTGCAGCAGAAGGTGATTACTCCCTTTTGATGTCATTGTAAACCTTTTAACAGGCTTTCATTGGCCTCAGATAAGACTGGAATTATCTTGTCCACTACTAATGATGTTCCTCCAAAAAGGAAACATTGTAGTAAGACAATGGACAAAAATACTAAGTGATGTCTTAACATAGGGGTTAGTCATATGAGGGAGTTTAGGTCATTACTATGTTTTAGTGTGGGTCCTTTTTCAAGCTATTTTGTAAAAACTGGATAGGAATTTTGCATTTTGGAACAAAAGTTAGAAATCAAACGTCATTGTGTGAATTGGCCAGCCTAGTTCAGGAATACTTCTGGTCCATTTCTTCCTCATTTCAGAGAGATCACTTACTGAATTTCCCTAAACTAGTTAGAAGCTAGTTCTTTTTTTCTGTTTCCCTTCCCCCCCCCCCCCGTAAAGTAAATGAAATACTATGTGTGTGATAGAAATTCTGACTCTGAATGGAAGTCAGAAAAGTGAAGACTTTTAGACACTTACAATATGACTTTGCAAATAAGGTGGTGAATAAAGCTTTAATTCCACTACTAGTTGTATTTTAATAACTACTTCATTCAGTTTGGCCCAGCACAATATTTGTAACTGGTATAAAGAAAATTTTCAAGTGACAGGTGAAGAAAAGGAAACTTAGAAGGAAGTATATGAATGGTTAAGTGTCTGACATGCAACAGAACATTTCTTATTTTCAGGTTCTTGTTCCCTGGAGAAGTGAGGAAGTAAATGCAAGTCTAGCAGCCTTCACGATTAGGCTATTGTCCATCCATTATGACGTGGTCCTGATAGACATGTCATTCCAGCTCCTTTATGATGATTTTCCCCCATATATGTGACTTTTCACTTAGTGAAACACGAACAGATTCAAATTACTAATCATATGTCACCAATATGCCTGTGACGACATGGCAATTTCTGGGTTTTATTTGTATAACAGGCGTTTTCATTTAGCACAAATGAGACTGTGACTTAAGAGCTCGTCTGCTTGGAAACATGTTGGATAGATAAAGAATTATTTTTCCAGCAAATGAAGGGAGAAGTTGAGAAGGCTGAAAGAGTTATAAAAGGCTAGTAATCCACTCTTTTCTTTACATTTCATGTTATGTGCAACTTTGTGAAATTTAAGGAAGAGACTTCTGAAACCAGTGTCTCTGAGAATGGGCAAACCAACTCGGGAAAAAAAAAAAAAAGGCTGGGAAATAAAAACCACAGGAAAATTATTTTTTAAAATGCCCAAAGCTGTGCCTCATTCTCTTACTTATCCTGTTTCACTGTGATGGTAATATTTGAGAAAAACTCAGAGAACATTTGATGAGGTCTGTTATATAAACTGAAAGCACAGAAATTTCCAGAAGCAAAACTGATTACATTCTTAAAAATGCACACTCTCTGGATAACTTCCAAATGTAAGATGCTCTGTCAGTTACTGTGCCTGATTTGCAAGACATAAAAATTACACTCCAAGAAAAGTGAACTTGATTTTGTAGTACATGGAATATATGCAATTTGCCAGTTGCCTCACATTTTTTTTAATGTGGTATTGATTAATATTTTTTTTTAACTTCTGCATTGTGCTTAGATCATTTTGAGAAACATATATGGTAGCAAAAATTTCTTCTGAAGTAATAATGCTGAAATGTCATGCTGGAGTACAGCAATTAATGGACTTTTTGTTTAAGTTATGTTGCTGGCTAGAGTATTCTGAACCAAGAAATTTTAAATTCTCATACATGGAAGCTTAACACTTTTCATGGAATTTTAGAAGAGATGCTCATGTGGTGAAAATGTTTTTGTTTATCCATTTACAGAATATTCTGTATATAAATAATGATCTCCCTCATTTCACCAGCATGCTGCAACAAATGTTTGTTTACAGGGAAATAGTATTTCCTAAAGCAGGGGTCTATGCCTATTGCTTTGCTAGCATCTGTGTTCTGGGTTGGAGGCCTGGGTTAATGAGTATACCTTTGGCTTGTATTAAGAGTAGTGTGTGTCTTCCTGGCATAATGCAGTGCTGTATTCAATATCTTCAGCTCTGGGCAGACTACATGGAATAGGTCAACACTATGCAGAGAATCTGGCTCAGGTGCCAAAAGTCTTGCTTATTACAGATTTTCATTACAGATTTTCAGATGTGACTAAACTGACTGTGGGTCTGGAGTTAGACTGTATGGCATTCAACTGGGAATCTGTTTACTATCCTCCACTGCTTGGTGCATATTGCACTTCTTCAAAGGAAAAGAGCTCATACTTTGTGGACAATGAAATTGTGTGGAGCAGCCAACACAGTGGGGGTAGGAATGCCATTGAGAAGGACTGTGACAGGCTGACAGAGATGATGGCAACCTCATGAAGTTCAGCAAAGGCAAATGTAAAGTCCTGCATCTGGGATGGACTAACCCCATGTGACAGTAGAGTTGAGGTTGACTGGCTAGAAAGCAGCTTTGCAGAGAAGGATGTTGGTTGTCCAGCTGGACAAGTTTATTGGCATGCCCTTGTGGTGATGAAGACTAATCATGTAGTGGTCTACGTTAATAAGTATGTAGCCAGCAGGTCAAGGCAGTCTCCCTTCATTTAGTTCTTGCAACACTGCATCTGGAGTATTTTGTCTGATGTTGAGATTCCCAGTACAAGCAAAACACTGATGTATTAGAGAAAGTCCAGCAGGATGGTTATGGGGGAGGAGCATGTGGTGCATGAGGTGGTTGGCAGAGCAGAGTAACTTTAGAATGGATGGAGAAGGATAAAGGCATCTTCTTGCAGTCATCCACTATTTAAAGGGAGGGAGGGGTGTTGGAGCATGGAGCCAGACTCTTCACAGAGGGACACAGACTCAGATTGCAGGAAGGAAAATTCTGCTTCGATGTAAGGACAAAATTTATCACCATGAGAGTGATGCAGCATTGGAGCAGCCTGGTCAGAGAGGCAGTGGGACCTCCATCCTTGGAGATTTCAGAACTTGATACAACCCTGAGCACCTTGATCTAACTGTGAAGGCAGCTCTGCTTTGGGTCAGAGGTGGGAAGAGATTACTTTAGGACGCCCGTTCCAACCTAAATTATTCCATTTGAGTGCTGCTTCCCAAGGTAAAAAGGAATTTTGTTTGCTATTACATCTGCAGCTGCTGGACATTCATCTGACGCTTGTTTTGTGCTTTATGCATTGGACTGATATGTTTAAGCTCCCGAAGACCTGCTAAGAGTCCTAGTACCAAATGTATCAGGCAGTAAATTAACTTGCCTTTTCTCTTGAGTTCTAATCTTGGAACTGGTCTAGGAAATTACCATTTACCTCTCTAGAAACAAGTGGTGACTGCAGCATAAAACACACAAATATATATAGACTCTGGAAAAGCTGGCAAAACAATCATGTTTTCCTTTAAGTAGGACAAGAAATATAAATCTGGGTGTGGAAAAATATAAAAAAAAGTGTTCATTTTTTTTAATGCTCCTGAGTATTCTTTGGCCTCAGGGGCTTCCTTAGGGGCTTCCCTTTCCATATATAATTTTTTAAATCTGAAATGGAGAATCTTTCCTTTTGCTGCTGTCTTCTTTTTAGCTGAAAGGTTTCCTTTTTTTCTTCTGTTCTGTCAACACTTGATTTTTCTCTACTAATCTTTTTGAATTCTAAAACCTGGCTCTGGCACTTTGTCCTGCTTTTAAGAGTGTAGTTTGTAAATTTGTCTAAGGTGGTAATGGTCTTTTACTTGTCACTAGAGGTTGTGTATTATGTAGTCAGCTGTGTCAACTTAAAATTCAGTTTATTTCATTTTTTGTTTCTACCTGTTTTCATTTCCCATATATTAGACTATGCATGGCTGCATGATTGCAAGTACTAGTAAGGGAAGAGGTAGGAACAAGTAGATGATTGGGGAGGGATGTGGAGGAAGGCACCTCTGGAGATCACGTGGCCCAACACCCCTCTGTTCAAACTTGGGTCAACTATATCAGGTGGTTGAGGGATATCTCCAGTTGGGTGTTGAATATCTCCAGGGATGGAGACTTCACAACTACTTTGGGCAGCCTGTGTTTGACCACCCTCACTGTAAAACAAACAAACAAAACCCCAAACAAAGGACCAAACCCAAACAAAACAAAAAAACCCTCTAAACAAAACAGCCTCCCCCAACATTTCTTATGTTTAAATAGAATTTCCTGTATTTTAAGATATGCCTATTGCCTCCTGGCCTGTCACTTGATACCACTGAGAAGGGTCTAGCACTATCTTCTTTACTCCCCCATATTAGATATTTATACACTGCGATAAGATCCCCTTGAGTCTTTTCTTCTCCAGACTGAACAACCCCAGCTCTCTCAGCCTCTCCTCACGTGACAGATGCTCCAGTCCCTTAATAATCTTTGTGCCAACTCCTCTTTCTGCCAAGATGCTTTCCAGCCAGTTAGCCCCCAGTCTGTACTGGTGCATGAGGTTATTCCTCCCCATATGCAGGACTTTGCACTTCCTATTGTTGAACTTCAGTAGATTCCTGTCAGCACTTTTCTCCAGCCTGTCCAGGTCCTTCTGAATGGCAGCATGGCTGTCAAGTATATCAGCCACTCCTGATTTTGTGTCATCTGCAGACTTGCTGAAGGTCCGCTCTGTCCCATCTTCCATGTTGTTAATGGAAGATGTTAAACAGTATTGGTCCAGTATTGACCTTGGGCAACCCTGCTAGTGACTGGCCTCCAGCTGGACTTTGTGATGCTGATCACAACCCTTTGAGCCTGGCAGTTCAGCCAGTTTTCAATCTTTAATGGCCAATCTATTCATAGATGTAAAAGTATTACTTACTGTCTTCATAATGTAAAAAAGGAAGTCTGCCAATATACAGGTTCACAAAGATCATTTGGCGAGTGCCTCAGTGGAATCAATTTATTGATATGAACATTGTACATGCTTCACGTGAAAATATTGATGGGACTTTCTTCTGCCTTGCAGGTTTGTTAAGGAGTTGTGAATGTGCAATAGGTATGCCCTTTAGGTTTTGCATCCTTTTATTATTCCTCTGATTGATCTCTAACATTAAGCACTCACATGCTGAAATATTTGAGCTGTGAGACACCTGTCATCTAGTCAGAGAAAGATTATGTTATTTCAGAGAACATCTGCTCTCAGAAAGGATATATAAATAGACAGAATTATTGTACACACAGAGTAAATTCTAACTTATTCCTGTAGATTTAGTAAAAATACATGGTTTTCTTTGTGAGTGTACAATAAGTAGTATTAGCTGATAACTGCATTATAGCACTTGTGACACGCAGGTAGAGAAAGACAGCTTTTCTTCCTTGAAGCTGTAAAGAGGTTCTGCAGCTGAAGAGCCCAGATTAAACTTGTTTAACGTGTTTGTTCCTTCCCTTTGGTCGTTGCTCAAAAGTATTATCTTCTGGATTGTATCAGTGGTTACTGTGGAAGCTGTAATGTCAGAAACATGGAATTATGCCTTTTTGTAGAGTAAGGGTCAATATAAATTTAAAGGGGAAGATTTTCCTTAAAAAACCCCCCTAAAAATAAAATTTAACGATACAAATACAACAAAAGGAAATAAAAATGCAAAGTAAAAAAATTGCAGTTAAACGTAAGTTTTAATGTCCACAGGGAAACTCTGGCTATTAAACTGTTAGATTTTGGTGTGCAAAACTTCAAATATCAGTCTAGATTTATTATCATCATTATTCATACTTATGTTGCTTTGATGTTGATTAAATTATTAATACTGGAAAACAGCACTATGGGTTTAAAATGATGAAAGAGTAAGTGCTTTAGCTTTATTGAGATTATTAAATCTGAATTAAGCAGGTTCATCTTGTAAAATAAAGATAACTCCCAAATTAGAATGACATGAGCTGTTCAGTTAAATGCTATGAAATAAATACACAAAGTATATTTCCTTCCTTATTGTATATAAGTTTTACAACTTTTAAAAATGGCGAACTTAGAAAAGTAAGGACGATCCTACTGCCAGTCATTCACAGCATGCCTGTGCAGGCTATGCCAGGAGGAAGAGCACTGGGCCACTGTGGCTTGCCCAGACACTCTTTGAAGAATACTCTTTGCAAATGGGGGTGTGTGTGTGAACACACCTCCCTGCCCCTATGTACAGGTGTGTTTCAGAAAGCATGTGAGTTGTTTCTCTGTGTTGGATGATTAGCATGAAGAATGAACAGACTGGTAAGTGTAACCCCTTAAAATCTTGCTAGCAATAGCACTAAAATCAGGCATTGTTTTTAATAGACACTGCATGTAAAGTAGGAAGCTCTTGCTGCCTCACAGTATTACAAGGTTATTCTGACACC
Source organism: Ciconia boyciana (assembly GCF_034638445.1). NCBI lineage: Eukaryota > Metazoa > Chordata > Aves > Ciconiiformes > Ciconiidae > Ciconia > Ciconia boyciana. Next base: position 55,516,049 of record NC_132938.1, on the reverse strand, counting down.
AGGTGAAAGCATGAGCAAATGACCAAGCTTGTTTGCCTGGCTTCTTTATTTCAAGTGTATATCAAGGCATAAACTCTGTCTAGTACTAGTGTATATGTGCAGATTTCACTATGTTAGCTCATTCTGGGTCCCAGGTTAGGTACTTTATTAGGCATAAGGGGAAGAGAGAGACCCTACCTGCTGGGGTGTATGGATCTTTGTCTCATCTGTCTAACCTTACTGTCTTCTAGGCTACTGCAAAATGTATCTTCTGTCATGAGCTTGTCCTTCACCATAGTTCAAGATGCACAATTTTGTTACATTCTGTTCTTAAGGATTTCCCTTTGCCTGTAATTGATTACTTTGAACTCTGCCCCAAGGGAGATTATCAGATTGCCTCATCTCCTAGTGTTGCAGTCTGCTTCACCACACACCTAAAAAAAAAAATAACCGAGACTAGAGAACTGCCTATATAAAGCCTCTAGATTTTTTCCATTATTCAGTCATACCACTTCCCTGAGACCCTCCCTCATCCTTGTCTTGAAGATGGTCCTTCATGCTTGTCCTCTCATCTTGCCAGTTAATATTTGAAAATTGTTTTGACAAGCCTAGATGAACCAAATGTGGATTTAGTTTATAAGGTGTACCACTTGGAAATAGGTGGTAAGAACCAAATATAGACCCAGAGTGTTAGTTTTGATCTCTACCATTCCTGGTATCACAAAAGATAGGAGCTTGAAACTTCTCTTATTCTTTAATGACAGGTCCTCTTTTGTCAGTTTATTGATACTAGTTAGGCTAAATTTAGACCAGGATAATGTGTATGTCATCTTCTCTGGGGAGATTTTCTTTGGTATGCTTTTTCCAGTAATTGTTTGGGAAAATGGGAGTATGTGCTTAGCAGATTTCATAATGAAAAGTGGTATCAAGTAAGTCTAGTGATAGTGAGTCTTCAGTTACTATACTGAATTTTGCTTCATAGCTTTACAAGTGATTTTACATCATTTTACATCAATGATTTGAAAATCATTGCATTAGGAATCACCATAGGTCCATATTAGGCTGGATTTATCATGAGAAGTATTTTATCTTTTGTTCTATAGATGTCTTGTACAGCACAGAATACATAGCAGATACTGAGTGGGACAGACAGAAAATGAAGTACTGCACTACACCAAAGTCTCTCTTTGTCACAGAGAAAAAAAAATTGAATCTTTATCAAAATATCATTATGTTTCTAGACACAGTCCTAGAATAAATTACTTCAGGTAACAAATAGAATTTATCTTTAAAATTAATTGAACATATCACATGGAGGTAGTTTTGTCCACTTTTTTCAATGACTACAAGCAGTACCTTTGATATAAAAGTCAGTGTTCTGTGAAAACTAATTATTTCTTCTCTTTGCTTGTTGGATTGTAATAGCGTGCACTCAGAAACACTGCAGAGTTTTTAAAACAGTTCAGTTCTTTGATTATTCCCTTGTGTGCATCCTGAAGTTTTATGAGGATTTTTGTTAAGCTAATCAGTCTTTTCTTAGAGAAAACTCCTTTTGTACTAAATTATAGTCTTATTTTAAATCATGTTGGTTTCCCTCTTCTGGTATTCTGTATTTACACTACTGGGGAAAAAAAAAAAAATAATCGGTTCAATTTGACTCAGTGTGTTTAAAACACCTTTGAAACTACTTTCAGTATTAAAATCAAGATTAACATAGTATATTCACAGAATTAAATGTTATAGTACAATAGGTCAAAATTACCTTGATTCCTTTGTAGGTTTGGTTCTTCCATTTTTCATACCTTAGTAGAATTAGTAGAGGAAAGATCTTGATCTGCCATCTTAATTTTTGTCCATGAATTAAAGGATTCTTGTTTATATCCTTAGGACATTTCTGTATACAGCTACCATTAGGTTCCCTGTAACTACAAACCCACTTGTAATATCTGTTGCTAGAGCTTTATATTTTTGTAGGGCCTATGCCAAGAGAGAGAAACCAGTGTAAAAGTACGCAGTAGTCAATTATTTTTAAAAATATTTACTCTTTAAAGAGCAGTTCTATGTGCAAAATTTATTAAGGGAGAATCAATCATACAAAAAGAAATCAGAGAGAATACATTATTTCATCATTCAGATTGTGACATTTTACATTTTTGATGTGAAATGAAAGTCTAGAAAAAGCTGTATTGTCACTTGCAAAAAAGAGAGTGCAGGTGTTATAGAAAAGCTTTACATCTATAAGCTTTACACTTAGTCTAAAAGTCCGTACTAAAATTTCTAGAAATAGTAACACCCTTGCTGGTAAAATATTTTTTTCTTTGACATAGTTTAAGGGCTTTGGCTAAGTTTGTTTGTTTGTTCTGTGTCAATGTGCTCCCTCTACTTCCTCCATATGTTTTGTTCAACTTAAACACAAGAAAAAATGTTAGTCTCAAAATACATTTCTACTGTGATCATGAATGTTGGAGCCAGATAGCAGAGAGAGAGGCTCCTAGTCCCTCGCTGTAGTAAAGGATACGGTGCAAATTCACTCCTTACTAGAGAACAATCAACAAAGCAGAGAGGTTTTATGAATTCCTAGCTACAGGAATAGCTTCAATTGGAGTGTTCACTTATTAGACATCAAATAATTCAACCATGAAACATGACGCTATAGGAAACAGAGTATCATTAGTTCTGTTGCTTATGGAACAATTTGTCTTTATAATATATTGAAATAATTTGTTCATGAAGTACTAAAATATGAAATTGAAGAATATAAATTAGGAGGAGCGAAAGGGAAAACTGAAGAGAGGGAAAACTGAAGAGAAGGAAAATGATTCAAAATCATGCACAAACGGAACATATATGTAAGAATTATGTTTACTTTCAAAAAGTGTTATTTGTTTTTGAATTATTACTTATTCATAGCTTTCAGTATAAAAATACTTTAATGAAAATGGATCTCAGGATATGGGCCTGTTCTCCAAGAGCAGGAAGTCCATAAATATTGCATTCCAAGTTTTGTGTATTTAAATATTCTCAACATTTCCTTTTGATATGTAATGATGTTCTACTTCTGTTTTCAGTAGCATTGCATCTACTGAACATCCTGAACACTTACTGTTGCACTGTAGTTTGGAGTACTTCAAAAGCATAAAATTGTGAGGTGAATCTGCTGATCATCCCTAGTTTCTTCACTTTGGTTCAGAGCACAGTATATTATCCGAGTACTTGAATACCTTGGATACTTTTTGAAAAAAAACCTAAACTGCAAGTATTCTCCAGCTAACAATGGACAACCTGTTCACAGGCCTGGGTTAGAACAAGTCATATAACTGTAATAAGTCTTAAAAGGAAGGTCCTTGTTTGTGGCACTTCAGCAATTTTTTTTCATATTAGAAATGTCTGTGAAACATTTCTGCATCCATAAGTAAACATCTAGATGGGTCTACCATTTTATCTATCGTTAGGGAGTTGTAGAAGAAAATTTATAGAGCTTTTTTTCTGAGGGTGTAAAAAATAGTGGAAGGTATTTTTATATTGATTCACCATCCAGTAGAAGATAGAGGAAGGTTGCTTTGACATTTTTCCCAGCAGTGGATTCAAACTAGAGGGAGAAATAAGTGGACAGAGGGATTAGCACTTCTACCCCTTGAAAGAATGTTATAGGTTTTGTGACTATGTGGACAGGTTCCATGTCTTGCTGCTTTTAAAAAGAAGAATGGCTTTTTAGTCATAACTGTAGGAGTCTGCTTGGTAAAAGTCATATGAACTCAACCCAGCTAAATGACTTTGGAAATTCCTTGAGTCAGGGATACTTTAGGAAGCCATGACCTCCCTGTGTTGAGCTCTAGGGTGATACACAGGGCCATGACTATGTAGAGAAGGTTTGGTGGCTGGTTTGCTGGAGCTGAGGGGTCAAGTGGGTCAAGGACAGCCTGGATGTGGGCTCTAGGAAAAGCAGTGGCTTGCTGTGAAGTTACATGAAGAGGAATGGGACTGTAGAAGGTTGTAGGGCCTGCGTCAGGGAACTGTTGGGCTCCTTAGGCTGTGAGAAGATAGGGATGAGAAAGAGATAGTGAAACATCAGTACTAGAATTAAAGGAGGATCTACTTCTTAGGCTCAGCTCCCCAGCTGTGCTGCGTGGGTCGGGCAAATACTGTTTTCTTTTCTCTGCTGAGTCCCAGCCCACAGCTGCATTTTAATGGATGGGATCTGCACATGCAACTCCACTGCTGCAACAAACTGCAGTGAAGGAAGAGAAGCTTCTAAATTCAGCCCAGTGCTGTGTCTCCTGTCTCCCAGGTGGTGAATAAGAGGATACGGGTTACTGAATTATCACTAGCCAAACAGTAGAGAAATGTTCCTGCACTGTTAACACTAGGTTGGATTGTTGACAGTGGCTCAGAAGGCAGACTTGCATGTAAAACTATCAGAACTATCACTGCAGACGCTCTTGTTCATTGGAAATCCTTCATTCAAATATTGTCTCAGTCCCTTCCTATTTACTTGATAAAGTCTGATTAGACCACAGCATGCAAGGATACAGCTATAGTGTGCTGTTCTTTGTTTGTACATTGTTTAAACCTCACTTAAGTAGCAAATTAAGAATAAAAAGGAAAAAAATCTTTACATTTGGGAAGATACTTTACCAGATGAATGAAAAGAAACAATTTACCAGTTTCTTTTGGATGAGGAAGTTTTCTCTACCTCTTCCAAATTTTGAGATTTTAGGAGCCTGTAGAGTTAAGTAAACAAAACGTAGTTAAGGACTGTGATGCTCATCTTGTAAGAACAGGCTTGTGGAGTTGTCCCCAAAGTGATATAAAAGTGATCAGTTGATGATAAAACATTTTGAAATAATGAGGCTTTTGAGTGTAATCATGTAATCAGGAATTCTAAGAGTTGCTGGCTGTTAGAGCAAAGTGCCAGCAATGTATTATACAATGAACTAATCCAACAGGACAAATAAAGCTGAAGATTCATAATGGGATTATTATTGTAGTCTATTGTCTAATATTTATGAAGATAATTCAGTGCTCACTTAAGCTCTTCAAAGTGCATTAGAACTTCTAAAATAGCTGTAATGTCAACAATCTGCTTAAAAATCTTGAATTTTCCAATATTATGTATGCATATCTAGCACATTTTAGGCTGTGAAAGCATTGTGTTTTGTCTCTATGGTATTACAGAAATCACCACAATTTTCAGATCATAAGTTGTTATATTGAGTCTTACAAGTTGTTGTCTTGAGTTTTAGAAAATGTTTTGCTAGATTCTTGGATTCTGCTTCAACTGCTTTCACTGGTTATCAGCTTGAAGGACAAAAAGATGTGGCTGACTGTCCCTTTTGTGTGAACCTAAGCGGTGCTGAGAAAGGGTTGTTCTTGACCATCAGTGTTGGCAGAAATTTAATGGAGCAGAGCTTCACCCACACTGCTCCACAGATCCTCAGCTGCCATCTTCTTCCATTTGCATCATAGTTAGGAATGCTGAGAAGAGTTTTAAGGTTATTCCAAGGCATGAAGCAGCAAATATGTAAAGAAGGAGTAAAGACCCTCCACAAAACCTTGTAGAAAGAACTAAAGCCACACTTTTTTTTTTAAGGTTTTGAAAATCATAATATCATAGAAAAAATTAAGTTGGAAGGTACCTCCTAAGGTCATCTATTCCCACCTCTGACCCAAAGCAGAGCTGCCTTCACGGTTAGATCAAGTTGCACAGGACTGTGTCAAGTTCTGAAAATCTGTCCTTTTTCTGGTGCAGCTGAATATACAGTTAACCTTCGTTGCTGTAATAGTACACTCTTGATAAAAAATGCTTTATTTTCTAGCCACCTTGCCAAATCCACTGCTGGGGCGATAGTCTCTGATTTTAGTGATTCACACACATGCCATGAATCATATAGGTGGTATGACTCTAAGAGTCATCTAAGAAAGACGTAATTGTGGAGAGGAGTGAAGAAGCATTTAGGAAATAAGAATGTGTGGACTCCAATTAGGCAGAGAGGTGTTAAGGAATGCACAAGGGTTTGTGGGTATAGCGGGAAACAGTCTATGGGGAAACATAGCCAAAATTATGGTGGTTTTGTTAAAGTGAGTGGAATAGTATCACAGGGATAATTTGTACAATGAAATAATGTATTTTTAATAAGCTTTGCCATATTATCCCATTCTTTAGAGAGCAGTGGCTGTTCAGATGGCTATTAAACTACGATATCATTTTAAAATTAAATTATAGGAGAATGTCTAAAATATACAAGATTAATGTGTTTCAGTGAAAATAATACAGAAAAAATCAAATATGATAGGGTGAATGTAAATTACAGAGATGTTTTAGATACAATACAGTTATGTATTCTAAACAAATCATTAGTCATATTTAGATGGATACTTTTCATTTCAAGCTTGTACCGTGCAAATGTTCTATATTCACTGCATCTTCATTTTACATTAAGCACGTCACTGTTTCCTGTTTTTCTGCTTCTTAATGAAACACTTTTAGAGCCATTAGCATGGCACTGACTTGGTATAACTACATGTGGTAGATTTTTTTAGGTATTAAAAATTGATTTCCAGAATGTACTGTGCAATGTCATGTAGGTTTTCAGTGTGCATTATGGGCATCTTTAAATCTATAGCATTTTTCTTTTCCATGTGTTCTGCAGAAGTAACAGTGATGGCGAATCTGAACTTACTTGCTGGAAGTTTTAAATTTTACATCTGGTGTGAGATCTGCTAATCCTATTTAAATGTAATGATAAGACAAGGGGCAATGGCTTTAAACTGAAAGAGGGTAGATTTAGATAAGATATAAGGAAGAAATTCTTCACTATGAGGGTGGTGAGGCAGTGGCACAGGCTGCCCAGAGAAGTTGTGGATGCCCCGTCCCTGGAAGCGTTCAAGCCCAGGTTGGATGGGGCTTTGCGCAGTGTGGTCTAGTGGAAGGTGTCCCTGCCCGTGGCGGGGGGGCTGGAACTAGATGATCTTTGAGGTCCCTTCCAACCCAAACCATTCTATGATTCTATTTAAATCTGCGATAAGAGGAAAAAAAATTCAGATATTTTTCGTACCAGAAAAAAGTTAACACTCACACTCTCAGCACACCAATATTTTCATCTCCCTTGTTCTTGCGCCCTTTACATAAGTCACTAATCATTTCCTCAGTGTGGCTGTTGTGTTGTGGTTTTTTGTGGGGTGTTTTTTTCTTTTTTTTTTCCCCTCCCTTTATTTATATTTGGGGTCCTCTTTCTTCCTTTTATGTACTCTACAGTGATTGTATGCTTGATAAGTATGCCTTGTTATTCTTCTCTTAGTCTGGTCTTGATTTTATCATCCCTGGATGACAAATGCCACAGCTGCTCTTGGGAAAATAGGAAAATGTCTTATCTGACATTATTTGAAAGACAAAGAAATGGAAAAGAGCAATGTATCAAAAGACAGCTGCTGCTTCTACTAATTCAGGGTAGTTCTTTTCTACCTAGGTTTTTGTTTTTTTTTTTTTTAAAGCTGCTGCTCAGTGTTGTTGCTCCTGCTGCCTTTGCCCCTGCCACCACCAGAAAGCAAAGCTCTAGTTGTGTCTGCTGTTTCTGGGTTGGATCACACTTGAGTCTGCTGGGTGGGATCTGCATTCATTACAGAACACAACTCACTGCATGGCCATGTCCTTAAGGGACCCCTATGCCCACTTAACAGCCGCTTTTAATACTGTAAGCAACTGACACTGACTGATTTTTATGTCCGAAGCCCATCAAACAGTTGCCTGTTTAAGAGTGTAGAAAACCACTGTTTTCTTCTGAGTGGTGTGTTTTTCCTCTCTTTCTGGTAGGTAGCCTTCATTTTATTAAGGATAAAATACATCTGTTTCTCGAAGAAAACTTGCATTTAAGCAAATACTTTAAATCCCACATGAAGATGAAAGTCTCACTAAGAATTGTCACATTACTTATAAATACTACTCAGTAAACAGGATATGCTTATATGAGGAAGGACTCCAGGGAGAAATTGGGAAGGGAAAGGTGATGCACCAGAATGTGACAGGAGACAGTCTTAGCATGTCTGAACAGCTTTAAGACTGAAGGTGTTTTGCCTCTTGCTGGCTACAAGAGTATGTCTTAAGGGATCCATTTTTTTCCCATTGACGTACATGAGAGCTTTATCCCATAATTGGTTATACCATGCTCTGTATTTGGCGTATTTCATATTGCATAGGTTTGGTAGAAATTTTTCTTTGCCCATTGCTGAGTACAAAAAGCAGAAGAAACCACAAGCTAAATTAAAATCTGTTAAATGCAAACGTGACTTAAACCTATGAACTGGTGGTCAGTTGATATAGTTGCAGCTGTACTGAGATCTATATATGAATTTTGGTCGTATCAATTTTAAACAGGTATTTTTGTTTTATGTTTATAATGTGAATTTTCTACAGACAGCTGATACTAAGCAAAGGAAATTGCAAACTTTGAACTGACAGATGAGTTTAGGAAAAAGAGTGTAATGTGTGAGTCCAAAACCAAAGAATAACTGTTTATTTTGTTGAAGGATTTAATAGGTTTTTTTAAAAGACAAACCACAAAGATTTAAAAAAAATAAATTTGACCCCACCAAATAAACTATACAATGTAGTATACAACTCATTTAGTTGCAGTATGTGGTTCTCAACCTACACAGTGTGAGTAAAAGTCAAGTTGAACAAAAGTCTCTCTTTGTTTTAAGATTATTTTAATTTCTCACTTGATTTATTATATTTTTTCATGTCTGAAATAAAATAAAGCAATTTAAGTATAAAAAATTGTTTTTCTTTGGATGGGGAGGGGGAAAAGAGAAAAGCTTTGGACAGTGCTTCAAGCAATTTGTCTTTCCCATGAAGTAATATTTTGGTTTTATGATAAATATACCTGTAGATGATGACATCATTCCATTTTCCAAATGTAATACTAGAGAAATTGCATTAGCAATACACTGTTATAATAGCATTTATGTTTACAGCAAAATTCTCTCAGTTGTTTAGAAATTCCCCTAATTTAAATATTGGCAAGGAGTGCTATGCATAATGATGTATGAACCGTTTTCTGGTGATAGGAGGCGATGGATTTGCAGTGATTGGTCATAGGAAAATATCTTTGGTTAACTTCAAGTTGTGCGTAATCTGTGGCTGAGCTAAAACCTTTCCCAGAGGCAGGTACCTTTGAAAAATGGCACTGCAAGGAGAAGCTGACCTAAGTTTCAATTTTGGGAAGCGTGGGGGGGAGAGTTAAAGGTATGTGATAGGAGATCCAGGGAGTAAGAAAATACACCTTGTCCCAGGGCAACTGCTGATATGTACAGTAGCTACTGTGACCCCCTCCCCTGCCAAAGTACTGTTGAACTCTGCTACCACTAGTAACAATAACTGAGCACATTTGTTGGCAACGATTTCCTTCTGTGTCCCCCAGTGGAATATAATTCATGGCATTAAGGATGTGTGCCTAGCTAAAGTCAAAGACTGATTTCAGGTTTTGAGTGTGTAATGCTATAATGAGAATGGATATGACAAATCCTTTTGAATAAAACCTTTGAGTTTCTAAAATCTGGACGAGAGTTATTCTGAGTTGAGTACCACTAAAAATAATGCTGGGCCATTGCTTATGAAAAACCTCATTGATGAGGGGCTACTAATTATGCTGTCTTCAGAGATTTCAGTTAGCAACTATGGTATTTGTAAGAATACCACCTGGCCATTTATAAAGGTAGTCATAACTTGTGAAAATATAAATTTGAAACTGAGTCAACAGCACAGACCCAAATAAGGAACAAAAGTTGTATTCAGGTAACGTAAAATGATGTGAGATTCATTTCTCTATTAATTGTTAGCTGATTCCATACTTCTATATTTCTTTCAAAAGTAGTTCTTATAAAAATAATTCCTATGAAAGGAAATAAAACCCCCCCACATTTGTCTGAAATGTAGGTTTCTTTGGAACTGAAATTAAGTGTAGTAGTACTTGGGAGGTATTCTCAGCTTGTTTAGCTTTTCTATATGGTTGGATCATAATGATCATAACAGTTATCATTAAGTGTATTAGAAAGACACTGTAAAGCCTAAAGATTAGGTTTCATCTATGACAGCTTTTGTGCTATACTGAAGTTGGAAACGTTTTTCCTTAAGGCTTTGAAGATTTCAGTGGAAACAATTTATTCTTTAAATTAAAAGGAGCAGAGAAGGCAAGAATTAAGAAGTCTGGGAAAGGAAATGAAGATCCTTCATTTCACAGAACTGAAGCCAAAGAATAGATATTAATGAGCAGGTTTTTGGGGGTCAATTAATTTGATTCAATCAACTTAAAATTATTAATGGCATAGTTTTAAAAACTGTTGAAGGGACTTTAAAAAACAGCATCAGAATGGGACAGATCATAGAATACCAGCATAGCATGAATATATAATACGTGTTTTCCCAAAGGGAATCTTCAGAGTTACTCATCAGTAAATATAATTTAAATACCCTCTCAAATATCGCTAAAGTAATAGGGCAGTCATTTTTAAGAACATAAAAATGTATGCTAATGTGTTAATAATGGGGGTTAAACAAGAGGAAATTGTTCCAACTTACTGTGCCTGGCATTAAAATACTGACATTTACCTGCAATTAATGTTACTGCAGTATTTATGGCCCACCTCATATTTAGCAGCAAGAATGCAGCAGCAATGTTAGTTTCTTGTATATGGTAAAGATCAATATTTGAATGCTATAATTTGTGATTTAATTTAATTTTTAAAAGGTAGAAAATGGAAAAGATTTCCACATCTTATCTTGACCTTAGTAAAACGTTAAAATAGTTCTAACGATATTCCCAGAGACAAAATAATTCTAATGATATTCCCAGAGAGACACTGTAGAAATGTAGATTAGATGTGCATGATACAAACTGGATATGCAAATTGCTAAAATAGACAGAAAATATTGCTATTGGTTTATTCCCAAATCTGAAGCATTGAGATTAGTTGTGGAATAACTTGCCAAAACTCTAACGCTCAGATTTCCACCTATTCTCCTTTTCCTCAGGTATTTTTCTTTCAATATTTTCTTCTCCAAAAGTATTCTCATTTCCCTTCTGGCAGGATGGGGAAGAAGTTGGTTCAAGAGCTCTTGTAGTATTCAGCTGCTGAGAACTCCTCAATTTGAGCAAGTCTTATTTGTCCAATACTGAATTATTGACATCATTGAAATCAAGAACAAAACCACAGTTTCTTTCAGTGGTAGCTGTTAGCACGAAGTCCTTCATACTGAAATATCTGGCCTGTGTTACTCTTTTCATAACAGTTGTGGCAAACTAAAAATGCTTTGATTATGGTTATAATTCAAATGGCATAAGCATTTATACTTCCATAGGATGTTCTTCAAGTTTATTCTGATATCAATGATTTTTTTTAAATTTGGCAAATGGCTACTCTTGATTAATATGAGGACAACAGTTCTTTTCCACCAACTTTGAAATTTTGCAGACACCTTGGGTGCATTAAGAAATTTTAAAGGACATTCCAGTTTGAAAAATTCAAACTTGCAATAGCTGTCATATTTGAATTAAATAGAAAATGAACACTGAAGAGCCTATGCTGTATGATACTTCCTACCAAATTTTTAATGCACATCTCAATATATAGTCAATTCTGTACAAGTGATATCTGGAGACCTAAACAGTAAAAACAATGTTGATCCATTGTTGTTTATTGATGCTTTATAAACGTGTTACAAAGCTACAAAAATTAAGGGGGAGGGAATTAAGTCACATCTGTTTTTCAAGTTCTTGAGCCATTTTCTCATGTGTATTACCTTTCCCCTCATGTCTATATTGGAAGGAATAATCTCATTTCTTAATATGCATCCTGAATTGCAGAATAATTCCTATATTTCTAAACTATAGCCCTGTTATTTAGTCTTCTAAAAGTGGACTTACTGTTTGACTGTGAAAAGAACTCTGTTGCGTATTGTATATTGTGAGTGTAAGCTATGCCAGTATGTCTTCAGATGTGAATACATTTATTCCAGAAAACAGTACTCGTTTTCCCACTTTGAGCCCCTGTCACCTACTGCTGCACTGAGGGGGAAGATGTGCGTAGCATGCCCACAGCCTGGCTCTCCAGCTGTGCATCCTGACCACAGCCTAGTGCCCTGCCAGGCAGGAGAAGTAAACACGCCAGCTAGGTTTATTATTTTTATACTGGACAAGCCAATAGACCTTTGTTACTATAGTAGTTATTTTCTGGGTTTTTCCAAACAAAGCATATAAAACAAGTGAGGAAAAATAGTAAGATATTCTGTATTTTCAGCAAAAATTCTTTCAGAATTCAACTGTACCACTAGAGTTGCAGGTACTAATCCTGCTCTTACCTCCTTCCCTGATCTGCAGCCAGAGACACCATCTAATGCTTTTCTACATTTTACAAGTATTGGTTAGTGCATTAAATGTTAGCTATTTAATTGCACTGTGTTTTATTTGTGATACAATTCCAACAAAAGACTGCAATTTATTTTTTTACTCATATTAAAAGTAATGGGGCAAAACAGCTATTAAAAGACATTATCCAGCTCCAGTGGCTTAAAAAATTAGTTTTTCTCTAACATATTACAAGGTGATTGTGAAATATAGGTATGCAGGTTCCCATATTAGTAATGGACATATGCATATGCTTACTTTTAATTTGCTTTTCTACTTCAGCACATTCTTTTCAAAGGAGAAAATTCAAAATGTGCACTATTAACAACTTGCCAATCAGTGTTCTTACAGCTTTTTTTAGTTAAGCTAAGCAGGACATGTTCATGCCAAAAGACCATAGAAGTCTTACCTGGATGCAATTTTAGATGATTATGGGGAAGTGTCTTCTTCGGTTTCCATGTCACCACTGCTTATTCAAACATTTCCAAACATTATGTTTTCTGACACCTGTATTAGAGCCATCATATTAAAAATGAATTGGCTTAACTTCTCTCTACTTTTTTCTTAAAATTAGGCATTTTAAAACAAATTTTAAAAATGCTGTAGAAGGGAACTGAGAATAATTTGTTAATTTGGAGCATAAATGTCACAAGTATTCCTTATCCATTTTTTAAAAATCCACTGCTGCTGCTCTAACTTACATTCAGAACCTTTCTAATTTCAGTGATTTCTGAAAATATTTGACCCCTAATGAGTTTTAAAATATAGATCTGGAATCTTGGTGGACAATGGCAACTCCCATTGTATGAAAGAGAGGTTGTATTCAGCAAATTGAAGCTATTTGACCAACACCTGAATAGGAATGAATATTTTTGGATAAATGAGTCAGGGTTTTTTGAATGTGCCGTCTCAATTTATAGACCATGCAATCTAAAAATAGAAAAAGTGGGAGGACAGATCAAGGATTCAGATGGAATATATAAGTAAAGTGATTAGGATAATCATTGGCATCTACCTGTTAGTAAAACATAATTATGTATTTTTACCATTATTTTATAACGAAAAAATGCTAGTCTTTTAAATAAAATAATTGCTTTTCTTCATTACATTTTTTTCTTTTTGCTCTTTAACAAGGATTTCCATTGTCAGAAAGCACTTGGCAACAGTTGGTAGTGCAGAGATTAAATTTTCATCCTAATTCCTGGTAATTTGCATTCAAAAGTTGGTTAGTGTAAGTGTAATATTGAAAAGAAAGTGATATTGTAAGTGTAATAACTATTGTTGGAGGTTAGTCTATTCTCAACTGTTGTAAAAGGTCCTAGAAAGCTTCATTTGTGTAGTAACCTTAAAATTGCAAGATACTTGACTACATGAAGATATTGCTTATGATAAATAATTTGCTCTGTGCAACGTCAGCAGCATTGCTGATCAGCAGATTTGATCTTATCTTATAATTCAGATACACCTGGATACTTTTTCATAAAATGCTGTTCACCTTTCATGAAAGCAAATCTGTTAAATAATCAGCTCAAGGACATAAAACCAATAAAACTGGTATAAATAAAAATTCTAATGCTTTTTCATGGTTTCATGATTATCGAACAGATATGAGATCAATTCTCTAACTCATATTGCAATCAGCTTGTCTACAGGAAGGCCAACTAATTTCTAAATGGGATGCTGTTCAAGGGTTTACACTAGTAAAGGGCAACATAAACTCTTTGAGTATTCAGTGAATTGTGATTGCTTGTATTGCTTGTGATTTTGTATTGCTTCAGAATTCAAGCTGCCAGAAATATTTTGATGGATTTTATGCAAAATGAAGCTTGTAATCAGCTGAAATAACATCAGACTAGGTAGCAGCAAAATGAAATGCTCCACTCTTTCATTTTCCTAAAATTTAGGAGAAAATAGGTACAAAAGAATAAAATATCTGTAAAACTGGTGTGAACTGTACCATTTCAAAGGAGCATCCTTCTAGGAACTTAATGTGTGGTGTTATATACTGTCAGCTGTAAAAAACCCAAAGACATACAACAAAATCTCAGGGGGAAAAAAACCCCAAACCTTGCATCTTGTAAGCAGCACTATTTTTAGTTCCTGGGAACTCCATGTAAAGGGTGAACTACTTTTGTTGCTTCTGATGCCTTTCTAAGTGAACGCAAATTTCTAAAATGGTACTCAACTGGCATTTAAAATTTGATCCAGATTCCTAATCAGCAACATCTGGTATCTGGTGAATGAAGTAAATAGACAGCTCTTATTGACTTGAGTGATCTTTGGAGTGGATCCTCAGGTTGTATATTATGCGGGGTTGTTTTTTTTTCCTCCTTTTTTTGCTTATTGTAGGTAGATACTGCGAACACCTTAAAGCGAGATAGTAAATGTATTTTTGGTTATTTTCATACTTCTATTATTACTGAACTGTGTGGAGTCTCTGACAATGAGAGAAACTAGTTTAGCTAGCTGTAGTGAAATGCATATGCCAGCTTCACTAGCTGGACAGCTGCATTCTTTCTCTTTATAGCATGAGTTTGTATACTTGTGGATGTACCTGTACACAGCATTATTAACTGAAGAAGATATAACAATACATGTAAAAACCTCTCCTTATGTCCATCTCTTAATGGAGATCCTTTAGACAGTTTACTATAATCTGTTATTCTAAAAGTGTAGTCATTTTGAAACACTGTCTGATAGTGAAATTGACAAACCAGTTATGTGAACCAGAGGTTATTCTCTGGGTTATGGTGTAGTTTCTTTTTTGGTGGAAGTTTAGCTTCTGGGAGAACACGTGTACGTTGATGCTATGGTGTGAGATAGAGCTAAATATTGAAAACTTCCAGTCACATGAGTGCTATGGTTGGATAACTTCTTAAAGGCAGAAAACTAGCTGTTTGAATTCATCCCTAGAGGCATTTTCCCAAAGCTTTGTCTTCGTTTTAAGGGATTTTGGAGGAAATTAATCTGTTTTTTTACAACAATATTAAAAGTGGTGTGCTACACTAACTTGGTGTGCTGTATTGCTGATGTCCTCCCCCTCAGAAGATAACCTTTGTTAGTTCATCCTAGTATCCATTAATACATTCATTAATTCATTAATATCTGTTTATTTTCTTAGTTCCATGTACTGTTTGAGCTGTGATGAAACTTTGAGTGTTTCACAGTGAAATAAATCTTTCCTGAGTGTCTTGGTCTACTTCTGTTCTGGCAGCAAGTGAGGTTTTGATTGTTCAGCTCAGAAAACTGGCTAGGGAGTGCTTCTACTTCCTTCCACTTTGCACTGTTGGCTTACTGTCCCTTGAAAAGCAGTGAAGTGGATGATAGTGTATCATCCTAAAACCTGTCCCAGAACTGAATTAAGACATTTCCAGGGTAACACAGAAGCTGAAAATCACTTCCGTGTCCTGCCTTTTATGCATAGGCTTTGTTTCCTGTTCTTTCTGATATTACTTTACCATACTAGACCACTTGCAACCTTTTCCATTCTGAGACTACTCTATAGTTTCCTCAGATTAGGAGGGTCCCTTCTTCAGAATTACACTAGACCATCCTGTTCTTGGGTAGCTGTCTTTGTATATGATGAAGATATCTTTTTCTATACTTTTGTGAGAAATTCTGGTCCATCATTGCAAATTATTTTTGATAGAGAGGATTTTATCTGTTACTGCTGGATTAAATTGGAATTTTCCTTTAATATATGGTGGAACCAGTTGTCTTCTGCCAAGTAAGGAATTACTGTCCCTTGTAAAACTTTCCTCTAGTTATTAATGTACTTGTATTAACTCTGTACTGTGTTAAAATATTTCTCTGTATAACTCTGAAACAATGATCCACTCCATATGTTCTTTTGGGGAACTGTTTTGCTTACTCTCTTTCTCAGTGCTTGAACTACTGCCACATTGATGGTGATCTTCTCTGGACTCATTACCTCTGTGTGTTTTGTCAGTGCATGCAGTCTGTTTCCATCTCTTCTAGGATACTTACAGGCTTATGAAAAGTCCTAATTCTATGTTCTGAAGTTCATGGGAAAATCAAAGAATGAATGGTGATAATTCTTTAATTCTTTCTCATGTTAGACTCAGGAAAAGACCATCTGCAGTGGATGAGTAGCTGCCTTTCACGTGGAAAGTTTAGGTGATATGGGCATTGTAAGCCTTAAGACCGGAAATGTTTTGTCCCGATGCTTTTAGTGATGCACTGACATCTGCAGTCATGCCTATAAGTGGTGCAATTGGAGCTATTCATGGTGAAAGTTGTTCCAAATTATGATTAAAGCTGGAAGCTTGTGACCCTGCATAATCTTTTTTTATAACTGTATTTCCGAGTCCTTGGTTTTAATCATCTGTTATACAATATCTGAATGTGCATTTAAAGCTGTACTGCATTCAGTTACTCAAAGGCAAGTTCTTTACTTTTTTAAATTTCCTTAAGGAGGCATGCATATAAAACATTACTGAATTTATATGAGACAGTAATTCTCTTATGTCTGTGTTTGTGGCAGACAAATCCCCATATTTCTCCTTCATATGTTATTTGTGACTATAGGATTGGTCTATGGGGATCTCTGCAGAACACTTGACATTTTGAAAGAAGCCCTCAATGTCAACACTTCGTTTTTCTCCAGGCTTCTGGGATTTGGAGGTCTCCAGACGTTTGTTAGGTGCGTTATCATGTACTCCTGTGTTGAAATCCATTTCCATTGACATGTGGATAGACTGGTGGTTTGGAACTCTGTCAGTGTTTACTTCGTGGTTTTTCTGACTTAGGTGCAGAAGAACATGCGAGTCCATGTTAAATTTTAAGCACTGAAATAATGTAAGGATGTACTTATCTGACTTTATCGGATTATGTCTGGAAAGTTTTGCACATGAGGTTAACAAAGGATCATCTTTTCAGATTGGTTTGAACTAACCTCATATTTGGGCCTTGTTAGGCTGTGCAATCCATTGGCTAGTGGTGGGAGAAAGAGAAGACAAAGCTGGAAAAAACCCAAAACAAATCCATGTCTCTTCCCAGCTGTAGCATCTATCGTAAGTTCCTTTTTTGCTTCTATAGGGCTTCTAAGTCATTGCATGAGTTCTCTGAGCTGCCTGAAGAAAAGCCTGAATCTTTAGGCTTTTGCAATTGGAAACTCAGGAGGCATGCCTGTGTCCTTGCTTTTCTTCATTTCTACATTAGCGTTATCTTTTGTAACAAATAGCGACTTGCTAGTATGCTTGTTTATATGTATACATAAAAAATCCTGCATAATTTTAGCATTGTGTTCCATATGCTTCGAAGAGATAGGATGGTACATTTTTGACACGTAGTCTTTGTTTGGTTGAAGGTGATATAATTCAGATCTAGTGTGGACCACCAAGATTTGATGCTGTGGGAGGGGAAGGGCAGGGCTTGGGGTTTATTTGTTTGTTTGGGGTTTGTTTGTGTCTTGTGGGGTTTTTTTGTTTGTTTGTTTGTTGGGTTTTTTGTTTTTTTGTTGTTGTGTGTGTGGTGGTTGTGGTTTTTTTCTTTCTTTCTTTCTTTTTTTTTTTTACTGGATATGTTGCTGTAGTATGTTTTCCATTGGTAACATGATGCTTGGAGGATATCTGTGTAACATGGACTTTGTTTACAGGGGTGTACTGAATTGCACCTATCTAGATTCTAGTATTACTTGTCTTTCTAACATGGGGAAAAAAAATATCTGTTAGAGCTATTAAGAGAGTCAAGAAGTACTTCAGCCACATTATCTGGCTCTTGGAGTTTGTCTACAGGTTACCACTAAGACTGTTTTCTTATTCTCATAAATAGGTTTCTTCATTTTATGTTCTCCATTTCATACTCTTCGATTCTGAAATGGACATTATCAACCAGTTGCTTGTTGGGGGATACCAGTGGGGACTAATAGTCCTTTGTGGGTTTGGTTTTTAAGGAAGAAATCACAAAGATGGATTTTGCAATATAGTTTGTTTTGTAAAAACCCTTTCATTTACTTAAGTGAGGAGCAAGGTTTCAACACAATACAATTTCAAAATAGGTGGAGATTCTGGAAAGCCACCTATGTATTCAGTGGACCTCACAAATCACCCTGTTGCATAGAGCTGCCCCTGTATTTCACTGGGCTACTCTGCCTTGCATCCTTTAGCTAAGGGCCAGGATTTGGCCAAATTTTTAAGTTGGTTTTGAGTATAGTAATAAATTTTGCAGTAATCTTTCATGGGAACTAAATCACTAGTGAAATAAACTCTTGGGAGCAGATAATTGTTGATCTTTCATTGCCTCATATGTGATTCAAGAAGTCTGTATTAGTTGCTGTTGTCCATTATTCTGGAATCGTTCTTTGTTTAATTCATGGTAAGATGAACATTGCCCCCACTAAAGAAGCCAGGCAAACTCAAAACCTGGGTTTATTTAATAGCATGTAAAATATTTGTTAAGGGATTATATGTATTTCAAGTCAATCTAAATAATTTTTGACAATTCTAAAATTGTATTTGCTACAAGGAGAGAAAATAGTACTATATAAAATCATAACATCACAGTAGAGTAGTGGAGAGATTATAGTTGTACAGTAAGTCATTTTATTTCTTTGTAAATGATAGTCACTGTACAGTATCACTTTCTGAACTGTGTTTTCCACTCAAGTTATTTTGTAAGGATTAAATTAAAATCATTCCAGGGTACATGCTTTCAGAGATTGTAACCATTCCTATTTATTTGAAATATACCATGACTTTCTTAACAGTGAAAGAAAAAGTTCAAAAGACAGTTTTCCACCTCATTGCTTCTTTTCATAACAGTACTTGTACTTCAACTGCAGGATTTTATTGAATACAAATTGAAGTGAACCTATGTCAAAGTGGAAATATCAAAATCATACAGCAGCACTATGCTTTGCTCTTTTCAAGTGGGGGTAAATGTACCACTGTGATTTCTTAGAACTCAGGCAGAAGGTTTGTGAGTAATAGCTGTATTTAAAGTACTATGAATGTATAGTGCTTTCTCTACATAAATCTTTT
The DNA here is from genome assembly GCF_034638445.1 of Ciconia boyciana. NCBI lineage: Eukaryota > Metazoa > Chordata > Aves > Ciconiiformes > Ciconiidae > Ciconia > Ciconia boyciana. The sequence goes on along the minus strand of NC_132938.1, from coordinate 55,496,671 downwards.
CCAGTGAATGAGTTTTACTTGCTTCTGAAGTAGCGGACTCAAATGTGACAATCTGTCTGACCTTTCACAGGAAAATGGGAAGCTTTGGGAAGTTGAAAATGTCTAGCTCTCCATTCCTAGAGGTGACCAAATGAACACATTTACTTTGTGTCATCACTAAGAGAAGTAAAAATAAATATAAATATGGTTGTAGGCCATGTAGGGATACTTACGTGGCAGGTTTCTGTTTCCTTCCCTTATGCAACATACTTGAGAGAGTAATAGGATCTTTTAAACTAAAATTCAGTTTAGTGTTTTCATTCAGGAGTTAGCTCACATTTCTAAACAGCTTAGAATGCCAATATTGTACTAACTGGTTGGTTGATGGCACAGACGTTGACACGTCTGCAGGAATTTTTTCAGCACTTTGAAGCCATCTGTTCATGTGTAGAATACAAGGAATTTCAGAGTGAATCATCAGTCATTGCTATCTGGAAGTACAGAGCAGAGCTCAGAAAAGTGTTTCATAAGATAGTCAAATTGAATCATAGAATGGTTTGGGTTGGAAGGGACCTCAAAGATCATCTAGTTCCAACCCCCTTGCCATGGGCAGGGACACCTTCCACTAGACCATGTTGCGCAAAGCCCCATCCAACCTACTTGAACGCTTCCAGGGATGGAGCATCCACAGCTTCTGTGGGCAACCTGTTCCAATGCCTCACCACCCTCATAGTGAAGAATTTCTTCCTTATATCTAATCTAAATCTACCCTCTTTCAGTTTAAAGCCATTACCCCTTGTCCTATCACTACATGCCCTTGTAAAAAGTCCCTCTCCAGCTTTCCTGCAGGCCCCCTTCAGGTACTGGACAGCTGTTATAAGGACTCCCCGGAGCTTTCTCTTCTCCAGGCTGAACAACCCCAACTCTCTCAGCCTGTCTTCATAAGAGAGGTGCTCCAGCCCTCTGATCATCTTCGTGGCCCTCCTCTGGACTCGCTCCAGCAGGTCCATGTCCTCCTTATGTTGGGGACTCCAGAGCTGAATGCAGTACTCCAGGTGGGGTCTCACCAGAGCGGAGTAGAGGGGAAGAATCACTTCCCTCGACCTGCTGGCCACACTTCCTTTGATGCAGCCCAGGATATGGTTGGCTTTCTGGTCTGCAAGTGCACATTGCCGGGTCATGTTGAGCTTCTCATCCACCAACACTCCCAAGTCCTTCCCCTCAGGGCTGCTCTCAATCCATTCTCTGCCCAGCCTGTATTGGCATTGCCCTGACCCACGTGCAGGACCTCGCACTTGGCCTTGTTGAACTTCATGAGGTTCGCACAGGCCCACCTCTTAAGCCTGTCAAGGTCCCTGTGGATGACATCCCTTCCCTCCAGCATGTCGACTGCACCACACAGCTTGGTGTCATCAGCAAACTTGCTGAGGGTGCACTCAATCCCACTGTCCGTGTCGCCGACAAAGATGTTAAACAGAGCCGGTCCCAATATCAACCCCTCAGGAACGCCACTCGTCACTGGTCTCCACTTGGACATCGAGCTGTTGACCACAACTCTTTGAGTGCAACCATCCAGCCAATTCCTTATCCACCAAGTGGTCCACCTGTCAAATCCATGTCTCTCCAATTTAGAGACAAGGATGTCGTGCAGGACAGTGTCAAATACTTTGCAGAAGTCCATGTAGGTGACATCAGTTGCTCTTCCCTTATCCACCAATGCTGTAACCCTGTTGTAGAAGGCCACCAAATTTGTCAGGCAGAATTTGCCCTTAGTGAAGCCATGTTGGCTGTCACCAATCACCTTGTTATTTTCCATGTGCCTTAGCATAGCTTCCAGGAGGATCTGCTCCATGATCTTGCCGGGCACAGAGGTAAGACTGACTGGCCTGTAGTTCCCTGCGTCTTCTTTTTTTCCCTTTTTAAAAATGGGGTTATGTTTCCCCTTGTCCAGTCAGTGGGAACTTCACTGGACTGCCACAACTTCTCAATGTGATGGATAGTGGCTTAGCAACTTCATCCACCAGTTCCCTCAGGACCTGCGGATGCATCTCATCAGGTCCCATGGACTTGTGCACCTCGAATTCCTTGATGAGATCAGAACTCTTCTTTTGGAATTCCTAGTCTATATGAGAAACAACTTCTAATGTTTTTTCCTAGGTAGTATTGTATGTATCCAAGGTTAATTTTATCAGCTTTTGCTGTGCACCCAGGTTCTATATTTGTACCTGGAATTTCTTGTAATTGCATTTAGTTAGAGAAATCACAAAACCTTTTACATCACAATAAAACATCAATATTTTTCTTAAGTAATTATCCAAATGATTACAATATTAAATAACTCTTCTTCTAACACCAATTCTATGACAATTCAATGTTACTTTATAATACTGCAGGAGCACTTAGTCATTCTTATTTTTCGTTTCTAACGTGGATTTAGCTTTTAAATACAGAGTGTTCTTAATCCCGTGGTTATTTATTTTTACTAATTCTATATAATTAAACAAAATATATATGGTGATTATTCTATTTAAACAGTGCTACATATTTTTTATTCCAGTGGAAGAAGGATGGGTTTTTTTGTTTGGGGTTTTTTTTTGTTTTTTTTTTTCCTTAGACAAACGTTTATTATACACTGATGTAACTTTGCAATGCTCATCTGTTTCTTCTTTTGAAAAACATCTTTTAATCTAACATCAAGAAGCTCAGAGCAGCTTCTGAGCTCTTGAAAAGCATGACTTTATCTTTACAAAAGCATATTTTGAAGAAGCCTTTTCTTTATGAAGGGAACAAAAGGAAAAATGAATTAGGAAAACAATATTCTCCAAACTTGCAAATGTTATGCATGGAAGACTTCTGATATATTTTCCTTTTTGTTGGTTAGCAATGCTATTTACAACAATAAGAATAAAAAGACTATTCTTCATCAAAACAGTTATTTTTGCTTCTTTGGTGGTGTACTCATAGCTGATTACATGAAATGGCAGAATAAAGAGCACAATTTCTCTCCCCTATTCTGTTGTTTTTTTTTTTTTTAACAAGATTAATGACAGATATGCTATCAGTTAAGTAATTAAAGTTTCTTTCAGAAGGGTGTAGAAGTAAAACAAAACTATGACCATCTAAGAAAGATAATTCCATATTTAATTTGGAAAAAAATTTACATCAGTGAATGGCTTCCAATCAGACGGTGATAAAATACCCCAACAGAATTAAGTTGTTGACATACTTTTTCTGAAGTATGTTTTTACTGATTTTTTTCTTACTAAATTAGGCTAATCAAGCAGAAAGAAAATGTATGCTTAATTTATGTGCAAGGCAATGCACAATATGTGTACCATTTCTAATAAATACAAAATATGACTGGTTAAGCTTATAAGACAATAGCATATACATTTCAGTCATAAACACTGTATTCTGCATGAAGTTTTTTTGATAAACTACTAAATCTCTGCTTTTCAGATACTCAACCTGATACGTCTTTATAGTGGAGTTACTGATTCCCTTCAAAAGACCTTTATTTCCACCTATGTCAGAGGGAAATACAAAAACATTTTTCTGTAGAAAATCCTATTTTCATTTGATGGAAGAAGTTTACATGATCAGCTTCTAAAACCTTAACCTCAACTGGATTTGTCTACTTTACCAAATATTTTATCTTGAAAATATAAGTAGTTTAATGTGTATATTTTGAAAAGGAGATGAGTCAGGAAATGAGCATATTTTGGAATTTAAGGAATGCTTTTTTTTATCCCGGGCTGTGTTTATTTGTAGTACCCTTCACTTTGAAGGCCTGAGTATGAAATACCGAGCAATTCCTGCATATTTACGGCCACTGTCAACTTCTTTTCAGATTAGTGACAGATATTTAGTTACTTCAGAGGAGCTGGAAGAGGAATCCAGGAAGGATCCTATGTTGAAAATTACCCATCTTCAAGAACAGGTCATATGAAGAAGTGTCTGTAGGATTGGTCTATTATATTTATGATTAGGTTAATAATTCTCATATGACAAACATGGATGGAAGAATGCATAGGAAGAAAAAAAATTCTAAAACTCAGTGGGGGAGGACTTTATAGGTTAAATTAGATATTTTAAAAACAATCTATAGAAGCAAGAATCCACATATAAAAGGTAGTGGACAGGAAGACAATTTGGGTCTTCTAGTCTTTCTAGCTGCTTTGAGCTTTATCTATTAAAAAATCTTTCCTAGTTTTTATGCATATAAAACTTGTGGAGGGGTAGGTTTGGGGACAAAAGGAGAATTTAGGAGCTTTTTTTTTTACTGTCTTTGAGTAACTCCTTAGGAATAAATCTTGAAATATTTGTGTCTAAGCTCTAATATACACAGTACCCTTTCACATTTTCTTATGAACACAACATTTATTTTTCAGCAATTCTCTGAATTTTTAATTGTTCTATCAGATAACACACAGTCTCTAAGTTCCCCATGCAACAGAGACAATCAATGAGCAATTAAACACACAAATTGATATCTTGGGTAATTTGTTATTTTCCATAATCAGCTCCTGATCAGGAAATCACAGTAGAAAAAACTCTTGTTGTTTTCTGGCTCTATTGACATTCCCTGTTATTCACTCATTCTGGAATTCTTCCCACATATGACACTTTAATATCTCCAATCCACTTTTGTTGGAATCTTGAAGTATACATTACTTTTACAATTGTAGTTTTGCCCTATGGTTTTCTCAACTGTCAGCTTTCCAAAACCTAGCTTTTAACTTTGTTTCAAACATACAGGTTATATGGGCTTATACTGATTCAAAGTCAGATCTTTCCTGGTATTTGCCCTCTTCCAAAGTCCAATTTGGTTTTGCCCTTGTATATCCATGGTCTGTCACTGGTTTCCGGATTGTTCTTCTCTGTACTTTCTATCATACAGAATAATCTCCATCTGAACTTCAGCTCGTCATAAATTTTATGAACAGCTAAAATGCTGTTTTTCATCTTTTTGTATTTTATTTCTCTGTTGTTACTTATTTAACTTTGTGTTGCTTGAAATCACTCTGATAAGCTTTTCTAAGTTAAAAATGCTGTGACAAAGAAAATATTGTATTTATTTATGTGTCCTATGCTAATCAGCATATTTAGCATAGAAGCCTTTGCCTTGAAAATTCTGTACTGCTACAGGTAGATAAGATGGTGTCTGTGGGTGTTCAGCTTTCCCATTCTGTTTTCTATCTTTGCTTACACTAATGATGAAAACAGTTTGAAGTCAATGCTAGAAATAACATCAAAATGCATTTGCATTGTCAGATCAAATAACAGTTCGTTAAACGTGCAGCCCTTCTTCTTGTAATCAAATGGCTACTGCAGCAAGGCTCAATACTGTCTGTAGTCTGAGAAAAGCAAGATGGCATTATTTGAGAGGAATTTATATGTGAGATCAAAGCTAAGAAACAAAGAACAAAGGATACATATAAGTGATTTTTATTTTCTTTTGATAAAAATAACATTGAGGTTATTGAATACATTAAAAAGAAAAGTAAGAGTTACCAACATATGTTTCTATATTGTACTGAAAGCATGAGAATTATTGAATGAAGGAGAGAAATGTTTACATCACTTAAGATCACAAAGATGTTTGTTATGTGGAATTAGAAGAAGTCTGAGAAGCTTTAATTTCATAAAATAAAGAAAACTTGAAAGAAGTTCTTAAGGATATTTTTCCATGTTTTAAAGCTTTTTTTTCTTTACATAATCAATATCATACTGTTTGTGATTTTGCTATACAGAAAAATAAAGTGTATACATATATATTTCTTCTAATTGATAAGGATTATTTAGAATCCAGTGGGAAACTTTATTTGTCTAAAAGGATTAGACTGGTCCTTTGTAATTTGATTCCAAAGTTACTAATTAAATTCACAACAGAAAATGTCTGTCAGTATTGCAAAAGATATAGTATAGCTATAAAAGTTTTATTATTTTATTCATGTGGAATAAAGATCAATAGAAGAAAGATTTTACCAACTTCAGAAAATCATTACCATCTTTTTTTTCTTAATTGCGATTGATTTCAGGACTAGAAGAGTTCATGTGACAGTGTCACAGACAACAGAGTTTCCTGGAATCTGTTTCCATTTCAGATTCCAGTACCTGTGTTAATGTAGGTCATCTTCTTAAGGAAAAATTGCAGTATGTCGATTAAAAATTTCAAGTGATTTATCTCCATAAGTTATTTCAGGGATCACTTATATTCATTGCCACAATAATCTTATCTCTTTAGTCTGAATGCATCTTGCTTTAGTGTTTGTTTTTCCACTTTCTGCGTTTTGTTTGGTCCCATCCCCCCCCCCCCCCCCCCATTTCCATGCTTGTATCTTTGCCTGCTAAAGTATGGTAACCTCTATTAACTTACCTATCTAAGGAAGCTATTACAGTTCATAGTCTGTGATCATGTCTCAATTTAACTCTCATATATTAAGTCCTTTAGGTTTTGGCATAAGATTTGTTTTTCAGTCCTTCAGCTGTTCTCGTTCCCCTGCCTGTCCCCTGAACCTTCACCAATCTATCAACACATTCGTTGAATTCTGGACTCCAGAATGTCACAGTGTCTAGCTAGAGGATATTCCAGTGTCTACTATTAATATAACAGGACTTCTGTATCCTTGCTTCCTGTTTATCTGCCAGACATATCGAGGGGTCTTCAGCGTAACTCTCAGTTTATCAAATATGACTTTTGGGGAGACACTATTTTGAGGAGATAACCCTCATGATTATAAGCACAATGCAGTTCTTTTTAATTCTATGATTTTTATGAATGTCTGTAATAAAGAGCATGTTATTGTCTTATGTCCATTTGGTCTAGATTCTTGTCACTTGGCTGTTTAATCTGAGAAATGGTCTATTGAAGACAACAATTTTTTTTTTCACTTTTTCTTAGTTCATTGTTTCAGATTTATGCTGAAAAAAGTTCATTCCGTCTGCTCCTGCTCCTAACAGTTTACCATTGTTTTATAGAAAAAAACCCCTGAGGTGTTTCTTTGTTTTGTGTCACTTTGTGCCCTGTTTATTTTGAAATCTTGGTATTGTACTAGGTGACTGCTTATTTGTTGACCCTTGTTATCCTCCCCTTTTATTATTAGCTTGCTCCCATGGTGTTGCAGCTGTGCAGCATGCCGTCCCACTGGAGTTTCTTTCTTGTCTGGTAGCTTTCTGTTCTCTTAATTTTTGTTCTTGGCCACCATTTCATTTCTTCCTTCAATATGAGCTTTCAGAAGTTGTGAGGTTCTTTACTGTTTGGTCTGTCTAATATTCAGTATCAGTACTTGCCCTTCAAATGATAAAGCTACTTCCAGTAAAGCACTGCTTACAAAGGAATTCCTTTCTAGAATGAGACAGAAAAGAAAATTTTACCCATCAGGTGCAGCTGGAAACCACTACTGCAGCATCTGTCTTAACAGTGCTGATCCACAGGACTGTATGTGGAAGTTTCTTAAATTTTTCTGTTACTTATATTCATGTTCAGGCTCTAGCTTGAGACACCTAACCGTTGCACTTTGAGTTGTTTAGCCAAATGTGTCCCTTGCTAGACTGTGTAAACTTCAGAGAGAGTAAAGAAATAACGTGCATCTCATTACGCTCCTCAGATTAACTATATTTACATCTAATCCCATCAGACTTTATCTGTTAGACTTCATCTTATCTGGTTCACCAAAAGTATTAATAATAAAGTTTCATTGTTTGCCTTACTGTCAAGATACTTTAAAAAAAAACTCGGATGGATGAATGCAGACAGAATTTGTAATAAATTAGATGGTTAAATTACTTTGTGATGGAGATACCTGTTCAAGGATATTTTCATTGGTTCACACTTCAACTAGAGGGACTAGTAATGTGGTTAGAACTACGAACTATATAATGTTATTTAAAATTTGATCCAGCATTACTTTCTAGTATATATAAGATTATCTTTAGATTCACCTCCTTTATAAGGAAGATGTACAAAGCAAACAGTTCATAGGTCTTTCTACAGTCTGTATTTTCTTAATGTGATATCTCACCTAATCATAGTCTTAAATTTATGCCCAAATCAGTATTACAGGGAATTTAGAAGTGCTCTTTGCAGTGCTTATGGTTAAGCATGCATGTAAGTCTCCTCGGGATTTGTATGTTTATCTTTGCAGGTTCTTCTGTTTAGAGATTAAAATGGAAAATTCTAATGCAAAGAGACAGTCATACTGGTAAAAGTATTCTGCAGAGATGTGACTTCCTTTTTGAATTGTTCAGACATGGTGAGGCAGAGAGCTTTGTGGTCATCCAGTGTCACTAAGAAGAGTCAAAATCTAAAGTTTATGCATAATTACTCTTTCGATATACAGACTAGAGTATTCCTTCTTCAGAAGTCGTGAGCTGAAACAGGAAGGAACAATATTCCTTTGGAAAATTACTACACTACATTGTAAAGACTAGGTTATAATATTGGTACTATATATTACCCTATTGTTCCTTCACAGTTATGTGGAGATATTTTTTAATTTCTTTGTGATTTGGGATCATTACCAGAATGTATATGCAGCTTGAAAATGAAAAAATAATGTTAAGTTTAAACACATATACCAGTAAAGATCCAAACTCAGCCTTTAGTGGGGTGGAACAGGGAAGTTGTAGCAGAGCATGTACTTATATTGCTTAAAATCTGCAAGGGGAATTCAAGCTCTGCTAACTTAGTAGTGAGATTCTGTACATCGGAGGTGTTGGCAGGTAAAATAGAAAGGCAGGAGGGAATAATTTCAAAACATAGCCAGAGAGCAGTAAAAGCGTCAACAAAATGTGAACACTGATTCTACTTTCCTTTTAAAAGCCCCATTCAGACATTAATTTTTTTTATGGAACCTTCCTTTAGAAATAAACAGTTTTACTTTGGATAGAATTAAATTGTTATCGAGGGCAGAATTTTGGAATGAAGATGGCACTGTGTCTTAAAACATCTCAAATTTAAATTCTAGTCTTCACTTTTAACACAATGAGCAAGGACATACCATTAACTTTTCTTAACATGTCAGATCTCTGTTCTAATTCTGCTGCTGAAAGAACCTTACTTTAAGTGGATGTATGCTTTGTTCCACTAATGATTCTTTAGACTTGACAATAGTGAAGGGAATCCTTGCTCATTTTTTTTCTCCGTGTTACATATCCCATTAGCAGCCTCAGCTTTTGAAACAATTTCTTACATTAGTAAACTATATGATTAATCTGAAAAATCTAAATCTGAAAATCTGATGCTACCTTGGAATTTTTTCTTGTGTGTGTGTGTGTATATATATATATATATATATATAAAGTATATGATATCCAAACCTGAGAATGAGATTTGTGGTAGTTAATGAATGGGGGAAAAAGATACTGATTTAATAACAGAGAATAACAAATAAGAAAATGCTACTTTTTCTGTGTGAGAATCATGTTATGGCAAACATCAAATAAACTTTGTGTTTCATGTCTAAAGGAGAAGAAACTGTTTTATAACCTTTCTGAATCTCTAAATTTCTTTTTAAGTAGTTTGGTTCTCCCTTACTGATAGACGAATATTGTCTTGGAAGCCTCTAAGAACCTGCTTTGTGTCCTTCTGGTATTTTCCTTTGCTATATTTATAAATGAGGGAAACCACCTGTGTCAAGTATTAGTCTAAAGAACGTTACCTGTATAAGAATCAGTAAGAGCATGAGGGTGCTTGATCCACTCAAAGCTTCTTAAAAAGGCAAAAAATCAAAGTGGCTCAAAACTATTACTTTTGTAGGTGTTTTGTAGTTTTCCTCTTTAGTTACATAGTTTTACTTTTCCTTCACCTACTAATTTTCTCCAAAGCAAGAGCACTGCAGAGTTTTTAAAAATGTGTATTGTAAACTTTGATGAAAAGTGATACAAAAGTTTTGGCTTCCTAGTCTCACATTGACTCTTTTTGAAAAAATGGAAATATTCCTTATCTGTAAATACTTTGCTTCCAGGCTCTTGAAGCATTATTTTGATCACATTTATTCTCTTCTATATAGTTTATTTTAATTGCTGTATATGAATATACTGATTCTTACCATCTAGGTTCATATGGATCCTGTCTGTTTGTATGCAAGGTGATTTGCATTTTGTTTAATAGTCAAAGCTCCAGTCCAAATTTACATAATAACTAAACTGCTGATGAGATAAAAGTTGTTATTAAGGCAATTTCACATTATCCTAATATTCTTAAGCTTTTCTGTATAGTTTCAAAATTTTACATTTCTCCACACAATAACAATGAGGATTTTTATTTTTTTTTCATTCCTTATTACTGCAGTGTTTTTTTGGCGATTAAGATACTTTGAAGTTTGTACTATATAAATATGCAGATACAAGTTAAATATTTCTTAATTTGTAAATACTCTGGAAGTTTTAAGCAAACAAAATCTGAGATTTGCAGATACAAAAAGTAACAGATGAAAACCACACTGACTTCACTGGTTCTTCCTAATCTTTCTTTCAACCTCTCTGTCTGCAGACAGCCTGATTTAAAGCTTGCAGAAGTATTCCCATGCAATTTAAGTGGGCTTTGAATGATGTATCAATTCAGCTGCAGATTGTCATTGGAATAATCGGAGCTGTACTAATTAACTTGGTATTTCCCAGCCTCCTTGCAATTGCTTAGTCTTTCTTATGTTTGATTTAAACCTAGTTGGATTCCACCTCCAAAATTCAGTTTCGCATAGTCTTATAGGCCTCTACTGTGTCTCTGAGTGTGCGTGTATGTTCTCCTTGTTGCTCTTGTGCCTGACAGTCAGCTCTCAAAATGTCATCCTCACCTGAATTCATCCACATGCAGCTAAAATCTGGCATTATTACCTCTTTGATTTATTTTCTTTTAACTGCTTAATGAGGCACTTGAAACTCTGCCCAGATAAACTATGCTCTATGCTGACATTCTTTTTCTTCAACTTCTTCTAAGATTTTGCTCCTTTTAAGCAGTTTGTTTGCTAAGATGTATTAATAACTTTGTCAAACTCACAGTAATGAAGACATACTGTGAGTATGTCACAGCTGCTTCATGGGTAGGCCACATCTTAGTTTAATTATGAAGAAGGAATCTGCAAGACTTACAGTTTGGACTTGAGAATCAGAAAGAAACGAGCATCAAAGAAAGTGTTTAATCCTCTTAGGGACAAGTAAGATGATGATATTGTCTGTCATGTTGGAAAATGTTCCAGAGACTAAAAGCTAGGTTTTACAAGTCTTCACGAGGTGGCAAAATTTATCAGTAAAAATATGTTAGAGAGAGACCAAAATTTAGTTTTCTTAGGAAGATCTTATCTGGCATAGAGAGGCAGTTTTTTATTCATTGGCTAGACATAGAAATCGAGTCTGCATTAATAGATGATAATACCTGGAGCTAAGGTGTACAGAGACAGACAAGAAGGACTTACAAACCAGGGTTGGAGTTACCACATGGGTGCTTATGTCACATAACTGCAATATAGCTGTATGGGTTTTTTTCTTTATATATTATTGCATGGCACTTTAACATGTACATGTGTGTGTTTATCAAAAATCCTTGAGGCCTGTTGCTTTCAGCAGAGAAAGGACTTGCAATCTGAGGGATAATGGATTGGACTTTAGTTTGTCAGCTGCTAGATACTTGAGTCTCTTACTTTTTTGCATGAATTTGGGATTAATATACATAATTCTCCTGTTTGTATATGCATCAAATTTGAGGATGTTAACACAATATTAATTTTCCTGACTCTGAAAGTTTAAAATTAAGTTTAGTTTTGTTGTTTTTAAGTGTTGCTAGAAGTGTTTCATTGTCATTTGATTCTTGGAAGCTGGAGGAACCCAAAACAACGTTAGAGTAATAATGTGTCATTACTGTTTCTGCTGCATTTCACAGACTTAAAAGAAAAATACCCTTATTTTATGAAAGTATAAAAAAACAAGAAAGAGGGAAGAAAAGACAGTGACCATTGCAGAAAGAGTATTTAACTACTTTGTGACAAGTGAAGAATTATTTAATAAGGAAAACTAAAGAAGATGCTTAAGAAGACCTGCTAAAACAGGGATGACATAATTTGCCTTGAAAATGGATTCAGACATCAAATTAATGCTAAAAGAAAAACTGATATGTTTAAGGATAAACTATTGAAGATCTGACCTGTTGAAGCCATTTATTTCTCCTGGTAATTTTTTTTTTTTCTTGTAATATTTTCTGGAGTGAACTTAGCCTTTTCAGAAAGTTGGTAGTAGAGGGAATATTATGGTTTCATTCTTTAGTACAATAACCTTTACTACTTTTCTAAAGTATGGTTCTTAAATCTGCATGCATGCTAACAATTGTACTGTACTAAAAGCTCTATCACAGTGCCTTAAAGAGTATTATGTTTCATATTATGAATTATAAATGTTTAGCTGTCTGTATGTACTACATAAAAATATTAAAACAATAATTCTTCAAATAAATAGAATTATTTTGTGTATATACAAAAATGTTGCTATATTTAAGTGGATTATTGGTACTGGTCTTGCAGCAGTGTTCTTCCTCTTTATGTGCAAGCTTACCTCTTAGGTACTTATAGACCTCTGTGTCTAAGATAGCTATAATGGGTAAGCTCTGTTCCTGAATGATAGCAGATAAAGAGTTTTGGCTAGCAACATGCAGGAGGCATGCTTATTAAAAGATACTATTAAACAGCTTTGCCTAGAAGGTGAAAGCAAATCAGCTGAGTCTTGTTAGTAGCAGTGATTTAGACAAAGCTGTGGAATGAAAAAAACACAGTAGAAGTGACCCAGGTTGGTGCTAAATGGGTATAAAGTCATTGTATGTATTTGTAAAATTTTAATCTGCAAACTTTCAATTGATGCTTAAAAAATAAATCTTTTTTTAGAGAGTAATTTGTGAAATCACAAGTAATTTGTGAAATTTTGATTAAATGCCCATGCTTTTGACAAAACAATGACAAGAACTCTCAGTGAAACTGATATGAAAGACATTATTCTTTCTATGTGATATAGGAAAAAGTGGTACGTTGCTTCATTCAGAAATGCTTAATTAATGGAGCTACATTAATTAATGCTTCTTTAATGGGGCTGCATTTCAAGTGCATCTATTGACTGAAGGAATGATGGCAAACTGGATCAAAAAGTGTTGCTGTGAGTGGCAAGAAGGATGTTTTTAGTTGACCTCTGTGTTTGGTTCTATACACACTGATCTCAAAGATGTCGTTGAAGAAAGGTAATTCTATAACTGGAATGGAAAGGGTCATTATTCAAGGAGATCTGGCAGGATTACTGTAATTTGAGAAAGAAGTTATAGCTCTGTAAGAATAATGTTTGGCCTAAAGGACTGTATATACGCACAGTGAACAGATGAAATACACAACTTTTTCTGAAGTGTTTGAGCAGTCTATCCACAGAGGTTTATGAAATAAATTTCCCATTGTGGTACACATGCCAAACTCAAGCTTTGACAGACTGCTTTGCAGGAAAGGAAATAGTCAGCAGGCTATCTCCTTCTTCAACTATGACTATGAATTCAAGGCACTTGATGAAAGCAGTGCCTCTCACTATCAGTACATGTGTCAGTGCTGTGTGTGATGTAGTGACTGCTGATGATCTTGAATTTTATGTAAAATGATTCTATAATTTTATTCTATCATTTAAAAAGAATGTATTTGGTAGTACCAGTTCTATGTGATTATCACATAGAAAATCTTTATTTTTTTCATTCACTTTTGAACTGGTTATCTTATGCTGCAGGTAATTCAAGTAAACATATTCAAGGACATTTTGTAATTTCAGCACATATAGGTTTTCTGAAGTATGGGTTATACAGATAAAATATAATTTTTACCTTTCTGGACACACTGTGAATCTCGTTTTTCTTCCCAGGCTTTTAGTTTTATAGGGGTTGCTAATATTTTGGGACTATTTAAAAAGGTGTAGTGTTTAATTTTCTTTCTATTAGGATGTGTGTTTCATAGATAGTAGAGATCCCCAGAGCATCAATTATCCACTCATTATGCACCAAAGTGAAATTTTAGCTGTTAATTTTCTCTTAGATAAACCAGAGTTGTCTTTAACAATTTTTAATTTTCTTCTATTTTCGTATAGCAGTCCCATTAAAATCATACAAGTGTAACTAGATATTTTGCCCTAAGGTAAAGATGTATTATTATTTCTTTTTCTACATTGAAAAATATTGTGGAGCTTGAAAGTAAAACAGCCCTCACAGAAACAAACAAGTAAAAAAAACATGAAAAGTATCAAGTTTGAAGATAGCACTTCTAATCTGGGCTCAGATTTGAGAAAATCTGTGGCAGATTTTCTCAAATTTTCTCAGATTTTTCAAATTTCAGATTTGACAAAAGCTGTGTATGTCAGGAAGTTACTCAAGATTATTATGATAAAGGAGTTTATATAAGGGAAGATTTTGCAAACCTAATGATCAGCTCAGTCCATTAATAAAAAGGAAAATGTTTTCTCACAAATTTTAAAACTGAAGGTGATGGTGATTGTCTCTTTGCCATACCAAGTGTGTTTCACTATCCTAAGAATAAATTATGTCCATTTTCTTTCACTGAGTATAATAAGCTGAGTTCTCATTCACATGTGCAAAATGAGCGTGCAAGTGAGAGAACTACACACGGCGAAACTGTATCAGGTCTTGACCTCTTTACTGAGAAAAACAGAGATAAAGCTTACTTTTGATCTTGCCATATTGCTTAGGAATAATTGGCTAGGGGATACGCAGAACTTGCTGAAGTGACGTTTGTGTTTCTCCTAATCTCCAGTTATAAATTGTACAAGTAGTTGTAGTCACTTTTCTGTTTGCTACCATGTTCAAACAGTTCCTGATGGAGGTTTCTAATCTGTATTAAAGGACAGAGCTGCAGCATTACTTCCAGCAAATCTCTTCAGTCTCTCTCTGTTGTGCCTGTTTCACTTCTCCTTCCTTTCCCCCTTAACTTCCTTTTTAGTCTTTTTTTCACCTACTCTGAGGATTCAAGTCTTAAATCAGAAATGGAATAAACTGTATTGTCAATTGATAGCTATTTTGTGGTTCTGACAGCTACTTGCAAGTGTAAGAGAATGACTGGGACAGAGGCCCTTCCTCAGGTCTGAGAGAAGCACCAAATTTCAAAGCAAGATACAGAGTGCAAAGAATTGCTTTGGATGTAATTGGCTATGCATCAGATCATGTCAAAGGAAAGGTACCTGTCACCTGTGGAGGGGAGAGAATTTTGATGAGAGGAAGAGATAGAAAGAAGGGATGCGAGGGTTATTTAGTAGGGAAAAAGAAGACAGATTATAGGAAGTTAATGGAGAAGAGGAAGGCTGAGTTATGTCATAACAGCAGTTCCTCTATGGTGTCTATGGTGTTTGGTATACAATAAGAGTTATCATTTTCTGTTTCTACCTTCATTTTTGAAAGGAATTCTAATCTTTTAGAGGATTTGGGAGAGAGAGATATCAAAGAAGTAACTGGTCTATAAAAATATACTCCCATGTGTTACTTGATGTTTTTAAGTTTTATTGATTATCTGAGTTAGATCGTTCTGGTTTGTGGAATTTGTTTTTTGTTTGCTTAGCTATGGGTTAGCAGTGGATTAAGCCTACTACATTTCAGGAAATGCAAGAGTAAAATCTTGGGTGTTTGGTTATTCTGTTTTAGGGAGTATTTATCACGACTTTTTGGTAGTGTATTAGCAGATTTACATTTCCCACTCAATCACAGTTTGATTCATTTGGTGCTTTCCAGACTTTTGGAATTTGCATCTAATGATGAGTTAAGTTAAGCTTGGGAGCATTTGAAGGCTAGGAGGCGTCATTCTGGTATGATTTCTTTCTGCCAGTGTAGATCATAATGGTTTAATGATTTGTTGTATAAATGTCTTGGTAGAGTAGTATGTGACAACGGGGATTACATGATTTGTATTTTGGTTTTGTATTAAAGAAAATTATTTCATTTTAATTGATATTTTTTTTTTAAAAAAAACAATCAATGTATTTCTTAGAGTAATATCGTTCTTGAATAAAGGTCCATTTTGGTGGGTCTCACAGGTGTTCTTTCCAGAGCAAACGTGGTAACATGAGTGCACCTAGCTGTGTATTGAAGATTGTTTGAGGCTGACTTTGGATGGTGACTGGTTCAATGGAATAAGTTGTGTTTGTGGATATTCTGTATGTGACAATTTTGAAGTTGACACTTTGGACGGTCATCACAGTGTCTAGCAAAATTATGTGGGTGTAGGCATATTCCCGAGTTAGCCTGATGGAAGTATAATACTTACTCAGTTCATGGTGGAAATCAGTGATAAAGTACAGGCTTCTGGTGCAAATGGTGGAAACACGTGTCCCACGGGTTTATCGAAGGCTTGGTGATGCAGTTACTTTAAATCTCTTCTTCAGCATGTCTCATGAGAAAAGCAGTATATTTTGGGATTGTATCAGTGTATTATGTGTTGGTTATTAAATATTATTTCTTAAAAGATTGTTGTGGGTTGAGTAGAAATGTGTATCTCTGGACTGAACTGTGAACATTTTGTCTTGCTCTCATGAGTACTCCTGGTAGGTCATGATGCCATCATGGGCTGGGAGGCTGGCACACAGACCGGCAGCGGCATTCTTGCTGCCCTGAAGGGTGGAAAGATGGGTTATGTTGCATAACTTTTCAGGATAAATTGGACATATGTTGGAGAAAATTTCCTCTTTGGATTATGAAAGAATGCCTTTAAGGATGGTTTTGATGATCTAATAATTTCTTCAAGGGGTTCCCATAGTGACACATTAGTGGACCTGCCAGAATTCTTGTCCTTCATGGTCTGGATAGTATATGTAATATCCCTGTGGTGGGAGGAGGAAAAGAAAGATTTTATTTTTATTATTTTTTAATTTTTTTTAAGTTTACGGAGAAGTGATTAAACTGTGATTGTGAAGTTAAATAATTATGTAGGTCTGTCTTTGTAGTTCGTAGTAGGAACTGTCAGAGAGTAGCTTGTTAGCCTTGTTAATGCGGTCTTAATGCTTAAGTTACTATAGCTTGTGCTCTGTCTGCAGGTCTAAATGCTGAGTTTTGGATGTTAAAACCTGCATAGATTTCTTTTGCGTGAGAGAGGGAGAAAACATGAGTGGTTGTGTATTTTGTTGAGCACATCACTTGATTTCCTAATGTAAAGATCCCAGATATGATTGCATTGTGTATGGCATGTACAATATTTATTTGTGGTGATCTCTTTTGGGGGGGTTGTCATGATGGGAAGTTCTGCTTAATTGATGATGGAATTATTTTTCTAAAAGTTAGTCAATGAAAAAAATTATCTAATTCCCCACACATCGATATGTTGTTTAGATGCTTCTTGGAGCCACAGGTGTTTACAGAGGCAGAGTGTTCTTGTATAGCGGTAATTTGGTTAGGCTGATAATTGGAAAATTGAATGGTACCTCCATCCATATGCTGAATAGTGATAGTTATATATTAGTGATGCTCCTTCTCATGCGGTCATCTTGCTGTTGAGATAGTTATTGTCATTGCCATTGTTTTCTGGTGCTGAGTGGCTGACACTGAGCAATTCTGATGTTGGCTAAATTGTAGGTTTTCCACAAGTGTTGGGATTGCTCTCTGTGAATTTGTTGGAATGTATATGGTTTTCTTCTTCTGCTTGATCTCTTCTAGAATTAGTTAGGTGAAGGAGATGATTTCTGAGCTTTTTCTGTTTTTTTGGATATTTGCAAAGTGTCTGGAGTTAGGCCAGATTGGCAGAGGGCTGAAGACATAGTACTCTGGGGATGATAGAGTGTTTCTTTTATAAGCTTATGAATACAGTGTCACAATTAGCATTCATGTTATTTCCAACCCAAATGGCAAATTTCAATATATTCCATGTTTTACTGGCCCAGTTGTAATTGTTGGTGCAAGTTGTTAGGCAAGGAAAGGTGTTTTGGTAATATCGTTTGTTAGACTAAGGAATAAAATTGGAAGTAATAGAGAAAAATTATACCACAGTCTAGTACAAATATCTTTACCTACAAATGATATAACTAAAATCAACAAAAAATGGCTATACTTTCCTGCTTCTTTTTGGTTTTGAGGATTCAAGTGGTATGGTTTGGAATATTAATTAACCATTACTTCCGTACATTTAAGCCATTCATTGCAAGCAGAGTGACAAAATTGTTTTTAAGTTGACTGCTAGATAATTAAATAATTAATTAAATCATATGTCCTGTGACATCAGTATCAATTTCTAATCTGCTTTAGTTGAAGTGAGCATAAAATTGGTTGTAGTAGGTTAATTAAATCCAGGATGGATCTATATTTTATATACTCTGTTTCAGAAAATAAGGTATATAAATACTGTATCATACTTGTATATTATTTTGACTTCATAAAAGTTTAATAAAATAATACTCATACACAGGTATGTTGGTGTATGTTTATCATATATTTTTAGTTCCAGATAATCATTTTATCTAGGAAACAGAGCTTATGAAGTCTATTTTTTTGCCTAGATAGTCCATTGAAAACCTCTAATGAATCCAATTGTATTAACGTCAGTAGTTCTGGGTCATCCAGTAATTTTTCCGATTTTGAGAAAACTTGAAATAAACGTTTCTTTAACATGCCAATTTATATTACATGCTAAGATACAAAGCAGTAGTCCTGACATACACCAATGTGAGTTTCAAGTAGGAGTCATCCTCCCTATCTAGAAGGACTGAAATATTCAGAATTACTTTTTTTTTTACCGTCTTCATCTTATATCTAGAGCTTAAAATTAGTGTTGAAAAAGTAATTGGTATTGAGCAGCTTGTAGGTTCTAAGCAACTGGGAGGTATGACATTAGTTCAAGGCATAAAGAGACCACAGTCTTTGAAAAATACATCCTTTAATAATGTTATGAATGCTATTGTTGGCAGATTTCAACAGCAGCAAGTTAAATAGCTGTGGCCTTTCTAATAGTGTCACTGTAGTCAAAAGGTTTTGAGGGAGTATGGGATAATTTGATCAATGAAAAGGTCAAAGAAGGGGTGCATTGGGGGAAACCTTTAGGGTTTTTTTTTTTAATATCACTTGAATGGAAATTAACACATAATTTTAGAGATTGACTTGAGTGGTATGAGTGCTATGAAGTTAAATATGCTATAATTGCTTCTTACTGATGTTATTTTGATTTATTATACCCATTAAGGAAATTTTCTTGTTCTTTTGTTCTTTTTATTCTTTTTATACCACTGATACTGGAAGCAGACGTAGAGATAGTTCAAAATTTGACTGAAAGCATTATTGGCAAATGCCCCATTTTTAAGATGTCACTATGAATTCATAAATTATAAGATTTTGACAGTAAAACTGTGTTTCTTAAAGTCCTTCTTAAAATACAGTAGCTACTGAGTTGGCTGTCCTTTGCGAGAGCTAATCTGTAATTCAGGATAAGATTATGTCTGGAATTACTAATTCAGCAAGATCCAGAAGCTCAGTGACTATATAATAAATCTGTTAAATATTCAATTTTTATTTAGGAAGTGAAGGATTGAAATAGAGAAAAATATATGCTTAAATAAGATGATGAAATTGAGGAGTCTTTGTGTTGCTTGCATTAAAAATACCTTTTTATAGTTTCACAGAAATAACATTGACATTCAGATCTTCTAGTTGCGGTGTGACTAGTAATTTTCAGTAATTTCATTTTGTAAGTATCATTCCCCATATTTGAGTGCACTGTTGCAACTGAACAAGTGTCTATCTGTATATAAGTTAAGGAGTGAGGGGTCGCTGCGGTGGGCATGTTTGGAAGATAGATTAATCAGGCCGGTTTCAAATTTCAGAGCACCCCTTTGCTTGACTGACGTTCATTAGCAATACAATCTGTGCTAATGGTTAGCTCTTACTCATTATCAGTCATTATCACTAAGTATTTAAACAGATGATCCTTAACGATCATATCCCACATTAGCTGTGCGTGTACAGTCCCACGGAGCGGAGCGGATGCTGCGTCATCAGTGCTGGTGGCTGTGGTCTGCACTGGTCTCAAGTTGCTGAGGCTGAGGGACCAGGCTCCAGCCCTCTTTGATAAGGGGAGCTGAAGCTGAAGGGCGACCTTTTTCTTCCCCATTTTTGAACACTAATCATTGTTTTATGCTCCTTACCTGCTCTTCAAAAGAAAAGGGAAAGGATTTGATCTGCTCCAAGCAGTTCGTCTCATCTTGGTTTTGGGACTGGGACTTGTTCTGGCACCATCACACACGTTCCCTGCCTGTTGTACATCCTTTGTTGCCGGTTTTACTGCTTGCACGTTTCCTATTCCTGTTTTGCAACAACACCACAAGTCTCCATCTGACCATGTGTACTTATATGTTGTTTATATACATTTGCTCAGCTATATTAGAAAGTGCTCATATGTTGTTACTGGTTATCCATTAGCAATGTTACAGAATACTTACATACTGTCACTAGTTGTTAGTTTAGTGTGCTTGTGTTGGGATTCAAGTCAAGCAAATAATATCCTGCTTAGTCTACTTCCATCTCATAAACGCAGCAAGCCTCTTTTTTGGCTACAGCACACTGAGGTATTTTTGTCTCGGAACTGGGGCTAAAAGTAGTAGAGGGGGGAATTTTCTGGTTCTGCTGAATGAGGTTCCCAAGGTACTCAACAGGATTCCACAGAAATGGGATTTATTTAAAATTATGTATTCAGAGAATGGGTTTTGCGGTAGTTGGCTGAAAATCTGGAATAAAAAAAGATATTTTAATTTGTCTTTCCAAAGATATGATAGTGCAGTGTCAAACTTTCCGTGCCTATCTCCCCTTAAGTATAGTTTACATGAGTTCATCTTCTGGGAAGGAAAATAATCATGGGCTTGGAGGAGTAAGAAGAGCCGGTATTTAAAATTTTGACATCTGGGCTAGCCTTCAGCTATTCAAGGCTCTAAATGTGGGGGATTGGCATTAAATTATTTCCTGCTTTTCTTTGTGGTATTTACTGTATGTTTCAGTTGAGTTATCTAACATTTTTTATTTCAGTGAAACAGATTTTAGACTATTGACATCTTATTTATAGGCAGGAAGGGTTTTGGGTTTTTTTTGTTTGTTTGTTTTTTTTTAAACAAAAAGCAGGCACTGGATCCAAGTTGTGATTTTCAGCCATGAAATCAAGTTTTCTCAGAGGTTGCCTTATTCTTTGAAGATTCATATTCTTAGAATAAAAATGTACAATCTTGATCTTTTCCCACATCCTTATGTTCATAACTCAAAAAAAAAGAAGGAAATAATTTAAAATTGCCAGTAGGAAAATGAGCATAAAATTGCATTGTAGCGTGAGAATACACTTCTTTATAAGAAAACAGTAGATTTACAATTACAAGTTGCTCCTAAGGAAGGATAAATGCTTTTTATATTACAAATTGGCATGGGAAATAATGTGGTATCCGTTCTCATCTAAGTGCAGAACTCACCAATTCCCTTCTAGGCTTGAACAAATATTACATGAGTGAGGGGTCTTGTAAAACGTTATGTTTTGAAATAGATTTCATTAAGGGTTTCTAGTGATAATTTATTTTTTCCTTTTATGCTTATGTCTCTTCTCATACTAAGAATGGATAGCTTATTTGCATATAAATAGATTTTAGTATTTGCTGAAGCAGAGACCTAATATGTTTCTCTTTTTTTCCATGGACATGGTTAAATAAGATAGAGTATTGCAGTGATCAGCAGTCATGAACTGTAATTTTCTTGGTCAAAACTCTTTAGAGTGCAGTAACTGTGACACTTTTGTGAAGACCTCAGAGTTTAGATATCAGTTACAGTATCAAAAACATGAAACATCTTTTGCTTCTATAAAGGTATTTTTCATGCTATCTCAGAAATATTTACTGATAATACCAAAACTGGTGGCTCTTTGGGTACCCGTTCTTAATTAGTACTTTGGTGTGTTTTCTTGCCATTTCTAATCTAGTAGTATGTGAATATTTTTATAATGCAAACGTCATACTGCAAATGAATATAATTTAGTTGCCTTTTGTTTTTCTGGATTATAGTGATCTCATGGCTCTAACCACTTTTCTTTAAATTGGAGATATGCATTAAACAGAAACCTTTCATGGTATCATTCTGATACACTGCAAAACAAATAAATTTTAGTTGTACTCCATTAAGAATATGTGAAACCAGAGATCACTCTTAAGACTGACTTCTGTTTACTAAAAATAATGGTCAAATAAGATTTGATTAGTTCAGTTTATGAACTCTAAAAAACTCTCACAAAATATACAAGGCTGCATTCCAGATTCAGATGTGTCTTCCGGAAAGATGAATGGAAGAAACTATTCTGTACCACAGTATTACCCCAGACCTATACGTAAAAGTAAACTCCAGGCTTACACTTCATATGCCACTAGTTATTCAGTAGCTGCTACTTCAAATATGCTGCCTCTAAACCAAGTTCTAGCTGTGCAGTTCTTTAAAAGACTGGGAGAAAGAGAAACTGAGTGCCTCAACAAATTTAGTCAATGCTTCTTGTACACTGACTGTCTGAGCATGCAAGCGTCTTAATTTTATGTATACATGTACCTGATATGAAGAAAAATGAGTGTGAATGTGCTTCTTCTGTACGTGTGCGGGTAAGCGCATGACTTAACGGCAAATGCGCTTTTAGTGGAGAGTTTTGACGTCGGTGTCTGTAAGTTGGTGTTACCGGCAGAGGTCACTCGGGGTAAAGTGAACGATTGCTTCATCTTTTAAGGAAGACATGAACTTCATTATGTGCTGTGAGACACATACTGAAAAGCGTGCGTCTTCAAAAGCACACAAGCAGCCTTCACTTGCTTTTGCTTTTCTTCACATCTTTGTTGCTGCATGTATTGAGAATAAAAGATCAAACATATTAAAAACACAGTGATGCATACAAGGAAGTAGTCAGCAAACTGCTGGGCTGTAAGGGTGCTTATTTTTTACTATGCTTTATAAAGCAGCACAATAAATATGTAATGTTTATTTCATATATTACTTTACCACAAAGAGCTAGCTTTCTATGTGTTCACCTAGTTTCTTGAACAAAGTTTCATCCATCACCGTCAATTAATACTTACTTTTTAAAAAGGTCAGTAAATAGTAACGATTAGCTGGAATTTATGGTATTACATACTTTTTCCCCTCTGCATGATGACTTTGTAAATGGTGTTCTCTTAACAGATTTTCTTGTTATGTATATTTAATTATATCTAACACTTTTAGTTACAAAATACATTTTTAAAATAGATTTTATTCCGATCACTGCTGTTTTAAGGCAGCTTTTTGAGAAGAAGGATATATCCCCATGTAATCTGAATACAGTGAGTTGTGCAGTGTAACTGAGAATGTAATGTAGCCTGCTGTGACGAAAAGGTACACTGCAGAATCTTTTTTTATTTGATAGTGATGCGTAAGCAGAAAATGCCCATCATGCTGTCAGAGCGCAGAGACTGACAGATATTTGTGAACTGAACAGAAGCAGTTGAAAGGTGATAGAAGTGGAAACTGATGTTGCAGTTTAATTCACTTTTCTAAATAGAATTTCCTTTAAAGCCACCATCAAAATCAAAATAAGAATGAAGAATCAAAGTTACAATATACTGCAGTTGTCATGAATGAAATTGTTTTAAATATGACGTCTTTCCTGGGTACCAAATGGAAAACCTGTGTCCAGTTGTCAGTCCACCCACAAAAGCTCAGTTATCACCTATCTGAAGAAAATATGTAGGGTTTTTAATGTAACTGTAGGACTGGTTAGAGGATTGTGTAAGTCACTGTGGAAGGGTTTGTCAAACCAGTTAACATCAGAATATTGTACGGTACCTAGGCCAAATATAGGAAAATAAATTATTTCAGTGTTGTTAATACTATTTTTTGTGTTCTTTTTTTCTTTAAACGTATATTCCTGGAGGCTATGTGATTTCTTTTGGGACATTCACAGGAGTCCACAGAATTTAAGGTCATACACAATTGAGTGGAAAAATTAAATAAGGAGGAGATAAGGAATAAACCTAATAAGCTTTTATCTATATGTATGTCTTGTGGTTTTCTATAGCTTGCATCTTTACCTAATGTATAACAACTTCTGAAAGCCAAAAGAACTATCTGACCTTAGAGGTACCTCCTATTTAATTTAAGCTTTTAGGATTAGTCATAAGATAGCTGGGAAGGAGCTTACTACTGGTGAGAGTACTTGCTTTCCCTTTTCTTTGTCCTATTGCCTTTTTTGCTTGGATGTCTTGGTCATATAGTTCAAAATTCCTGAAATTGCAAGCAATTGTAAAGAATGAAATTTTAAGAATCACATCAGTAGATACTTGTACTCCTCTGTATCCGATGAATGTATCTGATATTCAAAGAAACAGACGTGGTGTAGTTCTTGAGCAATTCAGCGGGAAACGTTGGATTTCAGTCGTTTTTGAAACCAGACAAATACAAATACATATATGTATCTTGTATAATACCAACAGTTAGGCACTCTAGGGAAAAGTTAAAAGAAAAGGATCATGTTCTGAGAAGGTTATGGGCTAGGGATGTATTCATACATATGATGCTGCAGTTACTGGTAAACTTGCATCTTTTGCATTTTTACGTAGATAATGGTAAGAATTTTTCCATTTTTACTATAGAAACTACCCACTGAATGGTACAATAACTTCTTCATTATCTATAATATAGAAGTATCTTATCCTTTCTCCAATACATTTGTCGTTGGTGAGCTAATAATATGATTCAGAAACATACAAATAACTTACATTAAAAATACAAAATTCTAATGTCCTTAATCAGATTAGCCCCATAAAATTCTTTTGATTCATATATATGTATGGTTCAATTGTATCCAACTACAGTTCCACACACTGAAAGAAGTAACGCTCTACAATGCATTTATATGCTCCAGGCACTAAAATGAAAACAGAAAAGTGTTTTATTTTCATTAAATGTTTCCCACCAGAGATTAAAGAGCCTCTTAGGTTCATAAATCTCTGCTTTTGATTCCCTTCCCCTTTCTCTGTCTGGACAGCTCCACTATAATGGCACCCCAAAGAGTGTTCCAGTACTTAAGTAGTCAATGAGCTTAACTGGTTTACAGAAGTGGTACTGTGGTTTAGTGGATATTGCCTTTTGGCTTTTGGAATCTGTCTTCCACTACTTGCAAAATTGTGCTGTGTGGAAAAATGATCTTGCTGCTATGGTTCTAGAAAACAGGGTATGAAACCTCTCGCCTACTGCTGTTTAGAAACCTACACCATAAAAATGTATTTTTATATCTACATTTCCCCACTATTTGTATCTGCATTCATCTAGAGCTTAGCATAATGCCTCTCCTTTGCATTAATAATTACAACATAATTGGAGTAACCAGAGCCCATAAATATATTTACTTTCACAACCCAAAGAGAGAATGGTAAAAGATCAGTTTTGCAGCACGCTTAGAGGATTGACAAGTTGAGGCTCCAGACAAAGACTGTTCTTTCAGCAGCTTGTTCTTATTACATGCCTCAGATCTTCTTAACCTAGGGTATTATGTCATAAGCTACAAAAGGATCCCTTAGATAAGCATATAAAACTTTAACCTTGAAATGAGAAAGCTTACTGGTATAGTCACAAATTACAGAATTATCCTTTGTAAAACACAACAGCCCATTTACTGCCTTCGGCTTCTTAGTAGTAGAAAATCCTACAAAAATTTAATCTTGATGTGACAAACATGAATAATTGTTGTAGTCCTTGTCCAAATGGGAAAAGAAAACATTCATTCGTTTTCTCAGGAATAGGTAGATGAAAGTTCCCCTGCCTTCATCTTTTGCCTGAGCATCTCATAGTCTTGTAGAACCTAAGATTAGGACCCAAATGGTGCGGGAGGCGAAGGGACCCTCTTGGCTGGTGTGTTGGGCCCTGCATCCCACCCTTGTCTCAGAAGGGACGTGAGCAGCAGTGTGCAGAACAGTGTCACTGATAGGAAAGAGAGGGAGGTGAAGCTGGAATAGAAGACAATGTTGCTATATATCAGTCATTAAAGAAAGGATTTATCACACACAGTGCAGTGGGAACTTTCTTACAAAATTACACATTGGAAAAGATGTAGGCTATATGTACAGATGTAGGGACTAAGGCTGAGGAGAGAGAATCTGCCCAGATTCCTAATGTCTACTTGAGTGAAGACATTGCCATGAATTATCTGTATAGTTGTGATTTTTTAAATAGAGAAATAGCCTTAAATGAAACAGAGCATTCAGTGTCTTTGCTGTATTGCGGTTTTTCTCCCATGCAGATAACGGCTGTGAACTCTGCCTCTTCTACCTGTCTGACTTAATCACATGCAGCTGAGACCAATTAAAAGCACTTGTAGATGTAAAAGCTGCTCTGTTACAGTGACAGTTTTCTCGAATGAGGGGAATGAGGGTAACAGTCTTTTGTCTAATAAGGTTGTAGTTCAAATAAAATATCTTAAAATTCTGAAAGTGTGTGGTCCTTCCATCGCCTAGCAGCACTGAGTTTGTTCAGCTATGTAGGCTCTCACTTATTTGAGAAGTAGAGAAAAAACTGCTGTTAGTGGCTTGGTAAGCAGAGTGATCTGGGAGCATGAATCCTAATAATTCTATTTACAGCTCCAAATTGAACTTGGAGCCTGCTATGTTATTTTCTGAACTGTTGTTCAAGCAATTAATTTCATTATTGCTCAGTAATGTTTTTTGAACAAATCATCTACCTAGTTGAAGGGATTAATGTAGCCCCAACTGCATCCTAACAAACAGCTTCAGGTTTAAGTATTTAAAATTATTTGTGTGCTCTGTTTTTCTTGTAGGACAAAATGTGGAGGTTTGGGTTTTGTTCTTTTTTTTTTTTTTTTTAAGATTTTGGAGCTGTTTCATATTCATTGTACTTGAAACATTCAGCCGTTCTTCCTTTAACACCTTGAATGTTTATAGCTCTGAAACAATTAATGTAATTTCCTTATTGTAAACAAAAATCAGATCACACAAGTCCAGTCAAGTCTGGTACAGTCTCTTCTGTATCTGTTCACATGCAATATTTTACTTTGCATATTTCTTCATGATTTATTAAAATATAGATTAGTTAGTAATAAGTCTTTGATATTTTTATCCAGTCTTTCTGTTTTTATCCAATACCTCACTGACAGAAGTATTGGAAGAATAATAAACCTCCTGCTTCTTAGATGGGAATATATTATCTCTATTATATATTCATTTGCCCATTTCTTGCTGCTGCATCAGAGTTCGGGGGAAGGAAGATCAGAATATATCAAAAACATAACTTTTCAAAACTCCTATATGAAATTACACTTTATTGTATGTCCTCCAATATACCTTTTTATGCCTCAGCACTCATTCACAGTAGATTTTTCTAGCTTATATAAAATGTTGTAAAAGTAGCTGCCAGTAATGTAGAGGAACAAGTGAATAATATGTGGATAACAAATTCTTTCCTCATCACAAAGACAAATTCATGCTTCTGATCTAGTTTGGATTGTAAATCTCTTATTTGTGAAAGCAATAATTCTCCAGACCTCTTCTAATGTAGTAGAATGCTCAGACTGTGAAGCCAGAAGCACAGATTTTCATTTTAAATTACCCATTCCTCATGTTCTCTGCTGTTTTTGCCCTGTAGCATTGGTTGACATTTCATAGAGACTGAGCTACCATAGGGCTGGAAAGTATATAATTATAAGAATTGCCCGCTTTTTTGATTTTTCCCATCATATACCAATCAGAATGCAGACATACTTTTCATAGGTATTTAATTTCTAATGAGAAGTTTTTATTCTTCATTGACCTGTGATTAAAGTGTGGCATTTTAGTAAATAAATGGAAGATACTTTCTACATAATTCAGCTCAGAAGTTATGCTTGAGAGGCTATGCAGGTCTTTGACCTGTATCATGTGAGCGGCAGCATAAATAATTGAGAATATATTCTTAGATAAAAACTGTATAGTACAGAAAATGCTTAATGTTTTAAAGCAGGTATAATGTAGGAATGGAAAAAGATTACATCAAGCAGCTTGTCAAATTACGTCTTCGTATTACTCAATACAGTGAGAGTGGTTTAAAATACAATAAAGTGAATTAATTAAGTAGTTAATTATAATTGTTTTACAGTATTAAAAGCTATATACATGCTTTGAGAAAGGAGATTTTTTTTTTTTTTTTAAAGTAAGCTCACAACAAATGCTAGGAGCAGAAAACTTGTTAGGTATCAAACCACAGATGAATAATTTTCAAAACTAGTTCACTAGAAAATGTGTGTTCATGTGCTATGAACTTAAGCAGACCTTGATTGTAAGATGGTGCCTATTTTTCTTTCCATTCAGATTAGCCATGGTCTAGACACACAGTTCCTAATAAATGAGATTCTGATCCTGTTCTAATAGACTTCGTTGTTTGATTGAACCCTGCGTGCAGTCATTTCCTGGACCCTGTCTAGGAAAAATACTCACTTTATTTTTTATCTTAGCAGTGCATGGGAGCCCTGGTCAAGGCTCTGTTGTGCTAGTTGCTGTAAAAATACACAAGGTAAAGATCACTGAGAACACAAATGTTACACATCTGGGCTTGGGCAGAGATCAGAGTAAAAGGGAGAATACATCCACAGTGAAATTTCAGATTGATATTGGCAAAGTGAAAATTATAAAAGGATGATTTCCCATCTAGTGATCCTTATGTAGCAATCTCCCACTTTTACGGTTAAAATTAAACTAACCATAAAGCTCCTGTCCTCCATTAATTAGTCACTGTAAAAAAACCCACTAATTCCACAGTAAAGGTAGAGACAGTCACTTGGAAACGTGGCATGAAGTGTTTTGCATTTATGCTTGGTAACACAGTATTTGAATAGTAAAAGGAGCGTATGACTCAACATCTATTCAGGTGTACTCATAAACATATTTAATATTTCTCAGAAGCTGGAAGGCAACGGAGTGCATGCACTAAACTAAGTATGAAAAGAAAAAGAACCTGTGAAAAGGGTTATTGTTTGGCTACCAGATAAGGAGAAGCTAAGCTATATTTTTACAACTCATGTTTTGAAGTGAATGTTATCAGCCTTATCCATAAAATTAATACAATCTTTGTTCTGAAAGCTTTTAGAGCTCAGTTTGGCATTTTTCTCCTCGTTTCTGTTTTCTGTTGGTCATACCAAGCTCATAATTTCAATGTGTGTTAGGTGCACAAAGGTACTATGAGCACCTAACTCCTGTACCCTGCTTTGATATTCTCAGTATAGATGGTTTAGAAAGAAAGGATTTTCAGCTCAGTTCTGTGTTTAATTAATAAAGTCCATCCTGACTGCTATTAAAAGCATATGATGCTCAACAGCTGAGTAAACAGATTTTGATCTTTTTGTACTGTAACAATGTTTTCTAGAATTTTAAAAAATAATTATAAGAATGTATTTGAAAGAGGGGAGTAAAGTATTTAACTTTTAAGATTGCTATCTTGAAATGCTTACTCAGTGTACCTTCCTAGTTTTTTACTACATTGTCATCAGCTCTGAGAATTACAGTAGGGTTTGGTTATCTGGGTTTTGATTGACCATTTTTTTTAATAGGCTTTTGGGAAACACACCTCTTCTATATATTTTCAAATACTGTTTGTTTTTTGGGGTTTTTTGGAAAATACAACAACAAAATTACAAACATAAAGAAAGTAAGGAAATCTTCCTTCTTTCAGCAGTGGTGCTTTCCAAAGTCATCGTAGGCACATAGGGATACAGCAGTTATTTTCATATGGTCATTCTTAACATACTTACTGAGGCCTTGTGTAAGCTAATAAACCAGTATGATTGAGCAAGGAGAACTTTTAACTGGGGGTAAAATGGTGGAAAATCTCCTAGACAAGTCTTGGAGACTTCAACTGGTCTAAGAAAGATTAGACTGAGGTTACCACAAACTGTCTTGCTCAGGTGTGCTATGCTGAATTATTCAACACAGATGGAGCTGCAGTAGTGAGGAATGTATGGATTTCCTTTTTGATGATGAAGACATAGACTGAAAAAAACCCCAACCCCAACATCTCAAACATATTAGTTCCCATTGTGATTCTGCAAACTCATAATCCCTAATGTCCTGTCAAGATATCGCATGGTTCTTACTGTTTTACTATTATCACATTTGGTCCCTTGTATGTTAGCTAATCTGTTGCCAGAAATGGCAGAGCCGCTACAGAATGGAGACTGGACTAGCACCTCTCACGCAATAATTCGTCTACAACAAAGCTAAGCCATTTTGTCAGGATGGTGTGAGTATGTCTATACTACTTCACAGTAGCATCTTCCAGAAGATTTAAATGCATGGTCTGTTTCTGATACTATTGCAAATATTCTTTTTAAAAGGTTAAATACCCTACTAATGCATTTTCCCCCAAAAGATAGTTAAGAGGTGTGTCTATTTACAGAACTAGATGAGGAAATGTTTCAGACCTAAAACAAAACGAAACAACCTCCCCCAAAACAAAGTTATTAATTTAATAATTTCATTACTACTCCTTTCTAATTGTATAGGTCTTGGGGCATACAATCCTGTGATGAAGTCCGATTCCCACATTTCTGCATCTGTTCCCAAAGTGGAGTGTTTTAAGGAACGACAAAAGACCAGTGCTGTCCCTGGCACATACCAGGTTTGTCAGTGCAGCCATTATTAGACATCTATTGGGGCTGACTTTGTCTGAACACAGCCAGACTGATAATTTTGTGCTCTGAATTTTCCTGATGTAAATGCAAGCCAACACCATTTTTGGGCTCGGTCTATATGTAGATATAATATCATACCAAAGAATTACTTATAAGTAATGGTTTATGTAATTAATGATTTATCCTGAAAAAAGCAGGTGAGACACTATAGTCAGTAGAAACCTAGGCCTTTAGTGACCTTTGCTTTTAAAAAGCTTGTAACTGCAGTTTCACTTAAAACAGTAAAACTGCTTGTAGCTGCAGTTTCACTTAAACCACTTCAAAATATCAGGTCCTTTGCACTTCCATAAAGTACTTTTAAAATGTACAACTTCTGAAATATTTTACAGATACAAAAAGTAGAAAACTATTGTTTCAGCTAGAGATAATGAATTTTAGGATTTTTTTTTTCATTTTAATTTTCAAACTTTTAATAAAATATACTATTCAATTTGCATATGCTCTCTGATATTTTAATTTTAAGTTAAATTAACTATGCTAAGCAGATAGGCATTAGTTTAATTTTAAATACTGCTTCCCTTTAACCTGGCAGTATGGGAGCAAGTCTGTCAGTCCTTTTCTTAACGGATTTGTGTGAAAAATCTGTATGATCCAGATGGTAATTTTGTTTAGTTTCTTGAATGTGGAACATTTGCTGCCTTCAATAGAGGTAGCACTAATCTGATCATTTTTCTGTCATCTGGTTTTGCGGAAGTGGTAAAATCTGGAGAAGTTTGACAAACCTATATGGAATCCAATGTGTTAAACTACGTGTATTTAAGAAATACTATGGTATAAAATGTAAAAATATTTTTATTTAGCTTGTAAATATTATTACTACGTATAACAGTTTATTGACATACGTTAAAGTGGGTCCCCATTGTGAGAAGATTAGAAATACACTTCTTTCTAAGCTTGCTGACTAATGCAGTATGGCATACTTGCACGTGCGAAAATTACACTTACATTAGGCAAGTGTTCAGAATAAGCTGGAATAATGTTTACAGCGAATTTCAGAGTAAAAGAAGCTGCTTTCTTTTATGGGAAATTTTAATGACGGGTGCATAAATCTAACAACAAAACTGTAAGAACTGTTCTGGCCTTTCTGTTTACTAAGTGTCTTATTTTCATGTGAGATATTATAAGTGACAGAAATTTTGGGATGAGGTCATATCGATTGAGTTGAAGTTTTAACTTCATCTTAAATTGTATATATTTTTTTGTCCTATATTCACCACAGTAGAATAGGATTGATTCTGGATAATACAAAATTGTAGGTAATACAGAAGTGATTTATACCTTGTGTCATGGAAACCAACATAGCGTATAAAACTCAGTATCGTAATTACTATTTCTAGATCTAAATAGTGCAACATCAAACATGTTGTCTTCCTATTTCTATTTCCTTTTTAAGTATAATGGCAATGATCGCTTATTGTATTGCAAAACTCTGTTTTATTTGTACAGTTTATATATTAAATTTGTGGGTAAGTTTTTTTTAAAAAATAGTTCATATGTTATAGTATATTCATAGGTAAGATGATAGGTAGCATTCACACCTCCTTGTTGTTTTAACTCCTGTTTGTTTTAACTGTGAACACTACTGTATTTATATTTATACTACTATATATGTAGTAGAGCTTTGTTGAAAGACTAGATTTCTGTGGGAAACTTTCTGTTTACGATACAAGGTTACAATCAAGGTTACAATGCAAGACCTCAGAAGCCTCACTGCGGAAGAAAAAGGTACAAACACAGAAACTGTCAGGTCATATAGTGTGTATGCATTCTGAAAGCCAGACCACAGAGAGGAAAAAGGGTAAGGAAACCCTTTGAAGAGAAATGGTCAGTCTTCACTAGGTGGAGATGAGCCTAGCAGTCCTGTCACCTAAACACCGAAAATGAAAATTAAATGTTTCTGGTAATTTAGCCTATCTCAGTGTGAAGATCATCTAGAAAATGGAGTTTATTTATCCTCATAAGAGAAGGAATTAGTGAGTTACCTGTTAACCTTGCTGACATAGTCTTTGCCGTTCAGGCATACTATAACTCCTCCTTTGCTTCTGGGTTTAACCAGCAGAAGATTTGGGATTCCAGTAGGCATTCTTGGTTTTTACTGTGGGCTCCCATATGTATTTTTGTATATGTTCACCAACCCTTGGGCTTTTGAAAGTCATGCTTACCTTTGTACCTTTCTCCTTTCCCAGCTTGTACACTATCTCTGCAAGGCATTACATTGTCCTGCATATCCATATTCTTAAACACCAAGTGGTGTTTAAGACAGGCTGACAGTCACAACAGTCAGGGTAAGAGCTCACTAAGTGAGGGCGTTTGAGAAGGGAAACTGGCGTAACTGGCTGAGAGACAGAGTGTTTCAGTTTACTTAAGGAAAAACAAATAATTTGTTTACGTGCAGTAATAAGCTTCTAGGGGATGAATTGCAGGCTGAATGACTATTTGTTTCAATGCTGAATGGGGTGATCCATTCAATATCTTTCATCATGCTGGATTCCTGGCAGAACAAGCTTTTTGCGTGTTCCAGGGCTTTCCTAGGTCACAATGAATAAATGTTATTTTTCAGATACTTCAGAGGTTTTCTGCTGATGGAAAAAACACCATCAGGAAAATACAAATTTGTATTTACTTTAAGGAATGCCGGATGTAGACAGAATTTATTGAGCAGCTTTTGAACTCAGATCAATACTATAGTGCTGTTGACTTCAGCAAAGCTATCTTGTTTTATGCTAACTGGATGCCTGATGTTATGTTTCTGTTTTAAACTTTTCTGACAGTAACTAAACATTGGTTCTGATATTATTTTTCTATCTGAGTGCTCATCCCTTTGCCATATTAAAAAACCCCCAATTTACAGAATACATGCAGATTTTGACAAATTTTTATCCTAATTTGTAAACATTTTGTAAACATTTGTAAACATATGAAAGCTAAATAGTAGCTTTCATAACTGCTTATGGCAATTTAAATGAAATAGTTTTTTTCCTCCACTTGACTAAGTTACCCAATAATTATGTATGTTCATCTTAATTACTGGTATAGTGGAGTTCATTGAGATGTTCTGATTGATTCTTCTGCATTGATTGGTTAGGATCACTGACTTGGAGGAAATGTAATGTTGTGTAATGGTGTTAAACAAAAGTAGTCAACTTGTATTGTCTGTTCATCATTTGTTTCAGATACTATAGGCAATTAATAAAGCAATAGCTGTAGTAATTGCAATGCAGAATTAAATATCCCTAGAATATAACAACAGAACAAAATAATTTCTATTATTATTGTGGAGTTGCTAGCCATTACTTAGTTTTAAGCGTAAGAAGCTTCTCATTCAAAACTCTGTGCCAGAATTTAATATACTCTAAAAGCTTTATTGGTCCTCCAATTCTTTGCATTAACTCTGTTGGGAGAAAAAGCATTGTAGACTGAGAAACACCTCATGCAAACCAGTTCTGAGTTCTGTGGCTGGAGAAAGCAAATGGAGCTTATCGTATGTATATAGAGAGAGTTCAGTACAAGTCTGTATTTTTCATTACTTGTGAATATCATGGATGTGACATTGCTCATGACTAAGGTGTGAGAGAACATCAAGAATGAAACAGAATTCAAATTTCTGTTTGAACTTCAATTAATAATTTCCTATTCTTTCCCCTTGTAGTCTTTGAATCTTAATTGTCAATAATTTGAGGCAGAGGAAAAGGAAGATTGGAAAAAGGAGGATTTTCTTACTGATTTATCCATAACTGTAAGTGACCTTTTCACAAGTAGAGGATACTATTTGACAAAGTAAGCAAATAAAGTAGAAGTTTCTATCTTTTAAAAAAATGAGCAAGAGGCAGTTCCTCTTGGAAATCTGGTATTTATTTTTTGTTGACCTGAGGGAAGCATACATTTAGCTTAATTATGCACTACACAAGCCATTAATGCTCTTTGTGCAAATCAGAGGACTCAAACTTTTACAGCAGCATTCATAACATTTAGGGAGCTAACCAACAACAGTAATTCAACCACTTTGCATCTGTTTGTATTTTGAGAACAAAGAGTGCTTTCCTTTTATTTAAGTGAAAAAAAATCAATGTGAGTTTTCCCCCCTTTAAGGGAAGACTAGTACTGAGTAAGTTTTCAAAGCCTACAGAGGGTTGGGGAGGGAGATTCTTTGGCATTTTGCTTTAATGAAAGTTCCATAGTTAGAATTCCCCTTTGATTTGATAATGTACACAAGCCTTTTATCCTGTTCTAAGAAACGTAATTATTTGTATCGTGTCCTTAATTAATAAGTTTGTGTTTATGTACCACTTCTGAAAGCAAGCATATTTACTTAAGTGCCCATGTTTAGGCTTATCAAGCTGTATTTAGGTATGATTTAAACAAAGCAAATGCAAACCCCCAAAACAAAATAGCAAAACTGTATTGCATGCACTCTGTTTCCTTTATTAACTATTTTACATAATTTTTGTAAAGAATGCAACTGAATTTTCTTGACAAGCCTGAAGTTAATTGTTCTAGTGAGGATTACTGTTGGGATAACCTTTGGTACCAGCTCATAAAAATACTTCTGGAGAGCAATAGTTTTCTTTCCAAATGCATGAAATTTGATTAAATAGTAAGCGGTTTCCTGTAAAATTCAGAAGGATGGATACACTGAAATGATTCATGGGGATTTCCCTTTTTTTTGTTCACTGAAATGTATTGATACAAGTATAAGCGTTAACATTATTGTGCTCAAAATTAAGGTTGTCTCATTGGAATTTGTAGAATGACTAGAGAATTGATTAATAGGCAAAATGAACAGTCAAGCCATGGGACTTCAGGGAAAAAAACAGCATGGCTGATACATTGAAAATACATTTAATAATTTGGACAGAGAACCGAATCTTGTATGTAATTTGGAGGAAACTATTGTTTTTTAAACAAGTATGACTCTAGGAGGAATGCAGATTTAAAGATTATAGCCAGACCATGAGCCAAATGTTTGGAAGGTGATTTCTTTTTTAAAAATTTTTTTATTTAAAACCTTGGTGAAAATTCATGCTATTATGTGTAGTAAGTTTTCAAGAAACCATCTGAGATTTGGTCCTGGAGGAAGAGAAGTGGGAAATAGAGACATCTGTTGTTATAGGCTTAGGGCTGATTGATCAGCTCACATAGGAAAGAGGTAAAGAAGCGAGGACTGATAGAATGCCATGGAGAGCAGAGAGAGAAGTAGTATATTGTTGACTACGGTGAAAGAGCACAAAAAAGAAAGCAAAGGAAGTACCTGGAAAATTTGATCAATAATGTTAAAAAACCCGTAACGATTGAGGAGTTTCACAATAGAAGAATCTCTGTATCTTGCCTATTAAGTGATTATTAAAATATAGGTTAGATGCAAACAAGTGGATGACATTTCAGCCAGCAGGGACTATAAAAATGGCCATACTGGTTCAGACCGGTGGTCTATGCAGCTGAGTATCCTTCCTGTGGCAATAACAAAATACACAGATATATTGACCCAGCCCTAGAGCAGAGGGTGAGCTCATCAGCTTTCTCTTTTTCTCTATAACTCTGACTTGGTGTCAGAAATGGGAGTCACCTGGGAGAGAATGGTTTGGACAGAATCAAAGGAAGCACTGGATGGATACTGAAAGAAAACTGTGGTAGGCAGATCTGTTTGAAAAGAGAAAAAAGTTTACTTGGTATTAGTTGATCCATGTAACGATATATTTGATCCATGATATTATTTATAGTTGAATATTACTTTAAATGCTGTATTGCTTTTTTGAAAATAATTTTTTAAAATAAGAATTCTTAGAGCCTTTTACTCTGTTGTCTTTAGTTTCCTTGGTAACTGATCATTTTTAGTTATTTACGTGTTCGCTCCTGTTACTTAAACAAGCTTCTGTATTTTTACCTTTGTATTGCAGAATAACAAAAAACCAAGGCAATGGGAATACGAGCAAAAGCATAGCGTTTGCATTATTTTTCATTAGAAAAGAGCCTTTACTTGTTTGATGTATTACTATAGACTTTGAGGCTGTATTTCAAAAAAAGGACTACAAAATGCAATTCTCGGTAAATAAAACCTGTTTTTTTAATGTGGAAGATTTTAAAACACTTAAAATATACTTTGAGAACAGCAGGATTTTGTTTATGTCACTTCATCCAACACTGAAGTGCTGTTTTTTCTTTTGGGTAGAATATATATGCCTTTAACAAGTATATTAGCTACTAGTTTAGAATAATAATTAATGTGTTTTATCCACTGTAACCTCACGGGTAATTTTGATTAAATATATTGCTTGCTGTTTAACACAGAATTTACTTGGGACATCAGGGTGCAAATCCTAACTCTTATGCAATGGACAATCTCTTTTGTAGTCTAACAGTATAAGTAGTATATCTGAAACTACCAATAGAATATTAATACGTACTGTTGGGTACTTGGTTTTGCTTTTTATTTGACTTCCGATATGGCATAGTAAATCTGATTCTAGTGTATTATTGTTCGTCTCATTGGAACCATAAAGTATGTGGTTTATCTCTCAGTGCTGGGCTATAGCTCTGCTTCAGGCTGAATCAGAAGGGGACAGGAAACTGATATGAAATATTTTTTCTGCAGCACTTGGCTGAAGTATTTCAATTCAAGTTCGAATTCCTGCAGAATTGCATTACAAAGTTTTTATCAGCAGCTATCAGGAAGCATATTCTTAAAAGTTTTATTTTCTACTCTCTTTAATATTAAACTGATAAAATTATACAGTATTCAAAAATGCATGCCTTTGCATTAGAGCCAGGCTCCCACGAAAGCGATGTTGTGTATTTACTGTCACCTGCAAAGGGCAGGCTGTGAGGTCAGATTGTGCTGGAACTAATGATTATGGAGGACTTGCACTTTGTGGACTTTAAAAAATGGCCAGCAGGTTTTAGAAATAGGCTTTAATGGCATTCAATGCATAATCTCTACATTTGAAATAAATTAAAAATAACATTTCCAATCCATCATTATGTTTAATTAGATTCACAACAGAAGGTTTTCCACAACAGATAAACTCTGTAAACTGGTGACATTTTAGTTTTTGTGCTGCTGCAAAATTAGGTTGCTTCAGTGAAGGGCTGTGATTTTTTTAATGGAAATTATGTAATTTTGCTACTATGGGTCAATTGATTTTGGCTTCAGATTAGTTTGAATAAGGATTATAACAATATAACAATGACTGTATTGCTCTGTATCAAGATTTTAAAGATGAGTAAGTGGGGTAGTTGCTGAGACTCAGGAAAGTAATACAACTGGCAGATCATATACACCAGCTGAGAGCCTGTGTGTTGTGCAAGTGAATAATATGTAATGTGATTCACTGTTACACTGGATATGCTGTGGAGGGTTGTGATTTATGCATGGTGACTGGTGCTGCTCAGTGTTATTCATGAAACTGAAACTGCAACGATGCTTTGCTAATGTCTGCACTTTCATATGCCCTATAAGAATAGCTGTACTGGGTTAGATCAAAGGTTTGTTGCTCAGAGTCCCTTCTCTGGCAGTTGTTAAAAGGGGATAATCTAAGGAAGCATGTAAACCTGGGACAAGTAAAGAGCAGTACTTGTGTGAATAACTCCCAACATTCAACAATTTGCATCTCAAGGAGACAGGAAGTGTATTTCTGTGTATTTCTTTGAGTAAACTTGAAATGGGTTTCTCCTTCATTAGGCTGTCTAACCTTGTTTTGAACCCATGTGAACTTCTTGTAGCTACAACATCTTGCAGAAGGGAGTTCTGCAGCTTAATGATGTTATATGAACAATTCCCTTCTTTAATCACTTTGAAATTCATTAGCTTCAGTAGCTGCTCCTTAGGTCCTTTATTGGAAGAAGCAATATCCTACTGCTCCCTACCCAATCTCCACGTGCCTCTCATGATTTTATAGACCTCTACTATAGCAGTGCTATAATTGTGCCTCAGTTGATTATTTTTTTTTCCTTCTTCTTTTTTTCCCCCTTTTTATGTAGAAGAGTCCTAGCATGCTTAGTGATGGTTGTTACATGTCTTTGGTCACCCTTGCTGCCCTTCTCTGAAATTCTTCCAGTTTTGTATGTCAGTAATCCTGAAAAATAACAGGAAATAAAATGGTCCAAAATTTGTCCTGCTGCAGAGCGTGCTCATAAAGTTTATCTAATCTTTTAGGGCATGTGGCATTGCTGTTGGCAAAGTTGTGCTTGGGAATTTTTGTGGACATCTGTCTCTGCAGTACTAACCTGTTTCAGTATTAGCCTCAGCTAATTGCATGTAAGTTTCAGGGTTGCAACTAGAAAATCATATCAAGACTTTCATAGATGTGCTGTCGCAAAAGGACTGCTTTGCAAATGTATGGTCTTTCCTTGTGTTGGAATGGGACATACAACAGTTGCTGTTGATGATGTGATAAGGAAACCTTTATACAAAATCCACTTGGTTTCTAACCCAGAATATACCAATACAAAAGAGAAACAGTATTATCAGTGGTCTGGAGAAATGTTTACAGAATACACTTTTTTTTTTTTTTTAAATATACATAATTATCATGTTTTTCCACTATCTTTCTGTGGAAAAAGCACTGCATATAACAAGTAGTGGAGGACTACACTGTTGAAATTATACTGTAACTTATAAATGGGACAAAATTAACCACAGTAGTATTATACTCAAGTCATCATTTGTTGTTTTCTGTGATTAAATTGGTCTCATAACTATAACTGGTTCTGCATCATCTGCTAAGAAAACAGTAGAGTTATTAAAAAACAATAAAAGCCTTGGCACTTTGTCCAGTAGTTTAACACATTTAACTATTTAGGTTTTAAACTATCTTAGTAGGAATTCCCATTCTTCAGATGTTTTTTTTTAAAAGTAACCTTCAGTGACTAGTTATTTAGACAACATACCTAGTCAAAATTTAAAGCATTCTTTTGGAAAATAGGCAACTCCCCCTGCATTTGTAGTGGGGTGGGGGATGCCTTATACAGTAACATAATAAATATACTGCCTTTATTATCAATTATTGAACATTTAATTTTTCCTCTTCTGTTGTAGTAAATCTTTGCATATATGGGAGTCTGTATTCTAAACAGAAATTATCAGTCTGCTGCATATAAAATTACCATATACTATAATACTATTTAGTAATTACCGTAGTCTTGACTTTCCCATGTTTTGTATTGTCAAAACTGCTGCAATGATCCACTGGTTCATTCTGTCTAGTCTTGTGACCTCACTGTACCAAACGTAAGCATTAACAACAATCTTTGTATGAAAGTTTTGCGGGCTCTCAAAAATTAATAGTTAATTTTAATAATTCTGAATGTTTATTGGCAGTATTTGGAGGTGTTGTGGTTTAGCCCCAGTTGGCAATTAAGTACCACACAGCTGCTTGCTCACTCTCCCCACCCCCGGTGGGATGGGGGAGAGAATCAGAAGAGTAAAAGTAAGAAAACTCGTGGGTTGAGATAAGAACACTTTAATAACTGGAACAACAACAACAACAAATTGTAATGAGAAGGAAAATAACAAGAGAGTGAGAGAGGAATAAAACCCAGGAAAAAAACCAAGTGATACAACCACTCACCCCCTGACCAATGCCCAGCCAGTCCCCGAGCAGCAATCGCTGCCCCCTGGCCAACCCCCCCCCCCGCCCCCAGTTTCTATACTGGGCATGACGCCATATGGTATGGCATAGCCCTTTGGCCAGTTTGGGTCAGCTGTCCTGGCTGTGCCCCCTCCCAGCTTCTTGTGCACCTGGCAGAGCATGGGAAGCTGAAAAGTCCTTGACCAGTGTAAGCACTGCTTAGCTACAACTAAAACATCAGTGTGTTATCAATATGATTCTCATACTAAAATCCAAAACACAGCACTATACCAGCTACTAGGACGAAAATTAATTCTATCCCAGCCAAAACCAGGACAGGAGGTTATATCCAGTCTTCACTCCATGACAACACTTTACTTACCCATGTGTACTGGTTTTTCTAATAATCTCATAAAAGGCATAATGTTAAAAGCTTTTGAAAGAGCCACATAAATTGTGTCCACTGGTTTTCCTTAGTCTGTGTTTTGTTTGGCATCCTCAAAATTATCTATTAGTACAAAACAGCACACTACATGATTACAGAACTCATGTTGCTTTGTCCCTGTTGTATTGGATTTTTTGAATTCTGTTTTAACTCTTCTGAACCTAATGCTGAAGTAGTCAGCATTTACAGTCTGTAATTCTCAGGTTACTTTTAGTGCCTTAAAAAAAAAAAAAAAAGGCATGAAAGAAAGAGGCCCATCTGTTTCTCTGGTAGAACTAGGGACTGGGAGTAAAACCTTTTAATTTTTAAATAATTTTTATACTTGCACACTAATTAGACATTTTGTTCTATGACAGTATTCCTATGTATTAAAGTGAGGGCAACAAAATAAGCAAATGAAAAAAGCTTGAAAGAAAGCATTTAGCTGTCATTAAATCTATGCTTAAGTATTTTGTTTAATTGAATTGATAGCGCCAACTTTCCATGTTTTGTATGTTCTTAAAGGGTATGAAAACATGCACAGGTAAACAGGCATATGAAAGGATGTTGGAATATCAGTAACAGTGGAAGGGAGGTATCTAACTCTTGCTCAGGTCAATAGCAAAGTTCCTATTGATTTCAGAAGGAGTAATGTATTACTGTTTCCATAGCAGGATGACTCTTCCTTTAATGGAAGTGTAATGTCAGAGAGTCAGCAACTTGAGCCTCCACAGTCGTTACAGCTCACGAGGTTGTGGACCTTATGTTGTGTATAAGCAAACCTGTATTGGAGAGAGTTCTTCTTGGGCTTGCATGTTTTTGTTATTTACATCACAAATTATGACAGAAATAAACAAAGTTCCTGAGTAGTAGTTATCCATTTCAGGCACTACCGTAGCAACACATAGGTTTCATGCTGAGAGGTGCTGAGTGCATTCAGTAAGAATCCACTGGCTCTTTTGGACTTCCAAAGGCAGTCAGACCTAGTCTAACTTGACTGCCCAGTCTAACTTGACTTCAGAGACGTTCTAGAAAGTCAGCAGAGATGTAGAAGTACCTAAGACGCCAATCTATCCCACGTGCATTTATTTTAGTCAGGATGAGACATCCGTTGCAGTGGCACAAGTGTCTCCATTGACTGCAGAACCAGTGTATGACTGGTTTGGATCAGACATCCAATTTATTTTTACCCAGGTAAGGTTAGATTAGGTGATGACACTCCGTGTTCCTGAGTAATTTCTGAAGAGCATTATTTTTAATTTTATAAAAATTGTAAGCTACTCTTATCTCTGTAGGCTGTGTGATCTCTGCTATTATTAAAATTAAATAATACATATACATTTACTATACTTGTATATATAACCCCTCTCCCAAATGTTGGGATTGACAAAAATGCATGCCTAAACAGTAAGTTTATGGTTTTTGTATGGAATGTGTGGGTTTTGCTGGAATGTGTGGAGTGCCTGCATGAAACTTTACTGTGAATAAAGCTCAGGTCACTTCAGCAGAGATTTCCCTGAGTACAAATTCAAGGCCTAAACCTAAATTCTTTACATCTGTAATCACTGTCCTTCTTAAAATGTGAAAGTTGAACAATGAGTACATATGTCCTTACAGAGGTAAAATGTGACCAACAGAGTCAGCAGTTTTTAAATTGTCATTGATGGAAGTGCAAAGATAGAGATTCATTGTAAGCTTGAGTGAGCAGGTTGGACGGTAGAAATGTCATATCACTTTTGAGGGTGCCCTCAGTATTGGTGTGCTTTATATCAAAATGCTGGCCTAGGCAGTCTAAAGTTCAGCAATTTCCTTCAAAAGCTAAAACTCTTATTTTTAAGGTAAGTGCCTTACTTTCAAGTAGTTTAATCTAGTAGATTTGCTCTGTGTTGTTAGGATACAGCCTATCCTGTTAGGATTACAGCTGAAGGTTGCAAGGACTACGAGAAATATTATTACATTAAATTTTGGGTAAAGAGCTTCAGTGGATTTTTAAAAAAGGATCTGCTTAAAAATGTATTTTTACATAATAGCGCTCTATGAAATAATTTCCTTGTTAAAATGGAAACAGCATTAAAATGTGCTATTTGTTCACATTTTACCTTGGATATTTGACTCTTGGCAGATTAAAACAGCTTCTGGGGTATGAATGTGGTGAACAGTGAACCTCTGCCCTTCCAGAAATATTTGTTTTAATTGGCTGATAGATCCACGTCTGGATGCAAAATTAACTGCTTCAAGCCCAGGTTGCTTCCTACATGATGTAGTGGTAACATACCCTATATTGAAAATTGGAATTTTAAATGATCCCTGGAGGGGCTAAAATACATACCAATGCAACTACAAGACTTAATTAAAATCCGCCTTCAACCACTCATAAACACTGTTAAATTAGGTTTAGACAGATGGGACAAATTATTATTATCATTATCATTATGGGAAAAGACACTATCGTGAAAATGAACATTCTCCCTTGTCTCATCTCCATTTGTAAA
Organism: Ciconia boyciana; assembly: GCF_034638445.1. Classification (NCBI taxonomy): domain Eukaryota; kingdom Metazoa; phylum Chordata; class Aves; order Ciconiiformes; family Ciconiidae; genus Ciconia; species Ciconia boyciana. Next base: position 55,453,515 of record NC_132938.1, on the reverse strand, counting down.
CCCCGTGCCAATAGAAATCCCCAAGCTAAACTTGTCTGTAATAAATAACTTGTCAGTAAAAGTTTATGGGATTGCAACAGCACAACAAAAGATCTATTATTTAAAGAAAAAAAAAAGTTCACAAAGAAGGGAGGATTAAATTTCCCAAACCTTGTCAAAACTTATCATATCATAATTGCTACAAAGGCATCTCAAAATTACAGGAAAACTTAGCAATGGCCTTTGTTGAAAAAGAATACATGTGGAGGCGTTGCATCCTTTCTTATCAAAGAAAACAGGATTCATTATTAAGACCCAGATTTTTCAGCTGACTGTGACTCTTTACAGTGTTGCCAGTGCAAGGCAGATCTGGTTGCGGTTTTGCTTCAGAGTCTTTTTCAGACTGTGAAGCCATACTAGAATGGAAGGCTTTCATGATTCCCCTACGTTTTAGGCACAAAGTGAAACAAGGCATAATCCTGAAAATCTGTTTACAGCCTCTGACAGCAAACAGGTGTAAAGACCCTTTAACTGTAGTAGTCCCATGAATACTGGAAAGTCAAAAGGGTGTGGGGAACCTTCCTTTTTACCACAGTAATTTTTGGCCATATTGATATGAGGGTTGTTAGCAGCAAGAGCTGTCCTGCTACTATGAATTACCGCAAGGGGATTAAGATTGCAAAGATTTACAGAACTATTAGGGGAGTGCAAACGTATTTTATACACACACACATATATATACACACATATCTACATGGCAAAAATGAGTTTTAAGATGCTTTATCTTTTCCTTCGAGCTTTGGATTTATTCAGTACTTCACTGTGCATTCAGTATCATAACAAAGAAACCTGTATGTGGCTGGAGGGAGGAGGTAGTTGCTTGCTCTCCTTTAGTCATTAGCTGTAGTCAAGGTGCCTTTCAGGAAGAAGGGATGACAGATCGGTAACGTCCCCACTATCAGATCCACTGGCATGGGATGCACTTGTCAGGGGACAGCAGGAGACAGAGTGCACAGGGATACAGGTGCAGCTTTTCCAGCGCAATAGTAAGATGAATGCACCTATTGTCACCGCTCCTCTGCTTTTCCATTGCCATTAGTATGACAGTGCTGTAATTGATTACCTGACATAAGACCTGTTTTGAAATTTTTCTCTTTTTGAAGCTGTCCTTTGAGCTTTTCAACAGTGTATAGTTATCTACTCTGTCAATACATTGGTCTTTATAGTTCTAGCTGTTCTATCCTTGTAGTGGCAGAAAATTTTACATACTTGTAACAAAAGGAGGTAGTATTTACGTTTGATGGCTATGTTAATGGCTGTGCATGGCAATGGTCTGTTAGGTAATAATAGCGAGGGTCAGGAAGATATTTATCAGGGTAAGGAGAATTGTCAATATAATTTAACTCATCAATTTACTGTAGCAACATACTTTGCATGCTAAAGCTCTTTATTTTACTTAAATGTTTCCCTCTGGATGCACTATCCAAAATGAAAAAGAAGGAGTTCACTAGTTCTGCTTGAGACAATGCTACATATCATAGATCATCACTATGCATTACACAAATTAAGTGCACTGGACTCGAGAGCCATCCATAACAGAATGGCCAGATTATGAAAAACTCATTTTGCTTCCATTCTAATAACTGCCTGAAAAATACTGAATCCTTCAGAAGCTATTGGGAAATATTTTTGAATGTAATTGTTTTTAGGCTTTACTTTATAACAACTCATCATCTCATCAATACACCACATTGGGGAATATATCAAGAGAAATATTGTAAAGCGCTTCTGTAGTGTCTACAAAATATTGCCATATTTCCAATACAAACTATACAAACTATCCTCTTTGCTCAGTAAGGTATTCTCCTATCTTGGCCGGTGTTAGTGGCAGTTGCAAGTATTTATGAAAATGTATTTGGTTTTTGATTTGAGATTTATTTTATTTACTACTCTTTTTAATGTGATGCTTGCTTTCTTAAGGCAAGCTGGAAAATAAATGCTTTCTTAGCTCGCTAGCTTATTGGTAGCCATGTGTTTTATGGGGAAAGGTGACCATTTAACCCATGCTGAGACTTGTTTACAAGCTTGCACTCAGCAAATCAGTTTCTAAATGTATAAGGAATTTTGTATATTCCCATTCCTGGGACATGATCCAGCAAATTTAAAGATGGGATAGTGTGGATTTAGCTTTAAGACTTTTTGATTCTAGTTTAAATCAGATAAACGAAAGAAAATCCTCCATCAAAGTAGAGGGCAGCTTTTTAGATGGATGTGGACGGAAGAATATGTGGACTCTCATCTTTTGAATCTATAATTTTATGAAAGTGTTCACATGCTAAAATTACGCAAGGTTGTTCAATTATTTTTTTATCCCTCAAAGAATATGGAGAGAAAAATATCTGTAAGAAACAGAAAACTGCTATCACAAAACCCTGCAATAATCAATGTGAGAAACTGGATGATGTAATGTTTAGATGAAATTTTACCACAAAGATAATAATGCTATGATAATTTCCTATGTTCAGAAATAACTACAATCAGTCAAAGAGATATTAAGTCTTTTATGTTGTATTTACTCCCAAGCATGATATTTGATGAAATTTTCAGAGGAAGACAAAGTTCATAATTGTGTGCTTAATGAAATTCCTAATATGGCTAACGATACTTTCTTTTTATATTATTCCGAAGAGCCACATGAACCCTGGTCATGAATAGCTTTGATTTATGACAGCAGTCATATTTATAATGCTTGTTAGTCATTCAGAATTGTTTGTTTGGGCAAACTGTTAATGTCAAACTAGTATAATTTTATTGATGTAATTATTTCTTTCATTATAGCAGTGCCTGCAAGCATTTCTATAGTTAGAGTTATATTAGCATTCTGTTCTAAAACCTGTATTTCAAGGATTTATAAATTAGCAGTAAAAACTTGCTCCAAGCTAAATCTTGATATATAAAGAGTGAAGCATGTATATAGTTTTGGAAAAGTTTCAGAAGACTTAGTATAGCTCTTTCTTTTTTCCCCACGATACTGTTACTTCTGAGAGGTGGGCAGAAAGCCTGGAAGAAAGGTATCAACAACAGTATGCTTATACATATGGAGTTGAGAAACTGGTTTTCAGCTTTGAAAGGAGGGAATATTATTTTAATCTAAATCCTTAACTTAGCCCTTTGTAATATTTGTTTTCTCTTATGTGTTGAGGCAGATAATGCTAGCTGATGTGTTTTACTTTTGATGGTGGTCATTCAAAAAGGATCACAGCAGGCTCAGGGTTGTGGAAGTTAAGTTTCATCCATGTGCTGCCATCTGAAAAGCTGGATCTGAAGCCATGAAGGTGTTATCATTCAAAAGGTTCAGTGTCTGGGTAGAGCTGTTACTGACAACTGTGCGAAGAAACGCGTGTAAATAAGGAACAGTATAAAAACTGTAATGTGATGCCACATTCGGCAGACATAATACACGTTCTCAAGTTTCGTATGATAAAGAAAGGAGAAAATACCCAATTCTGTCACGTGTTGCACTTCTTTTAGTTAAATCCTGTAACTGAAGCATGTTGCATACCTCAGGGGATATTAGTTCAGGAAACACAGTGAATGAATTTTATTTATATGTGTAATTTTGTGAAATCATAGGTGTAGTTTTTGAAAACAGATTCACACTTGATAGCATCTTTTGCATTAGTTAGCCATTTCTGAATACTGTACATTTCAGTACAAGGAGGTCAGTAAGTTGGGGGTCACTTTGCAAAATGAAGGAGAACTCTGCAGCATTTCCATACGCAAGATACTCTTTTCACAGATGTGACACCCATGACATATATCCTTTTTGATCTCTCTGTGTTATTTTACTACAAGTATGTGTTGATTTGTTGCATTTTGAAAATGTTTTGAAAAATGATTGACAACAGCACTGTGAGGGCCTATGTTGGTCATTTCTCAGTCATTTCCAGAGCGAATGTGCTAAACTTAGTGTAAGAACAGGTTGGCTGGTTTCTAATTTGCTATCCCTTGGAATTATCTCTGGTATGAGAGACAAGTTGCCTTCTCTACATCTCCAGTAGAAAACTGTCAGTGATGGAAGTTCTGCCAGCCACGTTTTGCCCCTGCTTTATCTCCTCCTGTTCTGTGGGTGCAGCATGTTATTATTGCTTGCAGTCCGACATTTCATTCTTAACATCACCCAAAAAGCAAGGTAACATGGCAGCGTGCAGTAACTATGGTGGGAAATATGGTCAGTAAAGTACACTGTCATTCTTAATTTTGCTTCCAGTGTGATCCAACCCTTCCGATACCTCTTTGGAGGCTCATGCGTTTTACTGTGAGCAGTCTTTTTCAGTGTTTGCAAGATTAGGTCACAGTTCCCACGATTGCCTTGTGTTATTCCCTCGTCTCTTTTGGCTGCGATATGGTGTTGAAGTGTTTTAGAAGGTAAAGTTTTGGCTGCTCTGGGAAAACTGGGTAGCAGTTTTCCTTATTTTAACGCTGAGAATGGCACACTTGGCAACTGCTGATTTTTGCTGAAAAGGACAATTTGTGTGGGTGATTCAGAATAACTGTGTCCTGTGCTGTTTTCCCCTGCAAGACTGAATTTGTAAAGGTCTGTGCTAGGAGACTGTTAGCTAATGTATCCTAATGTTATGATGAACCTGGTCTTCCCTAATAGCTTTCTGGGGATACAAAGAGCTGTAGCAGGCTGTTTTAGGGTCTGCTAAGCACCAAGACCATAGTGGGTATATGGTTGGAAAGACAAGTGGCTTAAAACTGTTTTCCACTGTCACACAGAGACTGACTTCTGCACTCTTCTGTCAGAGCTGAGGGTGGACCAGGAGCACTGGTATACCTGCTGTAGCTTAAGACAGTAGCTCTAATATGCATAGTGGATTGATTAAATGGTTTTTTTCCATCTTTGCTTCCTCACTAAAGAGGCAATAGCAACTCCTGAGAAAAAAGATATGCATCATGTTGAGAAAGTTTCTTTTCTGTTTTGTTATTGTCTATTCTGCCTGCTGTCTGACAAGCTTGATATGTGCCAAAACCCAGCATGCCCACTGGTGGGAAGATTATCATCACCCAGATATAATAAAAAGCTTCTAGAAAAGTGCCTCTAATGATGGGCTGCTTTTCTGGCACTGACAGGGATTTCTATTTATTTTAGCAACACCCGCTAGCACCACTGTAGCTAAAGGCCTCTTAGCATTTTCATTAGAAATTCATTTCAGGACTTTATAACTCAGCTGGAAAATTTGCTTTGAACTCAAGAGCTGCACAGAAGACTTTTAGAGAAACTGGTTTTTATTTTCTTGTATTTTTGCATTGAGCATAAGTAAGCTATTTAGTCAATAATAAATAAATAGGGAAAACCAAAACATGTTAGCTACTAAGAATTTCACTCAGGAAAACACGTAGTATGTGTTTGATATCATCATCTGAAAATTAGAACTGTGTATAAGTACTTGTTGAATCTGGGCTGAGTGCTGTGGTGTTTAACCCCATGGAATTATATTCGTTATGAGCAGTAAAAATGTGCTAAAAGGCACAAATGTGTGGCATTTGTCTACGTTTCCACCTCAGAAGCACATGTGACTGTGAGTTTAGCAGTTATAATTTCTGATTTTGAATATTACAATGACTGTTCATAAGTAATGATCACCTTTTATTTCAGATCCTGACCGACTGCTTTGTTCTCGGCAGTCAAACATGTTATCTCAAATGACTTGACAATTTTTTTTTTTTTCCTTATATTCACTGGGAGGTAAACAGACACTTGCTTCTGGAAGTCTTAATATCACATACAACATTACTATTATACCTATCTGAAATTTAAAAATAATACTCAGATACCTTTTATTATTAAAAGCAATTTAAATTGATACAGTTTTCTTAATACTCAAGGAGAAGAACATTATATATGAATCTATTTGCTTTACTAGGTACTTTAGATCTGTTTGGGTGTGCAGAGTAAACTCAGCTTAAATGATAAACAAATACGAAACTAATTGTGTGATTGAATGATTCAGTGAAAAATGAATTTGGATTTAATATGAGGATAAAGTCAGCAAAAATATATTCCCATGGAAGACCTGTCTATACGTAAATAGGACATTGGGACTCTATAAAAACTAACAGATATGCAATATGATGATATATTCAGATTATGTGTAATTTATTTGTGAACAAGCATTTACAGCTTCTGATTAATATTTTAAATTTCTTTAATATATAAACATTTTCATTGGATTTTCCACCAAATCTGCTTGTTAATATGTAGAATTTGGTTGACAGTATTATTGACAAAAATCTGTGGCATGCTTACAGTATTTAGATGATGCCTAGAGTGAAAACAGCCATATGAAAGTCTAGCTAGGATAGGCTAAGACCAAATATATTTATTGTTCCTGATGATGACACTGATAGAGACAATTCACATGACAGTCTTTAAAAGCTGTAATTTTTTAATATATACAACCACAAACATGTCAGACAAGATCATCTTGGTGTTATAGTGGAGATACTGAAAAGGCTTCTTAATTCAGACACGTAATCAGTGGAAAGTTGCAGCCTTCCTCTCTGTTTCAATAAGCAGCAATACAGTATGTATTTTATTAATGTCCATAGAAGAATTTCTCTTGACTTCAGCCAAAACTGAGTCTGGCATTTCAAACAGGCATTTCAAGCATGTGGCATTCTCACTGTGCAGACGAGTATGTTCAAACGCCATGTATCCTGACGTGTGACCCTCTACACTCTTTCTGGGCTAGTAAGAGAACCCTCTTGAACAATGAGCTTTTGCATTTGTAGAGTGATAGATTAGAAATAAAATCAATATTGGTCATTAAAAGAGAACAAACCCCCCCAGCTACTTTTCAGGATGGTGTTTGCTGATGCATTACCAAAGCTATTTGGTCGATGAAAAAGACAGTTACATAAAGAGGATTTTAGTAAATACTTTTCTATAAGCACTTACTGCATTAAGTGAGATTTATTTTGTATGTGCTATTGAAATTTGCAATAACATAAATGGCTCAAAAATTTTATATTTAAGTAGTGCCTCTCGACAGCTTCTTGAAATGTTATGCATTAAAACCTTTTAACTGATGGAAAAAATATTGCCATCATGTTGCCATTGTGTAATCACAGCAAAAATAATTTTAAAGTAAAGGTCATGTGTAGAAACAAAAGAACTTACAAACAATTTAAGAGAATTTGACTCCTTAAAGTGTTGAAATTTTTTAAGGTTTAAACAAACATGTTGCTCAAGTTAGAGAGAGAACAAGAGTAAGAAAAGGTAGACCATTAAGAGATTTTTCTCTAAATTTTTAGCTGTGTTGTACAGCTTATACCAAAATGGTCACGCATTGATGGGTCCCACTGTGCCACCAGCTTCTGAAGTGTGATCACCTTTTAAAAACGATTGGTATGTACATCGCATTCATGTTGTTTCCATTAGATTTTGGAAAGTGGGTGCCACTTCTGACATTGTGTTTTCTCTGTGGAGGTCTTGCGCTTTCTTACAGTAGTAAATAATGATTACTGTATTTGGAAGAAGGCACTGGAGAGTTGATTCTCTTATATGGGCATGCTGTGGGGATTAAAAGTTCCTGCCGGGATCCAGAGATGGGAGCGTTTGCTAATGACTTCCCTGAGAGGAAGCAGTGCTCCTTTTGAATTGCTACCTTCCCCACCCACCGGTCTTCAAGGAGAGTTATAATTTTCATGCTTTCTGAGGGATGAGGACACTTAATGTGTTTCAGTAGCATAGCTGTCAAGGCATGTTCCTGGAAGGCACATTCTTTAGCTTTAATTAAAGTGTAGAGAGATTAATTGTTTTCAGGAGAAACCAATATAATGGTGTGCATTGACCTTTTGTACAACCCAGGCCACAGAACTTCGCAATAATTCTCACATTCTGCTCTTAACTTCTGGCCGAGAAAAACGTGCCTCTCAATTTGAAGTCTGTTGATGATGAACAGTTCACGTACATCTTTAGATAAACTGTTCTCATTGTTCATTATCTTCACTGTTAATTCATTTTTCGGTCTAATTTGTTTAGCTTAGTTCTGGCCTTTAGACCTTATCATGTCTTCACCTACTCATATCAGAAACCTGGTCCCTACTAAAGTGCTTTCACACCCTGACCAAATCACCTCTGAGTCTCCCCTTTGATGAATGAAATAGAATTTGCTAAGTTTCCCATTGAGACGGATATACCCTATGGATTTTTAAATTTTTTTTTTTTTTAGAGGATGGTTGGACAAAACCAAACTGAGGTTCTTCAGATAATTTAAACATTGTTTGGAATGTGAGAAATTGAAAAATCCTAGTGTTTTACATTTTTTAAATATAATTTGTTTTCCTGACTGTTGATTATATTTTCTCTGGAAGTGTTTGTGTGTGAGGAGGAAAGCAAATATAATAACATGGTATCTATGATAATAGTTCTTTTAGAAGTTACTCCCATCTGTCCTTTGAAACTTAGGACTTACTAATTTCATAAACGAAGACTGCACAATACCTTAAGAGAGAAGGTGAAGAAAGACATGGAGCTGAGTTCTGAGGTGCTAAAGGTGACCAGAAAGCTGGCTATAGGATAGCAGCTTGGTTTTGTAATCACTTTTTGGATTACAAATTAAACAAACCAAACCAAACAGAAATAACTTCTTTTTGAATGTTTTACTGAAATAATTTGCTTCAAGACATCTGTTTTCAGATTCTTTCCTCTCCTTTCACTCCAATCAGACCTAATGTGGAAACTGAGATGCAGAAAAGCTGTTCAATTACAGCACACTTATCAAAAATATTCCTGGCAGTCCTACTGGATGGGACACAAATACTCAGACATAAAATCGTGCATACGCAGGGGCTAACGTTGCAGATCTTCTGATAAGGGCTGCTAGGAACTTTAATCATCCAAAATGAATAGAATGTTTCTGTCTGTTCCTACAACAATAGCTTCTCTCCGAGCCCCTAAAGTCATTTAAAGGATAGGTCCAGCACTAATTTACATGGGCTTTTTTTGACTTAGTAACATTTCTTTCTTCAGGGAGAAGGATTTTGATTGTAATTTTAAACCTTGAATAAATCCACCTCTTAGTGACTTGTAAGATTTGATATATCATAGGATGAAAGCCCTGGTTAGGCACTGTCTGCAATAGTTTCCAATATTGAGCCTTAAAATTTTATTCGTGTCCCAGGAAAGAGGGATGTCTTTCTCCATGAATTCAGGAAATATAGATTTCATTTGAGATCACTGTCTGACATAGGAATCTTTAAGACTTCAGACGTCAAATATGGCTAAATAAAATTGGCTTAGTTTTACCAAAACAACCTTTTTTTGTTCTTACTATGACCCATTCATTTTATTAAATAAAAAAATGGCAAACAATTCTTTTAAAAAGGAAACAGGAATTTCTCTTAGAGCTTAAGAAAACAATAGGATATTTTTACAGATACCTCCTAATGTTTAAAATGTTTCAAATTTTAGAAGTACATACAGCTGTTTAGTTGTAACATCTTTTGTCAGTTTTCACAGCCACAGACATCCTACTGAAATAGCTGTGCACGGGCAAGTTTGGTTTGAATTTATGTATCAGGACTCTGTATTAGTGTTTTGTTTTTAATGGAGCAGGCAATATTCTGTACATATTTATGTGTGACATTTTTATTTATCATTTAAGTAAAAAAGCCTCCCCTATTCCCTGTCATGACCTCCTTGATTTGTCTTCAAAACACAATTCACGCAAATAACAAGTCTAGCAAAATTTCATTTACAAAGACAAAAGCTATTTCTTAATACATATGTTCTAATGTAATGCATTTCATTCATGTGTCATCCATATATGCTAGAAGCTACTGAAGTGAAGAAGTATGGTTTCAGCCTCAAAAAGCTCAGCTTCAAATGTTAATATGCTAAGAAATGCAAATAAGTGATGCATGAAAAGGAGAAAGTAGTAGGTGAGAAACAAACTGCTAGTAATGCTGGTTGAATAACTGTGTAGGCAGTATCACACCTACGTATTCTTAAGAGGAAATGGCAAATTATTTTCTTATAAGACATTAACCTTCTCCACTAGCATTGAGTCAGTCGCCGTTCCATTGAGGAAAATACTTGGACCTAAGAAAAGGTTTCTGTTGCAAAACGTTTCCACTATATTAAACATCAGAGTAAACTGAATTCAGAGGAACTTGCAATTTCTACTCAGAACTTGAGGTAATTTATGTGTTACTTCTTTAAAACCTGCAAAGTAAGGTTTGCAAGAGTTTTGCTCCTGGTAGCAACAGTAAACAACTTTGTTGGTGCACAAAATGAGGTAGAATACAATTTGCTCAGTCTTGATTTTGAAGATATGCAGGTCTAGCACTAATAAAAAGTGAGAGCAACTTACTTTTGTCAATAGAGGAAGCAGATATGAGCTTTAATAAACAAACAGAGCACATATATTGATTAAAAGGTAAAATGTTTATGTAGCCCTTTTCAGAATGGAAAGGCAGTTTGGTGTTGTGTCTCTGTAATTAAGACAACAAAGCAGTGGTTATATCTGCAGATTTCTGCTCCATCATCTTTGTAAACAGAGTTGTCACATGAAATGGAGTGATACATGCCAGACCTCCCTGGACTATGAAGAGCTCTTTTTTTTTTTTTTCCTCATTCACTGCAGCAGGATCTGAAATAACTAACCTGAAGTGCTTTGATTATTTCACTTTTTTTTTTTGCCATAATGGAAATTGGAGTACAGCTGTTTTGTACCTTCTATGGCATATGAAAAACAAATTAACCACTTTATTGTCTCACATTCTGAAATGTTTCTTTCAACCTTCTTCTCCTTCACCCTTCAGTATTATTTCAGCTTTTAAAAGAATATAAATCATTATAATACTATTATCAATTGAAAAGCATTCATCATGAACCCACAGTATCATGTGCCATTGTATACTACTGTATGGTTCTTTATAATTTAGAATTATAATAGAATTCATCTTGGAATCTATTTAATTTCGTCATAGGTAATTCATAGGATTCAGAAGGTTAGTCCTTATAAATGTCAGTACTATTTGCAGTGACAAATATTTTGGATGCCTCATTTTTCAATTTAATATAATTGAAAACATTCATCTGGTCCACCGGATTTTCCAAATATTAGCAAATTTAAATGCTCCTAGATATTAAAAACTGAACAGTAACTCCAAGGCAGGTTTTCCTGTTTAGTTCACCTTTAGTTTTACATGTAAGTTTTATTATGGCCTTTAAAGAGATGCATGAACTGCAAAAGGTAAGGAAGTGAACTATTCAGAATTAGATAACTGTTTAAAGAAGGAGTTAAGCAGGAAACTCATTTTTCAGCTCTGATTAGAAGGGATTTCTTTTTGTTTTGTTCTGTACATGGGACCACTCGGTGGAATGTCCTCCAGCTCTTTTGAGATGAAATTTAAAAAAATTCTGTAGAAACTTTAATATGTGCATGTTTTAAACCTAATGAAATTGTGCATTGTTAACCCTACCTAACATTTTTGTTTCTTTTTTTTCATAACATATGTCCAAATCCTGTTCATCTCTATATTAATCTGCCTTTATCACTGCTGAATTTTTTTTTTAAAATGAAGGCTATTGTTTGTGTTCTATTCAGTTCATCTTGTTGAAACAGAAGTATTGCATTAGAGGGTCTTTGGTTATAAATACTTTCTCACTAACTTTCAGATGTTCTTTCATCACTGATCTCTAGAACTGCTTAATTGCTTTAAGTATCACAATTCGTTACTTGTAAGAGAAAATAACTGAAATCTAATCAAGCCCTTCTTTTAAGTGAAAATTATTTTTTAATTATATGAGCTTGTACTTGCCATTACACAGCAGTTGTTTCAATGTCTTTTTGGCACAAACATACACAGATACTCTCCAATGAGTTCTCTAGCTCAACTTATCCCTTGGCCAGTGCAGTCATCATCTGAAGCTGCTGCCAGCTTAGCTGCCAGAAGATCTCTCTTGCGACTGTGCAGCTCTGTCATACTCTACTACAATTGCTAGCAACTGGCCATAAGCTTTGCAAACTCAGTGCACGGCCTCAGGACTGATGCTTGTCAGACTTGCGCTCTCTAAACTTTTCTTGACCTCCTTGCAGCTGTGCTGTAGTTGCTTTAGCTGTGGCAGCAATTTCTCTAATTGACCAGGTGTCTGTGGCTAACTTGCTTTACTTTTAAAAAAAATCTTTGTACAGTATGACAATAGTTTCTTATAGATAGCTGGAACAAGATATTGTTTTATGTAGAATGAGATATTTATTATCTAACATAATGATGTAGTGTAGAAAAATACAGTCCTGGTATGATAGCAGAGGCCTGGGGATGGATACACTGTAGAAGAGTACAGGATGCATTGAAGAGGAGTACTGGTGTGGGATGATAAGAGATGGGGCACAGGCTTGGCACTGCAGACCCCACAGCTATAAATGAATCACTTATGGTCAGTTAAAGAAATGAAGACGTGGAACTGGACAAAACAGGTTTTAGGGGTAACAAGGAGAACAAATAAAAAGTGTCTTGCCTACATAAAAGCCACTGTATGTGTAAATTCAGGTGATGATAAGTAGCCGTAGCATCCCCCATTGCCAGCATCAGAATGGCACCACTTGCCTTAGGACCCATAGGAAGCATGAGCTTAATGTCAGGAAAAGGAATTCTGTGTGTAATAATTTTAACTGTATTATTATTAAAACTTTCTTGAATAGAAGCATTTTTTCTCTTTTGCTGATAATAATTACATGTGTACTCATAATGACTCTTGGATTAGATGCTTAAGATTTCGATACTAATGACATATTAGATTATTATACTAATGATCAATTCTTGGCTTTATATATAAGGCATGTTTTTTCTCTCCCCATAAACAAGATTTTGAGCATAATGCTCTGCAGTAGTCAACATCCATTTCTGTCTCAGGCCTTGACAGATTCCAAAAACCTCCATCTTCCAAGTAGTGAGAGGCAAAACTGTGTATCTGTCTTACAGAAGAGATTTAATCAGAGTGAATAAATGACCTATCCTCAGATGAGCATTTAAGGAGGAGAAGTTCATCAGCTATGCTTCGTTATTTATTCTTCTTAGACTTTAGTCATTAACCTACCAATGTTGTTTTTGAATTCTCCTGGTTAAGTCAAGTGTTTCAGTTCCCTTAAAAGGAGCAAAAGATTTAATGGTCCAGGCTATTCACATACTTAAGTATGAATTTTACAAGCACTATTCTGGGTGTATTTGTTTTCTCACTAGCAGCCAGCCTTCTCCCTGAAGACTATCAGTCCTATTCTTATATTTAGATGGTGGCATGATGACTCAGCAAGCAACACTAATTTAGTGGTTTTTGTCCTGAAGCAATATTGTGAAGCTGTTGGATCAGCTTGTATCTGATACTTATTTAAAAATGATTCATATGGAGTTTCAGCAGGTATCTGATCGTATCTCACTTTGGATAGGATGACTACTCCCAAAAGATGAAATGTGTTTTTATACAAATAAGTAGATTACAGCTATGGCCAATGCAGTTCCTTTACGGAAGGATCATCATTGAGTCTGCACAACTGAAGCACACTTCTCAAAGTCTTCCCTTTACAGGGACAAGCTCCAGGCTTTCATTTAGACCATCTTGATCTATGCCAATATGAAAGACTGTGGCCAAAGTTTTCAAAAGTGAAATCTAAAGTAAGATGAGATGATACTTAACACCAGATAAGTGGTCTGAATTTCTCCATCTGCTTTTACTTGAAAATTCATATTAACTAGCATAAGAGCTTCTTGAGTTACAGTTCAAGTAATATAGAGATTTTCCATCTACAGACACTTAATCAATTTGGTGAAGTAAATGACTTATTTGTTAACTTTGCTTCCTATTTATAGTTGGTGGGGCTTCTGTCACTGCTATTACCTGTGGGATCTTCTAGCCTGGAATTGCTAGGAATTGAAATAAATCACTGTAAAAGCCACCTTGGAGAACACACAATAGTTTTCTCTTAATGCCTGTGATTATGTTAAAAGATTTTAGTGAAAACAGTCTGCCCTAGAGAAACCCAAACGTACCACTAGTATGTAGGGTGAATTCTAGAGAATTTAAAGTGGGTGATGAACTGCTGTCAAAGGTCCAGAAAGGTAAAAAACAAGAGAAATCACTGCTGAGCAAAACAGGGCACTTTCTGTAGCACAAAGGTGTTGATTGACTTAACGTTTGTGATGCTTTATAGCTGGGGATGATGCAGAACTATCACTCAGGGAGGAGCTCTGTGAAGGGTTTGTCCAGGTTCATCTAGTGTCTTTACAGAATGGTACAAATGCAGCAGGACTGACTTAAGTGTTTGGATTTATGTGCCCTTGGCCTTGTGCAGCTGTGCACAGAGAGAAAATGTATTGCATCAACCCCACGTCCTCATGCAATGGTAAGCACCAATTGTTCTTATGCACTTGGTATAGGAGATGCACAATTGTGTATGTAGTCTTTCTTGCCAGTGATATACAAAAGTACCAGGTTTCTAATAGTAAGTATGTCCTTGTTTTTTAGAGTACTTTGATAGGTAAGAAGAGTGTGACATAGTGCTGCTGACTATTTACATTGATTTTATTTTTTTACAAATAAAAGGCAATCAAAATAATTTTCTTAAAATGGCAAACTGGATCTGCTTAAAGGGGAAATAAGAATTTGTTGTTGTTGTTGTTTAATTCATGCTAATGCCTGCTATGGTGGCTGTATGATATAGACCTAGTTCTTACTCAGAGGTCCTTTCCACATTCACACTTATAAAATCAAGTTACTCAAGCAGTAGTGCTTCAAAACTTGCCATTCCTCAGATTGGCCCATCTGAACATAAAGCTCTTTACAGAGGCTTAACCTTTAATTGACAGCCTTCCATCTAAGTCCAGTAATAGACTCTAGAGGATTTTGTAAAGGAGAGTTAACGTGCTGCCCATCTTTTCTGTAATGGCTGAATAATTGCAGTCTTCCCCCATGAACTGAAATATCTGATTCAGTTCTCTCCTGAGCAATCTCCACATTAGTGGTAACTTTGCGTCTCCTTATGTGTTCTACTAAAGTTATGAAGGAAGAACTGTGCCAGAAAAGAGACTATGAAAGGAGGAACATGATTCTGTACCCTGGTGATTAGAGCACTTACCTAGAAAAGAGGAGTCCTGCAATTAATTCCCTGGTCTCAGGATTGTTAATGAGTTTCACCCTGTAACTGCTTAATGTAAAGAACAGAAGCAACTCCTAAGCTGTGCTGTCAGCAGTACCTAAAATAGCTCCTTTAGAATTAGCCATGATGTTACTTTGATACAGCATTGTATTTTGCAAATTAGACATACCCACAGCTTATTAAAGCCCTGTCTATACTTGTCAATTAAATGGTAAAGAGTTGGTGGAGCTAGTAGCAGTTTTCCTTCCTAGAATACTGAAAACAGTATAAACACTTGGGAGACAGACTTACTAGTTCAGATGCAGTGTCATGCTAATATTGCTGCACTACTTTCTACACAGCATTGCTGTATATTGTGTAGACAAAGAATCTTACTGGGCTATTTGTGCTGTACTCCTCAGTGTACGCACTCCTAAAGAGCCAGTCCTGAGGACTGCTAACAACCCTCATTCTTTATTAAGTTCAGCATAGGCTGATTGTCAGTTTAATGTTCACTGTGGACAAATTGGAACATTTAAACAACCTGTTCCTGATTTTTCTCAATTAGATTGTTTCATGAAATATTTTCAGATATTTTGGAAGATTTGCCGTACTGCCAAACTCCTTCTTTTAACAAATGTGTTTTCCCTAGACTAAAATTCTGAAGGTGAATACAATATTTTCATACAGATGTAAATCCTTGCCTCCATGATTTTTCCTTCTTTTCCCAGATTTGTGACTAGAAAATAGCTGAAAATTCTACAGTCTAAAAAACTTGACGGATAAGAAAATATATATTTTTTTCTAATAAATTTCAAAAAGTTATTCTGTTCTTTTGTAAATAAAACCCCAAGTCTTAAAAGTGGACATCAAATGGTTTTCTTTCAGTATAAGTTAATGCTGCCTTGTACTGGAAGATAAAGCCAAGTTACTTACACCATTTATTATTTTTAACTTTTGAGGATGGAGGAAGTGGATGGGTTTCATTGATTAGACCTGACCCAAGCCAGGGAAAAATAAATGAGTGAAGGAGTGGTGTATCATCTGGTGAACTTAATAATTTCTTTTAAAGAAGAGGACTCTATAACTTCTCGGTACCATGTCAGCTTTCACATTTTGATGAAAGTGAACCATGAAACAAAAGGATAAAGAAGAGCTGTATTCAACAGTCGTGGCTTGTTCCTTCACAAATATTTTTTCCACCCCTATTAAAGTATAGAAGAAAATGTAGAAGAAAAAAGGCAATTGATTGGCAGATTGAAAGACTTCAGAGATTTTTACCTCTTTGACACAACACTGCATTATGTACAAAGCATTCAGGAAAATATCTTTTGCTTTTGTGTTTCATTTTAGGATGCCTTTTTGAAGGATATGGAATCTTTTGAAAGCTGACTTTCATTTGTTTGCAATATTACTCTGCTGACTTTTCCCATGATCAGTTACATCCCAAAATATAAAAGGTCATGTAGTCAAAGGGATAATGAAGTGGAAAATAACAAGAATGCCTTAAACTCTTTCCTTAGAAGGGAGATGTAAGGCACACGTTGGGTAAAAATCATGCCTGTAAGGAGGAAAACAGTGTGAATGATAGCATTGATGCAGTATTTTGCCTTTATATTTGCTGTTTGTGTGGGTGAATATGAACAATAAGATTCAGATAGAACATGGATGTTTATGTCAGTTTGTAGAAAAGTGGCATCATACGGAGTACTTTAAAAAGCACTAGGTTTGCAGATAGATCTAGTTCCATCTCATGGTAACAAGAGACTTTTCAAAAAGTCCATGAGATGTAGCAGCTTTTTCACTTTAGTCTGTGTTGGTGCCCTTATTAATTTTTCTGTTTCCTTTTTTCTTTATTATAAAGTATATTTGCATGAAAATGTTTGCTTTGCAGCTTCTGCAGCTTAGTCCCTGTATGAAGAGCCCTGGCTGTATGATACCATTGCAGTTTCCACAACAATAATTTGTAACATTGAAAGAAAGGATATTGGATTAATTTGAGAGAGTTGTTCCTAAGAAGGTAAAATTCCTAAGAAGGTTACATTTTTCCTCCTCTGCACTTATTTCTGTTCTAAAAAATACTTTTCAAATTCCTATGTCCTGCATTTTCCACCAGAAAGCCATTGATTTGAAGCTAAAATAATTTACAATCACAGTTTGACCCAAAAAAGAACTCTTCCAGTTCTCAAGCTTCCTGTGCAAAAAGTTTTTATTTATGTTGCCCTGCTCTCACTTTTCACAAAATGTGTAGATCATTTTAAGTCATAGGTTTTCCCTGTTCCTTCTACATAACCCATGTGATTTGTTTCTCTTAACAGCCATGATTCTGCAAGTGATTGCCCATGAAGTCTTTGCCAGACTTTATTACTCTGTGTGTAGTAATATAGTAGTGCTCTAAATCATGTTTCTGAAGTAAGAAGACTTATGTGGATTTTTTTTCAGAGGGTTTGTGGCTTTCCTGCAGTTTAGAGGGATATGAGCTTCTTTTGTGGTCAGTCAATCCAAGAACATTTATTGAAAAAATACATTCCCATTTTCAAATAGACAAAAGCAAAAAATAGATGGTGTAGCGTACTAAACAAGCACACTAAATACAGCCTTTAGAGAGACATTGAGGCCAGAAAAAACTGCTACCTGCTGAATTTCTCAATGAAAAAGCAAAGATCTCTCATGTTAATGTCTGATGGTTGCTTGTGGAAAAGTGAACTATGCTGTATTTTGCAAAAAGAAGTTGGGGACATTCTTACTCATGTCTGGTAATTTCTCTTGGCAATAACAATGGATTAATTTAAATTTAACTACTATTTTTAATTCTCAGGCTTAAAAAGGATAGTATTCTAGTGCAAGCTCACTTTCAATTTTTGAGGCAACTACACTTTCTAGACAGGATCACGTAGTTCATCTTACAGCTAAGTCTCGATCAGTGTTCTTCTGTTTGTCAGGATTAGTCTTGAAAAGAGCCAGGCTCATCTTTGGGATTGACACAGATTTTTGTCAGGTGCTCACCTGGAAAAAGGAGCCATCTTTTTTTTCAGGGTTGAAATAAGATCCAATTATTCATTATATCAATGTGTAGACAATAAGTAATACCTAAAATACAATATTGTGGACTTTTGCATCACTCAAAAAAGGAATAAATATTGAATGTTCTGCCTGCAGGAAAGAGAATACCTAGGCATTGTTGTGGTACATTTTCTGGACAGTTTTTTTCCCACTAAGAAGCCATACAGAGAAAGGGAAGATATTCCTATTCAAAGACTGGATTAAGGTTCAGAAGTTTCTTAGTCACAGCCCTTTTATTTCTAAAGTGCTTTTGCTTGCTTAGCCCTCCAAGAATACTCAGGTGAGGCAGGCCATTAAGAATAGTTAGTAAGACCCGCATGAGCCATAAAATGCTAGTAACTGACTCCCACAGTAATCTCTGACGTGTTTTGGAAGATGTTCTGATTTAGTTACAGACAAAATCTGAAGAATTCTCCATATCTTTCTGGACCTAGACTGGATTCTCATTTTTAAGGATGAAGCAAAAAAGAGAGGTATTTTTAAATCTTCTGGTGTGAAAGGTATTTCAGTTTCAAAACTGTGTAAAGTAGTACTAAAATTAAATGAAAGAAGTCTGAATACATGCGTTTCAGTGCCAGACAGCCTCCAGATTTATTCCACAAGAGATATGGCAGTTTTGAAGCCGCGAGGTTGAATTAATGATTTCTGTAAAGCACTTTGAGCACTTTATGCTTTTACACAGTAGTATTTTTGAGGCACAGAATGTAGTCACGGACTCGCGCACTTAGGGAAAGCAGTTTTACTGTGAAAATCTTCATTGCTTACTAGAATGACATTCTGTCCTAAGTAAATTTATTTTCACACGTCTATGCTTTTCACTGTCCTTCAGTGAAGTGTGTGGATTTTCATTCAAATGATTGCCCATATGTACGTTCCACTGCTGGTGTAAGTGTGCAGCTGTCTATTTGTGCTCAGAGTCTTTGCCCAGCAAACATGTGTCTGGAGATTATTAGTGCTCGTAGGGCAGAGTGCATCAGCTGTACTTAACTTTTCTATCAACTATCTGTTGCCTCAAAATGTAGTTTCTTATTGTCTGAATTTAGGAAACTTATATTTCCTTGGAGTTTTAGTAAATTATTGCTAGATACTGTTGCAATGTTGAAGTCTCTTGCCTTTCAAAACTGCCTCACAGCTACAGGTACCTGTCCAAGTACTTGTCTCTTGCAATCAAAGCATCATGGACAAGAGCTCATAATGCCTAAAGAAATCTTACATCACTGGCTTTGTTCTGTCTGCAAGAGAAAGCCCAGTTTCAGCTTTATCTCCAGGGTGTATCTGTGGGGGGGAAGGCTGAGGTCAAAAGTCCCAGGGTCATTTGAGCAGTCTTCAAAACCTCAAAGCATACAAGCTCTACAGTTCTGTTTTGCAGAGCACCAGCTTATACTATGGATGTAGCTACCCCGTCCTGCTTTGACAAGGTAGAGAGCAGGGGGAGTTCCTGAAACACCTTTCCTTGTTGGTTATATTGACTGTAAGGACTGACATCAATGACACAAGAGCCTCTCCCCTACTCCCAAGTCTCTGTTCCATAAACCTTCATGGAGGCCTTCTGAGCTCTTGACTTTTGCTTCAGCTGGGTGAGATGATGTGGACTTCACCAAAGCTATGGTATTCATCTGACTCAAGAAAATATAGCCTTGCTGGGATAACTGAACTCCAAATGAAAAATACCAATCTTGCATTCTGAAGTTGTGCTGGACACGCAGCAGTTTTTGACCCTTGGACATTATAGTCCTCCCGATAACCACCAAATCAATCTGTTTGAGAGCAGCAGGAGAACCCCTGTTTTTCAAAGGGTTGGTAGCTCAAATAATGAGTTTACCCACCCTCTATTGCTGTAAAATGTGACTCTAGTTACTCCATGAAACATTTTCAATCTTTAGAGTGACTGCTGCTGTCCTTTCTAAGACTGCTTTCTCTGTTCACTGAGTTGAGGTGACTTGGCACACGACCTCACATCACAGTACCTCAAAACACAGTAACTGAGCCACCGAATCCTTAGATTCCCCTTTCATAAGGTACCACTTACTGTAGTACATATTTTTTGCTATTTTATTGATTGCAACTATTATAATACTCCATGGGTTTAGACTTTTCAAGGAGTTTGAGAGAATAAAATGCAGTATTACTGTCTACATGGTATGCTTTTGGCTCCTTTGAAAATTATTTTGTATTGTAATTCAAAATGAGAATAAACTGATAATGTAAATTCCTGACTGCAGCCATTTCCTGCTAATACTGAAGGTGCTCAGCAACTCTTAGGATAGGATTTTTAGGGAGGTTAGGGGAGACATCAAGATAATCTTGATTGGTGATGCCATTGTGCATTAAAGATGAAGAAGTTGATAAAGAGTATTAACAAGAAGTGATGAACAACTGATGTGTGTTTATCCTAACAGAACTGGATCCAGGATCTTCCATTGAGGGTAGCAGTGATGATGTTTATTTTGTAACTACAACAGATCTTTTTACTCCTATAACATGTAATCAAATAATACAGTAAAAATTTGTAATCCCTGCCTATGCTGTGGCTTTTAGTGCTCTGTCCCCTGTAAAGTTGCATGAGGAGAAAATTAAAGATCCTGTCTTTGTTAGACTAGGCAATGCAACAATGCAGATGATTCCAGAAATTTAAAAGAAGAAAAGAAAAAAGCAGAATCATTCCTAAATACATAAAAACCTGTGTAAATTTTGTATTTGCTGTATAACATTTCTCCATACCTCAAAGGATATCTAGATAAACTAAGAGCAGTTCAGTTCTCTTTCATTGGAAAGGCACTGTTGTTAAGTAATATTTTGAATTAACTGAAATGCTGAAGAAGGTTTCTAATCATCAACCATCTGAAAAGGTTTTTCACAATGTATCCCCTGTTTTTTGGCGTATATTAACTTGTAAAATACTTGTAAAAAACTTGGAAAAGTGTTTTTTGTACTTTCAGTAAGACATTGTGTATTCTTAAGGAAGAACTGCTGGAATTTATAATGTTAAAACCAAAGCCTAAAATTAGTAATGTAATGATTGACTGTTGCCTTATGTATACTGATTATCATTTCATAATGATTCGTTCCTTTTCCTCTTTCCGGTTACTTATAGTTAGCTTGACAGAAGTATAAATCAAATTGTCAGTATGGAGGTTATAATTTGTTGTTCTTAAAATGTCAAGATTTATGAAAAATAAATTATTATGGTGTTCTAAATTGTAACGCAACTTATTTAATTTCCTTTGTGTAATGTCCTCTTCTATATCTTATTGTGGAATATATCTGCAGAGTATCCTTAAGGCATGGGTCTCTCCATTTGAGTTCTTATATTTTTGAGGGCTGGAAAAAGAGGGGTTTTGACACTTTTTTTCTTATATCAGACCATTGCATCTTTTTTCTTAGTTCTATTACTAACTGAGAGGAAAAAAGTCAAAAGATACATATTCTGCTTTTCTCACAGTGCATAGTCTTGCACTGTCAAAAATGTCACAGGTTAATGGTACAACTGAGCTCCATTTATCTTCTTCTGACAGCTCGCCCAACCTCATACATCTAGCAACAACATCCCTCCTAAAGTAAGTGACATTTTTAGCCTTTGTTCTTTTCGTATGGGCCTGTTAAAAGGATTTACAGTAATTCTACACTGAGTTTATAATACGTCATTTCTTATTATATGGAATTACAGTGGAGAAATTTTAGGCTAATTTAGTTCCATAGAATAATTAATACACTGTTGAAAATTAAAGTCTCACCTTAGAAATCTGAAATTACAGGAATGGTACAGTGCCATGGATTTTGTGAAAAACGATGGTATGTATTTTTAATTTTACAACCTTTCTATTACACTTGTTTAATTATTTATGGAAGCTAAAAAAGACCAGCATGTGGTAGACAGCGACCTAATTTTATCCTCAAAAAAGTGTGATTCCTAACCAGTAGTTACTTATTGATGACTTATAAAATGTATCCAAAGATTTTTGCTGGAGTCAGTTTTATAAAGCCAAGGCTAACTAAAATCTGAATATTTAATGTTTAAAAAATTAGGTTGTTTCATTAAACATGTTAAAATTGACTATTGTGTCTTTATAGGCAATAGCTATATAAAAGCAAACTGAAAGCCCTCTCAAACTTGTCACATTTTCAGAGATGCTTGATTAAATTAAATTTAATAGACTTAGATATTGTCTTTAACTTTGGATGGCAGAAACAGTTGGGATTTTTAGTCTTGACGTAGAAGAAGCAGCAGTTGAAATCACATGGTCTTTCAAATGCTTTCTTCTTAGTTTGGATAAATTGGGTGTTTGATACAAAGAGGGATATTTGTCTTTTATGATCTGCGTACAGTGCAGCTTTATTGAATTCTGTGGAGAATAGAACAGAAGAGAATAGTTCAGTTGGAAGGGACCTACAATGATCATCTAGTCCAACTCAAAGACTGTAGTCTTTTGGGTATGCCTAGGCAGGAGTTATGTGTTTCAGGCACATCCACTCCCCTCTTACAAATTCAATTCTTCATTTGTAGATTTGAAATAATAATTATTTCCTTCGTGAAAGATCTGAAAGCTTCTCAAAAAAGGCATATATGCTTATAATATTTATTTTTTGCTCTCCCCATATTTATAATAAAGCAGACTACATAATTTGCTCCCCTGAGGAAGGGATCATTCCAAGACTATTCTGTAACAAATCTGACAAACATAAGAATATTCCCCTCATCATATTTACAATACCTGGACCAAGTTCTGTATGATGTCTTCTGGATCAATCCATTTTTATTCGAAAATATTTACCATTAATTTACAATAACCATTCTTTGTGTTTCCACATTATTTCATAATGTTTCAGTATTATTTCATAGAAAGGGTAAAGTTAATGACATTTCTTTATCAGTTTAAAGTTTTGGGAAATGGTTTACATTTGATAAGGTTGAATATATATTTCAGCACAGCTAATATGTGCATCCAGGAGCAAAGAATGAAAGTAAGGGACACTGTCTTCGAAAATACAGTTCACTGGGGAAGAAAACAAAACCATTACCCTCAACAACGACCCATCACTACTGAGAACTTCATCCATCTCTCCCCAAAAACCAACCAACCAACCAACACCTCCTCCTTAAAGATTCATTTTGAACTTTTACAGAAATACTATGGCTAAAAAGGCTAATGTGTGGGCAGGGGTGGTGTGGTGGTTTTTTTTGGTTTTGTTTTGTTTTTATTAAAAAGTTGTTATATCTAAAAGTTGACATGGGAATTTGATCTTTTCTATGTATGCAGCGTTAACAAGCTTGAAATAGAACATTAATAAGCTTAACAGTAGATAGGAGCTTCGTGTCCCATTTCAAGAAGGATGAAAGCATACTGGGATGGATCCAGGGGATAATGACATAATACAGAAACTTGTGAAAAACAGATTTTGTGAGTCTTAAGGGAGAACAGTCTGAGAGTCCACTGTGTGATCAGATGCCACTACTTAGGAACTTGAAAATCAGAATAGTTACCTTTAAAAAGATATTATTTTTCTGCTAACCTGAATGGAACTGAGAATAAACTGAGAATAGGGGGAAAAGGAATGCAGTATATATGTCAGAAGTCAGGAGATGGTAGTTTCTGGCTTTCCCGGAGTCTGCCAATCCACCTTCTGATAATAAGAGTTAAAATACATAGTAGCAACATAAGTGTAAGCATAAATAAAACCACTAGCATTGCTTGGCTGGAGTTTATTCCCTACAATCAACAATGACAGATGAAGGAAGATAACACCAGTCTTCAAGATGATGTCAGCTTTTCAATGTATTTTAAAGTAATTTATGTTGTTTGCTAAAAATTGAGCTACTTTTTCTTCAGTCAATCGTTGCTAATAGATTTCTAACATAATGGAAGTTTTATGACAATGGCTCAAGTTTCTTCAGTTATAATGTTGTAGCAGGTTGACATATGGTAATAATAACCAAAACTATTTTATTTCAGCATTAATAGTAGTTCTAAGAGATTAATAAATCAAATGAAATAGGCTCTTTGAGTTGTTGCATTTTACACAAAGGTGTCTATTACAAATAGTGCTGCTCTATCATCTATGTATTTCACAGGAAGTTATTGTGAAGATATTTTGTACACACTGAAACTCATGCTCTAAAATTTTCTTCTTTGGTGACTTAAATCTTTATTTTAGGATATAAAAATAATAATTATTTTATATTAATTTCTGTGGATTATGGGGTCCTGCCAACTGTAGTTAATACAAGAATAATTAGAGTACAATTCACATTCACCACAAGTATTAACAGAGCACATTTTCATAAAATGACTAGATAAAATTAGTGTTTAAATTAATGAGTTTATGCAGAGATAAATGTATTTTTTTCAGTAGCATTGGTGAGTATTTTTTTCCCTTCCCAAATGTTTTTTTCTTTTGTATCCTAATCACACAGCCATCTATCAGCACCATATTGTGAACATTTCTTTAATTTTTTTCTTTTAATTGCTTGAATGGCATCACCTGCAACTAGCTGTCAAATTGAATGAGTAGATTCCTTCCAGAGTGGGTATTTATGCTCTGTCAGTGTCAAGCTGCCCCAGGTAGACTCTTACCATTTAGAATCAGAAGGAGCTTAACTACGTTGCTATGCACGTTTTACTGGCATGTAAATAGTTTAAATATTATTGATTACTTTAATGATGGAGTTTCAATCAGAAGTTGATTTAATATATGTGTTTAGTATCTGACACAAACCAATATATAATAACCATGAAAATAACCTCTGAGGCAAATTCATTTTAAAACAGTTTATTAGAAAATGGTTAAAACTATGCATGTATAAATGTATCCATTGTGTTTCATAGAATCAACTCCTTGCTCCTCGCAGGACTACCTAAAACTAAATCATATGACTAAGAGTGTCGTCCAGACGCTCCTTGAACTCTGACAGGCAGAACTCTGACAGCTTCAGATAATCATTGCAATAATTTACTGATTACCTTAACATTAAAACCTCTTTGTCATTTTAGGTGATCTGACCCACGTCATTTTGAAGGATTTTGATGGCAGGGAGGGTTTCATTTGTCTCAGCACTGGTGAGGCCACACCAGGAGTACTGTGCCCAGTTCTGAGCTCCCCACTGCAAGAGAGATGTAGACATATTAGAGAGAGTCCAGCACAGGGCCATGGAGATGACTAATGACTGGAGCATCTCTCATACAAGGAAAGGCTGAGAGAGCTGGGGCTGTTCATCACAGAGAAGAGAAGGCTCAGAGGGATCTCGTCTATGTGTAGAAATACCTGAAGGGAGGGTGCGAAGAGAATGGAGCAAGGCTCTTTTCAGTGGTGCGCAGTGACAGGACCAGAGGTAATGGGCATGCACTGAAACACAGGAGAGTCCATCTGAACATTGGAAAACACTTTTTCACTGTGGGTGTGTGCTGGTTTTGGCTGGGATAGGGTTAATTTTCTTCATATTTTGAGAATATGTTTTGCATTTGTGCTGAAAACAGCGTTGATCACACAGGGATGTTTTTGTTATTGCTGAGCAGGGCTCACACAGAGCCAAGGCCTTTTCTGCTCCTCACCCCCCCCCACCAGCGAGGAGGCTGGGGGTGCACAAGAAGCTGGGAGGGGACACGGCTGGGACAGCTGACCCCAGCTGACCAAAGGGCTATTCCACCCCATATCATATCATGCTCAGCATATAAAGCTGGGGAAGAAGAAGGAAGGGGGGGACATTTGGAGTGATGGCGTTTATCTTCCCAAGTAACCGTTACACTGATGGAGCCCTGCTTTCCTGGAGATGGCTGAACACCTGCCTGCCGAATGGAAGTAGTGAATGAATTCCTTGTTTTGCTTTGCTTGCATGCATGGCTTTTGCTTTCCCTGTTAAACTGTCTTTATCTCAATGCACGAGTTTTCTCACTTTTACTCTTCCCATTCTCTCCCCCATCCCACTGGGTGGAGTGAGCGAGCAGCTTTGTGGGGCTTAGTTGCCAGCTGGGGTTAAACCATGACAGTCCTTTTTGGTGCCCAATATGGGCCTTGAAGGGTTCAAGATAACGAAAGGTTTGACTGGAATGTGCTAGATCAAATTTATAGCTGTTATTGCTGTTCAGCTATTAATTGGCAAGCTCCTGTGCTTGCTCTGGGGCTTGCTTGCCTCACTGTATGTTAGAGTCTAGTGCTCGTTCGTGGCTGCTTTTTGCTTTCGCTGCTTGCTGTGCTGCTGTACTGCTGATCATCTTACTGTGCTGTGCCTGGGAACGTGTTGATAACAGCAATGGCCTTGCGCCTGGGCTGGCAGATGGCCAGGGCATCGCTGCTGTTTCTGTGCTGCTGTACTGGTCAGGCTGGAACTCCAGTGTGAACTCGAGTCGAAGGGACTGTGACCTGTGGATGAGTCCACGTGGGAGCAGGACACCCCAAAGCGTCTGTGGCCGTGAATAAGTCCACACCAGAGCAGGTACATCTCGAAGTGTCTGTGGCCATGGTTACATCTGTGCCGCAGCAGGTATACCTCTGAAGGGGTTGTGGCCCAAGGATGAGTCCACGCTGGAGAAGGTACACCTCAAAGTATCTGTGGCTGTGGATAAGTCCATGCTGCAGCAGGTACACCTCGAAGCATCAGTGGCTGTGCATGAGGTCATGCTGGAGCACCTCAAAGCCTGTGGGCATGGACAAGCCCATGACAGAGCAGGTACATGCCTGGAGGGACTGCAGCCATGGGTAAGGCCATGTTGGAGCAGGTCTGTCTCTGAAGGCATTATGGCCCATGGATAAGGCCACACTGGAACAGGTGCACCTCAAAGCGACTGTGGCTGTGGGTAAGTCTATGCCACAGCAGGTACACCCCTGGAGAGACTGTGGCTCACAGATGAGGCTCCACTTGGAGCAGGAACACCACTAAGGGACTGCACTCTGTGGGTAAGTCCAAGCCGGAGCAGGGGCAAGGGGAGGAGTTCATTGCAATGTTAAACCCAATGGTCTGGTCCAAAGGGACCAGAGGTGAGATTGTAATGGAAATACCTTTAAATTGTTGTAACCCGGGATTTGAGTTGCATGTTATGGGATTTCCTATAGCAGGAACCCCTTGTTGGTAGCCAGGCTAGGAGCAAGGGGAGGAGGTCATTGCAATGTTAAACCCTATAACCTGGCCCAAAGGGACCAGGGGAGGAGACTGTAATGGATATACCTTTAAATTGTTGTAACCCATGATTTGAGTTGCATGTTATAGGAATTACTATAGCAGGAACCACTCAAACTGGTGGTGGACAAGCCTTACAAGAAGCAGTGCAAGTGCAGCAGTGACCTGACCTGAGCTGGCTTTGGTGCCCAGTAACTCCACACAACACACCGCCTCTCCTGTCCTGAGTGACCACCATAAGAGATGGAGCCCAAAGTCATGGACTAAATGAACTCAGTGGACATTTTGTGGACATTTGTGGACATCTTACAGGCATTTTATGGACATTTTACAGAGGTGGTCCATAGACTAAGGGAATCATATCTGTGCATTATATCAAAGCATGGGACGGGGAGTGGTGGTTGATGAGGTTGTATTGGATAGTGTGGGAACTGAGAGTGACATAAATGGTATGGAATAAGGGGTGGACAATGTGCTGGTTTTGGCTGGGGTAGGGTTAATTTTCTTCACAGTAGCTAGTATGGGGCTATGTTTTGGATTTGTGCTGAAAACAGTGTTGATAACACAGGGGTGTTTTAGTTACTGCTGAGCAGTGCTTACACAGAGCCAAGGCCTTTTCTGCTCCTCACCCCACCCCACCAGCGAGGAGGCTGGGGGGGCACAAGAAGCTGGGAGGGGACACGGCTGGGACAGCTGACCCCCACTGACCAAAGGGCTATTCCACACCATATGGCATCATGCTCAGCATATAAAGCTGGGGGAAGAAGAAGGAAGGGGGGGACATTTGGAGTGATGGCGTTTATCTTCCCAAGTAACCGTTACACTGATGGAGCCCTGCTTTCCTGGAGATGGCTGAACACCTGCCTGCCCATGGGAAGTAGTGAATGAATTCCTTGTTTTGCTTTGCTTGCGTGCATGGCTTTTGCTTTCCCTATTAAACTGTCTTTATCCCAACCCACGAGTTTTCTCACTTTTACTCTTCCAATTCTCTCCCCCATCCCACTGAGTGGAGTGAGTGAGTGGCTGTATGAGGCTTAGTTACCCGCTGGGTTTAAACCATGACAGGGTGTGACTGAGCACTGGCACAGGTTGCCCAGGGAGGTTGTGGAGTCTCCATTCTTGGAGATATTAAAAAGCCGTCTGGACATGGTCCTGGACAGCCGGCTTTAGGTGGCCCTGCTTGAGCAGGTGGGTTGGACCAGATGACCTCCAGAAGTCCCTTCCAACCCCAACCATTCTGTGATTTCTTACAGATGCAAGATGGGCTGTTTAATGTGCTGAATATCAAAATAGTGGGTCTGATTTTAGCCTGATGCAAATGTGTCTACAATACTGAGCTATTCTAGGTTTACTTTAGCATAACTGAGACTACCCTGACTTGCCCACAGCTATCTGGCAGGCCAATGGCACAGCATAAATAAAACCAAAGTCCTTGTAGTTCCATCTGCTTTCTTCAAAAACGTATCAATAGGAGAAGTGCATCAAATATCCAGGTTTTGTTCTTTGACAACAGAAGTCTTCTCCAGAATGATATACTCCTTCTCAGTCTTTGGAATTAATTTGCTTGGTGGATTTTGTTGGCTTTTTATTTTTATTTGTCCTGTATAACTTGAGGTCACTACAGTTTCTTCCCTTGGCTTCAGTCTTTGTGGATTTATTCTGCCACAGGAACATATTTTGAAGGGCAAAGTATCTTGGGGAAGGAGTGAAGGGCAGTAGGTGTGAGGTAGATCTATGGTCCTTTCAGAAATGCTGCATTGACTAATTGCTCTATGTAACAGTTTTACAGAACCCAATTAGTTTCTCTACATAATACATATAGTAGAGGAAGAAGATTTGCAGGTATTAAAATGCAGACATTTCTCACTCAGTGGCAGAACAGACTATCTTAGACATTACAGAAGAATTTTAAAACTGTAGATGAGAACATTGTCATTATTGAAAGCTGAAATTTAGCCAAGAAAATGGAATAAACATTTTTATTCCTGGAAAAACCCTTATATCTGACTACTCAGAAAAATCAGATGTACTTCTCTTTCAAAGTACTTCAAGTTCTTTAATTCTTTTTAGCATAACAGATGCATCATGGGAACACTGCATAGAAGGATCACTTTGGCACTAACTGAGTGAAAGGAATATTTCTGAAATGAAGTGCCAATGCATATTGTAGTTTATACTAATCCTTCCTGGCTACACAAGATCAAATTTTCAAGGGTATTTTTTTTCTTTTTTCCTGTAGAATAGGTGAGTTTGATTGTTTGTACACTAAGTCATTTGATTACACTACTCTGCTTTTTCCTTACGCTTCTCATTTTCCTGCAGAACATACCTCTATTATTACAGAATATCAATCTTCACAGAAATTTCCCATGTGTTTTTATTTTGTTTTGTGGAGTTGAGCTTTTGTTATGGTATCATGTCACAAATAAGCATTTTTTACTAGTGTTTGGGCTCTGTATTAAAAGCTCAGTAGTATGCTACTCTACACTTCATCTTACTCTGAGAAGCAGAGGGATCGTATTGCACTGTGAAAGCAAAGGAAACTAAATATTTGAGCTCCCCTGTTTGTTTGATATTGTGCCATTTTTTAAGTATCCCTTGAAGATAGGTTTTGCAGGTCAATCCACCCAGACCCGTTGCCATCTGAAGTGACCAATGTTGTTATTGTTTCTCATCTTAATCAACTGAGCCAGTCATCCATAGTGATGCAGTAATAGAAATCTCTTGTAGATATTTATACCAGATTCATTTATTAATGTATGCAAGTATAAATTCATACAAAGTGTAAGTAAATGGAGGTGTTAACATTAAAGAGTTAGCCAGCTGGGGAGGAGCTTGCTGAGTGAAGGCCAGTCAAGCGTAGAAGATAACAGCTGGTCAGCTAATACAGCTATTGCAGCTTCAGAGAAGGGTGGGAGAGAGGAGGGAGGTCAAAATCTTTTCCTGAATGTGTTTGAGGTAAGTAGGTTTGGGCAGAGGGAGACTGAGTCCTATTGGGATTTCTGGAGAATCCCCCCAAAGGGTATAACTATAAAATCTTGTTCACTAGATCAGGGTTTCCTCTGTGGTATGAACTGGAGATGTAGGACATGCAGGAAGAGGTGGTTCTTGGTTAGGGGATGCAGGGAAGAAAAAAGATCAAAACAACTGAATACAAGCAGAGATTTCTAACCTGACTTCCAGTTCCGATCTCGATGTAAATAAACTAACCCTGATTTTTCATTCATTTCTTCACATGCCTCTTTTATAAAGCATTTTTAACTGTTCAGTCTATTTTGGGTGTTGAAAGTAAATATTTTAATTTTAATCTGGTTTTAGATTAGGTGATTTCAGTGTACTGTCTGACATCAGTGTGTTCCTCACATGATTGATAAAGCTAAACATTGGGCTACCAGAACACTGTAACAAGGACCCAGCTCCTCTGTCCACTCACAGGCACCTGGAGGATAAAAGAGTATGCCTAACGTTTCACAGGCCACTTTTGATTGCAGGTACTATGGGTTTAGGAAAGGAAAAAATGCCATTGTTGAAGCATGAGTATCCTGAGGAAGTTTTTGACAACTCCCAAAAACATAGTTTCAGGAAAGGCAAACTCTCACAATACTATTGATTTTCAAAAGCTACGTGCAGTTACTGGACACATTAAAGGCTGCCCCTGGTTTTAGCAAGGTTGATCTGAGAAATTCTCATCTAGGAAATGTGTGAGAAGTAAGTGACCTTTTCACTGTTTTTACCATTGCAGTTTTTCTAAGTGCTTCATTAGTAAACGTATCCACGTTCATCTTGAGCAATCTGGAGTCTCGTAACCATGTTGTTGCAAGCCTTTACAGCATCACATTAGAGGGCAGTAATACTGGCAGGGAAGGAAAGAAATAGCGTTCGCTAGGAAGAATGGGCTGAGGTTTGGGGCTGATGGGGGCATGTGCTGAGAGGACAGCTAATGTGCAGCTATCTTCCTTCTGTACCTTTCCATTCCTCTTGGTGTGCCTAGTATGTCCAGGGCTATTAAAAGGGAACTTTCATGTGCTTTGTGGAAAACAGCTGTGGCTGCTGTTTTATGAGGTTGGTTTGGTTCCCAACTCTGTACAACAGTACTAGGAATAATAACAGTTTGGCCCATTATTTTTTGCCAGCGGAATAGCCTAGCAACACATACTTAAATTGCTATCAGTTCAGTTTGCTAACTCGTCCTCTGTTGATTTGGCAGAGATGACCAAGGAACAGGATACTGTTGTCTTTTTAACTGATTGAAAAAAATCCCTGTATGTAGATACCTAGAGCTGGAATAGAAGTTTCTACCAAAGTGAGATCTCCAGAGGGCTGCACACAGTCTTGCTAGGCACGAGGGAAGTAGGTGCAGGGGAGATGTAGGTTGTCTTTTGTGTGATAGTGTAATGGTTAGAGAGAACACTCACTTAGAAGCAAGCACCTCCATTTCCTAGCACCCAAGGGAGGCAAGAAGGGGAAGGGAGACTCACTTAAAGTACGCCACTGTACTGAGAAGAATGCCAGATGAATGGGATATAGACTAAGTAAGGGGGCAGGACAATGTACAAGAGCACTGCTTGGCTGAAGGAAATCCTGGGTTTGTAGTCCCTGCTCCAAAATTATTTGTAGGATATTTTTTAATTTTTTTAAACCCAATTGCTAAAAACACAAATACTCTTGAGACAAGGACAAAATCCAGCTTTACCATTTCATGGTCAAATTCTTTATTTAAATGCTTTTCTATAATTGTGAACAAGCTTACCACTGCTTGTCAGCACCTCTTGCTCCTTCTCTCATCATTGGAGCCTTTTCACTGCAAAGGCACGCCTAAGGCCAAAATTGCAGAAAATAGTGTTGTAGTCTTGTGTGTGTACCTAATTCGTGGCTTTTAGCTTCCTGTCAGCTGACTTAATGCCTTCTTCCCTGCCAGTGCCCTGCGCTGAATCACATTTTTAAATGTCCACCTTTCCTTATTCATTGCACTGACACTGCAATTGTCAAGTCTGCATATGTGCATCTCATTTTGGACCTTCACCTAGTGCTGAGAACCTAGAAGTGGTGGCACTTAGTGTTAATTGAATGTGATAGGAACATTAACATCGGGCAAGTTCACGTCTTTCTAATGTTACTTGAGAGGCCATTATTGTTATTGATTATGATCAAATGTCCCATTGCCAATGCTGAAAAATTGTTGTAATTTGCAGCTGCTGAATATATATGAGGAAAAAAATGTTTCTAGTTATTCACTTAGGAAGACAGTACAGTGATTGTCTAATAAGGTTTTTTCCCTCTATAACAGTACTAAAACATAATTTCAATGAGTCAAAGTCAGAAGTTATGATTTGTCAAGTGAATGAAGTGTGGACATAAACATATGAAATTGTGCAGTAATGTTACTGGTTGAATAACTTTCCAGTTCTATTTGAATCCTTTACACAGCTGTGCAAAAGTCTAATTTTTCTCTATAGGAGTTACTTGCTTCTTTCCAGTGTTTGGGTTTTTTTGTTGTTTTTGTTTTTTTTTTAAAGTGTATTCAACCATTTTTGGGTTATTTTTAGAAGAAATTAAAATTCCATTCAGA
This sequence comes from Ciconia boyciana, assembly GCF_034638445.1. Lineage (NCBI taxonomy): Eukaryota > Metazoa > Chordata > Aves > Ciconiiformes > Ciconiidae > Ciconia > Ciconia boyciana. The sequence goes on along the minus strand of NC_132938.1, from coordinate 55,420,649 downwards.
CTTGAATGAGTTGATGTCATTTTACAATCTAAAAAGAAATATAGACTGTTTAAATATGTTTTTTAGGATGTGAAATAAATTGTGAAATCATCTAACTGAGAGTGAGAGAGCTTGATTTTTTTCATCATTTGTCTTATAGAAATAATGATTTAATATATGTAGGCTATGATCTCTTACGACTAAGAAAGTCTTCACAAATTTTGATGTTTTTATTTTATTGGAAATAAAACCATCCACTAAGTGATTCAGAAGTATATTATCTTTTATTATGTGGCTCTTTCAGTATTGTCCATAAAACAAGGTAACCATTGAGGCAGTGTATTGCTACTCCAAGCCTGACCTGCAGTTTTGTTTCCCCACTGATAATTATTGTACGTACATTACAAACCTAAAAGAACTGTGTTTCTTGCTAGATTATGTGGATGTATATGAATAGGAGAAAGTCCATAGTGCAGGATGGCCTTGGGATGGCTACTGAATGTCTCCTATAGAATCTTGACTTTTCTCAGATTCCAAGTTAATGAAGCTAAACCTGTAGTAATTGCTTGCATAACATGATTAATGGTGGCATATTTGGGCAGTTGGGCTGTGACCCAGCAAAACACTTAAGCACATGCTTATCTTTAAACATGTGAGTAGTTTTGGGGAATAGTAGTTTCACTGCTAGGCCCCATTTTTGCCTTGGAGCGCTTTGCTGTATTTGGCTTTGGATAAATAAAGAAGCTAAATTCTTGAAAGTGCTCTAGTCTTAATTACAAAATACGTTTTAGTCATGCATTTGACAAGTTTTAATTAAAGTAGTTTTATATAAATTATATGACACTTGATTTATGTACCCAGTATACATTTATGTGCTTAGAATTTATCACAATGTCTTTTCAGTATATAAATGTTATTGTATTTATGTTCTGTAAAAGCAATGAAGTAATAATATTATCCTATAATAACATTTCATTTTGCTGTTAAGTCTTTGGTGAAGAGTGTAGTGAAGTTTTCAGGGGTTTTGGTGAAATACTGCACATCTGGAAAACAGATTAATGTTTTCTGCATATGTAATGAAAGTCTAGGTATTTAGCTTGGGCTAATATCCCACAGAATTAGTTCATCATTCTGCTGTAGATCTAAATGAATACTAAATCAGTATTGGAAATGCAATAGAAATCAGTTTAGGGAAACTATAGTTAGTACTAAAGTTAGTACTAAACTAGAGTTAGTACTAAACTGTGCTGAGCCAAAAGCACTGTTTCATATCTTGTTTTGTACCACCTTGAAACAAATACATGTTCCTTTTCCGCAAGAAGTGTTTTTTCTGAAACCTGAGTATCTGGTTTGTAGGCATTCCAATAAAAAACCCAAACACAAAGAAATTGCTGGTTTAGGCTGTGAAAATACTTCCTGAATTTCATCTTGAGGAATTATTTTGGATTTGACTACTGAAAGAAACTTTTTTAAGAGCTAAAACTGTAGATGCAGGCGACTGTTCCATTATCATGGAATGCATTGGCATCAGACAGTTCTTTGGAAATGCAGATATCTGGATCAGCAGTAAGAGTTATTCAAGTAGAATAAATTTCAGGATGCTTAGATTTTTGGGTGGGAATTTCAGCAGTGATATTTACTTCGGCATAATGTACCATGGCAAATTATTCAGATTCATTCAAAAAAGCAATGACTATGTCTATTTAAATTCTCATGTACAGTGTAACACAGTTTTATGTTGTATGTGTGCTATTTTCTGCTATTACTTAAGGGATAATAATTAATCAGTTAATAACTGGGAAGGTTACAGAAATAACAGTAAAATTTGTAAAATTATCAACTACTCTGTTCTACTGAGGTGCAGTCAAAAGTCAGGCAGCTGTAGAAGTGTCCTGCTGCACTGACAGCAGAGGTGGTCTGCCTCATACGGCACTTCCAGACTGATAATATGCGTGGAGAATATATAATTATTAACTCTTCTGGTAAGATGTTGCATACTCTTTCCAGGCAGCAATGTTGGCCATACTAGTTGCAGAGAACTGAAACGCTTCCTTCTCCTTGTCCTTCTGGAGCCCTTTTCCTGTGTAAGTACAGAGACAGATATAGCAGTGTGGGAAAGCATAATGGGCTTCCTCAAAACCACGCTAAAAATCAGGCTGGGAATTGCATTTGGATTTCCAAAGCTCCCCCCGAGATCATAATCTTCCTATGAGCCACCCAGCACAAAAGGGAACAGACAGAATGCCTGACATATTTGGGGATCATTTCATCACACTGCTACAACCATTCTTCCTACACCATAAAATCTACATGTATAATATGGCAACCTTATATTAGCCTTATTGCATATTAAATACATCAGTTGTCTCCCTGCTGGCTGTCCTTAATTTTCTGTTACTCTGATTGTCTCCAAAATAGCACTGAAAATATCGTTTTCTGTCCACGGCACTTTGACACTTGCCCTTTGTGCTTCTGGGCTTCTGTATATATATAGATAGTATATATATCACATATATACTAACCTGAGCCTTCTTTGATGTAGTGTTCTCCCTCACTTGTTTTCATTAGATCCTCAATGACCCTAATTGGATATTCTGTTCCTAAACCTGTGTTTATTCATATAAACTAACAACAACAAAACCAACAATACATTAGAGATTAAAATTAATGTAGTTCTCTAGTATTTGTAACCCATAAAACATGCATAAAGAAAAAAGTATTCTTTCTTCTTGTTTTGCCCTTATCAGTGACGTGACATTTGTAGCCCATATACTGTCTGTAAAGTAGATTGTACGCTTTATGGCTTGTCCTCAGACTTGCAACAGGTTTTTAATTTATATGCAGAGAAGGACAAAAACCCCAGACCTAGATAAGCAGTTTAAAAAAAAAGGCTGAAACATAGCAACTCAGTGACAAAAGACGGAAGAAATTTACTGAGGGGGAAATCTCTAATTAATTTCTGATATGGATGAGGAGCTGACAGACCTGCCTAAGTATTCAGTTGGTGTGCTTGTACTTCTTTGTACATGGAGGATGTAGACCATAGCCTTCAGCAGAAGCTGAATGGTGGTGAGTTGGGGTTTGAAGAGCCCATAGAGAAAAGAATTGCAAAAAAATAAAGGTAAAATGAGCATGGGACATACTCATCAAAAGGAACAAGAGTACACAATAAAGAAGTTTTGTTTGTCATTTGACCAAGAATAGTCATGTGGTGTTAAGATCTGTATAATCAAAGACAATTATTTAAATCAAACAATTTCAAGTGAAAAATAAAATCTGAATGGTTCCTCAAGTGTATGTATAGATCACATTGATCACACATGCTTGCAATTTCATAATGAGGATTTTTCATTTCATATGCAGCTTTAATTCCAGTCATGTTTCTAAATAGGATCTGATACTTTTGCTATGGCACTAATACATCTTATCTGGGATTTTGGTAGAAGCAGTATAGCGCAAACACCATTTCCATGTATATCTTTCGTATTTGGGTCATTTATTTTATTTGTGATTTCAACACAGTTATGTTTTCTACCATATAGTTAAAATTATGCAAAAAGTTTTTGCTACTGTTATGCTAAAGAGCTGCTTGCCTGTTGCACATGGATTTATTTACAGCTAGTGGCTGCCCTAGTTAGCTGATACTTCTACAGCCTGTCATTTACTCCAGCCATCCCTCATGTATGATGATTTCATCTGAGAAATTATCTTCTGAATTCAATGACATTACATAAGTGCAAAAATATATAAGTATCTAATATTATTTGATCAGATAAAATCAATATGGACACCTACATTTCATCCATTGCTAGATGGTTATGAACTAAAAACCCATAATAGATGGCTTTATTTTATATTGCAATATTTTATATATTGCAAAAGATGCGGAGACCAATTTCTTACATGCCAGAGGCATTTCTTCTGTTAAGTTAAAACTGGGGCTGGCTTTGTGTTATTTTCACTTTTCAGTCATATTCAATTTAGCTAGGCTTGATGATGTTTTGATTGGAACTGAAACTCTATGTTGTGCACTAGATACTCCCTTCTGCAGAGGGTCACTGTGGCACCGAGTTTATGTTTTAGAATTATGATATATGTGTTCTTATGCTCATTTTAGCTCAACATGCTGGCCTTCAGACTCCTTACTCTATTCCAGATTGAGCTGCTTTTTGGTCTGCTGCTTAGTTTCTGGAAATTTAAAGAGGAAAGGTAAAGGAAAGAATAAAAGCCTTTTCTTGTCATTAACTGGGTATTTCTACATGCATTTTTCCTTTTAGAGACATTCAAATCACCTTAGAAATTTCCTTCCAGAATTGGATTGAAAGCATTTTAACATACATATGTTTAAACTGCATGCATTGATATTAATGCTGCAGATGAAAGGAGTTTTAAATGATTATGGTTGATATAGGTAGTCAAAGAATTTTGTATAGAGATGGTGCATAACGAAGAGCTGACTAAAAATGAAGTTATAATATTTGTGGCTTGAACTACAAGAGGACTCGTGTAGTTCACAAGCTGTCCCAGGCATTCCCCTGTTCAGGACAAATATCTGTGCCTGAGGTTTTCCAGTCTGGGGTCTGAGAACTCTGTCAATAGAGTTTGCTAAGAGTTTTGAACCAGGGCAACCTTCTGAGAACACCATAGGAAAGGAATTTATGACATAGCAGACTTCTTAATTGAGACATCCGTCATCTTTTAGAGTCCTATTTGTTGCTTTTTACTGCAGCCCATACCATTTTACACTTGGGCATGCAGTAGATGCCAGATTTTTAATATATATTTTATATGTTGTAATGTACCCCAACTTTCACATCTCTGCAGAGTTTGACCCTCAGGCATCTTAAAGTATTGAGACTCATGAATGGAGTATATTGGACATGTGGGAAATATTATTTTTTATTAGAGGCAAATAGCCATAATTACTGCTTTATCTATCTTTTTAATTCCCTTTTAAAACTCAGAGTGATAAATGTGTCAATTTCTAGATGTTTAAAATCTAAATGAAAGTGTTTAAATACATACTTTATAAGAGTTTAAAAAGATCAGTACAACAGCTAAGAGCCAAGGTAAAAGTAAAACCTTTCAGGAAAAAATGCACGCAGGTAAAGACAACAATTACATGGTAATTTTTATCTAAAGGCTTTAGAATAACTTGCAATTTTTACCTCATTTTTACAGAGTTGCTCTCCTTGCTACTTTCCTGTTAAATGTGTTGGTACCTCAAATAATTTGCACACTTGCTTCCCTAGCTACTATCTTACTAAATGTGTTGGTCTCATAAAATTTGTTCCATTATTCATACACAGCACCAAATATTAAGTATTATAATTTATTTTAGCCTTTGACTGTCTTTTTAAGCTCTAGCGTTTTGAACTTTTAATTTAATCTCAAGTTGAATATCAATTGTATCGGGCTTCTTGGGTAAAACCTCTTCTGATGGCTACTTTATTTTTCCACCTTCAGTACTTAGGAGTTTAAGATAGGGAGGAGCAGTGAAGTACTTTGATTTGTTTTGTTGTGTAAAGATTTTATAGCAAATGTTTAATGGGTCGCTATTGACATTACTAATTGCTATAGCAACAGAAAGTTTTATCAGTCACTCTTTTTCTTGCTTCTGTCCTGTATTTCTATGAAGATGCTACTTAAGAAAGCTTAGAATGACTAAGATGCTCTCTGCAGTTTCCTTTCCACTGCATTTTGACATAAATCCCACGTATAGTCCCATATGACTTTCATGCTTATGTTCTCCACTGTACCAGACTGCTAGAATGTGTGCCATGTATAATCAGTGATGTATTTGTTATAGCTGCATACTTAGGGAAGTTTATTTTTATTCCACAACTTATATACAAGTTCTCCAACTCCCTGGAGAGATTTAACACTTTTATGGGATCCAAATCCCATAAAAGAGAGAGGAAATCTAACTGTGGAACTGTTAATCTTTCTATCCAGGAAAAAGGTGAAGTCTGTAGTATTTCTTTATGTTACCTTTGTTGCCCAACACAGCATGATTTAATAACTGCTTTTCTCTCAATAGGTCTTGTTTTAAGAAAAAAAAAAGTTCAGTGGCCTCTATTTTCTCTTTACCTGATATATAGAATTACGTTAGGCAATTTTGCCTGTTTTTTTCTGTACCACCCTTCCTAGAGAGTTCTGTAAATCCCTAAACTAGCAGATCCTTTTTCTTTAGCTGAGGTACAGCTACATTAGTGTTTTTCAATCTTTCTGACATCCTGAAGGTCTAAAAGACCTTTATGGGGCATGGGAAGGAGGAAATAGTCATTGCTGTGTAAGTGAAAGTCATAGGAATATCTGTAACACACTTCAAGTTTATAGTCTGAGATATCAATTAGTAATTGGGCTCCACTGCGTTTGGTCAAATACTGTCAGATAAAAACTACAAACACGCAATTTCATAAATTTGCTTTCTGGGACTTCTACAATTAGGTGGTTGTTTTAGTAACCAGAGTTTGATGACTGTAATAGATTGTTGTTAGCCCAGTAGCCTATGTTGATTTGATCTTAATTCCTGTTGGCATGTAGAGTGGATTCTGAATGAAGCATTTATTTGAAGTTTTATAGTTTAACATAGGTTGAACTTGACCGTCATCTAATTTGCCAAATGAAAGCCCAGTAATTTTATGCTACAAAAGCAGAAAAATGCACAAGGGAAGAGAAAAATATAAAATAATAAAATAAGTAAAATGATTTATTATTTCTAAAGCAATTAATAGAAGCTTATTATTTCTAAAGCAATTAATAGAAGAAAGTGGTTCATTTTGGTATTTATGTAATTCTTAAGTTCCTGAAAATATCATTTGCTCCTTTGTGATTATTGTAGCAATTCAACAGAAACCCTTTCCTGCCCTTAAGGAACAGAATATTATATTAAAGTAGAAATTCTATATATTAGGCACTATGATTTACAGATTTATGTCAAGATATAAATCATATGTACTCTGAATTTCTCATTTCTTGACCTTAAACACAAAGTTTTCCTTTTAGTAGTTTAGATATTTTAAAGACTCCTTACACTAAACCAAGGGTTAGTGTAAGAATATTTACTGCAGGTGAGTATTAGATTAATAAATTTAATTTTTTAAATTAAATGATTACTTGTCTACAGAATAAGAAGATCTATTAGTAAGAGCTATTTTAGGAGATCCCCAAAGATTGCCTTCTGGAAAGAAATGGTTTATGTATTTTGAAGATTATACAGTTCTTATTACTGCAGCTGCTTGTTTTTCTGAAAAGTATGATATAAAACTATTAATCTCAAAATTTTGGAGCTGATTTTCCAGAAAATGTCAACATATTTCAATTTTTGCAGTTCAAAATACACCTTCATCCTTTCTCAGGAAGAATTCCTGCTTTTTAGCTCTAAGACTGTCTGATTACATACCAAATCTATGTATTGTAGCGAGAATTTTGAGTCCTCAGCACTCATTAAGTTTTATTTTCTAGACTTGGGAGTTAATTTTTCCTGAACAGCTACTGAGTAACAGAAGAGAGAATCCTTGGGAAAGTTTCTAGGTCTATAATTTTCCACAGAATAGGTCTGTAAGTTAACCAATACTTCTGGATTTCAAACTTTTTTCTTTACTGGTAGTTTTCAAGATTTTTTTTTTTTTTAATGTTTCGCAGTGTGCGGGGGGGGAGGGGCTCAATCACATTTGTGGCATTTTATGCAAACATCAGACAAGTTACAAAAATGCTGATGATATCTCTGGATATTGGTCCAGATGTTTGTTCAGCATTTGAAAAACTTAGACCTTGTTTCACCACTCCTGTCTTCCGTTTGCTTTGGAAATAAACCAAGCCAAAGTGAGAAGCGAGTTCCCTGGTTCAGGTGGCAAAGTCTGAGAAGAGACCACATGCAGTGTCTTGCTCATGCAGATTCAGAGGGACTTAACATATTTTTCTGCTTAATTCACAGAATATTATTTCTGGTTCTCTGGTTTATTAAAGCCTTTTACCATTGAGAGAGCAGCAAGGTAATGCAGATTGTGTGAATTCAGGTGAAGAGTGTTTTCAATAGCCTACAAATCATAAAATATAATTTTCTCTTCTAGTTCCTAGTTCATAACACTAAATGGTTTAGAAAATTGTATTAGGTAATTTTCTCTAGTGCATTTGATGTAAATTACACTAATATTGTGAAGTGCTTTTGTTTAACATAATTCTTTGTAAGTTAGATAAATGAAGGTTTGTGAAGGATGGAATTAGATGAAGCTCATTATGATGAACAAGATCATATTAAATATGGTTAATTCATTGTACTAGCGGTGCCAAGCCAAGTAACTTCACCATTCCTTGTAAGACTGGTTTTGCTTGTCTATTCATTGAAGGAAATTTCTTCAGTCATGTAAGCATCATCTGACATGTTTTTTCCTTGAACCTCACAAAATTGTTATTATTAGCCAGTGATGGTTTTCCTATGAACATAATGATGGTCTTGCACATTTTTTAGTTTTGAAAAATAAGAGGAGGCCAGAGAGTGAGATCGTAAAGGAAAACATATATGGGCTTTGTGACTTCTGCATTATGATCACTGGCCATGGGCACTAGACTTGTCAAGTGGTCTGAAACGCAGATCGTGTCCACCTTTTGCCTGCTTTGTGTAAGGAAGAAAAAGTACTTTTCCTTTTGGCAGTCCCCTTGAATGGTAAATGGTAGTGGAACCGAAATTCATTTGTGGTCTAAATTGGGTGCAAGCGTTACCAGTTCTTATGCTTACAACATGTGAAGGCACAGAAGGGGAAGAAAACATGGCTTTGAGTTAATTTAATATCCTTTCTGGTTCCTTAACTGCTCTGAGTGGATTCAGTAGACGTTAGGTACACTGAGAACATACATAGAAACTGTTAATGGTAATGAGTTTCCTTTAATGATGAACTTAAAATTTGGGATTCCTACTGTTACTAAAGCAGTGGTTAATTTACAAAAAATTCTGTTATTCTTTTTGTGTGATCCTTACAATAAAGGATTGCTGGAACTTAATGGGACTATAGAAGTATTAGAACAAGGCAGATCACATAATTTACTGCACTTGAGAACTGTTTGAAGTTCAGCACTACGTGTTAATTGGTAACTGCAACCAGAGTAACAAACAGTAAGTTTCTGAATTTTTTTATCTTTCTGTAAGTGGAACCTCCAGAGAGGAAGGAAAAAACCCCACATAAATTAAAGCATTTTTTTAGGGCTGGACTTCATAACTGTAATACAAAAGGTCTTTTCTAGCAGAATTCTGTAGTAGCACGTGTACAGTGGTGTTTCACTCTAACTTCAAACATAGACTTTTGTCGTAGAAGTATGACGTTGAATTTAGGTCTGAATAAAAGGAAACTGCAAACTTTTTTTACTATGGATCTTATATTTTTCATATACTTTTACCCAGTAGGCATATGAGACCAACTGGATACTACTTGCTGTAGAACCCTAATTTCTTTGCTTTTGAGAATGAATCCTACTTTGTTTAGAGAAGGTGCTGCACAAGCATTTTCTAGTGAGGGAAGGATGTGTTTTAAAAATCGAGCAATTTTTCTTCCTGACTTCCTGGTATATCAACAAAGAACACATTCAGTCCATCTCGTAATATATCAAAATTCAGCTACCCACAAGTTAAGGATGCTGCCTTCCCATGCAGCAGGGCAGTACCCCCAGCTGGGAGGCATCATTCACCAGGCACAGTTTATAATAGGCCTGAAGAGACCCATGGCCTCCTTTTATGAGCTAGTTGTGCAACTGAATGGCCACAATAACATAATGCTACATCAACTGAGTGACAATCATAATAGAGGAGATACTGTTAAGTGGTCAGGGTAGATATCTGAGGAAGGATGACCAACATTTAGTGCATGGCATAGCATTTAGACTTCCGTCACTCAAATAACTGGATTTCTTCCTTATCCAGTCCTTGACCACTGAAGCCAAAGTAGCCACTTGGATTCAAAATGATTGTGTAAAATAATTGAACATTTAATTGATAATTACAATTGAACCAATTAGTAAAGTGAACAATTAATTCAACAAGTGCTTGACATGTGAAACATTTCTTCTATCCTTTTGCCTTAATATATTACTTATATATTCTAATAACTTCTGAAAATATTTTGATTGTCCAGAATAATAAATCTTGAAGAAAATGGGTCATACTGATCATGAACCTTCACACTCTTTTTTTCTGCTGAAAATGAAAGTCTCAGAAAAACTAAATCGGAAGATCATTTTTCAGAAAGCAGTAGGAGGTGATGCGTATCTCAACAAGAGTTTTGACTTTGGTCTGCTGGCCTTCATATTTTCAATTCTTTTTTATGGTTTAATGCTAAATCATTCTTTAAATTATTTTTTTTGTATGCTGGTGTCAGATGCACTCTCATAATGTCTAGTCACAAGTGATACTGTTGTTACCATTAGAAATAAATATTTTGGTATTAAATAGAATTTAAAATAGACCTCATCTATATTAGTTTACAGACTGTAAGTAAGGGTCTGCAACCAAATCATGAAAGCCAAGCCACTAGTTAGTCTGTGCAGTGAAGGATATCCCCAAATCAGAGGCAAGTCTGTGAACACCCATCAGATCATGGTTAGAAGGTGGCAACTGTGAAAGGTTCAGTGCACCTTTCAGGGCCGGGCCTCTGGGGATGTGAGGGTTAGGAAGGGGGTGCCCTTTATCATACCATCCCTTGCACAGATTTGTTGAGTGTCACCATGTTGAAATGAGCTTCTGATGAATCATCAGTTCAGTTGCTCTCTGTCCCTTTGACCTGGTAGACTGGTTTCAGACTCGGAAATTGTGTATTTTGGTAACTTTTTGTTACTTTGACTTCTCTCTAAGTGAACTTGCTGTCACTGTAATCCTGCAGTTTTTCCTTCCTCTGGCTTCTGCCACTGGAAACCAGTCATTAAATCAGATCTTGTGTGTTTGTGGTAATCTTTGTGTTTAGTCATTTTCTACAAGATGATTTTTATTATGATTCATTAACTGCATGTTAGTTCATAAATTGTTCCCTCTATTTTATAAAGTAGGGATGTGTATGTTCATAAGGGACTAGAACAAAAAGAGGAGTAGTTGAATTACTGGTATGGAAATAAGAAATATTCATGAGAAAGCAGAAAGTAATTGCAGTCTTCATGAACAAGCAATTCATGTGACGCTGCAGTAGCCCTACATCCGTAATTCATTATGTTTCTAAATTATCACAAGACAGGGTTTTAAAAAATTGGCTGACAAAATATATTAATATACATCAGTAGATTCAACCTGAATACCAAGGAGTGGTAGGGAATACACTGTTGCCCAAAATACAGAAAGAAGCACAACATGAAATTTTCAGAAAAGATAACTGCAGAATTGAACACACTTTTTTTCTTTAAGAGTAGTTTGAGATTGGTCTGCATATGCCCTTTTTAAATACTGTCGATGTAAAGTCAGCTCTGAGTTCATGAAGCATTTGCTGAAGGCAGCTGATGATTTATGCATGTCCTGTTTGCTTCATTAAGCATTTTTTATGCATGTTTCTGAAGACAGAATGCTGGACTAGGTGGACCACTGATGTGCTGTATTATGGTAATTACATTCTCCATTTTCCTTCCTATGTATCGCTTTTTAGTCACAGTTTCCATTTGTTAAAAAAATACCTATCCATTTGATACAAGCTATTAAGTTTAGTTCTTCTTTTTACTGGTTTACTAACTTTTACTCTTTGTTACAGCAGAACAAATTTTTCCTGGAGAGTATGATTAAATTCTGAAAAGAGACTCTCTAATAGATCTTCATATTCTGTGCTTATTACCTATAGATGATTTTCAGTATGAATTTTGGCTAGATTAATAACAAGTCTGACAAAATCTGGTATTGTTTACCAGGACGTCATTCTGAAGTCATAGTTATTTGTGCAAATACAAGCTCTTAATTGTTACTAGTTCTTAATTTTCTGATTTTGAAAAACTTTTTTCAGTATTTCTAATTCATTTTCTCTAACATATATTAATTATTATAATAGAATAAGAAGTCATATTAGGGTTTTTTGGCTCTCCAGAACATTCTTATGGTTCAATTTGCTTGAGGTTTGTGCAGTTGTTACATGCAGTGTCTGTAATGGTAGCCAGCTTATTATAAAAAAATGCTAATTAATGAAAGTGTAAAACCTGGGTAGGTTTTTTTTTTCCTTTGCTGTATTTTGTATTTATAATTTTTTTTTTAGTATCCTCAGCTTTAGGAGAATGATGTGTGTTTTACATGTATAACTTTCAAGCAAATACTCACTTTTCTTAAAAAGCATAGTCATCAAATTCAAATATTTATTTGTCAGAGTTTTGGGGATTTTTCTAAACTGTCAGATTAATTTTTTTCCTGTCTCTGAAAGATAACTTCCAATCTGCGTCATTGTTCTGGTGTTTCTTTCTGCGCAGATGTTGAGTACTCCATTTACACATTTGTGTTTCTGTTTCAAATTGGAAGCATTTCTTTTGCAGATGATGAAGAGATTGACTGCTGTCTAGCACATGTTGAGAATCTGTACATAACAAGGCATCTTAATTAAATTTTAATGGAAAAGTACACCTAATAAATTGTAATTTTAAAATTGTTTTGTATTAATTAAGTAACTATGTCACCTACAGTATGTGGGAGATGACTTTTTGGATAGCAATTCTATTAGATAATAATACATCGAATGTCATCACATATCAGAGGGCAAGTAGTCTGACAAATAGGGGTGACATATGAATCTCCTTGAGAGTTAGCGTGAGGTGCTGTTTTACTTTTCATCCTATGAGGGGCACATACAGAGGCCTGAACCATCAACTTTCACAGATAGATTTGGTGTCTAATTACCACAATTTCTTTGGCTTTCTTGGGTAGTGTCTGTAGGTGTTATACTACTTCTACTCAGTGCTCAGAGGAATCCATGTAAGAAGTATTATGTTCATGGGGCAGCTTGGCAGAGTTGTCAAAATTTTACCTGAAAAATCTAAATCAATGGAGGGGATGGTGGTTTATAATAGCTTCCCCTCAGCTATGCTTGACTGGTATTTAATCTGGTAGGGAAAAGGTACTTTTCTATTCATAGGATATTTTCTCCACCAAATTTCAAATCTCCTGTGAGCAATGGCATCATTTGAACTTCTTAAAAAATAAGTAGAACCTTTTAAATGAGTGAAGCAATCTATATTTCAATCCCTTCGTAGTTCCTCCCAGAATATTTTTCTTGGCAATGACTTGGCATACTGGAATACATAAATTACATAGTGGTGTTTATGATGTACTCACAAAGATGAGGCTGATGACTCAGATGCTGTCATATGTATTCCATGGGATTTTTCAGATTTTGGCAAAATGATTAAACTTCCTAATAACCTATAATTTTTTTTCTCTGTAAGCAGGTACTGGCTTTCATGGAGATTTATAATGCCATAAATATTAATATGCTTTTTTCAGGATTGTAAATAATGGTTTGCTTCTTAAAAGCTAGTAATATAGATTTTAGCAGAATTGTAGCTTCTGTAGAATAATGCTGTCATGCCTTCAATTTACCATATATCTGATGATTTCTTCAATATCAGAATAGGTAATTAGGTTCAGCTAAATGGCAAATAGGGAGTGACATGTGAAGCGCCTTGAGAGTTAGCGTTGAGGTACTGTGCATCCCCATGCCATTATATCTATCCACATCCAGAGAAGCACGTATTCTTCTTAATCTGTGTTTGGCAGTCAGCTATTATATACAGTACAAAACAGTCTTAATAATGTAACAGTAAACTTTTTCTTTTAGCACCTCCTAGTAGGTAGCAGAGGTTCTTTTTCAGATTATTTCAGTATTTAATAGAGGCTCCTGAAATTAGTTAGACACCATTTTCAGCAACTGAGAAACTTAGTGAATCTGAAGGTTACATTCTTTACATGCTGGCCTGTACATTTGTATATGCCTTTACAGCAGGCCTAAACATTTCTAACGATGTTTTGTGATACTATACTGTGTTCCACAGGTATAATTATTCCACTGGAATAATTAATTGTGAGCCAAGTTTGGGCATTCTAAGAAAGGTATTGGCTATCTTTCAGGGAGGAAATGAAAGTAGTTATCTATGTTATTTAGTTAACAAATCATATAGTCCTATGGGAATATTTCCTGTCCTGAATATAGTGTCATTTATTTGTAGCCTAAAACTGTGATTAAAATGTTTTTCTATGTATACTTAATTGCCTTCTTGAATTGAAAGCTGTTTTTTTTTTTCCTCCCCAGAATTGATTAAAAGCACACCTTTAATAAGAGTATTACTGTAATATGAATACGTGGAATTTTCACACAATCTATGGAACAGAAAATTGAAGAAGCTTCAGTTATTCATTATGCGCAAAGACATTTTCTGACACCTAGAATTTCTTAATTCCACATTTAGAAATCTCATTAATCATATAATGTACTTTTTTTCATAAAGAACCACTTCTTGCAGTGTTTACTCAGAAATTCTCATTATATTAAAGAGATTTTTATCTAAGTATAGGCAAGAAATGTTGACCCTAATGTTTTTATCTTAAGCTTTTGGGTTTCTCCAAATAAAGTATCTTTTGTTTAAAAGTTCAAAGCCCATTCTTTTATGAATGTACAGGAAATCCTTTCTAGTAGGTGCAACAACAAACTAAAATTGATGTATACCAGAAGAGACAATTTGTTTTGCATATATTCAGGGTATTAAGTTACAACTTTCATCTTACATTTCCATTAATATTTTGGTAGAAAAAACCCTATAAGAATATGTAGACCTCATGAAATACTACAGAATAAAAACTGTTCTGAATACATATCTTTCATATAAAGTTGTAAACAATTGCTAGTGGAAATAATGTTTAAGTGTGGCATTTTTAAGAAGCACACTTATACAAGAATTCAGAATGGGTGAAATTTACTTTTATGAAAGGAACCAACTGAAGTGTTTCAAATCACTTAAAGCTCAATTAAACTCTGTTATGAGAGTCTGAGTGGAATTATATGTGAATTTTATTCATTACTATTTTACACTGGTTGATTAACTATTGAAATACTCTGTCTAATTGTCATGTCCAGTACTGAGAAAAGGTGTTAATGATCTTTGAAAAGATTCTTAAGAAAAGCCTAAAAAATAATTAGGACTTGAGTTACTCAGTCTCTTTCTTTTAATCAAAGGCAGGATAATCATAGCAGACCGCACATATGTCTGTAAGAGCTAGGTCCACTGAAGGATTGAGGTATCTAAAGATGGCTTGCCTGAAATGAAAGCAACTAATGCCAAAATTACAGTCCCACGAAATCTTTGCTACTGTGTCACCGCTTAACTCTGGTTGTTCCTAAATTCATCGGGAGCTTCTTCCCTGTGTGGGTTGCAGTTCTACACATACCATGCCTTCTCCATGTGCCCCAAGCTGCTCATGCTGAGCAGCTCAGCACTTAGCATAGCCTGGCTGCTGTCACAGACTTGTCACTTCTCCATCCTGATCTTCAGAAAGACCCAGATATATGCATGCAAGGTTTATGAATTATCTTCCCTCCCAATGCAGGAGTCTTATTCTCAGGTACACGCATACACAATCTATGATCTAATGCAATTTTGACATTTCAATGGAGGCCTAGGAAATCATCAAATATTTAGGATCTGCTGGTAATGCTTGACTATGTGGCAATTAACATATATGTTTGACACGTAAAATTGCAGGTAACTTTCATTTCATTTACAACTCTTAGAGGTTGCCATCTTCCAAAAGAAAGAAAACATTGTGTTTCTGTCCTTGAAAAAGTAGATACAAAAATTTTGTTTAGGACAATCATTTAAGTGGTTATTGTTTTCATGTGATTTTCAGGATCACTTGGAATCCAATTATATGAAATATTTTGAATTTCCCATATCTCAAATGCATTCTGAAGTTATTTTGTCCATGTCCATTTTTTTGTGACCTAGAGAAGTCACATTCATGTTTTTTTCTGAACAGACCGAGTGACGTTTTGGTCACAAAGACGTAATTTGCATCTGTGTTGAACTGTAGTTAGCTTCGTGGTTTCTCATTAGCAGTAGACACACATCAGTTAATGTCTATCCCAACGGTTGTATTTGGGTGCATGAGAAAACATATATATGTGTGTGTATGTCTAGTTGTTTGCAAGTATGTTCAATATTTGGGGTTTCATTTGTATATACAGATACGTGTTATATGTTTTATATAGTAATCACATATCTGTAACCTACCCAGATTCACATGCTGGTATTTCATATTTGGAATCACAAATAGGTTGACTTGAATACAGTGTTGTCTGTTGCTTCTTAGCATACAGGTGAATTACAAACTACAACTAGGAAGCTATATTTGCTAGGAAACTTCCATAGGAAGCTGTGCATGCCTGTCTATGCGTCTTTGCGTCTAACTTAATTTTTGATATATTTTCTATTCTTAAGCAACTATGGCTTTTATATGAGCTGATATTTCACATAGAGGTGGAAAAGATGACTTTGTAAGCAAGGATGTGCAAAGATAAAAAGAAGAAAACTTTATTAAATGTCTGAAATTAAAGGTAGAAATATACTCTGTGTATTCTGGAGCCTTTGTTTAGGAATCTTTGTTTCATTTTATTCCGACTATTGGGCTATAACGGTAAAGTTTGATATCATAGTTCAGTAAAGTCCAATGTAACTGTACAAGCTGTTTTGCAAACTAGATGAATTTTGAGTGTCTAAAATTGTCTGTGACCCCAATTTATTTACTTTAAAAAATAAGCTACTGAGGCTAATGCAGAAGTTAAACTACTGATGACTTCAGACATTTTAGTACCAACTGATTCCACAGAAAAAGCTGCCACTAATCCTATGTGAGACTTAGGATTCTCAGAAGCCAGGGCTAGGTTTCTGTGGCTGTCATGTGGATAGGCATATGCAAAGGTGAAAAAGTGAATGGTCATAAACATGTAAGGAAGATTATTTGGTAAGCAGGCTCTGCCAAGCCTGAGTTCTTTCAGTGGTTGCCTCTATTGCAGTTATACCATAGCCAGACAAACAATTCTTGGTCCCTGTCATGTCACTTCAGCTAGAGGATATATGTGTTAGGACTATGAAGCTCACACTTGCTTCATATATCCATTAAAAAAAAATACTGTGCGTTTAATAATATAATTTAAAACCAATGCCTTTGAAAGAAATTGTGCATGGCACATGTTCATCAGTATGGATTAGATCTTTTGCTTCTCTGGCCACTTTTAGAGAGATTTGATTTGTCTGAAGTTGAATCAAGGCTTTGGTATGTGAAACCTGGAAGATACATTTTTTTAAATTTTACATAGAATTGCTTTTTCTAAACATGGAGGTAGTCAATTTGTTCAACTGCTTTTAGAGATAACAAGGCAAAACTCTATTATCCACCTCAAGTTTGTAACCTCTCCTTCCTCATTTTTTAATATGAAAAAATTATCTGTTGCCGTAGCTACTGTTCTGAACATTAAATTTGCACGGGATAAACAATGAATCAAATACGAGAACTGAGATAGGTACCATTGTCTTCCTTGTAGGTATGGGGTAAAAAATAGGCAGGAGAGGGAGTATGGCAGAAAATCTGTGTATATAACTTAGACTTCCATGTCACAAACTGCTTTGGTCTTGCCAGAAATCTGAGGCAAATTCTCCCCTATTCTCAGCTCCTCCCGAGTTGTATTTCAGTACATTGATCAGATAGGAAGGTGCAAAGATATGTGAATTTTGTTCACTATACCTTTAGACTATATCCAGCACAGACCTTTTCAAAGTTATTCTCATTAACTTTTGGTGCCAAGAATCCTTTTTGTTGCAAAGATGCTACCAGCGTCCCGATGTGTGTTGGCTGAGAAAGGGGGGAGCCTTGGGAACCATTGCAGTCACTGCAACGCCCATATGGAGCAAGAAAATACTGTGGGGAAGACTGGGATGCTGTTGCACTTCCTTTGTACTTCCAGAGTGAAATGAAAATCTAGGGGAGCAGGAGGAAAACTTCCAGTCCCTGGTGTGGATTGTTCACCTGAAACACAGTGTTATTTAAGTTTCTGTTATGAACGACCTGTTGTTTGTTATTAGAACTGCAGTAACTGATCTTTCCTCATTATTGTTTTTGCATATGAAATGAGCTGTATTTACTGGTTTCCCCCAGGCTGTTGTTTCAGTCATTCTGTTTATTTTGTTACATACTTATGAAATCTTTATGAAAGAGGAATGCAGTACATTAGGCATTATATAAATGTCTTGCTTCTGCAAAGAAGCTTTCCGGAGAGACCATGTATTGCTCAAGTTTCTTGTGTTTACTTTATACAGGCAAAGAAACTCTGTAGTATACCCTTTTCTTCCCCCTTTTTCTTCTGGGGATTCTTTTACTAGTGGCTCTAGACTTTCCCAGTAGTTTGTACTGATTTAAGATTTATTCTTGTGAAACACAGCATTGCTAGAAATGGAATGAACCATTCTTTCTGCTGCCTTGGCTCCAGTTTTAGATTAGCGCCTGATAGATGGATTTGTATGTCAGGGGTTTATGTTCTGTGATGTCAGAATACATAATTTGAAAATTAAAAAACATGTTTATCTGTGTGCAGTTCATATGTCTTAGCCTTCACAGAGTGAGTAGTCTAGAGCTTGACCCATGTCCTGGCTGCTGTGAAGATTTATGATGTGCTATAGAAAAGAGCGCTTTATGATATAACTCTTAAAATTGTGTTAAAAAGAAATTGCTATTGTTGAAAGGGAGAAATCTAAACAAAGACGCTTGTACTAACTCCAGAAGTGATACAGCTGAATCCTTTTTAAATGTGTGGAGTTGAAACTCTATTTTTCATTCATGCAGGGCAGGTTAATTTATCTATAAACACTTTTTACATTGGATTGTCTAAAGTTGTTTTTAAAATTATCTGTCTCTCTGCGATGTTGTTACTTTTAAACATACTTGAAAAAGCCCACTACAGTAGTAATCTCTTCCCTAACATTGTGCCCTTTGATCATAATCCGCAGTATAAAATGCATATGTAAATCTTTATTCTCTGTTTCTATACTTGTTTATTCTGACACGTGCTGGAATTGCTTTCTATGTTTCTAACTGAAGACAATGTTTGTACGTTTCTAGGTGAGCAACGCTTCTGTTCATTTTGATGTGTTTCGGTGTTGTATAATTCAAAGGCTTTTCTTTCATTTTGGCTTTTCAAACTTAAAGTAATTCAACTGCACTTGGATACAACCTCGACATTTCTGATATATTTTCTTGTCTGCTTCCCTAATTAAAAAAAATATCAAAACATGTTAGCATGATACTTCATGGCTATCTTACCTCCTATCAATTGGATTTGCTTTAACCTAAATCTTCACATTAAAGGGGTCCAGGTTAAGAAAGTAGTTAATCCTTCTGTGGTGTTTTACTAAGCTATACATAATTTTCATTTTATATATTTCATTTCCTATGTAGTAGGAAGTTGTTATGCTTTCTAAATAGTCTGATGTAACTGAGCAACTTTAAGATCTCCTTCAATTGTGTCTCTTAAGAAAGCAACTTAATTTTGGGTAACCAAGTGCTTTCTTGTTTTGGCCAGTTATTTTTCATTTGTCCTGAAAATACATTTTCTTCCCAGGGGAGCTTTGATTTGTTTTCAGGAGCATATGCCTGTTAAGTTGCCATTGAGATACAGAAATATTATTTCTAACTCTGTATTGTATGAGTCTCTGTCAACACAGCATGATGCCATCAGAAGAATTTTTTTTTTAATAGTTTTTATGAAGTTGGAAAGAGCACTTTGCAGATTTTCACTTTTGCTGGTTTAGTTTGGGGGAACAATAGGCCCACAAATGGAATAAGTTTATGACATTCAAATATTAATTCTTTCTTGAAAGCAGCTTTGTTTATGGGACTAGTGATAGGATTACAGGTTGGTCATTCCGCAGAGGCTGAATGCTGAGTACAGCTAGCATATTCAGCCAGTGCAGAGCAATAGTCAATACTGTACTGTTACAGTGCATTACGTTAGAATCAGTTTCCATATTATGAGAGAACCCAGTGTACTGGGTGTAGCTACAAAGCATTTAATTGGTAGAGAAATACCACTGGGTATCTTCTTCTGCTTCAAATATCTAGTTATTTAAAGCACCCAGTTCTGGTGGGAGAAGGGCACGGCTAACAAAACATCTATATTTATGGATGTATGTATTTATATATTAGTAGGTAGTGTTTGAGTGTTTCATCATATCATAGCTGATGTGTAGCATTGGTTAATTTGGCTAAACTGGCTGGTTATTCCTAACAGGTAAAAACTTGTCTATGGAATTAGTTTACATTTAAACCTAAAATTTCTGTATGCTGTAGAGAGAGGAGGGAAAACTTTTTTTTTTAATCCCCCCACAAGGCCCTCTGGGATTTTTTTTTTTTAAATAGTATACTATTTATTAAAGCAATCTTTTCTTAGTTGCTGTCCTTCCTAATCAGTGTTCAAATATTCTTGTCTTGGCAGAATAGAAGTAAATATTGCTGTCAAATTCGCTTTGTCCTTATGACAACAATGAAAAACATGAAACATATGAAGAAACATATATCAAACTGACAAGGCGGAAGCTAGAATTTCTTAATAGGAACAACAGAAATACAGCTCTAGCATGCTTCTGAAATACATTAGTACCTTTTAGGTAATAAATCATACTAAGGAACTTCCTAGTCTTAAAGATTTTCTGTGCTATTTTAACTGTTTTTCTAGAAGAATGATAATTGTGCTATTTTACTGAAAATAACCTGCCACTAAATTCAGTATTTATGAAAGATATGATTGAAAATCAACAGACTTTTAAATATTTATGAATCAGTTAAAATATCACCCATATTATTGCTGTTTATTTCAGATTATAAAATAAACTGCAGTGATTTAAAATGTGTCTTTGGCTAAATATAGAAATAGTTTATGGCTGTAAACAATTAACAGCCAAGTGTTGATGTCCTTAATCAGCTCTTGTTCTTGCAAAACACCGACTTAACTTTAGGTATGGTGATTTGAAAATATGTTTTCCTAAAGGAGTTAACTATTTACCTGCTGAAAATGGTTATACTACAAGTATCATATATGAGTTTAAGGAAGGCTATTTCTTGGCCTGGCGTTTGCAGACTGGGCTGTGAAAGAAAAAGTGGACTGTTAGAGCTGGGTCTTAGGCAGGAAGGGAAGTGTTCAGGACATGTTTCAACAACATAAATAAGTCAACAGACCATGAGGCAATGAGTTGTCAAGATACTGATGGTCCCTAGTTCCAAGTGAAGGAAGGACAGCTGAGGAATTTTGATATTAAGGTACTTGATCCGTTGAACCAGTTTATTAAACAATACATGTGGGGGTGAAAGAGTGTTTTCAGATGAAAAGAGGAAGTAATGTTCAGCATTCTTAATTTGTAATTCAGAGTAATACTTCTCTTAGGAAAAATAAACTTGATTGAGAAAGAATAAAGTAAAATGATTTGTGATGGCAAGGATCTTTTTTCCAGATAATGTTCCATGTTCTCACTAATTTACTTTAGGAGACATCTGTGATAATTGAGGAAATCCAGAAATGCATTTTGTTCTGAGTTTCAAAGGTTCTAAACACAAGATTCAGGATTCATTACTACCATCTGCTGCCTCCTAAATGGCTTTGAAAATTTGCATCCTTTTTACTAAACGCTAATGAGATTTTAACATTTTTCTCTGTGAAAGAACTGAACTGAGCAAACCTAGTACTTTTTACCCTGATTGTCTTAACCTCTTTTTATTGAAACAGAATTGTTTGATAGTATCAGCCATCATTTTCACATAATTGCCTTTTTCATTCAGGCTTGTTTTCTCTGACAGTATACATAGCAGACAATCCTTGACTCAATGTTTTTGTAGTTTCTTAATTACGCACTGTCAATGCTGAATGAATGTTTTAAGAGTGTCTGAGTATCTACATACTCTTTTGTCACCTTTCTTAACTTTGCATGTCATATTGAAGACTCCTAGTAATTACTGTAATAGTACTTCAGAGAAGTTATGTCAGCCTGCACATACCATTAATGCATTAATGTGTCAAAACGGCAGTGAATGACACAGCTCTAGGCAATCTTAAAAGCTACTAATGGTAGCCCAACTCAGAGGAATTGATTTGTAAGCAACACTAAAGCTATAAAACTTTCGTCCTGATATATGGCTTCACAAAGTCTTTTTCTATCATCCACCTTATTTTCAGTGCATGAGTAACAGCTGTTTGAATAAAGTAACAGTCCGTAAGGACAAAATGCTCCATGCTATCCATGCTAGGGTATTACTGCTAGAGGAAAGGTAGCAGGATGACAGAATAGTGAAAAGAATTTGGTTGTCAACATTGAAAAAGAAAATCCCCAATACTGCACTGTTTCTCCAGCAATAATCAGGAGTAACGGAAAAGATGAGAGGAGTACATCTTGACTTAAACTTTAATGAGTGAGATTGGACTCTAATGTGAACTATGTTTATGCAATTGTAACAAAAGGCATTTAGTAACTGGAATGATAAATAACTGATAGTTAACATTAAAACAGGGAAGAAAAAACAACAAAAATACCTGGGGCAATGGGATGGTGATACAGGTACAGGGAAAACAGTTTTCTAATGGCTCTTGGGTTATGACCTTTCTATGGAGCACCCACTTCAGCAGCCTAGAATTGGGGACAGTTTGCTGTTACCTGAGTGCACACAGGGGAAAGAGAGAGTGCATGAGAGAGGTGGCCCCTTTCAGAGAAGGACAGAAGGGGTTACAGATGCAAAAGTTTTGAGGTATGTCATTTCTAAAAGACAACACATTCAGAAATGTGTCTCATGATTCCTACATCTACATGTTATGTGTGGATATGAGACCGTTTTTACCTTCCTGAATAGGGCGTGCAGTTTAACTTTCCTGAAGTTAATTTTATCAAAAATCCATGTGCATTTATCACAAAAAAGGGGGGAAACTATTTGGAAGTTTCATATCAAATGTCAGTATGCAACTAAAATCCTGGCTGTGCTGATGTCAGTGGGAGCTGTGTTATCAACTTCAATGAAACCAGAATTTTGCTTTATATATTCACGCATATCTTATCTCCCTGCAGAAGTGAGGGCTGGAAGGAAGGAAGATGAATTGCTAGAAATGAAAAATAAACAAAAAGCAGCATAGGGCAGGTGATGAGAGAGCAGGTTAGTTTAAATGGAGTGAGAGACAAAGAAATAAGAAAAAAGAACAGAAATAAGATTAGGCAAAGGAAGGCTGAGAGGAGAAGAACGAATGAAAAAGAATTATAAAAGAGTTTCCTAACATTCATAATAGTAAGTTGAAAAGTTTAGGATCTTTGATCAACATGGTAAAATGTTCTTTCTGTACAGTGTCTGGATAGCAACAAGCCACTGACAGACACAGCCATTAACCTGGAGTTACTCTAAGGGCTCTCCTGTTTAATGAAATATGCAATTTGAACTGGGAGGTGGTGGGGGGAAGATAGGGGGGGACTATTCTGAGCAACCATCTCTTTGTGACTCCAATAATATTCTTCACCTGCCTGCCATAACAGCTGGGAAATCGTGCTAGCAAGCCAGAAGTACTTTCTACTACTTCACTGAAGAACCAACTGCCAAGTGAAAATTATGTAGCAATAATTTTTAGTCAGTGAAAAGAAGAGGAAAGAACTAGTTGCTGAAAGCCGGAAAAGAAACTCTTCAGCCTTTGTTTTCCTTTCTTTTCTCTTCAGGTATTTTCCTTGTAGTCGTGGTGGCCTGAGGGCATAGGCAGATTTATAGGCACCTTTTATTAGAGTGATTAGTGTTGTGTGGGAAAAAGAAAGAGATAAACTTTTGAGGAAGCCTAGGGAAAAAAAAAGTCCTTATGTATCCAGAAACTTGTCTACTTTTTTGTCTTGAAAGTGTCCATTCTGTGTGTAGGAACTTGATGTCCTCTCCCCCTTACCTGCTTTTGATGGGGATATAGGGAAAAAAAGGTTATTTAAAAAAAAAAAAAAATCCAGACATTTGATCTTTCCTACCTGTGCAATTAGTCACTGCGATTTTCTGGTGCCAGAGCTGATCTCCATCTCAGCAAAGGCTGACAATGACCAGCAAGATACACAGACTGTATTTTATGCCTAGGAAGTTTTTTGTTGTTGTTTTTAAGATGTTTGATAAAACTCTCCGTAAAGGGAGGTTTGTCATAAGTTTTGTCAACACCTAGACTTTTAAAGTAAAAATGGGCCATTAAAAGTTTGTGGAAAATAAGATATAAGTAAACTTGATTAAAAGGTGTATTGCAAACACAAACTACTTTGGTAGTCATCCGTGCTATGTTTAGCAAATTGCTGTCATATTACTTTTAATGGTAATATGAAACATCAAAACATCAAAACCAGAACCGTTTATAATTCATAAGTTCGCGTGAGCTCTCCCATGTGTTATACCCACCCTGTAGATTTTTTATTTTTCTGGGTATTTTCAATTAAGTGTACAATATAATAGTGTTAAGTGTTATGCCTCTCTTAAAAATTACTAATTTCATCTTTGAATCCAAGGTAGTTTTAGTTAAAGTCTTAGATTTTTTTGAGGAAAAAAATAAAAAGAATTTGTGTTACTCTTACAAGCATCATGTGAAAATCTTCAATATAAGATCTAGCAAACATTTTTTTCAGCTTATCAAGACCCATATCTTTTTTTAAACTATTTTTAATGCCCTAAAACTTGCTCACACAGAGGAATGCTGTTTCATAGGATTAATTTAAAAAAATACACTGAGTGCCATGCTAGACCATGAATCCACAATGGACAAGTTTTAAAATGACAGAAAGAAACCTTAAATAATCTTTTGGATTTGCAAGGATAAAGTGACTGAAATGTTCTCTTGGGAGGATTATTAAGTAATGCTAAATATCTTAACAGAAATTACTCTTTTTTTTATTATGTGTGGAGCATTAATGATTGTCGTGTCATTAAGACGGATTATCTTCTGTGTGAGATGGATGCCATAATTCTCAGTATTTGGGAACTTAACACATAACATGAATCAAGCTTGTAACATGAATCCAGAGCATTGTGCTGTCTAGAAACAGTCTTTGTAGATAGAAGTGCTGTGTGGTAGCTGTCCCAAAGATGCTGATTACTCTTACTACTGCATTGCCCTTGCCTTAAATAGTTTATTTGCTTAATCATTTAGTTGTTTTTTTGCCATAATTCCTTTTTCAGCAAAAGTTATCCCAGTATTTCCACTCTGTCCTTGGCACACTTGATAATATTTACTGTCATAACAGGCAGATAGGTCAAATGAAAACATTTAGCTTTGTACAGAAACGCATTCCTTCACAGTGGGAAATATATTTTGTTCAATACTTCCTGCCACCAGAACTCGTGTAGACATCGATGTACAGGTACTTAGGCTTTTTGTCTTTTTCCTGCCAAATGCCATGACACAATATATAGCCTAAAAATGGTTTTGGTTTTAAACAGAAAATATTTTTATTGACTGGCATAACTGAACAACCTCAAACTCTGGGAAGAATTAGATCCTGATTGTAACTGAAGGCCATTTCTATAGGAGAGGTTTGAGAAAGACAGACATCAAAGCTCAAAAATCTAGACCTAAACTTTACGACCAGCTGTATTCTTGGTTTTACTGTTTTTCAGAGTTTTACAGAGTTTTTCAAAGCAATTAATTTATCCAAAATCCGTAACAGCATCCTTCTAGCTGTTGAAGTATATTGTGGACCTCTGACAGCCATACGTTTGCCTGGGGTGAAAAGTGCATTCATGTCAGCTGTCCTCAGCTCCAAGGAGCAGCCAGTTATCCCTGTGATATTGTTAGCTACAAATCAGCACCTATCCTGGCCAGGGTCCACCTGGGGGTTGCTTCCTGCAAGCCGGTCAAGCTTACAGTTGCTTTCTGTTGCCTTTAAGTCATCTTCATATTGTGACTTCACTTAGCTAATGAGTATTTTATTCTAAAGAATTGTATCGAGATGCAGTTATTTCAAACAGTTAGAGCAAAGGCTTCATTTCTTATTGCCATTAAAACCAAAAGCTATCAGCAAAAAGGCACTTCGGGAAGTACAAATCCAAGATATGAAACTTTTATTGCATTTATGTAAATTTTCTTCTGAAATGCTTAAAAATTTCCTTGCAAGGTTAGAGAGACCTAGAGACAGCAAATTGTTTTAAACGACTTATAATTCATGCAGGTGAGGTAGGCTTTTTGCCAGAAACTTTTTTTTTCCCCTTTTCAGAAAAATGTCCTGGTAACTTCAATCCATTGAAGTGTGGCATTGCTTTGATGCTGAATTATTAGGAGAATATTGTAAAAGAGCGAAAGTTGATGCAGAAAATAAACATACACTGAGAAGACTATAAAATGTTTAATAGAGCTACTGTCGCAATTGTACTTAATGGTTCTTAAATAATAGCGCAAACATTACAGTACCTCTGAGTCTTCAGAAATATGCATTTCATTAAATAGGCTTTTATAATCAGTTGGGACATAATGATTTCTTCTACGCAGTTTTTATTATGAATAAAATGAATTGTAGCTTACTGCTTTAGTCCTCCCATTTCAGAAAGGCAGGTGACGCACCAGCTACACACTACATGTAAAATACAAATCCTTCCATTTGCTTAAATTCCATCTTGGTGTAAAATGTATGTCACTCAAAGAAGTAGTGTAATATTGTAGAAATACTGCAGTGTCATAAACGTTGTAATACATTGTGAACAAGTGCTTTAAAGTACTTCAGTAACTTTAAAGTATAATCTGAGAGAATGAAAAATGAGTAGTTTAACTGCGATGTGTTAAAATGCTTTAACTCATCAGCCAAAATACTTTCATACTTGTAAGATTTTTTTGAGCATCTAGAATAGTGACATGCCAATATATCTTTTTAAAATCACATTTGCTATATGGATGCTTTCTGAAATTTTTTGGAAGATAAGAAGTGCTGTACATATAGTATAATGTGTTGTGTCTAATATAAAGACTAACCATCTGTTTTGTTTACTTCATCTTTTTCTTGCCTTCTTTTTAGTACTAAGAAACGCATGGTCCTGATCTGTAACTGCCCTGGTCCTTTCATTTCATTACAAGCATAATGGTGCCATGATTTCCCAAAGTCCAAGGAGCTGTGCATAGTGGCCAAACACTGGGTTGGCCTCCTTGGACAGCAGGCTAGTCCTGTGTATGGAAGAAATGCTCATACCGTGAAGGTACTAGTAGCTGAAATGTTCTCTTTGTCCATCAGCTTAATCTAAGATCATGCTACTTTTCTTCGTTGGACAGACATTATCTGAAAGACAGTTTCTGCTACAGAGTGTGCAGGGTCTTCTGTTGGCAGATGGAATACGCTGAGCTGGTCATTCTTGGTAATCATCTGTCATGGTTTAACCCCAGCTGGCAACACAGGCACTCGCTCACTCCCCCCTGGTGGGATGAGGGAGAGAATCAGAAGGGTAAAAGTGAGAAAACTCATGGGTTGAGATAAAGACAGTTTAACAGGGAAAGCAAAAGCTGTGCGCACAAACAAAGCAAAACAAGGAATTAATTCACTGCTTCCCATGGGCAGGCAGGTGTTCAGCCATCTCCAGGAAAGCGGGGTTCCATCATGCATAACGGTTACTTGGGAAGGCAAATGCCATCAGTCCATATGTCCCCCCCTTCCTTCTTCTTCCCCCAGCTTTATATGCTGAGCATGGCATCATATGGTGTGGAATAGCCCTTTGGCCAGTGGGGGTCAGCTGTCCCAGCCGTGTCCCCTCCCAGCTTCTTGTGCCCCCCCAGCCTCCTCGCTGGTGGGGTGGGGTGAGGAGCAGAAAAGGCCTTGGCTCTGTGTGAGCCCTGCTCAGCAATAACGAAAACACTCCTGTGTTACCATCAGTGTTTTCAGCACAAATCCAAGACAGCCCCATACTAGCTACTGTAAGGAAAATGAACCCTATCCGAGCCAAAACCAGCACGTCATCCAGTGTCTTACCTTTGCAGAAGGTTTGCCTGATCTCTGAGCTTACCAGTTGTGATTACTTCTGGTGGAAACTCAGCACGCCAGTGAAATGTTCCTCACATCATTCAGACTAAAATGTCTTTGAACTGCTTTTTAAGAAAAGTATTTTTTACTGCTCAGACTTCTAGTTTGGCTTATTATCAACTTTCAGGATCACTTTTTCTCCTCGATGGATCTTCTACTGAATATATATATCCAGGACAAAAGTTACACTGTATTTACAATGGATTTGGAATTCTGCATATGAAACTAGTTTGTCTTAGCTTTCCATATGCTTGCTAATTAAAGACATTTTAAAGTGATGTTATACACTGAATTACAGGTTGTGTACTAACCTGTTTTGAAGCCATGTGATCCTATATGCTTAAATGATTTGTATTGTTAAAAGTACAAGAACTTTTGCTCTGCATAAAACCTGTACCTGTTGTATAAATCACTACATAAATATGTATAAAATTGTGTTTAGCTATTATGAACTTCTGAAACTTTTTCTATTTTTCTTGAATGTTAGAAGGAATGGCAATGATAAAATCTCTAATGTCTAATCAGTTTATAGAATTTGTCTCTGAAACTGTTGCAACCATTAAGATTTTTTATCAGCGAGGGAGAATATGCTTGGTTTTCCAGTTAGGGTTATAGGGTTATAACCCTAGATTTTCAAATTTCTATTGAAGAGAAGCACTCTGGAAGACATTTCAAAGTTCATTATTATTTCTTAACATTTTAAAAATTCTTAAAATGCATAATACAGCATAACTTCATCAGGCTGTTTTCTAAATCAAACAATAAGAAAGTTGCAATTGTATAGTAAAATCTGTTCTGCTTTCTTAAAACCATTCTTCTCTAAATATGAGAGAACATGTCAGAAAATGAAAAAAAAAAAAATTTAAAATTCTGAATCTATATGCTCTTTAGTTCTGGATTCCCTTTGGAATTTCTCTCTCTTATACCTACAAATTCTGGCAGGCTGCAATAAGAAAAATAGACACCTTTTATGAAGAGTCTCACAGCTATCAGTAGGGTTAAAAACCACTCTACTACATTTTGCCTTGGCTCATATTTTGCCTCAATCTTTTGTACTACTCACTTCATATTTTAAATAAAAAAGCAAGGGAATATAGAAAGAGAGAAGGAAAAAAATGTCAAGCAGGAAAATGTTTGAGAAAAACAGTAAATGACTGATGTGCATAACTGTTCTGGGAAATAGCATAAGGAATTTGAGATATGGAGGAGGAGAATAATAAGTTTAACTGCAGAGTGTTGTCGTGGTTTAACCTCAGCCGGCAACTAAGCACCATGCAGCCGCTTGCTCACCCTCCCCCTGGGGTGGGATGGGGGAGAGAATTTGAAGAGCAAAAGTAAGAAAACTCATGGATTGAGATAAGGAGAGTTTAATAATTGAAATAAAATCTAATAATAATAATAACAACAACAACAATAATAATAATAAATTGTAATGAAAAGGAAAACAACGAGAGAGAGAGAAACAAAACCCAGGAAAAAAAAAACCCAAGTGATTCACCCGCTCACCACCCACTGACAGATGCCCAGGCCATCCTCGAGCAGCGATCCCTGCCCCCCAGCCAACTCCCCCAGTTTCTATACTGAGCGTGATGCCATATGGTATGGCATAGCCCTTTGGCCAGTTGGGGTCAGCTGTCCTGGCTGTGCCCCCTCCCAGCTTCTTGTGCACCTGGCAGAGCATGGGAACCTGAAAAGTCCTTGACCAGTGTAAGCACTGCTTAGCTACAACTAAAACATCAGTGTGCTATCAGCATTATTCTCATCCTAAATCCAAACCACAGCACTGTACCAGCTACTGGGAAGAAAATTAACTCTATCCCAGCCGAAACCAGAAAAGTGTCTGGGAGGATCATTCAGAAAGGATACTAGACTAGCAAAGCATGCCTATCACTGCTCTATACAGCACAATACCTGAAGACTTCAGGTCTCCCTCAGTCCTGGAGGCTGTGTATTAAATACATTATAGTCATTTTCTATGACTGTATATATACATGCATAAGAAGAAAATGCTTAGATGTTCTGTACCATATACAAAAGATATTTTTTTGATTGGGATAACCTGTAAAAGATCTTGTTAATTTCTATTAAAAATGTTAGATCACCTTATGTGTAATTGAAAACTCCCAGATATGTGAGCGACCATGTGTGAGCCATGGATTATCTCCTCATAGAATAGCGTTCCATCTTATTTTTCCTTTTAGTAACTGTTTTCTGACTGTTACATTTGTGGGTATTGGGTAAAGACTGTCTGTCTGCTCTTTTGGATACTCAATCATATGAATTCTTATTGCTGAGAATATTGCTCGCTGTTCTGAGTATACCCCGTCATAGTTACGGGATTTGGCTCTAAGCTTCTGGTTGATAGTAATCCCAGTGTTGTACCTATGCATTCAAGGGGGGGGATGGATGATGTCTACATTAATAGCTTCATACCCTTTCTGTCTATCCCTGCTTAAGTAACCTTAGCATATTTCTAAAGAGGACACTGTGGGCCAGATCCTGCCATGTACAGCATGTACATTATCATACAGTACAGGAGTGGAGAGCTTTCAGGACCCCTCAAAAATTGGTTCTTTCAGTCTTTCATTGGAAAGGATACCTTGTTTTCTATTCAAGAGATACCTCTCTATCCTTCTGCCTACATTTAAGAAAATCCAGGTGGGGGCTTGATTCACAGTTCTGGGTTTTAAAACAGCTGTAAACTCTTCTGTTATGTTGGAGGCACTGACAATGTTACAGGATGCTGTTAACAGCATGCAGTTGCAGGAGTTGTAATGAATGTATGTTTTCTGTCAGACATTCAAATATGCATAGTTCTTTTTGAGAAAAACACACAAGTTCTCTTTTTTTTTTTTTTTTTTAGGAGAGAGAGTTGCTTTACTAATGAACTGATGTCTGAAAAAAATTCTTGTAATGTCTTTGGCAGATAACACTAACATGTTACAAACGGTTGGACCACACTCGGTGCACTGCAGGTGAATCGGGTCACTATTATGATGTTTAGGAGATACTCAGTTAAACTTTACAGATATGGAGCATGCATAAGTGCAAAAGGTCATTATACATATATATATATATATAAAATTCCAAATAGAGAGGTCATTTTTCTTGTCAGACCACCAGTTTCCTTTGGCGGCCCCCTGAGCCTACCATATATTTTACCTTGTAACCGTGGCAGTGCAATAATTCTCAAGTTGAACCTTTTCAGGGAACACAGCTTAAGTTTAACCAGCAGCAGGAAGCATCTGACTGAAGGGCAAATCATGTTCTTCTGGAGATGGGATGCATGCTGTGTAATTCTGAGTTCAGTGTGGGTCTAGGAGGGGGACAAGTTTAATAAATTCCTTCCCAGAGGCAGCTTTTTTTCTGCTGACTGGAGTTACAATAGGCGTTTTGTTTGACTGCTAAACTTCATTCTTTAGAAAATGCACAGAACTTAATTGTTAAACTCAAATAAAAAATGCTAATCATTTTTCTACTGCTCTCCTGGTAGCCCATGCTGATTTAAAAGTTTGCATCATTGCCATCAAAAAGGCTATGTTACTTGAATATTTTTACTAATGTTTAAAAACTGTGAGAGTGAAATACAAACAGAAAATTAAGGTATTAATGTGTGAAATAGGAAAGTTATCATTATGTTTAAAACACATTCTGATGGGTTGTAGATCACTCAGCCCTTAAATTGACTGTCATACTGTATGCATCATGTACTATCTATTCAGTAAAAATTGTAAAAGGATGACATGATAATGCTTGTGAGTTGTATTATTCCATGCACTCTGCATCTATTCATTTTGCCTATTCAAAATTTATAAAATTGCGGGGTTTTTTTATAACACTTCAACTAGTTTGTCCCAGAACACTGAAAGACTGTACAAGCATACAGAGAACCATTTGTGTACAAGAGGCAATTACTCTTTTTTACTGGGACTGTTTCAATATTGTGAGTTACAGAGCTGTGCAGACATCAGCTGCTCTTCCATGAAAATAACTCTTATTTAAAATGCAGCAAGAGAGAACTACCTGAAAACATATTTCCCTCCTTCGTTCTGCTATGCATTTGGCCTTGATCCAGCTTACATATAAATTAAATTGGTTGTTTTCAAGTAATTTATTTTTGATCATATTTGTGTGCCTGACTGACAATAACAGTTTGCTTGCCTGATAATAACAGTAACTTGCTTATGCTCACTGCTGTCCTGGAAGATAAAGTTGTGACTGGACTTGATTTATCCATGAGCAGTTATACCTTCCTGAACTAAGGGGTCTGTGCCTGGCTCATTTATTAATGGTATATTAACATTAACCATTTATTAATGCTCAGAGCAAGGATCTTTTGGAATGTTTTACAGCAAAATAGGAGGACATCCATCATTGTCATTTAGCCCTGTGTGAATAAATATTTTGTGATACCATAACTTTGAGAATGTAGCCTTGTAGGTTTTTGCATGCCTTCAGAGTTTTTGTGTGCATTGGAGTAGTATTGTGTAGCTGGATTTAAACACAGATGTTAGAGAGATGTTGGTAGCAAAAATCTTCTTTTTCCAAGGAAACCGGAAAAGTGCTTTTTGCAGTGAGTGTTTATTTGCAGTGAAGTAGTATGAGCTTTATGGAAGTTAGAATGACGAATTTCATGTTTGGCTTTTTTTTTTCTTTTTTGGATGTAATATGCAAAACATAGCTGTTAGAAGAATTGGTTTATTACTAAATCATTACATGAAAAATTTTAAATGTTCATATTTACTGATGAGAAAGCTATTTCTTTTGTTTGTTTGTGCTGTTACTTTAATCTGTTTAATGAGTCAAAGCATTAAAATTAACCTAGTGGCTTGGCATCTAGTGGCATCTAATTAAAATTAACCTAGTGGCAGCTGGAAAAACAAAGCAAGTTTCTGAAAGATAATATCAGTACAGAAATGGACTTCTAATACTGCTTGTTGCTCTAGAGGGCAAAATAAATTTTAAAATTTTATGGGCTTATAAGAAAACATTAGTGAGGATTCACTTCCTAGCTTTTTACTGTAGTGTTAATTATTGGCTATGGTCAGCAATTACTGCATGAAAATGTTCAATTATTTGCAAATCGTACAGCAAGCCAAGTTCTGTCCTACAGAATACTTTAATTTAAACTCTTTCCATCCTATTTACAGTAAAATCCTGTACACTTATGTCTGGTCTGAGATGTCTTCAAAGCGAGTATATTTTTTCATGAATGTAAGCATTTTGAGATTAAATATGGGGAGACAACAGTTTGAGCTGAAATTTCTAGGAATTAGAGGTATTTCTTTTTCAAAGCAGAACATTTGCTACAATTGCATTTTTTTCTTGAGGCAGATTCCTGGGGTGGATTGTTACCTTAAAGCACCAGGTTTTCACTAGTTAAGAATTTTTTAAAATGTTTTCCTTAATATACATAGTAAGCATTTCCTTTCCTGCGTCTTTTAAAAGCATTAGAACTTTAATTGCTTTCCCTGTTTAATAATAGCTTGTTCATTTTCTTGTTTATGTAGGAAGAAAGGCAAGATGTGGACAATGTGGTTTAATTGCACCGCAATATCATTAACTTATCTGGGAACACTGCTGGGAAATGAATCGTGCAGCGTGGGTCATTGTTCTTTCATCGATTACTTGTGCTTGTTCAGGGATTATGCTGCCAGTCGTCTTCTTACTAACTTTGCTCCAAGTAGTTCCTGAGACCCTGCTGTATTAGGGTTAAGCTGTTCCTGGTTAAAGCAGATTGTCTTCCTGTTGTAAAAAATACTGAAGGTTTTGGTTTCCTTGTTACTCAAAATTTCCAACTCCAGTTTATGGGAGAGCTCAACCCTCTTATGAAATGAAAATGTCACTGGACACTTGCCAGGATGTAACAATTTAAGTCGTACCTTCTCTACCTTCTTATCTTGCAAACAGAGTACAATCAGCTGTGAAAATAATATTTTCGTTCCAATAGGAATTTTGAAGTCCCAAAGGAATCTAAATCAGTGCCCAGATCACATAGGTCCTACCGTCACCAATAGATGTAGGGTGCAAAATGCTGATTTGCAGGAAGATTATGTGTGATCGCAGGCACATCTGCAGTGAACTGTAACTGTAACTGTCCCCTTGCTCCTACTGTACAGCTTCCAGGTGAGTTTAGTAGATGTTCCTGACATCTGCTGACAGCTTCTTCCTTCCAGCAATGTAATTCTTTCATGGTACCTGTTATAGATGGTCCTCCCCTTCATTTTGTGATTTTTCTCTTTAAATATAGTACCATCTAAAACTTTTCATGATACACAGTGATGACAAAGATTGTTTTGTAATCCAGCATATTTTTAAATTGGCAGTTAGTAATTTTATAGATGTGCAACCTGGATATCATTAAGCTTGTTCTAGAAGGGGAAAATATGATGTAAAGGTTTTCAGTGTTTTTTGTGAAACTGTGGCACAGCTGGAATGCCAGATGAAACAATTTCAGAAACTTCCCATATTAACATTGTAGCAGAGTGCTTTTGGTAGGTCATTAAACGAACATGTCTAATACTGCATATGCCATTCTCTTATTTCTCTAGAGAATTAAATACTCGATGTGATGTATTTTTTTTTAACTATAGTTCTGCATGTGTATGAGAAGACAACTTCAAGAAGCGTACCCAGACAGCTCTTCAGTCAGAAAGTGGTGAGCTTTATGATGCTTCTTCATTCCTGTGAAGGTTTTTTTCACATTTTTGTACAAGAGGAGCACCTTCTTTTTTTCCCAGAGGACTTTTGCCTTGGTGAAAATGACATTCTGACCCTTAAGAACTCATGTAATTTCAGGTAGCATTTCTGATATGCAGAACCTAGGCTCTGACTGTCCTGAAGTTAAAAACCAAGAATATATTACAAGCTCTGGTATTTGAAGGGTCCTAAAAAAATATTGTCCTCATCTGTAGACATGTCACATTGCTGAAGGACTGAAGTTTTGTCTAATACAGACATGCTGTCCTGGTGCTCAGAGGTGGACTTTTAGCTAACTAGGCATGAGATGAAATGCTCCTTGTGAATGCTGTTGTGTGAAGATTTACTAGCAGTGAAAAACCCAGCGCTTCTACCAGGGGACCCAGCTAACTAACTGCAGTTGCATGTCTTCTTGTAGGGCTCGATCTTTGAAAGTGTAAGGCCCAGTCCTTTGGGAACTGGCCTTGGGGTGATTTTTGTTCTGAAGAGAGCAAAGTCTGTTTATACAAATTTTATAAACACACATGTTTCTGTCTGGCTTCTTGGTTAGAATCTAGAAGTTCCTGGCTCCCCAAAACTGTAGCGTGTGTGCTGGAAAGATATTCAATGTCTCAGAAGTGTGGTGTTTTTTGAATGTAAAACAGCAGAGTTTTGCTCTACGGGATGCTGCTTTTAACAGATATCTATCCATATCCAACCTGAAGCGACCTGCATACATGCTAGGATTATATGACTATTTCCAAAGAAGTCATTCTGCTGTTCTAACTGTTCCTCTGAGGTGCTGGATTTTTGGGTGTTTCTGGGTAGCTGATTTGCACTTGGAATTAGTCTGGATTGGGAAATGCATCTGCTTGTGCCTTATCTATAGGATAAGTTCTCTAGCAAAATGGCAGGTGTGAGCTCATCTGCTTCCAACATATTTTCAGAGAAGCAAAGCTGGTGCCTAGGTTCACCCAAATGATAATGCTAAGAATGAGCATTAATTGAAAAAGATGGGTTTCACACTTACTGTGAGAGAAATGGATGGCTGAAATGGGTTGAGAAATGGATGTGCTTACGAACCATTCATTCTCTTGTATATGTAGGAAGAAAGGCAAGATGTGAATGAGAGTGGGGAACAGCTTTCCAAGGTACCTTCTTGTGAAATTTGAAAGACCCAAGTGGATTTCAGTTTGCACTCTTTCAGGACATAATCCTATCAGTACTAAATCCAGACCAGATGCTCATTTCAGGAGTGTGGAGTTTCTGTTTCTTTTAATTAATGCTCTTCAGCTCTTCCTTTTGAAACCTGAAGCCTTCCTAGTCTTCTCAAGAGAATCTGCTAAGTTTGTACCTTGAAGGATAGAATAAGGTTATTTTCTGGCTCTTGTTCTGTGAACGTGTTGCTTCTGCAGAGTTCTGGCTCTTCGTACCTTGAATTTTTAGAATTATCCCTCCAATCCTTCCTGTTTTCTATGACATTAAGAGACAAGATTGTCTACACTTAGTTTCAGAAAGTTGTAGCTGAAAAGCATATTTACGTACCCGGGAAAACGTTCACTGCTTCCAGCAGTGCAGCAGTATGTGGTCAGTGAGGGAGGAGAGAATCTGCTAATGCAGAACCAATAGCTGTGATAGAAACATCATTTATTTCTTCAAATAGGCAACAAAAACACAAATTTGCAATATGTGTGGTCAATATTGATTAGATATTTCTGTCTTCAGGTAACCATTTTCCTGAAGAGATGTGTCTGTGAGATAAAGCATATTATCTAAAATAATCTAGTGGTATTTATAGGTGTTCATTTATTGAACAGAAGGGGAAAGCAGTTAGAAAAAAAATACCTCTGTTGAGTTTGAAAACACATTGGCCCAAATTTAACTTTCCGTTTATATAAATGAAGGCTAATGAGGAAGGCATTCATCTGTACTTGAAGGTCAGATTCAGATTGGTTTTAACTGCAAAGGCAGTGGGGTAATAAATATTAATACAATGCAGCCTTTGCTTGACTTGTTAAAAATTTCACTGAGGAAAATGTTTAACACAATTTAAATGTCAGGTATCAAAGCATTTTCCTTTTTTTTTTTCATTTTTTTTGTATCCACAAAGATTGCAAACCCTAGGGCTTAATTTCAGAGAGGTTACTGGTTGCATATTTCTGAATTTTCATGGGCTGATTTTTCATTGGAGTCATTTTAACAAGAGCGTAGAATGCAAACCTAGAGGACCAAAGAAAGGTCTTATTGTAGATTTACAGTTCACTGACAGTCTTTAATATTAACTTACTCAGCTTATGGTAGTTCGGGTCAGTTCAGGTTAGACAAAGCACTTCCTTGTATATAGTCTCTTAAGAGTTAAAAAATGCATTAAAATACTGGTTCTAATTAATATTAAAACACTTGAATAAAAATGCTCTTGGTATTTGTATCGGTAATTTTCAGTTGTAAGTTGTTATTCACTGTTTCCCACATTAGATCAATGTTTATGATCAAATTCCAAAATTATGGACACCATTGGAAGTGGACATCATCCACTCTGAACTTCTCAATCCCATACACGTCATATGAGGCTTTGATCACAGAGAGCAATTATAATTGCTTGTCCATGTAAACCTTTCCTACTTCCCTAAGAGTTTGTCCCAAATTTCTCAGTCATACTCAGCTTTAATACAATTTGTTGTCTTTGAGTTTAATTATACTCCAGACTGATTTCATGCAGGCAGCAACAGAGCATAATTATTCTGCCTTACTAATATAATACCTCACTTGTGCCATCTGCAAAATAAATGTAGGGATACTTGCCCAGTTTTTAAAATATCTGGAGATCGTTAGTTGCAAGATGCAGTATGATTTTGCATTATGTTGGCTAGTTTTAAAATTATTCTCAGCCATCCCATTTTGATTTTATTACTTACTACAAGGACAGATATAAAATAAAACATCTAACAACATTTTTGTTTACTAGGCTCTTTACACTACTTACTGACCCATTGCTTTATTTTGGGTTGGGTTTTTTTGTTTATGCTGAGTATAAGTAGATAATCACATTAAAAATGGCTCTTATGCCTATTATTTTCTATCTCAGCCCAATCATAAAATCCCAAATCTTTGACTTGAGCAGTGACAGCATGCTGCAGAAGACACATTTATCTTTCTGTAAACGGGATGCATTTTTATGTTCACTTCCAATGCTAATGAACTCCACTGTATACCATGTAGCCCACAGAAGACTTGTAAAATTATCTCTAAATGCTCAAGAACACTTGATAATCTAACCAGCGGCAGAGTCTGGCCATTTAGTGCCATAAAAAGAATTAGTCTCCTTAAGTCAAAGAAAATTTGTCATTTTTAGAGTCTATGAAGAGGTAATTTTGCTGAACCAAGTTCACCTATAACCAGAAGTTTGAATTTAGTGTTAAGACTGAATGTTGATTTCCAGGCTATACAGCTACAAAGGAGAGTTAATAAGGAACAGCTTTCAAAGGCTGGAGTGATACATTTAAATCTCAGGAGGAAAAAATCTGTGTGTGTGTACACAGTAATTATATACTGGTTGTATACAATCAGAAATAAAAATAAAGTTGTATAAAGAAGTAGGAGAGAACATTTTCAAGATATACTTAATGCATAATAAATGCAATTTCAGTAAAGTAGAATTTGATTTGCACATAAAAACCAGTTAGCCTGTATTTTCATTTAAAGTTGTAGAAAATATTCAAAATGAGAACACCTCCATGAATTTTGGTTGGGCTATGTTTTGTCTCTGAAGTTTTAAGTGAAATGTAATGTGTGCTAAGCCATGGTTCTCTACAGAAGCATTGCCATTTCTGATGATTTTGGATTCACAAACCCTGCACTTTGTACGGTGCTCCAATGCAAATCAACCACAAAAAAATCTCATATTCAACGCAATTGCAGTTGATAAGTGATCAACATACAGTTACACAGCCCAGCCCATATTTAGCAATGTGGCCTTGAATGAAAATTGGTGTAAAAAGTTGCTGATAGACAGACTACGGGAGTTCAAAGCTTAAAGTCTTCCCAATGAACATGTTGAAATAAATTCATAGGTGTTTCCAAGCTAGTCATTTGGTCCAATGCGTATACAGCAGCTTACAGTATAATTCTGATTTCCTCTTGCTGTTCAGTTAATATTCACAAATAGTGATATGAACACATTACTGCTTGGTTACTTTATGAGAAGGGATCTTTCCCATTAGTTCTTTTTTAAAATTTATTTTCCTCATTAGTTTGTGGGGTTTTTTTTCTTCATTAGTGCTGTCTTTTTGAATATCACCACTGATCTTCTCTCCTTTCCATTTATTCCTCTTATATTCTGTCTCATGTTTTATCATACAGCCTTCCAGATTCCTTCCTGGGAACAAGTAACCATCAGTGCAGAACTTTTGCTGCTTTAAGACTTCCTTCTTTCCTACTTACTTGCTTTACCCCTTTTTATTGTTAACTTCATTTCTTTTTCATTCTGCTTTCTGATCTCACTTCTTGCCTCTTCCTGGCCATCTTTTTACTGGCATAATCAAAGTCCTCAGAAATACACAGTATCAGCCCCTGGCTGTACTGTGACTTGCTCATGCTTCTCCAGGATGAGGAGCACCCTGTGTTCCTCATTTACTTTTGTGACAGTGCTTGCTTTTTTTCTCTTCCCCTTACTTCAGTATCTACATAGGGAACAGACGGTTCCCTAAAAACCTGGTTTAGGAATGCAGTCATTGAATAATGAGCACCAAATGTCTGAAGTCATCAGTATAAAGAAACATTTGCAAATGACATGGATGCTGAAATGTGTTTTCATAAACTATTAATAGGACAATTACAAATAACAATGAGTCACATCATGGGTGATTCACTGACAGAAAGAAGACCTGCAAATGTTAAGTCATTCTTCACAAACACATTCTGCAGACCATATTTCTGACTTGTGATTTGCAAGGTAATTTTAGCTTTCTCCAAAACTTGAAAAATTGAAGGTAATCTGGAGAGATGCGTCTGCCTCAGTTTAGAATTCCTATTGGGCTTTCTCCTGCCAAAACAAAGTGGTTTAAGAGTAAAAAGAATTAAAGAACTTGAGAGTAAAAAAGAATCAAGCCCTTTTTTCTGCATCCTCTGCATATCTTGCATATATAAGGTAGTAGTGCCATTTGATTTAGCTGTAGTCATGTATTTATCTTTTTTAGTGCACTTCTCTTACCTGGCCATTTAACTGACTGTTTAAGTACTAATTTGTCCTCGTGGTCTCCAGAATGTCCTGCTATAGCCCCTCAAGCTCATTCCCACCAACCCCTTTTCCACCCATACAATTCCTCTAATATTTTTTTAAAGAACATGACAATCAATTCAGAAATTCAATTCAGAACATCTATTTAATCTATTATAAATCTGTTTTTTCACCCTTTGTCCTGGTTTTGGCTGGGATAGAGTTAATTTTCTTCATAGTAGTTAGTATGGGGCTATGTTTTGGATTTGTGCTGAAAACAGTGTTGATAATATAGAGATGTTTTAGTTGTTGCTAAGCGGGGCTTATACTAAATCAAGGACTTTTCAGCTTCCCATGCTCTGCCAGGTGCACAAGAAGCTGGGAGGGGACACGGCTGGGACAGCTGACCCCAACGGACCAAAGGGCTATTCCATACCATATCATGTCATGCTCAGTATATAAAGCTGAGGAAGAGGAAGGAAGGGGGGGACATTTGGAGTGATGGCGTTTGTCTTCCCAAGTACCCGTTACGCGTGATGGAGCCCTGCTTTCCTGGAGACGGCTGAACACCTGCCTGCCCATGGGAAGCAGTGAATTAATTCCTTGTTTTGCTTTGCTTGCATGCACGGCTTTTGCTTTCCCTGTTAAACTGTGTTTATCTCAACCCATGAGTTTTCTCACTTTTACTCTTCTGATTCTCTCCCCCATCCCACCGGGGGGTGAGTGAGCGAGTGGTTGTGTGGGGCTTAGTTGCTGGCTGGGGTTAAACCACAACAACCTTTAAGAGTCTTTCCTTGAAATGTCTATTTAAAGCTATGATTTTCTCTGTAGTTCATTATAATTCTGGGATATGATGCCTTTGTGATAAAAATATAAATAGCACCTGACGAGCAGAGGTAGACATTTGAAATATCTATAGAGATTTTAATTTAACTTCACAAACCTGAGAGCTCCTAATGTAAATGTGTATTGGCACAAGTACTCCTTATATACATTATTTGTTGAAGCACTTGTGGAAATAAAAGGTACAGTTAGGAGTAACATTCTGCAAAACGGAGCCCTTAATTAGTTTTATACATAATAAAGCCATTGTCAATTCTATATTAATTTAATGTGTGTAATCCTTTTATGGTATGCAGTCAGGAAATAATCTCAGTAGTTGATGAAGATCTTTGTTAAGTAGTTGATTACAGGATATGAACTTATAAATACGGAAGACTTTACACCCAGCTCAGAAATATTAAAATAAACTATATTGCAAGCCCAGTAGTGTTTTCAAAGGCCATAGGTACAGTGTTTTATAGTAAAAATAGATCTTGAGTGATGGAGACAAACAGTATCTGCTTACAGGGCCTTAGAGATGTGTGTATTTACAAACTATAGTTATATATGCCTCTATTTACTTATCAGTAAAGATGTTGTATGTAAGTTTGTATGCTGCCATGTATTATATGTTTGCATTAAAAGATTGCTAATTCAGTGGATGGACTCCTTGCAATATAATCTTTTTCCTGGTTTTGCATCTGTACTACCTTCAATTAAATAAGAGAGTTGGAGTCTCCACTTATTCTTTCATCAAAAGGACCATCACTCTACCAGTATAAGATGTTGGAGGACCATCAGCATCTCATCAGGATAACCAGTAGAGGGGCTACAGGGAAAGAGAATAGGGAGTACCATGGGTGGCTGTCAGTACTACCAGCTGCATTACTTTCAGTAATGGGTAGAGGAAAGGCCATGTTTTTTGTCATGTTTTGTTTTTAGAGTCCCAGTCATAAAAATGGAAGTGTGATTACAGCCAGCCACTTGAACGTGAGGAAATAAAAGCTGTAAAACTGCTTGCTAGTAACTAGGCTTGAAAATTACAAAATGGTGATAGTTGAAGCAGGGACATATCTTTAAAGGAAGGATTATTAAGAAAAGTATCTTCAAATAAATTAAAAAAAGTCAGAGTTTGCTATATATTTATGTGGCTGAGAAATACTAGAAAAATGCTATTGTCGTTTGTCCAGCAAAAAAAGTTTTTTAACAGGAGTCTGAAAAACAACATTAACTAAATCTTTCCTCATATTCCTGAGATTTTTTTTCCTCTCATCTTTGGGGATTCAAAGATTTAATTGAATTTTTTATTTTTTTATTATTATTTTTCATTTTTTACTTAATACAGACATTTTGCTTTATTACAAATTCTTTTTATCACAAGCTTTTTGCCTGCAAAAGTATTTTTATATAGCAGCAGATAAAAAATTCTTTTACTGCTTTACTGTGCAATTGTATTCACCTTCTTCAGAGAATTATTGCATTTAATATAATCAATGATGGGAGCTAAGTAACATAACCTGACATAAATACATGGTGAGACCATTGAGTACTATTCGTTATTGTGTGTCTGTAGTGGTTGATCCCCTGTAAAAAGTAGAAATGAAGCTAGATATTCAAGGGACAGGATAGATCAGAGGACTGGTAATGTAATCCAAGTCTTTTCACCTCCAGGTCACTGGTTCACATCTGTCTCAGGTTGGTAGTGACTAAAATTCATTACCATCTAATGGTTGGTCAGTGGCCTATGTAAAATGAGTTGCTGATCTTAGTCAAGTTACTACTGGAAAGGTGTTCATATCACAAGAAACACCGTAACTGGCACCTTTTCTGATTGATAATCCTTTTAATGGGGCCAAGCACTCAATTGTCAGAGAGATGAGGCTTTGTTCCTAGCATGCTCTAAAGGTTCATTGTTTCTTCTTAACAGTGGAGGTATTTCCATTTCACAGCAAATAAAAAAACCCCTGTATATAATGTTTTAGTGTTGTGTGTGTGACCTCTGGGCCATGCTGTTACTGTCTTGACTACTTCAATATGAGAGAAAAATACGAATGTACATGCACAGCTTATAGCCTTTAAGGAAATTCCTTAGGGAGGTAGGAAGGATGTTTAGGGCCTAAACCTGCAGTACTTTGCCACTTCATACTTTCCAGGTCCTCTGTGCTCCTACACAATCCTGCAATGACTAAGTCATGGCTTTCTCTAACTTCTTTTTTTTTCTTGTCTGCAGTTTTCCGACAAAAATACAGTAATCTTCTTTCCAGCTTTGTCATGTTTTCTCATGTTTCCTTCAGAAACATTTACCATTTTGAGTATTCTCCTAAAGCTTGTTCTATGGGAGCTCTCTCCTTTTCTTTTTTCCTCCCCCTTCCCTTTCCCAGCTGTAAAATTTGAGGGTGATTTGCTGAAGCTATCACGTCTGCCATTTGTAGCTGAATTACATATTTCTGGTTTTAATTACTGTACGTACATACAGAGGCACAGCCATGGTAGGGAAAAAGCTGATAAGCTATATGGAGACAGCAAGGCAGCACGCTGATATACTCAGGTCTGAGTTCATTTCACAGGCACGTCTAGATATTGCAGGACCGCAGGAGGCTTTAAGGATACTGCAAAAGCAGTGGGCTTTCCTCTGTTGGGGAGGAAAGTACCATGCACCATTTTTCACTCTTCACTGGAATATTGCTGGCAGACTATATTTTGCTTTCCCTTCTCATGGGGAAAGTCACTGTGAGAATAGCACCTATCTGGAAGCTTGGTTACAGTGTTTGCAGATTACATTTTAATTCAGGTAATGAATGTTCAGACAATGGCTGCTAAGGAAAGGTCTTGACTATCAGTCCTGTGTATCAGCAGTTTCCAGAATGCTTTAACTTTATATTCTAAAGCTAAAAGGTATGTTCACTTTAAAGTTGTTGGTTTCCACACTCTATATAATCTTTTAATTACATGGTTAATCAAAGCAATAAGTAAATATAAGGAATTAAAAAGTTTTTTAAAATCTGAACCATAAATGCAAAATTATTTTTTTTCTTGGAAGGTAGTATTTTCCAAAGTACTACTTTTTCTGTGTCTTTTTTTTTTTTCTTCCTTTGAAAAAAACATCATTCTTCTTTATCGTTCATTCTAGCCTACATATCCACTAACTCATGCTTGAAGCATCACCTCTGGCATTCAGGGTTTTCAAAGAAGATTCCTGTGCCAGGGTCCTGAATACATATTTAGATACATAAATATATGGTATCTGAGTTTCAGAGATACCAAGCTTCTCCATTTTCCAGCACTATTTAAAAATTGACAATTTAATATCCAGAGCAGCACAGTATAATAAGTAATAATACCTAAGGTGAGCAGTTTTTAGTGTTTCTCCCTACAGAAGCATTGGTAATACGTGTGTGTACAAAGGATATAGGTGTTCCTTTCTGCC
The DNA here is from genome assembly GCF_034638445.1 of Ciconia boyciana. NCBI lineage: Eukaryota > Metazoa > Chordata > Aves > Ciconiiformes > Ciconiidae > Ciconia > Ciconia boyciana. The sequence goes on along the minus strand of NC_132938.1, from coordinate 55,376,508 downwards.
CAACAGTTTGCCAAGAAATGATAAAATCAAGATTATTGTAGAGTTTTGTATTGTCTGTGCCAACTCCTGATCCAGCTGCTGTATTTATAACATGGTACTTTTATGTTTGTATATCCACAGCTAAGCCCATTGCTCAAGGACACCAGCCTCAAGAGAACATTTAATGTTACTTTCCAGAATCCTAATGCCACTCAGAGGAAGAGTACTTTTGCAAAAATGAGGCAGTCTGTCATGATCCCCTCTGTGTCTACTTAGGAAATCTATGATGGTGAGTATTACTATTTTGCTAGAAACCTTAAAAATTCAAAATAGATTATCGTCTTTTCTGGCATATTGTCCAAAGTAGAAATATACTCACTCTTATTTTGTTTGTCCGAGTAGGCAGTGAGTGCCTTTATTCTGTATGGTGGAGAAACAAGTAATGTACTCACAATTCCACACCTGTGTATTCATATCTGCACTCAGAGGGAATGATATTTGGTTAAATACATTTTTAAATTAATTTCAGAGCAGAATCCTTTGCTCTTAGATAAAACAAATTATAGTTGTTGCAGGGATGGGTTAAAACATCTATTTAATTTCCATTTGTTTTCAAATAAGTGTTTTCTTTCTGTGGATGTATGTTGGAGGAACTGAAAAGTTACATACAGATGAAATATAGATGGCAGGCTTCTTCACAGGCCATTTTTTCTCTCTAAGAAATAGGGCAATGAACTCTCGGTGTTATACTCCATTACTGTGGAAACAATTATGTTTATGAAGGCTATATTCTGAATTTATTAGAAAAGCAGACAAGTGAAACTGAAATTCAAGACACATTTAATTTAAACAGGCTAAAATAACATTAAAGAATGTTTAGAAAACTGACTTAACCACTGAAAACTCATTATTTACCTCCAACTACCACATACAACCAGTACTGCAGAGGAAATGCAATATTAATTTTTGTCTGAGGTTTCATGTTAGAAAATGTTGACTTTAATACTTGCTTCCCAAACAACAAAATTTTCTCCTAGTAGTGTCTGTTATGCAGCATACTGTTAGGTTTCTTAAACTGCTTTAGACTGAAATATATCTTTTTTCTGCCCTATCAGAATCCTGTGGGAAGGCAAAGGCATATCAAATCTATATTTTCTACTTTTTTTTTCTTTTTTTTTTCTTGGGGGGTAAAGAGTTTGGATATATTGATACTAATTATGTCTCCTCTTTACCCAAATTCATTGGAAATATTTCCTTATTTACTTACCAATTTACAAAACTTTTTTTTTTTAAGGTAACTTGGTTAGCCCATCCTGTATTTATTATTGCTAAAAATCCACATTGCGTTTCCAACTGATTTTAACTAAGAAAATAATTGCATTGTTTCTGTAACTTTTCATCTCATGTCTGCAAATCTCAGTGGCTATGAGCTGCAGTCAGCATCACTGGCCTGTCAGCTGAACCTCAGATTGATGTAACTTACGTTCCTGGCATCAAACGAATGTAACTCTGCATATTGAGGAACCACAAGGAAAGACAGTGAGCACCTGGGGTTTGTTAAAGGCTGTAAATGGGTGTGAACAGGAGAAGGCGACTATGAGTTTAAGATTCTGGATATCAAGTTACGTTGTGAATACATCCAAAGTGACCAATTAACCTTTAATCTTTTAAACTACAATAAAGATTTTGTTTTAAATCTCTTCTCTGAATAATTGTCTCACAGTTCCTTCAGCAGTAGTAGTTCTGCTCAAAACTGTTGACTACAGGACATATCATTCAAGTTAACATCTCTGCTTTGTCGGCCACCATATACATTCTGCTAAGTTTAGGCTGCCTAGTAATTGCAAGTAAAGATTTACAGCCAAGCCTAATACACATAGATCTTGATATGGTTCACTAATTACCTACTGTAGCTGGATAAATCTCTTGGATGCAATTTGACCTTAAAGAATTTTCTTTATAATGAGCTAGAGAGGATTTGAAAACATTTCTTCAATTCAGGTTAAGAAGAGTTACATTTAGTGAATCATCTTTTTCTTTTTTCTGTTTCACACAGGATTTAATCCAGCATTAGTACATTACTGACAGAGACATGCTGAAAGCTCCTTCCACAGGAGAAATTCCTTTCATGGTGATCTCCCCCAGCTGCTCAAAATAGCCGTTCCTGTAGCTTCCTGATAAAGGAAAATTGTTCTTGCAAGAATTTTTCCCTGCTCTAAACTTCTTCCTTCTTATCAGACGTCTGGTCTTCCTTACTGGATACCATACTCCTCTATTCTCACAGTACAAACAAAAATACAAGCATTAGATTTTTCTCCTAATTCTTTTCCAAGTAACCCAGAAATTGTGCAACTTTATAATTCTGCACAATGTGGAAATATTTTCTCTCTGTCTTCAGTATGGGGAATTAATTTACAGCCAGACTGACCCAACAGAGCTGAAAAGTCTGTCATAGACATAGAAAAGAAGAAAGGAAAACCTGTATTGTTCTTTCCATGGTTGATGTCTGTACAGCCTTTAAGCAGAGGAAATGCTTCCTTTGTCCCTCCCCTTCGAAGCTGGGAGGATGCTCCCCAGCATCCCTAGAGCCCCTGCAAGGATTTGACATCTTGCAGAGCAGATTGAGGTACCAAGTTTTCCATATCAGATTCTGTACTTCTGTGATTTATTCAGCCACCCACCTGCCCGCCTTTCCTTGGAATTACGCTGATAACATTCATAAGTAGATTTTACTCTACTAAATGATGGCATCCCCCATATCCCTGGTGAATCAAAAAACCCTCACATGTTTTGCTTCCCCACCCTCTCAAGGGAGAGCCCCCAGCCAACTGAGGGAGCTCCGCTGTTGTAGGAACCAGGGTCTACAGCAGTGGCGTTGGAAGGTGAGACCTACAAATACCATTACTTGGCTATAGGCAAAGACTTTCTTGCTGTTAAAAACAGGTTCATCCCTGATGACAAATAAAATCAAGGTGAAGGGAAAGGTACCTCCAAAAAGAACTACAGGCATCATCTTCCTAAACTGGGCAAGCAAGGTAAACCCAAAGGGGAGAATAGTGGAGTCATTACTTACTGTTACTCATTTCTTTCACTGTGTTTCTTAAAGAGGACTAGAAAGTAGAAATAGTAGAAGACGATTGATTGTGATGGTGGATAATGACAGGAATAGCCTTTACTATTGTGCCATGACAAGTAATGGCCTGCTATTGCTCCCAACTTTACTTCCAGCATAGTTTTCCTTGCGTTTTACAAAATACTAAACTTAAAATATGGCATTGTGTACTGAATAAAAATGGAATCAGGCTTCAGATGGCTTTTCATTTGTGCAATCCTCAGATAGTGGCTGCTCAAATATTGGAATTTAAATAATTAAATACCAAGCAAACAAACAAACAAAATAAACCATAGTAATTTGGAAATCCAGGCAGTGTCTTTTCAGGATTTGTTACCTCACAAATTTCCAGTACTGGAAAAATCTCAAAATGGTGTCCCTGGAATAAGAGAATTCTCAGGCTGCCAAAACTATATGACATTTATCTCTAACTCTGATGTTTTGTACAATATTATATCTTTAAAGTATCATTGGTCATATAATTTCTTATTTTGATTTTTGACATTAAAGCAAGTCCTAGATTTCACGTGTGAGGAATTTTCTCTGAATCTCTTATTCAAAGAATACTAAAAGCTCTACCCCTGAAAGCTACTTTTTTTTTGTTTCCTCTCTTCCCCCCCCCCATATTATATGAACATGGAAGTAAACATACTAAATATTTAGACTGAAAACACTATCCAATAACTCACATCCTCTACAGTATTTCTTTTAAATAGATAGCAATTGGAAAAAGTAATTGAGAGTATTTTTTATGGAATACGCTGAGAGGATGACCTAGATAATGTAGCTTAATAAGTTTTCTCCATCTTTATTGTCACTGGTACCGCTCCTTAGAGGTGCTGGAGGCATTAGGATGAACAATTGAAAGCAAGAGGAAAAAAGCTTAACCATCTAACCATGAAAAAACCCAGAGTATTCTGGAATGAGGCACACCCACAAGACAGATGGTAAGTGCTAACATGTAATACATAAATGATTGCTCCATATCTTTTCATATTGATATTTGACCAATGGGATAGAACCAAGAAAAAAATAAACCTTGAACAAATAAGAACTTTTGAAAATGGAAAATATATTTTCTGTTAATTCTGACTAATAATTTTGAGTGCAGATATAAAACTGATTTTATGTGGGTGCTGAATAGATGTAAACTGCAAGTCTTAGCAGAACGCTGGAAGCTAACTACCAATGAAAAAGCATTCTGGAATATATCATTGCAATGCTCAGCAATAAACTGTCTTAAATTCACTGTAGCCATTGATAACTCCTTTTTATCACAACCTAATAAAGTCAGTGCTTAGCTACTAGAGCTCTTCCTACTACAAAGTCATTCTCAGCAATCGTAGCTCTGTAAAATTCATGGCGCAAAATGATTCATGAACTCCCTTCATTTAACCAGCACACTCAAAATGGCAACAAAGCTCTACAGTCATGGAAACATGTTTTGAAACTGTTTTGAAAGTAAAGCATTGCTAAAAAAAATTTATTAAAAGAAAATTTATTAAAAGAAAAAAAAGAGCTGTATGAAGATAAGTACTGTATTTATAAGGTAACTAAACAACACCCAGCATAGCACAGTCATCATAGTCTATTGGATATCTGTATCTCTTAGGGTGAAAAATATTCTAATCAACCATTGGTTTGGAATAACTCATTTTGGGTTTGTCCTGCTTCACTAATCTGGAACATGTTTCTTTCAAGTGTTGAGCATACCTGACTTGATTGTAGAGACTTACTAAACACCAGAAAAAAGAAGCAACACACAAATTTCTTAGTACAGCAGCTCCCATTGGTGTTAATAATAGTATCTAGTGTTGTGATGTTGGAAGATAAAGTATTTTGTTGTAAAATCTGTGCTAAGACTTAAGGGACTTGTATGATCATACCATTTATTTTAATAAGAGCTGGTATCATTATATAAAATATTAGAATAATTAACTGCCATGCAGAATTAATAACTCATTGTAAAGTTTAAAGATATCAGCTATTTCTGCTTTTTTATTTCCAGAAAAGTATCCTGACTGGCAATACTCAAAGCAAGCTCTTGGTGTGTTTCCTGTCACTGATGGTTTTCCCCTTGCTATGGTGACTGCATTTGAAAGTTCAGAATGGAGCAATGCAGGCGACATATTGCAAAAGAATAGATTAAAAAAAAAAAAAAGAAAGAAATTACATATGCAATTGTCCATTTGCTTGCCCGTTTGTCTTTTGTAGCTAAAGTGATAAAAAGGGCATGTGAGCGTTGGTGGTATGTAAGTGGCAGGAGAACAGCCTTGAGACATTTTCATATGTGCATGGCAGATGCAGATAAAATACCTATGGGAATCACAGTGTGCAATGGTCCACAACAATCTTGCTGTTTCCCAGTGACAGAACTGAGTAAGCGCTTCCTGATTTGAGGTGACATTTAGGGTGCACTGGTCTTTACCCATTAACCTAGAGGGCTCTTCCCAGGTAAGAAATACGACAGGGTGCTCAGCAGCTAAGCGACCTTGCAGCCCTTCAGATGGTAAATCAAGGTTTGATTTTCTTTGCTGAATAGGCATGTGGTCTCGCTGTGCCTTCTCCCTGCAGTTTTAAGTCTGCAGGGGGAAATACGCGCAAGCCACAGTTGTACATACGAACAAGACACAGTCTATACAAAGCATGTTGTAGGCAAAGCTTTGAATTTAACGTGTGGGTTGAGAGCTGGAGCCCATGGTGCTGGTTGGTGCCTCAGCAGATGCAGCTCTTTTCAATTAAGTTTATAAGCAAGTATAACTTCTTACATCATGAAAAGATCCCAAGGAGTTTCTCACTCCATGGTGGTACACTGGATACTGTGTTTTGACTGGAAGCTATCCTTTCAATTCCTCTGCAATTGCCTTTTTTTTTTTTCCTTTTTCTTCTTACTACCTCTTTGGTGCTTCAAGTACACAGTTGGGTTTCTGGCATGAATGTGAAAATCTCTTTCTATTAAGTCACAGCTACCATAGAATTTCTTTGAGGATTTTTCAGGTAGTCCAACAGAATAAGAAGAAGAAGAAGAAGAATTTTTGTTCATTCCATATTTTTTGTCAGCTGGACTTAACAGTGTAGCATTTTTTTCCTTTCCTTTTTTTTTAATTAAAGTTTTAAAATGAAGAGTAAGTACAAGCTACAGCTAATATTTACTAATACCTTGGAAAAATTTGCAAGGTAAGATAATAATTAATCTGCTTGAACAATTAAATTCCTGTCTGTTGAATGTGGAGAGAGTCATATTCTTCTGCTTCAGTATTTGGAAGGCACTGAAGAGAACAGAGTACAGCACTGTGTTTTATGGCCCTTGAGAGATACTGGCACACTACGGAGAAATTAAGATGTTTTATGGAAACCAGCTCTGACTAGTGAGTGTGATGATGCTACGGTTATAGTTGTATCCACCTGTATATCTTTTCAATTCCTTTAAAAAAAACCCAGTGGTCACAGTTACAAATTGGAAAAATCCATTTTCTGGAGGGGCAAAACTGAGTCAGACCATTTCTGAGAGGCTTCCCCTCTGACAAGGGAAAATGCTGCCCTTCAAGCAGTTTTTGTGCAGCAATCGTCCTGTAAATTTGGGGCAGTGACAGGACCTGTGGGTAATGGGCTCAGGATTCCGAAGCCCAATGCTGTGCACCCCCATGGATGTGGCCAAAATAATAACCAGTTGGTCTGGAGGGCTGCCTGGTTCCCCAGGAGCTCGGCTGTCTGTTGTCCATTGCCCTGTGCAAGGTATGGGCCAACAGTGCATTCCCTTCACATGGCGGCAACAGTCAGGACTGAAGGTGTTCGTGATGGATTTCTCTCTTTACGTGTAAAAAAAAAAAAAGACACACATTGTACAGAGCCAGAGTAAATAGCCAAAATGTTGAGGGAGAGGGGAGGGAGTTGGAGTAGACATCCTGACCTTGCAACAGCCGCAGCACTTTGGTTGAGCTTTGATACTGATTTTCAAGGGCTTTTTTCTGAACCTTCAATTGTTAAAAATTGGCCAGTCCACAGAAGCAAGGATTATAGCTCAGTTTTTGTTCCAACTTTCTGCTCTTAGTGACAAAAGAGCTGGGGGGGATTGTTTTAAAGGTAATCCCTGAGCACTTATCTTTGGCCTCCAGATAGCACAGGCTGTTGCTGAGCAAGCAACCAGCTACGATGTGTAAAACATATTCATTAGAAGTACTGACAGGCTGCAGTTTAGCTCTGACCTCGTGATTAACAGTAGAAAGGAAGAGGTTTGTGTGGGGGCTTCTAATCTCCACCCAGGAGCTGCATGAGTAAATCCTGTTAGAAAGAAAAGGATCTGAGCACGTGCATTTCACACATCATTTTGACAATGTCCCCGTTAAAACACTTCGTCTGAATGATGTCAGACCACAATGCTGGTAAATTTAAAACAAAATAATGTGTGTCGCACTACATTTCACACAAAATTGTGTTCAGAGATTTTATTTTTAGTTTGAAATGGCTTAGATATAATTTTAGAAGAATCTAGGTTTATTGGGGATTAATAATTCAAATCCTTCTCCCCTATATTTAACTTTCTTTACCACTGAATTTTAAAAAATTGTAGTGAGTTGCCATGTCACCAGTTGTGGGGGCAAAGGCAGTTGCTAGAGGTGCTGTATTTTTAGCCCCTAATAAAGGGGGATTTTTTCTTCCGAGGTGTTTTTTTGTATTTTTTTTTTTGGGGGGGGGGGGAGGGGGGGGTGGTGCTTTTTTTTTTGTTTTTTTTTTTTTTTAGACAACAGTCAGGACAATGCCGGAAATTCTACTACTGAAAAGTCAATAAACAATCTGAGCAATTCAGGATGCCGATGCCTTTGTCCCAAGACATGACTTTCAGCTTGTTCAAGAGTGTTTTAATTCTATAGCTAAGACCAAAAGCCTGAGTCCTCTTATATCTACATCTTTTCGAGATTTTTCTCCTATTAGTAATAGTAGCATTTTAATACTAGGAAATCTGCTGCAAAGTTACTTATGACCTTAGTTTTGAACAGTTATGGAATTTTGGGTTTTACCCAGTTTGCCTTTTTTTCCCCCTTTGTGTAGCAAAGTGTTGTTATAATGAGTTTAATTAAGTGAAAATAGATGTTGGCTTACAATGTTACGAAAGGTTGCTATGCGCCAATAAATCATAATTAAATGTATTTAGTGTAATAGTGGGAGTCATTCACAGTCAAGTTGCTTGTAACAAATGTTAATTGTTTCCTTAAATGACAAGCCCTTCCAATTATAAAGAAAAGAAACAAAAAGCCCAGTTTTGCTAACTAACAGGATGTTTACATTACAAAGAATATCAGCGTTTTATTCATGAGCAGTTATTTAATATGGTAAAAAGGTACTATCTGGGGTGCCTGGAGGGGTTTGAATGTGCCTTATTTTAGTGAAAAATGGTTGTGGTTGTTTTGGTGAAGCGTAGTTATGGTTAGGGCAGTGATGTCTGGTGAAATGTAGAGAAGAAGCCCCAGAGAAAACTTTGTGGCTTAACTGTATAGGTCAAAGCACTTTGAATATGGACTATGTGAACTCTGCTCATTATGAGGTAAGAACTAAGACTTTTAGGGCTCAAATGTGTAATTTAGAAGCATGTGTGTAAGAGCACATGTGTGTAAAACAATGGGATTATTCAGATTAGTAAGTACCACGCTGTTGCAGCTTCAATGAACCATATTTTAAAAAACAACCAACATTTTGTTGTGTGCCATTTGTGCTGACGGTCTGTGCTTACACACGTGCTTTTAAATACTGTTTTTGTACACGTCAAAACGTTTATACAGAAGAACTGCCTGTCCTGTCTGTAAATGTGAGGAAGCCTTTTGCAGGAGAATGTACTTTTCTGTGTGTTTGGAGAACATGTGCCACATACTGGGGCATTGCTGTAATTAGTGCAAGGAAGGACAATAACCCCTGCATACCCAATTTTCATTTTTTTCTGGAAGATGCTATGCTCCTTCCCCCTCACCACCACCCCTATGCACACATACTTTTCTGAAGCCCAAAGGACTGATCATTAGAGCCAAAAGGAAGGGCGCAATTCTGCTTTCATGGCAGTCGGTCAGAACAGCGTCAGCATCTCTGATGGCATTGATTTAAACTTAGACTTTGGGGACCTGCATTAACAGAGGAGAAATGCTGCATGTGCAAGTGTTGCAGGGAAAAGAAATAAAGACGTGAGAGTTCAATATTGTAACATTTTGGATTCTTCTGAGTCCTATTTACACACAACGTAAAAGAAAGGCTTCAGTGTGGAACTCTCTCATAATTAAACTAACCATGTAAAATTAGAATTATTTTATTTATTTCTCCATTTGTTGGTCTTAGTTCCTCCAGTCTTCACAATAAACAATTCTGGGAGAGAGGGATTAGAAGCAGCTGCAGGCCTCCGTGTGATCTGAAGGGCACAGTAGGAGTATAAGGAATTTAAATATCATTCATTTTCTTTTCCTTTGCTCCTCTTCCCCCCGCCTTCCACATGCCATTCTGCATGGGAAACAGTCAGTCATTCAGAGCCATGGACAATGACCCCCTACCTTTCGCAGCCCGTATCCAAAAATCCCTTGGCAAAGCAGACCTGGACTCCAGCTAGCTCAGCACTGCTGGAAGTCACATTCTGCGCTGTTGGACGCTGGGATTCATGAATCACAGGCTTGCACTGTACACTGACTACCTTCAATCAGTTGTCAGAAACACTGGCTGACCACTGCCTGAGCACTCTATATACTTCCACTTTTGTTTTAACGCCTTTTCAGTTTTCACAATGAGCCTGTGGAACCTCACTGGAATCACGTTCCTTTCTGATTAAAATGTCTTTTCTTTAAACCTAGCTTTGCAGCAGGGATGCAGCCTGAAGGGCGCAGCATGGCCAGGTTACGCTTCTGGTGATTGATACAACTTCACTTCCTTGATGATTATCCCAAATAAATCTCATTGGTATTTTCAGCCATGATATAGATGCCCTTTACATCCATATAAATCTTCAGGGCAAGGAGAAAATTAGCCAAGTCCAGACATTGATCTTGTGAGGTAAATTGTACCTAGGCAGCAGGGGCTCCATTGATAAACAATGAAGCAATGCAGATAACTTACCAGCTTACTTTTAATCAATGCAGCTTCTCACAATGTATTATTCCAGCAGTGGGTCTAAATCACTGTGCACTATAAGAGTTGTTTTCAAAACCTTTTAATCTAATTGGAAAATCTTCCTTTCTACTGGTAATAAACACTCACTAAACTGTCTACACCTAATTGAGCTGTAGTAATTTATGTGAGCTCCCCACTGCTTTTTCTTCCTTTAATCAGACAGACTGCTTTATGTCTTTAACTAATGAAACCTAAGACTTCGCCAAGTAGATTTGATCAAATGTCACTACTGAATAAATCTTCATTAACACTGACATGTCCCACATCCTCCCCATGTCCCAATTCATCATTAACTCAGAGCAACATCATCATAGAAAGGTGATGGCCACTACTTTATTTACGTATATAATCAAGCAGTAGTCATCAGTGTCACACCAAATAAGAATGTGAAAAGATAATTTATTGGAGCTTTTTGTCAGGGCTTAATAATAGTAACTGCAGTGATGCTTTTTTCCTAGAAAGCAGATCTCAGTACCCTAGACGTGCTAGAAATGCCACCAGCTGCCACGTATGTTCATAGAAAGTTTTTCCTGTTGTAATAGCTATTCAGATCAGTCCTTCCCCTTGTATAAATACATATTACTCCCCACCCAGCAGTGTATTTCAGAGGTACTCAAGCTGTCTTAGGTAACAGGAGCTGTACAACTGCTTACCACAGGAGTATCAATGATCCAGATGTATGTTACCTAGCACAAACCCTTTGCTAGTATTGCTGGATACTAACCAAAGCAGCACCCGTCGTTACTAAAGAGAATAGTAAAAGGTGGTACTCCTGTGTCTGCTCAGGGATACAATGAGGGAATTGCCCAGAGGAGGCCAATATCAACCAGAATTAAAGTTATGACGGAAAGAGAAGCAAACCGGTCCTCTGTGATGCAAAACAAAAAACTTGATGGTGCAAGAAATATTTATTTGAACCAATGAGAAGTCAATGTTAAACGTTATAACAGAATTAGTGGCAGGCAAAGGTACTGAGACATCTAAAGATGCCCGTGGGTACCAAATAAAATGACAAAAATGTAATTTTTGGATTTCCCCCATTGACTGACATGACTTTTTTACACATAAAAAAAACCAGAGGTGCCAAAGGAAATGCTCAGAATACCAGTTGTAGGTATTTCAATGTGCTCTCAGCATTAATGCCCCTTATAAAATTGATTCTGTACTACCTTTCATGGGAAAGTCAGTGGGAATTAAGCCTTTAGAAAGTCTTTGTGTGGCTTGTCAAACATTTAGCAAGTGGTAAAAAAAAAAGTTAGGAATGTGAATACTGGTACTTTTGTGGGAATTGGGATGAGTGCTGAAAGATGAGTTGGGAAATGCATATTGAAATGGAGTTGGGGGACAGGGGCTGTGATGACAAAGACTTTAAGTTGGTAAACTGGACAAGAGGCAGCCAAGGAGCAGCTCATCATGGCCAGTGATAAGGTCAGATAGGTTGCAAGAGAAGATCATTTTGGCAGTAGAGTTTGTCAGAGGTCTGGTGTCTGGCAGGTAATGAAGGCAGGGCAAAGATGTTGGCAGACATGCATGCACCCACCCGCACATACTTAGTTTTGCAGAAAAAAATGAAATGTGCTGTAATTTTGAAGACAGAATAGACTGACATCTGACCTGGCTTGATGTTTTCCTTCAAAACCTTCCTGAGCAATGGTTTTGCAGAGTGCATGCACTGATTGAATTGTACGTGCTAAACTCTCCAAATATTTTCTGTCTGCAGCAGCTACTGGTAATAACTATCTTAACTGTCTATATGTGTGCATGTGTGAGCATGTAGTGTGTCTGAATCTATTTTTCATAAACACTGTGTGTGAGTGCCCTTCTAAGAAGCCCTCTGGTCCCTTCTACTGTCAACATTTTTTAATTGCATGGAGTGACAACAATTGAGTCAAGGTGAAGACAGAGGAGGCAGGACAAGGATGGATAAACCAATACTTTTATACCATGAGACGGAGAGTAAAGGAAAACTTGAGATGCAAGAGAGAGTGCATTTAGATTTTCTTTAGGCCTTTGTTGGCTATTTGCAACATTTATAACTATTCATTGAGGGATAACTTTTCCCAAGGTTAATATTAGCCTCTGGAATGTGTTTAACAATCATTGTTTGGCCTTCCATCCTAGGCAAAATATATAAAATAAGTGTAAGTCATAGATTACTTTGGAGAATAGCTGGAGCCTGGCCAGAATTTTGTTTGCCAAGGGAAGATTTTAGCTAGAGATAGCTCTGTTCACTTGCATTCCTGAGGGTTTTATATTGGGTAGCTCTAATGTTGGAAGATAAAAGGAAAAATCATAGGAGATTATTCATATTATAGGGATTACTTATGTTCTGTGTTTCTTTAATAATGAGAAATAATATCAGTTCTGTTGTACAAAAATACTCTTGACTGTGGAAGGATCGTTGTCTAAAAGGTGAAAACGAAAGTACGTTTGCTGAGTACACTTGGAAAGGCAGGAACAGGTGGAGATTTTAAAGAGAAATACCTGCTAGCCTGTGGTTAATACTATTAATTTGTTAGACTGAATATAACACCTACATCTATCAAGTATATTCTAGAAGAGCTTGGTATCTATCAAGCATATTCCAAAAGTGCATAATTTTAACATGGAAATCATTTTGCCCTGATGTAGATACAGTGACGTGGGTTTTGAAAGCACTGTTGACTAGTGTTATATTTTAGCCTGGTATGCTGCATCTCTCAATAGCTAATGTTTCGTGTTGGCGAGAAAGGATGTGGGTGGATCCTCTAATCAGTGTTGAGTAAGAGTAGCTATGTGGTCTGTCAAAGAAAAAAAATTACTTCCAGAACTGCTGCAGCAACTGCAGAAGTCCTAAAGCTTTGGAAGGCTCCATGACTGGAAGATACATGATATAGATATACACACGCTTCTGTGTGCATGTGGATACATAACTTTGCATAATGACTCATGTTATAGCCCTGTGTTACACTTATTCCACTATGAGAAAGGAGGAATAAGAAAGGAAATTACCTTGCCTTCAGATACCTGGTGTACACATACATGCCAGTTAAAAAAAAGTGTATGTATGTGTAGTTTCTGAGAAACAGACATCACAGAATTCCATTCATACATAATTAATCTTTCTGGGCTATCATCTCATTTTTAAAGAGGGCATCCAGCATACCCATTAAAAAATGCATGTGATCCATTTGGGCCAATTGCCTGCCAGTCACTGCTTTTCCTTCTTTTCTTTTCTTCTGGTTTAGCCTACTGAATGTGAAAAAGATGCTCTGATCAACTTGAGTATGCGTGCAAACAGAATCAGAGAATAGAGCATGTTTTACAGCTTATGCTGTGCTGCTGGAAACCTGGAACCTGTAGGTCAATGGCACTGTTTTATTTCTTTTTCAATGATGGAAGAGAGAAAAGGATGAACTACAAGATGATCAAAAAGCATTTTTCCACTGCTGCTCCTTGATATACTATTCTCTGTAACATAAATGCTATAATAAATCATACTTTCTGTTTGTTCCATGTCTTGGGGTCAATGTTCAGCACACTCTATGGAACTAGCTTTTTTAATTTTGTTTCAATGAAAGCCTGTGAATATGCTCCAGCCAGCTTATCTGATTGTTTGTTCTGCTCAGCTAAGCAAACCATGCAAGTGTAACCTTAACTAAATTATCTGCTGCAAGTCTATACTGGTGTCGTTCCAGTAGAGACTCCTCCATCTGTTTCATTTTACTCCCTTTCTTGTATCTTTTTCCCACTCATTGTTCGTTAGAAGTGGTTCAAAACAAACATAGTCATAAAAAGAAGCTTTATACAGTTTCTCCCAGCAAGCATCTCTGATCTAAATGCCAAAACACTTTAAAGTCAAAGAATAGGGTTTCCTGACCTAAAGTGAATTTATTAAAACAAGCAGTGTTCTTGGCCTTCAATAGTCTCCGTTCAGATTAATAGAATGAAAGGATTACTAATTTTAGACACACATATCTAACTGTCAGCTATTTTCCCTAATTTTAAAGAACTGGACATGAGATGTTACTAAAGCTCTGGTTCTGATGAAGAATAATTGTAACAAGTAGTTCACTTCCTTAATTGGACTTATTAAATCTCAGCCACTAGGAATAAGATTTATTCCAAATCTTTCCAAGATTTCTTGGAAAGAAGAGCTGAATGGTGAGACTGTGAAGACTGGAAAGACGGAGAAACCAATTTCAAAAAGAATTATACAGCTACAAGAACTTACTTAACGTATTCTATTTCTCTTGAATTTCTGAGTTTCTGAACCACTCTGAGAATCCTATGCTAAATATTTTGGGGACTGAGTATGAGAAGGGATTCCCATCTGGCCTGTGAGACTGATGGCTTGAAAAGCTACAACTAACCAATCACCAGACAGTCCTCTTGGAGAGCAGACCTTAGCAAGAAGTATTCTGACAAGTATGAAGGAACACTTCTTTTTGATAAGGCATATCATCAACCCAACAAGATACAGATAGATAGGTGAAAATTTGCAGGAAATTTGCAGGACGTTGTCATGTCATGCCCTCAGCTCAACTTTTTGTATTTTGCTTTCCATGATGATGTGGAAAAAAGCAAACTCAATTTCAAAGGATTCAAGATTATGAGATGCTTGTTTTCCTACTCAAAACAGTCTCATTTGGATAAGAGTCTTCCTTGCCAATGAATCTTTAAAACAAGCCTTGCTGAATCAGGGAATACTGTTATTTAAAACCTTCCCTCATCCTCACTGAGGAAGTCAGTGGATGAGAGGATACCTGCCTGGAGTTATAGATGTGTCTGTCTGATTAAGAAGAAATATCAATCCCATTTCATGGAATTGTAATTTCTCAAGATAAGATGCAGATACACGTGCATAGCCTGGGTCTAAACAATTACATGAAGATACTTTACCTCTTCCTTTCCTTCTGTTGTTGTTTAACCCCAGACGGCAACTAAGCCCCACACAGCCACTCGCTCGCTCACCCCTGGTGGGATGGGGGAGAGAATCAGAAGAGTAAAAGTGAGAAAACTCGTGGGTTGAGATAAAGAGAGTTTAATAGGGAAAGCAAAAGCCGCACACACAAGCAAAGCAAAACAAGGAATTCGTTCACTCCTTCCCATGGGCAGGCAGGTGTTCAGCCATCTCCAGGAGAGCAGGGCTCCATCATGCGTAATGGTTACTTGGGAAGACAAATGCCATCACTCCATATATCCCCCCCTTCCTTCTTCTTCCCCCAGCTTTATATGCCGAGTGTGATGTCACATGGTGTGGAATATCCCTTTGGCCAGTGGGGGTCAGCTGTCCCAGCCGTGTCCCCTCCCAGCTTCTTGTGCACCCCCAGCCTCCTCGCTGGTGCGGTGGGGTGAGAAGCAGAAAAGGCCTTGACTGTGTAAGCACTGCTCAGCAATAATGAAAACATCTCTGTGTAATCAACACTGTTTTCAGCACAAATCCAAAACATAGCCCTGTACTAGCTACTGTGAAAAAAATTAACCCTGTCCTAGCCAAAACCAGCACTCCAGTGAAAAACTTCTCAATACTTTCTAGAACTGCAGGATTACTTCTTTTACGCAGAAACAGAATGAAGAATAAATCCAATAATGTTATATTGTCTTAAAAGTGAAGCAAAATTCACATCTCTAATCTCTCTCAAAAAGATTTTCCTTTTCAAAGTTAATTTCTAGTGAGACTTTAGATAAAAGTTAGTTTGTGTTTATTAGTTAACTAAAGCTATGCTTGTCTGTTTTGCAAAATCAGAGATAAGATCCGAAATTTTTCATACTCATGAGCTGCCATGAACAATGTTTGCTTTGTCATATGGTAGAAAGAGAAAGTAACTGCTAGGCTTAGATCCATGTCTGAACCAATTTGAATAGGCTGGTCATACCAATCGGTGCAATGGTTTGGTTCAATACAGAGATAGACGTCTGTTGTGAACATCTAAACCTGGCTGGCAGATTTTTTGTGTTGTAAGCAGTGGTTTAAGATCCATTTGGAGCAAGACAAAGACATAATAATCAGTAATATTTTCAACAGAAATTTTTATGTGGTACAATTAGTACTGAGAAGTGACCTCCGAAAAAGTTTGGAAGTTGCTCTTAGTTCAGGTATCAAAGTCTAAAAAGATTTTATAAGGTTTGCCTAAATAAGCCAAATCTTTTAATTCTGTCAAATTTTCTCAGAGAATAGGCTTTTTCAGAATATTTTTTGAAACTCTTTTTCAAAGTTGAATTGAACATATGATTAGCAGATTTCCTTCTCCACTGTTTTGGTCTTTCTTATTTCACTACCTAATTTAAAGTCTGCTGAAATCAATGGGTTCCTTCCCATTCAGGATAATGAGTTTTGCTCTGGAATTCTCATGAATGATGAAATCATCAATTCATTTATTTTTTAAGAAGTTTTTAAAAAAATTTTGAATTAAAAATTTTAACAGATAGAACCACTAGTGTTTTAGGTGGAGGTTTGTATTATTTTCTAATGCTGTGCTCTATACTTACTCTCTTATCCCTAGATATTAAACTTTCACAAGGAAGACACTTGCCATATCCAGTTTTATATTTGTTATTAGTGTGGGAAGAGTATATATCTCTTTTCACTTTGCTTTCCCCAGTAAAGTGTATATTCTGCTGAAAACGGTGCCATTAAGCTCTAAGCAGAAAATATGACTAACTGTTTATGTTTCACATGAATATAGTTACAGAGGGTAATAGGGCATCTCCCTGCAAAATCTAACTTTGCAAAATCTAGCTTTTTTTTTTTCTAGATCAATAAACTGGAAAAAATATTTACTGTACCAATTCACACTTAAACTTATAAATACTGTTTAACATCTAAAATCATTTTTTGTTACCATTTCAAAGCTGATTAATTTGCTTGTAATGTAGTTTTTCCCTATTGCATCATACTTATACACTTCTGTTGCAGGTGAGCTAGCCCTCCTGTAATTAGTAAGCATTAGCAATATCTTACAGTGGGAGAAAGAAGCCCAGCTGCCAACTTTTCAGTGGGATAACTACACTTCAGAGTGCATCAGTCCGTAGTCGATGTGTGTTTTCTAAGGAAACTTCATCTGCATAGGTAAATATGAAATCAAAATTTAAATTGAGTGAAAGATTGAGTAGAAGATAGAGTGATGATTGACAGATGTAAAAGCATTTTAATTGTGAAAATTACTGGTGTTAAAGGGATCTTCCATTTGCCAGAGAAAAGTCATAATAAGCTGGAAATTACAGGTGAGCTAGTCTGATTGAAAGGTAGCACCTATCTGTTGCAGTAAGAGCAGCACAAACTACTAAAGGGGTAGTCTACTGACTGCATAAACAAGGCATTCTCTGTCCTTGGTCTTTCAGGTGAAGGCTCAAGGTGCAATACGTCTCATCCTTTTACATGTCTAAATAACAAACATCTTCACTTACCTAGACTGCCTTTATAGTCAATGGGCAAGAATGGGCACTTCCATCCAGTGATTCACCTGACAGGTTATCCTTGAATGAGACGAGTCATGCTTCAGATGTGCCTCTCCAATTGTCTAAATTTGGCTGAGATTAATCTTTCCCAAATGCCTTCTGTGAAATATAGTTCAGTAGTGCTCGGGCAGCTGAAGTCAGAGCTGGGCTGGTGGACAAATTCTCCAGCCCAGCTGACCCTCCAAGGCTGCTACTGAAGGAAGACCATCAGGTCTGCATGACCTTAAACTCTGCAAAGTGCCAGAATTTGAGATCATACACCCTAAAGTGCTCCCTTTTTGCTTTTTATAAAGTGCTTAAGAAAATCACTGTGTCTTTTCTATCTACAAATCAAGCAAGACTTGTCCAGATTTACCATACTCATAGATGTTGATGTCCTCAGTATATAGGTATAGTTAAGAAGAAAGTAAGTTAGTACCAAAGTAAATTATATATATCATAAAAATTATAGAAGAGAACATAAATATAAAATTGAGAAAATTTACTGGGTAAGTGGAAGGCTTCAATTTTTATGTTCCCACATTATATATCATTACAATTCTATCCAGCTGTTCATTCCTTGAAACTTGGTTAAAATGCTGTATTTAAAGATTTATGGACTAGTTTCCTTACAAATATAGTATATAATTATCTGTGACTTACAGGCAGACTATGACAAAACTGAATCACTGTCATTTGTGCTTTGGAAATAAAAGGTCACGCTATATTTATATTTGCTTTAGTTTATGGTATCCTGAACACATGAATTTGATAAAACATGGTGCGATAATATTTTGTGAAAAGCACAGAATACCCTGAAACCAAATGTCAGTGATCAGCTGTTCTTTGGGAATTGCAAGAATTCGCAATCAGCTATATTTTTTTTTCTCTGAGTCCCTGTGTGTCAATTTTGTGTCAGTTCCTGGGGATACCTAGGTGTCATAAAAGGATAGATCTGTGTTATTTACAGACTTCACAAGTAAACTAAAAATACAGAAGTGATTGGGGTTTTTTTTCCTACATAAAATGTAGCTGAGTTGTAAAACATGTCGAGTGAAGATGATGTTTTTGTTCCGTATAAATTCCCACAACAATAAGCATAATGGCTCCTGATCCATAGCTCAGATTAATAAGTTGACAGCATGGGAAATGTAATGGCTCATCCTCTCATGTGTTGAGTTCCTGCCTTCTGACTTTCCTTCTTTTCTTTTTCCTTAGCGTTTTATATTTTTTCACATCAGTAGTTATCTCTTGAGTTACTTTTGCAATGAACACATGCTCTCTTTACCTACACATTAGTGCAATAGCAACAGCTCAACAACTTCTTATGGTAAAGGTGGGTTATGCAGTGGATCTTAACAAAACTGGGCCCTGGGTACCCAGTAGCTGAACTGCACAAGACCAAATGAACCCCAGGTTACAGCTAGTGCTGAAGAAGATGCCCATAATGCAGAAAATAACTAGTCTGTCACATAAGGAAGCCTGCTTTGGGGGCTCTGAATATTTTTAATTTGGTTGAGCGGTCTTTTCCAGTCAAACTGCCAAAGAGGAAACCAGGTCATGCTGGTCATGCTTTTGCACTGTACCTCCAGCCTTTTGAAATGTTGAAAAATTTTCAGCTGGTCAGTTTTTATCTTGAATTGATCAAATGCATGCCATGGAGTACATCCAAGCGGTTCTCGTTCCCTTGCTCCTTTCTTCCCCCAACTCCAGTCTCAAGATATCCTCAATCACTCACTGATTCTCAGCTTATGCATTAGGGCCTGAAATACTGAACTGTAGCTGGAGAGATAAAAATAGCAATCCCCTGTCATTTACCAGCTTGGCAGGCCTCCCAGCCGGCCTTGTACAGATTGCTCTTCTGGCCTGTGCTTTGAGTGTGTCTCATGCAGTAATGACATCAGGGCACCCTTGGCATGGCTTTGCTTGGCTACTATGAAGAAATGCTTTTACTGACAGTGTGTGACATGAATCAGAATCACACCGTCCTACTTAAGGACTGGCATGGTTGTCCACCGTTTCACGGACCCTCTGCTCTAATCATCCCTTGACATCCTTTCTTTTCACTCTACCATGATTTCTTGTCCCTTAGCACCAGAGGCTGGGCCAGCCACCCCCAGTCATAGGTTTTTCCCTCTTCCCAGGAATATGTAGGCACATGAACATGGCAGTCTTCTGGCCTCTTAAGACACAGTGGCATACATGTATTCATCATCTTCCTTACCAAACAGATTTATCAAAGTGACTACTGCCATTGCCACCTTGAAGTTTGCCTTCTCTTGGCATTTCCTCCCCTACTTGCTCATAACTCCCTGCTGCCAGTCATTATTGCTGTCACAGACATCGCAGCTGAATGAAGCACAAACCTAAACCTTGACATCTTTGTTACTGGAGAGGATAACTAGCAATAGCACCAGCTGCAGAAATCTATAGCTTCTTCACTGCTTTTTGGAGGCATATCCCACTGTTCTGGAAACAACAGGAAACAAGTTTTCCACTTCAGGAACCGTATGCAGCTGCATTCTTGCTTGTGGGACCACTGCCAGGCTCCAGCCTATGCTGCCTCTTAGTACAGCTTGCTCACAAAAGTCATCCAGGAGGTTGGTACACACATGCATGTGCACACAGACCAAAGACAGACAACCCCAAATACCATCCCAAGGGTGTTGTAGGGATTTTTTCTGAAGTTTCTTCCAAGGCTGTTGCTGACTACAGAAGGCTGGTCCATGGACCTTGCTGCTGAGGAGCTGCCCACAAATATTGCCTCAGTGCACTGAGGGCAACGTCTCATGTTGTGCTGGCTAAGTGGATGGCGAGATGCAGTGCAGTCCGGCATATGACACAAACAGCATGTCCCATGTGATTATGTGATCTTGCCAGATCTGAGTTTCATTCGTAATCAAAAAGTAACCCAACATTGCTCACATCCTGTATTAATGATAATGGAATGCCATAAAATTTGTATAATACTCCTGTTTTTTCCTTTTTCTATCAAATTTGTGTAATACTTCTTATTATCTCACAAGAGCTTAATGAACTTTACAGGATTAATGGGTGGAACCCTGAGCTAGTGTAAATTTTGATCATTCAGCTGAAGTAAAAAAGCTACTTTGCTTTTCTGCATATGATCTAATCCATTTTAAGGCACTGCATTTACTTCAGAGGAAAACACATAGCATTGACCAGACTTATGAATGATCTCTCATGTAAGGCCACTTTAAAAGGCTCTTATAAAAAAAGCAAAGTGCTGTTCTTATTCCTTGTAATTATTATGTTTTAAGTGTAGGATCTCAGGAACTGTGAAATTTTGCTATCACAGATACTACGTGAAAGCCTGATTACTTAATGCATACTGCCATGGAGGGATTCCTCCTGTTATTGCAGAATATGACGGCATGAGTGAAATGAGAGGATGACTGATGCAGAAGAGGAATGGACATAGCTTGGGTACTAAGCCTTGATTCTTGAAAATAATTGTCAGCTGGGTTGATTTTTGTCTTTGGTGAGTAATGGCTTCAGTGCCTTGGCTGGTTTCCTAAAACCATTCAGCAGGCATCCCTGGAAAGTGCCTCTTTAATCCAAGTCTTTTCTTCTCATCTGCAGACTGCCTTAGGATAAGTCTCAGTTGGTTGTGGTTTGGGGGCCCTGGGTAAAAGTGTTCAGTGTAGGGAGGCTTTGTGCAAGACAGATGGCTCTTATTAGAGATCTTTGCATTACAAATCGAGGCTAACCGATCACATGATGGGGGGTCTTGCTCTCGCTTTCTCTTTCCAGGCAGGTGTCCTTCGTATGGAGGTAGGCTCTCAGGCTCTTTCTACAGCCAAAAGCATGGAAAAGTTATAGGAAACATGCTGCCCCTTTGGGGTACCTGTGATACAGTCTGACCCAGTATTTTGGTCAGGAGCACAGGATAGTAGCTTGTCCCTAAGGAGTTTAAGGTAAAATGAGGCAAAGAAAACTGCTGAGGACAAAAACTCCATGTCCATCCATCCATGCTGAGTTTGATCAATTGTCAGCAGTAATTTAACCAGGAGAAAAGTTGTTATCTATACTTCAATCTCTCTAATGAAGAGTGGCTTTATAACAATATACTGTATTTTGGGGAAACTGTATTTTATTCCAGTTCCACAAAGAGGGTTTTATGAGGAGGTAAGTGGAGCACTGTTTAGCAAACACCATTTCTATGGAGTGGCAGTACTTACTGAACAATTAATCAGCTTTTATACAGTCTGCTTTTCTCCATTTTGTTGCATTTCCTTTTTTTTACTACTGTATGTTTGATCAAAGTTAAAGAGACAAGTTTCAGGTTTGGTGCCAACGCGCGGTGGTTCAGCTCATGGCTGTGGCTCTGCAGCATGAAATGTTGCTGATATCCTCAGAATCAATATATCCCTTGGATAACATGGCTTTCCAGATTTTAATCTAGTTGGGCAGAGTCTCAGTGTGTCTGTCTCTCCTTGCTGGTACTGATCGCAGCACAATTAGCCCCAGCAGATGGGAATTATGCTCACCACTTGTGGCTGATGCACAGTTATAAAGCATTATGGAAAAGGGCTAGGAGGCATAACGATAAAGATCAAATTGGGATTTTGTCCTGTTTGCTGCCTTCTGTGGGGACAAAGTGTGTAGAAAGACTTGTGAAGCAAACAGAGAGTAAAGGCTGTTGCCAGGTGTGTTCTTGTCTGACAGCTCAGGTGATACACTGGAAGCTACCATATAGCATTACTATATATTCAATATATGAAAATGCATTAAAGCCTTTTTTCGGTGGTTGTTGTGAACAGTTTTTGCCACTCTTTTGCATGCAAGTTCAAACAAGGACACTGACTCTGGCCCTTATAAATTTCAAGAATTTCAGAGCTGAATTGAAACGTTACAGCTCGGTCCTGTCTGTATCTGTCTGTACCTTGCCTACAGCAGAGGGTATCAAGTTTTCTCCTTTATGCTATTCTTCTCCTTGAACCCTAGGCAATATATACAACAATGTAAGCTTTAGAAAGTCATTCTCCTATTTTGCCTGATCCCTAATTACTTCAACCTGCAGTAAAATGTCAGTCTATCTAATTATCTGGTTACTTCTCTCCTGGGTCCAATATAGCCTGCAGGTGTGCACAGTAATGTGGTTTGCGGGTCTGACTGACCTAGTGCACCTTCCATTTATTAGACTGGCCTTTTGCAAAGTTAGTCAAACCTCTTGTGTCTTCAAGACACTGTTATTAATTTGAACTGCATCAGACAAGGCTAGATCTGAAACTTTAGCAGACTACAGGGAATTGTGAGAGTAAGGCTAGAGAATCTTATCTAGATCTAGAAAGAATGTGTCCAATTAACTACATAAATTTTAGGCTTTTGGGCTTTTTTCAAAATATCTGAGCAATCTTATTCTGAATTCTCTGTTTTAATTGATTCAGTGGAATTAATGTACAAAAGAGAACCTACTGCTTTGTTACTCCTGTTGTAGCAATGTTGTATACCTGTAAGGGGTCTCTTGGTATGTTTGGCTTTTATTCTCTTGTTCTTTCAGAGTTTTCTTTTTAAAAAAAAAACTTGCTCCTAAACCAACAGCTCTACACTGTCCTTATTTTAATACCGCTCAGTAATAAATAGAGTAACTGCATTTAAACCAGCTAAAACTGCTAAAAATGCATCAGGCCCTAACAGGAGCCTAAGCCTGTTCAGCTTAGGCTTGAGAAGCAGCTCTGTGTAATGAATCAAATAAATAGGGAAGTGATGTTTCCAAATGTCTCTCCAGTTTTATGTTTGCACAGTGAATTCCTTGGAGGGCTGGTATTATGTGCAGGAAGAGGTATGCTGTGAAGATCCAATAGTTGATATATACTCCATGTACTACAAGAATTAGTCTGCACAAGCGTGCTGAAGAGCTGGGACCTGTGGTGAGTGAACGCAGCTCGAGCCTGTTGAAATGTTTGAGGATTCAAAAGTGCTGTGTTAAACTTGAAAGGACAGGAAAATATCTCTGCACTTCCTAATTTTGACCAGAAGAGGAAGTGGAAGTACTATCATGAAAAATACCATTCCTACAATAATTTTCAGCTGGCTGAGAGTACAGTATAGCTTGTTGTACAATTCTACACCCTCAAAATTTAGTGAAGCTTTGTGTAGAAAGCTTTTCTAAGCCTCCAAAGCATGGATAATTTCTTATATAGCATTCTCAATAATACATAGACATAGGTATATGGCATATACCATCTCAATAATACATAAATAAAACTTGAAACAGGAAAGAAGACCACAAAAGCTAATTAAAGGAGATCATGAAAGCTAATAATTTTGTGTCCTCTGCAAAATCTTTTGTTGTGGCAGCCAAAACATTTACCTGATCAATTCAAGTGAGTATGCTTAAATTTAATAATCCATTTTAAACAATCAAGGAATCAGGTGTCCACTTCTCAGTGAATGTCTATATGATTTTTTGATCCGTATAGGGACTTCTGAAATTCCCAGTCCCAATCGGATAATTAATATCTAACATATTACTGTTCCAAACTGTGTCAGAAATTACTTTGTTCCTGTACAAAATACTACACTCCTTAGATTTTTAAACAAAACATTTTTCTGTTCGCCAGAATTTCATCATAAACCCTGGATTTTTTTTTAATTGGAAAAACTGGAAAAAATGATACCCCAAAGCATTATTATAGACAACATTTCATCAAACTGAGATTTTATTTTTTTTGCTTGCGTATCTTATTATAGTCTCCAGTCCAATTTTCTGATCAGCCCTACTCATTTTGGAAAGCAAAAGAATGTGGGAAAGCTACAAGCATAAAATCAAAGGCTGTCTGAATATTAGTATTTCTTGTCTAATACTGATAGTGCATCATGCAGCAGTGTAATACTAGGAATTATATAATAGGTTTGAAACTCAGGGCAGAGATGTTTTAAGAGGTGAATCCCATATGACAAGGGTAACCATTTCACTTTAAGCATTTTTGCTGCATTTGAAATGAATAGCTGCTTACTTAGGGAAAGGAATAATACATTATTTATTCTCTAACATGATGCCACTGCCTGTGCAATGAAAACCTCCAACCAAATTGACATGGGGAGCTGGAACAGTGGGGTGGGCACAGGCTAAGAGCATCATATTCATTACAAATTTAGACTGTAAGATAACACCTTCCCAATGAGAAAAGCTGCTGAGAAACTCTGGCCTTTATTCATGGGCCTCATGAGTCAATCTGCAGCAGTGATGTATCATGCTCATTTAGGGAAATGATGTGCTGTGAAAACGCATTATTTTAAAGAGCAAGAGAGCGGATTGAAACAAGTATAAGCCATAAGGAAGCTCAAATCTCTCATGATGTATGCTGATTTTCGGGTGGTCCCCATTTGCATGGCTGTTTAAGCAAGCACTCTAAATGGAAATGCACTTGACATTTTTGTGACTAGCTGTAATCAAACAGCATTAGAATTCAGCTGATCTCACAGAAGATGATTAAACAAATTTTTTGTTCATTCCCAGTTCCTTTTAATGGGAAAATGGAGGGAGAAGACATGTTGATGAAAATGATCCCAGATGGAAAACAGTGTCTTAAAATGAGCTTGGAGAGGAATGCCAACTTCCCCCCCACCCCACCCTTTCCTAATGCAAGAATCCCATCACTGTATTATGTTAATAACCACAGGAGCCAGCATTCACCTATGACTGTCAGGCACTCTTACAGAATAAATATTCAGTGAAAAGCCTTGAGTTTTACCCTTACAGTGACAGTGTGCTGGGTTCTAGAGGAGTGGAAAGTAACTACTGGTTTTCAGAGTGGCTGTATTCACACTTTTCATATAGTGAGCATAAACTCTGCTACCTGGTAGCACAGTTACTTGTTCTCTCAGTCCATAATATTTAAAGCACTGTGTGCCTTTCAGCATCCGCGAAACTTGTTATTGCAGTACATGAATAACTTCTATATAGAGTCCAGTATCTGCTATAAAACGCCAACTGGACTTTCTAAAAGTTAAAAATCCTGGCCTTGGGCTACAGAAGTGTTTGGGTCTCTTGTACAGTACTTTGGGAGATCTGTTTATTTTTCTGGGCATTTATTTACTTCAGTGAGTGGTTTTTGCTGTTGTTAATACCAGTGGGATCCCAGAGGGTGAATGTCATCCTTGTTACGCTGGGAAGGCAGTATGACAGAAGGAGGTTTTGCAGGGTTTTCTGAAGGCAGAGTCGACGTGCAACAAGTCTCCTCTGGGGCTGTGGCTGTAGCATCCCTGCAGCTGGCAACACCTGGCTCCCCTCTCCGCTGCTGCCGGAGCACTGTCATCTGCCTTGTCCCAGAGGCGGCAGCTGTCTTGGCAGCTCATGGGGCAAAATTCAGTCTGCAGCGTAGAGAGACTGATCTGGTCGTTGTCGTGATGTTTAGGACGAAGACTTATTTCCGAATTGATTGATTGCTGCAAGCTGTGTACGTGTGTGTGTGTTTGGGGGGGTTGGAGCAGGGGTTTGACATACTCACAGACATCAAAAGCCAGAGAAGCTGCACAAGGGCGATGGAAACCGTTAGCAAGTTAGCTCTGGGTGGGAACACATGAGAGCACAGTAACCAGAACAGATGCACATTTTTTTTATTTAGGAGAATTAACCCCCACCCTTTGCATGCCAGCAACAGCCTTTGGAGCAAGGACTGAGGGAGGAGACTGGGCCCTGAGCTGCCTGTAGGACCGAGCAGAAGCCAGGCAAGTCGGAGGGCCAGGGCAAGCCCAGCAGCGGGGGCTGAAGTCCCTATTGAAGCACCTGGAGAGTGGGGCCAAGTGCAGCCCTTAAGGGTTATAAATAGGTGTGCCACAGGCCCACCCAGGGCTTGCACCCTGGTGAGAGCTATCACAGCTTCATTTGCAGGGAGTCTTGGTGCTTGGGGTCCCTGCGGGGCAGCTGCGAGGGCAGGAGCGGTCCCCTCAAGAACAGGGGGGCTGAACAGGCCTGAAAAGGGCTGTGGTCTCAGGAGGAAGGTGGGACAGGATGGGGTGCCTCTTGGGGGATGATGGACACTTGCTAGGCCGAAGCCACGACCCCCCCCCAGCGAAATGAGGTGGTGGTGAGGTGCGGGCTGCCCCATGCTCCTGCAGGCGCTGTGGCAGGGAGCCTGGCCTCGCTCCTGCCTGGGCAGTAGCAGGGCGGCAGTGCTGCCCATGTGAGCCCCTGGCTGCATCTCTGAGCCCCCGTTGCTCTACTGCTGCTAGAAATGCCTGAAATAATGCTTTTCTCTGGCTGAACACAGAAGTCAGTTATTCATAAAGGTGATCAAGGGGGAGAAATGGGTCTTTCACCTGCCCCCTCCAGACCATGGTTTTCACAGGCCTTCAGGAGATCTCTGAGGTAACAAAATGCCCCCCCCACCCCGCCAAAGGCTCTCACAGAAAGAAAAGGACTTTGAAATCTGCTCTGTGAGCAGGTGAATGGGCAGTTGTCACAGCTAGTTTCAGTGCTTGTGGTGAGGAGGAAAGTGTTTTGGGAGGATAACTCTTTGTTTAGCTACAGCCAGGAAAGACTGCTTCTCACAAAAATAAGAAAACAACCTGTTAGCTGGTCAGAGATCTCCCAAGCTTGGGGTTTGTAAAGTTTAATTCTACCCAGTGCTAGACAAGACCAGTTTCCTGTCACAAAACCAAACACCTTACCTTGGTGAGAGACGGGCTCTCCGCCCCCCTGACCTGGGGTCAGCTTCCCGCCTCTGCGGGGGACAGTGCCTGGGGAGGTGAAGCGTTTGTGTCGGGTCTGAACTGGAAGCTGAAGGGGAGGAGCAGCAGACTCACAAAAAACAAGGCCTTGCTTATGTACGTGCCAGGGTATCCCAGCTCAGGGGAAGCTCAGAGGCAGGAGATCATGCCTTCCTTGAAGGCAAGTCACCATCAGTCAGATTCCCTGCAGTGTTTTGCTGAGGTTACCACTAGTGCCGAACCACCTCGTGGTTCCCCAAAGGACTGAGTGAAAGCTATTTATTTCTGCAACAGATGCAGCTATACCTGCCTGGACAATATTGATATAATTATCTTAAATTATTTTTTTAAATGCTAGTCCTGCCTACTACCCTGTTACCAGCACTGGTTACTTTATCAAATGCTGCTGTTCGATTGCCACCTCCAAATGCTGGCTGATTTGGTTGGAGCTGTTCTGGTTTCCAAGAGTTTTCTCCAGTTTGTAGGAAAATATGGTGTACTTTTTTTCTCTTTTTTTTTTAGCATTCCATTTTCTTGTTGCTGTTCTTTATAGATAAATGAGTATTTTATGGTAAATTATGAAATGTCTATTATTCACCTTAGCTCCCAGAACAGCTCCAGAAATGTCACTCTATTCTCTCAGGATGGATATGCTGTAGTAGTAATCGTTTGCATTTATATAGCACTTGTCATCACAGAAACTCTAAGCACTTAGCAAACTTTCACTAATTTTATATATATTCATTGCAGTTATAGAACTTATGCTGGAAGGTCCTCGTCAAAAGTTCCATTGAAATCAGCTGAGTGTCGCATGATCACCAGAGTCAGATCTGATTACAGTTTTGGGGACCCTGATATCCAAATGTGTACAGCTCCTCTGTGAAGCAAGTACTGAATATCTCATCACTCTTCATGTTGCTGTTAGGGAAATCGAGTTGCAGCATGCTCATGGAGCAAATCTCAATTTACATAGTGTCTGTAGCAGAACTGGGACCAGAATTTTTCATCTTTACTCTTCAGACTGTTGCTTCAGCTGCACAACTTCTTTGTGCTTTATTTGGGTAAGACATTTAGAAAAACATGCATTTACTTAATCTGATCTTTGTATTTTGCCCATATTTGGAGGATCAGATTCTAGTGTCCTTCTCTACTCTCCTGATGAGACTGCACAGGTCTCCTCAACTTTGTTAGGACTGAATGAATGTCAGTGAAGGCAGACAGTAGTCCTTTCTGATTATTAATAAACATGTTACCTTCCCAAAAGATTAGGAGTCTGTCAGGCAATTATGTGGCTGGGGAAGCTTGTGTTATATACCCAGCAGAAAACAATCCTTCCATTGGAGCTGTTCTGTTCCAGACTGTGCTTAGACAGTGTGGGCTCTGTAATGATTAAAACGGATCTATGAAAAAAGCTTGCAGTGTATACAATACTAGTTTTGACTAGTCTGACTTCATTTTGGGTAGGAAGCAACTGCTAAATGAGGTTAACATGGAAGAAGATGAGTAAGTGTATGTTTTATATCAAGTCTTTTAGCAGAGGCAGAGATCATTTCCATGTTGTCAGAGCCCAGATAATTCTCTGTATATTGAGTATCATTGTTTTGAAGTTGACATATATTTAAAAAAATGTATTTAAGCTAATATTTGAAAAAATGAAACATTATGTCAACGTTGACTGCTCCTTTTCTCCCTGGTCAGTGTAGTTCTATTGCCACCCTGAGAAGAGCTGAGGAAGTTTCTTTTTTCATCTTCTACATGTTTTATATCTGCTGTGTTTAAGAGTATTATCTATCCTTATCTGCTCCCCACTTCTCTCTTTTTGTTACACAACTATTTTTTTTCTAAAGACTTTTTTCTGAAAAACAACTTTCTTGTCCAAGAAGTGCCACTTGATATAAAATCTAACATACAACAGAACAACTTTCTCAGTAACAACCCTTTTTTGTTTATGACGGAGAAGCATAACTATTCTGTGCACTGTAACATGCAATGTCTCTTTCTGAGTATCTGCTTTTGTAATCTCTGTGAAGAAACCTAATAGTGTGCATATCTTCATCAATGTGACTATCATTTGAATCTTTGGCCTGTCATGGTTTATTTTTTCTTTCTTTTGCCATGATTTTACACAGAAGAGTCCAGTAAGTCTTACCAATGAACCTATTGTTCCAAGATCAGTGGTTGTGTCTCTGAAACTAGTGCTGTTACTACAGTACCGTATACTTCCTTCACTTTTGAGGTTCAGTATATGCATTAGTATTAGAAGACCTGAATTGCTTTGGCAAGTAGTCACAGAGCCTAGAGATTTTGAGAGAAAAGTGTTAACCATGCTTTGCAGAAACTGTACTTGTGTTTGTGTTATTTAGTGTGCTATGGAAGATTTGAGTTCTCTTAATGAGAAAGGGCTAAGCTCCCTTTAACACAAGGCAAAGGGGCAATAGCATGCATCTGGGAAGTTACCACAAAGCAACCGAGGCAAAGCAATTTGTTTCCGTGTGGTGCTATTTTGCATATCAAAGCCTTCAAAAAATACTGCAAAAAGGCAAATAACACACATAGGTGATTATGATAGATGGTACAGCAGTCTACCCTCTGAAATGTTTTTAGAAATGTAGATAGATTAAAACTTTTCCTCCAAAAGTCATTGTTTATTTCTTCTCCAAAGAGATCGACCACTTTTCCTAATTAAAAAACTAGTTCTATGTAGATATGCCAATTTTCCCGTCTCTTTTGGGCTAGAAACTTCAAGGAAGTATAGCTTTATCTAAGTGTGGGACAAAACTCCAGTTTGCGTGCTTCAGTGCAGTATGCATCTTTCACAGACTTTGCATCCTATATCAATCTGTGTATTTGAAAACATACATGACAAATTTCTCCCTAGCTCCTTTATGTCGCTTTTTACTGAGTCTCAACTGAGACCAGATACAACGGTAATGAACTCTTTTGGGGTGGGTTTTTCCTGGCATTCTGCAGCACTCTGCATTTCAGTGGCCCTGGTAACCTTGCCCCCAGTGCTTCATTGATGATGCAACTGCAACTTTTTTCAGCAAGGGTTCTTGAACTTGCATGACACCAAGCAGAGTTTTGAGCAATGTCAATTTAATGATGATAACAGTGAAAGAAAAAATATGCAGCTCTTGAGGCTCCTTTCAGGAGAGAAGGATGTACTATGGCCCCCTACTGGGGAGACTTAGAGGGAAAAAAGAAGCAAATAAAATGGTTTTCAAAATCCATGTTCTACACTTCCACACACATGAAAAGCCTGAAGTGACTGGTAATCCTCATGGATGAGCAGTTGTGCTACGCTATGCCCTTTCATATACTGCATTGGGAAAAATATGAGTTGATCATTTCCATATGGAAATTCCCTGACTATGCAAGGTCATTGTGAAAGATAAAATGCACATAAGAGGGCACTGGAAAACTCATGAATCTGTCCAGTTGTTTAAATCACCAATGCTCTAAAGAAGCCAGTGGCATTACAGTAGTTGCCACAAGCTGGAAGAATGGCTATGAAATCTTTCTCATTGAGCTTTCCTCTTGAAACCTGGCATGATTCTGTACTGACTGGAAGCTGCTTTTATTTAATAGTTTAGATGCAAGGAAGTGGTGAAAAACTATGCCCCTCGGTACTGAAGAAGGTTTGCTTCTCTAGTGGTTGAGGATTTTGGTGAGGCACAATAGGGAATTGTGTTCTGCTGCTGACTGTGTGGCACCTATTAATTAGGAAAGGGAGGGTGTTGGACATCTAGGTTTTCTTTCTGAACCTCTTCTGTATGGTGTAGTCCCTTCCATAAAAAAGGGGTTGCATGGAGTGTCAAGATGAATGTTAATTACCTCCCCTGTGAAGGGGATCAGTGTGAGGAGCAGCAGGTTGCGTTAGCAAGGCCTTAAGTCTCCTGTGAAGCAACTTTGCTGGCACCATCACACTCCATTGAGGGAACCCAAATAGGGACTGTTTGCAGAAGTGTTGAACTTGCAAAAAAGTTTCCCAGATTGTTAGTGTTTGCCAACAAATCTCTCTTGTTTTTGTAATTTAGTAACAGCTGCTGTCTTCATTATCACTTCTCTTATTGCAGGCCTTTATCTGAGTGATACTGCATAACAATTTGCTCTACAGCTCTGAAAAATATCTGTGCAAAGCAGAGCTCTGGATGGTAGTGGTTCATGTCAATTTTAAAAC